>NC_084480.1:242428823-243816309 GCF_030035675.1 Rhineura floridana
ACCGGCAGGGGCAGCCCCCGGCCTGTCTGTCCGCTTCCCGCTCTCCTTCCCAGGCAGCTCTTTGAGCGGCGCGCTGGAAAAATTGGGAGGAAGGAAAAGGCTGAGGTCACATGCTCCTACCGTACCCCAGTCTCCCGCTGGTGTTGGGCGACTCCGACTCACTCCTAGCTTAGTATGAATAGGGGAAAGGGAGGGTAGGAAAGAAAGTTTAGCCCTTGTAGCCCGATCCTAAATGTTTGTCCTTGGAGGTAAGTCGATACGGCCAGTGGGAGTTGCAGTGTAATCCTAAACATGTCTAAGACGAAAGCCTTATTGAATTCAACGGGGCATACTCCCAGTTAGAACTGCAGCCGAGGAAACCCCACAGAATTCAATGGGGCTTGCTTTTGAGTAGGCGTGGTTAGGATTGAGCTGTTCCTCCTCCTTAGGATTGCAGCCTTACTTCCTGCTAACTCGCGCCTTCCATTCAGCCAACCCCGCTCTTCCGAGGGAGGGAGAGAGGAGACTTCCTCCGCCTTTCTCTCGGCTTGTTTATTGTCGGAGCTGCCTCCTGTTCTTCGTGGGTGGACTCGCTGCTCTGAGCCCCTTCAGTCCAGATTTAGAAGTAGTGCTTAAAACTTTATCGGTCACTCCGAGGGTGTGTGGCAACAGCGGCTCAGCGCCTGGTTCCTGTTATCTATCGGCGCCGTTTAAGACCCCTGGCTTTAATAGGGCCAATGGGTTATGACGACTCGCGAAGAAGTCGCCCGAGGGATCCTCAACACTACTTGAGGAGATGTTTCCTTCAGGGTAGTCTCTTTGAGATCCCACTAAAGTTCCCGAGATTCCTCTGGAGTAAGCGGTTTCTTACGGCGGCTGCCAAATGACCTGTAGCCTGACCCAAAATCTGTATTACTCAGAAGTCAGTAACTTCTACTTGTGGTTCGAGTTAAAGGGTTTAAACTAAATCGTTCCAGGGAAACCGGTTTCCTATCTGAACGTTCCCCTCGTAAACCACCGGCTAATCTAATTCAAAGTAGCAGAAAACGGCACGAAAAGGAAAAATCACCATTACGTCTCTTCTACTCGGGTGGAGGGAAATTCGCCTCGGAGCAGTTTTTCCCCACCCCCGGCTTCTGAAATTGAACTGTATTCAGAATGTTTCGAGCCGCATGTTCATTCAAAAAAAAATATGTGCATGTGACTTCTTGAAAGAAAGTCTCTCACGGCTCTGTTCACCCCCGCTGAGTAAACACGTGCGTTCGTAAAGTTTATTTTGCTCTGAGATGGATGAGATAGGCGAATTGCTTTAGCAACGTCTCTGGGATGGAGCCAACTCCAGCGGAAGGGTTCTTTAAACTTATTTTTCTTTCTTCTTCACTGCAACCGGGATTGGCTCCAGTCGTTTAGGAAGTAGGTTGCTTTAGTGATTTCTCCTCCCGTTACAGGGGAGGCTGGATTAATTTCTTGTGGGAAAATCCATCAAATTATTATTATTATGTAAGAAAATGTGTCAAGGAATCAGGAGAGTCAGCCTCTTGCTCAAGTATGAGTCCCTGCATTTCCTGGATTTAGTAAGGAAAGTTATGACTAAAATGTAAATATGCAATAATTGGCCCACATGCCCCAGCCGAAAGCTTCAAGGCATGCCGTTCTGTGGAACACCTTGGAACATCATTCATTAAAATAACGATCACTTAATGTAAAGTGAGACATCCCCTCCCCCAGCTAGAAAGGTCTTTGGGTCGCCAAACTGCCAGCTGCCCCTGCTGGAGACTCCGCCACACCGACAGCTCACATGGTTTGATTGCCGGAGGGAAGGAGGGAGGCAGATCCGATCCGACGTTTACTTGTTTTGAAGTAAGCCCCACAGGGTTCTTACCAGTAATGTTCATAGCAGTACTGCCTGGGCGAAACCCCATTTTTCCTCTTGTGATCGTAAATTTTGCAGCTTCTTTACGCGGAAGTAAGTCACATACAGGATTGCAGGCTCAAACAAGGAGGCATTTTTAAGCCTCGGGCGCTTGCCATCAGTTCCATTCCGCATGTCATGACTAAAGGTCATGTGGCGGCCGCTGAAAAGTCTGGTGTGGTTTTCCCCTTCTCCATTTTGTGAGGTTTCTGCAAATTCAGGTTGTCATTAACCACAGAATGGCACACTAAGAGGAATGCTTCCTCTCTTAGAGGCTCGTGTGAAGTCAATTCTTCAGCTCTTAGAAAAAACCAAATCCTATTTTTAACAGCACAATCCGATGAGTATTTATTGAGTTGGAAGTCAGTCCCGTTGTGCTCATTGTGCCTTTCCCCCCTCCCTAGCAAATGTTTTACGATTGCAGCCCTGAGGTGCCAATCTACAACGACGCATCTTACGCTGAGTCAGACCTCTGGTCCATCTCGGTCAGTGTTACCTACGCAGAGTAGCAGCTTTCCAGGATTTCAGTCGGGGCTCTGTCAATCCTACTTGGGGCTGCCTGGGATTGAACCCGGGACATTCTGCATGGTAAGCAGATGCTCTAACACTGAACTATGGCCCTTACTAACAGATGCTTTGATTACGGCATAAGCGTTCAAACCTAGTTAAGCAGAAGCATGGGCGTTAGTTCTCGAAAGGTTATGCCACAATAAACAAACTTGTTAGTCTTTCAGATGCCATAGAACTCTTGGCTTTTGCTGCAAGAGACCAAACACATCCGACCCTCTGGAAAAACTGCCCAAGGTATTACAGGACCAAAAAAAACACTACCTCCTGCTGCATTGCTTTGAAATGTTGCATTAGATGACATTTATGAAGCTCGCTTGTAACCGGGAAAGGGACAAGGAAGAACGCGTCGGTTGAGTCATAACAACACACAAGGCAACAAGTGTTTGTTCGCTCCAAGCTTGGGAGGCGGTTTGGTTGAAGACTGCTGCGGGTGGCCGAGACTGAATGGAGAACACCTCACATCCGGAGTGAGTGATGAGCTGCTTGAGGCGCCGCCCAGTCAGTGGCACTGAATCACGCCGAATCCCGCTCGTGGCCGATGTGCTGGAAGGAGACGCGGCTCCAGGAGGGGGCGGAGCCTTTCGAGAAGAAAGTCCTGCTTGTTTAACTTGCAAAGTTTTGTGGGGCGGCTTCCTTGTTATGAAAGCAAAAGTTGACGCCGCTGCCGCCGCCCCACTGCCCCAAATACTGACATGACGTGGCTCAAATGGAGGGAGAAAGTGCTGAAGATTACGCGCGCATTTATCCCCAGATCGGTGAATTTTAAGGCTCTGTGTGAGGTGTGATATTTTGGATTGACGAACGACCCGTGGATATGTGCTTGGACAAAATTATCACTTCATTAAGAAAACAACAGCAACACACACTACTGTTCAGTAAGCGTGAGCGATTTTTGCGGGGGAAGATGTTTTTGTAGGAAAGAGGCAACTGTGTTTCTTGGGCTGAAAGGGAGTGACTCATGGAATTCGTTTCAGGTGCTTTTTTCTTCCTGCCAGCTGTTTTGTCTGAGGCACAGTACACTGCTTCTTAAGTCATTATAGGCAGTTTTGTTTTATTTTTTAAAGAGAGATTAAAAGGCTAGTCAAGAACAATCCAAACAGCCTGACAGGCATAGAGGAAGTTGCCCGAAAGGGGCATTCTGTTTGCCTATTATTTTAGCAGAGTTCTCATAGGTTTACCAAGCAGGACAGTTCTGGTATCTCTGCCACTCCTTGCAAAAATATTTCCCAAAGCCTGGCACTGGCAGTCAGTCATGTGGGGTACTGGCTGAGGTCCACAGGGCTCAGATCCCTCACTGCCCTGGCTATGCTGCCACCCCACCCTGTCCCCAGGTAGCCATTTTAGCAGTGGGCAGGAGTGCCACTTTTGAATGGGAGTCAAGCTTGATTGTACAACTGAATTAGGTGTGTGTTGAGGTGCCCATCAGCAGCATTGTGCCAAGGGCCCTCTGAAATCTGATGCCAGCCCTGCCCACAAAAGGGGTATCCTTGCTACATGGAAAGCCCGTCTGGGGAAGAAATATTGTGCAACCTGTGGTGCCAGCATTCTGCCTTGGAAGGTCCTGACTCCTCTACTCTTTGTGGCAAGGGAAAAGCACACTGTGCATGTTCAGAAACATTTCAAGTGTATTGTTTTGTGTATTACAAGACTCACCTGTGGAACTGTCAATCAAGGTTTGTTTAGGATTGCTGGAATAACACATAGTCATGCATTTAAGTTCTATTGAAAAATCTAATTGGAGGTGCTATTTAAATTAACCTTACCCAGTACATGCTGTCACATCTCATTAAGGTGATTTACTTGCATGTAAAAGGTTGTGCACAATTGGTCCTTTACAATCAATCTTAATCCTGTTTATTCAGAAGTTCCATTAAGTTCAATAGGGCTTAGTCCTAGTAAGTGTGTTTAACGTTATAAATTTACGACATAACTACCACTGAGTTCACTGAGAGCTATAGCCAGGTAAGGGTGTATATGATTGCAGTCTTCATTTTCTAATGGGAACTTGAGAAGGTTTTACTTACATATATTTTTGAAAGTATTTACTGTTATACATAACTTAGCACAACTCCCTAAAACCCAAATGCTTAAAACATCATAGCAATATTTTATCTCTTTTATCCTCAGAGAGATTGTTATTGTTTCCCATTTGAGGTCTGATAGATCCAGACTTGCCCAAGGCTAATCCAGATTGAGTTGCAATTTAGCTAAGATATCTAAACTTTTTTGAGGTTTTTATTCACAAACCTAGTGCAGCTGAACTAATTTAATCACTGCTGGCCTCAGGAACCTTTGAACTCACTGGAAATAAAATGTCGTGTACCAATACTGAACTGTATTTCAGTAGTATCCTAGCTCTTCTCAGCTACCCCATGCTAGCCCCATTGCTTTGTATTGTTACATGCACCCCATTCTCTAAACCAGCTGCTACCTTAGGTTTGGTTTCCTTGGAATGAAGGTCACTGGAGATTGCAGTGTCTTTTTGATATATGGTTTTATTTACACATATATACAACCTGAACAGAAGATGGAAGGGCTTACAGTATTAACACTCCAACAGATCTTGCTTCCCCATTCATTTTCTAGTAGGAGTCACCAAAGTCATAGTTTTGGTTTCAGCACCAAAAGCAAATCAAGTCTCTGTGTCCTCCCAGCTCCAAATGAGACTACCTCAGCCTATTGTTCTCCTATGCCTAGGATGATGTGGTATCCAGCCAGGTGAGGGAAGAATGCCTGCCCCTCTCTACTGGAGGCATCACTTCCTAGGTGTTTCTGTGAAGACACATCTGTACTTGACCAACTCTTTAGACATGCAAAATGTTTAACAGGCTCTGCTAGGGCCATTAACTAAAACAAAGAGACCGGTTTGGCCCCTTCAGAGTTCCTTCCACTCAGAGCTTGGAAAAGTTACTTTTTTAAACTACATGGCCACTGGATTGGGCTGATGGGAGTTGTAGTTCAAAAAAGTAACTTTTCCAAGCTCTGCTTCCACTACAGAATCATAGAAAAGTAGAGTTGGAAGGGGCCTATAAGGCCATCAAGTGCAACCCCCTGTTCAATGCAGGAATCTAACTTAAGCCTACCCAACAGGTGGTTGTCCAGCTGCCTCTTGAATGCCTCCATTGTTAGAGAGTCCACCACCTCCCTAGGTAATTAGTTCCATTGTCGTACCATTCTAACAATTAAGAAGTTTTTCCTGATGTTCAGTTAAAATCTGGTGTCCTGTAACTTGAGCCCATTATTCTGTGTCCTGCACTCTGGGATGATTAAGAAGAAATCTTGGCCCTCCTCTGTGGCAACCTTCCAAGTTCTTGAAGAGTGCTATCATACCTCCCCTCAGTCTTCTCTTTCCAAGGCTCAACATGCCCAGTTCTTTCAGTCTCTCCTCACAGGCTTTGTTTCCAGTGCCCTGATCATCCTTGTTGCCGTCCTCTGAACCTGTTCCAGTTTGTCTGCATCCTTCTTAAAGTGTGGTGCCCAGAACTGGATGCAGTACTCCATCTGACAGATCGATCCCATCTTACGCATATAAAACCACTGGGGGGGGGATGACATCTAGAGTAACTCCTCAGTCCTATAGCACTATTATACCTAGCAAAGTTTACATTACTGCTGTTTCAAATTCCCTCAGCTACCAGCTAGTGAAAGCTACCTGCTTTCCATAATCACATCTGTGCAGGCCAGGCCTTCTGTTAGTTCTGTATGTGTCCCAGACTACATACACACTATACCTTTAAAGCAGGTTCAAAGCATATCCCCCCCAAATCCTGAGAATCTTAGTTGACCCCTCACATACCTACAATTCCCAGCACCCTTAACAAACTACAGTTCCCAGGATTCTTGGGGGGCAAGGATGCACTTTAAAGGTATGGTGTATGCAGCCCCAGTGGGCTGCATATTCATCTGTATCAGAAATCTGAAGTACTGTAGTCTCAGACTGCATGCCTGCCAGCTAGCCAATTTCTTATTAGGTGTTCTCCCATACATAAAGACATCCTCTTTGTTATTTATTTTTTAATTTGCTTATTTGATCTCTTGTCCACCCTTTACCATAAGTTACCCGGGTGGGTTACAACAATAAAATATACAATGATAAAGAATTTTACGATTTGTGATCCTAGATGTCCAGATAAATTTAGTCATATTATATATATTTTTGTATGTATAAAATTGATTGTTTGTATTTTTAATTGATATCACTGTATCAGGAATTCTGGAAGAGTTGCCTTTATATTATAATTGGTATAAAACCTATAGTGTACAGAGGTGATGAGCTTTCTAGTACATGTGTGCAATCCTATACCAGCGTGAACAATAAGGAACCTTTAAATACCAGTGGTCTTTATTGTAATCTACAACGTTGTTTCTTTCTTTTACCAAGCCTTTTCAGTCCCTACCTCCAGAGAAGTCCACATTCCTGTCTGCCATTTGTCAGAGTGAGGCAAGTGCCTCAGGTGGCAGATACTGGGGGGTGGCAATGGGAGCCCCCAAACATTCCCCCTGAGCCCTCTGGCTAGTCCCCTCTGCTGGAGCTCAGAGGCATGAGTGCCACACAGCCTCTCAATCTCTCCTCCCACCCTGCTCCACTCAGGGGTAGTGGAGGATGTAGCGTCATTGCCAGTATTGAAGCAAGAATCGACTGTCAGACCCTTCAGCTTCTGTACATGGAATGGGGTTGGGGGGAGCACCATCTTGTCCTTCACCTCAGTCAGCAAATGTCTTGGCTCAGCCTACACATATTTCAATGTACTCTGCCCAAGTAGTCAAGGCCAAGATTATTGTCCCTAATCTATCCACAAGGGTAGCTGACTGATTAGGGTGCCCCACTCCTTTAGACTGATGGATCCCACTAATTTTCAGAGCTGTCTGGGGAATGTGTCTATTAATACTGATAACTGTTTTATAAAAGGCATGGTCAACATGTAGAACAAGGGCTTGCTCCCCTGCCTCCCACCCCCCACCCCTGTCAAATACAAAGTAGGCAGTTCTTAAGGTTTTGTGGGAAACAAGTAGCATGCAGCTGGTGGGTAACTTGTGGCAAACCCAATGATACAAAATAAGCCCACTTTGAAGGACTGTATCTGCACAGTGCCATCTGGTGGAATAGTCTATTACATCCAAGTTCATCAATCCAGAGACTAAATCATCTACAGCCTTATGGAACATTAATACGTTTCTTAAATAAAATTGCTTGTGTCCATTCTGACAGTAACCCTATTTGCATCGAACCCTTCATACATATCTACATAACCTGTCTGCCTACTTCACCTCATGGCTTGTCTTGCCTAACCATATTGAATGTCATGTATAAAGGGCTTATGCGTGCACACAAATCAATGCATGTAGGTTCATGTATGCATGATTGTTTCCCAGTAAGATGGAGGCTAAGGAGGATCACATGTTATTGGGCCTGTGCATGTTGGGCTTGACATTTGTGTACACACAACTTATTATGTTCAATGCAAACAGGCAAGATGGGCCTACAGACGGGGGGGTGGGGTTGCAACAGAATCTCACTGCCCCACTACATATCCTACTGGGAGGAAGGGTGGGATATAAATCTAATAAATATATAAAATAAATAATATTAATGAGACACATCGACTTATGTGTGAATAGGGCAGAGGTATTGCCAGATGCTTCTTGTCACATTTGCTTGGATCATATTCATCATCAGATTGATTTGTTGCTCCATGAGGTATGTGAGTCACTTCTTTGTTGGATTTATGTTTACTCTGGCAGTGAAGGGCAGCTGGGAAAATTTTTCTTCAGTTTTGGAAAGAATCATGAACATGTGGGAACTGTCAGCTTCTTTAAAGAAACAGATTGCATCCCTTCTGCTGGAATATACCCTTCCTTCTTTCCTTCTCCCCTTCCTTCCCCATATAATTTGCAAGAGTACTACTGCTGAGATAATTTCCAGAGTCATCCAAGCATTCATTATCTGCTTGTTTGGATCCTTAACAGAAGATGTTTCAGGGCAAGAGGTTACTTATGAAGACCATCTTAATTCTGCACAACTGGGTAGAGCTTATTATTAAATTCTGAATGTATAGGCCCTCCAGTTGCCCTGGCAGACAGTCTGTCATTGCTGATATCTGGTTATTTAATTTGTCTGATCCTTTATAAAAGCTCTGAACTTAGGATACCAACAAACCTCAATGGACATTCATGTCCATCCATTTACTCACCTCTTTTTCTGTATTCCTCTTGGTCCATGGTGTCTCTTTCTAAGAATCACTTATTCTAAATCGGTAGTGCGTGGATCAACAGAATACTTAAAATGTCTGATATGTACAACAAATTAGGAAAAGCAACCTAGATAAGCTCTTATGATGAATTAGTTACTACTGTGGTGTGGTCTAACAGCTTTCATTTTTAGTAATTAAAGTTTGACAAAATATTAAATGTGTCTTGGGGACAATGAAAGTGCTGTCAAATAATCAATTCCTTCAGCTCTTGAAAAAATTCCAGAGAGATAGATGTGTTAGTCTCTTGCAGAAAAAGTAACAGAGAATGTTTTGATATCTTAAAGATAACAAATGTAATTAATGGCATGAAAGCTGGATGGATTCAGAAGCTGCTTTGCAATATAAGGATATAGTTCCACAAATTATTTTTGTAACATTTGGGTGGTTGTTATAGATCAACTACAAAAGGTTCATTGCTATTTCAAAAGGTAGATGCCCCTACCTGGAGAGTATTGGTCTGAATAGTCCAGAATTTTACTAAAATCATAAAAGATTTTAATAGTATAAACCTATATGTGTCTACTTAGAAGTAAGCCCCGCTGAATTTAGTGGGAGTCACTCTCAGATAACTTTCAGACACCAAAGTCTGTAGCATTTGTATCAGCTATTCTTAAAACTACAGTAATGATTTGTGATTGACAAGGCTAGCTAAGTACACAGGAGTTTTCCGCACTATAAGACAGGCTCAACAGAATAAGTAACAGAGTGCCATTACCTGAAGGGCTGTTCCACCTGCTCTACTTTTAATGTGATAAAATGCCCTACACAAGATGATAAATGGACACAAATAAGTTGGAAGTAGATTCCACAACAACAAACTAGAGACGAGCTTGCAGTATCCCCTAATTTGGATGAAGCCAGTAAAGCCATCAATCAACTGAAGAACAACAAAGCTAGTGGACCTGATGGGATTTCTGCTGAAGTCTTTAAAGAAGGTGGGCCTGAATTTACACAACAACTTCATAAGTTCATTCAAAAAATCTGGATGAGGGAGGAGATCCCAGAAGACTTTAGGGATGCTATAATTATCACCCATTATAAGAAGGGTGATAGAACAGATTGCGGGAACTATTGAGGTATCTTTCTTCTTGCTACTGCAGGTAAAATCCTTGCAAGGATCCTCGCAAATCACCTCCTGCTGATCTCAGAGGATGTCCTCCCCGAATCCCAAAATGGTTTCCGCCCTTCCAGGGGGACAGTGGACATGATCTTCACTGCACAACAGCTTCAAGAAAAATGCAGGGAGCAGAATCAACCTTTATTTTTTTTTTTACAATAATTTTTATTCAAATTTTCATAAAACATAGAAAACAAAATCATAAAACATTCAAAGACAAAAAACAAAACAAAACAAAAATGATTAAACAAAAAAAAATAAAATGTTGACTTCCCATTTGTCACAGATCAAATCAGTTATAGGTCTACAATATATAACAATCCTGTCTCTTAAATCATATTATAAAATCACTTTCCTCCAGTAGTTATCTTAATTAATCATCAAATCTCATAAACATTACTTTATTCTTTCCACAAAAAGTCAAAGAGAGGTTTCAATTCTTTAAGAAATATATCTATCAATTTTTCTCCAAATAAACATGTCGATTAATCCATCTCGTTAATAATTATAATAATCTTATTGTCATAACCATAGTCCAAATAAACATTTCGATTAATCCATCTCATCAGAATCTGTTAGGTCCAATAATTTCAATAGCCATTATTCCATTATCCCTATTAGTTCCATCTTCCATCTTCAATAGTCCTGTTAAGTCCAGTAATTTCAGTGTCCAATCTTCCATTATCAGTATTCCATAATAATCTTGCTGTTGTAGCCATAGTCATATAATAAGAGTCTGATGGGAATTTCCTCTATCCCAAATATTTTCTTGCCATCCATTCTGAATAAGTTGCTGAAATACTGTTGTAAAGTCATATCTGTGTTCTTCTTTTTTACAAAATGCACTGGCTCATCTCTTAAGAGTTTTTCCATTGTCACATGGCTGCAGTTAATTCCATAGATTTTCTCTATATCAAGCTCCATCACATCATTCCAGTCCAGAAGATTATCCAAGCCATTGATAACTTTATCTCTAATATCTTCATTAATTTCTTCAGAGATAACGTTAAATTCCAAACAGTAGATTTTATTTCTAAAATCCATAAACTCCAGATCTTTTTCCAATTCCACATTTGTTCCAATCTCCAGGGCTTGTATCTTCCCTTTATTTTTTCTTTTCTCATCTCTGATCTCATTCTCCTCTCTCACAGGATCCCCTATTTCTTTAAACTCCTGCGTCATTTTGCTCAGTTCAATTTTCAGCTCCTTACTACCCTGTCGCAGGGTTTGTTTCGTTATCTCAATCTCATCCATTATTTTCTGAAACATAGTTACTTCCAGATTCTCAGCCACTTTCTTGATTGCCATTTTTAAAACCACGAAAACAAAGCAAAACAAAAATAAAGAAAAACCACTTCTTATTTCAGCAACAATTGGGTTAATATTCCAGGCTTGATGACATCACAGTATAAACAGAGCAACCTGCCTTATCTCTCTATGTTCAAGAATGCAAAACAAATTTAGTTCCCAGCATCAAAACAGTTAGTGGCGTCGTGAAGAAGCAGATTCGTCAAAATAAAATAGACCAAAAAGAGAATAGTCCCAGACAATATAATATTCCTTGGAATAGAAATCAGGAATAGAAATCCCTCTTCTGTGTATATCTTTAGAATGCACTTCCAGGACAGCTTTTTGCGACAGAAACAGAGATAAGCTGTTAATTTCGTGGATAACAGAGAAGAGTTATAGCTCACCCAGAAGCTGTCCAAAGCCGATCAATCTGACAAATCTCCTTTTGCTGCAACAATTTAAACCAAGTAAAAAAAATAATAGAAAGAAGGGTGCTTGCCTGTTAGTCCGTTCTCTCTTTAAAGAAAAGATAAACGTATCGCTTAAGCAGATAGAGCTTGTTCGAAAGTCCGTCCGGCATTGTTGGCTGGACCTTATCTCATAAATTAATGAAATCCAGTCCTCCCAACAAAAACAGGCTTTTGAGGTTGATCTCTACGTTTCTCCCTGCCCGGGAGAAATTTCATCAGTCAAAAAAAAAATGTTCTGACTGATTTATATCTGAATAAGCTTCTTTTGAGGCGGGAGCCCGTCCCAAAAGCAGGCACAAGCGAAGTCACCCTTCCTGGAAGTCCAGAATCAACCTTTATATGACACTGCGATTCGAATGGCTCTGGACCATCCTTCTGAAAACTGGATGCCCTGATAAATTTGTGAATATTTTGTGACTCCTTTATACCAACATGACAGCAACAATTTTGGACAACAATGGCTTTCAGAGCGATCCATTCAGAGTCGGATCAGGCATAAAACAGGGATGCGTCATTGCTCCTAGCTTATTTGCTATCTTCATTGCTGTTGGAAGGCAGAGCTGGGGTCCCAATCCCGGGGAGCTGGATCCCGGAGAGTTGGGAGAAGAGTATTCGGATGGATGGCAGAGGGAAGGGGGAGGAACTTCCCCCCTTTGGAGCGAAGACGAAACAGAGGAACTGCCAGTGATAAGGTCGCTTAGCAACGGGGAGCCTGAGCCCTCCCTGGACATTCTCACGCCTCCCCCTCTTTCAGGCTCAGAGCAAGAGGGGGAAGAGGGAGGGCTGCTCACAGCCGAAAAGCGGGGAGGCAGTTTACCATCAGCCCCTCCCCTATCCCCCATCCTGGAATCGGAAACTTCAGAAGAGGAGGGGGTGATGCTTCCCCCCTCACCGCGCACACGCAGACAGCTGAAAAGACAGGAGAGAAGGGGGGGAAGGCGGGCAGTACCTGAGGGGCAGTTAAGGAGGAGTGAAAGATTGCGCGCCCGTTTGGCCCCTTCTTAAAGAACATGCGGGAAGAAGTCCCTTGCTCTGTCAACTTTCTCCCAATGCCGCAGGACCTGTATCCCTGTATTGCTTCATGAGAAAACGCAGTCTTTGTTTGGACATTACCCTAATAAAACACGAATTAACTACAGCCGTTGGTCTGGTTCCTGAGTCACATCCTGGGCCTGACAGCTTGACAGAGCCACCTAAATCACCCTCAACGCTCTCTTCACTTGACTGGGACAAGATGTCAACGGGAGCAGCAGGGGGGACGAACCCCACTTCTGAGACGGAAGAAGTGGAACTCTTGAGGACTAAGGTAGCTGATTTGCAGACGGATGTTCAAGCCCTGCTAGCAGCAGTCAAGGCGCTGAAGACGGATAATCAAACCTTGAAGGCCACGATAGACCAGATGCGAACAGCCCCTCCAGCTGCCGTAGTAAAGGTTCCCATTGGATTGCCCCCAAAATACGTGGGACAAAGTGATCAGTTGGCAACCTTCGTGGCTCAATGTGAGTTATATCTGGATGTCAGGCACATGGAATTTCCAGACGATGGGGCTAAAGTAGCTTTCGTGATTAGCCTCCTGGAGGGAGAAGCTGCAAAATGGGTGACTCCGTATCTCGTGAGAAAGGATACTGTCTTAGGAAGGTACAGAGAATTTATACAGGAGATGACCGAGATGTTTCAAGACCCGCAAAGGGCTGAAACAGTAATGCGGCAACTAGGCACTCTGAAGCAAGCTAAAGGGACTGTTTCCGAGTACACTAACACTTTTAAAATTCTGTCCCAGGAAACTGGTTACAATGACGCCGCCCTGATGTTTATGTACTGGAGTGGATTAAATGCTGAAATCCTGGATGAGTTGGCCAGGACCTCCCCCCCCGCTGACCTACCAGGGCTCATCCGGCTATGCCTACAGATAGATCACTGGATGGAAGGAAGGTGCCTGGAAAGGAAGCAGGAGGTCCCAAGATACTCAGCCTCGGCATCCCGCAACAAGACCCTTCCCACTGCAGGGATGGCAGGTAATGCAACTGAGGGACAGGGAGGGGCTAGGCCAAGACTGTCGGAAGAAGAAAAGGAAAGACGACGCCGGGAACGTTTATGCTTTTATTGTTCAAAGCCGGGCCATGTGGCCAGAGACTGTGGACTGAAAGGGGGGAAAGCCGAGCCGTCGGGAAACTAGAACACCCAGTCCACGTGCAGGCCAGTGGACTGGGGGCAGCGTTGTATAAAGGCCCCCCAACGATCCAACCTCCCTCAAAGGGGGTGTTGGTCTTGCCTATTCGGATTACAACTTCCAGAGGAGTGGTGTTTAATTCCACTGCCTTAATTGACAGTGGAGCCTCCACAAATTTTATTGATGCAAAGTTAGTCAAGCGTCATGGAATTTCCCGTTGGAAACTGGACGCTCCCCTAGCTGTGGAGACTATCGATGGGAGACCCCTGAAGTCAGGAGGGGTGACACAAGCCACGGAGGAAGTGAAACTTCAAATCCCTGGGCACGAAGAGTTCATTTCGCTATACGTGTCAGATCTCTTGAACTTTGAGGTGATTCTGGGAATGCCCTGGCTAGCAAAGCATGAACCCAAAATAAGTTGGAAGGAGGCGGTGGTGTGGTTCACCTCACAGTATTGCCAGGAGAACTGTCAACCTGAAGGAATCAAGAACACCTTAGCGGGGGCAGTGCAAGAGATCGAGCAAGTGACCCTGCTGCCAAAGTATGAAGAATTTAAAGATGTGTTTGATGAAAAAGAGGCAGAGACTTTACCCCCCCACCGCCCTTACGACTGTGCGATTGACCTAGTGCCAGGAGCCAGCATCCCATCAGGGAGAATCTACCCTCTCACAGAGAATGAGAGGGAGGCCCTGAAGGAATTCCTGGATAAAAACCTGAGGCGAGGATTCATACGCCCCTCACAATCCCCTGCTGGAGCACCACTATTGTTTGTGAAAAAGAAGGGGGGGAACTCAGACCCTGTAACGACTATCGCGCATTGAACCAGATCACCATCCCCAACAGCTACCCGCTGCCCCTGATCTCAGAGTTGCTGGACCGACTGCGCTCTGCAAAAATCTTCACGAAGTTGGATTTGAGAGGAGCGTACAATCTGATCAGAATGAAGGAGGGAGATGAATGGAAAACAGGATTCTTGACCGCTTACGGACAGTATGAATACCTGGTCATGCCGTTCGGGCTTTGTGGAAGTCCAGGAATTTTTCAAAAATCCATGAACGACGTGTTTAGAGACTTGTTGGACACGTATGTAATCTGTTACTTAGATGATATCCTGGTGTTCTCAAAGAACCAGGAAGACCACGACCAGCATGTGAAGACGGTGTTGAAGAGACTGAGAGAAAATCACCTGTATGCTAAATTAGAGAAATGTGGATTTGACCTCAAGTCTCTAGACTTCCTTGGATATCGAATCTCAGCGGAAGGCGTGGAGATGGATCCAGGGAAAGTAAGCTGCATATTGGACTGGGGCCAACCTGTCACCAAAAAGGATGTACAATGGTTTTTGGGGTTTGCCAATTATTACAGAAAGTTCATTCCAGGGTTTTCCAAATTAACAGCTCCTCTGACTGACTGTTTAAGGGGGAAGAAGAAGTTTCAATGGACAGAGAACGCCACCGAGGCCTTTGAGGAGCTGAAGAGAAGGTTTGCTACTGAGCCCATTCTGCGCTTTGCTGATCCGAACCGCCCTTTTGTAGTGGAAGCAGATGCTTCAGATTTTGCCATCGGGGGGGTCCTGCTACAATTAGACCAAGAAGGGAAGGAGCTGCACCCCTGTGCGTACTTCTCTCGGAAGTTAAAGCCTGCAGAGAAGAACTACACAGTTTGGGAGAAGGAGCTGCTGGCCATCAAGGACTCTTTTGAAAACTGGAGACAATACCTAGAGGGGACCTCTCATCGAATTGAAGTGCGCTCCGACCACAAGAATCTTGAAAGCCTCCAAACCGCCAGAAAGCTGAACCAGAGACAGATAAGATGGTCCCAGTTCTTCACTAGGTTTAACTTCCAGATTACTTACCATGCCCAAGCCAAAAACCAGAGAGCGGATGCCTTATCCAGACAGCCACAATACAAAGAAAGTGAATCCGAGGACCAGCCTCAGTACGTAATCCCGCCAGAGAAATTAACGTTGGGAGTATGCCAGCCTTCAAGGGAAGAGGAACTCAAAAAGGCACAACAAGAAGATGCAGACATGTTAAAATATCAGCAGGAGACGGGACAAGGTCAAGACTCAGAAGTAGCCTTTCACTGGAGAAATGGACTGTTATGGTTCAAAACCGCCAGATATGTGCCAGAAGGGGAATTAAGGCTCAGAATCCTACGCCAGTGTCATGATTCCATCACAGCGGGACACTTTGGGATTTACAAGACCATTCAGAACGTGGCCAAGGACTTCTGGTGGCCTAAAATGCGTCGGGATATTGAGAGTTATGTAAAGTCCTGCTCT
Source organism: Rhineura floridana (assembly GCF_030035675.1). Classification (NCBI taxonomy): domain Eukaryota; kingdom Metazoa; phylum Chordata; class Lepidosauria; order Squamata; family Rhineuridae; genus Rhineura; species Rhineura floridana. The sequence continues at coordinate 242,444,867 of NC_084480.1, forward strand.
GTCTGTCTGCGGACAAAAACACAAACAGGGACACCAGCAGGACTGTTACAACCGTTGCCTGTCCCACACGAACCCTGGAAGGACCTCTCCATGGATTTTATAACTGATCTACCCAAGTCCCAAGGAATGACAGCCATCAGTAGTGGTGGATCTACTTACCAAAATGGCACACTTTCTTCCTTGTGCAGGGGCCTTAGAGGTTAAAGAAACGGCCAAGTTATTCATCAAAGAAGTCTACCGGCTGCATGGATTGCCAAACAGCGTAGTCTCAGACCGAGGAACTCAGTTCACAGCCAAATTTTGGAGAGCAATGTGGAAACAGTTGCAGACGGAATTAAAACTCTCCTCCGCCCATCACCCCCAGACAGATGGGCAGACGGAACGCTTGAATGCCGTTTTGGAAAGATATTTACGAAGTTATGTGTCCTATCAACAGACTGACTGGGTATCATATTTGCATTTTGCAGAGTTCGCCTACAACAATTCTCTGCACTCCAGCACTCAACAAACCCCGTTCTTCGCTAATTATGGATTCCATCCTAAAGTCTTTCCAAGCAGCTCAGAAGGAATGCTGGTACCGGCAGCTGAGAACTTCCTTAAGGAATTGCAAGCGGCGCAACAGACACTGAAACAGCAGTTAAACGAAGCCAAAACGGAGTACAAGCGAGTTGCTGACCTGCACAGGAAGGAGCCCCCCCCTTCAACCGGGAGACCAGGTATGGCTGTCCACCCGCTTCCTCCAGATGCCGGGCAAATGTAGAAAATTACAAGACAAGAGGGTGGGTCCTTTCGAAATAGAAACTCAAATCAATCCCGTGGCGTACCGACTGAAGCTGCCTGACACGTTTAAAATACATCCTGTGTTCCATCGATCCCTCTTAACGAAAGCCGCCCCTCCCAGTGAGTTACGGCCGGAGGAACCTCCCGGAGCTCCACTCCTGGTAAATGAGCAGCTTGAGTTTGAAGTTGAGGAGATCTTAGATTCCAGGATCAGACGCCACAAGCTGCAGTACTTGATTCACTGGAAAGGCTATGGGGTGGCTGACAGATCATGGGAAGATGCAGCTGATGTGCATGCTCCAGAATTGGTAAAACTTTTCCATCAACGTTTTCCCCACCGTCCCAAGCCAGACAAGGGGAGGGGGGCACAGCCTGGGAGGGGGGATGGTGTCGGAAGGCAGAGCTGGGGTCCCAATCCCAGGGAGCTGGATCCCGGAGAGTTGGGAGAAGAGTATTCGGATGGATGGCAGAGGGAAGGGGGAGGAACTTCCCCCCTTTGGAGCGAAGACGAAACAGAGGAACTGCCAGTGATAAGGTCGCTTAGCAACGGGGAGCCTGAGCCCTCCCTGGACATTCTCATGCCTCCCCCTCTTTCAGGCTCAGAGCAAGAGGGGGAAGAGGGAGGGCTGCTCACAGCCGAAAAGCGGGGAGGCAGTTTACCATCAGCCCCTCCCCTATCCCCCATCCTGGAATCGGAAACTTCAGAAGAGGAGGGGGTGATGCTTCCCCCCTCACCGCGCACACGCAGACAGCTGAAAAGACAGGAGAGAAGGGGGGAAGGCGGGCAGTACCTGAGGGGCAGTTAAGGAGGAGCGAAAGATTGCGCGCCCGTTTGGCCCCTTCTTAAAGAACAGGCGGGAAGAAGTCCCTTGCTCTGTCAACTTTCTCCCAATGCCGCAGGACCTGTATCCCTGTATTGCTTCATGAGAAAACGCAGTCTTTGTTTGGACATTACCCTAATAAAACACGAATTAACTACAGCCGTTGGTCTGGTTCCTGAGTCACATCCTGGGCCTGACAGCTTGACAGAGCCACCTAAATCACCCTCAACGCTCTCTTCACTTGACTGGGACAAGATGTCAAAGGGAGCAGCGGAGGGGACGAACCCCACTTCTGAGACGGAAGAAGTGGAACTCTTGAGGACTAAGGTAGCTGATTTACAGACGGATGTTCAAGCCCTGCTAGCAGCAGTCAAGGCGCTGAAGACGGATAATCAAACCTTGAAGGCCACGATAGACCAGATGCGAACAGCCCCTCCAGCTGCCGTAGTAAAGGTTCCCATTGGATTGCCCCCAAAATACGTGGGACAAAGTGATCAGTTGGCAACCTTCGTGGCTCAATGTGAGTTATATCTGGATGTCAGGCACATGGAATTTCCAGACGATGGGAAGTAGCTTTCGTGATTAGCCTCCTGGAGGGAGAAGCTGCAAAATGGGTGACTCCGTATCTCGTGAGAAAGGATACTGTCTTAGGAAGGTACAGAGGATTTATACAGGAGATGACCGAGATGTTTCAAGACCCGCAAAGGGCTGAAACAGTAGCGCGGCAACTAGGCGCTCTGAAGCAAGCTAAAGGGACTGTTTCCGAGTACACTAACACTTTTAAAATTCTGTCCCAGGAAACTGGTTACAATGACGCCGCCCTGATGTGTATGTACCGGAGTGGATTAAATGCTGAAATCCTGGATGAGTTGGCCAGGACCTCCCCCCCCCCCGCTGACCTACCAGGGCTCATCCGGCTATGCCTACAGATAGATCACCGGATGGAAGGAAGGTGCCTGGAAAGGAAGCAGGAGGTCCCAAGATACTCAGCCTCGGCATCCCGCAACAAGACCCTTCCTACTGCAGGGATGGCAGGTAATGCAACTGAGGGACAGGGAGGGGCTAGGCCAAGACTGTCGGAAGAAGAAAAGGAAAGACGACGCCGGGAACGTTTATGCTTTTATTGTTCAAAGCCGGGCCATGTGGCCAGAGACTGTGGACTGAAAGGGGGGAAAGCCGAGCCGTCGGGAAACTAGAACACCCAGTCCACGTGCAGGCCAGTGGACTGGGGGCAGCGTTATATAAAGGCCCCCCAACGATCCAGCCTCCCTCAAAGGGGGTGTTGGTCTTGCCTATTCGGATTACAACTTCCAGAGGAGTGGTGTTTAATTCCACTGCCTTAATTGACAGTGGAGCCTCCACAAATTTTATTGATGCAAAGTTAGTCAAGCATCATGGAATTTCCCGTTGGAAACTGGACGCTCCCCTAGCTGTGGAGACTATCGATGGGAGACCCCTGAAGTCAGGAGGGGTGACACAAGCCACGGAGGAAGTGAAACTTCAAATCCCTGGGCACGAAGAGTTCATTTCGCTATACGTGTCAGATCTCTCGAACTTTGAGGTGATTCTGGGAATGCCCTGGCTAGCAAAGCATGAACCCAAAATAAGTTGGAAGGAGGCGGTGGTGTGGTTCACCTCACAGTATTGCCAGGAGAACTGTCAACCTGAAGGAATCAAGAACACCTTAGCGGGGGCAGTGCAAGAGATCGAGCAAGTGACCCTGCTGCCAAAGTATGAAGAATTCAAAGATGTGTTTGATGAAAAAGAGGCAGAGACTTTACCCCCCCACCGCCCTTACGACTGTGCGATTGACCTAGTGCCAGGAGCCAGCATCCCATCAGGGAGAATCTACCCTCTCACAGAGAATGAGAGGGAGGCCCTGAAGGAATTCCTGGATAAAAACCTGAGGCGAGGATTCATACGCCCCTCACAATCCCCTGCTGGAGCGCCACTATTGTTTGTGAAAAAGAAGGGGGGGAACTCAGACCCTGTAACGACTATCGCGCATTGAACCAGATCACCATCCCCAACAGCTACCCGCTGCCCCTGATCTCAGAGTTGCTGGACCGACTGCGCTCTGCAAAAATCTTCACGAAGTTGGATTTGAGAGGAGCGTACAATCTGATCAGAATGAAGGAGGGAGATGAATGGAAAACAGGATTCTTGACCGCTTACGGACAGTATGAATACCTGGTCATGCCGTTCGAGCTTTGTGGAAGTCCAGGAATTTTTCAAAAATCCATGAACGACGTGTTTAGAGACTTGTTGGACACGTATGTAATCTGTTACTTAGATGATATCCTGGTGTTCTCAAAGAACCAGGAAGACCACGACCAGCATGTGAAGACGGTGTTGAAGAGACTGAGAGAAAATCACCTGTATGCTAAATTAGAGAAATGTGGATTTGACCTCAAGTCTCTAGACTTCCTTGGATATCAAATCTCAGCGGAAGGCGTGGAGATGGATCCAGGGAAAGTAAGCTGCATATTGGACTGGGGCCAACCTGTCACCAAAAAGGATGTACAATGGTTTTTGGGGTTTGCCAATTATTACAGAAAGTTCATTCCAGGGTTTTCCAAATTAACAGCTCCTCTGACTGACTGTTTAAGGGGGAAGAAGAAGTTTCAATGGACAGAGAACGCCACCGAGGCCTTTGAGGAGCTGAAGAGAAGGTTTGCTACTGAGCCCATTCTGCGCTTTGCTGATCCGAACCGCCCTTTCGTAGTGGAAGCAGATGCTTCAGATTTTGCCATCGGGGGGGTCCTGCTACAATTAGACCAAGAAGGGAAGGAGCTGCACCCCTGTGCGTACTTCTCTCGGAAGTTAAAGCCTTCAGAGAAGAACTACACAGTTTGGGAGAAGGAGCTGCTGGCCATCAAGGACTCTTTTGAAAACTGGAGACAATACCTAGAGGGGACCTCTCATTGAATTGAAGTGCGCTCCGACCACAAGAATCTTGAAAGCCTCCAAACCGCCAGAAAGCTGAACCAGAGACAGATAAGATGGTCCCAGTTCTTCACTAGGTTTAACTTCCAGATTACTTACCATGCCCAAGCCAAAAACCAGAGAGCGGATGCCTTATCCAGACAGCCACAATACAAAGAAAGTGAATCCGAGGACCAGCCTCAGTACGTAATCCCGCCAGAGAAATTAACGTTGGGAGTATGCCAGCCTTCAAGGGAAGAGGAACTCAAAAAGGCACAACAAGAAGATGCAGACATGTTAAAATATCAGCAGGAGACGGGACAAGGTCAAGACTCAGAAGTAGCCTTTCACTGGAGAAATGGACTGTTATGGTTCAAAACCGCCAGATATGTGCCAGAAGGGGAATTAAGGCTCAGAATCCTACGCCAGTGTCATGATTCCATCACAGCGGGACACTTTGGGATTTACAAGACCATTCAGAACGTGGCCAAGGACTTCTGGTGGCCTAAAATGCGTCGGGATATTGAGAGTTATGTAAAGTCCTGCTCTGTCTGTCTGCGGACAAAAACACAAACAGGGACACCAGCAGGACTGTTACAACCGTTGCCTGTCCCACACGAACCCTGGAAGGACCTCTCCATGGATTTTATAACTGATCTACCCAAGTCCCAAGGAATGACAGCCATCAGTAGTGGTGGATCTACTTACCAAAATGGCACACTTTCTTCCTTGTGCAGGGGCCTTAGAGGTTAAAGAAACGGCCAAGTTATTCATCAAAGAAGTCTACCGGCTGCATGGATTGCCAAACAGCGTAGTCTCAGACCGAGGAACTCAGTTCACAGCCAAATTTTGGAGAGCAATGTGGAAACAGTTGCAGACGGAATTAAAACTCTCCTCCGCCCATCACCCCCAGACAGATGGGCAGACGGAACGCTTGAATGCCGTTTTGGAAAGATATTTACGAAGTTATGTGTCCTATCAACAGACTGACTGGGTATCATATTTGCATTTTGCAGAGTTCGCCTACAACAATTCTCTGCACTCCAGCACTCAACAAACCCCGTTCTTCGCTAATTATGGATTCCATCCTAAAGTCTTTCCAAGCAGCTCAGAAGGAATGCTGGTACCGGCAGCTGAGAACTTCCTTAAGGAATTGCAAGCGGCGCAACAGACACTGAAACAGCAGTTAAACGAAGCCAAAACGGAGTACAAGCGAGTTGCTGACCTGCACAGGAAGGAGCCCCCCCCTTCAACCGGGAGACCAGGTATGGCTGTCCACCCGCTTCCTCCAGATGCCGGGCAAATGTAGAAAATTACAAGACAAGAGGGTGGGTCCTTTCGAAATAGAAACTCAAATCAATCCCGTGGCGTACCGACTGAAGCTGCCTGACACGTTTAAAATACATCCTGTGTTCCATCGATCCCTCTTAACGAAAGCCGCCCCTCCCAGTGAGTTACGGCCGGAGGAACCTCCCGGAGCTCCACTCCTGGTAAATGAGCAGCTTGAGTTTGAAGTTGAGGAGATCTTAGATTCCAGGATCAGACGCCACAAGCTGCAGTACTTGATTCACTGGAAAGGCTATGGGGTGGCTGACAGATCATGGGAAGATGCAGCTGATGTGCATGCTCCAGAATTGGTAAAACTTTTCCATCAACGTTTTCCCCACCGTCCCAAGCCAGACAAGGGGAGGGGGGCACAGCCTGGGAGGGGGGATGGTGTCGGAAGGCAGAGCTGGGGTCCCAATCCCAGGGAGCTGGATCCCGGAGAGTTGGGAGAAGAGTATTCGGATGGATGGCAGAGGGAAGGGGGAGGAACTTCCCCCCTTTGGAGCGAAGACGAAACAGAGGAACTGCCAGTGATAAGGTCGCTTAGCAACGGGGAGCCTGAGCCCTCCCTGGACATTCTCACGCCTCCCCCTCTTTCAGGCTCAGAGCAAGAGGGGGAAGAGGGAGGGCTGCTCACAGCCGAAAAGCAGGGAGGCAGTTTACCATCAGCTCCTCCCCTATCCCCCATCCTGGAATCGGAAACTTCAGAAGAGGAGGGGGTGATGCTTCCCCCCTCACCGCGCACACGCAGACAGCTGAAAAGACAGGAGAGAAGGGGGGGAAGGCGGGCAGTACCTGAGGGGCAGTTAAGGAGGAGCGAAAGATTGCGCGCCCGTTTGGCCCCTTCTTAAAGAACAGGCGGGAAGAAGTCCCTTGCTCTGTCAACTTTCTCCCAATGCCGCAGGACCTGTATCCCTGTATTGCTTCATGAGAAAACACAGTCTTTGTTTGGACATTACCCTAATAAAACACGAATTAACTACAGCCGTTGGTCTGGTTCCTGAGTCACATCCTGGGCCTGACAATTGCTATGATTCTACACCTTATTGAGGGGAAACTTCCTGCTGGTGTGGAAATCATATATCGAACAGATGGAAAGCTTTTTCATCTCAGTATGCTGAAAGCAAAAAGTAAGGTAATGTCAACCTCTGTCGTAGAACTTCAATATGCTGATGATAATGTAGTCTCTGCACATTCAGAGAAAGATCTTCAAACTATCCTAAATGTCTTTGCAGAAGCATATGGAAAGCTTGGGCTCTCACTTAATATTAAAAAAAACTAAAATGCTTCATCAACAGGTGTGAACTAGTCCCTCTGTAGCACCATCAATCCGGCTTAATGGTGTGACACTGGAGAACATTGATCACTTCTCCTATCTTGGCAGCCATCTCTCTGTAAAAGCTGACATCGATGCTGAAATTCAACATCGTCTGAGCTCTGCGAGTGCTGTATTCTCCTGAATGAAGGGTAGAGTGTTCGAGGATCGGGATATTCACAGGGAGACCAAAATGCTTATTTACAAAGCCATTGTACTACTGACCTTAATGTATGCCTGTGAAACATGGACCATTTATAAACACCACTCCCAACTTCTTGAAAGATTCCATCAACGCTGCCTCCGGAAAATTCTGCAAATTACTTGGGAATACAGATGGACTAATGTTAGCATTTTGGAAGAAGCAAAGACTACCAGTGTTGAAACAATGATCCTTCAACATCAACTTCACTGGACCGGTCATGTTATTTGAATGCCTGATCACCGTCTTCCGAAGCAGCTGCTTTACTCCCAACTTAAGGATGGAAAACAGAACATCGGTGGACAGCAAAAGAGGTTTAAAGATGTTCTTAAAGTGAATCTAAAAAAATGTAACATGAACATCAACAACTGGGAAGTCTTGGCCCATGAACGTCCCAGATGAAGGTCAGCTATTATCAAACGTGCTGTGGACTTCAAAGAATCACAAATACAGGGGGAACAGGACAAACGAGCTAAGCAGAAGGCATGTCAAGCAAATCCTCATCGTGACCATCTTCCATCTGGAAACCTATGTCCTCACTGTGGGAGGCTGTGTGGATCCAGAATTGGCCTCCACAGTTACTTATGGACTCACTGTTACAAGGCCTTATCTTGGTAGACAATCTTACTCGGCCACGAGTGATCACCAGTGAATGAATGAATGCATAGTACAATGACATGCCTCCAGTATTTTATTTTGCTTTACTTGATCCTTTGGGCTCACTTTGTTAAAAATAAATTATTATTCTTTCCTTCTCTTTGTACTTGGGTTGTATATTGGCCCATTTAGGTGATCATTTTCAATGCATTGGCAGAGTGGGTTCTGGCTTGCAATAAATAGCTTATGACACAATCAATATGTTAATGTTAAAGATGCCACAGGACTCTGTGTTGTTCTAATAATAAAGACAGCAAAACATTTTGCACATAAAATAGCCTTACAAATGAGGGGGAGGAAAAACTAACATAGACAAGTCGTTTCAGAGCCAGGTTTTCATTAGAACCAAGTTATCCATGACTCCACATCTGTTACTCATAGAGTTCACTTTGCAACTGCATTTAGATTCTTCATTGTGTGTCCGGATCTGATTAGTAGACTGTGTATCCTGTTTTGGCAGGATAAAAAAGGAAAAGTTTTATTGGGGTGAGGAAAAACCTGAACTCTGCACTAAAAAACAAAACATAATGATAGAACTCTTTGCTTCACATTCATATCTCATATTTAAAAATTGGTTGTGGGAAGCTCTCAGTATAATGGATGAAGGATGAAACTTTTATGAGAGGGTTCTGTTCATTTGTTCTTCATACAGGAGACCTTTATACAAGGTAGTCTAATAACAGCATTAAAAATATACTGCTAGATCTTGATCACCTTGGAAACCAGCTACATTACAACTAGAATGCATGTATCTAAATGGGATATACCACTGCTACAGCAGATTATTATGGGGAAATGTGTGCTTGATTATAGTACAGTGATGCAGGTTGGTTGCATTTTGAACTACAAGTATAAATACCATCTCTTCTTTTCTCCCCTTTACAAGCAAAACCCTTACTTTTATTAAGGAAGAGAGAGTTCATGATTCCTTAGGTTAAATCAGGGATTGGGAATCTGTGATCCTCCAGATGTTGCTAGACTCCAACTTCCAATAGTCAGGAATAAAGAGAGCAGTGGTCCAACAAAATCTGGAGAGCCAAAGGTTCCCCATCCCAACTTTAAATTATGCTTCTGGACAGGCTAAAAAGCATTTTCCCCTCTAGGATGCACAACTTAATGTGGTTTGAGAGTATTGAAGAAGATGAGAGCAATGCCATCAGGAGTCTGGAACAAGAGGCTAGACTCCTAGCAGGGGCACCCAAGGCGGAATGGTCAAAGATGAGACACCAGACTAAGATGCATCCAGACGCAGAGGAAGGCAATGGTAAACCACCTCTGAATATCTCTTACCACAAAAACCCTATTGACAGAGTATCCAAATGCAACTTGAGATAGTGCTGGAAGATGGGACCCCAGGTCAGAAGGCACTCGCCGAGCTACTGGGGAAGAACAAAGGACAAGTACGAGTAGCACTGTGACTAATGATGCAGCTGGGTCAAAGCCGAAAGGAAGCCCAGAGGCTGATGCGCACAGATGTGAAAGGAGAGTCCGGAGTTGTACGACGCACACAATATGGACATGGAATATGAGAAGCATGAACCAGGGAAAGTTAGAAATTGTCAAACAAGAAATGGAACATATCAACATTACAATACTTGGCGTGAGTGTATTAAAATGGATGGGAATGGGACACTTTCAGTCAGGCAACTACAAAATATTTTATGCAGGAAATGAGAAATTAAGAAGAAATGGGGTTGCTCTAATAGCGAGAAGTGATGTGGCAAAAGCAATTAAGAGTTATAACGCAAGGTCTGAGCGAGTGATATCAATGAGATATTAATGGGAAACCTATGAACACAACCATCATCTAAGTCTATGCTCCAATGGCAAACACAGAAGGAGAGGAAATGGAGGGATTTTGTGCAGAAGTAAAGGAAGAAATTGATCACACACCAAAACAGGATGCTCTAATAATCATAGGGGACTGGAATGCAAAAATAGGGAACAGAGAAGAACTAGAAATTGTGGAAAAATGGGGCTTAGGAGATAGAAATGAAGCAGGAGCGAGACTTACTGAATTCTGTGAAACCAATAATTTATTTCTTGCAAACACATTTTTCAAGCAACCAAAAGACACGTGGACATCACCAAATGGTCAATATAGGAATCAAGTTGATTATATAATTAGAAGCAGAAGATGGAGAAGTTCCATACTTTCTGCAAAAGCAAGACAAGGAGCAGACTGAGGTACAGATAATGAACTGGTAATATCGAAAATCAGGGTAAAGCTAAAGAAGATCAACAAAGCAATCACAATGCCAAAATACAATTCAAATAACATCCCAGAAGAATTTAAAGTTCAAATAAGGAACAGATTTGTGGCTTTAAACCTAGCTGATAGAGAACCAGAAGAACTATGGACTGAAGTCAGAGACATTATCAGGGAAGAATGCAAAAAACCAATACCGCTAATTAAAAAGAAAGAAAGATCTCAATGGATGACTGACAAAACTCTTAAAATGGTTAAAGATAGAAGGAAAGCAAAAGCAAAAGGAGAGAAAAACATAGTTCGAACCCTAAATGCAATAATACAGTGACTAGTACGTAGGGACAAAGTGAACTGCTATAATTATTGTACAGAAATAGAAGAGGATAATAAAGAAGGTAGAACAAGAGCCCTATTCCAAAATATTAGAGAAATCAATGTGAAATTTACACCAAGAGTAGGGATGTTGAATAATCAACGGGAACACACTGACTGAGATAAAATAAAAGGAAGATAGAAGCAATACACTGAAGAATTATATAAAAGAGATGCAAGGATGACTGATTCATTCACAGAGGAACCATATGAAAATGAACCAGAAATTTTAGCATGTGAGGTGAAAGTTGCACTTAAAATACTTGGAAGAAACCAATCAGCAGGAATAGATGGCATACCTAGAGTTGCTACAAGCTACTGGAACTGAATCTGTCCAAAGTTTGACAAAAATTTGTCAACAAATATGAAAACTAAACAATGGCCCACAGACTGGAAGCGTTCAATATACATCCCAATTCCAAAGAAAGGGGATTCCAGGGAATGCAGTAATTATCAAACTATTGCCTTAATATCCCATGCAAGTAAAGTAATGCTCAAGATGCTGCAACCAAGGCTCTTACCATATATGGAACAAGAAATGCCAGGTGTCCAAGTTGGATTTAGAAAAGGAAGAGGCACCAGAGATCATATTGCAATCATACATTGGATAATGGAACGGAGCAAGGAATTTCAGAAGAAAATCACCCTGTGTTTTATCGATTACAGCAAAGCCTTTGATTATGTAGATCACAAAAAACTATGGAATGCTTTAAAAGAAATGGGGGTGTTACAGCATCTGATTGTTCTGATGTGCAACCTATACTCTGGACAAGAGGCTACTATAAGGATAGAACATGGAGAAACCGACTGGTTCCCTATCGGAACGGGTGTGAGACTGGGGTGTATTCTATCACCCTATTTATTTAATGTATATGCAGAACATATCATACGGAAAGTGGGATTGAACCAAGATGAAGGAGGTGTTAAAATTGGAGGGAGAAGTATCAATAATTTAAGATATGCAGGTGATACCATACTACTAGCAGAAACCAGTAATGAATTGAAACGAATGCTGATGAAAGTTAAAGAGAAAAGCACAAAAGCAGGACTGCAGCTGAACATCAAGAAGACTAAAGTAATGACAACAAGATTTATGTAACTTCAAAGCTGATAATGAAGACATTGAACTTGGCAAGGATTATCAATACCTTGGCACAGTCATTAACCAAAATGGATACAGTAGTCAAGAAATCAGAAGAAGGCTAGGACTGGGGAGGGCAGCTACGAGAGCTAGAAAAGATCCTCAAATGGAAAGATATGTCACAAAAGTCAGGATCATTCAGACCATGGTATTCCCAATCTCTATGTATGGATGTGAAAGTTGGACAGTGAAAAAAGTGGATAAGAGAAAAATCAACTCATTTGAAATGTGGTGTTGGAGGAGAGTTTTGCGCTCTTATGGAATGTGAAAAAGACAAATAATTGGGTGTTGGAACAAATTAAACCAGAACTATCACTAGAAGCTAAAATGATGAAACTGAGGTTATCATACTTTGGACACATCATGAGAAGACATGCTTCACTAGAAAACACAATAATACTGGGGAAAACAGAAGGGAGAAGAAAAAGAGGAAAACCAAACAAGAGATGGATTGATTCTGTAAAGGAAGGTTTACAACAGTTGCTACTGGAGATTGCTGATTCATAGGGTCGCCATGAGTTGTAATTGACTTGAAGGCACATAACACAACCACACAAAGATAATTTCAAGCTAGGGAGGTAACCAGCCTTGCCACTCATGTGCCCATCCCACTCATGATTACCTCCTCCCTCTTCCACAAAGAAAGGATCGGTTGGGTTTTTTTGGGAGCAACTATCATAGAGAGCTACAGGCAGCGGGGATGTTAATTATTTTGTGCTGGATCCAGACTTTAATAGGTCTGTGCCTGGCTGAAAACTGGGGTGTTTTTTTTTTAGGGGGGTTTGCTTTTTTACCCCTTCACATGCTCAAACTTTGTCAGCTCCCCTAATTTTTGCTGCCTTTCATATATCGAGCAAATTTTCTGCATGCTGCTTTTTAAATTCTGAACTTTCTTTGCACCATTTATCTTACGTTTAATGTTTCAGTGCAATCCATCCCAGTAATCAATTTAAAGATTTAAATCTGTAAAGTATTATATACTGATTCAGGAACCATTAATTTTGGTACAGGAAAGCAAAAATGATTTTGCTTGAATTATAGCATGAACTTGCTCTTTCATTTTTCAGCTATTTCAGCTACTTTGAAATACATGCTGTTTAATTAATACATTCATGTTGGTTTAATTGTTACAAGTGAGAGGATACTTCTCTTAAAATAGTTATTATACAGCCACGAGAGTGGTTGTATACTATAGTCAGTAGGGATTTTTCGCGTTGTACCATGTTAAATGAAAATACCACACACACACACACCTTTCTGGTGCTTTCTATAGTCCCAATTCAAAACAAAAACTTACAAGTCTTAATACTGTTGGATTCAGAATCGCTTGCTCTACAACCCTGAACGTTTTCTTGGTGATACACAACCCCCCCACGGAGAATTCACAGGTTAAAGTGAAAAACGGGAGAGAAAAACAAGAAGCCGTTTGGACTTTTTTCTTGAGAAGTTCTCATAATCTGTTGTCGTTCATTAAAACTCAGAGATGACTGTAAGGTATCTCTAATCAAATACCTGAGCTTGCCCCAAACACAGACCTTCATCTTCAGTAGGTTTAAAGTAAAAAACTGGTATGGTTTGTTTTTAATTAATAGATTAAAAAATGCATTACCATGGATTATAACGTCATGCAGACGCAGTAGAAACCAGTTCTTTCGTTTCACTCCCCCTCCCCCCTTCCCTTCCAGTTACTTGGAGGAAGCAGAGGAAGTCTTCTGCTCCTGTGATTGGTGGGCAACAGACATGTGACTCACACTGGCCTTTTGCTCGGCGTTGCTCTTCTCTCGTGCTCTGTGTGAGGAAGCACGAGGGAGGAAATGAAGAGCCAGACGGTCAGGAGAGAGAGAGAGAGAGAGAAAAATGGACTGTGGAGGGAAAAAGCCAGAGGGCGAGGATGATGGAGAACGCAGCAGCAGAATGGAGGTGAGTGACGGTAACGTGTGTGTGTGTGTTCCCTCCCCCGCTGTCTCCTGCAGCCTGCTCTTTCCGCTGGCTCATTCGCCCTGCCACCCCCGCCCCTATTCTTAAATGGGTTTATAAATGACAAAAGCTCAAATATTTTTTGTTTGCAGTGTGTGTGGCTGTTTGACCTGTGCTCATAACATTGTTGTAGTTGTTTTGAGATTGTATGAGACTCTTTGTTTGTAACGCTTTAATCCTGAATTTGGCTCTTGGTTCTTAAATCTCTCTCTCTCTCTCTCTCTCTCTCTCTCTCTCTCACACACACACACACACACACACACACACACACACACACACACACACACACACACTATCATTACTATATGCATAGTGCAGCAGTGGGGAGGGGTGGATATAGTGCTGGATAGGTTACAGCAGCCCTTTAAAGTAGCCTAGTGTGGCTGTACAGATATTGGGGGGGGCTGAGTTGTGTATGACAACCCTGAAGTGTAGTCCAGTGTTGTTCAGTCTCTTGGTTTTGTGTTTTTTCTTTTTCTTTTTTGAAAAGAACTTTTAAATCGACTGTAGCAGCAGCATTTATTTCTTTATTAAATTTATATCCCACCATTCCTCCCAGAAGGAGCCCAGGGTGGCAATGGGTGGAGGGATCATTGCTTTCCCACTCATGGGAGAAAAATAGAGGCTTCTTGTTTTTGGGTTCATGCTGGTGGTATAAATCCTTAAATGGGTTTATAAATGACAAACGTTCAAATACTTTTTGTTTGAAGTGTGTGTGGCTGTTTGACCTGTGCTCATAACATTGCTGTAGTTATTTTGAGATTTGATGCGACTCTTTGTTTTTAATCTTGAATTTAGCTCTTGGTTGTTTAATCTTAAATCTCTTTCACTCACTCACTCACTATCTGAAATTAGTCCTGTGTTGAAGCCCCCATCTGAAATTAGTGCTGTTAGTCACTGCCTCCCACTTTTGTGAAAGCCTTTGCTGTATAGGGAAGAGGCATTTTTCTCTTCATATTTTGCAGAGAACAGAAGGTCTTCATCAAACATTTGCAGGGGCATCAAACATTTGCAGTTAGTGTAATACCATATTACACTAATGAGGTGGCCAAGTGGTTTTTCTGTTTGTGACCAGTAGTGCAGTAGCAAATCAAAGTCAGGTTTAAGAATCTCAGAACACACAGTTGCTTCTTAAGTGTATAATCTGTCACAGTGAGCCCTATGACTGGCATTCAGAGATTAAAGCAGAAGAGGTAGTAACTGCTGATACTTTGCAAAGTAATATAGATTGCAAGATGCACAATGTTTAAAGAAAGGGTCTCAGGCATATTTCTTAGTGTATCCCCTGTAGAGTATAGGAAACATAGGAAGCTGCTTTATACCAAGTCGGACCATTGGTCCATCTAGCTCAGTACTGACTGACAAGGTTTCAGATAAGGATCTCTCCCAGCCCTAATTGGAGATGCTGGGTATTGAATGTGGGGACTTTTGCATGCAAAGCATGTTTTCTGCCACTAAGCCATGACCCTCTTGTAAAAGTAAAGGCATTCTTGATGGTAATATAACATTTAAAATACACTGCTGAACTATTTCTGTTACTGCTGGTGCTAACTTGCACAGGATCCCATCTCTTATCTCCCGGATTAAAAAGCAGGGAAATTCACTAATAGGCAAAAAAAACTTGCGGTTTAAGAATGTACCTATAGCCCACAGCTATTTCTGTCAAACTTTAAAAAGCAGGAAAAATTGGGCAGCTATAGTGAATGCACCAGGGGAGCAGGAGACCTGAACTCCTCTCTGAGATATTGGACTGCCCTACAAATTGGTCAAAATGCAAACACCATTTCGGTTGGTCTTTCACAGTCCAATCCACTTCCTGTGTAGGTTGGAAGAATTTGGTAACATGTGCCTCTGAGCATATGGTAAGTGGTGGCCACACCTGCAATCAGCCCAAAGAATAGAAAGAAGACATGTGCTGTGCTGATCATGTTTTAGCAGGGAGGAAGCAACATTATTCAGACAGTTGATATCGTTGAGATGGTCACTTTGAATATGTCTGATTTCCTTTGCAATTTTAGTGAAGTTTCCTATAGGAAATCATTTTCTTTTGTTTCTGTTTCTGCGAATATGTGAAGTACAGCAACACTTTGCAAAATTTACACTAAAATAACTCCAAACATAATAATGGCACTGACTTCTAAAGAATAGTCTCCAGTGGACCTCAGGAGTGTCTCAATTTGCACAAGATAAAACAGTGGGAGGTGAAATATATTCTAGCAAAATGCTAGGTGTGCTCTATGTTTTCAATTGACTGTGCCCACCTTGCCTTAAATGAAGTGGTTTAAACATAGCAGGCTGAAAACATGCATCCTCTTTTTCCCAACAGCTGGAGTCATTGCTGAAGGAGCAACATACTGGAATCAGTCTGGTTTTACATCAGTTTCAGATTCCACTGTTAATGCACCCAAAATAGAAATAGAACATAACCTCCAATTTGAAAGAAAAGGCTGTCTTCACCATCATATGACACTGATCAATAAAAAGGCTTTGAAATTAATAAAAATAAATTTGACACAGATTTCTGGGATGAATAATGAGGAAAATAAACTTTTCTAGTTTCTCTGTAGAAACATTAGTAAGACAGGAAAGAAGCAAACTAAGAAGAACACCAACAAACATACAAAAATATAATTCTCTATCTTTGGAGATGGCAGGTGTTGCCACCACTCACCATATGCTCGGAGGCACATGTTACCAAATTATTCCAAGCTACACAGGAAGTGGATTGGACTGTGAAAGACCAACCCAAATGGTGTTTGCATTTTGACCAATTTGTAGGGCAGTACAATATCTCAGAGAGGAGGTCAGGTCTCCTGCTCCCCTGGTGCATTCACTATAGCTGGCCAATTTCCCTGGTTTTAAAGTTTGACGGAAATAGCTGTGGGCTATAGGTACATTCTTAAACCGCAGGTTTTTTTGCCTATTAGTGAATACCTAACTAATAGTTGATGCTGTGTAATTTTTAATTTTGGAAAATTTAATTTTGTCATAATTGTTGAGCAGGAAATCTGTTATCACCAACTTGCTGTTTCACTTATTGATGCTGTACAAAATTCTTGCCTTATTTATCACTTTTCCCAATGTTAAATATGAGGGTTTATAAAATACCTTTTACACCATAATCTTATATATGTCTTCCCAGAAGTAAGTACTGTTGTGTTTAATGGAACCCATTCCAGATAAATGGTTATAGGATTGCAAATTGCAGTGCAATCCTACATGTCTACTCAGAAATAAGCCCCACTGAGTTCAATGGGATTTACTGCTAGGTAAAACCATATATCATTGTAAACTTAATGTATTATTTATTCCAAAGGAAGTTGATAGACACCAATAATAATTCAAGACTTAATTCCACTTTTGTGCGTGAAATTTACTTTCATGGAGCATATAAAATCAAAAATGTATTTAAAAAGATTATTAATGAACAAACAGAATGAAGACCATAAAAAAGAATAACATGTCTACAGAATAAGTTTGTAGTTAATAGTTTTATTTACATTGATATTATAGCATGAACATTGGTTATTCTTGAAATATGTGAATATTGAACATGGCCGTCAGTTAATTCTTGATAGGATATAATGGGCCCTGCATACTGTACAAAGTGATCTTCTACCGTGTCGTTGCTAAAATATATTTTCCTTAGAAACTCAGCAGCAATCACAGGGAAAAATGTTTTGCAATACATCAGAACTTTGGTTACTAGGAAGGGACACAGGAGGAAATCACAGTAAGAGTTTATAATCAGAAAATAATTTAGTAATTTGTCACCTGTGGTCAATCTAGGTTAAACCTATACTTGGGGGGGGGACTTTATTGATGTTAAAATCAGCCCAAATCATTAGCATTCATAAGACTGCACCAATCACATTATGATGTCAATATAATTCTCCCTCTCGTTCTATGGGCTTATTCAGGTGATCAGTTCAACGCATGCCACCTGCTGCCTTGTAGCCTTTGTATGTTCTGAGTTAAAGGCAACAGCACAATAATGATCACATGCAGTGTATGTGTGCAGAGGAGAATTGCTGCAGGCAGAGATAGACCAATGGTCTGACTTGGTATAAGGTTCTATGTTGCTGCACCATCCTCTTTATCAAAAAGCATGGATAATTTTTGTTTCACATTGCACATTATTGTGAGTGTCTGCAAAGAAGGGACTTGTGTATGAAATTGTCAAGGGACTTCTCCATATTTGGGCTTGATAATTTGCAGGGTTAGATGGTCAAACTAGGGCAAGACAAGAGCTAAGTATGAGCCTCACACAGTTATTCTGTCAGGGCAGGGCTTTGGGGGCCCCATCCAGCAGAATGAGCAAGACAGACCCCCAAGGCAGCAAGGGTAGCATTTAGATTTACATTTAGAAGTAGGCAAAACAAACATATTGTGCTGTATTCCACTAAGCCCTACTCAGAGTAGACCTGTTGAAATTAATCAACTTGTTAGTCATGCCCATTAACTTCAGTGGGTCTACTCTGAGTAGGTGCATCATGGCTGATTGATTATTTGAACTCAGATATTCCCACTCTTCATATTAACAGTAGCAGTGTTACTCCTTTTACGAAGAGAGTTTGCTACATGCAAGCAGGCCAGGGCCAAAACTTTTTCTGATCCCCCTAAATGTTTACCTAAATAAATAAATAAATAAATTTATTGCCACCCCTGAACCTTTAGGCTGGTTACAAGCCTGTATGCAAGAAAATTTAAAAACCAACCAACCGTGGGTTGCAATCTTGTACTGCCGATGTGGATGGCAGGTTGCTGAGCAATGCACCAGACCATAGTATACTAACTTGGGGCCAATGAGGGATATTGCAACCCATGCCAGCTGACACAAACACACTGGGGGAGGTCAGCAAGATAATTGTACAAGCGCAAGGATTAGCACTAGTGCAATGGGACTTTCCCTCCTCTCTTTCCCCCATGTGCACTCTGCACCATCCCCAAATGTGCTCTGGAAAGTTGGGAGAATCTCCAGAACAGATTTTGGGGGTAGGAGGGGGAGAATGTTCCATTGTGCAAGGAGAAACTCTTGTGCTGATGGAACCAGCAACTTAGTGCTACATTGAATACAACTTTGTCTGTTATCCAGTTAAATCTTAGTCAGAGTAGACCCATTGAATTCAGTAGACTCACATTAGTTATGACTAACGTAAGTCTATTTACATTGGGTGTATTCTGAGTATAATTTACTCAGATACCACCGTGCACCAGGAGAAATATCCTTCACAAGCCATAGGATCAGAAGGATCTAGATACTGGTACTTCGGTTCCCTCTTCTGTGCTCTGTTCTCCTCCCTTCATCTACTTGCTTGCAAAATAAAATAAAATTTCAAAAAACCAAAGGGCAGAAAAGCTTTTTTTTTAAAGTCAGTTAAAATGTTATCTAGTAAAAACATTGTTCAGGGGCTCCACAATAACTTTATTTATTTCCTTAATTGAAAGTTAGGACAAAGATGTCTTTGATGCCTTCAAGCAAATGTGCATTTGCCACTCATTAAAATACCTTAGGAGAGCCGTTTTATTTTCCAAGGAAGAAATATACAGCATAGGAAGCTTTCTAACAGCAAGGAAAACAAAGTAATTCTGCGGCGTGCTTGCATATACATGTAAGTTCTCTCTAATATTTTTAAAGCTACATATTTAATATGTAGACTATGGTCTGAAGGCACATGAGGCCACCACCTTGCCAAAGCTAAGCAGGTCTGGGTGTGGTCAGTGCCTGGATGGGAGACCTCCTGGGAACCACATGTATGCTGCCTTGAGTTCTGTGATGAAAGAAAGGTGGGGTATATATGTGTCACTACAAATGTTAGGGGCTCAGTCCAGATATGTGGGTGTGAAGGACAGCATGAGTGGCATTGAGCCTGTGGAGGCTGATCCATTAGGGCAAATGGGTCACTGTCCCACCAACCTCAGCCAACTCCCATCTGCTTGCCTTCTTACTTACAACTAGCTCTTGGCTTCCTCTTCCTTGGTCTCAGTTTGGCCCTTGTAGAACTCAGCAGGAGAATGAGGACAAAATTACAATTAGTTGGCTTGACCTGCCTATTGTTCTATCTCTGTCTATTATTGGGTCTGTCTTCTCTTACTGTTGGCCACCCTGTATCCCCGGTCCCCCAGTCCCAATAGGCATCATCCACCACTGCACTGAGCTCAGTTGAACCATTTCTCCTGCTCCTTGCCAATGTACATACCTCCCGTATCCCCATCCCACCCTCAGTTTCTGCATAATGCAAGTTACCCCATGAGTACCTTTCATGGCACACGTTGGGAGCTGGATCGTGATATAGAAGGTATGCATGACATTCCCATTTTCTGTAACGCCTCTCACACAGCCTGCTTGCGTGGCAGTGCTCATGGTAGGAAGTGGAATGGGAGAAGACAGGCCTCTGTTGACCTCACTACACATGGGCACTGCACCCATGATTAAGCCCCAGAAATATTAATATATCTATCACTGGCTAGAGAAAAAGCCCTAATATTTTAAGTATAGTACAACTGATTTTTTCATTACCTTTAACTGACTCCTCTGGAACAAATTATTTGAAGAATTATAACCCCGCTGAATAGAACTGTTCCTGTTTTAGAACATTACAGTTCCATAACACTCCACAGCAAAAATTCCACAGGTCTTTAATAGTCTGGTAACTTGAGCATACTTTCTTCTCCCCCTTCAGTGAGGAAGAACTAAACTTTACACGCAATCAACTTCCTATGCTTATTGCAGCTGTGCTCTAGAACAGGGGTAGTTAATATGTTACCTTCCAGATGTTGGATTACAACCCCCACCAGCCCCATCTAGCACGGCCCGTGGTCAGGTACAATGGCAGTTGTATATAGTTCAACAGCAGCTTTGTAGCCACCCTTGCAGCACTAGTGTTTGCTCTGACTGGATTACAAAGGTGGTGCAACACATAGTCCCCTTTGGTCTGCAGTATCTCCAGCACACTGCTGGTGCTTGCTAGCTACAGGTGGACTGGCCCTGGGACCAGCAGCATCACTTAATGTGGTGTCCTCCAAATGCTATTGGACTCCCAGCTTCCATCATCTTTGACCACTGGCTATACTGGCTAGCACTAATGGAAGTTGGGAGTCCAACAACATCTGGAGGGCACCATGTTGACTTCCCCTGACTTAACGGAGAACTGCAAATCTTTGCTCCAAAAACAACAGAGCAATTCAGGATCATTTCACACATTACAGAGGCAAATCTGGATTTGAACTGAATGCATGCTAGAGAGAGCTGCAGCTAATGCTCTCCAGTATCAGATAGTGATATTGTTGCACTCACATTTTTCATGTATACACCCAAAACATTTTAGGTGTACTCATAAGAATTGTTAAATGTATAAAGTGTCCCACTGTGGACCTTACAAAACAGGATTCACCATTTTCAGCTCTAATTGGTAACATATGTTTGAAAAAATAACTCCCCACTAAATGAAGGCAAGTGGTGATAATGCCATGGATCCAACCTGTTAGCCAAGGCTTGACTCGAACATGGGCCCCAAGCCCGCAGTTCTAAGACCAATGTCCTAAGATTAATCTTCAACCTTTTCAAACCAGTGACCCACTTTTAGCCTTGTGGCATATATTATTCTGGCTAACCATGTAAGATTACCAAATAATAAACAAAAGGAACTAGTGTGTTCTCTTTGTTAACAGAAATAAGATGTGCCTTGAAGTGACCTGTGCTAAGGATGTACCAGTTATGAGAAAATATTTAGACATGACAAAGATAAAACTCTTAGTTTTCACCACTGATGTGTAAGATAAATGGGCATATGTAATTAATTAATGTAAGTAAATATAATTCATTCTAATGTTAGAAGCTTGAAAAGCTACCTTTCATTTTATTTTCAATCCATAAACTGTTACTACTTGTTAAATAAAAAGATCTGGTCATCATTTTCAAAACAGTAATGAACCCTTTAACAGGGTTTAATAAAGTAATGACTGCATATTTGGAAGCAACCTTACAAGAATGTCCTGCTGCAGAGATCTTACAGACATTCCAACATGATTTACTGTAGTAATCATGCCCTTTGAGAGCTGCACACACACTCTTAGGGAGGCAAGCTGGCTGGGTGGTCTGAAGCAGGGGACTGCATTAAAGGACAAAAAGATAAGCCAGCTAGATTGAAGAGAATAAAAAAAATGTGATGATTGCATAATGCCAAATACAGCAGAACCATACTCAGTAGGATACATACAAGACTGGTCGTAAGATAGAAAAGTTAAAACAACAGAAGCCCAAGAAAATTATGGGTGATATGAGAAGAAAAAAGCACAACTATAAACTAGAGGGAATAACTGGCTTATGAGTGGTGCATGTGAAAAGTATCTTGGGACTGTTGAACCTGAGGCAGCAGTTCAAGCAGTCAAGTGCCTGCAAAAAAACTAATGGAATTTTAGGCTGTATTAATAAAATCATAGGTTTCAAGCCACAAACAGCAGCAGCAGCACTTTGTTCTGCACCAGTCAGATTTCATCTGGAGTACTGTGTCCAATTCTGGACACCACATTTTAAGAATGTAGACAGATTCAGAGATGGGAATGAAGATGGCTGACAGTATGGACAAGTCCTAGGAGGAAAGGTTGAAGAAACTAGGTGTGTTTAGCTTGGAGAAGACCCAGGGAGGAACAGGGCAGCACTCTGTTCAAATACCTGAAGGGCATCCCTGAAAATAGGGTGGGCTGTGGTATGGGGGAACTGATGGGAAAGGGGGGAATCCCTAAAAATCAGGCAGTGCTGGATGCACTTCCATCTGGGAGCTCTGCTTGTGGAATTTGTCTCCACTCAGTTTTCAGGAATCCCTCCATCCTCATCCCTCTGTGTTCAGCAATGGCCCCTGATCCCACAGAAGAGGCAGGGCGGCAAGGGTTTTTGTCCAGATCTAAAGAGTGAATAGATAGACCCTATGATGTTGACAGATACCACTTTCCTTAATAAAGTGTCTGTTTTCATTTGTAGTACTTAGGTGTACACAAATGTCAGAACTGCTGAACAGCGGGGGAAAACAAGGATAAGAACAAGGCAAAAAAGTCTCAAGTTATATATGGCACTGTTCTTCAACCTTGGTGCTCCAGATGTTGTTGGACTACAACCCGCATCATCCCCAGATGGCATGGTCAATGAACAGGGATGATGGGAGTTGTAGTTCATCAACATCTGGGGACCCAAGGTTGAAGAACAGTGATATATGGTGCCAACACACCTTAAGACAGCTGGAAGCTACAGTTCATATAGAACACAACCACAAGGTTACTAATTAAGACTGGGTGCATGGAACCATTGTGCCAGTTTTGAAATGCCCATGCCATTTCTAGGTTTTAATTCAAAGTGAAGGTTTTAACTTTTAAACCCCTAAAAGGACCAAGATAGCTAGCTGAAGGACCACCCTCTTTCTTTGCTTGGGTATCAAGATGCTCATCTGAGGCCCTTCTGGATGTTGCTGTACCATCTGTAACAAGGCAGTGTGTGACCTAGGACAGGGCCTCTTCTGCTGTGATGACCTACGCTCTCCCTTTAAAGGAAATCTGCATCATCTTTTTTGGCACCAAGTATTGGGTTTTTATTCACCTAGGCTTGTCAGGATATTTGTTAAAATATTACTATGTTATACTGTATAAATATTTATTAAATTCGGTATCATCCCCTCCTTTACAAACTTGTGTATCTAAAAAGCAGTATATAAATGCTGAAAATAAATATGATGTTCCTCCACAAGCAATTACTTTTGCACAGTGTGAATTAGAGTTTCAGTGCTGTTGATTTGATGTAAATCTTTTTGTACTGTAAGTGTACCACCTAGCTCTCTTCTTTCTAATGCACTCATTGGTGAACTAGTACCTCTATCCATTGGCAAATAAAAACACCACTGTTATAATATTCTGAAATAATGCTACAAATTATTTTAGAGAACAGGAAAAGGTATACATCTTCTGCCTTGCTAGATCAGATTAAATAAGGGAAATGCCTTCTAATTTTATAAACATGATTTATTAACATGCTGTGTAGCTCAAGTGTTATCAAAGTAAAATATAAAGGCTGGCTAAGTATCTGCTCTTCAAAACTGTGGAGGCCAGAAAACAGAATTTGGAAAGTTAGAGTAACTAATCCTTGCCCTGCAAAAAGTTTAGATCACCACCTTTGTGCTGCACAATGCCACAGCCCAATGTAAGTGAAAGATACAGTTCTTTACATCATATTATTTGGGTTTCATACACTCCAATATGCTGTTTCCCATGTTGTTTTTTGTGGAAAATATGAACTCTGGACAGTAAATGCTTAATAAAATCTCACTTCACAATACAGCATTTGAGGTATTTTATTGGTATAGCAATCTTATTTCAAAATGGCATTATTACAAAATGTAAAAATCCAGCTAAACCAGAAACATTGAGACTTTTTTCCTGGGCCTTCAGTCACTGATCTTACCCTCCAATTCTCTCACTACAATCACAATCCCCATTGCCAACCTGATTATACAGGTGCAAGATGTGCCAGAATGCCTGGTATAGATAAATACATCAAGAAAGGCAAAAGCTGTAAAGCTAAATGCATGCAACAGGTTCTACCAGGAAAAAACCCTCAAAGATAACTGCAAGTGAGATCTAAAGAGAATTGCAGAGCCAACAGTTCTGTTTTAGTCATCTTTGTCTTTTGCTCCATGTTTAAGGATGCGTGTGAACTCAATGTAATTGAAATTGCCCTTTTTATCAATTGGTGCCTCTCTGAACAGCTCGTCTACTTCTTCATCTGTAAACCTGTCTCCCATTGTAGTAAGCAATTCTCTCAGGTAGTCTTCTTGAATGAAGCCTAGAAGTACAGATTATCAGGAGAAAGTGGTTCATCAGATTTACACATGCAGGAAAATTTGGTGTAAGCATTAATATAGCTGTATCAAGATCAGGTAGCAAGTCCCATGGAATTCAGTGGAGCTTACTTCACAGTGGGAATGGGTAGGAGTGCAATTGTGGCATAAACCCACTCTTGCCCATATATGATTACGCTACAAAAAAGTATTTGTTGGTTGTTGCGGTTAAATTAGCCTTGACAGAAGTATAATCCCTGAAATTCTATAATACATTCTGGTGGAATGCAATCCTATACATGTCTACTCAGAATTAAGTCTCATTTGAATTAAATGTGTAATTGTGTAAGATTGCAGATTAAGCTCTACCTCTGACAGGAATGCACTGTCAGACATAGTAGTTAAGTGACATACAATTTTCTGGACATGTTGAAATAATGGAGGGGGTGAGGGAGTCATGTGTTAATCTAATCTGAAAGGATTTAAGGTTCCACAAGTAACTTTTATTCTTTGTTGCAACACATATTTCTAATTGCAGGAGAGGCGGTAAAATTTATTCTGGTGATTTACTTTTGATACATGCATTCTGTTTACCTTTAAATTGTATGTTTCACAGTGCAATCCTAAATAATGTCTACTCAGATGTAAGCCCAAATGAGTTCAATGGGACTCACTCCCAGGGAAGCGTATATAGGATAGCAAATTAAGTTACCTCTAAATTACTGCTGACAAAAAAAAAACTTGTACAGCTGCAATGCTTATGTAACCATTGTTTCTGTTCAAGGGAGAAAACTAGACCTCTGCCCCCCCCCCGGAGTTCGTGCGCTCGCGCGCTCGTGCGCTCTCTCTCTCTCTCTCTCTCTAAAATAAAAGCAGTCCTGATCAGATCGAAGACCCATCTTGGTCCAACCTCCTCCACCGCAAGTTACCATTTTCCATCTGGTTCCCACTAGTGGACCTTGAGGTTTTATTAAAGAAACAAAGTAGAAATCAGAAGTCTGCACACATCTGTAGAACTTAGCAAACATGACTAGTAGCCTCCATGAATGTGTCAAAAATCTACATTTAACAAAAAAGTGTTACAAATACTTAATTTATCTCAAGTCCATTTTATATTTTTATCATAAGTAAGTGTTCAAAGTGAAGATCAAAAGCAAAAAAGTTATCTCTGATGTTTTATGTTCTCACCTGTTGCTTCTTCATCAAAGCAAGCAAAGGCATTCCTGATTACATCTTCTGGATCAGTGCCATTTAATTTTTCTCCAAACATTGTGAGAAACATTGTGAAGTTTATGGGTCCTGGAGCCTCATTCATCATGGCATCTAGGTATTCATCAGTTGGATTCTTCCCTAAAAATCAAACATTCATATATTAAAGATCATTTATATAATCAGTTACAGTATTAATTTTAATTTATAATATTGATCTCAAATGTTAAGATAAATAAAAATTCCTGGCACCATATCTGGGAAACAAAATGAAGTTTCCCCTCACACAGAAGCAACTTAACTGGAAGAAAGAGGAAAAATTACCAAGTGAAGCGAGCATATCATGCAGGTCTTCTTTGTCAATGAAACCATCTCTGTTTTGATCAATCATGTTGAATGCCTCTTTGAATTCTTGAATTTGTGACTGATCAAACATAGCAAATACATTGGAAGTAGCACGCTGAGGGCGCTTCTTAGTGGTCTTGGTCTTTGCCCTTTTGCTTGACATGTTGGCTGTTGGATTCTATGAGAGAGAGAAAGATAAAGTCACTGGAATCTATAGTTAAAAAGAGAAACTAGTATATGGGACACATCTGGCTACAAGGGCTATTTTACCCCATTCAAGAACTCATGGAAAGTACAATTACAGTTTTAATTTTAAAGAAACCGGCTAAAATGTGTAATGTGCACATTGTCACATCTTATTAACAAGATAAATACCAATAGTTAGTACAGGGGTGGGGGCCTATATCTTCCTTTTGTTGCTGGACTCCACTTGCCATACTGGCAGGGACTGAAGGGAGTTCCACATTTGGAAAACCGTATGTTTCCACTTGTGTTATGAGGGGTTTGGATATCGGAAAACTATGCTCAAATTCCTGCTCAAAAAATTAGGGCAATTTCGTAACCTAACCAACTGTCACAGGGTAATTAAGAGATTTAACACCACACTCTTGAGTTCTCTGGAGAAAGGGTGAGACACCAATGTATCATATAAGTTATAAGTCATTATTTTAGAGAGCACGCTCATTACTTGAACATTTGGTGCTAGCAATACTAGGATCTTCAGCCACAGCAGCTGATTGAGATTGAGTATCAGTGCACCTGCAAATCCAGACTTTCATCCATGATATTGAATTAAGAGTCCTGTTAAAGCAGCAGCCTGAGCTGAAGAGAGACACATCCATGCTTTTGTTAGTGTCAGTCATGATTGCTGCTCTTGGGAGAGCTTAGTAACTGCTATTTCACCACACAACTGAGTTACTATACAGTTCTCCCTTCAGATACGTTACACAATCTTCCCTAAATATGCCTTGATACTCTTTCCCCTATTAAATTCTCTTTTCTTTTATTGTGATCCTTAGAGAGAAAGTCTTGTTAACTAACAGTTTCAACAGCATATGATTTTTGTACATACTGGCCACTGACAGATATATTGATCTTTTTGATGTAATCATGGTAATTTACCAGCTAAGTCAGTGTTAAAACTTCATAAAAAAAGAGAAAACAGTTTTGAGCTACACATCAGGATTATGTCCTAATTTCAGGACAGTTGGAGGTTGCTAGCCCTATTATTTACAATGTTAAAAAGCCCTGGGACAGATATCTCCTACTTCCATAAAGGGTTGTATTCAACTATGTTCCTCTGCTGATGGAAGATTCCTTGATCCAGCAGAGGCTTCTACAAGTGAAAAGGAAAGGAGATAATTTTCACAAATCCACTTTTATTCTGCACCCATTCCAAAGAGTCCCCCAATCTTCTGGAGCAGATTAGGGGGGGCAAGAAGAGTGGAAGAGGAAATCAGCAAAAATCACCTTCTCCTCCCCTTCTGTTTCAAAGAAGCCTTTGCTGGATCAAAGAGTCTTCTGTCAGTTGATGAAACAATGGGAAACAACCCACTGTCTGTAGTGGGAGAAGTATAAGAGGGGAGTCCCGTGCAGATATAGAATGGCATCAAGTAAGCATTAAAAAAAATGTATGCACGTGAGTGAACAAAAACTGAGATGCATATAAAAGCAGAGGATTTCTCAGAAGCATAGGGCAGTATCCAATGAAGCAGATCCACTACTGCAAGGACTTTTGACTGCACAATGGAACTTCCTCCCCTCTCATCCTGTGTGCCCCCTTTAATCTGTTCTGGGGTTTTCCCCAACCCTCCACAGCAGATCTGAGGAGAGTGCGAGAAAGAGAAGTTCCACTGTGTAAGCAGCAATCCTTGTGTTGGCAGATCTACTTCGTCCATAACTGTTAAATAAGATTCCTTGTACTAGATTATTTGTGATGCACTGCTGTTTATTTCTTTTTGAAGAAATTGAAGATTGAAGAAACAAGTTAAACAGTAGTGTATCTCATGGACAGAATTAAATTCACAAATACCTAAAGAAATAGATTCTTGATAGTCCAATGGGGGACACAATCAGCAACACTAACGATTTGATTTCATATATAATTACACACACATAGTGGGGAGGGGGGAGAGAGAAGTTATCTAGAGAAGGAAAACAATTACACTGGAAGTTAACCACTGTAAATCATTAACCATGATTATCCTGTCTGTAATATACTTACTGCTCTTTTCAACTCAGTTGATCCATGCTAGCTAGGTAGAGATGAAGTTTGAATTTATAGCTTTAAGAATAATAAAAACACATTTGTTCAACCTTTTCTATGTTTTTAAACTAAATTTATCCCAAGATACATTCTTTCACTAAATGAAGATCAGCCAAAACAAGTCAGCCAACTTGTTTTATAACATCCTGAAGTCAATTCTACCATTTGGTCTCTGCAGCTGGCTTCTACATAGAGTTCTAAGGAACTTTATGAAGCTTTACATGAAGATGTAATAGTTTTTACAACGTTTAAATCCCATAATAAAATTCAAACAAACAATTTTCCTGACAAAGTACCAAGACATAAATTTTTGCTAGAGGAAAGCCCTTACCATTTCTCAAATTAAGACTACAGCCCAATCGTTGACCAAGCTTCCAGATGGCAAGAGATGTTGCACATGAGTTATATTCTAAGGGGAGATCTACAAATAGCAACACTGATTTCATCTACTGATTAACTTCACAATTTAAAACGTACCATCTACAACAGCCCTCTGACACACAAGAACACAAATTACTGTCAGACTAAAAATAAGCTCATGTACAAGTCACCCAACAAACATTTACTGCCCTTTCATAACCAGAATAACTTAAGCACAATACATAATGTGGAATCTTCCATTCAAGGACTTTGAGTTCTAACTCGGATTTTAGCAGCTGATCTACCATGCACGTAAGCCAATGTGTAAGATTTAAAAAGATCTAGGACAACTTCAACACCATTTTATCAACATGGATATAACTTATATATAGGATATGCATGTATACCATGATTGCTGTATACTGTGGTCATGCAGAAACTCCTTGTCAACATAACCCAATTCAAATAGCACTTCCATTTATCCAAGTTATTATTCTAACTAGCTGATAAATTTGCAGTATTATTATTTCAAGCACCAACAGCAGGTGGAGGTATGTATAGAGCAAGTGGCTACACATTATTGTTGCCTGCAGGATGAAGCAAACATGCACATGAAGAAAGTTGAGGAGGGTGAAACAAATGGAAAATAGTGGGTTTTCACCTAAAAACTGATATTGGGAGTTGTTTCACATGTCAAGCTGTAGTTTTAGGCATTCCCCACCATATATAACTACTCAGAAAAAGTTAAAGTAATTTAAATTTCAAAAGTATCATGCATTACCAAGCACGTAAATGGATATTACAAAAAGGCTGAAGTTTTTCCAAGAGAATCAACAATACCGCTACCAACAATACTGACCACAAGTAATTTTAATCTTATGATCAACTGGGTCAATCAAACCCCAATCTTCACATTTATGTAAAAAAGCAACTAAAACTAGAAATTGCTGTTAGTACATTGCCCATGAATATGTGTCCTTTTCATGCATTTTTCTGTCCCTTTAGAACAGGGATGATGAAGTTGTGTGCCCCGCCCTTTAGAAGCAGGGCTACAGCTGCCATCATCCCTGACAATTGCCCATGCTGGCTGGGCTAATGGCAATTGGGAATGCAACAACATCTGGACTGTTTAGGTTTCCCATTCCTGTTCAGATGTATTGCTTCAATCATTACAAGCTGAATAATTTATGGTAACTATAGTTAAGCATACACTGAAGCGTCTACAAGGCCCAATATACTGGTTTAATTTCAGCCACCAATTTACAAAGTAAAGTCCTGTAGACCACATAATTCATCAGTATCTACTAGAAACTCATAAAGACTATTGCAGTGAACTCAAAACAAAAAGTGGCAAGAGGATGAGATTAGAGCTCATTTGCTTCCTGTCAAATATCAACAAAGTAAATTACACATGGCTAACTTTTGGCAGTCCCACTTCTGTAATCTATTTAGACCTGCCTTTAATTCTAAGTTGCAAACAACTACATTTCTGCAATGTATTAAAATTCACTTCCAGATGACAGTCAGAGAAAGAGAAGCCTACTAATGACTTACATGGGTATTTGCAGAATTGTTTGTAATACAAATCCTATTTTGCTTTGTAAATTTTACAAGATGGTTGTTTAGCAGACTAGTCTGAAAAGTTAACATTTTCAGTCCTTTTACATTAGTGGCTTGCTGCCAGATTTCCGTGTGGCATTTATAGAACTCTCATATGGCTCCCCAGATCTCCATAACTAACTTGAGACAAACAGAGATGAGTACACACAAGGATTTAGTGCATACTACTTCTAACTTAGCTATTTAATCACCTGTTGTTTTTTTAAAAAAAACTTCTGGTGTTGTTTGATGGGGCTTGCATAAAAATGAATAGTGCAACTGGAATCTTATTACAGTGAAACTCCTCCATTAACATGGCTTGCTTTGGAATGCACTAGGCAGAATGCTGTATGAGGGCTGAACACATATTTCAAATTCCTAGCACCAGTAACAAGTTTTGAGAAGCCAAAGTTTCCCCATTTTTAGATAGGCTCTGTCGCTCTGAAATAACCTACTTTTTCTTGTCCTAAATTTATATTCTACACAAACTTGTTCTAAGTTTATATTCTACATATCTAACCACTTCCAGTTATACTAAGCTCTACTTTCACCAAACTACAGCATGTGTAGGTCCATGGTGAGGCAGAACACTTTACACACTTAAAATGATAAAAAGAAAAAACAGATCTATGGCGAAGTTTACTATAATGTTTCACTTACAAACAGAGTATTTGGCTGTCATGTGTTAACTAAAGAACTTGTTGTCAGATATAGTATACTGAACAGATAATTTCAAGCAAGTGAACAAAGAAACAAGTTTCAGAGTAGCATTGTTATTGTCTGTTGAACCAAAAAACTAAGGCTTGAAGCATCTTAAAGCCAGATTGGTTTTACTGCATTTAAAGCCTACCTACCTCCCCCTCATTTTATCCTCCCAAAAACACTGTGAGAAAGGTTAGGATTCTGACTGGCCCAATATCACCCAGTTAGCTTCATGGGGATCTGAACCTGCACCTCTACAGTTGTAGTGCAATTCTGCACCAGCCTAAGTTTCTGTAGTCTTTAAGATTAAGATGCCACAAGCCTCTCTGCTGTATAACACAAGGCGACTAAAGAAGGTATCCAATCTCTTGGGAGGGGAAGGAAATGTACAATAAACTTGACCAAACCACCCACTGTCCACTGCAGCAGACAGTTTGTTTGGAAATAGGGACAAGCAGAGGAGCAGCACCCAAAACTTGAGACTCAGCCAGCCAGTGGATTCGAGCTGTTTTTGTCAGAGTGCACAACAGTGTTTAGTTTAGGAAACGTGCCTGCAATCAATTGACAAGAGTCAAAATCACTATAGACGACGTATCTTAGGTCAAGACATATACATTTGGGATGGGTTTCTGCAACCATTTCTTGACAATCTGTTTCTACAAAGGGCAGCCGCCTTCCTAGGTATATTCGAATTGTGAAACCGCCAATCCCTCTATCCCTCCCTTTATATTTGTTGTGCCTTCAAGTTGATGAGGACTCATGGCAACCCTATGAATACTTATGGCGACCCTATGGATTTTTAAATATATATATGTGTGTGTATGTTCATACGGTTTTTCATGGTAAGAAGTATTCAGAGGTGGTTTACCATTGCCTTCCTCTAAGCCTACGGCACCCGGTATTCCCAGGAAGTCTCCCATCCCAATACTAACCAGGCCTGACCCTGCTTAGCTTCCGAGATCAGACGTGTTCACGGTAGTATGGCCATAGGCCCCTTTATGTTTACACTCTCTAAAATAACATCATGTAATTTTGAAATCACAGCATTTATTCTCCTTTCTTCAATGAGGCTAGATAGGCAATGAGCTCACCACAAACAAACAAAAATAAGAGACGGGACGGACGGTCGGCGCAACCCTTCCCTGCACCCCCCGTGTCATATAACCAATTGTCGAGGCAACTGTCGACAAGCAGAAAGCAATTCAATCCCCGCTTCTCTCCCAGCAGCCGCCACCACCGCCATGACAACCGCGCCCTACCCCAATGTGCTCCCGAGGGCAAACAGCAGCATTCTGAGGACAAACGACACCTAGGCCCAACGGGGCCACTCTACTCAACAGCCGGCAATTGGGCCATGGCGGCGGTAGCACAAAGCAGGCGTCGTACGACCGTGGGGAAAGGAGGGGGAGACGCAACACGGGGCTTTTTGAACCTCTCTCTCCCATCCCGTCTCCCAAATGGGCCCGTCCACCAACGGAGGTGTTTTCAACATCTCTCACCTGAATGGCAATGGAAGAGAATCTGCTCCGGGAGAACCCAAGAAAGTACCAACGGCTGCAGAGCCAAGCAGTCGAGCTGCCTCAACTTCCGGAGAGCGCAATATCGGGAGGAACTACTGCCGCGCCAGCATAGGAGAAAGGGGGGGGAGAGGAATGAGTCCGCACCGTCAGTAAGGAGAAAAATTAACCAGTGGTTCAGTAACCAGACAACGTTCAGACATAGATTCTCTTTTTACTCCTTTACAAGACCTAGATGTTGCGGCGACCCTGGGGGAAAGGATAGTTGGCTCGGCCCTTCCCTCCGTCCACTGTTGTTGAATTGGTACAGTCCCGTGCGCCCGTCGCATTCCAGAGGACGGGGCGTGGCCACAAGGGAGGGGGAGTGGAGGGTGCGCACAATGGAACGAAAAGAATAGGCTCTTGCCCTTGTAAGGAAATTGAGGAGCCTTTCCTGTTTGTGACTAACGGGGACGGCGCTGGTGACGACACAGGGTTCGCGCGGGTCAAGGGGATGTGTCTGGTGGAACGCCCGGAGTGGAGGAGCAGGGCTTCCACTGAATGTAATAGCCATCTGCTGCTCTTGGATCCTCCACTGTCTTGTGCTGCGGAGGTTTTTTCTACGGTGGCAGGAGGTTCCGTCGGCCTCCGTCCAAATCCATCTTTGCCAAGAGTCAGGAAGAGCAAGAAGCTCGAACGCAGCAGGGTTGCTGTTTCAAGTGCAGGGTACAGAGCACACACTATTCAGCCACACGCTATTATGTATGTGTAGGGAGAGATAGTTTCTTCTTTTAAAGACGCATTTAATGTGTAGTAGATCAAGAGCTCTGATTAGTGTGGCCTGAAATGAAGTTGGTAACCCTGATAATAATAAACACCAAAACTTAATTGCAGCTATTTCTCCCACAATTGGCCTTTGGTACAGCTTGAGGAAATGCTGTTTCCAGCTTGTGAATTCACTGGGCCCCAATGGAATCATGGAGAAACATGCAAATTGTTTACTGCTCGAAATGACAATGCTGTATTACAGCTCAAAACTTTTTGCTAAGATTTTTTTTGTCATGCAAAAATTGCTTAGTTATTCACATGCAGGGTAGGATTCAGACTTTCTTTGGTCTTTTCTAGATGAGCTGCTCTTGATTGGAAACTTCCAACACCCAGACCATAGTTATTTGTTACAGAAAAATGCAAACATATCCACTGCTGTTGCAAAGAATGTAATTGTATAGATGTTGTGCTGGGCAGTGCCTGTGGCTGCTGTAGCCAGGAGCAACAACACAATTCTTGCACCCCATTCCCCTTCTATTTTAGAAACATTTGAAGTCATTTTACTTTTGGCTGTGTACACATTACTACTTTAAAACGCAGCTAGATCATTCTTTTTCTCAATTTGAATCAGACTGGCATGGGGGGAAACACACCAAAATGGAGTTCCAAGGAGATAGAGCAGGTGACCCTGTTGAAGCCCTTGTCATGCTGTGGAACAGCTA
Organism: Rhineura floridana; assembly: GCF_030035675.1. Taxonomy (NCBI): domain Eukaryota; kingdom Metazoa; phylum Chordata; class Lepidosauria; order Squamata; family Rhineuridae; genus Rhineura; species Rhineura floridana. Next base: position 242,478,882 of record NC_084480.1, read on the forward strand.
GGTGTGTCAGGCTCTTGACACGGTTGCCCCCGAGCGCTCTATCCGGCATTGTGGAACCCGGTTTGCACCCTGGTACACCAGTGAGCTAAGGGCGATGAAACAGGCTGGATGACTTCTAGAGCGCAAGCGGCAAAAGATGTGCTGTGAGCCTGATAGGACATGAGTAAAGCATAACCGTGCCTACTGTGTGGCGGTGAGGGCCCACTTCTCTGCCACCATTGCATCCTAAAGTAGCAGTCCAGTGGAGCTTTTCCATATTCTCAGGGGTCTGTTGACATCAAGCTTGCCAAGGGGGCAATGTGTCCTCTTGGCCCTTGCCCTTCTTGGCTTATTAAAGCTTGCTGAGGGGGTTTGACCGAGTGGATTCAGGGTGTGGTCAATGCATTGTTGCAGGAGGGAGTGATTTCAGCCGCACTGAAAGAGGGGGTGATTCGACTGCTCCTGAAGAAGCCCATCCTGGACCCATTGGTTTGCGACAACTACTGCCCAGTTGCAAATACCCCCTTCTTAGGGAAGGTGATTGAGAGGGTTGTGGCACAGCAATTGCAAGTACTCTTGGATGAATCAGATTATCTTGACCCATTCCAGTCTAGGTTCAGGCTTGGTTATGGGACTTAATCAGTCTTGATTGCCCTGACGGATGACCTTTTTCAGGAGAAGGACAGGGGGAGTGCGACCCTATTATTCTTGCTTGATCTCTTGGCAGCTTTTGATACCATTGACCATGGTATCCTTCTGGGCTGACTTGTTGAGATGGGTATTGGAGGCACTATTTTACAGTGGTTCTGATCCTATCTCCAAGGTTATTTTCAGAGATTAGCATTGGGTGATTATCTTTCGGCCCCCTGGCAGTTGTGCTATGAGGTGCTGCAGCGTACCATCTTGTCCCCCATGCTGTTTAACATCTATATCAGTGGTTTCCAACCTGGGGGCCGGGACCCCCAGGGGGGCCACGAAGTAATCCAGAGGGGGCCGTGAACAGTAAAGAAATGAATTATTTATTAATTTTTGAAAAAAGTCTTCACTCCCTCTACACTGTCTGCTTTCCACTGCCGCTGCAGATGACACCTCCCCCTTGCTCCAGACGAGAGGGGAGGCCTTTTGCTGAAGCGCCAGAGCGTCTTTCAGGAGCACTAAGGACAGGCATCTGCCTATAGAATACATGGCAGATGCCAAAGGAGGCTGAGGGTGGAGCTACCAGGAAGAAGAGGGGATTACTATCACTGATTCCCGTCTCCTTGCACTTCCGCTACTGGCAACGCCCTTGCTTAGAATGAGAGGAGAGGGGTTTTTGTGAAGCAAACAGAAGCAAGGCTGCAAAGAAAGGCTGCTTTCCCCCTTCCTTGCAGCCAGCCTGCCTCCCTGGGGGGAGGGGGTCACAAAAAATGTTCAGCTTATAAAGGGGGTCTTCTGCTCATAAAGGTTGGGAACCACTGATCTATATGAAGTCCTTGGCAGCGGTCATCAGGAGATTTGGGGCAAGGTGTCAGCAGTATGCTGATGATACCCAGTTCTATTTCTCTGTAACATCTGAATCGGGAGAGGCCATGCAAGCCCTGAACCAGTGCCTGGACTCGGTGGTGGGTTGGTTGAGGGCCAATCAACTGACTCATTCCTAGCAAGACAGAGATGCTGTGGGTTGGTGGTTCCCAAGTTCAGATAATTGGTCAGTTTCCTGCTTTGGATGGGGTCCTATCCCTCTGAAATAACAGGTCTGTAATCTGGGGAAGCTCCTGGATCCATCTTCGTCGCTAGAGACCCAGGTGACCTCAGTGGCTAGGAGTGCCTTTTACCAGCTTCAGCTAGTAAGACAGCTGTGGCCATTTCTGGACAGGGATAGCCTGACCGCTGTTGTCCATGCCCTGGTAACCTCCAGATTGGATTACTGTAATGCGCATTATGTGCGGCAGCCCTTGAGGTTGGTCCGGAAGCTGCAGCTGGTGCAAAATGCGGTAGCGAGAGTGCTCACTGGAGCAGGTTAGCACCAACATGTCATTCCACTACTGAAAGAATTGCACTGGCTATATATTACCTACCAGGCTAAGTTCAAGGTTCTAGTTTTGGTTTATAAAGTCCTATACAGCTTGGGACCAGGATACCTGAAAGACCGTCTTATCCCTTATATACCCAGTCAATCACTGCACTCTGCACGTGAGGGCCTCCTGCAGATACCATCTTATCAGGGGGTCTGTTCCGCACAACATAGAAAACGGACCTTTAGCGTAGTGGCACCTACCCTTTGGAACTCCCTTCCCTTAAATATTAGGCAGGCACTATCTCTTTTCAGTGCCTACTGAAGACCTTTGTTTTTCAGCAAGCCTTTTGAGACCTTATCCCATTCTGCATCTGTCTTGGAATTGCTTTTTTAATATATTTTTAAACTTTTAAAAAATGTTTTAAAGCTTTTTTAAAGATGTTTTGTTTTAATGTTTTTAATGGTTGTTTTTTTAAATATATTTTGAAGTCTGTTTTTATGATAATTTAAAGTGTTTTTAGTGCTTTTGTTTGCCGCCCTGGGCTCCTACTGGGAGAAAGGGCAGTGTGTGTGTGTATATATATATATAATAAATAAAAATACAATATTTAATAAGAAAGGACAGGATAGGTAAGGATTGTGGCTAACATATGGTGTACACTGCATCCGTAACCAGCTTGGGAGAGTAAATGGGAGTGTGTACACAGCTTTACCTTCATGGCCTACAACAGTAGTGCAGGTTCCTTCTGGAAAGCTGAAAATGTCCAGGTTTTATGTAGACAAGAGCACTGTATAATGGGACCAGTGGAACTTGAAATAAAACATTGCATAAGCCATGCCATCATCCAAGATACTTTTCCATTACCCCTGTTTTTCTTTTCTCCCCTCAGACATTCAGCATTCTGTGGTCACAGAGCATGCTCAGTTCTTATTAGGCAGATTTTGGGGGGGGGACTTTGCCCCCTTAGGTTTTTTTTACCTCCTACAAAATTTGTATTCATCTGCAAACCCTGGAATTCTGAGCATTCTGATATCACCATCTTTTTTCTTTCTCTTAGTGGGCCACATTTCATCTATAGTCCTGTCAGCGCACTCACTAGCTGAGTTCACTATTAGAGGAAATGACTTTGATTTCGGGAATTAATGTTCACATATGAAGATGTGCTAACAGGCCTTCTCCCTTCACATGTAACCAGGTTCTTCTTAGCCATCTGAGCTTTCCCAGTTTTCTTTCCCTCTTCCTTTCAGTAATAGTCTGTATGCCGTTTCCCCTGCATTTAATGTCCCCTCATTTATTGTTTCCCCCCCTGCTTTTTATTTTATATATTTAGTTCTTTGTTTTTAAGCCCTGAGTGCAGCTCTCTCCCTTATAGTAAGTGTACTACCTCTATTCCCTAGGTTGGGGGGGGGGACGACGACAGGATATTTTCCTATTGCTGCTGCAGCTCTCATCAGCCCCAGGCCCCAGCCAGCATGGCCACTGGATTGGGCTGATGGGAGTTGTAGTTAAAAAAAGTAACTTTTCCAAGCTCTGCTGCTGCTGAGCCAGTGGCAAAAAAATAAAAGTATTTGAAGCAACTGCTGAAGATATTGCCCGGTGCCCATTATTTTAAATAATTGTTCCTTATTTCAGACAAATTAAAAGACAGTTTGTGGGGGGGGGGGGAAATCTCTTCACAGATAATTTCTACAATATATAAAACAGATGTTCCATCCTACATTATGTGGCATAATGATTCTCCTTCATTGTATATGTAAGGCACAATTCATATGTTTTCATAGTGATGTGTTTGCTACTCAGAGTTGATTTCTCTTGTTCAGGATTCTACATTGCTGTAATAATTTTTGGATCACCTTTTTTACATGGATTAACCAGATTGCTCTCAGTATTTATACCTGTGTTGTACCAGAGTTCCCTGGGAAGAGGGACTGATTGTTAAACCACTCTGAGATCGGTAGTTGGAACAGAGGTCTCCTAACGGCACTTAGCATTCTTAGCAAACTACAGTTCTCAGGATTCTTGGGGGGGGGAGACCATGACTATTAACATAGTGTAATAATGTTTTAAATGTATGGTGCGGATGTGGCCAAACCCACTCCTTCTATTTACCCACACTTTCAAATTCTACACTTTTTTTTTCATTTATTGCTTTTGAGTTGAACTTGTGGCTGTTTTGCAGTGTTGTGTTTCTTGTTTGTTCCTATTAGAGCTAGTGGATCCCCTCCCCACTTAGAATGGGGTTAGTGCAGTCTGTTTTATTTATTCTGTCTGCAATGATTTTATTCAGCCGTAATCTGTCTTATATTATTAAATTCTTGGTGTCTCATGTATATGGCTTTTTTGTATGACTTTTTCTGTATGCAGTACCACCTAGGAGAACCTTCAATAATGCCCTTGAATTGGTGGCCCTCCACAAAAAACACCACAAGGAAGAAAGTAAATCCCTTGTAGGCCTCCCCACCCCCCAAAAAAATCAGCTTTAAAGGTACCCAGCACAAAATCCCTTAGGCTAATTTGCCTTCAATTTGGCAGGTTTCTTACCTGGGGGCATCTTTCATGTCTGCTATTTTCAGACCAGTTGCTCACAAAACACTAGAGGAAATGGATTCTTTTTATTTATTTTTTTGCCCAGCCCAAAACTGTAAAGGCTGCCCTTGTAGCTATCCTTCTGAAATTTGGCAGTAGTCAGGAGGGTCTACCATGCTTACACATTTAACCAAATTCTGCAAAATGAATAAAGTTCTAAACTTTTTGTAAAAAAGAAAACTTTAAAGGTGCCTACCACAAAACCCCCAGATTTCTTTGTCTGTAATTTCCAGGTTTTATCCACTCTTGAGGGGCTACTATGTCTGCTAATTTTATCCACTTATGTCAAAAGGAAAAAAGCCATTTCCTTTATTTCCCAATAGTGAATGAACAATGGGAAGACCCTTGCTTTTTCCAAAGTGGACTTGGACCCTGAACCAAGCTGGGCAGCCTCTGAAGTGTTTTGGACTTAGGCAAGTTGTTTCCAAAGTACCAAATTGGTGTCTGAATCAAATCTTGTGGTTGGTGGTGCACAACCCTAATACATAGATACAGAGAAATGTATAAGCATGAATTTTTCTTGATGGGAATAAGCTTGCATCCCAGGCCAGACCCCACTAAAGTTTACCTGTTCTCCCTCCCGCATGTATCCTGGATAAACAATTTATGCAAATGACAACACACACATAAGCATCAATAAATTCAACAAGATATAATTGGGACTATAGACAATCTTCAGTGGATTAGAGTGGAAGTACAATAGTCTAAGGCTCTGAGCACACTACAGCAAAGAGTTTCCATTGGCCATCCCTGGAAGGGGAATAGATTGATCAGCCAAAAACTTGTGAAATCTCTTTGAAGCAATTTTTTTTTAAAATGCACTCAGGCTGATTCCTCCAGGTTTTAAAGTAAAAAGGGATGGGGTTTGACTAGCGTCATGTGCCCGTTTTCAGAAAAGAGAGGTGGAGACGCACTGGAACCGGCAGAACAGCAAGTATGTCTCTACCTGTCAGGGATTCCCTGGTTCCTCAGCCTCACTTCACATAAACAGGCTTCTGTAACCCTACCAATTCACACAGAATACTTCTTTAAACCCTGCTAGTAGCATGTATGGAAGGCTTTAGGCATGAGATGACATCACCACTGAGTCAGTATAAACCTTAAAGTATGTTGTAGGTTTATTAAAGGGACACTATTTACAAAAGGGAATAGGGTTGCTTATTTGGAGACTTTATAGGTGCTTGGTGACAGGTTCTAAAGTCTCCAGAGACACCGTTGCTGACACCAGCCTCCAAGTGGCTCTCCCCTTAGGCCAGTTTCCCTAAACCACCACCCTAGCCAATTACTTCCACAATCCAGTTCAGCTATTGGGGCCACTCTGCCTCTGTGCCCCAAAGCTCCTCTGATTGTGCTCCTGGCTGTGGGACAGGTTAGCCAGTGTTATCTCCCCACATATGTCACTTTCCTCTGGCAAGTCCTTTCTTCAAGGTAGCCCCTTGGACTCACTCAGTCACTGGCTCCCTTCTGATCTTCATCAGACCACAATCAATGACACCTTGGGTAACTATATATAGGCTTCAGTACTTCCCTCAGCTATTGTTACCAACCAACTCCTCATTCTATAACCAACAACCACCTGTCATTTCAGACTCCTAACTCCCTGACTCACTCCCAACTGCCTGGAACCTCCTGCCAATCAGTATTTACCCAATCAGGCCCCATCTACTAGAATCGTAAAGCGATTGTGGCTCCCTCCTCTCAGTACCTGTCACCAGGCAACCACTGCCAAGCAGGCTTCCAAGAATGTACCAAAATAAGGCCTCATGGCAATCATAGGGGTCATATAATAATTTTTAAACACAAACAAACCCATATATAGCATTTCTCCACACTACCTTAAGTTGCAAATGGGCTTCAAACCAGCCAGTTATCTTGAGGAATAAATTTATATCATGTACTCCATTCTGCCAGCAGGTGGCAGATAAGGCACTGGTAAATGTGAGAGGCATGGTCAAGAATCCTGCTTATATATCTTAGCATTAACATTTGGGAGAACCAGTGTGGTTTAGTGGTAAAGGTGTTGGACTACGACCTGGGAGACCAGGGTTGGAATCCCTGCATAGCCATGAAGCTCACTGGGTGACCTGGGGCCAGTCACTGCCTCTCAGCCTTATGAAAACCCTATTTATAGGGTCACCATAAATTGGGATTGACTTGAAGGCAGTACATTTACATTAACAATTGCAATAAGGAATGGGACGTATTCATGTAACATTCAAATAAATTCTCATATATGCCACACCACCCTGAATGCCTTGGTGAAAGGGTGCAATACTAACAATGCATAGATTTTTGCACATATTTATAACACCATTAATTATTGCAATATTTATCTTAAAAATAATATATTTTATTTGAAGTCAAAATGACATCCTAACCAATATTTTTGTAAGGACAGAATATGGAGAAACCAATCAGAAAGGGTGTGAGACAGAGGTGTATTTTATCACCCTGCTTATTTAATCTATGCACTGAACATATCATACGGAAAGCAGGATTAGACCAAGACAAAGGAGGTGTGAAAATTGGAAGGAGAAATAGCAATAATTTAAGATATGCAGACGATACCATAATACTAGCTGAGAATGCTGATGAAAGTGCAAGAGGAAAGCACAAAAGCAGGACTACAGCTGAATGTCCAAAAGACTAAAGTAATGAAAACAGAAGAATTATGTATCTTTAAAGTTGACAATGAGGACATTGAACTTGTCAAGGATTATCAATACCTCGGCACAGTCATTAACCCAAATGGAGACAATAGTCAAGAAATCAGAAGGTGGCTAGGACTGGGGAGGGCAGCTATGAGAGAACTAGAAAAGGTCCTCAAAGGCAAAGTTGTATCACTGAACACTAAAGTCAGGATCATTCAGACCATGGTATTCCCAATCTCTATGTATGGATGTGAGAGTTGGACAGTGAAAAAAGCAGATAAGAGAAAAATCAACTCATTTGAAATGTGATGTTGGAGGAGAGCTTTGTGCATACCATGGACTGTGAAAAAGACAAATAATTGGGTGTTAGAACAAGTTAAACCAGAACTGACACTGGAAGCTAAAATGATGAAACTGAGGTTATCATACTTTGGACACATAATGAGAAGACAAGATTCACTAGAAAAGACCATAATGCTGTGAAAAACAGAAGGGAGTAGAAAAAGAGGAAGGCCAAACAAGCGATGGATTGATTCCATAAAGGAAGCCACAGACCTGAACTTATAAGATCTGAACAGGGTGGTTCATGACAGATGCTCTTGGAGGTCACTGATTCATAGGGTCGCCATAAGTCATAGTCGACTTGAAAGCACAGAACAGGAACAATGTACATATGAGATAACATGTTGCAAGGAATAGAACTTGCATGTCAGTAAGCTTAATTGCTCCATGATTCCAGGAAGAATGAAAGCTTAGCATTTCAAGAGACAGGCAAAAACCAGGTGAGAATTACTCACCTTCAGAAACAGGAAAACACAAATTTTGAAAAGCCTCTATCTGAGGCTCTTAAAAAAATTTTAATCACCCAAGGGAAAACTTTTGTTCACCTGAATAAAATTCTACTTAATACCATCCTATACATACCTTTGTAGAGGATATTCCTATCGATTTCAACTTAAAGTATTTTCAAGTCAAATGTGCCTATAAAACTGGAGGAATATATTAAACATCTCTAATTTCTGTGGTTAGAGACAGTACTTCCAAATAGCAGTGATATTTCTGTATGTAGAATTCAACAGTGACAGTTTTGATTGAAAACCACAAATGAAGGAGAGGAGATGGAGATATTTGGCTATGATGTGCCAATTGAAATAGCAATTCCCTGAGGTGTCTGGTAATGTTGGAATGAACTTGATGCAGCAAGCCACATTGTTGCACTGTGAAGAGTCTGCAAGATAAAATGAAGGTGTAAGGCCTCACAGAATACAGGCATACCCCGTTTTAATGTTCGCAATGGGACCGGAGAGTATACTTTAAGTGAAAATCTACTTTAAGTGAAGCAATTGTCTTCACTTGTACTGCACGCAATCACCACTAGATGGCAGCGGCATCATGCCAATAAATTGTACGTTATTGCGAAGCGCGCAAACATTAAGCGGGGTATGGGGACGTATGGAGCACGTACGTTATAGCGAGGCAACGTTAAGTGAAGCAACGTTAAGCGGGGTATGCCTGTACTCAAGTAACATGATTGAAGAAAAGAAGAAATATACATTCTCACTGAGGAGGAATGTCATTGGTGATGAGGTAACATTCATTTAGTGATATAAAAATTACAAAATATTTTTAATTACAACAATGGAACCTGAACCAAAATGGAAATGTTTTGCCAGTGAATATAAAGAGCTGCAGAATCAGAATGTTGCCTTGATGTTTGCCCTTTATCGAAGCCCTTTCTGATTTCATTTCCATAGAAATCATACGACTCCCCCCCATACATATGCAAGTGACACAATACAAATCTCTGCTGTTTTCAATCTGTAATCTGTTAAAATCCTCAATATTCATAACAAGTAATTGATAGTCATAAAAATGAAGGGGAGGAATTATAGCTAAAGTTAGTGGGGAAATTTGGAAAACCAAGTATATTACCTTTTGGATGGGAAGGTAATTATTGGGAAGAAAAGAGGCTTCCAATAATTAAATTGTGTCCGTGTCATTTGGGCCTCTGTGCAATTACTGAAAATCTGGTCTGCTGGTTTCAAACAGATAAATAGGAAGGTAATGTAGAAGAAAATAAAAGGAGTAGAGGGCAGTAAGTTTTTGTTTATCAGCTGAGCAGGGTCACCAGGTTAAGCATTTTTTGGGGGGGGAGGAGGGGCAATATTTCAGTCAAAGCACTCCATACCATTAAATGTCTGTTTTTAAGATGTTTTACAGTGTTTTTGTTTGCCACCCTCGGTTCCTATGGGAAGAAAGGGCGGGATATAAAATTAATAAATAATAAATTATACAGTCATGAGAATGGCTGTATACTATCTAGCGTAGATTTTTCACATTCCGCAATGTTAAATTGAAAATACCCCCATGCCATTCTGATCCTTCCCATAAGCTCATTTCAAAACAAAACCTTACAAAACTTATAGTCCTGAACTCAGAAACACTTACTTAACAACCCTCTAAATTTTCATGGTGATTCACAAAACAGTCAGAGAGAATAGGGAGTTCAAAGTCTAAAGAGAGAGAGAAAAAACCCAGCCTCCTTTTGGACTTTTTTCTGTCAGAGTTCTCATAATCTGTTGAAATTAATTCAAAATCAGCCATGTTCACAGAGTACCTGTAATCCTGTTACTGACCTTGCCCCATACTCTGACCTTCATCTTCTGCAGTTTAAAAGTTTAAAAAATGCCTGCCCAATTTTTAATTAATTTAAGAAATTTTGCATTGAACTGAATGCATGCTCAGTAAGAACCAACTGCCAGTGCTCTAAAAGCCAGACTCACAGCTGCCTGGCTTGTCTAATTGGGGCCACACCCACCCCAGACTTTGATTTCACATGAGATAGTCATAGCTTCCCCCAGAGAATCCTGGGAAGTGTAGATTGTGAAGGGTGCTGAGAGGAGACTCCTATTCCACTAACAGAGCTCCAGTCAGCCACTCTGATTGGTCTGTGAGGGGAACAGGGCATCTCATAGCAACTCTCAGCACCCTTCACTAACCACACTTCCCAGGATTCTTTGAGAGAAGCCATGACTGTCCAAAGTGAAATAAAGGCCTAGTGTGGATCTGGCCAGGACAGCTTTGGTTTAAATTTGGGTGGGAGGCTACATGTGCCTGCTGTAGAATAAAAAAGTGGGGAAAATGCTGAAAAGCAATGATACTGTTCACAATGTTTTCCTTTTGGAAAGGAAAGGGGCTTCCCCTCTGCCCAGTGCCCACCCACCCAATCGCCTCCCCAACCCCTCCTCCTACTCTCCCTGCCACTCCCCTGGGTCAGTGTTGGACTATGACCTGGGAGACCAGGGTTCGAATCCCCATACAGCCATGAAACTCACTGGGTGACCTTGGGCCAGTCACTGCCTCTCAGCCTCAGAGGAAGGCAATGGTAAAACCACTTCTGAATACCGTTTACCATGGGCTCCTGCTGGGAGGAAGGGCGGGGTATATATAAATTAATAAATAAATAAATAATGAAATTCCTATTCATAGGGTCACCATAAGTCGGGATCAACTTGAAGGCAGTGCATTTCCATTTTCAAACATGATTGCACAGAAATAAATCCCATTGAACTCAAAAAGTGTGCAAATGATCAAACCCACCTTCCCTTCTCCTCCCTCCTTCAATCTTAAGCATGATTGCATGGGAGTAAATACCACTGAACTCTATAAGCATGCAAATGATCAAATGTGCCCTCCCCCTTCCTTTGCCTTCCGCCACTCCACTCCTTCCCCCTCCCTCTCCCCTGCCCCATGGTCAGTTTTACCTATCCTGTCCATGATTGCATAGAAGTAAATCCCATTGAACTCAACAAGAATGCAAATGAACAGACCTGCCTTTCCCCTCCTTCCCCTCTGCTCTCCCTTCTCCCCTCCCCTCTTCCTTCTTCCTCCTCCCCTGCCCACTCCAGCCCTCCCTCCCTCCCCCCAGTCAGTTTCACCTATCCTAAGCATGATTGCACGGGAGTAAATACCACTGAACTCAATAAACATGCAAATGATCAAACCTGTCCTTCTCCCCTCCCCTCCTGCCTGCTCCCCTCCCCCTCCTCCCCTTTGCCCTTCCTCCCCTCCCTCCTCCTCCTGCTGCTGCCCCTCCCCATGTTACCAAATTCTTCCAAGCTACACAGGAAGTGGATTGGACTGTGAAACACCAACCCAAATTGTGTTTGGATTTTGACAAATTTGTAGGGCAGTCCAATATCTCAGAGAGGAGGTCAGGTCTCCTGCTCCCCTGGTGCATTCACTATAGCTGCCCAATTTCCCTGTTTTTTAAAGTTTGATAAAAATATCTGTGGGCTATAGGTATGTTCTTAAACTGCAAGGTTTTTTTTGCCTATTAGTGAATAAATAAATAAATGATGGATCGATTCCATAAAGGAAACCATAGACCTGAACTTACAAGATCTGAACAGGGTGGTTTATAACAAATACTATTGGATGTTGCTGATCATAGGGTTGCAATAAGTCATAATCTGCTTGAAGGCACATAACAAGAAAATAAATTTGTGCAAGGTATTCTGTTGTAAATCGGTCACTTGCTTTCCAGATCCATTTTTTTCCCTTATTATTAAAGTTGTTTCAGTGTTGGCTGCTGAGCCACGTGTAAGGTTTTGTAATTGGTCTACAGTGCCCTAAACAACTTAAGACCAGGATGCCTGAAAGACTGCCTTCTTCCCTATAAACCTGCCAGGCCACTGCTGTCATCTGATAAGGGCCTCCTAGTGATCCCACACTTCCTACTGCCTTCCCAGTTTGCTCTGTAGTGACATGGAACAGCATCGTTAGTACTGAGGCACTCACTTTGTGGAATGTCCTCCCCAATGACATCCAACACCAATCTCTGAATTTTTGATGCATGTTAAATACTTTTCGTTTTCCCAGGCATTCCCTGAGTAAGCAGCCTAGTCACATTTTATCATTTTAACAGTCACTCTGGTGTAGTTGTTTTAAACTGTATTGGTGCAATGTTATTGATTGTTAATATTGTTGGTTTGTATATTGTTGTATCTATAAACATTGTTGAAAATGTATTAACAAGAGAAGGAGAGGTGGGACCAGAAGGAAAGCAGGATGCCCCGTATAACAAATCGCTACAGATAGTGTATAAGACATTGGACATAGGTTTTGGACTTCCGGGAAGGGTGACTTCGCTTGTGCCTGCTTTTGGGACGGGCTCTCGCCTCAAAAGAAGCTTATTCAGATATAAATCAGTCAGAACATTTTTTTTTTTGACTGATGAAATTTCTCCCGGGCAGGGAGAAACGTAGAGATCAACCTCAAAGCCTGTTTTTGTTGGGAGGACTGGATTTCATTAATTTATGAGATAAGGTCCAGCCAACAATGCCGGACGGACTTTCTAACAAGCTCTATCTGCTTAAGCGATACGTTTATCTTTTCTTCAAAGAGAGAACGGACTAACAGGCAAGCACCCTTCTTTCTATTATTTTTTTTACTTGGTTTAAATTGTTGCAGCAAAAGGAGATTTGTCAGATTGATCGGCTTTGGACAACTTCTGGGTGAGCTATAACTCTTCTCTGTTATTCACGAAATTAACAGCTTATCTCTGTTTCTGTCGCAAAAAGCTGTCCTGGAAGTGCATTCTAAAGATAATAAACAGAAGAGGGATTTCTATTCCTGATTTCTATTTCGAGGAATATTATATTGTCTGGGACTATTCTTTTTTTTGGTCTATTTTATTTTGACGAATCTGCTTCTTCACGACGCCACTAACTGTTTTGATGCTGGGAACTAAATTTGTTTTGCATTCTTGTACAAGAGAGATAAGGCAGGTTGCTCTGTTTATACTGTGATGTCATCAAGCCTGGAATATTAACCCAATTGTTGCTGAAATAAGAAGTGGTTCTTCTTTATTTTTGTTTTGCTTTGTTTTCGTGGTTTTAAAAATGGCAATCAAGGAAGTGGCTGAGAATCTGGAAGTAATTATGTTTCAGAAAATAATGGATGAGATTGAGATAACGAAACAAACCCTGTGACAGGGTAGTAAGGAGCTGAAAATTGAACTGAGCAAAATGACGCAGGAGCTTAAAGAAATAGGGGACCCTGTGAGAGAGGAGAATGAGATCAGAGATGAGAAAAGAAAAAATAAAGGGAAGATACAAGCCCTGGAGATTGGAACAAATGTGGAATTGGAAAAAGATCTGGAGTTTATGGATTTTAGAAATAAAATCTACTGTTTGGAATTTAACGTTATCTCTGAAGAAATTAATGAAGATATTAGAGATAAAGTTATCAATGGCTTGGATAATTTTCTGGACTGGAATGATGTGATGGAGCTTGATATAGAGAAAATCTATGGAATTAACTGCAGCCATGTGACAATGGAAAAACTCTTAAGAGATGAGCCAGTGCATTTTGTAAAAAAGAAGAACACAGATATGACTTTACAACAGTATTTCAGCAACTTATTCAGAATGGATGGCAAGAAAATATTTGGGATAGAGGAAATTCCCATCAGACTCTTATTATATGACTATGGCTACAACAGCAAGATTATTATGGAATACTGATAATGGAAGATTGGACACTGAAATTACTGGACTTAACAGGACTATTGAAGATGGAAGATGGAACTAATAGGGATAATGGAATAATGGCTATTGAAATTATTGGACCTAACAGATTCTGATGAGATGGATTAATCGAAATGTTTATTTGGACTATGGTTATGACAATAAGATTATTATAATTATTAACGAGATGGATTAATTGACATGTTTATTTGGAGAAAAATTGATAGATATATTTCTTAAAGAATTGAAACCTCTCTTTGACTTTTTGTGGAAAGAATAAAGTAATGTTTATGAGATTTGATGATTAATTAAGATAACTATTGGAGGAAAGTGATTTTATAATATGATTTAAGAGACAGGATTGTTATATATTGTAGACCTATAACTGATTTGATATGTGACAAATGGGAAGTCAACATTTTATTTTATTTTATTTTATTGTTTAATCATTTTTGTTTTGTTTTGTTTTTTGTCTTTGAATGTTTTATGATTTTGTTTTCTATGTTTTATGAAAATTTGAATAAAAATTATTGTAAAAAAAAAAAAAGACATTGGACATAGGTTTTGATAAAAGCAGATCAGATAACTGCGTAAGTGTCTTTGACATGTTCTCATTGATGTGTGTTAAGTTCATAGAAATAATGAATTTAAGTCTGTGAACCGGTGTCTAATCAATAGTGGACATTTTCTCTTTTTAGCGTTGCAGTGTGAAATGTTTTGTTGGAGGGATGTAGAAAGTGGAGTCCCCCAAGGACCGGTACTGGGACCTGTGCTTTTTAACTTTTCATAAACAATCTAGAGTTAGGGATGAGCAGTGAGGCCAGGTTTGCTAATGATACTAAATTGTTCAGGGTCATTACATGAAAAAGGGATTCCAAAGAGCTCCAAAAGGTCCTCTTCAAACCGAGTGAATGGGCAGTAAAATGACAAATGCAATTCAATGTAAACAAATATAAAGTGATGCATGTCAGGGCGAAAAATCTTAATTTCACATATACGCTCTTGAGATCTGAATTGACAGTGACTGACCAGGAACGAGGCCTTGGGGTCATTGTGAATAGCTTAATGAAGATATCGGCCTGGCGTTCAGCAGCTGTGAAAAAGGCATACTCCATGCTAGGGATCATTAGGAAAGGAATTGAAAAAGAAACTGCCAATATAATGCTGTTATACAAATCCATGATGTGACTACATTTAGAATACCGTGTGCAATTCTGGCTGCCTCACTTCAAAAAGATATTGTAGAATTGGAAAAAGCTCAGAAAAGGGCAACCAGAATGATCAAAGGGATGGAGTAACTCCCTTATGAGGAAAGGTTGCAGCATTTGGGGCTCTTTAGTTCAGAGAAAAGGTAAAAGGTGACATGACAGAAGTGTATAAAATTATGCATGCATGGAGAAAATGGATAGATTACAATTTCTCTCATAACACTAGGATGTACAGATATCCAATGAAACTGAATGCTGGAAGAGTCAGGACAGATAAAAGATTCTTCACACTGTGTGAATTCGCTCCCACAGGAGGTAATGATGGTCACCAACTTGAATGGCTTTAAAAGAGAATCAAACAAATTCATGGAGGATACCAGCCATGGTGGCTATACACTGACTCCATGGTTGGAGGCAGCATGATTCTGAATGCCAATTGCTGGAAACTGTGTGAGGGGAGAGTGCCGTTGTGTTCAGGTCTTGCTTATAGGGTTTCCATAGGCATCTGATTGACCACTGTGAGAAAAGGATGCTGGATTAGATGGGCTATCAGCCAGATCCAGCAGGCTCTTATATTCTTAAGGGCCAAATCATACATTACCTTAGCTGTGTAATTTAGCCCTTGAATGGATTCCCCTCCAAAAAATTATTAGCTTGAGGGGGTATAATTTGAATTGTGATCCTAGCATGGAGGAGGGGTTAGGGAACTTAACCCTTTGCCCCCTGCAGTACTCCCAATCCAGATTGGGGGCAATGCACCTGCAATTTGCATTCCCCAAAAAGGTCCCACTGGAACAAAGTGGCCACCAGTACAACTAGTTAGGTGTCATATATTTCAATCATATAGCCTTCATCAATAATTAGATGGCCATGTTTTGCACCAGTTGAAGTTTCTGAACTATTTTTAAAGGCAGTCCACTACATTACTCCAACCTCAGTGTCACTAGTCCAGAGGTAACTGAGGCAAGGCCCATCCTCTTCAGGTGGGTACTGGTTCAGTTTTCACTTTTCCAAACTGGCGTTTTCCATTATCTTCTGCTTTCTACTGTTTCATTGCCCAAAAATAACATTATTGTTTTTGTTCTTTCTACCAATGGTCTGTTTTTTTACTCAAAATAAATGAGGCAGGTAATTTCCCATCAAGAACATCTCTTGCCTCAGGCTTAGTGTCTGTCTGAGGTCAGTCAGCTAAATCTCCCCACAATTAAATTAGGCTTGTGCAGTTATATATATATTTTTAGCTATGTGATGTAATTAGGAAAGTTGAAAACTGAACCTAATTTATCTTGAAGCCTTCAGTGCTTCTCTCGGCTTAGTTCTTGTCCTTACATTAAGCCTGTCTGAAGTTAACCAGCCAAAAATTGATAACGCTGGTTCTACCACCAACAGTGCAATTATGAATATTTAAAATATATATATTTTTCTTTCTCGCCCAAGTCCCCTCCAACACCTTGTCTGTGTTAGCTTTTCACTCTGCACTAGTGCTGCTGGTCTGCTGGTCTGTCTGATTCTTGCCTGTCTGAGGCGACTGGTTAGTAAACAAAAGAACAACATTGAGAAGCTGATCAGTGACCCATTTAATTGAATGGATTTTTTTTAAAAAAAGATACAAGGGGGAGGCAGGATAAGAATCAAACAATGAAAGTTAATGGCTATCATCACCTCAATAACACAAAAGTTAAAGGGAATACACATTTCAGCTGTTTAGATCAAAGATGCTATATTAATGTTATGTTTGCTCCTGTCTTTTTTAAAAAAATTGGTATTGAGGAAAGCTGCAGACTTTTGTAGCAAACAAATATGTGAACTGTGGCATAGTCTGATGTTCAGTTCAGTTTTAGTGAATTTCTCCCCCATCCCTAGTTGGTGTATCAGCCAAAGGGCTTGCCCACACTGGAATTTACTGTGTGACTTACCCAATACGGGAATAATCTGATAAACTGGAGGAAATCCAGTTCCAAACGGCTCCACTTGAAGACTATTTGTTTAAGTGTTTGGGGGTGGGTGGATCAATTGTCACTTTCTGCTACTTCTTTTCCATGCCCACTACTTTCTCACTGCTTTCTTTTCCCCCCTGGCATTGCTCATAACTATCATGGATCATGGACTTACATATTTGTTTTCTTCTGATATCTCAGATTTGCACAAAACCAGAAAACTGCATAAGTAAACCACATTAAAACATTCTACACCAGATATATTGCACGGGAATCTCAAAAGTGCATGCTTAGAATTTACAATTGCTCTCATTGCTTTTCCAGCCCTGCTCCTAACTATTTCTGGTGGAGGAATGCTTTTTTTTAATCCCTCAGATTTGCACAAAACCAGAAAACTGCACAAGCAAACCAGATTAAAAATTTCTACAGCAGATATTGTGCAGCAATCTGAAAAGTGTGTGCTGAGAATTTACAATTGTTTTCATTTTTTTCCACCCATGTTTATAACTATTTCTGGCATGCCTCTGAATGGAGGAGTATAACTATTTTTTCTTTTTCTTTTGATCCCTCAGATGTGCACAAAACTAGAAAACTGAACAAGGAAATTTACCATTGCCTGACTGGGTGCTTTTGTGGGTGGGGAATTTTTCTTTAAAAAACAACAACACCAAGGTATGTGCGCAGCTATCAGTGTGCATGCCCTGTCAGTACTTTATCAGCATAATTAAATCAACAAATTAGAAGGTGGGGACAAACACAAAAAGGAATGCCTACTGGTGTGAACAAAAAGCACCAAAGTTGCTCCTCATATACAAACTCAAATACTTGCTGGTATGGACTACTTTGGTCTAATTTGAATGGGGAAAACATGGATTAACAGCTAAATAATGCTAAAATGGGGAGAAGCCCAAAAGTGGTAAAAAGCACGCCTGATCACCACCATCACCTGAGCTTCCCCAGTAAGTGCCAAGTTCTGTAGCACTCCCAAAACTCCATAGTAGACCTTTATTTTATTTATTTATTTATTTATTTATTTATTTATCATTTAATTTGTATGCCACCCTTCCTCCCAGCAGGAGCCCAGAGGGAGTGCAACCCAGAGCTTGGAAGTAATTTATTACTTGTAATTTATTACTTTTAAAAGTAATGAGTGGGTAACTTCATTACATTTTACTAGTAATAGAACAACTAGTAATTTCACTACTTTTTAGCAGCAATCGTAACGTTTCCAGCGTTACGTTTGGACGGTACTTGGGGGACAGCAAGTGGAAGTCTTCTGTTCCTGTGATTAGTGGACAGAAGACATGTGCTTCACACTGGGCTTCTGTGCAGCCTCGCTCTTCCCCCGTGCTCTGTGTTAGGAGGCACGAGAGAGGAGGTGAAGAGGCAGAGGGTGGTGGAGTGCAGGAGAGAGAGAAAATGGACAGTGGAGGAGAAAGCCAGAGCAAGGATGACAGAGGAGAAGGCAGCAGCAGAATAGAGGTGAGTGACAATGGTGTATGTATGCATGTGTGTTACCCTCCACTCCCACTCTCTCTCCCGCTTTCTCAATTGCCCTGCCCCCCCACCCCCACTCTCTCTCCCTGCCTGCCTTCCCCGCTGGCTCAATCGCTCAATCACCCTGCCCCCACCCCCGCTTTCTCCCCCACCTGCCTTCCCTGCTGGCTCAATTGCTCAATCACCCTGCCCCCCACCCCACCCTCTCCCCCACCTGCCTTCCCCGCTGGCTCAATCGCTCAATCGCCCTGCCTCCCCACCCCTGCTCTCTTCCCCCACCTGCCCTCTCCACTCAATCGCTCTGCCCCCACCCCTGCTTTCTTCCCCCGCCTGCCTCTGTTTGCTCACTTGTCCTGCTGCCCCCACCCCCTCTCTGCCCCCACCTGCCCCCACTCGCTCACTCATTTGCCCTGCCTCCCCCCTCTCTGCTATGCAAGCTTCACTGGTGAGCATAATTTTTTTTAGGTAACAACACTGTGCATATTAAGGCACAGGACAGGTGCCTGCCTGGAGGAGCTTACCATCTAAACTTGGATATGGAGGACAATTTGGTGGATTACTTCTGAGCATAAAAAAATTAGAATGCATATGATTGGTTCACAGTACTTAGTGCACAGGCCTAAACACACTCAGGGGACTAAGTTGCATTGATATCGCTAAACATACATAGGATTGGGCTGCATGCAGTGGCATCACTAGGGTTGGTGTCACCCGGTGCAGTAACTCATGGTGTCACCCCCATGGACCTCCTCCCATATCAGACCATACAGAATCCTTAGTAATGTTTTTTGTACTAATGTTACTCATAAATCGTAATTCCCATATATCACGGAATGTAATGGCAATAGTAGTGACATAAACAACTAGCAAAATTAAAATTACACCTTTAAATTACAATATCATACGCACAGCTCAAATTCTTGCTCTTATTACTAATGGGAGTTAATTATCTTGCATATGCCCATAGTAAATTTTCAGATACTTTCAGACCCTCAGCAATTTTCAAGTGGTCTATGTAGAAGAAAGGTTTGGGAACCCCTGGAATAAGACACCTGCTTATGTCCCTGTGCTGCTCTCTCCCCTCATTTAGGTGCCTGGGATGCATGCGTGTGGACACACCTCCTTACAATTATGGAAAGTGATTCTTAATAATAAGTCTCCAGACACAAAGTTACATAGGTATTTATCAGTTGTCTAGTAGAAAATTCAGAGCTGCAGGGTCCCTTCATGATAGTTACACCCACGTACATCAGTATTTGTTTCCTACAGAATAAAAACTGTAATACCTAAGTAAGCCCTGCCTACTTGCTTTAAAATAGGACTGGAGGGGGGGGACAGAAAGAGAACACAAACACAATTCTTTTTTACATTCACTCCAAAGTCCCATTGATTTTCAGCACATTCATAACCATGTCTACTCAAAAGTAAATCCTATTGAATTCAATGGGATTTACTCTGGACATATGGGATTAGCAATGCTTTTACCCCCACAAAAGCAAGTATTGGGAAGGTTTTGAAAACACTGCCCAGGATCTGACTCCTACACACAAGAGGGGAAAAAACTGAAATATATATACTTACCCAATATATGAGATTTTCAGATAAACGGGGGGGGGGGACCACCATTTTCTGGCCTTGCAATGAGGTTTACTAGACCCTGCCACAGGTCAAACAAACACTTCACTGATTGGCTGCAATCCTGAATGGGCGGGGTTAAAGCTACGAAGTGCTATACAGTAGTTTTAAAAAAATTTAACGGGGCGGCTGACGTTTTTATGTATATCTGGAGAACCGGACCACCTAGAAACTTAATTTTTTTTTAAATTAAAGCTGAGAATCACCCCCCTCTGATGGTGTCACTTGGTGTGGTCCGCACCCCCCCGCACCCCCCTAGTGACACCACTGGGGGCAGCTGATGTTTTATGTATATCTCAAGAACCGGACCACCTAGAAACTTAATTTTTAAAAAATTAAAGCTGAAAATCACCCCCCTCTGATGGTGTCACCTGGTGTGGTCCGCACCCCCCGCAACCCCTAGTGACGCCACTGGGGGCAGCTGATGTTTTTATGTATATCTCGAGAACCGGACCACCTATAAACTTAATTTTTAAAAAAATTAAAGCTGAGAGTCACCCCCCCTGATGGTGTCACCTGGTGCAGTCTGCACCCCCCCGCACCCCCTAGTGATGCCACTGGCTGCATGGTGACTGGAATCATAAGTACGCTTGTTTGGAAGCAAGTCCAATTGAACTTAATGCTCTTGTTATAGAACTCTGGACCACCCCTCCCCCCCAAAAAGCCCTTGCTCTCTGGTGAAATATTTGCTTTCTTCCCCACAAATGGTCAAGGACAGATGGATTGGGAATGAGGCTTGCTTCTGAGTAAACATGAATAGGGTAGACTGTTAGTTCTCCAGGTTCTGAATTAAGGAGGAATTATGGATGTTTTGTTTGGGTCCTAAAAACCCAGGAACTTCGGTCAGGTATTGAATTCTTCATAGGGGAGAGTGTGTGTATCATGTTTGGAAAGTTCTGTGGATTTGAAAGGAGATGCCTCGAGTTGAACATTTTTTCTGAACATAGGAGGCTGCTTTATACTGAACCAGAGTAGTGGCTCATCTAGCCCAGTATTACTGCCTCTGACTGGCGGCTGCTCAGGCCAAGGGCTTTTGCTAGCTTTGTCATCTGAGATCCTCTTAACTGTCAGGGATTGAATTTAGGACCTCAGCACATGAAACACATATCGTCTGCTACTGAGATATGAGCTCTCTGTCTGGAGGCTCCTAGCTTACTGAAAGTGTTGAGGTAGTAGACGGACTCTGAAAGAGGTGGTTGGGCTATGTATCTGGAGTTGCCTTGGCATATGTATGTGTGTGGTGATATTGGGGTATCCGGCAATAATGCTTCATTAATATACCAGATTTCAAATGACTTATCGAGGACCACTAAGTGAGACTGGAACTGGGGATCCTGCAGCCAGCTTTTATCTGGATGTTTGGTGTTTTTGTGAACTGACGTTAAATCAAACTGTCAAACTTACAAATCAAAGCCTCAGATCTAGGAGCCTAGGGGGAGTGCTGGCATTCACACTATTTATTTGCAATAATAGCTCCAGGAAGTCACTTGGCTATAATGGTTGTCTTTTTCGCAGTCCATGGTATGCGCAAAGATCTCCTCCAACACCACATTTCAAATGAGTTGATTTTTCTCTTATCTGCTTTTTTCACTGTCCAACTCTCACATCCATACATAGAGATTGGGAATACCATGGTCTGAATGATCCTGACTTTAGTGTTCAGTGATACATCTTTGCCTTTGAGGACCTTTCCTAGTTCCCTCATAGCTGCCCTCCCCAATCCTAGGCTTCTTCTGATTTCTTGACTATTGTCTCCATTTTGGTTAATGACTGTGCCGAGGTATTGATAATCCTTGACAAGTTCAATGTCCTCATTGTCAACTTTAAAATTACATAAATCTTCTGTTGTCATTATTTTAGTCTTGATGTTCAGCTGTAGTCCTGCTTTTGTGCTTTCCTCTTTAACTTTCATTATCATCATGATTTGTGGGTGGGTAGGAGGTGACAAGGAAGGAGGTGAAGAGTGAGATAGGGTGGAGTGGAGAAAACAATTGTTTAAAAAAATGGAGTGGAGGGAAAAAGGAGCCGGAGGGCAGAACATGGATAAATGAGGAGAAGGAGGCAGCAGCAGAATGGAGATAAAGAACTGTGGAGGTGAAAGATGACAACATGGTTTGGCACACAAAGTGGCCTCCACCACCCTTTCTGGCTACTGTGCTGCATTTGCGGTATTTTAATTTTTTTGCATCTCAGGGGAAAATGTTTGCTTGGGTGAGTGTCCCTTAGTTGGTGGCAGGGCAGGGTCCAGGAGGTGGTTAAGTGAGAGATATTATGCCTGCTGGTTGAGGGGGAGGGGTTGCACTTGGTTTGATGTGCAAAGATCTGAGTAGAGGCGTCAGCCTCCCTCCCCACCTCCCTTACCAGCGAAGAGACCACCATTGCTATCTTATGGATAAAAAGAATTATTCTACTACCTCGGTATGTTTGTGTTTATTTTTAATGTTGTTTTAGGCTACTTAGATGTGCAGCAGCCAAGGCAAGCACCTTGTAGGCATTTTTTTAAAAAAGTAACTGAAATGTAACTGTAGTGATTACTTTTGAGAAAAAGTAAAGTAATCAGTTACTTTCAGAGCAGTTGTAATTGTAACAGCAATTACTACTTTTTTGGGCCATGTAACTGTAACTGTAATTTATTACTTTTTAAAAGTAATCTTCCAAGCTCTGGTGCATCCCTTTCTAAAACCAGTTGCAAGCTTCCATCCAGAATAGCCAGTTTCCCCACCCCACCCACCATACCTCAGTCTTATGGATTAAGCCTCAGCTTGTTCAATCTCAACCACCCAAATCTGGCTCCAGAGGTTCAAAAGGTCCACTGCTTCTCTGGGAAGAAAAAATGCAGATGGCAAGCACCATCTTATGAGAGGTATTTCCTTTTTTCTCGGAGGGAATACCTCTTCTAAATTGGTCCCAGCTCCAACACATGTTTTCATCATGTAAAAACAGCACATTTATTTAACAGTTTCTTTAGAATTTTTTTTTTTTTACTGGGAACTGAATGTAATTCATGGATCTGTTAATTATTTGACAAACATTTATATGACTAAGATTTATTTAATAATCTGTCAGCCCTACAAAAACATAATAAAAAGCTTTTTCGGGGCCTTCCCAGAAACTTCAATTTGAGAAAATTACTATTCATTGCACCATTAATATAGGATTAGAACAGGTGATGAAGGAGGGGGAAAGGAATGCATGGTTTCTATTTTAAATATTCAGTTATGGCTTACAACAGACATCACAAGTATTTGCTGCAGGGAAATGTCAATCAAAACTGTAATCAGCTGCACAACCATATAAATACAAATACAAGAAAGGGAGGAGCCTTCTCTTTGCAATGTGCTGTAAAGATAGTGTACTATTTTAATGGAGACTGGAGATAAGCACATGCCTTCTATTATTAAACTGTTATTTTTGGATTCTCAGACACCAGTGTTCCCTAGCAATATCATGTGCATTTTCAAAACTATCAACAGCTTAGAAGAGAAACAGGATCCATTTTGTTTTGTGATCCTTATTTTGTTCATACAACATCCTGATAATATTTGTTTGGGACCATCTTTTGGCTAGAAATACAGGAGTGGTCTGCTAAATAGTGAAAAGACAGTTAAAATTGCATAGCCACATGTCTCACCAGCCCTTTCTTCTGCATGTTAAATTTATTATTGCATACAGATATGCTACAAATACATTGCTCTCCATATGGAGATGGAATATAAATGCATGAAAATAATCTTCATAAACATGAACATTGCTTCCTTTGGTTCTCTAATGCAAGAAATAGAAATGTCCGCTATTTGCAGTTTGAAGGAAACTATTTAACGTTGCCAATAATATGATTGCCATGTCCAAAAGGAATCTAGATTGGGAGTACATGTACTGTTTCCTAGGCTATGTGCACACTAGTATACTTTGATATCGGCAAGACCTCCCCCATTGCCAGTGAATGCACAGGGTTGAAGGTTCTCGCTTTCTCCCTTCCTCAAACATTAGTTCACCTAAACCCACAGGTTATCAACAGCAGTTGTCTAGTGTAGGCAGAGAATAGAGGAGACCCCACTCAAGAATTCTTGAGTGTTAGGAAGTACGAGAAATTTTCTATCTAGGAGTCAGACTTCAGACAGCAGAACAGTCTTTATAATATATGCTACTGATTCATATTTTGCACATTACAACTGATAAAATGCATTCTAGGTGGCCTTAGCCATCATGACAGAAACAGAAAAACAGAAATATATAACAGCATGACAGAAGTTGCTGGATATCTGTTTAATATCAAAGTATAAGACTCTGAAGGCACATTTTAGTTACAAGGTTACAATAAATAAAGGACTGAGTTAAACTCTAAGTCGTATCACAGAGCCAAAGTTACAAAGTACATGGAAATACATGTCATAGAATCATAGAGTTGGAAGGGGCCTATAAGGCCATTGAGTCATGATACGTTACCCATTAAATGTCATGGATGGAATAGATGGATGGTTCTCTCCTGCTTTCTTTGACCCCCACTCTAGCAAAGCTGAGGGGTCTTAAGTGCTATACAACATGGCTTTTTATACACCTTATCTAAGGGAAGGTGTGCTCCCATGGCCTTGTCTGCTATTGCCTGTTAGAGCAGCAGTGGCTGCCTCTTTGCTTCTCTTTCTACCTTCTCTTAATTCAATCTCATCAGGCTCTCTGTTGGGTCATTAATCAGGCTCCTGGTGGGACTTCTATTCTCAACTCTCTGGAAAGTCTGCTTTGCCCTGTCTGCAAGTATCAGTCACACCATATAATAAGCTTCCTTTTGCTTCATGTTGACATAACACATCAGCTGTCTGCCCAGACATTTTATCTTATACCATACTCTGCTTTAAGAAAACATTGCTTTGTTCAGAACAGAGGGTTGGAGATACCCATTTTCAAAAGAGAACTTTTCCTCTGCCATACTAAGCTATAAGCTAAACAATTATAAGGTTATGTAAATGATTTCAGCACATGATATGCACATTTTAAGTCATTATCAGGGCTGTCCCATTACACCCCCACTTGGTGAAATCATTGACATATAAAATTGAAATGCATATAATAATTGATTCTTAATAAATTACAATAACATCATAACTCCTTATGGTGGGCTGAACATAATACACTGGCCATGAAAATCTGGTGTCTTCACTTCTTCCATCTGTGTTGGGGGTTGCTGATTCATTTTCTTTAGGACAGCTGCTCTGGGAGGAATCTTCTTGATACAAATGGCTTACTTATATCTGAACGCTGAATCTTATTCACATGTTAATACATTCAGTTTAACAAGAGAAACCTGATAATACTTTACATACATATATATGTGGTGTTCAGCCTATAAAGCAATCATTGTAACAGCATTTAGCTAATACTATTAGAGGAAAACTTGCATCACCATAGCCTTTTCATGATCTTTGACTCACTAGTTATGACCTGGCTACTCTTTTACACAGCTTCTCATGATATGCTGCACTTGGATTCTGATTCTGAATTCAGGGTTTCCATCAAAGGGACTTTGGAGGCAAAAATCTTGCTAGGCAATTATTACTTCCTGGATGAATTCTTCAGGATGGGTTTTCTTCAAGTGATTATACAGAGATTAGTATATTTTCACTCTCTTCAATTTCAGGGGTGTGAGCCATTCTCCATCCCATTTTCATGGGATGGGCTCCTACTGGGAGGAAGGGTGGGATATAAATCTAATAAATAAATAAATAAAATAATATATGGGGAGAACTTACTTTAAGACCATATCTTTTACTAAGGTACCAATATGAACCTTGAATTATATTGGGATATACGCTTACAGTATTTATTTATTTATTAAATTTATACCCCGCCTTATGGCCAAAAGGCCCTCAAGGCGGCTTACAAAAACACAAATACAGCAATACATACATCAATAAAATAATGCAATTCTCAAAATTAAATAACATTATTAAAAGAAAAGAAAAAAACACATTTAAATATGTCATGATCAGAGAACTTCATTCAGCCAGTTTTTTTATAGTAGATACGCTCTGCTCTGGAGGTAAGACAGTCTCAATTTGAAAGGACACAAATTGGCTCTTCTTCAGCTTTTTCAGGACCTGATCTTCGTGACTCCCAAAAACGCTGTCCTCCATTTTGTAACTTAGAGACAAGAGACCTTTCGTTTTCCTCTTCCCGCTTCTCTGTTCCTGTTTGTACGCAGAAGCCATGTTGGCGATAATCTCTTTCACGGCATTCTGCTTCTCCTGAGCTGCAGCGGTAAAATGATGGGAGGACACTGGTTTTGAAGGGACTAGTGCCTTGTTCTTTGGGGGTGTCCTTGATGTATTCAGCCTCTGCTGATGGAGCAATTCCAGCGGGCCCTGGAGGAGCTTTTCACAATTGAGCACCAGAGCCGAGGGAACGAGTGTGGGGGAAAGCCTCGCAGCTGCCGGGGAGCGCAGCAGCTCCGTCTCCGCTCTGAGGCTGTTTCCAGGAGTTGTCTCCCGCCCCAGGGCCGGGCATGCTCTAGGCTTGCTGGCAACCGGCGGAGAGAACTTGCAGCATTCCCTTCCTGTGCCACCAGAGAGGCCCGGATGATATATAAGCTTTTAGCCATATGGTCTCTAAAGTTTTTGGACTATGCTAATTTCTAATTCATACATCTCATTGGATATCTGATTTGCAGTCATCTGGATTCTTTCTGCAGTCAGCAAACAGCAAAGTCAAATAGTGGAGGAGAGTTGATACTTCTGGAATATCACACACTTTCTATGGATTCTCTCTGCTGGCTTCTTCAGGACTGGAGGCAGTGGCGTCACTAGAGGGGTGCGGACCGCACCAGGTGACACCATCAGAGGGGGGTGACTCTCAGCTTTAATTTAAAAAAAATTAAGTTTCTAGGTGGTCCGGTTCTCGAGATATACATAAAAAACGTCAGCCACCCCCCAGTGGTGTCACTAGGGGGTACGGGGGGGTGCGGACCACACCAGGTGACACCATCAGAGGGGAGTGATTCTCAGCTTTAATTTTTTAAAAAATTAAGTTTCTAGGTGGTCCGGTTCTCCAGATATACATAAAAACGTCAGCCGCCCCGTTAAATCTTTTTTTAAACTACTGTATAGCACTTCGTAGCTTTAACCCCGCCCATTCAGGATTGCAGCCAATCAGTGAAGTGTTTGTTTGACCTGTGGCAGGGTCTAGTAAACCTCATTGCAAGGCCAGAAAATGGTGGTTTCCCCCCCGTTTATCTGAAAATCTCATATATTGGGTAGGTATATATATTTCAGTTTTTTCCCCTCTTGTGTGTAGGAGTCAGATCCTGGGCAGTGTTTTCAAAACCTTCCCAATACTTGCTTTTGTGGGGGTAAAAGCATTGCTAATCCCATATGTCCAGAGTAAATCCCATTGAATTCAATAGGATTTACTTTTGAGTAGACATGGTTATGAATGTGCTGAAAATCAATGGGACTTTGGAGTGAATGTAAAAAAGAATTGTGTTTGTGTTCTCTTTCTGTCCCCCCCTCCAGTCCTATTTTAAAGCAAGTAGGCAGGGCTTACTTAGGTATTACAGTTTTTATTCTGTAGGAAACAAATACTGATGTACGTGGGTGTAACTATCATGAAGGGACCCTGCAGCTCTGAATTTTCTACTAAACAACTGATAAATACCTATGTAACTTTGTGTCTGGAGACTTATTATTAAGAATCACTTTCCATAATTGTAAGGAGGTGTGTCCACATGCATGCATCCCAGGCACCTAAATGAGGGGAGAGAGCAGCACAGGGACATAAGCAGGTGTCTTATTCCAGGGGTTCCCAAACCTTTCTTCTACATAGACCACTTGAAAATTGCTGAGGGTCTGAAAGTATCTGAAAATTTACTATGGGCATATGCAAGATAATTAACTCCCATTAGTAATAAGAGCAAGAATTTGAGCTGTGCGTATGATATCGTAATTTAAAGGTGTAATTTTAATTTTGCTAGTTGTTTATGTCACTACTATTGCCATTACATTCCGTGATATATGGGAATTACGATTTACGAGTAACATTAGTACAAAAAACATTACTAAGGATTCTGTATGGTCTGATATGGGAAGAGGTCCATGGGGGTGACACCATGAGTTACCGCACCGGGTGACACCAACCCTAGTGAGCCACTGACTGGAGGCTCAGTTTTTATGCTATTGGGGCTTGCTTAGTTACTCTATCAAAATCATACTGCTTTGATCATACTTCATAACAGCAGGTATCATATCCTTCAAACATGGCTTGTTGTGGGCCACTTATCCTTGAGCACTTTGGTGGTTCTCTTCAAGGAACTAAAGGAGGCTCTGTTTCTTAGAGTAGACCTCTACAGCCTGTTTTATAGAGCTGATTCTGCTCTATATGCTAACAGGATATAGAATTGCTTTTACCTGTTAAGCTTGATATTCACTTATAAACGCATACTTTAACATACATATATAGAAAAAAAATATTTTTATGCTCCCAAACACCCTAGTTAGGCTTCAGAAGTTGCTTTAGGAACTCAGCGGCAGCCAGCATAGCAAGAATTCATGTTTACCCCATAGTTTTTCCATGCCACTCCTTGCTCATAGGAATGCCACAGCAAGCAGCAATTACTGACTCCTCCAGGGACATTCAGGAATTACAAGCTCAATGAGATACGTGAGAAAACTTGGTGATAACTACTAAGTACCAGTTACAGTCCTGTACAGTACACCCAAAGATAGAGGATGTTATCATATGAGAGAACTGTTATAGCCAATTAACATATATTAACATTAAGGTTAATATCTTCCTTACATAGGGGTTTACTTGCCATTGATGGTGCTGTAGGATTCTCTATGGTTCTTATATATATTTTTAGGCTTGTAGCTCTAGCTGTGCAGGGTACTGGTGCTTCTGATATGTTTTCTTATATACCCTGGAAATTACATCATTTTCACTCATGACTTAATTATTATAGCAAATTTCAATCACTTATTAACTGTCCTCAGATACTTGTTTGTGGTAGGGCATTTTTGTGCCTCTGCATCCATTTATAATTATTCATTTAGGAAGGACCATTTGGAATGTGGTAGTGGGACTGGGTTTCATGTTAGGTCAGTCCTTGAACTTCCTTCAGGCAAACTGTTCATCTTTAAGGTCTTCTGTGGTGGCTTCTTCAGCCTCTTCATCTAGCACACTTTTGTTTCTTCAGTAGTCTTGGTTGGCAGGCTTGGTTCTGCTGTGGGTGATGTGGCATGGTGGCTTGGTGATGTTCTTTTCTTCCTTCTTGGCGAGTAGTGGCACTCACCGCTTGGCCTCTTGCTTCCCAAGTGGCTCTTTGTTCATGAAATATGGGATAATATGATGGTTCATTCACTACGGCTTTCATCTACTAACACTCTTGCACATGCTCTTCTTCATTGAAGCTCCTCTGAGCTGCTGCTTCCTCTTGCTTCAGCAAGGGTTCAGAATCTGTGTATTCTTTGTGCACCCTCTTCTCCTTCTTCAGCCACTTTCTCTCATGTTCTCATGCAGTCATCAGGTATGGTGTCATCAAGTATGGTAGTCTTAAATGCTACAATCACAGCTTCTCCTTTCAACATTTTCCTAAATATGATATGTCACCTTAGCAATAGATATTGTTTTATCAGGATCTTACAGTACCATGCCAACTCATCTCTGGTTACTCCTGGCAGTTCTTCTGGTGTTAATGGGGTGTAGTATCTACCCTCATCAACCCAGAGATCTGTCGCTCTTACAGCCACTGGTCCATACTTTATAACTTCAGGTGGACACTGTGGTATTGCTCCCAACCAAGCTGCCACTCTTAGCTCTCTGGCCCTAATACACACATCTGTTCTCATGAACTCATGGTTGTGGGCATCCATCGACCCAGGGGCCTCATCTGCATCTGCCACATATTATATGGTAGTATAGCGGTATCCTGTTATCCAGTTACCATTTGTCAACTCAAAGACTATGTATTCTCTGTCTACAGGTTATCTTCCACTCACTTCTCAAAAAGCAGCCAGAAAGCTTTCTCTTTCAGCAAACGGTTGTGCATGATTAAAGTGTGTCTATTCAAGACTTGGCACGCCTTGAGGTACAGGGGTATCTATATCAATTCCCCCTGCTTCTCAACTCTCTCTGGTTGAGGTCACTCAGGTTTTTTCATTGGTTCTAAAGTTCTGTCAACACTGTTAACACATGTGTCTATTGAGAACCTGAGTGTGTGAACTTGCCACCCATGTGTCCCATTAAACATGCCTCCTTGAGCGGAGGGGGATCTTTTGCTAGGGATAAACTAAGCGCTTTGCCCTGAAATGTGCCTAAACAATATGTGTATAACCCAAGAACTGCAGGTCCAAACCAGACTAAAGCAAAGCTTTCTTTTATTGAGAAAAGAAGAACAGTGATACAAAATTACTGGGTGCATGGCAGCATTATTCGTTAATATCCTAACCCATTCATAACTTTAAACTAAAGAGATAAAAGGTCCCAATTGCTATAAGGAATGACAGGTAGTAGAGATTACCTATCCTAGGCCCAGGAGTGGGCAGTGGAATACAGCTGAAGTGATGTGAAGGAGCTCTGGCCAAAAAGCAGGAAGGAATCTCTTTACCTCAAGGTTTGCACCAAGAAACAGACTCCCTTCCCGATTTGTGGCCTGTAGTCCTGTGCTGCATTCCTTGAGAGTGTAGTTACACTTTGTAGCTCAGAATCGCCAACTTGGGTCTCAAACCCTGCTCTTAAATACACTTTCCCTCTTACAAATGAACATGAAAAGGAGGGGTCTAGGTATGAGGTGATCTCATGTTGTGTGTGTATTTCTTGCTGACACTCAGAAAAACTATTTCTGCTTTCTAATGCTATCTTTGAACAATGGGATTGTTCTGCTGAGCATGAGGGAAATCTGCCAAAAACTGAGATAACATTTAGTTCTGGGTCTTCACATTCCTCCAAAAGTGCCAAAAGATGGTCCTTGTCCTCATTTCACAGTGTTTAGGAAGGCACAACAAGTCAGAAAATAGGTGGTGTGAGGTGGGAAACGTAGTCCAGAATACTCCAGGGCCTTGCCACTACTTCGACTCCAAATGAACCAAAGTCAAGGGGATTGCCTAGGCAGATATTGGGAATTTAGAGGGGAGACTCGAATTTTCTCCCTGCGACTCTTAAACACAAGACCATCTCCTGAGTCTGAGCGGTTATTTGCTCTTTTGCTTGTGTTGAATCTAGCTCTTTCCAAGCTAGGATTAGCTTGGTAGGGTCTAGTTGGAGTATAGGTATTATGAAGGGCAGGCAAGCAAGGGGAGTCATTTCCAAGCAAAGGGCCATCTCTATGGCCCTGCCATGAGACAGGAATATTATTTGGGTAAGTTACATAGGGAGGTATACGTTCCTTAGGAGACCTGCATTTATAATGGGAGTCATAGGAAAAATGCGTCCTTTTGTGTTGATTGAAAAAATGGCTGGGGACCTTCCTTTGTTGAACTACTTCCTGAACAGAGTACGTAAATTTGGGACTTTGACCCAGAGTATGCTTGCCCCATTTAAAAGTTACATTACTATTTTTAAAATATGAAAGAAGAAACCAAAAGGTTTGACAATGTTCCAAGCAGGCAAAAGACAATTCGACTATGCCCCTTACTCTCCCATGCCCCCGAGGGTACAAGCAAGTGCAGGACGTAACTCCCAGGTCCTTCCTTGGGATCCCAACAGCCGAAGATAGATCTGCTAACGCTTCTGTACCATTTTTCCACGAGCCATCCTTCCATTTCAAGGGCCAATTAAATATGGAGATATAGAAGTCGGTCTTCTCCAGTTCTAACTGGAGAGGCCCTATAAGTTCATTAGCTGCCTGATTTGGTTTCTTCCTCCGTTCCTCACCCTCATCTGCAGCTCCGTTCAGCCCCATGGCAATGTCTGACTTGTTGTGTTCTATTGGGAGCTCCTCATGCCACTCATCCAAAACAATGAGGTTAGGGTCAGAAGGAGTAAGGTGGGAAAGTTCAGAGGTGTCAACCTGCGATTCTTCCGCATCTGTCAAGTCTGGCCATGTCATCTCTTATCTTTCCCAGTCCATCAAAAAGTCACCCAAATGGTCCCCAAAGACCTGGGCCTCAATGCAAAGAGTGTTGGCCAGTGGCTCTGTCGTGACCTTGGCAAGAGCATGGGAAGTGTCGTCCGGTGATTCTGTTGGGGTGTAGATTACCTCAGCTTGTCTAGGAGGTACCAGCACAGGAGCTCTTGTCAGAATCCCTGATTAAGCCCACTATGACCTGCATGTTGGCCTTGAGACCAGAGAGTTCTTTTCTTAGATCGTCCAAGCTTTGGAATATGTTTTCATTCGCTTGGGCTGTAAGAAAACATTTATCCCTGAGAAAAATATATATTTTAGAGAGGGCCACCTGCATATCCTTTTCTGCATCCCTTACAGGTGGGTTGTCATACTGAACAGCGCCAAAGTGTATGAACATGAAACAGCTTCAGGTGACGATGAAGAAAAATTTCTGCAACTGAGAGCCGGGTCGGGAGACCAATTGCTGATCTGTTCTTGAACGCAAGAATCAGGAGACTCTCCCGGCTGGGGCTCTCTATTGTTTTCATCATTCACTTGAGGCAGTAAAAATCCGAGGGTCTGGCAACACTGAGGTGGAGCTGCCCTTGCTAAAAGTTCCAAGTTCCTTCAGTCTCCACAGGGAGACAGAATTCCAAAATAGATCTGTGTACGGATACAGGGGAAGGTTCAGTGAGACTCTTTCGATTTTTCTGGGATCTGGTTATAACCATTGTTGCATTTACAGAACTATGTTTTCAAACTATGCCCTCGGCCATGTTGGATGGAAGATACAGGCAAACCCCAAGAAACCTACTGCTCTGTATCTGTGGTGGGGGAGAGGTAGAGGATATCTCTCACTACCTACTATTTTGCCACCTATATCAGACCCCTAGAGAGAGATTCCTGGGACAGATTTTGACAGCTTCACATGGCGAGACTCCTTATGTGAAAGTTTGTTGGTTACTGTCAGATTGTGACACGTATGTTACTTATAAAACAGCTCTGTTCACTAAGGCAGCAAAACATATTTGGCCAAATACCTTGAACGCAATCGCAGTGGACTGCACAGGGGACTCGTTAAATTGAATTTATTTGTACTTTGTTTTTGTATATATATATCTTTCCCGTTGTGATGGCTTTTAGTCAAATACAATAAAATGATTTGAATAAATGAACCAAAGTGTTGGTTGGCCTCAGCACATGTAACAACTCTTTAGACCAATATTTAGAAAAATTGATTGGCTGCAGTTTATCAAATTTCCTCTTCAGGGCACAACTGCTGTCCCATCTTGTCCCTGTTCAGGCACCATCTGATATTGGCAAGACCAGCCCCCTTGCCAGTGAATGCATAGGGTCGAGGGCTCTTGCTTTCTCCCTTCCCCGTGTCTACGTAGAGTCCTTGTATGTCTCACCTAAGCTCACAGGTTATCAACAGGAGTTGTGTAGTGTAGGCAGAGAATAGAGGAAACCCCACTCAAGAATTCTTGAGTCTTGGGAGGCACCAATGGCTGTCCCATTACAACTTAAATAGCAGTGAGACTGTTTTGTCTGGATGCAGTTTGAAAGGAACCTGGATCAGGCTATACACATTTGATTCTTTCTTTTTATCATATTGACTCTTACACACCAGTGGATGGAGCAGGGTGGTGATGACCAAACAGTTTTGAAATCAACAAGAGAGCTGACTTGTCTCTCCCCCTCTCCCTTGCAATTACTCACTTGTATCATATGTGGATGTCCCTGTAACTTGCTTTTAGACCAAGGGAGAAGAGCAACACTGCTACTTTATAGCTGTTATGACTACATACTCTCTTCTCCAAATGTTTTACAATCAAAAAGTGGCAGCAAAGGAGGTGAGACAGTTCTGGAGCCTCAGGGGGAAACAGAAAGCAAACAGGAGCCTCCAAGAGAGGATACGTGTGGAGGGAGCCATCCCCCCCACCAGCAAAGAAGCCTCTACACTCTCTGCTTTGTGCTGGTAAGGTGACCCCCATGCATCTCCCTGCCCCATTCCTGCTTGGCATGAGCTGTGGGAAAGTAAGAGGTGCCTCCAGCCTCAGTCTCTTTTCTCCTGCTTTCTTTCCTCACCACCAGGAGGAAGTTGCTCATTCCCCACCACCAGACAAACAGTTTTGAAATTGTTGTGAGGCAGGTTTAAAGGGAAAATGCATCTGATCTCCAAAATCCCAGATTTTAAGTGAAAGGGGACAGTGTTTGACTGATGTCACATGTCTCTGTGTTCATAATAGGGAGGTGGAGTTGCACTGAAACAGCATAATTGCAAGTGTGTCTCTATTCCTAGTTTTGAGGAGGTATGCTGCACAAATGACCCCTTTTTTAAAATCAAACTCAGCTTCCCAAATACTAGGAAAGTTAAGAACATAAGAAGAGCTGCTTAGTTTTTTGGGTGTACATTTCATGACTTTCCTCTTTTTGAAAGGATTTAAACCAACTGCTGGGAGAAAGGCAACAGGAGCTGGGAAGCATCTGGTTAGGGATAATATATCCATTAAGGATGACAGTGTAAGTGTTTTGTCTATGTGGGGACAGGGTAGAACTTGGCAACAAACATACTGAAAGAAGTGGCAGCTGTTTAAGATAAATTGCACATGAGAGAGACAGTGTATGGATATTTATATGCTTATGTTTGAAGCCTCCAAACCAGGGCGTGCACTGGAATGCTTGGTGTAAAAAGAGAACCTAGATATAGTGGGCACATCAGAAATCTGGTGTAATAGAGAGAATCAGTGGGACATGGCTGCCCCTGTATATAAAACCTACAGAGAGGACAAGGAAACATATATTTGGGAGTGACTGCTCTGTCTGTTAACAGAAAGGGGGCTAATGAAATAGGAGGCTCTGAAAAGAGGCTCTTAACATCAAAATGGGTTGTGTGCTAGGTGGGGGAGGGAGACATACCAGAGAGGCTAACCAAGAGAGACAGTGGGTAAAGAAAGGACAAAATAGGCTGGGGATTAGGGTTGCCAGGCTTAGGGCCTGAGACTGATCCTGTATCTTTAGGAGAAGAGAAAGTCAGCCAAGTTGCCAGACCCGGCCTCCAAGAGGTCTTCTGTATCTTTAAAAGTTGTGCAGGGGGAAGGGAGAATTCCACCTTGTGGTTTTTCCCATTACAGAGTTGCAAGAACACCTGCACTTGGCTGACTTTCTCTTCTCCTAAAGATACAGGATCAGTCTCAGGCCATGGACCTGGCAACCCTAAGTGCAAGGTGTGGCATAGCTTCTGTCCTTTCAGACACCCCTCCCAGGCAACAAAAGAAGATTCTGTCAAGTATCATTATGCCTTGCACTCCACAACTAGTATGGGGGGAGGAATAATGTGACACCAAGAAAATCAGAGTAGGAGTTGGATAGACTAGTTGAAAAACCCTAGTTTTGTGTCTAGGTGCTGACAAGGCTGCTGTGGTTTAAAGAGTTACATTAAAGCATAATTCTGCCTGTTATGCCTTCTGCTGTCATGGTAGCAACTCTGCTGGCAACTGTAGTGGGCAATATTACTAAAGCAGAGTTGCCAACTCCTTAAATCAGCCTTTCCCAACCAATGTGCCTCCAGATGTTGTTGGACCACAACTCCCATCAGCCTCAGCCAGCATTGCCAACGGTCAGGAAAGATGGGAATTGTAGTCCAGCAACATCTGGAGGCACACTGGTTGGGAAAGGCTGCCTTAAATAAATAAAAAGCCTGGTGCCTGAACAGGGCCTGGAGGAGACCTCTGGGTCTAGAACCAGGAGGAAGTCAGAACTGAGCTGTTTTGAGGAGGGATGGAGCCCAGCAAAAAAGCTTTCTGTTCATTTAAGGCAATCTTTTTGTGATCCATGGACATATTTGGAATTTTGAGACAGTGTTTTGGATGCTGTCACTAGTGCAAATTTTGGGCAGGAAGGAACAATGGCCTGCTTGCACTCATGCCCTGCTTGAGGGGTTTCCTTTAGAATCTGTTTGCCACTGTGAGAACAGAATACTGTACTAGATAAGCCTTGTCTCTAATCTAACAGGGCTTTTATTCTGTTATTCTGTCACAAAACAACTGCCATGAGGGCTTGCCCATTCACAAAATGACAACTTAGATGGGTATGGCCAGGCACAAACCACCCATTTCACAGAATGCAACCTTTTTCTTTCTCTGCCAGGAAAATTGCCAACAGAAGATAAAATACCCATTTTATGGAAGGCAAGCACTCTCTCTCTCTCTCTCTCTCATTCTGCCATTCAACACAGTTCCCTACCCCAATCCACCTCTCCTAAGCAAGCAATGTGGGCAAATGAAATGACATGAGAGAATGAAGAGAAACATAGATGGTCATTATAATTTATAATATGCTATAGAGGGGATTAGAGAATCTAGCAGTCACCCTGATAGGTTGGTGTCTGTGCGCATGTTGGTGCCCGTTGGTGCCATGTTGGATATCCCAGATCTAAGATGTACATTTTAAATAGATAAATGGCTGAGAGGAAATAAAGTAGCAATTTCTGTTTTCCTTGTCCACATTTATGGAACAAGCTGACCCTAAAAACAGTCCGAGAGACTAAGTCTGGTAGTTGAATTGTAGATATTGCTTCAGATATATTAAGTAGTCATTTGACTTCAGGGTCTTAATTAAGTTTTTTATATCTGACTAAATTACTTTACTGAGGTTATGCCCTTTATTTAGAAGCTTATCTTAACTAAGTTTGTAAAAAGTGGCAACTTGTCAAGAAATCTTGGAAAGCATTTTTTTAAAGTTGAGACCCACAGCATAGCTTTACAATTACCTCCAGTCTCCTCTATCATTTAGCTAAAATTGGTTCACAGCAGATTTATCAGCACTTATAGTATCCTGTGATGGAATCGGGCACAAGAACATTCAGGAGTCCTTATTAATGTCACACTATTGTACCTCTGGCTTCTGTCAGTACACTGACAACTTATTTTTAAATTAGGTTTATTGGGCAACACATTTTCCTTCCTCACTTAAACCAATTAATGTCAGCGGCACAGCCATATTGACATCATTTTTGAGCTGGCAGAAAGCTTTAGGACTGGATTTTGTTAGGCTTGGGAGAGAAAAACCTTGTACCTTGAAGCTGCTGTCATCATATATTTGCATAGATATAGTGCTCTAGCCCCCCCCCCTCTCTCTCTGTGCCACTTTGCTGCTGCTATATTTAACAACCTTTCCAGCCATAAAAGGTCGGGAGTGTTGCTTTCACATTCCACTGACTACAAGCATTATTTTTGTTCTGGACCTGGGAGTCCCATCCTCAACCCTGGTCGCCTCAGCCACTTTGCTGGGCTGAACTTTTGCTGGATTTCTCTCTCCCTCTCCTTCAGCCACGTAAAAGATTGAAATTCTGTAATTCTTAATTGGCTACTGGTAAGTGTGCTATGTTTGGATACATTATTTGCCAAATAAATGTGTTTTGTATGTTATAAATGTGGAGCAATATTTACACTCTCTCTCTTTTCCCCTACACTTATGAATTCAGCAGTGGATTGGGTGAGTTGTGATAACAGACTGGAGAAAACTTAGTGGAGCTTCTGAGGCAAACAAAACAATGCAAAGTCTCGCTATTTACCAGTTCCGCTAACAGACAGATGAAGTACTTTTCAAATGAAACATGAGTTAATGGCTCCACTATAAAGTTTAGTTGTGTAACAGTTATCCTCTAAAATGTTTTCTGTTTGTGTGTGAAAATGTAATTTCAAAATGTCTTCAGATGAAACCAAGTAAAGTGCTAAGATTCTCTTTGCATTTCCAGATTTTAATAGTATTTTTAAAAACAACATTACATCCCTTGTCAGATGGGAATACCATCAAAATGTCTGGTTCCTCTCCCTACCTATGTGCAATGTATTCATTTAATCTCTTGTGCTTTGTGCAAACTGCTATATGTGCGCACACTTTCTACCTATGCTGTAATGAACATGCATAGGCCAGGGAGGAGTCTGCCATCATGATATTGCTCCCTTTGTTTATTGTACATTTATTTAGCCTTACATTAACATCTGAAAAGTTCATTGTATTTGCTACTATTTGAAGAATTAGATCACTTACAAAATCTATTTTTATGGGACATGCTTTTGCAAATATGCCACAGAAAAAAATGCTAGCATTTCTAGCTCATAAGATAAAATTAATGGTGATTCATAAAATGGATAATTTTCAAGCTGGATATTGAAGAAGCCTTGTCATTTAGCCACTGAGCCACTAACAGCAGGTGTTAAGAAAATGCAGCAGAACAGGCTAAAGGGGGTGGGGTTCATTTTTATGTTGGAGTCAACATGTGGGTCTTGAACAAGTTCTGTTGGTAGATTTTCAGCACTGGAAACACCTGACATAAGGCTGGACTGTTGATTGCTCTTGGTAATATGAGTTATACAGCTAAAACATGTTGAAATCATAATTCAAATCCATACAT
Source organism: Rhineura floridana (assembly GCF_030035675.1). NCBI lineage: Eukaryota > Metazoa > Chordata > Lepidosauria > Squamata > Rhineuridae > Rhineura > Rhineura floridana. The sequence goes on from NC_084480.1 coordinate 242,517,348, forward strand.
TTCATTTAATTATGAATGCCAAAGTTCAGAATACCTGGTTTGCAAATGTAGGAATTTGAAGCATGTACTGTATTCTTGAATTTTGCATTTGGGGTCTTTCCAAATGTAATCGTGTGAAATGGTCACACAGAATTAAAATTTAGAATCCAAAAATCTGGAACAAAATGTTGGAATCAATTTAGAAAAAGGCATTTGAATTTAGAACAAAATTTATTTTAATTCTAGAACGTTAGACAAAAGATTCCTCTCTGCAGTAAAAGACAAAATTCTACATGAGTAACAGTTGGAAAGTAGACATTTATAAGGGGTATTTTTTTTTACAGGTTTCCGTAGGAATTGCCACACTGGATGAAACTAATAGTTTACTTTTTTCCAAAAGTGTCTTCCTATTAGATGTTCATATAAAGTAAAGCTCTCAAAATCTACAGCTGTGTGCCAATATGCCTGTGGACATAAGTGGCCCTGTTAATTTCAAATGAATAATGTTTTATCATATAACTGGAATGATGAAAATGGATGTCTTGTGCACTTTCTGAATCTTAATTTATGTCCCTGTGAATAATTCATATACCTGCTTGTTTCTCATGCATACTGTAACTGCTATGTATATTTTGCTGGTAGATGGGTAAGTCCAGTGAAGCCTAACCCAGACACAGTCTCTTCTTGAGTATTTATCTGAAATGGCCTTGGTATCTATTGGATTAAGTTCTTGAGCATGCCATGCTATTTCAATTTTCTCTGGTTAAATAGTATTCCTTTTTTTTTTGACAGTGTATCAAAAGTGAACTTAGCAAGAGAAATCCAGGATGTCTTTACCATTCTATCAGAGGCATCATCAACATTTTGATCGTGCTTATCGCCACAAGGAGCTGGAGTCCACTCTAAGTCAGTACCAAAAGGAAGAGAAGCGCAAATCTGCCATCTACACTCAGGGATCTACCGCCTATAGTAAGAAAGCAGCCTTGGCCTACCGCTATGGGTCAGCATCTAGCCAGGAATTAGCAGAAGCCTATGCCCATGAATCAGCAGCTCACATTAAAAGTTCTTCAGCATACAGTCAAGGATCTGAATTGATGAGTAAGAAGGCTGAAGCCTACCATCTTGGATCTGAGTTGGTCAATAAGAAAGCTGAAGCCTACCGCCTTGGATATGAAAACTACAATCAAGGGTAGGGTAAAATACACAATTTTGCTCAGTTGTGGGGCAATTCCCCATTCTTTTTCATTCAGTTCATTGACAAACATTCCACTTGGAGCAGAAGCTGGTTCTGTGATCTATATTCATATGAATTTATTTGTTGGAATAATTAACAATTCTTACATGTAATGTATTACATTATACATTCTTTCCAACTCAGGCATAACCTAAAAAAAAATTGGTCTGTAACGCTGTATTTGCCTCTTCTGTAGATCTTCTGAGAGCCAAACTACTTATTACTCAGGCAGGAGCATGTAACAGTCTGTTGATGAGATTTTTAAGCAGGCTAGGAAGGCTCTGCATTTGACTGAAGGAACAGAGGGAGCAGCTGCTTAACCCTTTTCCCTCCAGCCATTTTTTCTTATCAGAATTGCTTTCATAGGAAGCTGTCTTATGCTTAGTCAAACCATTGGGCCCTTCTAGCTCAGTACTATCTACATTGACTGGCAGAGGCTGTCCAGATTTCAGGCAGGAGTATCTCCCAGTCCGACTTGGAGATGCTGGGGAAGACTGAACCCATGGCCTTCAGTTGCTCTATCACTGAACTATAGCCTCTGCCCCAGTTCCTTTTCTGTGCAAGATGAAAATATATGTATTTCTATCCCCACAGATGGAAAAGTAATTAGAGCTATACTTGTGATTGGAATAATGGCTGGAGAAGAAAGAGTTCATCCTCCCCTCAGTTCCTCAGCTCAGGCTGTGTCCACACTAAGGCCACATTCACACTGTACATGTATTCCACTATTATTCCATTTTAAACAGTCATGGTTTCCCCCAAAGAATTCTGGGCAGTGTAGTTTGTGAAGGATACTGAGAGTTGTTAGGAAAGCCATAGTCCCCTTACAGGCCGGCAATTCCCAGAGTTCTCTGGGAAAAAGGACTGACTGTTAAACTACTCAGGGAATTGTAGCTGTGTGAGGAGAATAGGGGTCTTCTAGCAACTCTCAGCACCCTTCACAAACTACACTTCCCAGGATTCTTTGGGGAAAACCATGACTGTTTAAAGTGGAATAATAGTGAAATAAATGTACAGTGTGAATGTGGCCTAAGGCACTAATGCATACACAAGTCACTGTTTTCCTCCATCCACACACGAGTGCTTTCAGTTTTATGCTTCCAAAATCTGACTTGATGTTTCCCCATCCACAATAGTGGGCAATGCTTGACGAGATGTATGCACACTATGTGTTGTTCCCTGCCCTCAGTTAGTACATCCCCTCTCATCATATGTTCTGGAAACATAAGGACCATTGTGGGCATGCACACAGGCATTTGTTTACCTCTGCGCTAGTGATGGGATCTGGTGGCCAGTGCTGGTTCAAAAGCATTCTGTCGACCTAACAGGCTGGCATCTATTTGAGTTCATTCTGTATCCCCTAGCCACTGCTTTTACCAATCCATTTTTTTTTTTGCTCAGGAAAAATATCAATATTAACATTGATATTTTTAAAGGAAATATTAACATTTTGAAGGAAATATTTTAAAAGGAAATATTGATAAATTATCATTTTTACAATCTGTTTTAGAGGCAGATTTTTTTTTTAAAGTCCATTTTCAAAAATAGCTGCAGAAATTTGCTACATTAAAATCTGATCCTTGGTGATTAAGAATAAGCAAATTAATGGAAAATTCGGTACCAAATACAAATTGGGCAGAATCCTAGCGCATCCCCACTATGCATGTGCACCTTGTTCATTTTTTAAATACAAGTCTTCCAATATACTAGAGTTGCACAAAAGATCAGTGAGAGCTAATTTTTAAAAATGTGTGTGTCACTCCAAGCCAGGATTTGAGTTACTCACATGAAAGGCTTACACTTCCTTTCCTCCCCTTTTCCTTTCTTGCCTCCTGTCCCTGCAAGAGCATATTTTACTTTTATGTTCAATACAGCACAAAACAGCTATTTTAAAACACAAATACTGCATATATGCCTTCAGCAACAACAGTTTGAAAAAGTCAAGCTGCATCCTTTTCTTTGGGCTGATGGAAACAAAATGGAACTGGGGTGTGTGGCAATAGATGGAGCCCACAGAAATGTCCCCACACAAGTTAAAAAACACACACAACACAACGGCTACGCAATGTGTTTCAGTATGTCCACAGTCAGGAAACATGCAATTTTATATTGGATTTTCTTATTTTACTGGATTAACTGTGGATTGGGAAAATCCAAATTTAGTAGCAGGGGGAAGGGCGGGCTATCACTTGAATGAGGAGGATGTTGTGTGGGTGCCACAAAAAAGAAGGACACAAAGCTTCAAACCCACATTAAGCTTTAGTGTGGGCAGGCCCTTAAACTCATAATCTCTTCATGAGCTGGAAGAGTTCCAGAATTTTGGAAGAATGTTATGTACATCCACCTGCCTATGAGAGGGTTAATATCATGGTTTACCTCTATAACATAATAGGAAAACTGAAGGAAAGGTGATGAATGTGGAAAATTGCCAGTTGCCTTTAAAAAATGCACATGCGATTGAAATATCAATTAACCCTGTTTATTTTACATCTGCTCTCAGTAGCCATCTTTCAGGTATCTGAGGTTTGAGCAAGAACCAATTGTGAATTGATGCCCCCATTGTTGCTTGAGTACATATTCTGACAATTGAAAGAAGATGGTGTTGGTAGTGGAAATCCAATATCATTGGAAAATCTCATTTAAATATCCAATATCTCAGTAGATTTAAAAAATAATCTTGCCACAAGTAATTATGTAATTATTTGGGATTGGGATTTAGGCTGGCATGTTCTTACTTGGATTGAAGTGCTCAGTATGTGACCTTTATTATGGAATTGGGGGTGTTGATGAAAGTATGATTCCACTCATTATTTGTCTGTTATTTCAACTTTGGCAAAAGTGTTGATGGTGAACACTCAGTGTTAAACTGGAGTCCTGCAAAAACAAGAGCTCTTGAGTTATTACATTTACAAGATTCTGTACTAAAAAGGAACTTTCTTCAAATTAAGGTTCTTTGCTTTTATTTTTGCTCCTTCTTACCATTCTGTAGAAGTTTCTGTTCCTGTCAATGACTTGGTTTTGCCAGGATTCAACTCTGTGGTTAGGGCTCTTGTGCTAATTTGGCTATCAAAATCTATAACCGAACACTGCAACATTTCTGTATCTTGGCCAAAGGGAGACCCAGCAGTCCAGAAGTGCAAATTAAGATGCTCCATTTTACATGTCATGAGCTATGTCATTACTCATCAGCTTAGGTATGGAGAATAGAATTTGGTCATTTCTAACTAGCGAGTCCTTAAGGCTCAGAGCCAGTTTACATGCTACAGCTGCCACATGGAAATTGTTCTATTTGATGGTTATTCTAATGTGGTGAGCAGTTGATGTGTAGAGGATCACCATACAGATATGAGAAATTGGCTGCACAACCACCATCCTTCCAAAAATAAAGGTTTAGTGGTGTGATGAAATTCATGTGACCCATATGCTAAGCTTCTACTCCTTCCACTTAGTATTGAAAGCACTTCCTGTAAGCCTTCTGTTTTTAAAACCTGCTGTAGAAAAAAATAGCAATACATTTTGAGTTTATTTCCATTCATAAGGACTAGAAACTTTAAAATAAAATAAAATTATTAGGATTCGGGACAAACCACTGGATTTCATAGTAAGCCATAATCAGAGCTTTGTCAATTATTTCTATGCAGATTCCTATGTGCAACTTCTGACAAATTTAGGGCCCATCCATACCTAACTGCAAAATCCATGTTTTCCATATTCAGTTGATGGCCTCGAGATCCATACATGTCCTGTTTGTGGTCGGATTATTGTGAAAACCTGATTATCAATCATCCATACATAATTTTTTTTGGTCTAAATCGCTTTAGCATTGGCCACACCCCCATATCCACCCTTTTCACTGATTGGTCCATAATGGTTGTTTGCTTTTCGTACACTTTTTTGGAAGAGCACAGGAACATATATCTTTTTTTTATTCCCACATGTGCGCAGGATTGTGGATGTGGAAAAGGGCAAAGTTAATGGACACCCTCCCCAAGTGCAAGCAAAATAAACATCTGGGCTGTTACATATAACATAGTGCATAGTAAGGATGGGAGCTGCTGGTTACTCCCGATTCCACTGAATTTGTCGAATTGGGAGGCAAATCCTTTTCCGTGTTTGATTGTTTCCCACTATCTCCTGCTGTTACTATTTTGAAAAGGCTTTCCTTCTGCCCAGTGCACCCACCAAATCTCCTCTTCATGCCTCCTCATCCCAAATTGTATTAGGGCCCATTCATACCTAACTGCAAAATCTACTTTTTCCATATTTGGTTGGTGGCCTCGAGATTCATACATGTCCAGTTTGTGATTGGATTATTTTGAAAACCCAATTATCAAGCATCCATGTGTGTGGGCTTTTCCCCCCTAAATTGCTTTATCATTGGCCGCTCCCCTAAGTCCACCCATTTTCAGTGATTGGTCCATAATGGTTGTTTGCTTTTCACATGCTTTTTTGGAAGAGCACAGAAACATATATCTACATATTTCTGCAGGTTTGTGGACAAAGTTAGTGGACCCCCTCCCCAGTGCAAGGAAGCAAGTGCAAGCAAAATAAATGTCTGGGCTGTTACATCTAACATGGTGCGTACAAAGGATGAGAGCCACTGATTACTCCCAATTCCATTGAATTTGTCGAACTGGGAGGCAAATCCTTTTCCATGTTTGATTGCTTCCCACTATCTCCTGCTGTTACAGTTTTGAAAGGGCTTTCCTTCTGCCCAATGCATCCACCAAATCTTCTCTTCATGCCTCCTCCTCCCAAATTGTATTAGATCCTCCACTGCCCACCATGGGAGAAAGCAAGAGATCATCTCTCATTCAGGGCTGGTTCACACAGAGCTTTAGTGCGGGTCTGGTGCTACTCACAGCCCCTTTTAATTTGCATGGATCACACAACGTTACATGCAAACAGCAGCTAGATCACAGTTTTCCCCTTTAAATCTGTAGTCTATCAATGCTCTTTTAATCCAAAAAGGGAAGATAAAAACGACTTCACTTCGTATGTCTGAGTGCTTGTAGATGCTTTACTCCAATGCTTTAGGTGGGTATGTCAATCGTTCCCCTCTTCACATCCACTTCCTCCTCCTCCCTTCTTTCATTTCAATTCCTGTTTGACTGCTGGCTCCCGTTCTGCAAGCCTGTTGCGAACTGTGCTTTATTTTTCTCTCTCTCCTAATTTGTGCACAAAAGCATAACACTGTTCAAGCAAATATTTGCATTCCAGCTGGATTGTAGCAGTGAAAATACAAATAATCACACTTTATAGAATCATAGAATCATAGAGTTGGAAGGGGCCTTGTAGGCCATCGAGTCCAACCCCCTGCTCACAGCAGGAAATCCACAGCTAGAGCATCTCCCACAGATAGCTGTCCAGCCTCTGCTTGAAGACATCCAGCGAAGGGGATCCCACCACCTCCCTAGGCAGTTGGTTCCATTGCCGAACTGCCCTTACTGTCAAGAAGTTCCTTCTAATGTCCAATCTGAATCTACACTCCTACAACTTAAAACCATTAGACCTAGTCCTACCCTCTGGGGCAGCAGTGAACAAATCTGTACCCTCCTCTATGTGACAGCCCTTCAGGTACTTAAAGAGTGCAATCATGTCGCCCCTCAGCCTTCTCTTCACCAGACTGAACATGCCAAGTTCCTTCAACCTTTCCTCATAAGACTTGTTCTCCATACCGGCTATCATCCTCGTTGCCCTCTTCTGAACCCGCTCTAACTTGTCTATATCTTTCTTAAAATGAGGCGCCCAGAACTGAACGCAGTATTCCAGATGAGGCCTGACTAATGCAGAATATAGTGGGACTATTACTTCCCTCGACCTGGAAACTATAGCTCTGTTTATGCAGCCCAAAACCACGTTTGCCTTTTTTGCCGCAGCATCACACTGCTGGGTCATGTTCAACTTGTGATCCACTACAATTCCAAGGTCCTTCCCACACGCACTACTGCTAAGCCAGGTATTTCCCATCCTGTACCCGTGCATTTTGTTTTTGTGGCCTAAATGCAGAATCTTGCATTTGTCTTTATTGAATGTCATTTTATTAATTTCAGCCCAATTTTCTAGTCTATCCAGGTCCCTTTGGATTTTATTCCTGTCTTCCATTGTGTTAGCTATCCCTCCCAGTTTCGTATCATCCACAAACTTCATAAGGCTTCCCTCCACCCCATCATCTAAGTCATTGATAAAAATGTTGAAGAGTATCGGCCCCAGGACAGAACCCTGTGGCACTCCACTCAAAACCTCCTTCCAGTCCAAAGCAGAGCCACCGACGACCACTCTTTGAGTACGGTTTTCCAACCAGTTGTGAATCCGCCTGACAGTATTTCCATGTAGTCCGCATTTGACGAGTTTGCTAATCAAAAGGTCGTGGGGGACTTTGTCAAACGCTTTGCTGAAATCTAGATAGATGACATCTACAGCATTTCCACCATCTATTAGGTTGGTGACCCGATCAAAAAAAGAGATGAGATTAGTTTGACAGGATTTTTTCTTGACAAACCCATGCTGGCTCCTACTAATCACAGCATTGTCATCTAGATAGTTGCCAATGGACTCTTTTATTATCCGTTCTAATATCTTTCCTGGTATTGAAGTCAGACTGACCGGCCTGTAATTCCCCGGATCTTCTTTTTTACCCTTTTTAAAGAGCGGGACGACGTTTGCCCGTCTCCAATCCTCCGGCACCTCTCCTGTTCTCCAGGATTTCTCAAAGATGATGGCAAGAGGTTCCGAGAGTACATCCGCAAGTTGCTTCAATACTCTGGGATGCAGTTCATCAGGCCCTGGAGATTTGAACTCATTTAGGTTAACTAGGTATTTCCTGACTATCTCCTTATCAATCTCGAACTGCAATCCCGACCCCTTACTGAGATTGCTACCGATGCAAGGTTGCACACTGTTCCCTTTTTGGGAGAACACGGAGGCAAAATAGGTGTTGAGCAGTTCTGCCTTTTCCTTGTTATCTGTCAACATTTTGCCATCCTCATTGAGCAGCAGTCCCACTGTTTCCTTGGTCTTTCTCTTGCTTCGAACATATCTGAAAAAAACCTTTTTGTTGTTCCTTGCTTCCCTCGCCAGCCTCAGCTCATTCTGGGTTTTAGCTTTCCTTACGCTATTCCTGCAAGCCCGAGCCGCTCGTCGGTACTCTTCCTTGGTGATGCGTCCTTCCTTCCATTCTTTATACATGCTCTTTTTTACTTTTACCTCCTCCACCAGTCTTCCGTGTAGCCACATTGGCTTTTTCCGATGTCTTCCGTTTTTCTTTCTCTTTGGAATTGTTTGCGATTGCACTTTTTGTAATACGTTCTTCATGAACTCCCACGCTTCTTGGGCTCCTTTTTTCTTTAGTCTATCTAGCCACGGGATCCTACCCATCATTTCCCTGAGCTTGCTAAAATCGGCTTTCCTGAAATCCAAGGTCCATGTTTGACTATATTCTTCTTTGGCTTTCCCCAGAATCACAAATTCCAGCATTATGTGGTCACTTTCCCCCAAGGTACCAACCGCTTTAATTCCCGTGACCAATTCGTCCGTGTTAGTTAAGATCAGGTCCAGGATTGCCGATCCCCTTGTTCCTTCTTCTACTTTTTGAAAGAGGAAACTCTGAAACAAACTGAGCATGCTCAGTTGCCAAGGTAACCAGAGGAAGTGAAAATTTGACTTTAAGAGGGCATGGTCATTAGGAAGCTGTGTGATTAATCCTTACCCTTCAGTGTGAATGAAAAGCACCGGGTTTGCAGCTGGCTTTGAGCCCCCTATGTGGACTATGCAAACAGAAAACAGAGATAAAAGTATATTTAATACAATGTTTTGCTCCCATGTGGATAAGCCCTCAGTTCCAAGTAAGTAAAGGGAGGATGCAGATTGGTCAGTTTCAGGCTTGGAGGAAAAGAACACAACTTACAGTGCATGCGCTGTGTGTGTGTGTGTGTCACTCACTCACTCACTCACACACACACACACACACACACACAGAGAGAGAGAGAGAGAGAGAGACAGCTGCCTGGCTCTTTGGTCTGTTTGGCTCCCCCTCCCATCCCCATCAGCTGTTGGGCAGGAAAAGAGAGGCTTTGCCTGCTGCTGGATTGGCTGCAAGATCAATGCCACATTAAAGTACTAGAGCTTCCTCCTCTCCCGCACCTTTCCCTCATCAGCCCAAGGAAGCGCAGTTAAAAACTCCTCCTTTGAACTCTGTATTTTCAATGAATTCTTTGCATAATATTGCAAAATAGCTTTTAAGTGGAAATATTATTCATTAAACATTTGATTTTACATTTTATTGCAAAATAGTAGGGTTTTTTATAAAAAAAAAAAAGACAAAAAACCCCCCCAATGCAATACAGTTACAGAAAACAGAAGGGGGAAGTACCCTGGCTTAGTACCAGAAGCAGGAATGAAGTGTACGGAAGAAGGAGGAGGCGTGGACAGAGGGTGGATCCAACTTCACCACTGGAAATGTAACTGGTTATTGGGGGGAAGGAAACAAGGGGCTTGGCATATGACAGAGGAATGCCTATGGGCCGCCTATTGCAGGAAAGCCCATGGCATTGTGTCCAAGCCCAAGGATGTTAATGTGATTGATTATCAGTACAGGAAAGCATATAGGTTTTTCAGTGGCGTTTCTAATGTGGATTTGTGAATATGAAAATCTGTACTAGCTTGCAATGTCATATGGATGATGGTGAATTAATGAGGACACAAGCAATAACAATTGCAGATTATACAGTCATATAGACAGGCCCTTACTCTTCATCCACAGGTGCTTATGCACAACAGTGGTTAGTATGCCTACTGATACATGTGAGATGTTTATGCATGCACCCACCAAATATATGGTTCTGATCTCTGTTGGAATTGAGAGGGATTCAGTTCCATCACCTATCCCCAAACAAGTGAACAGTGCTGTCAACAGCACTAACTCCTCTGTGAAGAGATGCATGGACCCAGTTTAAGAAGTATTATTGTGCTCATAGCTTCACATACAGGATGGGGACTTTTAAACCCTTCTTATACCCCTTTTATGTATATCTGCTGCATTCAGTAAATATGCACAGAAGCCTACTTACATATAGACTGTGATTGCTAAATCAGAGTGATTGTGTTACATACAGTCCATGGACAAAATATGGTCCTATATGCTACAATGTGGTGTCTATAAATCACCGTTCTTTGCTTAGTTCCTACAAGCCATCCAGTAGCTTTAGAAATAATCTGTACTGTGTGTATTTATTTCATGTATATATTGTTGGAATGTATGAGGTTCAACTCCAACTTGGTGGGTTGAGGCTGCATGGGGTTAATAAGGGTAGCTAGAGAGATAGACCTCTTGCTGGTTGAGGCTGTACCTATCCCTTTGATCCTGCTGTCTCTTCCCTTCCTGCTAGACTGATAAGCAACAGGATGTTTGATCCCAGTTCCTTCCCACCTCTCTCTGTGTTCTCTTTCACTGGAGAGGGGAGCAGACATCTTCTCTTTGTCTCTCCTCTCAACCAGGATGAGGGCAAGTACTGGGACCAGTGCTCGCTTCTCCAGCATAGCCAGTTAAGCTAGATATAGAACTCTTTCCTATCAAGCATGTACTTCCAGAATAAAGTAGTTGTTTCTTATTTTAAAGCTTAAAGTCTCTGTCTGACTAATTTGCAGGGAAGGTAGAATCTTAGCAAAGATTCATACACACACACTAAGCTCGCTGAATACTCTCCGTTCCGCAGCGCTACACAACTTTGCTATGCATCTCAATAGAGAGAAATTCTGACATGTATAACATAATAAATTAATATAATAATATAAAATAATATATAATATAAATATATACAGGGAATAGTAGTGGTAGAGCATCTGCCTTGCATGCAGAAGGTCCCAGGTTCAATCTCCAGCATCTCCAGGTAGGGTTGGGAGAGGCTCCTGTCTGAAATCCTGGAGAGTTGGAGCCAGTCAGTGCAGACAGTACTGAGCTAGATGGACCAATGGTCTGTCTCAGTATAAGATAGCTTCTTATGTTCCTATATGCTTCATGGTATATTAGTTCAAAGCAGCTATATAACTTGAGTTTCAAGGTTTTGTTGATTACAGCTTATTCAGCATGCTTCTCCATGTGCTAAATGTCTTGCACAGCTCTTTATGTGCTCTCAACATGTTTATGGCTTATGGCCAACATTTGAAAGGTTCTGAACATGACCCTGCAGAGTTGAGGACACCTTAATGTCACATTATCCTGTTTAATCTAGCACATGGAATAAAGTTAGGCTACTCAATTTATCTATTATGTAGCAGACAAAGGAAAAGGTATGGAAGAAGGGACAAGAGAAAATATTTATTAATTCAATAAAATTATCAGATTTTTGAAGGGTTCTTTTTCCTTTTCTTCTGTGCTAGATCTGATCTGTCTAAATATGTTTGTGAGAGGAGGAGATAGAATATGAAATAGCTGAGCCTTGAACCTTAAACTAGCAGAACAATCTCTAGGGGGATCTTGTTACTCTGCTTGATCTGGCAGTAAAGCCCATACTCCACTATATTTTTCAGGAGGAAAGCCTGCTCATTATTTCCAATGCTTTTTTTTGTACTCTGCACACAATTCAGAAAAACCTAGTGAAAAGAAAAACATAGTTCACTTTCTGCATATTTGGAATTATCACAGCTGTCAACCGTAAGCCCATGTATACACAGAGAGACACAGAGCTACTGACATCTTTGAAATAAGATAAGTATGATATTTTGAAACTAGTGTCTCCACATGTTTCTCTAAGAAACAAATGGATTCAAATGAGTGATATTTTTGTGTTTGTAAGTTGTTTTAAATTGTTTTTTAAGGTTGTGTTTGAAATTGTTGTAGCTTGCCTGGGACCTCAGGGTGAAGGGTGGATGATGATGATGATGATTAGGGTCCATCTTAACAGTTCCCATTTATGAATTAATTTTTGGTAAGGATTTAAAAATCTCACAAATGGAGAGTGCTTTTATGTTACTATATGAAGGACATTTGACCCTTGAACAGCGTTGATAATGATGCATTATGATGAACTGGACAGAAATGAAAATAGAGTGAAAATCGAGATGTGGTTTCTTAGTCCTCTCAAAAGGCTGACACCATCACATTTTCTGACTTGGTCCTAATATTCATGATCTAAAGCTTAAGTTGGTTTTATTTATTTCCACCACAGTCTTTTATTCTGTATAAATAAGTAAAACAAAGTGTTAAAACAGTGAGAGCTGAATTTTAATTCTGCAGATTGCCCGTTTCACCCACTGCATTAGATCTGAAGAAGGAGGAGTCGAACTCTGCTTGCACAATGGGCTTTCCTGACTTCTCCTTCCCAAGATATTATTGAGAGTCAAGAGACCCTCTGGAATGGTGTGGGATGGACCATGGGAGACTACAGAGAGATGGGTGAAATGGTCAGAATTCAGGATTTTCCATTAACAGAAGAGCCTTTCTGCTCACAAAAGACACCTTTCAATCCAAGGCATTGTCTACAGGAAGTTAATAAATATGGGTTGCAACATTTTGACACAATATTTTTCTTATTGATGTCATGGCTTTTGGAATGATTTCTGTAAATGCATATATGTTAAAGCATTTTGTAGTTAGTCATGCATCTTCATTTTGATCCCTTAAGGCAGCTCTAGTAGTTCAGGATCCATCACACACACAGGGTCATCTCCAAAGTTGTTTTGATGATGCATTGTGATACTATGTTTTCATATCTACTGCACATTTAGGGAAGTATCTCTGAAACCATTCTTCCAATGCAAAATAACATGCTGGGGACCTTACCTCTTTTGAGACTTCTCAAAAGTATATGAGCAGCATTATGTCTTCTAGGTTTTCTCATTGCATATCCTAAGCAGTCTGCAGCCAGTGCCTTTCTATTGAAAAGTTCTGACACTGCACATTAAATTGCAATAAGAGGATATATTCAAAAACCTGGGAATATAGGCAACACTTAAGGAGAAATAAATGAATAAATAGCTAATTGACTTTAGAATTCTTATTCCAAAATTTTCCAAGGCCTTAGCACTCAGTGAAGTTTAACCATAAGTTGCCATGCTCTGTAGTGACATCAGAGCAACCAAGCCAATGACATCTAGAGAGCCACAATATAATTTGTCTCCCTTCTAATCTGCCTTCCAAGCCCTATTAAGACATCAAAGCAGTTCAGCTATTCACTGGCAGATTACATTCTGAATCAGTGGTCCTGAATGTTGGTCTCAGATGTTCATATCTGTAGTAATTAAACTTATGAAGTAACATAGGGCTGCTTCAGGCATTGTATTCATTACCTATGACATAAATCTTATAATATGAATGATTCTAGTGATCCCCAGATATATAGACAGATGTAATCTGAGAACTGTGTAATCATAGAAATTGTTTGACCACAATGGCCACAAGTGTTGGTACTTTTCATTTAGAATGACAGATTTTGCTGCCAGTGCCACTCAATAATGGGGAGTGCTAGACTCAAACATTATGTACATACTTGGCAGTGGCTAGGGCCACTAGTGTGGATGGCACAAGTAACATCTGAATTGAGTTAGCTCAGACTTGGTGATAAGGTTTCTTTTCCAATGAATAAATATCATCCTGTTGTAATGGATTCTTACATATCGACGTTAGATTAATCTGTTATATTTATGCTATATAGAAATTACATAATAGCTCTTATGCACAAGTTATAGAAATTTGTCCTCCATTCTTGTGTCCTGAAATACTTTCTAAAACCATTTTTCATTTATTTAAGATTATTTATATCCTTCCTTTCTGCTAAAAGATAGAGTCTGATACAAATTAACAACCCAATCCTGTACAAGTTAACTCAGAAACAAGGCCCATTGAGTTCAGGGGTACTTAGTCCTAAGTAAATATGTATAGGATTGCAGCCTAAGGCATCAACAGACTACTATAGCTAAGTTAAACCTAAGCTATGTTTCTAAAAAGCTTCCAAAATCAATTATCTCATAGTCCTTTGTATCTGTAATTACTAGGGGTCCATATCAGAGAGGCTTCTAGATTCTCAAATGTAAGTTCCAAAATCTTGCCCTTCAGCTGAGAATGTTGCAGCCAGAGCTTTTTATCTGGTATGTGGAACAGAATCTCCCCAGAGTAGGACACTTTTTCTTTGCTCTCTGGTTTCAAGGACAACAGCCTCATGACCTTTCAGCAACTTTTAGCCAAATTGTTTGTGGTGTTTGTCTGTATGTGTATTTCCAGGCCAAACATAGTTTGCATTTCACTGTCAGGTAGACTCCCCAGATCAAGAGCTGACATGAATAGCTATAATGCATTGTGTTTCCATCATCACTAATATTCACGGTCCAGATAAAATAGTTGGCTTTATTTTTAATCAGTGTCTGCACTTCTGAAGAAATAGTACTCAGAAAATTTATGATATTAACATAGGGTTGCCAGGTTCCTGGCCTGAGACTGATCCTATATCTGTAGGAGAAGAGAAAGTCAGCCAAGTGCAGGTGTTCTTGCAACACTGTAATGAGAAAAAACATAAGGTGAAATTCTTCCTTTCCTCTGCACAACTTTTAAAGATACAGAAGACCTCTTGGAGGCCGGGCCTGGCAACCAAGAGGTCTTCTGTGTCTTTAAAAGTTGTGCAGGGGAAGGGAGAATTCCACCTTGTGTTTTTTCTCATAATAGTGTTGCAAGAACACCTGCACTTGGCTGACTTTCTCTTCTCCTAAAGATACAGGATCAGTCTCAGGCCAGGGACCTGGCAACCCTATATTAACAGTACAGTTCTTTGCATTACTCAGAAGTAAACTCCATTTTCAATGGTGGTCACTCCTATATAAGATTCCAGTCTTAGTGTGTAATAATCATATGCACAAGTACCTAGGACTAAACCCAACTAAACAAGTGGTACTTATTTCTGAGTAAACATGCGTAGGATTAGACTCCATGTTTCAGTTCTTTTCTCTGTTTCCCTCTGGAAAATCTAGGTAACATGGTGAAAAAGATGTTGCAAGTTGTATTTAGATCTAGAAAGATCATTGTAGTAATTCCATAACAGTATGTCAGACAGAGGAACAGATGGGTTGGTTAGCGTTTTTTTAAAAAACGATATGAAACAATAGCTTTCATAGTACACAAATTCAAACTTGGCCTGTGGTATCCGAGATTTGTTGTATGCTACTTTTGTTGTGAGAAGCATGGCAAAAGGTAAGAAAATTGTAAAAAAAACCCTTTGTACACGAAGGAAGCATCTACATGGGAACATTTCTTCATAGTAAATACACCACATTTACCTTCGTTATAGATTTGCACCATCTGCACTTCCTGCTCAATGTTTATATATTATATATATAGTATATTTCATCACCAGGTGACCTCAAAGCGGCTTCCATAGCAAGAATAAAACAATATAATAAAAATTCAGAACATAATAATAATAAAAAACTACAACATTATCAATCAATCAATAACACCACAAAATATCACAAAACAAGAATCTCAAGTCAATCTAGTCTGCAAAATCTAGAGAAAACAAATATATAGTGCAGGTGTTCTTGCAACACTGTAATGAGAAAAACTACAAGGTGGAATTTTCCCTTCTCCCTCCACAACTTTTAGAGATAGAGAAGACCTCTTGGAAGCCGGGCCTGGCAACCAAGAGGTCTTCTGTATCTTTAAAAGTTGATCATCACCCTACTGCCATGCCAACCTCACTTACTTGCTGTAATCCAATAAAGTTGTGGCCTTTTTCACCCATAAATTATAGTTGGCTGTTTTATTCCCATGGTTGATGAAGGGCTCCATTCTTCCTCTACCTCACAATACTTTTGTGTGCATCCCAATCTCCAAGTGATGTGAAATGTCCAGGGGTTCCAGTGTTTACGCAGGGTTTAGTTTCCAGCAGAGACTGTTGTGTTTTTAGGATATATGGTTTTATTTACACATGTATACAACCAAAGTGTAAGATGGATGGGTTCACAGCATTAACAGTCCAACAAATCTTGCTCCCTCATCAGGCTTCTAGGGAGGCACCCCAAAGCCATGGCTTGGGATTCAGCCTACACAGAGCAAGCCTCTCTGTATGTCCTTCCAGCTTCCCAATTCTTCCTCAGACTCACACTAACACAGAGAACACTTCCTGGCCCTGCCATGTGAGGGGAGGAGGAGGCCTCTCTCCTGAAAGAGTTCCCATAGCAACAGGACACTGGACCAAAATCTTTACAGATATTAATGGGGCACTTGATAGACCCATTAGCCTGAAGAAACTAGCTGAACCATTGTTCTTCAACCTTGGTTCTCCAGATGTTGATGGACTACAACTCTCATCATCCCTGACAATTTACCATGCTGTCTGGGCTAAACTAACATAGCAGGTTTCTCTGCTAGAAAGGCAGATCCTATTCGGGAATAGGATCACACAGCCAAGGCAGGATTAAACTCTATCCCCCCTCCCATCTGCTGATGTCACTAGTGATGTCAGTGGGTATATGTGGTTTGGGGGAAATGGCCTTGAGGGCCAAGTGGCCATTATTGTCCTGGAGACTAGAGTTCCCTACACCTGTGTTAACACCAGAATAAATAACTTTCACTAATAGCAAGGAGTAATCTAGAGTGTTACCCTGTTGATAGAATGAAAGCCAGTATTCAGATCTACAAAAGTGGCAAAGAGCCCTTCCACACAATAATGTATTTATGTATGATATAGGCAAGAGCAGGACCGTTATTAATTAAATTGTTCAAACCATTATATATATCTGTATTTTCCATCCATATGTCTATGTGGTAATTAATATATCCATCTGCCTATATGTTAGGGAAATTATTGGTTCTATGTGTGGGCCAAAAAATGAGAATTGGGGTGATTCAAGGATGTCCCCCCAAGCTGAATCACAATGTCAGTAACCTTCCCCCTGAATTGGATTGTGGTCCCCACAAAGTCTTGTGTCCCTTTGTTGCTCAGTGCTGTTCTATACCATATTTCAGTTTCAGTTTCAGTTTATTGCAGGGCCATAGGCCAACACAAGATATACAAAGTATATAGTACACGGTGAAGTTTAGTTTACAATTTAAAAAGAGATTCTAGGTTTTAAAATAACATAAGGTTGAATACCATATTTCCTATATATCTCTATTTTTTCTATGTCCATGGGTTTTACAAAAAGCCAGCCTGTTAAAAATGTTGCCTGTGGAGTACTAATGAGCTCTGCATTGTTTTTTGCTAAAGCACCACAATGAAGGATTTTAAAAGCTTCATTTAAGTTTTTAGTAAATCCTACACTGCTCTGGTTTAACAAAAAAAAAAAACCTCAGAGCTGTTCAGAACTTCAGAGGATGTATTTGAGACAGCCTCATAATGTGAAGCCTATTGGGAGGCCTTTTGGAGGACACAAACAACCACCAGAAAGATTTTATTTTATGCTGATCAGCTTGGAACTGAAAGCAGAGATTGAAGGAGAGAGAGAGCGCAAGAGAGCACAGAGCTACTCAGAAATAGATCAGAATTTTTTAAAATGTACAGATATAGATACAAGGTGACTCTACAGTACATACTTCTGAATAGACATGCTTAGGATTCTGCTACATCTTGTAAAATAAAATCCTGGCAAAAAGCAATTTGGGCACAGGCTCACTGCTTTTGGGGAAGTGATGCTGATACTACAACTGCCTTCCAGTATCTGCCTGCTTCTCCGTTGCTCAGCTTCTATATTTATAAACAGATATCCTGAGACATTAAATATTTGTTTTATTTTTAGATGTGCTTCAACATATGTTTTTGTAAATTGAACTGTAAAATCAATATGTTTTGTAAATCTTTTGATATGCCCTTTCTTTCAGAAAAATGATAGAAGATTATTCTGTAAAATTAAGTCCTAAAGCAAAGCGAGCTAAAAAGAGTATACGATCAGAAGAGAAAGAAAACACAATTGTTGACTATGTTGTACCTGTGTTTACAGGAAGGTATGTCTCTTTGTTTCTATTTTCATTTTTGCTTCTTGGGGGTGAGGGCAGAAAAAGTAAAAAAGATAAAGAGGATCAGGTTTGGTGCCAAAGGGCAGCCAGGTTGGGACCTGGCCAAGTAGGGTTACCAGGTCTCCGGGTTTTGGGGGTCCCCCTGGCTCTCCGGCTAGCACCCCTTAATCTCCAGACTCTCAGCTTCAATTTTTAAAAAAAGTTTCTATGTGGTCTGGTTCCCGAGATATACACCAAAACGTCAGCCACCCCCCACGCGACTGTTAAATCTGTTTTACAGATCTTTATAACAGCCCCTAGCTCTAACTACAACTCCCATCAGCCCAATCCAGTGGCCATGCTGGCTGGGGCTGATGGGAGTTGTAGTTTAAAAAAGTAACTTTTCCAAGCTCTGGCTCTAACCCCGCCCTTTCAGGATTGTAGCCAATAAATGAAGCCAGGGTTGTGACTTGTTGATCCAGGCATGCCTAGGCTTAATTGCAATGTCAGAAAATGGTGGCTTTGAGATTTTGCAGTTTGCGTAAGTAATATGGCTTAAAGTATAAACAGTTTATAAACAGTTGCAAAACAGCTTAAAGTGGCATGATTCCAAATTTTGGGTTGGGTGAATGAAGTTTATTTATTTATTTTTATTTATTTATTATTTGATTTATATCCCACCCTTCCTCCCAGTAAGAGCCCAGGGTGGCAAACAAAAGCACTAAAAACACTCTAAAAATCATAAAAACAGACTTTAAAATATATTAAAACAAAACATCTTTAAAAACATTTTTAAAAGCTTTAAAAACGTTTTTTTAAAGAAAAGGTTTAAAAACATATTAAAAAGCAATTCCAACACAGACACAGATTGGGATAAGGTCTCAACTTAAAAGGCTTGTCAAAAGAACAAGTTCCTTTTCACTGGAGGGTACAGTTTTCCCTGGTTGAGTAAGCCCCATTGAATACATTGGGACTTGCTTCTGAGTAAACAAACATAGGATTGCACTATAAATATCTTTACAGGTTGTGTAAATAATGAACATATTTGATAGTCATGCTTATATAAATATTTTGTCATACTGTGTCCCAATAAGTATCCGATTTCACACTATGGTTGTACAATACTTCCTCTACATTTTAAGTATGCCTTGGGGTGGTCATGGTTCTTCATCGTTTTCATCCTGAGGGGCAGATAGGCTGAGAGATGGTGAGTAGCCCATGGTCACCCACTACAGTTTATAGCTCATTTCCATTTTGAAAAATTAATTAAAACAATTTACATGCAGGCAAAATTTATTAAGTGGATTCACACAATACATTTACAGCACACCCAACTTGCATTTAAAGCGCATGACTTCCCCTAAAGAATCCTTGGAAGTGTCATTTCCCCCTCACAGTTATAGTTCTCACCACTCTTAACCAACTGCAGTTCCCATGATTCTGTGGTGAGATTCATGTGCTTCAAATGGGTGTTGAATGTGCTTTAAATGAATGGTGTGGATCTGCCCTAGGTATGATGTGCATTCAAGAGTGAATTGAAAATAACAATTTTAAAAGATACTTCTTACTCTTACTCATTTCTCAGACCTCTTTCTGAAGTGAAGGGTCAAATCTGTAAAGATGTTTGGAGCAGCCACGTTAAAAGATAAGGGCAGGGCATTCCAGGCAGGGGGTTGCCAACCCTGCTTGGATATGGATGCCTTTGCAGAGGATCCCTAGTCAAGGTTTACCAACAGCACAATCCAAACTATATCTGCTTAGAAGTCAGTCCTCTTGAGTTCTATGGGGCTTAATCCCTTAGTATGTGTGTTTAGAATTGTAGCCTTCAGGAGCATCCATCTTTACTCCCCAATGCTCCCATCTAACATCTCCACAACACTAGGCTCCTTTGTCTCTACAGTGGCCTTCTGGTGACTGGCGTGGTCTGAAGGCACTTAAACCCTTCTTGCTGAACGCAAGTAGGCTAGAGTAAATGTTCCCTACCCAGGCTCCATCTTTTAGCTAAGATTTCTATTTTAATTTTCAATCAGATACAGGTTTTTAAATTGTATGCTCCAAGCAACTGTGATTGATGCTTAATGTATCATGCTTAATGACATCACTCGGGCCTGCCCTGTGACATCATTCGGGCCTGCCCTGTGACATCACTCGGGCCCGCCTCCATGACATCACTAGGGTCCACCCCTCAAATCTCAGGTTTTGGAATGCTTCTGACCTGGCAACCCTAGTTACGACTGAAGGATTTAATAATCATAGCCAGATCAGTGTGTCAAAATCAGAAGGAAGCACATAATTTGAGCACAAATAAAAACTTTATTTATTGCAGTTGCAGAAAAATTATATGTATCACCTGAAAATTCAAAAGGGCAAAGCTGACCCCAAGGACTTTGCTGCTGTATTTATTTCTTATATGTTAAATGAACAGTATAATGCTCTTATCCCTAAACATTATGAATTTGTTTGGAATTGTTTATAATTTATTTTCTACAAATATTTCCCTTCCCCATTCTCTCTTTAATGTGATTTAGGTATTTCAATATTTTACTCTTATGGAATAAGTGATAATTGCAGTAATTTCTGTGTAGCAGAAAAGTTTTATTAACAACACTGGTTTGCCAGCTATAATCTTGCCTTTGTCTATTGTTGTTGTTGTTGTTAATATCCTGCCATTTCTCCCAGTAGGAGCCCAGGGCATCAAAACAAAAGCACTAAAAACACTTTAACACATCATAAAAACAGACTTTAAAATATATTAAAACAAAATCACCATTGAAAACATGTTAAAACAAAACATTTTTTTGAAAAATATTGTGTTAACAACTGATGCAGGTATATACTTAAATAGAGATATAAAGTAGCCAGTTGCCTTTAGACTCCACTAGTTCTGTGGGCATCATATGTTTTATATTTTATATATTTTAAATGTATTTTATTTTGTTGTGACCCACCCTGGGACCTACTGGTGAAGAGTGGGTAATAAATTTAACAACAACAACTGGCATCAGTATATGGGAGTTGGCTGATGTGTGGTAGGAGTTGTGTCACCACCATTCTACTCTAATTAATATTCTCTGGCAGTATTTCCTTAGGTGTTGAAAAGCTAATTTGATCCATTGTTGTATGGTTGTGCAAATTTTGCATGAAATCCATGATTTTGTGCCAGAATGGGGTATGGTCTTTCACATCAATGAGGATAACAGTCCAGACTGACTTACTATGTGCAAATTATAAATCATATCAAAATTCTCTTACAGGGACAGTTTGCACCTTTTCATTGGCAAATGATTTGTCAGAGAGAGGCAGTATATTTTTAAAAATGAATACATCTGAAAGCTATCTAGAGAGCTAATGCATTAGCTACTCATTGTTCTGATTGGAAGCCAAGAGACAGAGTTGGGCTTGGGACCTGCACGATGTAGGTTCAAAAGCAAATTTAGGAACGGCCTGACAGAATGCTCTGTTCTGAGTAGACTTGTATAGGATTGTATTGTTTAACCTCACTTTTCCAAAATTAGGAATGTAAGCAAATTATTAAGGAGTTAAGCATTGTAAAAAATTGTATAGGTTGAAAATACTACAGAAATAATCATCAGCATGATTCAGCCAAGCGCTTTCAATGTCAATTGATTTTAATTCTCATTGAAATTTGAGGTTTCAATTCTTACAGCAGAATTGTTTACAGTTTTTAATATTAATATTTAATATTTGTTTTCAGTGCTTATCTTCCTGGTTTGTAAGTTGGAGTCTAATTCCAGGTTTGTTTGTTTTTTTAACCTCCGGAGGGTATATATACCATGACTGATATCAGAATACCATAGGTAGAATTTGGGTCATTTGTCTAGTTATTGCTACAGCATCTGGAGGGTACCACATTGGCTACCCCAGTATTAGAATATGTAGATAAGGGTATATTAACCTGCTTCTGAACATACAGAGTACATTTCTCTATACATCAAGGATAAGTGAATTGCTTCTAGCCTCTGGGCCTTGGCATCTCCTTTTTTAAGAAGACAAGCACTGGTAACAGGCAATTTATAATATAATGTAATCACTTGCTGTACTTTTAAAATATAATTACTCTCCTTTTAATTATAATTGGAAATGCTGTATCTGAAACAAAATAATACTGTGTCAGATTTTCAGAGCCATAACAAATTGAAAACATGGGCACTGAAATCTTGAAAACATTTACCAGTATGATATAGTCTGCTGTCTCCTAATATTTACCTTTCTCTGCTTCAGATTAAAGTGATATTAAAGGGTAAATTAACCGAAATCCTTCAAGGAAACCTTATGGAGAAGGTCCATTGCCTTTAAAAATGGAATAGGCTAAACCAACATAAGTAATATAAAATCTCTTGCCTTCTTCCAAAGTATGTGATAGATCTTTTTTAAAAAAAAAATTCTTACAGACAAACGCATATTAGTGGAATTACAGACACAGAAGAAGAAAGAATTAAGGAAAGTGCTGCATATATTGCAAGAAGGAACCTTTTTGCAACTGGAGAAGGCATTACTGCAACCAGAAAGGAAGCCTCATCTTCTGTGGAAGAACATGCAAGAAGGAACCTTTTTGCAACTGGAGAAGGCATTACTGCAACCAGAAAGGAAGCCTCATCTTCTGTGGAAGAACAAACACACAAGAAGTCAAGAAAAGTAGTAATACGAGAGAAAGCTGAACAAATGGTTCTAAAGAAAACGGTACCACATCTGTGCAATAATGCTTTTTTTAAAAGAAAAACTACAAGAAAAAGAACTGCAGCTAAGCACTTTTGTGACTTTCTTATTTCAGTGGGAAATATTAAAGCATATTTGCTGCTAAATTCACTTTTTGATTTGAATACTGAAATCAATGGGATATATAAATGCTTAACTGTAGCTAAATTGTGCCCATAGCATTCTTAATTCAGATATCTAAAAATGAAACAGAGGACTTTCTCCAGGAAATACTGAGAATATCCCTGTTTGCATTACAGCAGGGGTGATTAATATTTTCGGGCTGAGAGCCACATTGTCACCAGAGTTTGGAAAAGTTACTTTTTTAAACTACAACTCACATCAGCCCAATCCAGTGGCCATGCTGGCTGGGGCTGATGGGAGTTGTATTTAAAGAAGTAACTTTTCCAAGCTCTGATTGTCACCTATATGGGCAACTCTCTGGGGACCCTATGGATGTAACCTGAGTCTGAAATGGCCATTCCTTTGCTCAGGAAAGCGGAAGTCTGGAGCCAAAGAAAGCAAATATCTTTTTTATTCTTTCTCTGCAAATGCTACATTGAATAGTACTTACATGTTCTTTATGAAAAAAGCAGCCTTATAGTTTAAAAGAGCATATTTGATATCTAACATCTAATTGCCCATATATGAAAAAATGTGAATTTTATTCCTATTTTAAATATATTTTATATATTGCTTTAGGCCAGCCTTCCCTATCTTTGTACTATCCAGATGCTATTGGATTACAACTCCCATCAGACTCAGCCAGTATGGTCAATGGTCAGGGATGATGGGTGTTGCAGTTCAGAATGTCTGCATGACACCGGAAAGGCTGCTGTAGATGAAAATAATGCTTTCTCTGTTATAAAACTATAGTGTCAAGATAATGAATTTTATGATGAAATTTTTGTCTTCTAGTTAAGTGACACAGAAGAATTCCACAGAAAGTTGAATGAAGATAGTCTGTTACATGCTCCTGAATTTGTTATCAAACCTCGTTCCCATACTGTCTGGGAAAAACAGAATGTCAGATTACACTGCACTGTGACTGGCTGGCCAGAGCCTCGTGTTACATGGTAAGTTACCTTCTTCATGATTGATTATACATGTGCATTTAAAATGCGTAAAATGAAAATACAAGTCATTATACATATTACACTGAAAGAGATGGTCGGTAGGCTTGAAATGTTATTCAGTCTGTTAGTTGTTGTTTTGGGGCAATACCCACTGCTTTGTTCACGCAAAAAGCCATTTGAAGTAGTGAATGTGTGTATTTCATTTTTGAATTTGAATTTTAGTTCATATGCCAATCATGGAATAATCTGTACTTGGTTCTGATTGGTTCTAATACATTGTTTAGAATTTAATATGATAATGTACTGTTATATCCACCCCCATCTCCAAGCAGTGAGAGACTTCATGGGTGCCAGCACATACCTCAGGTTCAGTTTCATTTGAATGAAGGTCACTGGAGACTGCAGTGTCTTTATGATACACATGTATACAACCTGAGCATAAGATGGAATGGCCCATAGCATTAACACTGCAACGAATCTTGCTTCCCCATTACTTTTTTTTGGGGGGGGGAGTCATAACTTTGATTGCAGCACAGAGAGCAAGTCAAGCCTCTGTGTCTTCCCAGCTCCAGACTAGGCTTGCCAAACAAAAAACTAGCCCCTGGGCCTGTTGTTCTCCTACCCCTAGGATGACACCAGTGGAGGCTGGTGCCCTTTGGGACTGGTGGGGTTTAAGGCAAGAAGCCCAACAATGGGTGAAATCAGAGCCAATGGCAGGAAGAACACACTAATTCTAGTTTTGTCCACATCCTCTTCCCTATGCACTTCTATACAGTGGTGTCCAGCCAGTAAGACATATAACCACAGGCTTGCAAGAATCCAAAGATATCATCCAAACCAAGCCCCCAATCCTATAACAGTATTTTACTGGGATTCCATTAGATGTTTAGGCTGCAATTCCGACTTCCCAGGAGGATCCCTACGCCTGTGCAGCCTCTGAGACGGGCTCCCGTCTTGGATGAAACTCATCCAGTTTAAATTCAGTCAGAAGGCTCTTTTCTGACTGGGAATAATTTCTTCCGGTTAAAGAAGAAACGTGAGATTCCCCACATAGCTTTGTTTTGATTGTTGGAGTCTGGAATTCGTCAGAATTGTCTGTCTTCCAGCAGCTCGGACAGAGCGAGGATTTTTATGCTAGCTCAGCTGGATAAGTGACCCTTTTTTTTTATACGGATTAACAGGCAAACATCCTCCTGTCTACATTCATCATTTTCTTATCTATACAGCTAAAGAGATTTGTCAAAGTAACAGCAATTGAGATAACCTAGGTGAGGTAAGACTTTCCTTTTTTTGTTCGCGGAGCTAGGGGGGAAGAAAATATAAATAGCTTATCTTTTTTTTTTATTGCAAAAAGCTGACATGGAAAATGGCATTCTAAAGATTACAACGGGCGAGAGATTTCTGATTGGAGGAGATAAGAAATCTTTTTGATCTATGTCTGGGACTACTTTTTGATCTACTTTTTTTTTTGACGAATCTGCTAATTCTCTCTGCTACTAGCTATTTCGACGCTGTGAACTAAAGCTGTTCTTACACTTTCAGGCAGATAAGAGATAAGGGCTGTCTAGCGTGTGACGTTAGTTTGTTGGAAAAATTAACTCCTTTGTAACTGGTTAAAGAAATAAGCTGCTCTTTGTTTGGGACATTGAAAATTGAAGGAGTTTTGTTCCTTTGGCTTTAAGAATGACAATTAAGAAGACCATGGATGTACAAGAAGGGACTTTATCTCTAGACATGTTTCAGAAAATAATGAATGGGATTAACTCAATAAAACAAGAACTGAGAAATAATAGACAAGCGTGGAGAATTGAATTTTACGAAATGAGACAGGAGCTGAAAGAAACTCAGGATTCTATGAGAAAGGAGAATAAAGATAGATCTGGAAAACAAAAAAAAGATGAAAGAGAAATTAAAGGCAAGGTTCAAACTATGGAGATTGGCTTAATTATGGACATGAAAAAAGATTTGGATTTCCTGGCTGTGATGGATCCTGGAGACAAATATTACAGTTTGGAATTCAGCGCTGTCCCTGAAGGAATTGAAGAGATTGGAGATAAAGATATTATCGGTTCAAAAAAATTCTTGGACTGGAAGGATCTGATGGAACTTGAAATGGAGAAAGTTAACAGAATTAATCCCTGTTTTGTGTCAATGGAAAAACCTTCAAGAGATGTACTAGTGTATCACGTGGAAAAGAGGAACAGAGATGCGGCTTTGCAACAATACTTCAGTGATACGTTTGGATTTGATGGTAAGAAAATATCTGTGATGGAGGAAATTCCTATCAGACTTTTATTATATGACTATGACAGCAAGATTTTTGGGTGCGTAAAGATGGAAGATGGAAGATGGACCCAATATGGATAATGACAGAAGAGCGATTTAAAATCACTGGACTTAGTAGATTTGATGAGTTGGATTAATTGGCATGTTTATTTAGAAAAAAAAATTTTGATTGACATATATCTCAAGGATTGGAAACTTCTCTTTGACTTTTTGTGGAAGATTAAAATGATATGATGTTAATGAGATTTGAAACCAACTAAGATAACTGTTGGAGGAAGGTGATTTTATAATCTATTAAGAGATAGGTCTGTTACATATTATAGATTTATAGTTGAATTATAGTGTTTTGAAATTACTGGATTTAGTAGATTTGATGAGCTGGATTAATTGGCATGTTTATTTAGAAAAAAAATTGATTGATATATATCTCAAGGATTGGAAACTTCTCTTTGACTTTTTGTGGAATATTAAAATGATATGATGTTAATGAGATTTGAAACCAACTAAGATAACCGCTGGAGGAAGGTGATTTTATAATCTATTAAGAGATAGGTTTGTTATATATTATAGATTTATAGCTGAACTATGACAAATCGGAAGTCAATATTTTTAGATATATGTATTTTTTTTTGTATTGTATTAGTTATTGATTTGTGTTGTTTTCTTTTTGTATTATTTTGGTTTTGAAAATTAGAATAAAAATTAATTGAAAAAAAAAAAGATGTTTAGGCTGCAATTCCATACACACTTACTTGAGAGTAAGCCCCCCTGAATGCAACAGGACTTACTTTTGAGTAAATATACATGGAATTGCACTGTGTGTCCATTTAGCTCCCAATGGAAAGAATGAGGGAAGGGCTTTGACTGAACAGGAGTTTTGTTCTGGGATACTAAGTGCCGTGAACCTGATCTGACAGCTCTCATTCATAGTTTGTTCAGCAAATGCCATTCACATGGATGAAATAAACTGCATTTATATGAGCATGTAGAAGTTGCAAATCCTGTGAGGGAACAGGCCTCTTATGAAGAATTCCTTAAATTGGATTCCTTAGAATGGATTGTGATGTATTTCATTTACTCATGCTGTTTAGTAGCTTCATTGGGAAAAAAGATATGGAAATCCCAGGTTGTTTGAGACTTTCAGCAGTTAGTCCAAACTATTAGCACATAATAACAGTGGGAATGTTGCAACCCCAGATTACTAAATGACTTGCCTCTCCTGGAATTTTGCTTATCAAGAATTAAATGGTCATTCTTAAAAGTGTGCCTTTTTTATTTCTAGACATAAATAGATTTTTTCCCCTTACTAACTTAAAAACTAAGAAGAAAAAGAAGATGCAGAGACAATAACATTATTTAGATTAACAAATAATTTCTCAAGAAGTAAATCTGCAAAAAGGGTTATTGGGAACAAGTACAGTGAGCAGGTTCTGCTCTGGATGCAAACTGGGCTTGGAATTGCTGCAAATGTGTGGTGCAAAATGTCAGTTGTATTACAGGATGGTCTGTCATAATCACTGAACACTGAGTGTAGTGTAATGGGTAGAGCTCTGAAGGAAAGTGACCCAGGAAAGCAGTGATTTCTGTGTTGCTGATTAGTAGATCTCTGGGGCTGCTTTGAAGCTCAGAAGAGTGATGCTCTGACAGAGGGTTTTTAAGCCTTATACATGCCCCATCCACAAAGATGGTATTAGTTCTTGAGTGGGGTCAGAAAGATCCCCTTCAGGCAACAGCAGTCTCCATAAGGAAAGCAGGTAGGAAGAGCTCTCCCACAAGAGCACCACTTTCTCTGATATTTCCTTGCTAAGCCATGAAGCCCTTTGGGTAGCCCATGAGCTAGTTACTCTCTTAGCCTAGCCTATCTCACAGAGAGGTTGTGATAATACACTATTCTTTCCACCCCAACTTCCTTAGCAGAAAGGCAAGGTAAAAATGTGATAAACACTGTTGTAACTACATGGTACAGATTCTCTCTATTGCCTAGCTCAAAACGCGGCCAGCTTGTACTTAAACCATTCCCAACCTTTTTGTGCTAGCAGGGTGAGACTGTTTGCACAACCAGAAGCTGTTTTCCAGAGATGAGAACCCCTATCTACACAAAGAATCCCAAGACATTTCAACAATATATCTTTGCTGACTATCCTGGGACATTTATCTTCTCTGGATCTCCCCCCCCCTTTGCTGACCCCCAAGATAGTAACTTTGCTATTATTTATATGTTAATTTATGTAGAGATTAAAAGCAAGGGTGAGTTGAGCCCTTTGAATACATTGCAGTTTCAGGATGGTCTCTAGATCAAGACTGAAGTTAGTTCAAGTGTTGGTATCTTGAATATTGCTTTACATAAAATATACCATAGAGAGGCTATGTAGAGCTCAATACCATGTGATAAAAGTGTCAGGCTAGGACCTAGGAAACTAGATTTCAAATCCCCACTCAGCCATGAAGCTCACTTGGCAACATTAAACTGTCACATTCTCTCAGCCTAACCCACCTGAGAGGGTTGTTGCGAGGATAAAATGGAGAGGGGGAGAAGTGTGTGTGCCACCTTGAGTTCCTTGCAGAAAAGGTGAGGTAAAAATGTAATAATACATAAATGAATGAAGCCAAAGAAAAAGAATAGTAACGAATGTTTATAGAAAGTATAATTCTTGTATTTCAAAGTATATTTATGTCCATGTAAATCAGGGGCCATAAAATATACTTTGAAATACAAGAATTATACTTTCTATAAGCATTCATTACTATTCTTTTTCTTTGGCTTCATTCATTTATGTATTATTACATTTTACCTCACTTTTTCTCCAAGTATATTTATGTCCATGTAAATCAAGGGTGAGAGCCAGTGTGCTGTAGAGGTTAAGGTGTTGGACTATGACCTGGGAGACCAGGGTTCAAATCCTCACACAGCCATGAAGCTCACTGGGTGACCTTGGGCCAGTCACTGCCTCTCTGCTTCAGAGGAAGGCAATGGTATACCCCCTCTGAATACCGCTTACCATGAAAACCCTATTCATAGGGTCACCATAAGTCAGAATCAACTTGAAGACAGTCCATTTCATTTTCAAATCAGGGATAGGGGATCTTTTTAGCTGCTCACATGCCAAACTTTGACAGATGGGTGGGACAACCCACCTGTCAATCACATGGCATCATTATGACATCACATAATTGACAGGTGAGTTGTCCTGCCCACCTGTTAAAACCCCTTGTGGAGAGTACAGAATCCTTTGCAAGAGGCATTGCCAGCCCTATGCTCAGTGCTTTGGGAAGCTCTGAGCTGGCAGAGAGCTTCTTTCTCCCCTTCCCATCAGGTGATAGGGAAGGAGAAAAGCCTGCCTTTTGACTTCTCCCACTCGCTGCCACTGCTTGCAAATGGCAGCTTTCTTCCCCCTGTCCCCGTCGCTTGAGAAGGAGGGAAGAAAGAAGTCTGCCTTTTGCAAGCATTGGCTGTGTGTGGGAGAAGTCCCTCTTGCAGCTGATGCCTGCTGCAGGGAACAGGCACAGACAGCCAACATAAGCAAAATTTAAATTCCTGCTTGTCAGCTGATGAGCAGGAGGTTAAATCCTGTTTTGGCTGCAAACCCCTGTTCCAAGCAGAGGACAGGCACACACAGTCAAGGCAGAATTGAACCCTGCCCTTCCACCCATTAGCTGACATCATGAGTGATAATTGACAAGTGAGTGTGGTTTGGAGAAATGGCTTTACAGGCCAAATTGGGCCCGCTGGTGGGCCAAGGTAGGCCTATGGACCAGCGTTCCCCATCCCTGATGTAAATGGCAATGTCTGTTAGCACAGTGGCTGAACACACACAAACAAAAGCATGCACAGCCACTTTAAAGTCTTTATTTTGGAAAGGGGGTTATTTGATGTCAGAATCCGCAAGTGGGATCTAGCCAATCACATTGTTTCTCCCAATCACACACATTTGTTTAAAACACACTGTTTAACACTAGTCCGACTCCATATGTAGATCACCTCAAGCAGGATATTAAAATCTGATTAGGGCAGGGATCACCACCCTTTTTGGACCCGTGGGCACATTTGCAGACCAGAGATACAGTGGGCACCACACAGACAGTGTAGCCAAGCATACAGTATTCTGTTGGCTGCAACATAATTTTTTTCAAACCTAATTTAAGCAGGGAGAGAGGACCTTGTGGTCCGCAGGGAAAGCTTGTGAGCGCCATGTTGATGATCCCTGGATTAGGACAGCCAAGGGCATTGCCATCCTGATGGGGGTTGAAAGCATTCCAGGAGAACTTTCTTTTAAAAAGTAAAACCATTTGCAGTGGAAGTTAAGTGATTTGAATAAACCTAGTCAGGCTGAGATTTCTTGATTTGGATACAAGCTTGTATCCAAAATAGAGACTTGGTTTAAGAACAGTATATCTTTGCTAATACAATACACACATGTTTCTATGTCTACGTCAAGCATACTTCTCTGTCTTCATCATATCTTTCCTACAAGTTGCCTTAACCAGGACATGGAGCATATTATACAGAGTAGTTGAAAAAGTGGGAAAGGCAGTTTCCAGTTTGGGTTAGTGAAATTGCTCCTTACACTCCTCTGATGGAGGAGAAGCACATATCAGCACTCAAAAGACACAAATCTACTGTGTTTTAAGATGAGTGTATAGAACACTTTCTGTTCCACACACAAGTACAACATGTCATTGTGTTATAAACACTAAGCAATAAATAACAGTCTGTGAATGTATTGTTCTCGAGTTTATATTAAGGTTTAGCACCATTTATATTTAACACATGCACCTGTGTGTACTAGTCTACATTGTCCAGAACAGAAGGTGCTGAAAGGTTACCTTCATTGTGAAGATTGATGGAAGAAATGCTTTAGTTGTGACTTTGTTTGGGATGCGCTAAATATAAATACTATTGGCTGTCCAACATGGTGACAGCCTTGTTTATCAAAATGGACTTTGTCTTTTGTTTTTTGTTTTTGAATCAAGTGGGAAACTGACAGTATTAAAAATAGCTTAGGTGAAGAAGCTTGCAGATGCTACATTTGTTTATGCCATAAACCAAATGAACAGCTTGGATTAGTAGATAAAAATAAGAAAACTGGTCTTTTATATTTAATTTAACATTTCTTTTGTATTTCTTTATATATCCTTATAGCCCACCTTTCCATCAAATGATCTACAAGCCAACCTACATAAAAATAAAAATAAGTTAAATTAAAACCAACATGATTACCACACAGAATAAATAACAGCAATCCATTTAACCTAATGGCAGTGAGCACTGCAGGAACCACAACTATTTGCTTCCTTAAAAGTTCTATAAATAAAGGTTTTAACTTGCTTCCTAAAACCCATAAATATATAAACCTTGAATAAGGAATCACCCTTGAGAATGATTTCCACATCTAGGTGCTGCTACTGAGTAGGCCTTGTCTCATATAACCACCAACTGTACCTAAAATGGTTGGAAAACACAAAGCCTGTTATCTGACTGAATGGGCAAGTTCATATGGGAGAAGGTTGTCTTAAGATATGCTAGATACAGACCATTTAGGGCTTTGCTTAGGAGACCTTAAAATGGATGTAACCACGACTAATGCCAATATAAAATAACCAAGTATGGTTTTACGGCACTCACTGTTTTCCTGCTCTGGCTATGTTCCAAATCATATGTATAAATCAAATGCCTTCTGTGTGTGTAATTCCCCCACCCAATTCCTCTGTGCACAAAAGTTCTCAGTTAGATATTTTAAATATTTTCAATCAGCTGTTCAGAATGTGAAGCAGGTGATTAGATTTACCCCGCCCCCCAACTCTGCCAGCTCATGGGTGATATTCTGAGAATCTAACTGGGCCTACATACATGTTTTGCATTGGGATTTGTATATTTATACGTTTGTTCTTCAAGGTTTATGCTTCATTTTATTATATATACATTTTTGTTGTTTCATAGGTACAAAAACCATGTTCCCATCAATGTTCATGCTAATCCTGGCAAGTACGCAATTGAAAGTCGGTATGGGATGCACTCTCTGGACATTAACAAGTAAGGGAATAGCAGAACAGTTTAAGTAATCCTGTTCCTGCTGTTTCAGAATTGGGTAAAAATTGCCAGTATATATGTAATGTGTGGGTGTGCCTTTGAAAGTGGTATTATAAAGCTAGCAATATTAAAAAAGGATGTATCTGCTGTAACAAACTATTCTGTTTTTGCGGCTGTACAACTATATCTCATACGAGATATAGCTGGACTGAGGCTCCTATGAACAGTTGTCACAAATCCTTGGGCTAGGTTTGATGACCAATATACTACTGCCGATCCATTTTTCTATTATAAGCAAGATTAATTCTCCAAACTAGTGCTGTTACCTATCTAGTATTTGTGCATGTGTTTTCTTGTGTTTCAAGCACAATAGAAGAACCACAGTGACTTAGGATTATGGAAAATGCTGGACAATTTGTCCTTTAGCCTTACTGGAGTCTGATTATGGAAGGGGGATCCCAGTGTTAATATTTCCTCTATGAACTTGGATTGCTTTTGTGAATGCAATTTAGCCAGTTTTTAGAAATCTCATAATACTTGTATGGAACCTTTTAATTTTGATATAAGAACTTGGGTTTGCCAAACATTTGACCCTTCAAAATCAGTCTTCTCCATGCTAAGGCCAACTCTCTTTTATTACTCCATATTGACTTTAAGCAGGATCCTTTGATTCCTTAGCCTGTATTTGAGACAGTTGCAAAATACAAATTCCTTCACAGAGCAAAATTAACAAGCTACAGATCCTGTTGGTGTTGAGGTCTTCACAAATTCTGATTTCCCATGACTGCAGGGGTCACAAGGAAACCTGCCGGTCCTGCTCAAGCTACATATTCTGGGATGCTGTTGCTAGAAGAACAAAACGTGTATATGTTTATGGGATGTAATCCTGGAAAATGTGGGAGGAAGATCTGGATTCAATGCTATCTTGACCTACTGGGACAATAACAAAACTGCCAAAATCTTGATCTGAGTCCATTAAAAGACATGATGTGACTATCATATATATATGACATGAGATTGATTTTAAAAATGCGTATGTTATCCTGAAATATTGTCCAGAAAGGGGATGGTGTTGTAATCAGAAGTTAGTAACACTTTCTTAGTAGCTACAACAGTTTGTTTATATGAGTTCATGGTGTGCAGCCTTAGATCTTGCTTATGTGCATGCTTACTTACTCAGAACTAAGCCCAACCAAATTCAGTTACTCCCTGTATGCATAAAATTGCAACTTTCATTTGTTAATTTGATCATAGGTAGAGTAAAAGATACCAGTGAAATCACAATACATCTGCCTCACCTTTTTTCCTTGAATTTGATAACAAACAAGCTCTCTGCCAACTTTTGGGTAGAAAATGCAAAATATATCTATAGGATTTGTTCTTCTTTATGTTCCAATCAATGTTTTTGTTTAGTGTGGTAGATGGAACATAGATCTAGATACCCATTTACAATTTGAAATATGTGCTAATTAATATTTCCTAATAACTCATTCTTATACTTTAGCGCATTCTTCCTCCTCCCATTCTTTATGCACTCCAAGCAATTAGTTTTTTCCATAGTTTGTCATTGCATATGAACTATTTTGTAGTTGCCTGGCCAACCAAGATTGCAAATCAGTGTTTGATTCCTGTTCGTAATCATGATTTCTGGGGCAAGCACAAAATATAGGTTGCTGGCTCAGTGTCATGGCTAACTGGTTTATAAAAGAACACCACAAAAAGTAACTAAAAATAACTCTGAAGTAGACAAGCCTAAGACTCTTTCCAGACTTATACTAGTCATACCAAATGATAGTTTGATGTTATGTCTAAAGTTGAACCAAGCCATAGATACAATATGTGAAAGAACATGAAAAGAATTCTTGGGTTTCTTCAGCACAGTGGAGTGCTACAGATAAAATTACCCCAATTACACCATATCATCTGTTGAAGATTTTCTGTATGAATATTATTCGGCCTTCAGACTGTTCTGATCCGAAAATTGTCTATATGATAGATGCAGACAATTTCAAGTTTTGAGCATTTTATGTAGTTTGTACAGAGGAAGGTGTGATATAGGCATAATAATACTGATGCATTATTATTATTATTATTATTATTATTATTATTATGGATATGCTGCTATGTCCTAAGTCAGAAGGAGGGAGGGATTCTCAAGCCAACAAACTGATTTGTCCATAACATTTAGTAAGCCTGGCAGACATTAGGAAGATTCAGACTACCAGAGACTTTGCTGGTGCCCTCCTATAAGAAAAGGTAGGGAAGGCTAGGAAGAAGAGAAAAAGAAACATTGTAATGCCAGTATACAAAAGGGTTGCAACCTATGTGCAGATTGCACATTTATTTCTGGAAGGATGTGCTTTCCATAAATGCATTTTGTGATGTGTGAAGCTGCCCTAAGAGTAGGGGTACTTATTTTATTTATTTAGTAAAATTCATATTCCACTTGATTGTAGAAAACCTCTAAGCTGTTTACAAGTAGTGATGGAAAATGGAAAACACAGCATTTCCAGATTCTTAAAAACAAAATAAAAACACAGAATTGGCTAAAATTAGCCCAGATCCAGTATCAGTGGCACAATATGCAATTCCCATGCAGTGAGTTAAATAATCAATCAGTTAATAAAGTGTGGAGCAGAGCAGCCTGATTCTGGTGAGGAAGAGCCTTATCGCTAATTTAAAGAACATCATCAGAGCCTGCCCTATCATAAGGCAGAGTGAGGCAGCTGCCTCAGGCAGTATATGTTGGGGTATGTAGGAGGACAGTGGCAGCAGCCCCCTCAGTAGCAGTCTCTCTTGAGTGCCCTGGCTGTTCCCCTCTACTGAAGGGCAGAACAATGTACGCCACACAACTGGCCCTATGCCCCATATGCTAGTCTGCTGTCTCCTGTTGCCACTGTAACTGGCTTCTATACAGGGAATGGGGAGGCATCTTTTCCTTTACCTCAGGAAAGGGAGGGATATAAATAAATAAATGAATAAATAAATACAGGATGCACTCCAATGGTGAGAAGGAGTTCACAGCCCTGAAGAAAGCAAAATTGAAGGGGGAAGGGAAGGGAAGATGAGAAAGCAAACATTTCCTTAAATAGCTAGGATACCCTTGTTGGTGTGTTTACAACTATGTTTTGTTTAAAGGCTTGCATGAGCATTTTGCCACTTAAGTGGTAGAGCAGGTGGAGCAGAAAGTAAAATTAAATAAATTTTCCTTTTTTTTTTTTTTTCAATAATTTTTATTCAAATTTTCATAAAACATACAAGACAAAATCATAAAACATTCAAAGACAAAAAACAAAATCAAAAATAGTTAAACAAAAAAGAAAAAAAGAAAAAAAAAAGCAAAAATAAAAAATAAAGAGTAAAATATTGACTTCCCATTTGTCAAAGATCAAATCAGTTATAAGTCTATAATATATAGCAATCCTGTCTCTTAAGTCATATTATAAAATCACTTTCCTCCAGTAGTTATCTTACTTAATCATCAAATCTCATAAACATTACTTTATTCTTTCCACAAAAAGTCAAAGAGAGATTTCAATTCTTTAAGAAATATATCTATCAATTTTTTTTTTCCAGATAAGCATATCGATTAATCCATCTCATTACTAATTATGATAATCTTATTGTCATAACCATAGTCAAAATAAACATTTCAATTAATCCATCACATCAGAATCTGTTAGGTTCAGTAATTTCAGTAGCCATTGTTCTATTATCTCTATTAGTTCCATTTTCCATCTTCCATCTTCAGTAGTCTTGTTAAGTCCAGTAATTTCAATATCCAATCTTCCATTATCAGTATTCCATAATAATCTTGCTGTCAAAGCCATAGTCATATAGTAAGAGTCTGATGGGAATTACCTCTATCCCAAATATTTTCTTGCCATCCATTCTGAATAGGTTGCTGAAATACTGCTGTAAAATCATATCTCTGTTCTTTTTTTCAAAATACACTGGGTCATCTCTTAAAAGTTTTTCCATTGTCACATGGCTGCAGTTAATTCCATAGATTTTCTCTATATTGGGCTCCATCACATCATTCCAGTCCAGAAGATAATCCATGCCATTGATAACTTTATCTCTAGAATCTTCATTAATTTCTTCAGAGATAACATTGAGTTCCAAACAATAGATTTTATTTCTAAAGTCCATAGACTCCAAATCTTGTTCCTGTTCCACGTTTGTTCCAATCTCCGGGATCTCCTCTCTCACAGGGACCCCTATTCCAGTCTCCAGGGTCTCCTCTCTCACAGGGACCCCTGTTCCAATCTCCGGGGTCTCCTCTCTCACAGGGACCCCTTCCAGGGTCACCTCTCTCACAGGGACCCTTATATCTTTAATCTCCTGCTTCATTTTACTCAATTCAATTTTCGTTATCTCAATCTCATCCATTATTTTCTGAAACATAGTTATTTCCAGATTCTCAGCCACTTTCTTAATTGCCATTTTAAAAGAAAAATATAGGAAAACCACTTCTTATTTCAGCAACAATTGGGTTAATACTCCAGACTTGGTGACATCACAGTTTAAACAGAGCAGACAGCCTTATCTCTCCAATAGTTAAGTAAACAAAATGCAGTTCCCAGGATCGAAACAATTAATGGCAATCGTCAAGAAACAGATTCGTCAAAATAAAATAGACCAAAAAGAGAGTAGTCTCAAAACAGTATAATATTTTTCAAAATAAAAATCTGGAATAGAAATCCCTCTTCTGTGTGTATCTTTAGAATGCAAATCCAGGACAGCTTTTTGCAACAAAAACAGAGATAAGCTATTAATTAGTGCGTAGCAGAGAGAAGTTACGGCTCCCCAGTGAGATGTCAAAAACCGATCAATCTGGCAAATCTCTTTTAAACAGCAACAATTTAAGTCAAATAAAAGAAAAATATAGAAAGAAGGGTGCTTGCCTGTTAATGCGTTCTCTCTTAGAAGATAAGATGAACGTTCGCTTTAACAGATAGAGCTTGCTGTTGAAAATCCGTCCCACCTTCGTCGGCTGGACCTCGTCCCATAAATTAATGAGATCTGGTCGTCCCAACAAAAATAGGCTTTGAGGTTAATCTCTTCGTTTCTCCCTACCCGGGAGAAGTTTAATCAGTCAAAAAAAAAGAAAAAACTGACTGATATATCTGAATAAGCTTCTTTTGAGGCAGGAGCCCGTCTCAAAAGCAGGCACAGGCTAAGTCACCCTTCCCGGAAGTCCCTCAAATTAAATAAATTTTCCAAATATTCAAAACTTAGCAATGGCATTGGGGGAATGAGTTGCTGATCATCAGTGATGTCATAGTCTCTAGCTAGTAAGGCCTGGTAACAATTTTAGAAGCGCATCTCACATAATATTTCAAATTGCAATTGATGTACCAGCTTACAAAAGTTGTTTGAAAAATGTAATTTCCCTACTCTGAGGAAATCCATATAGGTTCCCCATCATAAATCAATAACTGCATATTTGCATGTGCATGTGCTCGCATGCACACACACACAGAGTTACCCACACAAGTGTGGAAACAAATCTACAGTTTCTCATCAGCCTCAAGAGATATTTTAAAAATTGTTTTGCTGTAACATGAATTTATGCATATAAGACTCATCTCCAAATCTGTAACTTATTTTTATGATGGAAGGCAGGGCTGTGGAGTCGGAGTCGTGGAGTCGGAGTTGGGAGCAATTTTGG
This sequence comes from Rhineura floridana, assembly GCF_030035675.1. Classification (NCBI taxonomy): domain Eukaryota; kingdom Metazoa; phylum Chordata; class Lepidosauria; order Squamata; family Rhineuridae; genus Rhineura; species Rhineura floridana. The sequence goes on from NC_084480.1 coordinate 242,555,259, forward strand.
GAGGAGTTGGAGTCGGTAGAAAGGTACTCCAACTCCGACTCCTTCATAAATGGCAAATGTATATTAACTAGTAATAACAAATTTACTGTAGTCAAATGGTAGCACAAGGCATTTCATCACCACCATGTGAATCCAGAGCTTGGAAAAGTTACTTTTTTAAACTACAACTCCCAATAGCCCCAGGGATTGGGCTCGTGGGAGTTGTAGTTCAAAAAAGTAACTTTTCCAAGCTCTGGATTCACGTGGTGGTGATGAAATGCCTTGTGCTACCATTTTACTACAGTAAATGTGTTATTACTAGTTAATATACATTTGCCATTTATGAAGGAGTTGGAGTCGGACAGTAGAAAAATAGAGGAGTCGGAGTCGAAGGTCTGGCGTACCGACTCCACAGCCCTGATGGAAGGTATGAGTACTATCCAGCAAAGTTGTAGTGTTCATGCTAGGACTTCCGCTCGTGCAACAGAAGTTCTCCTCTCCTCTCGCACCCCCTGCATCCCACCAAATCTGCTCTGGAAGGTTGAGGTAACCCACACAACAGATTGGGGGGCACCGGTGGGGGGAAGAGAGGAATGTTGCGTAAGTCCTTGCACGAACAGGATGACTTTACTAACTATTTGACTTGCATCACTCAACTGAATGAGTTTTTTTATAAGCCAGATTTGATTGGTAAGTATGAATTAATGTAAGCTACTCCTATTTTATTTTATTTGGTGTGATTTGGATTTTTTATGACTTACTTCTCTCTGCTATAAATAAATTATATGATAAAGTAGTTGACTTCTGAGTCATCACCCTTTTCTTCACAGAACTGAGGAGATGAAAGCAGCGCGGTTACATTCTCACACATTACCTGCTAAATAATCAAATTCCCCTAAAATTGTTCTAAACCCCAGTCTATGGAAGTTACTAGCAAAGGGAGATTTTGCACCATAATGCTCTCTCAACTGAAGGCCAGCATTATGCCTGGTCCTATGTTCAAATAATGATTTCTTGCATGCACAGTTAGAGGTCCCTTAAGATCAGGTTACTACAGCTTGGACCTATAGGAGTTGTCCAGAATCTTTTCACTTCTATCCGTAGTGAAAGCAATCTAGAATTTGGACAGGGGATCAAGAATAATGCCTCATCTCTTGCAGGCCCTTCTCTATTTCTTTTTCCTTCAGTTGAATAAACCTGTACTGATATATCAAAATGTTGGTACGGAAGGGCAGAATCTGTACTAGGTTCTTTTTGGTTGATGGTAAGCCATGAATTCCTGAATGTTCCCAAGGATGAATGGGGGAATAGGATCTTTCTTGCTGGTGTTGTTTTACAGCCTGAACCACATATTTACTTACAGGTTATGAATCGTGCTGGATAATTGTTTCAGCATTTGACATCCAAATCCCCCTTGTTTTTGTCCCTAAGTTTTCAACTAAGTGTCCATGTATAATACTGGGATATCATAGTCTAGCCTCACAAATTCACAATAATAAGAAAACGTTGCAAAGTCTCCACCCCAACAATTTCTACAGCATAATTATTAGCAAGTAGTTCTTGAAGTCAGCACTTGCAATTGCTTTTTCGTTCTTATCTTGTTTTCACAGTGGATTCTAATCCTACTCTGAAAGTGGCATTGGAAAGTAATAATTTTCCCTACTAACTAGAACTTAGTATTTTAAGCACTTTAATAGACACTAACCATGAGGCTAAAACATGCCAAGATTGTCCCTCTGCCAGACATGGCTTTATTTACATGCCAGGGATCATTTCAGTAGTTCCTTCATTGAAGCCTTAGAGCTTCTTTCATGCATATATTTTCTTCTGGCAAGTTTATTCTGTCAGTGTGATCCTGTACACATGGAATAATGTTGAAATTCATTATTTATTTATTTATTTATTTGATTTGATTTGATTTGATTAATATCCCATCCTTCCTCCCACCAGGAGCCCAGGGCTGCAAACAATAGAATTAAAAACACTTTAAAACATCATAAAAACAGACATTAAAATACATTATTCACATAGGGGGTTTTTTTGAACTATGAAGATTCTACATTCTAAAAAAAATTACCTGAAGAAATGCCTCTGCTATAAAATTTCATTGAAGAAGTGTCCATTATTTTTAAAAAAACCAAGCTTGTAAATACATAAAGGAATTCATCAGTAGAGCCCCTTCATTGTTATTTGAGCAGGCATTGGTTTGGATCCAAAGTAGTGCATGCATTTGCAAAAAGAAACTTTTGAATGCTGGGGGTCCTTCTCAGAATGGTGTGCAGTTTGGCACTAGGGTGGCACCTGGGGGATGAGAATTGGCTGAGAACCCCTTCCTCCCATGCACAAGTGGAAGTGCTCAATACTCACACATAGATCACCTTGGGATCCAGGACAATGTTGTGATTTTTACCTTTTGCTCTTTTCCATGCCCTCCCAGTGGGTGAAAAACACCTGTCTGATTGGCTTACCATTAAGATTCACTCTGTAAACATATTCTTAAGGTTAGAGTATTTGCTGTAATAAATAATAACAGCCCACCTTCCATGAATTTCCTACTTTCTAGTCTCATCTCCATGCTTGGTCTGCTAAGATGCTGACCTTAAATAAAGCTCTTGAGATTTAAATTCCTAACACAATCAAAATATTGTTCAGGATTAAGACTTGGGTTTTAATGAATAGAACATACAACCCCCATGAAAATAGTTTCCTGGTGCAATGCAGCATACCTCCCTATTACTTCATTGGCAAAAGACAACTCTGCCACATAAACTGGACCACATTGTTCCATGAAGAAAAACAGGTCCACAAGAAACTGCTTTAGAGGAGAAATTTGTTCCCAAGAGAAAATATTAAGAACCAGAGGTAAGGCTGAAAGAACTAAAAGACAAACCCTTTAACAGTTGCTTATCTCATTTTTTTTCCTGTTGAACCCTTCAATAATATTCCAGCACTCTCTCCTTTTACCAGCTCTCTAATTACTTTGCTGTATTCCTGTTTCATTCCTGCTACCCTCCCACAGTTCTGAAAGATTCTGGCTGACACCTGGCCTCTACTAAACAGAATTTTTAAATGTGTTGGGGTTTGCAAAATTTGAATTCAGCAGAGAAGGTGGAATTCTTTTATGGTGATGGGGATATAATCGATATTTGTAAAGCCCAGGCAGGCGAGTCAGAAGGGTATTTGCTTGCATGTATTAGGCATAAGAATGCTGTTGAAATGTTGGAGGAAGGGGGAAATGGAAATCTAGTGTAGTATCATATGAATGTGAACATACATTTGATTGCTGGTGAGCATTTAAGCTCCCCAATTCTCTAAAAGCTATCCGCCTTTTCTCTACCACATCTGCCTTTTTAAAACTATCATAAAGCCTGCTCATGCTTCTCACTCAGGATTGTACCACAGAATTACTTTGAAGTCATTAAAGCTAGTTGTAATCCTTTCCATTTGCATTAATATTTTCGGTGGATGATTATTTTAGATAGAGGACACGTTTATCAACACTGAGTAACATTTTGACTATCCAATGTAAATATAAAAACATCACTCTTCTGGTGACACTGACATTGCTAATCCTTCCATTCTTTTCAGATGTGATTTTGAAGACACTGCGCAGTATCGTGCTTCTGCCATGAATGTAAAAGGAGAGCTTTCAGCCTATGCTTCCTTGGTGGTGAAGAGTAGGTTTGCCAAAAATGCATTCCCTGGACTTTCTTTTTAAAAAATCTGTCTTGTGGCCAGAATGCTACTTCCTGCTAGGTGATGAGTAAATAGAATTCTTGCCCTTTTCTTCCCTAGGATACAAAGGAGAGTTTGATGAAAGCTTTTTCCATGCAGGAATTGTCACCCTACCCCTGAGCTGTAAGTTGGTAAATAATAATTGGTTATGTGAATAAAATCATAACAAGCATGTGATTTGGTAGAATCAGTTTTTGAAAGTTCTTTCTAGGAGGCTTAGCTCTGCCAGTGTCACTTTAAAAAAATAAAATAAAGCATGTTATAATATTTCTTCAAAATGTAATCTACAGTATTTTTGTTGGAAAACATTACTTGTTTCCATCTTTTTGTTTAATACAACCAGCAGCCTTGTATTCCTATGCTAAGTGTTTTACTTTCAGCATATATTGGATATTGGGGTCTTGGGGTGGGGTGGGGGTGGTCTTAGACCCCTTACTTTTTTCACAGCAGGGTCCCTAGGTTTCCAGCATCCTACAAGCGATTCAGCATGAAAGGGGAGTCTGTTAGCCAGAGAAAGAGAAGAGTCTTCTATCATGCTTCTTTGTCCTTTTCTATTGATTGGAGCCAAACAGAGTGAAAGGAGGTGAGTCAGCCATTGAGAAGACTTTTCTCAGTAGCTAACATTCTCCTTTTTCATGCTGATTGGCTCCTAGGGACGTCTGTTATTGTGGGAGAAGGCATTAACAAGGATCTCATTCTCAACCCCACAGGAAAAGAAAAGGGGGAGAGGGGACATGGCTGTGACTAACATGAAGGGACCATGCACTTCTGAATTTGCCACAGCACTACTGATTGGATGTAAAGGTTGTATCCAGTCAAGTGACTCTTGAAGTAAACTCACTGAAATCAATGGACTTATTGATTTTAACAGCTGGTATAGCACAATGGGGAGGAGAGCCTAGCTGGGAGTCTAGAGTCTGTGAGTTCAAATCCCCACTCATGTCTCCTGGGTGTCAAGGGCCAGCTAAAGATCATCCCCACAGTGAGTGGCTCAGGGGTTACGTGCCCTGCTACCTGTGCAGCCATGGGCAAGCTGCATAGTTCCAAGGAGCCCAGTTGCCCCCCAGCTGGCAGTTGCGGACAAGAAAGGGACTGGCTTGTGCAGCTGTGGCAAGCTGAGCAGGCCCTAGCCAGCTGGGGAGGACTAGCCTCACAGGGAGGCAATGGTAACCCCCCTCTGGATACTGCTTACCATGAAAACCCTATTCACAGGGTAGCCATAAGTCGGGATCGACTTGAAGGCAGTCCATTTCCTTTCTGAGTACAACTTAGTTGGATACAACTCAAAAAACTACATAGAGGGCAATTTTGCATTCATAAAGTGTCATCATATTCTTTGCCTTTCTCTGGTATGTGTATTCTATTGTGAGATTTAATTTTTTTGAATCAGCTTCATAGTACAATCCTTTAAGTTGGTATGTGAGAAAGTGAAACTTACAGGAACAGCACCTGGGGAAAGATACGGCCTCCGGTCAGCCACATTGCTGTGCTTACCAGGAGGGAGAGAGGGAAGGGTGAGGCAGCAGGACGTTCAGTGGGATGTGAGTGTAGCATCAGAACCATCCAGTTTTCCTTCACTGCTCCAGCACCATGCCAATCTCCCTGCATCTTGCCCCTTTCCCTCCGAGCAAGCAGAGTCACACAGCTGATGGAGGGCCAGGTGCGCTATACCACTCCTTCCTTCTGGCCTTCTCTGAAAACTCATTCATATTGTGAACTACCATGAATTCAAGAAATCTGATTTTTGTGGCAGAAATGCGGGGTGGTGTTATACAGGCTTATTTTTGTAATCTTTCTCCTCTATTTCCCTGACCACCAAAGGATGAGGCTTATAAAAATTCTGTGCCTCATCTAGTTTTCTTTAGGCAGCTACAACATCTTGACCGCCTCTCATCAGAAGAAGCCCAATATTATTTGATGAACTTGTTATTTGGTGAATGAATTTGTTATAATAGAGACCGGAGGAGTTTATGGATGAGAAGAAAATGTCTGAAAATGCACAATGTATAAAAAGTAGTAGAATGCATGCTTTTTAATGGCATTTCCTGATGAGTGTTTATGGTGGGATGGGTGCATCTCATAGATGGAAATTATTCACAGCATCCACACATTGTTGTTGTTGCCAGCCTATATTAACCCCCACCCCCACTCCATTTAATCCAAAATTACACTTTTCAGGAAAAAATTGAGAAGTTTTTTTAAAAACCCTGTTCCCAACAACCCATATGCAATATATGAATGACCCATTCAAAATATTAAGTGTCTGAGAGTTCGGTAAGGCAAAAAGCCTGTTTGGAACTGCATAGCCTTGGATGTTGTGCTAAGACATGTGCTCACAACTTTGTATAATTTGTTCACCATGGATCTCGCTGCTAGGTGGTTAAAAAAAGGATTCGGGTTTGATGAATATAAAGGAAATAAGCCCACTTTTTTCTTCTTCTTACAGTTGGTGTTACTCCACATGGCTATGCTTCCAGGTTTGAGATCCACTTTGTGGATGCATTTGAGGTTTCCTTTGGAAGAGAAGGTGAGACGATGAGTCTGGGGTGTACAGTTGTCATTCACCCTGACATTAAACGTTTCCATCCAGAAATCCAATGGTACAGGAATGGTAAGTATGCATGTTTGTTGTTTTGCTAAGGCTATAGGAGGTTTATGTGGCCTTTCTTTGTAAAAAGATGTGAAGAATCCCATGAAAGGAAGTAAAAAAAGGGATAGAGCTGAATCCTGCAGTACTCTTTGTATCTTCAGATTGTTTTCCACTCTGACTCCAGAATCACTACCATTGAGTTGCAGATGGAAAAGTGTCCAATGCTCTCACTGAACACCTGGCACAACATGACTGCAATTGCAATTATGAAATTGAGGGTACCCACACATGGACCTTTATGAGATTTTTACGCAATACATGTGCCTTTTATTCAGTTTTTTTATCTTCTCTTGTGACTGTAGTTCTGTTGTGGAACACTGCATGTTCTCTGCACTCAAACCACATCTCTAACTAGGGGTGGGGAACCTCTGGCCCATGAGCCAAATTTGGCCACAAGACTGTTTTACCCAAGCCACATTCATTTGCCTCACACCTGACATCATATGTGACATCAGGTGTGGAGCAGGGAGAAATATGGCTGGATCAACTGCAGAACAGAATTCCCCATGGGGGACTTGATCACACAGCTGATCCCTGCAGAAAGCAGTTTTGCCAACCATATGCTCAATGCTTTGGAAGCCCTGAGCAAAGCCCCTGGTGCTGCAGTTCCTAAGTGCTCAACAACCAGCTGTCTGTCTGGTGCTTGGGAAGCACTGCACAAAGGACTTCGACAGGTCAAAGTTGGCTCATGAGGATGGGGAGTGATAAGGATCTGGGCCAGCCAGTGCAGCTTTTTAAAGAGTGGTGTAATGTGTGTGCGGTAGGAAAGATGGTTCCTTTATTCTCATTATGACATCAGTATGGAATGTGGACACATATAACCATTAAATATTCCCTGTCATGGAATTAGTGACAACAAATAGGAGCCTACAGCAGAAATTTACAGTGAGGGATGCTTCTGTTCATGGTTTCATCAACTTCATTTCATCCCCCTCCACCAGTGTTCCTTTTCCCACCTCAAACAGTCAGCATTCCATGCCCACTGAGTCCTCATTGGCCTGTCTGAGGATTTTGGAATTTTTTTATATTTTGGGTGTGTGTGGTAGATTCACTTGTGCCCAGTCCTGGCTACATTCAATCATTTGATTTCTCTATTGATGTCTATGGGCAGCTCTCTGTTCTATCCCGGGGTACATTTTAAAATATCTCACGGCAACCAGGAAATGATTTATCTAGACAATGATATGGTTCTTGTTACCTTTTAAATATATTTTTGTCTCTTCCTCTCTTTCCAACTACCCTATTCCATTCTCCCTCCCACATGGTTGTCAGTTTTGTTCCTCTTGCTTAGTCAACATTCTGTGCCACTGAATTATAATGGGACTGTTCTGGTGGTTTCACCCCTTAAGTTTTTTTATGTAACTGCCAATCTTAGGAGGTACTTGAGTCAGCTGATATCTCTTTCTTATGTGTGGGTAGTGCAGTTTTGGCTCTAGCTCCATAAGCTTGGTAAGATTTGAATTGAAAATAGAAGGAATGATTGGCATGATTCCTTCCCTAGCTCTTTTTTCAATCTGTTCAAGTTAAATGAAGACCATAAGTATAAACTAGTGTAAGAACACAAATTAGGTTGTTATATGTTGGGTAGTTCATGTATGAAGTTGTTGAAGGGTGAACAGTTCTACATGTATATAAGCATAAATTCTGTTCAGTTGCATCTCTTTTACTTGTAGGAGTTCTGATTTCTCCATCCAAATGGATCCAGACGCATTGGAGTGGAGAAAGGGCTTCATTGACCTTGACTCATGCTAACAAAGAAGATGAAGGTCTTTACACCCTCCGGGTGGTGATGGGAGACTATTATGATCAGTATAGTGCTTATGTTTTTGTTCGAGGTAAGATTTAGTGAAACCAACATGGTGCTGGCGGTAGTAGTGATGGAGGGTGTTTAATGAACTGCATACACACATGAAATAATTCCATGCAGGTCTCACAGATGTAAGTCGAACCCTCAGCATATGGGGGAATAATGGTGGAAGTTAATAGGAATCTATGTAAAAAAATAAATAAAACAGGCAGTGTTGGAGTCTCCCTCAAAAAAGTTACTTTGCTCATCACATGAGCCTGCTCTCTCATTAGCTCTTGGAACTGAACTCTGCTTTGGAGGGGGGGACCTGTGGGGTTTTAAAATAAAAAGGTATTTGGGCACTTGGTGACTGGGATGGAAGAACAACGCAGAGGTCAGGAGCTAGTATTTGGTGCATGAGTTCAGTTTCCTTTGTTTATAAATAAAAGGCACAAAGAATCACCTTTCTGTAAATTCAGTGCAGCTCTTGACTCAGCTGGAAGAATTTAAAGCAAAATTTCACTCCCTCTTTGGACTGTGTTGCCAAAGAGGCTACAAAAGAGAAACTGTAACTGGGCAGTTAAAGGAAACAGGAAAATGAGAAGTGTGTTTTTCTCAGGAAGATGAAAAGGGGGCTATGGAACTGATCTTTTAAGATCCTTACAGTGTCAGCTTGCTCTGTGAACTGAGGCAGAAGTTTAAGATGAGAGTGCAGGGGCCCACTGAGTATTTAGCAGAATATGCGTCAACATTTCCGTTATAGGAGCAAACTATATGGGATCCATGACTGGATCTCCTAATGTTTCTGTAATCAGGGGGAGTCCTCTAATTTTGATCAGAGAAGCAATGCTGAGAGGGGGAAGGTTAACCCTTCCCCTGTCCCATTTTCCTGATCCAAATTTTTCCATCCAAACTGTTGTTTGCTCCACTGATGAAAACGTACAGGTACTTGTGGGGCAGCAACTACTGTTTACTAAAGATAGAAATATCACAAGATACAGTCACAGTTATCCTGCATCTCACACAGAGTTTGGCCCAAAGCATTGGGCTTCAACTTGTGCTCTTAAAAAGCTGTATCACCAACAGGAATTCAACAGGTACAGTCCTTCCACCACTGTATCCCCATGATGGGGGAAGGCTATACTTGCTGAAAATAGCAAAACAATGAACAGCTTAGAGGAAAATAGTAGAAATGCAAGGGGAAGGTAAAGCGCCACTTCCATCCACAGATTCTCCCTTGCAGATATCCTCCATTCCTGCATTATTGTCATATGTTATGCAAGCAAATTACAGAATTTGTTTTAAACGAACATTTTAAATGAAGGCTGTAATCCTAGGCACACTGACCTGGGAGTAAGCCTTGTTTTAAGGACTTAAGAAGTAAGACTTGCTTCTAAGGGAACATGCACAGGAGCATGCTTCATGTTAGCTTGTAATTTGCTTTACTTTATTTGAATTAGATTGTGTTAAATTTTTGTACAATGAATACAGTTTCTCATGGAGAAGATGTTCCTTTAATAAGTGCTTGAATGTCTTTTGAACAAGTGTTTGTGTGATTAGATTTCACTGGTCCATGCAGTGACTCTATATCAGCCTCAGCTGCTGAAGGCAGCTGAAGAGAGCAATGCCGACCCTAGAGGCTCTTCAAATTCTTGGCTCTATGGCCAACCCCAGAATGGCGCCAGTGTGCCCTATTCAGCAGCACCTAGGGAAATGCAGCTAACAGACCTCTTGCAGAACATGACCAAACTGTCCACGGTCACAAGTTTTAGAAAATCTCCAGAGACTGGTTATTTGTGGGTTCACAAAAAAGAGGAGCTACTGAATCAGCTAAAATATTTATATTGACAAGCAATGATTAATTTTCTATAAGGAGTCTACTAGATCTTAGGAAACTATATTGAAGAAGCAAAGCTATTCTAGAATATCCTAGAAAGTTAAACTTCCAGAGGGCACTTCTAAGTTTTCCTATCAAGGAAAATTAATTTACACTGCAATCCTATACTCATCTATTCAGAATTAAGCACCATTGACTTCAATGGGACTTGCTCCCCGATGTATGTACAGGATTTCTGCCTTACTGTACGAGGAAAGAGGAGAAAATTACAGAGCTTCCATACGGCCTTAGTATAGTTGTATTGTTTGCAAATACATTTTCACTGTAAGTGGAGAAATGCCAGGAAGTAATTAAAAACAAGTAATTGAAATAATAGAAGAAACAGTACTTTTCTTTGGAATTCTTTTCATACAGAATGATTGAAAAGCTTGAGAAAGTCTCCTTTTTGCCCCACTTTCCATTTTACAACAAACATATAAAAAGAAAGAGCTACATGAGGATGAAGTTTTCCAAATAATTTTGTCTCTGATATGTAGTTTGGCTTCTATTTTACATAAGTATTATGTACACAAATAGATCACCAGACTGTATAGAAGAATTCTCTGTTTGTAACAGACTCTGCAAATATAAAACTCTGTGATTCATTTCTAAAATGAAAGAGGACACAATCCAGGGTCGAATTTAGAATAATTAAAAGGGGCATGTGAGAGCCAGTGTGGCATAGTAGTTAGAATACTGAACTGGGACTGTGGAACTCAGGTTCAGATCTCCACCCAGCCATTAAGTTCAGTGGGTAATATATGGCCAGTCACTATGAGTCAGCCTAAAGTACTTCACAGGTTTGTTGAAAAAATAAAAATGTGGGATGGGTGTAGACCATGTACTCCACTTTGAGCTCCTTGAAGCCTATGTTTTTATTATTCCCGACATTCAGTCAATTTTAATTATTAACAAATCAGTGGAGATTTAGAACTATGCAGATAAAAGGTCCACTTCTGATGCTAGCAGGGACATAGTGTGGCTTTTGAACAATAGCCTTTAATTGTTGCTATTCAGATTTTTTAAATGCATGCCTTCATCCATGTAGATGCTGATGCTGAAATAGCAGGAGCCCCTGGTTCTCCACTGGATGTGAAATGTTTGGATGCTAACAAGGATTATGTTATCATCTCCTGGAAACAACCAGCTGTTGATGGGGGAAGTCCCATCTTGGGATACTTCATTGATAAGTTAGTATTTATGCCAGAATGAAATTACTACTGATCTTTGGAACCGTAAACACCTCTTGGTTTTGGAAAATATTAATTTACCTTCTACATTATTAATTTGCTACCTTGTTGTCTCTCATAAGGTTCTTTTATGGAGGCAAGTTAACACATGGTCAAGTATGTGAGTTAGCAAATATAGCTGAAACATGTTAATAAACAGTGCAAAGGAAGTCCTACATATCGTAACATAGCAACTTTCATAGTTTATCCTCCATGCATCCACTGTGTGGAGTACGAATTGTATCACTGGGCCCACCACATATCTCACGTGTCCCACTAGCTGTACCCTGAACCTCCACATGTACATTTGAATGCATGGGGAGCTGTATGTAGATAGATGCCCCTTCTCAGAACTTTGGCTGTTTGTGCAGAGATCAAGGCTGGTCCAGCAGCAGAATCCTACTTCCTCTGAAGTGCATTGTGAAAACATGGAAAAGAAAGTTCTTGCGGAACTCGTATCCCATTATTTATACTCCTGAGTGTTTAATAACATTTCACCTGGGTGGTCTGAGGGAATAAAGGCAACTTCATGTGATACAGTTTAATATGTATACATGAGGTTTTGATACAAATAGGTGTACAGGGAAAGGCTAGCATGACTCAGCAAGAGGCCTGACCTCGCCCCTGATCAAGAGGAAATGGAGACTGAACAGCACCTGGGACAATGCCATCTCCTTTCCAATGTTACCACGCATGGTATTAGGGTTTTGAGGAAATGCATGTTCCTTTCCTTTTACTCCAAGAAAAGGCAGCAAGGCTGCAAGGAGAGTGAAATGCCAGCACCCACACAAAATAATTATGTTCCAGTTTATTTCTGTATATTTTTTAACCGTATAAGGGATGCTGCAGTGCAAACAGGTGTATTTAAAACATTACATGAGAAAGTATTTGGGGAGATTGGGGGATAAATTTATAATTTCCATGTGTCAGTAAAAAAAAAACCTTGCTTTTCAGATGTGAAGTTGGCACTACCCGCTGGTCCCAATGCAATGAGACGCCAGTGAAGTTTGCTCGCTTCCCAGTGACAGGTTTAATAGAAGGACGCTCCTACATATTCCGAGTCCGAGCTGTGAATAATGCTGGAATAAGCATCCCATCCCGTGTTTCAGAACCTGTAGCGGCACTGGATCCTGCTGATAGGGCTAGACTTAGAAGTAAGAGTCTACCTAATATACCTCCGATCAAGAGGTTGACATTTTTAAATTTTTGGAGGTTATGAGCAAAGAGTAACTGCAGCAACATTCCAGTAGAGGGAGTAATAGTACAGCAAACTCTATTTTATCCAAAGAAGGATTTTCCAAGAACAAACTTCTCCATATTTCCTCCAACATTTCTTTTGCATCCACTGCTTAAATACCTAATGTACTCAACATACAGACCAGAACTGGAACACACCCAAAAAAGAAGCTCTAACAGAAGCTTTACCATAACAGAGACCACATTTTGAATGGGACCTCTGTGCTATAACACACTTAGCATATAGCTTTTAGCTAGTCCCTGAAATGCTCTTGTTTCATACTTCTCATTTAGACTGTCAATATCTTGCCTTCATAGTCACAGGAAGCTTTCTAACCTTGGTAATGGAGTCTATCTGAATAGTTCTTTTTACTGCCAAAGATCCACATCACACCAGAGCTCTAATCTGAAATATACCCTCTTCAACGTTTTTTGCTGGCCAAGGCTGGGATGGTGCTGAAGTATTTTCTTCCAGTTCTTATATGTTTCAAGATACCAAGGCATACCTTCTATATATAGTTGTTGTTGCTTTTTAAAGTTATCTTTCCCATCCTGTTGTGATAGGCAGGATTGATTGTTCAGTCTACAGGAATATAGTTAGCCGTGGTTCAGATATGTGTTGAATAAGTATTGTTGCACGCCTCCCCAATCTCCAAGTGGTGAGATTTCAAGGGTCTCTGCGCTCATCCTGGGCTTGGTTTCCTTTGGGAAGAAGGTCAGCAGAGACTGTGGTGTCTTTATGAAATATGGTTTATTTATTTACACACATTCCAACCTGAGCTTAGGATGGAGGGGTTCAAGGCATCAGTAGTCCAATATCCAGCTTTCCCATCAGTGCTGCAGGAGGCATCCTAAAGCCATGTTGCAGAGACACAGCCTCTCTGCCTGTCTCCAGTTCCCAGCCTTTCTGCAGACACAACTAAAAACACAAGCCTCTCCTGGGCCCCAGGTGGGGGGGAAGGCTCTCCTGATGAGTTTCACTGACAAAAGGGTCTTCCTGGCCCATTCACCAGTTGCTGGGCATCTAATAGACCCATTAACAACCTGGCCACTCTATCAGCTTAACAAAAGAAACTCATCTGGTTTTGACCTATAAAGCTTTATACGACTTGGGACCACAATACCTGATGGAACGCCTCGCCCGATACAAACCCACCCGTACACTACGTTCAAAATCAAAGGCTCTCCTCCGGGTGCCTACTCCAAGGGAAGCTCAGAGGATGGCAACAAGGGAGAGGGCCTTCTCAGTGGTGGCCCCCAAATTATGGAATGATTTCCCTGATGAGGTGTGCCTGGCACCAACACTGTTATCTTTTCGGCGCCAGGTCAAGACTTTCCTCTTCTTCCAGGCATTTTAGCATGTGTTTTATATTGTTTTAAATTTTTAAATTGTGTTTTAAATTGTTTTTCAAAAGATGTATTTTAAATTCTATTTGTTTTTAGTTACTGTAAACCGCCCAGAGAGCTTCAGCTATGGGGCGGTATACAAGTCTAATAAATAAATAAATAAATCTGGCCAGCAGAACCAGCCCCTCCCCCAAGGCACAGGATTCCAAATCAGAGGCTGGAAGGGAACCCACAGGAATCATCCATTACAACCCCCAAACTCACAACAGTATGTTTCCAGATCCAAAACGTCAAAACTTTAATGCAGTTCAGTAAGAGTTGATGCACTATACTGATGCACTATATTTGAGCCAAACTCTCTGCTAGTAATTGGAAATGATCATTCACTTCTGTATTCTTTTCTTAATGCATTCTCTTTTTTTACTTATTAAAACACTACAGCTGTAGCTAGGAGTCCTTGTTTAAGAAACAAGTATGTGGTAATGCTTTTACAGATATATCCAGGTCTGACTAAGCTCTGACTATTTTAGGTCACCCTTCTGCCCCCTGGACTGGACAGATTATTGTCACTGAAGAAGAACCTACAGGTGAGCACAAGTTCTGCAGAAAGGAGCATGGTCTGAATTCATTTTAGCTTTTAGGGCACATCTGGATTGCAGATTTAAAGTGTTTTCAAATGTTTTTGTTAATGCTTCCCTCAAGAAAGTGTACATACAAACTGTGGTTTTGTGAGGCAAATGATAATCTTGCTATTTAAAATAATTATGAATATTGAATTTTGCAATGTATTGTACCCACCTATGCAAACAAAGTACATCTATGGAAATTGTGTTGGACTGAAAGTAGTTTTTTAAAATCTTCTTGAGGTAAATAAGGTATCTACATTTCTACCCTCAAACTGCTTGATCTCACAGAAACAAGCCATATCAACAGTTTTGCAGGCTCTTGCTGCTCTATGGTAGTTTTAGCTTATGCGGTTAAATATATAAAAGCCTTTCTTTCTTCATTCTTTTATATAGAGGGTATTGTTCCCGGACCACCTTTAGACCTCCATGTTACAGAAGCCACAAAGAACTATGTTGTGCTTAGCTGGAAACCTCCATATGAACGGGGCCATGAGGGTGTCATGTACTTTGTTGAAAAGGTAAAACTAAAGTTTCAGTGCAGTTTTCTCATCCATTTCCTCCCAAGCCACATTTTATCCTCAGACTAAGAATATCAGTCTGGTACCTTTTTCATTTTGAAGTATCTCTACTTCATATCAAAGACAAAAGCCTGCAGGTAGCATTTACAATAGATTGAAAAAAAGCACTGATTTGACAGGAAAGAATTGAATAGGGAGAAAAAATACATATTTTAAAAGGGTTTCCCATTTCTTTCTTCTTAAGAACATAAGAAGAGCTAGGCTGGTTAAGGCCAAAGGTCCATCTAGTCCAGCAGTCTGTTCTCACAGTGGCCAAGTGAAGCCCACAAGCAGGTCCTCTTGTCATTAGTTCCTTTTTTCAAAGCAGTATAGAAGTAGATTCAGTCTTAACTAGAATCCTATAAAAATAAGAGCAGCTGTCTGTGGTTACACAAGCTGATGAGTAGCATATTTGGGGATGGATATGTTCAGTTTATGAGCTGATTGTATGACAAAACATCTGCCATATAGATATGAATGGAATTTCTTTACTGCAAAAACCACTGCTAACCCTTCAGGTTCTAGCTGTGAGTAGGTTTTTTTCTGCTTTATTTATTTTTTTCTGATTTATTAATATGTCCTCCTCCAATTAATTATTCTGTTTATTCACTTCATTATGCTTCATTTTGTATAGGCTTTCATAATAACCCTGATTCTCTATATTCTTTAGAGTTCCTCAGCAGCTTACTTGACTTGACAGTACTAGTAACTAGAGTAAATGAAGGTCGCAGCCCTCTCCTTCTTTCTGGTACTTTGCCTCTGCCACCCAACTTCCTTTCCCTACAGGGTTTAGGGATGAAATCAAAAAAGACAAGCAATTCTGTGATGACTCACTATGGTGTAATTCAACTACTTTATGTTCAGCCAAATCTAATCATCATTATCCATCAAATATGCCTATTTTATTCCCCCAAATAGCTAATATCTAACATGGGTGATGCCACCCCAATTTCAGTGATCATGGGTAGAGGGAAATATAGCCATGGGGATGTGGTAAATTACCATAGAAGACGAGGGCAAGGCTAGCTGCACCTTGTTCCTCGCTGCCACTCCTCTCTGGATGGGTTCCTTGTTGCTCATCTGCTGTGCCCACTGCCCTGTGTGTGTTGTTTAATGCCAGATCAGTACACAATAAGACCACTCTCATCCATGATTTGATTGTGGATGAAGGTGCCGATTTGGTGTGCATTAGTGAGACCTGGGTAGGTGAGCTGGGAGGAGTTGATCTGACCCATCTTTGCCCACCTGGATACTCAGTGCAACACCAGCACAGGCTGCAGGGATGGGGGAAAGGAGTTGCTGTGGTCTACAGAACTTCCATCTCTGTCACCAGGAAACCACAGTCTTGGAGCTGCCTGTGAGGGCCTGGAGCTGGTGTTGGGCTGAGGAGACAGTAAACTAGGGTTGCTGCTGGTGTACCGTCCACCCTGCTGCCCGGCAGCTTCTCTGACTGAGCTGGCGGAAGCCATCTTGGCTGTGGTGTTGGAGGAGCCCAGAACGATAGTGCTGGGTGATTTCAATGTCCATGCTGAGGCTGCCTCTAGTGTTCCAGCTCGGGACTTCATGGCCTCCATGACAACCATGGGGTTGTCTCAAGTCATCACTGGCCCGACACATAGGGCAGGGCACACCCTCAACTTGGTTTTTGCTCCAGATGGAGGAAGGGGTGGTCTGGAGATAGAGGGGGTGGATGTCACCCCATTGTTATGGTCAGACCACTTCCTGGTGAAGTTTAGACTTATGGCCCTGATCCTTCCCTGCAGGGGTGGTGGACAGATTAAGATGGTCCACCTCCGGAGCCTAATGGAATTCACTGGATTCCTGAATGCCCTGGGGGAGTTCCCAGCAGATAAAGCAGGTGACCCTGTTGAAGCCCTTGTCACGCTGTGGAACAGTGAGGCGCGTCGGGCTCTTGACACGGTTGCCCCTGAGTGCCCTCTCCAGCATTGTGGAACCCGGTCTGTACCTTGGTACACTAGTGAGCTAAGGGCAATGAGACAGGCTGGATGACAGCTAGAGAGCAAGTGGTGAAAGACATGCTGTGAGGCTGATTGGGCATGAGTAAAACATCATAACCATGCCTACTGGGAGGAGAATGGTGACTAGAGCGGCTGAGTGTTTGTTTGGAGCTCTGCAAAATATCCAGCTATAGATAAGGCCGAAACTATCACAGTAGCAGCTATTTATCTCGATTTTGATTGGTTTTAACTCTAGTAGCTCCCAGAAACAGCTTGGAGTTTAAAAACAAGCTCAAGAGAGGATATTATTGTATTAAAACCTCGAGGCTCTGACTACTAAACCGACACAGACTGATAAGTAAGAAATATTGGCAGCAACTAACCGTCCGTGGAAGGCAGTCGTATTAATTAGATGGAAACAGGATCGACTTCAAGATAAATATAATTTGAAACATTTGAAACGAAGAAAGAACAGTGCTGCCAGAATGGAGCCCTTGAAGTTTTTTTTTTCTACGGCAATTACCATTCTGCTGCTAAGGGAACACGCCCACCAGTCCTAAATTCTAAGTAAGTACCAATAATATTCTTTGAGTGTAAAGTGCAAAGTATACACGTAAAGTGTATACTAGACAGCCAAAGAAAGAGTTTCATTGTGAACTTATTCTATCAAAAACTCAAGAACAATCTTATTGGCTGAAGTAGACCATGGTCTTAACGAGGAAGTCCTGCAAAATACTGGGCATTACTCCCTGTGAAGAGCTTCCGACATCCTATAATAACGCAAAGAATAAAAAGCAAAAACAGCCAAAAATCACACAATACTACAATATACAAGAGAAAGTACAGCAGGGAACAGAATTAAAATCTAACTCAGACCTTGGAAAAAATATAAATGACTGGACTATATGTAACCCATTCTTATGGGTAACCAAAGAGTGTGAGCCTTCAGCGTTAAATTTGGCTCAGGAGTTATTTTCAGCTGATGATTTAAACAGCCCCTTTATGCTGGATGAGAAGAAGTTGAATGTATACCCGACAGATGAGAACACACATAGCTCTATGCCACCTCTGGAATCCTCTCATAATGATGAATCAGCTGAGTTGACACACATAAAGGAATTACATGAAGTATTGTTTCAGGATGAAGCCCTGATGGAACCCAACCCATTGGAGGGGTTGACGTACAATTTCAAGCCGTCCACAGACTATGCGCAATCGGAAGTCTCTGTTGGATCCACCTTATTACCAATCATGCCTAATGAGAAGAAATTGGGTTCTTCATCGACTCACACGCAGAAAGTACCAATACCTAATGAAACATGGAACTCAGCGGTTACCCAATCTCTATCTCAGATTTCTAGTTTTGTTGCCGAATCAATTTCGCTACTAACCGTTTTGATAGACTGCATAATGAAAATGGAAAACCAAAATAGAAGGGCAAATGACAAACCTGATTCAATTACACAAGCATGCCAAACAACGTTCACAGATCGTGGACAATGTGCCAAAAGAGTTTTAAAGGACAGTTACCATAAAAATAAACATTTAAAGAAAACATACAATTTAAAAAATTGCAGTCATAAACCCAAATCTCAAATGTATTATGGAACACTTTTCAGGCTAATTGAATCTCCGAGCCTGGAGGCAAAAAAAAAGAAGAGAAGAAAAAGAAAGAGAAAACATAAGAAATCCAAAGCTCAAGAGGAACCAAACCAACTAATATTGGAAAACAATTTTCCAACACCCACCGAAACCTCGCCAGCTCTAGAGGCAGCAGAAGACAATGAAAACCAAATATCAGTGCCTTCTCCACAAGGGAGTTCTTGCAAAAAATCTGAATCTCACGAAGCTACCATGAACCCTCCACATCAAAAAATGAACTTAGTGTTAAACAAAAACAAACTGGTTTTCATAAACTACCCAAAACCCAAAGGCCTGTTGTCTCAACAAGATCGAAGCCATCATTTCTCCAATTTAGTTGAAGGAATACTTCCTGGGATGCTTAAATCTAATGAAGTTACTGCTATCGAATATATATTTTATAATTACATCAATGCAAGAGCAATAATTACATTTCAAGATTCTACCATAGTAAACACCTTATACGAGCAAAGAGCAAGTCTTCTTGACCAAGGAATATGGATTACAAGATTTTTTGAAAATCATGCTCCACCGTTCAATCTTCTGCTAGAGCTAAATTCCAACTCAAACTTTCCGGCACAAACAAAGAGGAATAGTGAATTCGATCAAAGAACAGCAGATGACTGGACTTATGAGAGACATGAAGATCCAAACGAAACTCTTGTTACCCAACATCGAGTATCAACCGCTGTAAATCCAACATCTAAAAATAACCTTACAAACTATTCTCACTTTTTACCAGAAGAGCTGATACTCCTAGACTCATACAGTGAACTGGACTCAAAGGCTCAAGCAGTGATACTTACTAGACTCAGAAAGTTAATCTTGACTCTAGAAGAAAATAGACTCCCTGACAAACAACATCTGCTACTAAGTGCTTCAACCAATTTGAATCCCCAAATTAGAGCAGAGTCTTTTGAACAAAATAGTCCTGTTTTATCCGAACAGAACCCAAGGGGTAAGCAGCTTATGAATCCAACAACTCACCCCCTGTTAGAGAACCTGGTACAGATAACGAACAACTCTAATCAAGCTAACAATCTAATATCGCAACAGGAAATGCCTCTAACGTCTGATCGAAATCTGTAGACAATCTCGAAATATAACTCTTCTAGACTTTCTGACATCTGACTGAAAAGTAATCCATCTATAGATAAATTAAAAATAGCCTCTTGGAATATTGCAGGCTGGAAGAGTAAGGTAAATGATGAGTATGTAAAGGACTTTCTGCTCATGCCTGATTTCATTCTACTTCAAGAAACCTGGTCCGTGGAAGGAGTCAATCTAGAAGGATATTCATTATATCATATGCCAGCTATTATGAGCGATAGAGGCGGACGCCCAAAAGGTGGGCTTAGTATTTATATTGCAACTTTGTTGAAAGTTAAATTTACTAAGTTGTGTATGATACATAAATTAGCGATGGCAATTATTTTAAAAATGTCAAATTTTTCCTTAATTCTCGTTAACGTTTATCTCCCACCATGTCGAGATAAAAAGATAGCTAGAAAACAAACGGCTTTATTGGAATCTCAGCTAACTAACTTGACATCAACCTATCCAGAAATGCTGATGATATTAGCAGGAGATTTTAATGCAAGGATGGGACAATCTGACCCATCCCTATATGCTAAATACCATCAACTGTCTCCAATAGTTGCAAATTGTCAAAATATACCCCCGAGACAATCAAAGGACAAGCCAACAAATTATGCTGGTCTCTGTCTAATGAATTTGATAATCAAATTGAATCTCATTTTATTAAATGGCCGTACAAAAGGTGATACGGAAGGGGAACTTACATACTTTTCTGTCAGAGGCTCTTCGACGATTGACTTAATCTTTATATCTGAAGAGATAATCCATTTAGTCGAAAACTATAAAATTACAAACCGTCCTGAAAGTGACCACTCTCCCGTTTCCTTGGAATTTAACTGCTATGATGAACATCTACATTTAAAACGACGCATGTTTGCGGATGAAAAAATGGAAATACGTCAGGCCAAGATTAGATGGGTGTCAAATTTAGAAAAGGCTGTTACTGACAGTCTGAGTTCCCCGGAAATACAGTCTATTAAAACCCTTCTCCTATCTCCCACGCTTTCGACAGATCCCTTCCAGGATCTACATAAACTGATGGTAGCTTTACAAACGACCATTCAACAAACCTCAAAAGCTAAATCAAAAGCGGTTTATTATAAATCTAAACCTTGGTTTGATAAGGAGTGTGAAGGCACCCGTAAGGAATTAGTGGCCATGTATCATAGGTATGAGTCAAGTAGATCTTTGATCCACCTACAAACATACTGCGACGCAAAGAAGAAGTACAAAAGATTAATAAGGAGAAAAAAAGGGTTAGAAACCACAGAAACTTGGCAGCGGCTTATAAATGCGGCCAAATTGAAAAATTCAAACATTTTTTGGCGTTTAATTTCCCACCATTGGCCAAAGACCAATCCCAAATCAAATTGCGTGACACCTCCAAATGATTGGGAGAATTATTTCTCAAGAGTCTATCACGCCAATACTGACTCGGCAATTGAGAATCAATATTTACTAAATGAGGCTTCCCCCTGGCCCCCTGGCCCAAATGAGGAAATCTTAGAACTTATTACTAGATTAAAACCAAACAAAGCTCCAGGCCCAGACAATATTCCATCTGAAGTCTTTAAAACAAATGCAAAATGGTGGGCTCCCATTTTGGCATCCCTTTTTACTTATATTGATTCCTCTATGAAGATCCCGGCCAATTGGGGTATGGCAATTATTATTCCAATTTATAAAAAAGGCCCACAATCCAGTCCGGCAAACTATAGGCCAATAAGTTTACTCAACATTATAAGTAAACTATATGCAGCCCATCTCCACTCAAAGCTGACACTTTGGCTGGAACAAAAAGATATTCTAGCCCCAGAGCAGGCAGGCTTCCGTCCAAGACGATCAATACTCGAACATGCATTGATTTTGCAACATTTAGTCTCCAAATATGCTCAGAATAAAGGAGGTGCTCTATATACTGCGTTTATAGATTTAAAAACCGCCTTTGACTCGGCTCTACGTGGGGTTACCCTTGAAAACGGTCCGGAAATTACAACTGGTGCAGAATGCGGCGGCTTGTTTGCTTACAAACAGCCGCCGCCGTGATCACATCACGCCAGTTTTATTCCATCTACATTGGCTTCCAGTTGTTTTCCGGGCCCAATTCAAGGTGTTGGTGTTAACCTTTAAATCCCTATACGATCTCGGCCCAGTTTACCTGAAGGAGCATCTCCAGTACCACCAATTGGGCCGCGCGACTAGATCAGCCACGCAGGGCCTTCTCTCAGTCCCATCAACAAAGACAGCTAGGTTGGTGGGGACTAGAGAGCAGGCATTCTCAGGGGCGGCCCCCACTCTCTGGAATTCCCTCCCGTTTGATCTTCACTATGCCCCTTCCCTGGATATATTTCGCCGAGCCTTAAAAACTTGGCTCTTTGGACAGGCCTTTGGGATTTCCGGGGTGGGCTAATTTTTCTATGATTGTTTTAAAATTGTTTATAGATTGCCCTACATTGTTTTATACTGCTGCTATTTAAAATGGTTACTGTTGACTGCATTGTATTTTATTCTGTGTTGTATTGTATTTTACCGAATTTTATATGTACGTCGCCTAGAGTGGCTTCGGCCAGATAGGCGACACAAAAATTAAATTTATTATTATTATTATTATTATTATTAGATAGAGCTAGACTGTGGACCAAATTAATAAATTTAGGTATAGACAAGAGATTGCTTATACTGTTACAAGGACTCCATAAAAACACTTCCCTCCAAGTAAGATGCAGCAATAAGGGTTACTTGACAAACCCCATACCAACATTTAAAGGTGTCAAGCAGGGTTGCGTTTTGGCTCCCTTGCTGTTTAACATCTATATTAACGATGTTTCTAAATTGGCTTCTATACCCTCCCATGCCCCGATTTTAGCAGGCAGCTCGAGAAATATTCTCCTGTATGCTGATTATATAGTATTGATATCAAGGACCCCGATTGGCTTAAAACATTTACTGTCTCAATTAGCCTCCTATTGTTCTGCCGAACTATTGAAAATAAATTACCAAAAAACAAAAGTAATGACCTTCACCAAAAAAAGAAATAAACATCAGTGGTATATAGAAGGCCAAGAAATTGAACAGGTGAATTCCTTTAAATATCTGGGAATAACTTTTCAAGCAACAGGGAGCCATCGATTGCATACCAAACTGGCGGCACTTAACGCCAAAAAAACAACGAAAGCCTTGACAACTTTCTTTTATTCCAAAGGAGGACAATCCATCCTCCCCGCTCTAAAAAACGTCAACGCAAAAATTATCCCGCAACTGATATTTGGCTCCCAAGTAAGCACCAACGATAACTTAACTGAACTCGAAACAGTTCAGAATAGTTTCTTAAGATCTATCATGGCCGTCCCCTCTTGTTCCAAATTGTGTGCTAAGATTAGAGCTGGGTGTTCAATCTATTGAATCTAGAATATGGATATGCAGGATCAACACTTGGTTAAAACTTATTTTCGAACTGATAGGATTAGCTCACCTTATTTTGAGTGATAATTGTAAATCCATTTGGGCCAATGTGATACAAAATAAAGTTCTAAAAATAGGCTTTTCTATACAAGCAATCCAGGCTATGGGTCTGGAAGCCGCTCGGTCCAATATCAATCAGAGGCTAAGAGATATTGATGTTCAACATCACCAAAAGTTAATAAAAAATCAAAGATGTAATTTAAGCTTTCTGAAGCCAATGCCATATATATCAGACTTAGCCATTCCAAAATATCGGAAGGCCTTTACCTGGATGAGACTAAATGTTCTTCCCTCTGCCCTTCTAGATGGACGCTTTAATAAAACTCCGTACAAGGACAGATTATGTCCGTGTGGGTCCGGGTAAATTGAAACTAATGCCCATGTGTTGCTGCGTTGTCCATTCTATTCCACTCAGAGACTCCAATTAATCTCGCCTTTATTAGAACCTTACTTGTATCGATCTGAATCTTCCTGGTTGGATTATCTACTGGGCGATCAATCACCAGAGACGACAGTTGCCAAGTACAGTTTGACTGCACTAAATCTTAGGAAACTCATGCTAAACAATTCTGATTAGCTCTTACATTGATTGGGAGTCATATTAAAAATTTTTAATATAAGTTGTAAATTTTAAGTTTTAATAGTTTTACATTTTAAATTAGTTATATCTATCATAGTTAAAGATTTTTTAAGCTCTAAGACTTATAGGATTGATCTATAGAGATTCATTTGCATTTATATGTGATTAGTTGATCGTAATTTAACATGTCTCATATCATTATGTTAAGAGTTTGAAGTAGGTCAAATTCGAACTTAATTGTATGTGAGCAAAATGTACAATTGTTAACAGTGCTTGTTGTATTCATCCGTGGCTGGTCTTGTGACTGTAATAAAGTATTGTATTGTATTGTATTGTATTATTGTATTGTGGCAGTGAGGGCGACAAAGAAGACCCACTTCTCTGCCTCCATCGCATCCTCAAGTAGCCGTCTATTGGAGCTTTTCCGTATTGTCAGGAGTCCCACTGTGAATTGTTTACAAGGCACTTTGAGCGTAAAGTTGCTCGCCTCTGTAGCAGTCTTGATGCCCCCTCTACATCTACTGTAGTCCCCAATGAGGTGTCCAGTGCAATGTCTGCTGCAACTTCTTGGGAATGGTTTCAGTTGTTGCTGCCTGATGACGTAGACAAGGTGCTTGTGATGATGTGGCCAGCAACGTGTCCTCTCAACCGTTGCCCTTCTTGGCTTATTAAAGCTTGCCGAGGGGGTTTGACTGAGTGGATCCATCTGTGGTCAATGCATCATTGCAGGAGGGAGTGGTTCCACATTCCTTGAAAGAGGCGGTGATCTGACCACTCCTGAAAAAGCCCACCCTGGACCCATTGGTTTGTGACAACTACTGACCGGTTGCAAGTACCCCCTTTTTAGGGAAGGTGATTGAGAGGGTTGTGGTGCAGCAATTGCAAGTATTCTTGGATGAAACAGATTATCTTGATCCATCCCAGTCTGGGTTCAGGCCTGGTTATGGGACTGAATCAGCCTTGGTTGCTGTCATGGCCCCGTCAGAGGACTCCTCAGATGAGGACGACTCGGGAGTAACAGCAGCAGACCCAGGAGCAGCAGGAGACACGGAGGAGCCTCCTGAGAATCCAGCTCCTTCTGCCCCTCAGCTGCAGAGCACCCCAGGGACAGCAGAGGCCCTGCAGCCAGACACAGACAGTGAACAGGATACTCCCCCCTCACCTGCAGAATGTAGACAGCAGAAGGTCAGGCAGAAGAGAGGCAGGCCTGTCTCCTTAAGGCCCAAACGCTGAGGGCTCACACCTGCTGTCCATCCTGCTCTTTATAAGGCACACCTTGGGTGCAGCTTGTTGCTGACTGCAACGTCAAGCGTGGCTTTTTGTAGACCTAGTTTCCCTGCAGCATCTCTTTGACTGACCTCCTTGGCAATTGATCCCGGACCTCCACTGACCTCGCTTCTGGACTTCTGACTCGGCAAGTACGCTTCGGATAGGCCTGGCAGATTTACAACCCGACTGCTGGCTAAGGACTTTCCTTCCCTGCCAAAGACCCAGGAATTTCCAGCCCCCCCTGACACTGCTGATGCAGTGTAGAGCTGACAGTTGCCCTGATGGATGACCTTTATTGGGAGAAGGACAGGGGGAGTGTGACCCTGTTATTCTTACTTGATCTCTCAGTGGCTTTTGATACCATTGACCATGGTATCCTTCTGGGCCGACTTGGTGAGAGGGGTATTGGAGGCACTGTTTTACAGTGGTTCCGATCTATCTCCGAGGTCACTCTCAGAGAATAGCATTGGGTGACTGTCTTTCGGCCCCCTGGCAGTTGTGCTGGGAGGTGCCGCAGGGTACCATCTTGTCCCCCATGCTATTTAACATCTATATGAAGCTCTTTGGAGCAGTCATCAGGAGATTTGGGGCGAGGTGTCAGCAGTATGCTGATGATACCCAGCTCTATTTTTCCATAACATCTGAATCGGGAGAGGCCATGCAAGCCCTGAACCGCTGCCTGGTGGGCTGGATGAGGGCCAATAAACTGAGTCTGAATCCTAGCAAGACGGAGGCACTGTGGGTTGGTGGTTCCCGAGTTCGGATAATTGGTCAGTTTCCTGCTTCGGATGGGTCATACTCCCTCTGAAAGTGCCGATCTGTAGTCTGGGGGTGCTCCTGGATCCATCTTTGTTGCTAGAGGCCCAGGTGACCTCCGTGGCTAGGAGTGCCTTTTACCAGCTTTGGCTGATAGGACAGATGCAGCCGTTTCTGGACCAGGATAGCCTGACTACTGTTGTCCACGCAGTGGTAACCTCCAGGCTGGATTACTGTAATGTGCTCTGTGTGGGGCTGCCCTTGAGTTTGGTCTGGAAGCTGCAGCTGGTGCAAAATGCAGTGGCAAGATTGTTTACTGCGGCAGGGTATCACCAACACGCTATCCCGCTGCTGAAAGAATTGCACTGGGTGCCTATTTGCTACTGGGCCAAGTTCAAGGTTCTAGTTTTGGTGTACAAAGCCCTATACAGCTTGGGACCAGGATACCTGAAAGACCTTCTTATCCCTTATATACCCAGTCAATCACTGCGCTCTGCAAGTGACAGCCTCCTGCAGATACCATCTTATCAGGAGGTTCGTTCTGCACAATATAGGAAACTGACCTTTAGTGTGGCGGCACCTACCCTGTGGAATTCCCTCCCCTTAAATATTAGGCAGGCGCTATCTCTGCTATCTTTTCGGCACCTTTTGAAGACTTTCCTCTTTCAACAAGCTTCTTAAGTTGAGACCTATCCCAGTCTGCGTCTGTGTTAGAATTGCTTGTTAATATGGTTTCTGTAATAATGTTTTTAACTGTTTTTTTAAAAAAGATGTTTTTAAAGCTTTTTAAAAATGTTTTTAACGTTGTTTTGTTTTTATGTATTTTAAAGTATTTTTATGGTGTTTTAAAGTGTTTTAGTGTTTCTGTTTGCTGCCCTGGGCTTCTGCTGGGAGGAAGAGCAGGAGATATATAGATATAGATATAGATATAGATATAGATATAGATAGAGAGATAGATATAGATAGAGAGATAGATATAGATAGAGAGATAGAGAGAGAGATAGAGAGATAGAGAGATAGAGAGATAGAGAGATAGAGAGATAGAGAGAGAGATAGAGAGATAGAGAGATAGAGAGATAGAGAGATAGAGAGATAGAGAGATAGAGAGATAGATAGATAGATAGATAGATAGATAGATAGATATAGCTATATATAAAATCTAAGAGAAAGCTGGAAATGAGAACAGTATTCACACAGAATCTGATCATTTTTGCTGCAGTTAGCAAAGAACAAGACTGCTCTCCTTTAGACAAACCCTAAGCTGCAAGTCCAGCACCACAAAATGGACGTTCCCGCTTATTGTTGGAGCACAAATCATCATTTTGACAAAATGAAAAGTTTGCTCCTTTCTGAGGGTTAGTTACAAGCTTTCTTGCTGTAAGAAGGGCTGGCACCAGAGGGCAGCCAGGTTGGACCCTGTCCAAGGACCTCTGCTGCCCAGAGGGGCACCTGAAGAGCCCCTCCTTAGGGTGGGAGGGTCGCATTCCCATTCCGTGATCCATGGCAGCTTCAGGTCCTGACCCTGCCATGGATCATGGAACGGGAGCTCCCAGGCACCCTCCCATACAGACAGTGTGGGCTTTAATAAACCCACATGAATGCCCCATCCACCTCTTCCATCCCTGAGAATGCCATGTATGCTGTGTGCTCATACCTGCCATCAACTAAGATGGTGGCAGGGCCTCCCTAAGGGACTGACACCCTGCCACCGAGCACACATGCCATTCACTTGACACGATGCGAGATGAAGTAGGTGGAATGCAAGGGTGGGTGCCACGGGAGGTTGGTCCCCACGGGCCCAGTCATGCCTGGTGCCGCCCCGGTTGTAAGATAATGATTTTGTCTAATTCAAAATTCTGAAATTTTGATTTCAGTGTGTTGCAGGAACTGAAAACTGGCAGAGAGTAAACACTGAGATCCCTGTAAAGTCCCCTCGCTTTGCACTTTTTGACTTAGCTGAAGGGAAGTCCTACCAGTTCCGTGTCCGTTGCTGTAATTCAGCTGGAATTGGTGAACCCTCAGAAGCCACTGAAGTCACTGTGGTTGGTGACAAACTTGGTAAGCGTACAGTCAAGGGCACTGTGGATCAACAATAGGTGCCTCAACATTATTGTGAACTTTTTCTTACTTGAATGGAAATGTGTTGGTCTTTATCCATGTTTATGATTTTTACATTGACTTAAATTGATTGTCATTTAATATAGTGATGGGCAATATGTTCCTCACAGGAGGTGGGAATGTAAAAAATCATGATCTAGAACATTGCAATTATTTTGCTATAAGTAGAGATATAGATTTAAATATAAATACAGCTATACATCGAATTTATGCTGCGCAGTGTACTTATTCCTGGAATTTTTAATCTCACCTGTAAACATTTTTTTTGGTAAGGCAGAAATATAATCAGTGATGACATTTGAAAATCAATGAGCTTTTTTCTTCTAGGAGGTGGCACTGGGAGGCCCCTTTTTACCAATTCATGATGGAGTGGGGAGGAATAAGCAGCTCTCATTTACTTACTGGGGTGGAGGCCAAGGGATGGTGGAGAAGCTTGGTAGGTGAGCTCCCATGCTTCCTAACAATTAGCATGGCCACATGATTTAACAGGAGGCCACATTGCTATGAAAGATTATTGTGTAAACAAAACAGAGCAGTTCAACTTTAGCGTATGTAGTACAAGCACCTCAGTTTGAATTTCTTTTTACTGGGATTCTGGATTACCACATATTTTTGTTTGATCTCTGCAACCATAAGATGTGGAAATACAAAAAACTAGGTCAGAGTTTCTAGCTTTGCCTCTGGACTAATGTGCAACTTATAGTTTGTATATTGCTCATCACATATTAGGAACTGCTTTTATGTATACTGTATATTCTTGTGGAGTATTGATTCTCAGCCTGTGTCATGGTAACATATCCTTTCATCATGAAACTGTTCAAATGGTAGGGATTATTCTTGTTCATCATTACCATTCCCCACTAACTGGGGTGTGCTGTTTGGTAATCTTGTGTGCACAGAAGATACAGTCTGCTCATATCATCCTCTCAATATTAGTCAGTAGATCTCAGCATTATATTTAGCATAAGTAAGAGAAGAGTAGGAATCCAGTATTTTAATGTCAATGATGGTGGCCATTAACTTGTTTTGGGATTTTTGTTTTTAGATATTCCTAGTCCTCCTACCCAACTTGTACCTACCAGAAATACAGACACCTCTGTAGTTCTCACTTGGACAGAACCCAAAGATGCAAAAGAGTTGGTTGGATACTACATAGAAGCAAGCAAAGTTGGATCTGGTCACTGGGAACCATGCAACAATAATCCAGTGAAAGGCACAAGGTAATAGATCAATGGCTGGATGGGAGGCTTATAGTTTATTATGCAGTGAAGCATAGCTTGCCAGTTGTTGTTTTTATATATACTTTGAAGTCAGACCACCTTTCCTCAGTTTCAAATTAATATCTTTAGAAAAATGGTTTGCGACATTATGCTACGATATTATGCAGCAGTTGGTATTTCCAATTCTAATGACTTATTTCCTGGCACAAAACAAATAATTGTTGACTGGTTGTGCAAGAGGACTTCCATTCTGCTGGAGAACAGCCGCTGTTGGATTTCACCATCCAGAGAAGAACATATAGGGGCACTATTTGTGATTTCAATGGGGCAGTGGCAAAATTCTCTGCAAGGATATATCGAAAATAGGATTGCCAAAAGGGAGTCTATTTTAAGAGCATTTTCCTTACTTCTTAAAAAAAACCCTAATAACAATAGCAATGGTATCCAAATATTTACTTTTTAATAGGATTTGTGCCTTTGGCATACATAATACATAGGCCTATTTAGTTTGTATAAGATTTGATGTACACTAGGTAGAAGCACTGAGTTGGCAAAAAAAAAAGTATTCCTAAAGAGTAATTACAAGTGAACTGAAGCACAAGGTGGGATTGTTTTCCCTTCCCTCCCTTAATTGTGCTTCTAAATACATATGCCTTCTGCTGAAATGTTTGCTTATGAGAACTGTATTAGAATAAAATAGAATTCTCTCCGTTGCTTCTTAGGATATTGCTGTCAACTACAAAAAGAAATCATTCATTTATCAGAAAGAGAAATCTTTATTGCATTTGCTTCCAGTAATGTAATCAGTGAGGACTTGAAAGGAATGATTGGAAAACATTATACAAGAGAATTCTGGGGTACTTCCCTGAATTTTTTTCTCCCCTTAGAACTCTTAGGTGTCCTTGGGTTCTTGTGCCTCTTACACAAATGCCACATATCACAGAAGCATTCAGTAACAGAGTTTGCAAATGCTGAAATGTGATTGAGTAGTCACTAGTAGTGTTTTACTTTAGATTCACTTGTCATGGACTTACTATTGGGGATCGCTACATTTTCCATGCCAGAGCAGTTAATGCAGCCGGACTCAGTGGGTATTCACAGGAATCGGAAGCAATTGAAGTCAAGGCAGCTATTGGTAAGTAACCTCTTGTTCCTATAGCAGAAATGGAAAACGTCATTATGAGTATTATAGACAGGGATGTGATTAACTGATAATATTGATTTCCAGTATTGTTTGTACATATTGACTATGCTTTGGTAATATTTTGTATTTTACTTTCACTGTTTCACAGTCACTATGCATTTGTAAACATCTCACCTTCACCATCCCAGACTTCCCTGTGACTCTGTATAGAAATTATGTTCACATCACATCACTCTGTGAAATGACCTGGCAGTCTGATTCCATCAAGTGGTATATATTTCACCTCTAACATGCCCTAGCTTGCAAACATATGCCTGTTAATTTACATGCCTAATTTACTTCATTGTTTGACTCCAGTAATGCAGTTATTCCTATGTGCTGAAGTTCCGTCAGTCTTTTTTCATATTTTATGTTGCTGATGAGACATTTGGCATGACCAGTGTATTAATAACCCTATTAATTGAAGTACTTCACAACTTCAGGGAACATCTATGTGACACACGGTTGTGAGGTTACTTTAACAGATCCTATGACCTGCCGAAGAATCTAGCATTAATGTAGTACTTTCAAGGTACTGGACGTTGTTCAGTCTAATATTCGGAAGAACATTAACAGCATGCAAGTATTAGCTGCTGAAATGTATGGTTTTAAATGCTGGTGAAAATTTCATATAATCAAACCATACAGTGTACTGTTTGTAACTGTAAGTTTTTAATGTCCTGTCTGTCATGCTTTATGTCCATTTCTTCATTCAGTTGAATAATGGAGAATTGGGAATGAAAGAACTCTAATTTCAGATGTCTTTGTTATTTTCTGGCAAATATAGGGGGAGGATTGCTTCATGATGTATGTCCTGGACTAAGTGGTAAAGCTGATGGACTAACAGACCACACTGCCAACTGGGAAGGCATGCATGAGTCCTCCCAGCCTGTCTTTGACACAGATGCTTTGTTAAAATGCAATGCTAAACCTAACAGACAAACAGTGCCTGATAGTTCTGGTAAGCAGAGGAGTCCAACAGACAAAGTGGATGAAACAGTTCCACCCCCTTCGTCACAAAAGGCAACTACCAAGCAGGCAAGTAAGTCTCATCCTGGGGATCGCTCAGCATTGGAGAAAATGAAAAAGAATAAAGATATAGGTGAGCTTTGGTCATATGCAGTGATTTTATCATACAGCTCCATCATTTCAGACACTTAAAATCTGTGATCATTCAAATTTCAAAAGGACATCCTTGCCAACGCTACATTTTTCACCATCTCCATCTAATGAAGGCTCTGCTTTCCATCAAAGGTCATTATGTATATTAGTGATTAGGGCTATGGCATATATATATGTTGCATCTAACAATAAGCTTGCATGTTGCATTTGTTTGGTAATTTGGTTAGTGTTGTTTAGATTTATTATTATTAATAGTAAAAAAGCATACATGACATCTATATCAGCTTGGTAACATTTATACATCTTTGGCACTTTTGTTCATTTTGGTGCTATTATGGTACAATGGAAGTGGAAAAGGAAAAATCAAGTTGGAGACACATTATTTTGTATATCATCAGGAATTTTTGTTTTCTAGTAGTTCAGAGAAGCCCAATCTTTTTGAGCCTGGTGGCACATGTGGAAATCTAAAAAAACTGTTATGTGCATCACAAAATACCCATTTCACAGAAGAAGAAAAGCTCAGACACTACCCATGCTCCCAAAGGCAAAACACCCACACTTTAACAAAAAACAAACAAACAATAAAACACAGACAACAATGCATGCAATCTTCAAAAAAAACTCCAGACAATCCCTCCCCAAACAAAAAAACAAAAAGAAAAAGAGAGAGAGAAGCAAGCCACCTCCTTTTTTATATAAAAAATGGGATGGTCAGGTGGCCTTTGTAGCTGCCAGGGAGGGGTAGGCAATAATAGATCTTAGGAGCAGATAGTTTCTTCCAGTTGAGGATCTGACACAATAGATCAAGACAGTGTCTATTTGAAAACATCAGGCTAATATACTAAAGGCATTTAAGAGTATAGGCAGTATCCAGGGTAGCAGAGCAACCTGCATAACAATTGAGTTTCACATCCTCAAAGCAGAACATCCAGATGCCATATGAACCTGCAAGGACAGAAGGTTGCTCACCATCGAGTGCAAAATGTGAAACTACCATCTTCAGGAAGATAAGCAAGATCTACAGCTACGTGTCTGCTATTCCAATCTGTTAAACAGGGCAGCAAAATAATAAAACTATATAACACACATTTTAAAATAATAGATTTGAGAAGTCATAAGGTCATCTAATCTAAGCCTTTGTTTAGGTGAAACAAAAAGCATAAAAGATGCTTACAGTGTATATTGCTTAATGTGGGTCACACAAGCCAGCGAAGCCACGTGCTGCAAAGGTATTAACAACCAAAGCTCATGGTCACTGGCAAATCTGATATGGAACAAAATTTATTTCTGATTCCAAATAAAGCAACCAGTGGTACCATGACTGAGTGGTAGCAAACCCCATTCACTGAATTATCCCAGGGAAATAATAGGAGCACCTAGCATCCTTTCTCTAGCTATTTCAGTGTTTGACACTCAAGAGAAAAAAAATAGGAAAAGAAAATTCACAGTCATATATTTGGAAAAGTCATGACATTTATATATGTTTATACTTGTCACATTTTATTTATTGTGAAAACATTCCTTGTTTTGTTCCATTAGATTCAGTACAACTTGCAACTTATATATACTATATATATTATTATATATTAAGACCACAACCATCAATCTATCCTGAAAGCCCAAACAACAAATCGTATTAAAAACATCAACAAATTCAATTGAAAGTAACAAACATCTCATTTTTTTGAAGGCCACAAAAGGAAGCAGAGGGTGTACCTCAGCAGGGGGTGTTTCACATAGCCTCAGGGCACCTGTTGAGAAATCCTTGGTCCATCTGGCACTGGATCTTATCTCTCTTTTACTAATGGTCTTTACGCAGGGCCTGTCCAATAGATCTTGTGAAAATACATGCAGCTGATTGCAAAGGCTACTTTGGAGTTTTCATAAGTTCCTTTTTTGATTAAATTAAGTTGGGATATGATAACTTCTGCAAAAAGATTCAGTAACTGAAAAATGGAATTCTCAGTAGACTACATTCAAGATGTGATGTACAACCACAGTTAATACTGACCTGTAGAAGATAAAATCTATATCAGGGTGCCATTGCAGTTAAAGGGAAGAAATACTACATGTGAAAGTTGTTGCTGGACAGATGTTTCCTTCTTTTGTTATAATATTCAAAAGCATTGTTCCAGATGTTTTCAGTTATTCTCCAATTGGACTGCTGTGACTTATGATGTGCATATACTTTCCATAAGGTAGGTGTACCAAGATGTGTAACCATAGTATCAAATTATCACTGGACACCAAACAGAAGGAGGAGGAAAAGGTTTTTTTCAAAAACCTGCAAGCACAAATGTTTGGATTCAGCAAAATAATATAAATCATTGACATCTCAATTCTACCAAGGTTTTCATTCCATGTTTTCATTGTTTTGAAGTAGACTCACGACTTTATAAGAAGTGAGAATCAAGATACGCTTTCACCCTATGTCACATTATTTTGTAAATACAGGTTCCGAAAGGTACCTTCCCTCAATTAACATGGATTTAGGGAAGCCTGTATTCATTATCCAAGAAGTATTTTCGTGGACTGCTGGAATTTTGCTTGGGAGAGGTCTGAAGAATCCAAACAAATGTTTGATTTGACTAACTGAATCCTTCTGTCATAACAATAAACTATTCCCTTCAAAACAGCTCCTCCATCTCCACCATATGACATAACTGTGCTTGAAAGTGTTCATAACTCAATGGTCCTTGGATGGAAACAGCCAAAAACTATTGGTGGGGCTGAAGTAACTGGCTATTATGTGAATTACCGGGAAGTGATTGATGGAATACCTGGAGAGTGGAAAGAAGCTAACATTAAGCCAGTTAGTGAAAGGGCATACAGGGTAAGAGACTGATTTTCATGTTGCTAGACAAGTAGTCCTTTGCCCAATTTTTGGCAAATACCTCCTCCCTAGCACCTTTATCCCATGTTGTTCAGGAACCCCCACATACACACTCCAGCCCTCTGGAGAGGCTTTTTGGGAGTGCAAGTGGGACAAAATACTTTCCTTTTATGCATTTCCTTAAATTAATTTATCTTAGGATCCCTATGCTGAAAAAAGTCAAAAATATATTTTTTAAACTTATTTTAGGATTCAAACCTATCATTTGACTATTTTTGGTTAGGCTCTGAATGCTATTTAATTGTACTAATTTTGCTATATGTCCTTCTCTTATGTATTTTTGTTTAAGTTGGATTACCGCATTGAGCAGGGGATTGGACTTGATGGCCTCATAGAACCCTTCCAACTCTACTATTCTGTGATTCTATTATTGTATCTAATTAGAATAGTGGATACATTCTTGGTATCAGTAGGAGGACTTCTGGATCCAACATTTTCACTGGAGGCTTAGGTGGTCTGGTGGCTAGGAGTGCCTGTTTCCAACTATGGCTGGTTCACCAGCTACAGGCCCTTTTGAACAGAGATGACTTAGCCACAGTACTCCATGCTCTGGTGGCTTCTAGATTGGATTATTCCAATGCACTCTACATGGGGCTGCCTTTGAGGATGACTTAGAAACTTCAACTGGTCCAAAATGCTGCAGCCAGACTATTGGCTGGGGTTCTGTTTAGAACTCCAACTTCCATAGTCTTATTAGTTAGCCAAGTGTCCGTTTAGAACTCATATAACCCCTGTTTAAAAATAAGTACAGTAGTTGCAAATTCAAGGTGCTAACATTACATCTTAAACCCCTAA
This sequence comes from Rhineura floridana, assembly GCF_030035675.1. NCBI lineage: Eukaryota > Metazoa > Chordata > Lepidosauria > Squamata > Rhineuridae > Rhineura > Rhineura floridana. The sequence continues at coordinate 242,590,375 of NC_084480.1, forward strand.
ATGACTTAGGTCCCAAAAATCTGAAAGACTGCCTCCTTCCCTACACGGGTTAACATCAGTACAGTTGGGCTTCTTGGTAGTTCCACCACCCTCAGACATAAGGGTGGTGGCAGTCCAACAGAGGGCATTCTTTGTGGCAGTTCCTGGGTTGTGGAATTCTCTCTCCACAGTGGCATGTCTTGTACCTTCATTATAAACTTTCCATCCTATAGTGAAGATGCACCTCTTTATCCTGGTTTTTGACACCTGGTAACACCAAATTACAGCCACAGGAATAGGGTGGGTCCTGAAAATATATATATATCTTTCAGGACCGACCCTATTTCTGTGGCTGTAATTTGTTTTAAACAGATCTTGGCAAAGTTAATTTTTTTGAACTACAACTCCCATCAGCCACAGCCAGCATGGCCACTGGATTGGGCTGATGGGAGTTGTAGTTCAAAAAAGTAACTTTGCCAAGCTCTGGTTTTAAACCATTTTTAATATTGAATTTTAAATTTCTGTAAACCACCTTGGGACCTTAAGGTGAACGGTGGGTAAGAAATCAAGTATAATAATAACAGCAGCAACAATATATATTATTATTATATGGCTGTGCACAAACTAGCTGCCAGATCAAAGTGTTTCCATTAGCCACATCTGGAGGGGGAACAGGTTCTTCTACTGATCAGTTGCAAAATCTCTTTGAAGCTGATTTTTTTTAAAAAAAGCACTCAAGTTGCTCCCAGCAGGACTTACAGGAAAAAGGGGCAGGGTTTGACTAATGTTGCGTGCCTCCATTTTCAGAAGAGAGCCTGGAACCAGCAGAAGAGTGAATGTGTCTACCCTATGTATAAATTAAAAGACTTGCATAGGCTGCTAACATCAGAAAGCCACTTGGCTTCCTAAATTATGTCATTATAGAACCTTTAGCTTGATGCCAATAAGGTACAAGTCATGATTATTTCTAAATCAGATATATAAAATGTCTGCTACCTTTTCGATATGCATTTTTACAAGGCAATAAAGAGCATAATTTTGAACATTAAAGATAAACTGTTAATTTAAAAGTCACATGCCATATTAACTTCTTTCCAATCTCTGATGTAGGTCCATGACTTGAAGGAAAATACAACCTACCAGTTTCAAGTGGCTGCTGCTAACCTAGCTGGGCTTGGCACACCTTCTCCAGCTAGCCGATCCTTCAAATGTGAAGAATGGACCATCGCTGTTCCAGGTTAGAACTGGCAGGGGGCTTTTAGTTGGCAGGCGGATCCTTCTTCAGTGTGGCATGCCAGACCAAACTTCATTCAAGATAAGGAATGAGATGCTGACTGGAATAGCAATTTGTGTTTGCTGCAAACAGGTCACTTGCTGGAATCATTAGGGAAATGTGCTCCTGTATGTGCTAAGGATTTATTAAAAAAAAACTTATAAGTTTTGAAGTCAGCTTACATGATCCACAACATCCTCTGTCTGTACAAAGAAGATCTTTAATATGACCTTGACAACTAGATTTAGAACACAAATAGGAGTCTTCTAAATGTGCACACCCATTTTGCTTTCCAAAATTTGCCAAGCAAATTGAAGTGTGCATGCATTCAAAAAGGGAAACTTGTATTACATGGTGATGAAGCATGGACAAAGAGAGGTGAATGCCATGGTGACAGCATTTTCTTCTGCAGCATGGGCTAAGTTTAGGTCACAGTTTGGTTTAAAGTTTTTTATTTCTTTTGTGGTAGGTATGCATAATCACAGTTGTGGCCTTAATTGTGTTCTTCCATCTTTTGTTTATCTTTCAGGACCACCCCATGATTTGTCATGCAGTCAAGTTAGAAAAGATTCTTTGATTGTATTATGGAAACCTCCAGTTTACATTGGCCGAAGTCCTGTAATTGGTTTTTATGTCGACATGAAAAAAACAAATGCATCAGATGAACATTGGAGGAGTGTGAACGAGAAAGCTATTACAAACACATTCTTGAAGGTAAAGTAGTTTAGGGAACAAATCCTACTCTTGTACAATAACTGGTACTGATCACTGACTGATATGCATTTTATCTTGCTAGCACTTTTTGTGGTTTTAGATTGCTTAAGTGCTGTTCTGTCTCAAGTTACACCGGTATAAAACTACTGCAGATGCACTGGGAGGAAATCTGATTCACTACATCAGAAACAGGAGTAAAGTGTTATGCAAATAGGGTGACATGCTCAGTTGTTGCATATAGGCATATGTCTGCCGAACAAGTGTGCACTCCAACTAATGTGCATTCTGTTCAGACATGTCCTGTGAAGTATATGGCAAAAATCTTTTTTTATATCCCGCACCATATCATGTTGTTTTACCACAAATTTGTAAGTTCAATTTCTTCACTGTTAGAATATACAATTTCATAGAAATGGTCCAAGGCATAGGATTGTCTGCACTTAAGAGTCTTGATACTCTTCCAAGGACAGGCACAGTCCAACCAACACTAAGCACTTTTAAATCCCATTGGTTTCAAGCGGAAAGTGAAGCACATTGTGAAATTTCTCCCATTGGAAATAAAAGGAACTTGAGTGTTCTTAACTTTGGCTGGGTCATGCCCAATATCAAGAATGGGGAACCTGTGGCCCTCCAGAAGCTGTTGGATTAATACTCACATCATCCTAAGAATTGGCCGTGCTGGCTGGGGCTAATAGGAGCTGCTGTCCATCCAAACATCTAGAGATCCATAGGCTCCCCATCCCTACCCTGTTCGTTTTATCATTGGTAATATTGATGTTGCCATTCAAGTAAACACATATTTATGTCTGTCTTTATCATTCATAACAATTTCTGCACAGAATGAGCAGTTCCTCTAATCTAATCAATGCCCCAGGATAACAGAGGAGGAAGGGGCAAAATTTTCATAAAGACTAACAAAAATGATTGGGTGGGGGGCCTATTAAGGATGAAGCTGAGGTGGTTCAGGAATGGTTTTGTGGAAGGCATTAGTTCTGAGGATTTAGAAATGGAAGACAGACTTGCCTTAATGGTGGGGGAGGCTGTTCTAGGCACGTGTTCTAGAAGGGGGCATGGAAATGGAACCATGACAACCAAACAAATGAGGTTGGTCAGGGCCATCTCTATTGTAAGACAGGGTGAGATGGCAGATATTGGGATACTATTAAAGGGCAAGAAATAATCAGTTGTTTAGTTTATTATTATATGGGGGGACATGATGTGTATTTCTTTCTCTGGTGCCAGAATGCATTGGACATCACTGGAATTGGTAGATGAATATCTTTAAAGCAGAGAAAGCAGAAGAAGAATAACAGGAGCCCTTGTGGGGGTCAGAAACAAACGAGAAAGGGATAATTGTGGTTTTGTGCAGGAAACCCCCAAAATGAAGCAGTTGCAGCAGAGGCAAATAAGTAGAGTGGTTCTATGATCCCACTACACCAGGGCTAATATGGGTATAACATAGTCACAATCCTTTGTTCAACCATGAGCAAAATCAATGGAACTAACTACAGCAATAGAAACTGAGTACTAATCTTGCAACACCAACAGAAACTCCCATGCTCTTCCTGAAAAATCTGCTGCCGCACAACCATTACTGCATTGCTCTCTCTCGCTCTCTCTTTAGGGCAGGGATGGGGAACCTCAGGCCCAAAGCCCAAATGCAGCCTTCCAGATCTCTGTCTCACTCTCAGAACTCTCCCCAGTCAGCACACCCCTCTCTCCAGGCCATGCCCCTCACTGGCCCTGCTTCCCACCCTGAGTATTTTTGCCCGGCTGGAATGTGTCTGATATGTGTCTTGCTTACCTCAGTTGAGGATAGAGTGGGGTGGGTGACTGTGTGTAGAAATTAGCTCACCGTACAAAGGTAAATTTTAAATTTGTTGTTCTGCCCACTTTTGCCTCTCCCCCTGCCCATCACTGCCACATGGCCCCTGGAGGGTTGCCCAGAAGGTAAGACAGCTCTCAGGCTGCTTTTCATGGACTTAGGGGCAATCCTATCCTGCCCAGAAGAAATCACTTGAGGGTATAATCACTCTGGAAGAAGAGATATCTAGGGAGGGAAAAAGAAGAGAGATGCATGTTGTCAGACAATCCAGGAATAGCAGATGTGAGACAAGTCAGTGAACAGAATCCATCATGAGCTGGAGATAGTTGCAGAATGAGAAAAATATAGAATCAAAACAAGCATAGGCAATCAGCTTTCATAGTGGGAAAAGAAAGGGACAAAGATTAAAGGCTTGTGTAAAAAGCTAGCACAGTTGCTAGAAAGCACTTCCATAGCAGTTTATTACATTTGTGGTGTTGATTTTTGTACCACCATTAAATCATTTTTAATCTTTTTTAATAGTCTGGTGCACAGTCGATATGCCTGCATACAGGGACATTGGGGTTTAATTGAGACACTTGAGATGATGGAGTGGCTGGTTGTATCTCTGCTTACAACTCCTCCCTAGGACTATAGATAAAGAGGCCTCACTGGCATTCATCAGATGACTCTAGTCTGCTACTTGGTCTGTGCTGAGAACTTCACTGCTTCTAATAGGGGTATCTTGGTGGCTCATGGTTCCCTGCTCCATCTTTAGTGCTTTGCCAAGCAAATCCTGTGAAAGACAACACTGAAGTTCAGGTGGCTGAATTTGAGATGGATGCCTGCCTTTCACAATTCAGGGACATGACTAATCTGCAGACATAGTCTAATTCCCCCCCCCACATTGTTCTCCTGTAATTTTGTTTTCTCTAGATCAGTGGCCTAATAGAAGGCACCAGTTATGTGTTTCGTGTACGAGCAGCAAATAAAGCTGGAGTTGGGAAGCCTTCAGATCCCACTGACCCTGTAATAGCTGAAACCCGACCAGGTTTGTTCATGTTCCATTGGTGTTTCCCCTGAGAGGAAAACAAAAATGTCCATATGTATCACAATGATTGGAAACAGGACACACAATGGAATAAATCAGTCCGTACTATAGGGAGCTGAACCAGTGTCTTATATGAGATGACTATAACTTTATACTACCTCCTTATGTGCCTGTACCTCCTCTCATAGAAGAGAAGACAAATACAAATCTCCTGCTCGCTCACCCCCTCACATATCTGATGAAATCCACAAGTAAGAAGACATCAGAGGAGATGGTGGGGGTAAGGTGAGGGTACACCTATGTGTACTCTCCTCCTTTAGAAAGAAAAGAAACACTTGTCTTCCCACCCTGAATCTCCCCCAATGTCCTCATAAACTGAAGAACATCAAAAAAGATAAGAACATCCATTGTCAACCCTTTCCAGCTTTTAATACTGCTAGCAAGGAGAAAGTTTTATCTTTACAACCAAACCCAAGACCCATCTTCTTCAGAACCTCATATTTTGAAGTATGATCGAAGGAGTGTTTTGTGGTCTCTTTTGCACCACTTCTGGTCTTCCTGGGTTTTGTTGTTGTTGTCTTCCCTGATGGAAAGGTGAAGTCACTATGGGCAGTGTTCAGTGAAATAGTTGTGCTAGTACAATGGGATTTTCTGTCCTCTCCTCTCCCACCAACCCCCATGACATCCCCATATCTTCTCTGGTGGGTTGGGACAACCCACATGCTCTCTTGGTAGTTCCACCCTCCTCAGAATCACAGGGTATTGAAGCCCAGGAGAAGGCTTTCTCTGTGGCAGCACCTAAATTGTGGAACAACCTTCCCAGAAATGAAGATCCACCTTCTGACCTTTGAAAGTTAAGGCATTTTGTTTTGTTTTGCTGAATTTATATTGTTCTGTTCCATTTGGAAACAATTCTATGTATTTTAAATTGTAATGACTTTGTCTGTTTTTATCATTGTATTTTCTGTGGCTGTAACACACACCCAAGACCTTATGTGAAGGGCATGCACAAAACCTTATGAATTATTGTTGTTAAACAGAAAAAAATATTACTGATTATTCTCACCACCACCATTTGTCCAAATTTATATTCAGTTTATAAAATACACTTAGTCTAATGTAAGTACGCACATTCAAACTTGCAAAAGTGGTAGAGCATTACTTGAAATACTGTCCACCAGCTTGTCAACTGATAGTATGTGTTCTTTTTTGGGGGGGGGAGGACCATTATCCTTACTTATATACTATCCTTATTTTTAATTATATACTATCCCTAACAATGTTGAAATATTCCCACCTCTCTCAGGTCCTCTCGAGTCTTCTGATTTTGATTTATTTTATATTGAGGCCTAGTCAGCAACTAGATTTCTTGTAAGGCCACTTTAAGAATATAATGAGAGGTTGTACTAAATTAAGAGCGTAAGAAAAGCCCTGCTGGATCAAGCCAAAAGTTCATCCTATTCTCACAGTGGGCCTCCAGATGCGCATGGGAAGCCTGAATTCTCCTTCCTCAAGTAGCTAACTATCATGTTGCCACAGTTGCCTCTCCCATCTTTTAATACTAGCTTGACAACAGAGGCCAGAGAGTGCCTGTCAGATTTGTTGTAGTTCAAGGTCCTCTAGTTTCTGATGAATTCTCTTTATCTGATATGAGAGAAGTGGTGAATTTTCCCACTGCAAGATGAGGTCAAAAGATATTTTGTTTAAACTCAGCATCTGGACAATGTATGAGACAGATTTTTTAATTGCTATCTTTTGATCTTCTAGGAACAAAGGAAGTTGTTGCTGAAGTAGATGACAATGGAGTAATTTCATTGAACTTTGAATGTGATCAGATGACTGCAGACTCTAAATTCATCTGGTCCAAGAATTATGAACCAATTGATGATGATTCTCGGTTAGCCGTTGACACCAAAGGTGGAAAGTAAGAAAAGTTAGAAATGCAAGGACTCCCTTATATGGGATCATTTTACATGTATGTTTCTTTTCCCCAGCAAATTAAATTCTTTCAATGAAATCCCAGTCTGCCCAATCAAGAACTGTTGGTAGTACAAAATTGAATGACTCACACCCATATTGTGTCTGTATGTTTTTGACTTCATGACTAATAGTAATTTATATTGTTATGTGTACAATTTATATCTGGGCTGTAGTACAGCACAGGGGAAAGGTTATTTATTTATATCCCACCCTTCCTCCTGGCAGGAGCCCAAGACAGCATTTATAGCTATAGTTATAACTCCTCCCATCCCCCTCTGCTGCGGCCCTAATACAAATTGCCCTATCCCAATGGCTACTTTCAGGACAGGAAAATTACATGAGGAGATCCAATCACAGAGTGACCATGTAACACCTAGTTTGGCTCTTGTGTGTGTTATTTTACAGCACTTTAGATTTAACTCATGAACCAACAGTCATTTGTGTTGTAACTGCTTGAAACATTCTATCAAAATAAACTTCACTATAATGCCTGAGCTAACAGTCCGCCATGGACTTGCTTGCCAGATACTGTAATTTTGTCCTGGGAATTTCCTGATATTTGATTTGAACACATACCTGTTGCTTAAATAAAGCGGTTTTGTCTTAAAGGTCAAAAGCTATCTTTAAAGATCTTAGTGAAGAAGATTTGGGCATTTACTCCTGTGATGTAACAGACACAGATGGAGTCTCATCAAGCTATGTAATAGATGAGGAAGGTGAGCAACAAGATTATTTTGTCTACATGTCAGCCTTGTCCTTTGCCTCTTATGTCATGTGCAGACAATATATACTGCATTATAAACATATGATCATAGAAATAAAATGTGCAAATTTTCTGACATTGTTTTGCAGAAATGAAACGTCTACTTGCACTCAGCCATGAGCATAAATTTCCTGGTAAGTGGTAACAAAATTGTTAAGTGGGAAAGGGGCAGTGTGTAGCATTAATATTTTGGGTATATGTGAGAAGAGGGGTTTACAACTGCCAGCCTGCAGGATAGTCATATGAACCCTTGAGATCGAGATAGCCTGATGAGCTTCCACACATAGCAGGGGTTTTCTGTAATTGCATTGGAGCCTTGGAACACCCTTCCTCAGGATGTTTGCTTGACTCTTTCTCTCTCACTGTTTCACAATTACACAAAAATGGTTCTGTTCCACTCAAGTTTGGGAAGTCATTTTTTCTCATCCATAATATTTTATAGTATATTTTTAGATGTTTTAACTTGTATTTTATTTATGTATTTATATTTATTTATAAAAAATATTTATATACTGTTATTCATAAAACAAACAAAGTGGTTTACAGCATATACTGTATAAATACACAATAAAATCACAGAGAAATTTAAGATCATTAACTAACTATTGCAGAAAGATACCTTCTCAGTTGCCTGCATAAGCCTGTTGACATAGCAAAGTTTTCAGCAGGTGTTTAAGTCAGAATAGAAGGTGCCTGCTGAATCTCTATTGACAGAGCATTTCACAGAATTAGGCTGATGACACTAAAGGTTCGATATCTTTTTGTTGTCAAATGAGCCTCATCACCTCGGGGAATGACCAGTAATGCTCCTGCAGATGATATGAGTGATCTAGCTGGGCTAGAAGGGTTCAGGCAGTCCCTAAGGTACCCTGCATCTCAGTTGTTTAGGGCTTTGTAAATGATGTGTTTTTATAGTTTTGTTTTATATTATACAGATCCTCCGTGGCGCAGAGTGGTAAGCGGCAGTAACGCAGCCAAAGCTCTGCTCACGGCCGGAGTTCGATTCCAACGGAAGGAGGAAGTCGAATCTCCGGTAAAAGGGGTCAAGGTCCACTCAGCCTTCCATCCATCCGTGGTCGGTAAAATGAGTACCTGGCATATGCTGGGGGGTAAAGAAAGGCTGGGGAAGGAACTGGCAATCCCACCCCATATATATGGTCTGCCTAGTAAACATCGCAAGACATCATCCTAAGAGTCGGAAACGACTCACACTACAAATGCGGGGACACCTTTACCTTTTTATATTATACAGTGTTTTGAGAATTACACTGCTTTGAGAATGGTGTAAAAATCCATTAATATAAATAAATAAATAAATAAATAAGGTCCACTGGAGGGCTTCTTTTCAGGGATTACATTTCTTCATTTAGAAGTTATGCAAAGTTAATCTGAATCCATTTGTTTCTCTGTTTGTATGCATGGCATTTGAGGACTACAGTGGAGTCAGTGTGAGCTGTACTTACTGTTCATAAGAATTGGGATCGAGTTCCATAAAAGTCACCTCATTTTTATATTATTATTATTAGGATGGGGGAGTTCTCCCATACTTCTAGTCTGAAGTGGGAGAGGCTCCTGTGAAGATTTTTTCCCACAACAGGGCATGGTTTAAGTCACTCTAACCTTTTCCATCCTAGCCTTTGGGCCTTATGCTTGCAGCAGTATAGCTAGGGCTGGACCTTAAGGCAGAGGTCCAGGGCCCCACAGCAGTGGCAACAAGCTCTGTCAGCACCTGGGCCAGCATGGACATGCCAGGCTGACGCAGATCATCACAGCATCCTTTCTTTGCACTCTAAAAAGGACCATCTGTCCCTGTATAGACTTGTAAGACCACTTAGAATGATCCGGGGGGGGTTCTCATGGTACTGCATTGTACAGAGTATAGTATGGTGGTGACCTGAAAATGGGCATTTTCTGCTGTTGCCCCTACACTCTAGAATGCCATTTCACTCTACCGCATGTGAAGTAACTTCAATTATTTGCTTCAGATGTCTTGTATCTTTCTGCACAGACTTTCCCTGATCCATAAATTTGAACCTTACCATTAGAATACTTGGTATTTTTAGCACAGTTTTATTATAATGTTGTAATGTTTTTAGGTTTTGTATACTGTTTAGAAATTTAAAAAATATTAAACAGGTTGAAAATGCTTTTAAATCAAATAAATGAATAAATAACATTTCATAATCAGTGGGATAGCTGGCCAGACATAGACATGGTTACAGGTGCTCATTTTATTACTTTTAAAGTAAATTATCATTTTCTGCATCAAAATGGTGCTTATTTCTAAGTAAATATGTTTACCATCAGGACAACAGAAGCGCAACCACTATATTCCTATAGTCATGAAAATGCCACAGACTCGAACTTACAATATCTGAACAGGGTGGTTCATGACAGATGCTCTTGGAGGTCACTGATTCATAGGGTCACCATAAGTCGTAATCAACTTGAAGGCACATAACAACAACAACAAAGTGAATCTGAATGCAAAACTGCATATGCTCAGAGTCTTTCTTTTTTTAATTGGGGCTGACAAGCTGTTTTGTGCTTGTTTTGTGGGTTTTTTTGCTCTTACATACTAGGATTGATCTAGGTAGAACTCTACCATAAAAATGCCAGGGAAGGAGGGAGAAAAATGTCGATTGTGTACTGCACAATTAAAATAACTGTCTATCTCAAGGGCAACCCCTTTAAGCCTCCTAAGTCCATAGTCTAAAATCATCTAGCTGCACCATTCTTATGCTTTCTTTTTGTTCTGTTTTAGGCTAAAATATTCACGGCTAAAATTGCCACAGATCTTGACAGTATGACACAAGTAGCGCTGTACAACATTTTTCTTATTCTTTTCTTTTTACACCCACGGGCTAAACTCAAACAATAACACATGCAACATTAAACTTGTTGGAGTACAGAGGTTATATGAGGTCATAGGGTTGCCTCCTTCTATTCATCTTCAAATGTTCTAGTAACAGCTTTTTCGCAGGGGCATTTCAAAACCTGCAAAGGAAGGAGCATATGGTTTCCTACTTTTTGTCGAGGAAACTTCCTTAGTCTCTCCTTCTGGCTCATGGGCTGTACTTATGGGGATTCCAAAGCAGGCCACAAATTAAGACGCAGTTGCCTTTCTGGTCTATGTTCCAGTCGAAAAGATCACAAGGAAGGGCAAACAAAATGAAATAATGATCTGCCGGTGTCCTACTTCCCCAGTACCTTGGATGCTTTTGAAGCAGGGCTGCGGCAGATTCCCCAGCCTGTGCGGCACTGTTGCCATGGAGATATGATGCCAAGTAGAATCTAAATTTGGGGATCTTCTCTGTTTACTTGGTACTACTTTTGCACAACAAAACTCTACTTGGTTCACACTAAAAACTTGCAAGTAATATTACTTATTAGGTTTTACACTTGGTTGCACTTATGTATGCCATAATATATGTAAATATGAATTAATTAGATGTCATTGTGGGTTACAATGGATGTGTATCAGAAGGAAATTGAGTGTACCTGAAATGTTTCTGAGACTTCCTAAAAAGAAGCAAATAGATAGCGGTTGGCATTTGCCTTTGGGAATGGGTACTTATAAATAACTAGCACCTGCATACATAGATAGCATATTGATAATGACACCCAATAAATTCTTGGTGGGCCCTGAAAATTTTACCAGGGGAAAATTCTGTAGAGGAAAGTTCTGTGAAGTTCTGTTCTCAGCAACATTATCATAATGAGGATGAAGAGGGAAATAATTGCTTTTCATACAATCCTGCATGCATATAACAAACATGCATAAGGACAGGACAATAAGGGGGAGCAGGATTGTGATGGCAAGCCTTGCCCTGGTTGTGTCTGCAATATACCTGCGCACATACAAACTGTATGCATATAGGCGCATATGCATGGTTGGCACAATCTTCAATCACATGTATGAGCCTGCTGTGTACCATTTTAGTGCACATGTTCCCCTGCTGCTGATAGAATTGCACTGGCTGCCCATTAGGTACCAAGCCAAGTTGAAGGTTCTGGTTTTTGTATGCAAAGCTCTATGCAGCTTGGGACCAGGATACCTGAAAGATAATCTTACCACTTATATACCCAGTTGATCACTTCACTGTGCAGGTGAGGGCCTCCTGCAGATACCATCTTGTCAGGAGGTCTATTCCACACAATATAGGCCTGTAGTGTTGTGGCACCTACCCTTTTGAATTCCCTCCCCATAAATATTAGACAGGCACCATCTTTGTTATCTTTTTGGTGCCTACTGAATACCTTCCTCTTTCAACAAGCCTTGTAAGTAGAGACCTTATCCCAGTGTGAATATGTGTTGGAATTGCCTTTTAAGATGTTTTTAAAGATGTTTTTAAGATATTTTGTGTTAATAAGTTTTTAAGATGTTTTGCTTTAATATGTTTTAGTTTTTAAGATGTTTTAGATGTTTTTGGAAGCATCCTCCGTGACGCAGAGTGGTAAGTGGCGGTAACGCAGCCAAAGCTCTGCTCACGGCCGGAGTTCGATTCCAACAGAAGGAGGAAGTCGAATCTCCAGTAAAAGGGGTCGAGGTCCACTCAGCCTTCCATCCATCCGTGGTCGGTAAAATGAGTACCTGGCATATGCTGGGGGGTAAAGAAAGGCCACGGAAGGAACTGGCAATCACACCCCATATATACGGTCTGCCTAGTAAGTGTCGCAAGACGTCACCCTAAGAGTTGGAAACGACTCACACTATAAGTGCGGGGACACCTTTACCTTTTAGAGTGCTTTTAGTGTATCTGTTTGCCACTTCTTCTGGGAGGAAGGGCAGGATATAAATTTATAAATGAATGAATGAGTGAATGAATGAATGAATGAATGAATGTAGGCACATATTGCAGATATGCAAAAATATAAATGTATGCCAGGGCAGGGATACTTTAGCACCCACAGTCTGGGTCACAGACTTGCAGTTCTGATCATTGTAAGCATGTTAACATAAAACAAATCTTGCATGTCCAAGAAAGTGTAAATGCACACATTCTGGGTGACAGAACAAAGATTACAACAATAACAAAAAGCATGTAATTCAACAAAGAATATTTTATACATGTGAATACTCATATTCTACATGAATAACACAAGCTTTGTAACTTCTTCTTCTTCTTACTATTACTATTATTATTATTAAATAAATAAAAAAATAAATTCCCAGAAGGAGCTCAGGGCAGCAAACAAAAGACAAAATATTAAAAACATCTTAAAACATCTCAAAAACAAAACATCTTTAACATTTTTGAAAATAAAACACCTTAGGGCACAGTCCAACTTACCTTTCCGCCAGGCTGCGGGGAGTTGGATTTGTTGCGCTGTGTGTAATTTGTATGCTTAATTTAGTTCAAAGCAACACCACAGCAGCAGAGTAATAGCAGATGTTGAAATGCGAGTGTGCCAGTGTGTGTGTGCATTTACCTAAGAAAGCAGGCTTTTACCCTGCTTCAGCATCACTGAGACTTGAGACTTAGTAAAATAAGAAAAGCTACTTTATTTATAGAAATACATTGTAGATAGGAAAAGCATACCTAGTTCTAACTAACTAGCTAAGTTGGAGGCCTAACGCCCAGATGCGGGAGTTAGCCTCATGGCTTGGAGAGAGCAGAGACAAAGGAATGTCTCCTCTCTCCCGGACAGTCAAGGACAAAGGAGTGGAAAGGGCAGAAGGAGGAGGGGCAGGTAAGCTTCCTTAAAGACGTAACAGTCTAGCGACAGAAGGAAGTCCAGTCCAGCGAAAATAGGGCTGGTGGAAGCCCCAAAAATGGGGTGTGGCAGAGCAGAGCCACAGGAGGGACTTATGCAAGATCCTCCTTGCATTCTGAGCCCTCCCCTGGGTCCCAATCCACTGGAAACTCCACTGGCCAAAAGGCCAGCACAGTAAATAATTGTAATGGGTCTCTGTGGGGAGCACTTACTCCCCAGGAGTCCAATTTGTGGGAACTGGTGCTTCCTGGCTGACTTTTGTGTGTGGCTCCCAACAGAGCTGGTGTGCAGTCAGGCTGGCGGCTCCCAAGCAAGAGAAGGATCCCATGGGGCTTTCCACTAGCTTCTCCTCTGCTGGCCTCCCTTCTGCCAGCTCCCTGGCATTTGGATTGCTCTGTATAAAATACATTTTTTAAAAAACTTTTAAAACATCTTAAAAAGCAATTCCAAAATAGACACAGACTGGGATAAGGTCTCTACTTAAAAGGGATGTTGAAAGTGGAAGGACATATGAATATGTGGATTACAAACCTCCATCTTTTAGAAAGCAAGCAAGGTAAAATAAGCCAGAGATGAACAATGTAGGAAAATATAGGAAATTTATCTGCAGCTTAGTTGAAAAATTATTTTATTTATTTATTAATTAGATTTTTATACCGCCCCATAGCTGAAGCTCTCTGGGTGGTTCACAACATATAAACATCCAATACAATTAATTGTGCTTGCGAACTTACTAAAATCATCCCTTTTGAGTATCTCTTTCTTGCTGCAGTTGTCCCTCTTAAGTCTGAATTGGCAGTTGAAATTCTGGAGAAAGGTCAGGTGCGATTCTGGCTACAGGCTGAGAAATTGTCTCCTAATGCTAAAGTCAACTTTGTATTCAATGACAAGGAAATTGTTAATGGAGAGGTAAGTGAATGGTTGCTTGTGGTCTGAAAGAAACTAGCTGCTACCGTTAACATGGGCAGTATCCAGGGCAGTCATTCCATTAACGCAAAGATTTATGCTTGCACAATAAAACTTCCCCCCTCTCTGCCTCCTATGTGTATCCCATGTCCCTCGCCAAATCTGGTCCAGAGGGTTGGGGAAAACCCCAGTACAGTGGGTACAGGGGGAGGAGTGTGGGAAGTTCCATTGTGCAAGCGTAAATCCTTGTGCTAACAGAACAAGATGCTTAGCATTACATTGGATACAACACATGAAGATTTTTAAAATTAGACTTTCAAATACGCTTACATGCCAGGTTATATTATATATTTTTGTTACTGTTTTAGAAATTATTTGTTGCTTGTATTTTTCTGATTTTATTATATGGCTTTATGGTTATATTGTATGCTGCTGTAGATTCATTTAGTAAAGGAACAGAATGTAATTGTTATATTAAAAACCATAGACAAAAAATTCTCAAGCGAGCATTCAGATATCTGGAAATAGAACTGGGTGTTGGTTTTCCTGCTTTATGGAGACCTCTGCTTCCTCCCAACCCAAACACCTTTGCTCCTCTAATGACGCACATATACCTTCTAAATCAAAATGCCTCTTCTTTTTCCCCCTCCCATGTTTCAGGTAGGCTTTCCACTTAGTTTTTGCTTTCCAGTGACCCACATGTTTATCTGCTGAAATGCTTGTTATTAATAATACAATTATTGTTATATTGTTTATATGGTAAAAACTCCTCCAAGAAGGCTTTAGTGGCTTTTTGACTGAAATAAGGCCCAGCCAATCAGCTCTGAGAAAGGAAAAGTGGCCAATAGCCAATCTGTGTTGTGGAAATCTGGTTTTCGTTGACACAAATCTGGGGGTTGATCCCATGAGTTTGATTTAGGAAAGAAGGTTATATATTTCCCAAAATGCAGTAGTAAACTCACTGTTTAACATTATGCAAATCTGTTATGTATCTAAGATTGTGGATTTGTTTCTAAGAAGTTGTCATATCATTGGGGGGCTTTGAAAATATTACCTTTTGGGAGCTGGGGAAATGGTTTTTCTGCTCATTTTATTTTTGTTCTTGAAGAAATACAAGATGAAAGTTGACCACAATTCTGGTATGATTGAAATGTTTATGGACAGACTTCAAGATGTGGATGAAGGTACTTACACCTTCCAACTTCAGGATGGAAAAGCAACCAACCAATCCAGTCTTGTTCTTATTGGTGATGGTAAGATCTTCTAAAATGCTTTTTTTACAATTAGGGAATGTAGTTTAATATTGAATTCTTGAATATTCATGTTCTTTCTTCAAAAACTAGATTTGTACGTTAATCCTAGGGTCATGATGTGCAAACATCATTTAATGTTTTAATTGTACCTGGAAAGTATTATGAGTTAGAAGGTGAATTATTAATCTGCAGACACAATAATTAAGATGGATTGTGTGCTAAATGTAAATGTACTGCCTTCAAGTCGATTCCGACTTATGGCGACCCTATGAATAGGGTTTTCATGAGGCTGAGAGGCAGTGACTGGCCCAAGGTCACCCAGTGAGCTTCATGGCTATGTGGGGATTCAAACCGTGGTCTCCCAGGTCGTAGTCTAACACCTTAACCACTACTCCACACTGGATTGTGTACTACATACCTTGTTGCAGATCATGTGTTGCAGGAGTAGCCTTTGAATAGAAAGCCCTACCTAAAACAGTGTTCTAGGTTAGGATCCAAAGAAATACATAGCTAGTTCTTCACATCCAGTGAAACTTCTATTTTTGAATAGCAACCATCCAACGTGTACAGCAAACTGTGTTGAAACATTGGGGAGTTTCCAAAGCATGCTCTTATCACTAGTCAGTGACTACATGCAGTAAATTTATATTTACTGTTGCAAGTAATTATTTAAGCTTATACTAAAAAGCGATCATCAGACAGAATCAAAATACACACCCCTGTAAATGATTATTTACATTTATCACCATTTAACAAGTATTTTGAGAGCCAGTGTGGTGTAGTGGTTAGAATGTTGGACTACAACCTAGGAGACCAGGGTTCAAATCCTCACACAGCCATGAAGCTCACTAGGTGTCCTTGGGCCAGTCACTGCCTCTCAGCCTCCGAGGAAGGCAATGGTAAAACACCTCTGAATACTGCTTACCATGAAAACCCTATTCATAGGGTCGCCATAAGTTGAAATTGATTTGAAGGCAGTCCACTCACCTCAAATGTTTATTGTGGCATAACAGTTTTGGTCATGATAATGATAATGTGTTTAAGTGAAAGACCTATAAGAATGCTTGTGGCTCAGAAGATATGTGTTCCAAATGTCAAAATTTAATAATGGTGAGGACAATGCAGTTCAGCTGTGATAACAACAATGTGAAATTGGTTAGTTTGACATTTATTGTATTATTATTATTCAACAGATGTAAAACCAGCCTTTTTTTGGCTAATTTGAAACAAATTCCTACTCCCACCAACAAGCTGTGGCTCAAGTCATGGTTTTAAAAGATATTTCACATCACAATGTACATTCAATTGAATTTAACTGTGTTCCTTGCAGTTCATGATTCAGCAATTGATACGTGTGTGGCAGCCTGCTTGAGTGTGCAGATCTTCTTGGTTGTATTAGGGTTTCCATTTCACTTTCTACAAATGTAATAGTCTTTGAAAGATATTTACATTTTAATATATATATATTTAAAAATCTCTAGTGTTCCAGAAACTACAAAAACAAGCAGAATTCCAGAGGCAAGAATGGTTCCGGATACAAGGTAATGCATAGCATCATACAAAGAGGAAAAAAAAAATCAGCTGATTTAATTCAGTTGTGAATGTCTAAAATTGAATGAGAAAGTCAAGCTGAGTCAAAAATTCTTAGGAGACATTTTTCTGTGAGAATTTCTCATATTTTTCTTTTTCCCATCCCCTAGATTCTGAGAGCCATCCCTTTGAATGGCTAAAAGCCATCCACCTGAACTCTGTTTGCAGGTGATTTGTATTCAAACCACTTGCAAACTGACTTCAATGTGGATGGCTCTCAGCACTCATCAGCTGGCCAGTGCTGAGAGCCATTCCTTCTGGAAGCTGATTGGCGATGACAGCTGGACTTCAAAGGTGCTTAGCAAGCCATTTTTAGGTTGTCATCTGATGCCATAATGATATCAGGTGATAAATGACACCCATCTGTCAAAGTTGGCCTGGAGGGGTGTGGGAGAAGGAAGGATCCGGTTGACAAGCTGGATCTAGTTCCCCATCCAAGTGGCAGAAAAATTTCATTTTCTCTGAACATTCTTTACCGTTTTTTGATAGCAACTGACATTTTCCCCTTACAAAGCTAGGTTCAGGAAGTTGTGGAGCATGCAAGATGGAAGTCAGACTATGAACACAGTTGCTGCTGCTGCCATAGAAGCAGCAGTAAATAAAATATTTGGAAAGAAGCATCTATGCATTTGCCACAGCTAATGGTGACCCCCCCCATTCCTGTTGTTTTGTAAATTTGTATATTTGTTAAGCAGAGAATAACAGCGGTCTGAAATGCATGTGTGCCAGTGTGTGCGTTTACCTAAGAAAGCAGGCTTTTACCCTGCATTGAGATCACTGAAAGCTACTTTATTTATTGAAATACGTAGTAGATAGAAAGGCATACCTAGTTCTAACTAAGTAAGTTGGAGGCGCAACACTCAGGTTTGGGAGTTGCCCTCATGGCTGAGGAGAGAGAGCAGAGACAAAGGTGTCTCCTCTCTCTCGGACAGTGGAGAAGAGAAGACCGGAAAGGGCGGAAGGAGGAGGGGCAGATAAGCTTCCTTAAGACATATCAGTCTAACAGTGGAAGTCAGTCAGGGCATCACAGGTAAAGGTAATCAAGCCTATCCATCTGGAGGACTCTAACTTTATCTCCCTTCTGGAACATAAACAAAAGAACAAAACAGGAGTTGCTCTTCCTCCACTTCTAACAATTCCCAAGAAACTGTTGGAATATTTTTCCTTCCCCTGGAGAACTCCATAAAATGGTCTCCACAGTGTCTCTGTCTGCACAACAAATAGGGTGAAAAATTCCAAGAAGCTATTTATTTATAAATTTATATCCTGCCATTCATCCCAAAGAGAGCCCTTTGTGCTCAGCTCTTGCATCACAACATCAAAAAACAACAGGAACAAATATTGAGAAAATAAAAATATAGAGAGCTGATATCTTAGTATGAAAAAGTAATTTGATTTTGTCTGTGTCATAATTTCTGAGGAGATTTATTTTACAAATAATTTCAAACAGGTCCACATTTTATTGAGAATCTGGGATGGGAAGTTACCTCTGAATGCAATGTGTTACTGAAATGCAAGGTAAGAAACGGCTGCATTTTGGATATTGTGTGACAGTAGAAGGAAAAGTCACCCGTACAAGAACTGTTAGTGGTCAGCTGCCTCTCATGTGCATTAACAGAGTCAAACATCCTAATCACATAACCCAAGGTTACAATCAAAGTTTCAGTATGTTTTTAAAGATGTGTTGTTTTAATATGTTTTAAAATCTTTTGTTTTTAGAGTGCTTTTAGTATTTTGTTTGCCACCCTGGCTTCCTTCAGGGAGGAAGGGTTAATTAAGAAGAAGAATCTTCATACATATTGCTCTGTGCTTTGAAATAATTTTGCATTCCTTCAAAGTGATAAGAGAGTAAGGAGGGAAAATACTCTCAAAAGGATGAGTAACACTTTAGTTCAGTTTCATAGCATCGTTACAGCCTATTATGAAATGAACTGGTGATTTTTCCCTTTACGAAAAATGAGTAATCTTGTATCTGGCATTGCTCAGAAATGCTAAGAAACCAAAAATCAGTGCAGTTTTGAAAGGTTCAGTCCGCCATCTTCAAAATGGCATCCAATTTCTATTCACCCATAGATGAAAACCTGCTCCTTAATCTTAGAACCATCCTACAAAATTTGGTTATGGTATCTTAAGAGGTCTCCAGATTCATAGCAAACAAACAAACAACCTCTCCCTTCCAAATTTACAGTAGATATAGGATGCTTGGCCTCAAGAAGAAAATCCATGAATATAATGAATGAATGGGATTCTCTCAATCCCGCCAACTAAAACAGCTAGGTTGGCGGGGACAAGAGAGAGGGCATTTTCAGTGGCGGCCCCCACTCTCTGGAACTCCCTCCCGTATGACCTTCAACATGCCCCTTCCCTGAATGTATTCCGCCAAGCTTTGAAGACCTGGCTCTTCAGACAGGCCTTTGGGACTTACGGGGAGGGTTAAATTTTTACGACCAATAGCCTACTACTCTGTACTGGAACTGTTTTATTGTTTTATTGTTATATTGTATTTTATGATGTATTTTATTATGATGTAATGTATTGTTGTTAAATTGTACGTCGCCTAGAGTGGCCATTGGCCAGATAGGCGACCCACAAATTAAATTATTATTATTATTATTATTATGGGCTGAACAATCTTTCTCTGCTTTATGCATGGTTTATTTAGACTTTACTACCCAGAGCAGGCCATTTGACAAATGTTGATATCTATATTGGCTATAATATAGCTATAAGAAAGAAATTAATTTATCATACTTTTGTTTCCTTTTAGGTAGCCAATATTAAGAAAGAAACACACATTATTTGGTACAAAGATGAAAGACAGATAATGGTTGATGAAAAACATGACTTTAAAGATGGTGTATGTACTCTGCTGATAACAGAGGTGAGTGATCCCTTCTCCCTTAATGCTGCAGGTTCAGATGTAGCAGATTTCTTAAACGAACAATGATTCCAGAGAGGAAAAGGTGTTGCTAGTATTTGATTTTATTTTGTTCACAGTTTTCTAAGAAAGATGCTGGTATATATGAAGTAATATTGAAAGATGACCGAGGAAAGGACAAGAGTGTATTGAAGCTTGTGGAAGCAGGTGAGAATGCCACGTTGAATTGCATACAGCCCACCACTGTGTCTGTTTACTTGGAAACAAGCTCCTCTGAATACAATCTGGCTTATTTCCAAGTAAATGTGTGTAGGACTGTGACCTTAATTTCATAACAAATCAACAGTAACACAGTTTAATTTATTTATTTTTCTAGAAGAGTTTTCTGATTACTTATCACCACTGCAAATGGTAATAGTCATTCATTATTTTAACGTTGTTGCTAAGTGGACTGTGCTTCCGTGGAAGGAAAGGTGGTATAAAACCAAACTAAAATGATAAGAATGTTTAATGTTCATTATGTGGACTCAGAAATCCAGGGTTCCTGCAACACTTTCTGTTAGATTTTTTTAAACCAATCATTTAGTTTCTCCAGCACTTTTCTAAATGCAGTTCACAATATGAAGTTTTGCAAACTTCAGAGAAACTAGGGGTACCCTAAGCTATTTTAGTACTTTCAAAGCCTACCACATTCAATCCAAGAGATAGATCCTAGGAGCCCTGGTGATGCCAGAGGATGCTCAGCTGAGGATGCTCAGCAGGTCCATAGCTCAGTGGTAGGGTATCTGTCTTGCTGCCTTGCATGCAGAAGGTCCCAGGTTCAATCACTGGTGTTTCCAGGAAGGGCTGGGAAAGACTTCTGTCTGAAATCCTGGACAGCCACTGCCAGTCAGAGTAGACAACCCTGAGATAGATGGATCAGTGGTCTCAGTATAAGACAGCTTCCTATGTTCCTATTTACATCTCAGATTGCAAGATACTAATGACAACATTGGCACACTCGGCAATATTGCTGGGGATCTTGGAGCACTGTTTTAAGATTGCTTTCTCCATCCACCATTAGTGCCTTCCTAAACAGAGAGGTGTGTGGAGGAGGCCTTCAGGGACGTTACAGCTGTGTCCCACTCCAAGGATGATAGCTTTTCTGCTATCATGGAGAACGATGGTCTCAGGGAAGGAGAGCATCCAGCTGAGGAAGAGGGAAACAATCCCTTAGAAGGGACCCATTCCTTGGGGGATGAGCAGCTATCCTCTCGTGCCGAGGATATATCTCCAGGGGGTGGAGGGATCCTTGTAGTGGGTGATTCGATCATTAGGAACATAGACAGTGGGGTGTATGATGGGCGTGCAGACCGCAAGGTGTTTTGCCTGCCTGGTGCGAAGGTTGCGGATATCGCCCATCGTTTAGATAGTTTGGTAGACAGTGCTGGGGAGGAGTCAGTGGTCGTGGTGCACGTTGGCACCAACGATATGGGGAAATGCAGCCGTGAGGTCCTGGAAGCAAAATTTAGGTTGCTAGGTAAGATGCTGAAAGCCAGGACCTCCAAGGTGGCTTTCTCTGAAATGCTACCGGTTCCACACACAGGACCAGCCAGACAGGCCCAGCTCTGCAGTCTCAATGCGTGGATGAGACGATGGTGTCGGGTGGAAGGGTTTGGATTTGTTAGGCACTGGGGAACATTTTGGGACAAGCCAGGCCTGTACAAAAGGGACAGGCTCCACTTGAACCAGAATGGAACCAGACTGCTGGCACTTAAAATTAAAAAGGTGGCAGAGCAGCTTTTAAACTGACTGAGGGGGAAAACCCAATAGGAGCTGAGGAAGGTCCGGTTCAGAATAAACCTCCCCCCTGGGATAAAGACCAAAGAGATGATGAAATTTTAAAAGGGGTAGGCCTAGAAGTAGGCATTGTGAGAGCAGGGGCACAGGATATAAATTCAGAAGAGCAAAATTACCACAGGCCAAACCACAAGTGCCAAAGACACTTGAAGAGAGACACTGCTTACAAGTCCCTGTACGCTAATGCTAGGAGCCTCCGAACCAAGATGGGAGAACTGGAGTGCTTGGTCTTAGAGAAGAGCATTGATATAGTGAGCATAACGGAGACCTGGTGGAATGGAGAAAACCAGCGGGATACGGTTATCCCTGGATATAAACTATATCGGAAGGACAGGGAAGGACGTATTGGTGGCGGAGTCGCTCTAAACATGAAAGAAGGCATTGAATCCAGGAAGCTCAAAACCCCAAAAGAGGCGGACTCCTCCACAGAATCGTTGTGGGTGGTGATACCATGCCCCAGGAGGGATTTAATACTGGGAACGATCTATCATCCCCCTGATCAAAATTCTCAGGGAGACCTTGAAATGAGATATGAAATTGAGGAAGCATCCAAGCTAGGAAATGTGGTAGTAATAGGTGACTTCAACTACCCAGACATAGACTGGCCGCATATGTGTTCCACTCATGACAAAGAAGCAACATTTCTAGATATTCTAAATGACTATTGCCTAGACCAGTTGGTCATGGAACCGACCAGAGGGACGGCAACCCTGGACTTAATCCTCAGTGGGGACCGGGACCTGGGGCAAGATGTAAGTGTTGTTGAACTGATTGGGAGCAGTGACCATAGTGCTATTAAATTAAACATACATGTAAATGGCCAATTGCCAAGACAATCCAACACGGTCACATTTGACTTCAAAAGAGGAAACTTCACAAAAATGAGGGGATTGGTGAAAAGAAAGCTGAAAAACAAAGTCCAGAGGGTCACATCACTCGAAAATGCTTGGAAGTTGTTTAAAAACACTATATTAGAAGCTCAACTGGAGTGCATACCGCAGATCAGAAAAGGTACCGCCAGGGCCAAGAAGATGCCAGCATGGTTAATGAGCAAAGTCAAAGAAGCTCTTAGAGGCAAAAAGTCTTCCTTCAGAAAATGGAAGTCTTGTCCGAATGAAGAAAATAAAAAAGAACACAAACTCTGGGAAAAGAAATGCAAGAAGACAATAAGGGATGCTAAAAAAGAATTTGAGGAGCACATTGCTAAGAACATAAAAACCAACAACAAAAAATTCTATAAATACATTCAAAGCAGGAGATCATCTAGGGAGGCGATTGGACCCTTGGATGCTAAGGGAGTCAAAGGTGTACTAAAGAATGATAAGGAGATTGCAGAGAAGCTAAATGAATTCTTTGCATCTGTCTTCACAGTGGAAGATATAGGGCAGATCCCTGAACCTGAACTAATATTTGCAGGAAGGGATTCTGAGGAACTGAGACAAATAGTGGTAACGAGAGAGGAAGTTCTAGGCTTAATGGAAAATATAAAAACTGACAAATCACCAGACCCGGATGTCATCCACCCGAGAGTTCTCAAAGAACTGAAATGTGAAATTGCTGATCTGCTAACTAAAATATGTAACTTGTCCCTCGGGTCCTCCTCCATGCCTGAGGACTGGAAAGTGGCAAATGTAACACCAATCTTCAAAAAGGGATCCAGAGGGGATCCCGGAAATTACAGGCCAGTTAGCTTAACTCCTGTCCCTGGAAAACTGGTAGAAAGTATGATTAAAGCTAGATTAACTAAGCACATAGAAGAACAAGCTTTGCTGAAGCAGAGCCAGCATGGCTTCTGCAAGGGAAAGTCCTGTCTCAGTAACCTATTAGAATTCTTTGAGAGTGTCTACAAGCATATAGATAGAGGTGATCCAGTGGACATAGTGTACTTAGACTTTCAAAAAGCGTTTGACAAGGTACCTCACCAAAGACTTCTGAGGAAGCTTAGCAGTCATGGAATAAGAGGAGAGGTCCTCTTGTGGATAAGGAATTGGTTAAGAAGCAGAGAATAGGAATAAACAGACAGTTCTCCCAATGGAGGGCTGTAGAAAGTGGAGTCCCTCAGGGATCGGTATTGGGACCTGTACTTTTCAACTTGTTCATTAATGACCTAGAATTAGGAGTGAGCAGTGAAGTGGCCAAGTTTGCTGATGACACTAAATTGTTCAGGGTTGTTAAAACAAAAAGGGATTGCGAAGAGCTCCAAAAAGACCTCTCCAAACTGAGTGACTGGGTGGAAAAATGGCAAATGCAATTCAATATAAACAAGTGTAAAATTATGCATATTGGAGCAAAAACTCTTAATTTCACATATACGCTCATGGGGTCTGAACTGGCGGTGACCGACCAGGAGAGAGACCTCGGGGTTGTAGTGGACAGCACAATGAAAATGTCGACCCAGTGTGCGGCAGCTGTGAAAAAGGCAAATTCCATGCTAGGGATAATTAGGAAAAGTATTAAAAATAAAACAGCCGATATCATAATGCCATTGTATAAATCTATGGTGCGGCCGCATTTGGAATACTGTGTACAGTTCTGGTCGCCTCATCTCAAAAAGGATATTATAGAGTTGGAAAAGGTTCAGAAGAGGGCAACCAGAATGATCAAGGGGATGGAGCGACTCCCTTACGAGGAAAGGTTGCAGCATTTGGGGCTTTTTAGTTTAGAGAAAAGACGGGTCAGAGGAGACATGATAGAAGTGTATAAAATTATGCATGGCACTGAGAAACTGGATAGAGAAAAGTTCTTCTCCCTCTCTCATAATACTAAAACTCGTGGACATTCAAAGAAGCTGAATGTTGGAAGATTCAGGACAGACAAAAGGAAGTACTTCTTTACTCAGCGCATAGTTAAACTATGGAATTTGCTCCCACAAGATGCAGTAATGGCCACCAGCTTGGATGGCTTTAAAAGAAGATTAGACAAATTCAGCGTGATGGCTGTGCTGTGCCACCCTAGTCAGAGGCAGCATGCTTCTGAAAACCAGTTGCCGGAAGCCTCAGGAGGGGAGAGTGTTCTTGCACTCGGGTCCTGCTTGCGGGCTTCCCCCAGGCACCTGGTTGGCCACTGTGAGCACAGGATGCTGGACTAGATGGGCCACTGGCCTGATCCAGCAGGCTCTTCTTATGTTCTTATGTTCTTATGTTCACTTGGGTTACTTTCCAGTTAGGCTAATCCTAAATATAACAACATCAACAACAACAACTTCAGTTTTTATAGCATGAGATTCTGCATACACTGTATTAATAGTATTTATTAGACACAGAATGCACCGATTTTGAAATCTGTCTCGCCTGCAAAGGGATATTCTCTTGATGGGCAACAAAACCAAACAGAAGCAATTAACATGGCATTAAAGCCAGGGAGAAAACATGCAAACTCCTTAAGAATCTTTGTAATACATTTTAAAACTCAACTCATTTCCTACAAGAATCTACTTGCAGGAATGCTCCAGATTAGACAGAGAACTTCAGGGCAGCATTCAGTCATTACCAGGCACATCTGATCTGGGAACACTGAGTCTCAGTTTCTGGATTTGTTTCCACAGCTTTTGCAGATTTGATGACAGAAGTATGCAAAATGATTGGTGAGTATCTATTTCCCCCTCGTCATGGATGACTCATTTATACAACTCCATGAAAGACTGTAAGACTACAAAAAAGTGTTGTATTTTCAGCTTTATCTGCAACAGAACTGAAAATCCAGAGCACAGAAGAGGGTATCCGATTACATTCATTTGTTAACTACTACTTGGAAGATCTGAGAGTGAGCTGGTCACACAAGTAAGTGAATGAGCTCTTGCCAGTGATTAACACCACATTCACCAAGAGCATTTACAAGTGTAAATTTAGGGCGTATCCACATTGATGCATAACCTGAGGCTGGTTTTGGACCTACTTATTTGACATACACACGGCCCACTGTGCACTGTGGCTCAGATATGCAGATGTGAATTCCTAAACCACAAACAACCCCAATGATTCAAAGGACAAGCAAGTGATCTGTAGCACGATCACAAATTGCATGACCGGATTGTTTTCGGGGGGGGGGGGGGGATTGCACTGAAGTCAGTAGGATTTACTATCAACTAAATATGCTTAAGATTGCTGCCTCAGACAGCTTAACAGATAGTTTATCTGTTTATATTTATTTATTTGTTTGACTTCTAAATAGCCCTTCATCAAAAATTTTTACAAACACTTATGTAGATTAAACACATTATCACAAGAAAAAAACATTATTAAAATTATAAAATCAATAACAGCAAAAAGAAGAATTTTAAACAAAAATTAGAATTGAGGGAGGCAATGTTAGTGCTGGATGGTCTTCAACTATACCAACATTCCTGTTTAGAGAGGTACACAAATTATGTCATGGTTGCTTGTTCTGCCTCTTACTGTATTGATGATTTGGGAAAGTACATATGTGATTTTGTACTGTAGATCTAGGCTCAATGCCCTTACTGGTTAGCATGAGTTTACATATTATGGGATAACTATAGACATCACTTGATAACTTGAATGTGATTATTACATGATCATAGTCACTGATAAGTTCAATACATTATCAACAGTGAAAGCCATCTCATTTATATGTGAGGTAGTTGATGGGTAGGCGGGGCCACTCAACTGTAAAAATGGCTCATGGGGGTTTGGAGACCTAGGTAACTGGCCCATTGGCTGGAAACGGTTTCCCACCCCTGTTCTATGCCTCCCTTGCATTAGGGAGATTGTTGAGTACATGAGCAGTGGGCGCGTTCTGAGTGACTAGGAAATGCCCAGGAGGACCTGAAAGGAATCATATTTTTTTGCTCTTCTAGCTAAGGATGATGTAATCTAGATCTGTTTGTGTGTCAGTTAAAAGGAACAACGGATACAATTTTTGATAGAGACAGAGTAAATGAGAGATATAAGTTTTGGGGGTTCTGTAAGCTGATAGAGTTAGGTTGCAGAGAATGGAGATATGATGTGGGGCCGTGGATTTGATTGTCTGTTTGATGTTTTAAGCTGTATTTCCACCTATGCTCAATCTGTTTATTTGTTGTTCTTATGTCCCTTCAAGTCGATTTCAACTTATGGCGACCCAATGAATCAGTGACCTCGAATAGTATCTGTTATAAACCACTCTGTTCAGATCTTATAAGTTCATCTATGGCTTCCTTTATGGAATCAATCCATCTCTTGTTTGGCCTTCCTCTTTTTCTACTCCCTTCTGTTTTTCCCAGCATTATTGTCTTTTCTAGTGAATCATGTCTTCTCATGATGTGTCCAAGGTATGATAACCTTAGTTTCATCATTTTAGCTTTTAGTGATAGTTCTGGTTTAATTTGTTCTAACACCCAATTATTCATCTTTTTCGCGGTCCATGGTATCTGCAAAGTTCTCCTCCGACACCACATTTCAAATGAGTTGATTTTTCTCTTATCCACTTTTTTCACTGTCCAACTTTCACATCCATATATACAGATCAGGAATACCATGGTCTGAATGATCCTGACTTTAGTGTTCAGTGATACATCTTTGCACTTGAGGACCTTTTCTAGTTGTTTCATAGCTGCCCTCCCCAGTCCGAGCGTTCCTCTAATTTCTTGACTATTGTCTCCATTTTGGTTAATGACTGTGCCGAAGTACTGATAATCCTTGACAAGTTCATTGTCCTCATTGTCAACTTTAAAGTTGCATAAATCTTCCGTTGTCATTACTTTAGTCTTCTGGACATTCAACTGTAGTGCTGCCTTTGTGCTTTCCTCTTTAACTTTCATCAGCATTTGTTTCAAATCATTACTGGTTTCTGCTAGTAGTATGGTATCGTCTGCATATATTAAATTGTTGATATTTCTCCCTCCAGTTTTCACACCTCCTTCATCCTGGTCCAATCCCGCTTTCCATATGATATGTTCTGCAGATAGATTAAATGAATAGGATGATAAAATATACCCAGAGCTTGGAAAAGTTACTTTTTTGAACTACAACTCCCATCAGCCCAATCCAGTGGCCATGCTGGCTGGGGCTGATGGGAGTTGTAGTTTTAAAAAGTAACTTTTCCAAGCTCTGAATACACCCCTGTCTCACACCCTTTCTGATTGGGAACCAAACGGTTTCTCCATATTCTGTCCTTACAGTAGTCTCTTATCCAGAGTATAGGTTGTGCATTAGGACAATCAGAGACAGAGACACCCCCATTTCTTTTAAAGCATTCCATACTTTTTCATGATCTACACAATCAAAGGCTTTGCTGTAATCTATAAAGCACAGGGTGATTTTCTTCTAAAATTCCTTGGTCCGTACCATTATCCAACGTATGTTTACGATATGATCCCTGATACCTCTTCCCTTTCTAAATCCAGCTTGGACATCTGGCATTTCTTGCTCCATATATGGTAAGCGCCTTTGTTGTAGAATCTTGAGCATTACTTTACTTGCATGGGACATTAAGGCAATAGTTCGATAATGACTGCATTCCCTGGGATCCCCTTTCTTTGGAATTAGGACGCTTCCAATCTGTGGGCCATTGTTTAGTTTTCCATATTTCTTGATAGATTTTTGTCAAAATTTGGACAGATGCAGTCCCAGTAACTTGCAGCAACTCTATTGGTACGCCATCTATTCTTGGTGATTTGTTTCTTCCAAGTATTGTAAGAGCAGCTTTCACCTCACATTCTAAAATTTCTGGTTCTTCATCATATGGTTCCTCCTTGAATGAATCTGTCATCCTTGCATCTCTTTTATATAATTCTTCAGTGTATTGCTTCCATCTTCCTTTTATTTTATCTTGGTCAGTCAGTGTGTTCCCCTGTTCATTATTCAACTCTTGGTGTAAATTTCCCTTTGGTTTCTTTAATCCTTTGGAACAGGGCTCTTGTTCTACTTTTTTGTTGTCCTCTTCAATTTATATACAGTAACTATTGTAATTGTTCTCTTTGTCCCTATGTACTAGTCTACTAGTCCCTGTATTATTGCATTATTGTTCTAACTAAGTTTCTGTGTCCTTTTGCTTTTGCTTTCCTTCTATCTTTAACCATTTTAAGAGTTTCTTCAGTCATCCATTGAGGTCTTTCTTTTTAATTAGAGGTATTGCCTTTTTGCATTCTTCCCTGATAATGGCTCTGACTTCAGTCCATAGTTCTTCTGGTTCTCTATCAGCTAGGTTTAAAGTTTCAAATCTGGTCCTTATTTGATCTTTAAATTCTTCTGGGATGTTATTTGAATTGTATTTTGGCATTATGATTGCTTTGTTCTTCTTCTTTAGCTTTACTCTGATTTTCGATACAACCAGTTCATGATCTGTACCGCAGTCTGTTCCTGGTCTTGTTTTTGCAGAAAGTATGGAACTTCTCCATGTTCTGCTACCAGTTATATAATCAATTTGATTGCTATATTGACCATTTGGTGATGTCCACGTGTACAGTTTCAGTTGCTCAAAAAATGTGTTTGCAAGAAACAAATTATTGGCTTCACATAATTCAATAAGTCTCCTGCTTCATTTCTGTCTCCTAAACCCCATTTCCCCACAATTTCTAGTTCTACCCTGTTCCCTACTTTTGTATTCCAGCCCCCCATGATTATCAGCACATCTTGTTTTGGTGTGTGATCAATTTCTCCCTGTACTTCTGCGTAAAATCTCTCCAATTCCTCTTCTTCTGCGTTTGCAGTTGGAGCGTAGACTTGGATGATGGTTATGTTAATAGGTTTCCCATTAAATCTCATTGATATCACTTGCACAGACCTTGTGTTATAGCTCCTAATTGTTTTTGCTACCTCATTATTAAAGCAACCCTGTTTCTTCTTAATTTCTCATTTCCTGCATAAAATACTTTGTAGTTTCTTGATAGAAAATGTCCCATTCCCATCCATTTTAATTCACTCATGCCAAGTATTGTAATGTTGATGCTGTCCATTTCTTGCTTGACAAGTTCTAACTTTCCCTGGTTCATGCTTCTCACATTCCATGTTCCTATTGTGTACATTGTACAACTCCGGACTCTTCTTTCTCATCTGTGCACATCAACCTTTGGGTTTCCATTTGGCTTTGACACAGCGGCATCATTAGTCACAGCACTACTCGTAGTTGTCTTTTGTTCTTCCCCAGTAGCTCGCTGAGTGCCATCTGACCTGGGGGTCTCATCTTCCAGCAATAACTCATGTTGCATTTTGGATACTTTGGATACTTATTTATTTGTAAATAAACTAAAAACATTACAAAGTACTCTAAGCTGCCAGTTACTTCTTTCCAAAGGGAACCCAGGCAAGCATTTTGTTCCTGGAATCTCAGGGACGTGGGGCAAGTGTAACAATATGTTAACTCCATGTATGCATCTCAAGGGGCTAACTCTTTCACCCTGCAGTGCAGTTCTGGTGAAAATTGTCCCTGTTTTCCCTGGGAGAAGAGCTGCAAGCGTCTTGCCACAATGTGCACAAAATGGGAGAGGTTTAGGAAGAGCCTGTGTTGCTAGCAGCCTTTAGCACCCTACAATTTCCTTTAAGCACATACAGTCAATACCACGGCCATAGTCTAAAAACTAACCTTTAATCATCACTCCTGTTTTAGTATTAATATATCTGCAAGGGAATTTAATAAGTACTAAAGTTCAAGTTTGACAGGCAGAGCCACTGAAGATGAAAGCAACCCTTTGAAGCAGTGTTGGAAGAACTCCTTTGAAGCATATGGCATTGTCTTTCAGCGAAAGAACTGAAATAGAAATGTTGTTTAGACAGGTCATTATCTATATGAGAACATGTTTAAAACTTGTGCATTATCTTGACACACAGCTAGGCTGGTTTCAGAAGTGTCTGTAAAAGGAATAATGGATGCTTGGATTCAGTTTATTGTAATGCTTCTGGAAATTATCTACTGAAATGCCAAACATGTACAATTGAAAGGGACACATTGCCCATATTGGTTTGTTTCTTCTTTTTCCAGTGATGCCAAAATTAAGTATACTGATAGAGTTAAGACTGGTGTCACTGGGGAGCAAATATGGTTGCAAATCAATGAGCCAACATCCAATGACAAGGGAAGATATATATTGGAGCTCTTTGATGGTAAAACTGGACACACAAAAAAAGTGGATCTTTCTGGGCAAGGTAAATAGATTACATTATCGCTATCTTTGTTAGCACCTTCAGCTTATTAATGCAGAAATTGAGAAAATTCATTATGAGTGCTAGGAGCAATTACTTTTATCCTGATTCTCAATGTAACTCGCAAAAGGCTAGTTTAGAGCGCCTACTTGCCTCCTTCTAACTTGAGCTTCAGGCTATAGTCTGGATCTCACTACTTGGTGACCCCAATGTGAGTACCCCAGGAGCATGCAGGGCAGCTAAATTTATGGCTGCAAAGGTTTTGTTTATTTGTATTTTTAAAAGGTATTGTGCTTTTTACTTCCTTATGGAGGTACTCAAAGCAGCAGAATAAAAAAAGGTCAAAATTAAAATAATAATCCACATCATCAAAATAATGAAACAGTTAACACAACAATGGCCTGATGCATACATGAAACTAAGCCATGTTTGTTTAGTTATGCCCAAATATTCACAAACCATGATGTGAAGCCCTGATTTGTTGGCTTACAAACCATGCCTTGTTTTTAACTGTGGTTTGGTATTACGTCTGAACCTAACTGTTTTGTTTTACCATCATTTGTTTGATGAGCATTTGAGGTAGGGTGACCAATCTACACAGACACGAGCAGCTGGAAAGCAAACCAAGCGTTGGAAGAACAAGCTGTGTGGCATGACTCATAGCTTGTTGAACAAACCATGATGAAAACAAACCATGGCGTAGCATTCTGTGCAAATGTAACCAATGCGTACAGATAGCATAAGAAAGCACTTAGAAGAAGGTCCCTCAAGGAGGTTATTGACAAGCCATTTAGGGCTTTAAAGATAATAACAAATGTAGGTGCTGTTTGATATAATTAGAGTTACTTCTATAACCTTTTTTTAAAAAAGTACTTAAATCTCACAAAATCATAGAAAACTCCATAAAGATATAACAACACAAATTGTCATTATAAAGACTATTACTCTAAACCCTGTTCTTTTTTTATTAAGCATTTGATGAAGCTTTTGCTGAATTCCAGAGGTTAAAGTGAGTATTATTCATAGAAGAATAAATATAAATAAGATAATGGGGCTTCTGTTTGAGAAAGTGTGAGGGCTTGGAAATGGCTAATGCTGGCCTCTGCAGCACTCCTAGAAGTAAGCACAGCTGAAAGTGACACAGCACAGTAGCAACTGTCTGTCTAACACACTCTCCCACCCACCCACCATGGTTGCATAAAGAACAGTGGGACGGGACGGGGGGGGAGGAGAAGAGGCCATCAGCAGAGCAGGTGTTTGAGGGTGTTTCCCACAGTGGAGAGAGAGCCTGGAAAGGAGCCGAGGAAGAGAGAAAAGTAGAATCAGTGGTGAGCCAGACTCTGGTGGAGAGAAGTACATGCGGATGTAAGATGGAGATGGCTGGAGAACCTGAGGGTGGGGGAGGCTGCTTTGGGAAGGTCCTGTGTTTTGTTGAGCAGCTGAACTCCAGCTTGGGAGCTAGGAACTTATCGTGCCTTTTCTGGTAAGAAACTTACCAGAAGAAGGTATGGGGGTCTGAAGAACTGTTTTAGTCTAGTTTATCCCCCACTCCAGGAACTTTTTTGACAGAAAGTTATGCCATTTCCAGCTTTTATTAACATTTTTAAAGAAGATTTTAGTCCAATAATTTATCCATTAGTCAAAGATAGTTTTAGCATTAGGAAATATGTATTATAACCCTGACCTGGGTTGTGATGAGTGTTGTTTTATGATACTGTTAGGTCCAAACCCAACACGCAAGCCGCCCTGTCTCCCCAACTCTCTTATTACACCCGGGAAGAGTGCTAATTTGTGATCTTCTGTTTTATGGTACTATAGTTCACTTAGGCTAACACTAGCTTGGGCTTTCTGGGAAATAGAACCAAAGTGGCCTTTATTTGGGCTTTTTGATATAAAATGTCGGTTTATTTCCTGGTGACCTGACCCTTACCTACATTCCAGTGGCTCGCATAATAAAAGCCGGTTTAAGCTGGAAACCTCCCTACTATGCATTTCTTTATCACATTCATGTAACCTTGCTTATTGTTGCTAATGTGCCTTACACAAGAATGTCAAATGCTGTCTTATGCCCCTCATATCCTTGACTTGTTTTGTACCTTTGATATGCAAGCAAAGCAATATCATGCCTGTCTCCAGTTTAGGGGGCGCCCGGTTGCAGCTGGGCCTCCCCTCAATAGTTGTCTTTGTCTACTGTTACATAGTGCTTATCTCAAGGACATGTGAAATGTGCAGACATGGAGTCTGGAAGATAGTCTTGATGTTTCCAATAGTGCTCCTTTTTTCTGTACCCCTTTACCTCCTTTCATATGCTCCTAGAACTGTAATTATTGGCAATTGCTTCTTTTGTTATTATGACGCACACCCGATATTGTAAACTTCGGGGTGAGCCTATATATTCTCCTGCACGCAAATAAACGAGGTTCCCATGCTAGCAAGCTTCGGCGTGTAAGTATTGGGTCCCCTTTGCAAAGGTTTTTGTCTTGTGTTACTTGGTCTCTGACAGTGGGTTCATTTGCACCCAGCTCCGCACTCTTAACATAATTACAAATTATGCAATATATTATAAGAAAATTGCATCATTAAATCAAAGCTTTATGCAGAAAGATTTTGTTCAACTGTTTATAAAGACATATACAAAGTAATGTTTTCAGTCACCACACTTTAGCGGTGAGAAAGAAAGTGAGTTTTCTTTTTGTCTTTTTTCAATTTCAGAGCAGCTGCTGTTGCAGAGAAAAGTAAGTGAACGGCCTTTTCTGTTGGTGGCTGTCTTTACTATCAATAGGATGCAATGTTCCTCACTTATCTGCTGGTAGGAAGTTTCAGAGCAGTTTCCTCATGAAGAAAGAGTATTTCTGTTTAGAAATATACAAGCCGATCATAAGGCAGGCATCCAGACAGGTTGAAAGAATCTTGAACCAGTATCTGATGCATCACAAGCATTATTAGCAGCCTTGCAAAGGCTGATTCTTGCCTACCACATGCAAGAACTGCAGAACTGTTTCTTCTAGCCTGCACCTTGGCAGATGGGGTCTGACTTGCATTCCTTGCTGACCTAGATTGCCTGTTAATCATCATCATTCACTGTAAGTGGCAAATGCCACAAAATGGAACAGCATGTAGCCTACAACAATACTTTTCTAGTAGTATTAGTATATGTATTGAAAAACAATTCAACTAAGTTAAAAGTCAACAAGCCTTTTAAGTTGAGACCTATCCCAGCCTGTGTCTGTGTTGGAATTGCTTTTTAATATGTTTTTTAAAAAACAATATGTTTTTAACCCTTTTTAAAAGATGTTTTAAAAGCTTTTTTTAAAAAAATGTTTTTAAAGTTGTTTTGTTTTGGTGTATTTTAGGGTCTGTTTTTATGATGTTTTGATGTGTTTTTAGAGCTTCTGTTTGCTGCCCTGGGCTCCTGCTGGGAGGAAGGGCGGGATATAAATCAAATAATAAATAAATAAATAAGTTATTGGCCATAAAATGGCAGACTCATGCCAAGTTCTCCCCCCTGCCACCTTTTTCTTAATGCATAATAAAACTTACCCTTGTCCCTGATGTTGAAGTGATATACATTTCCCCATCCCTGACAGTAGCAACTAACAAAGGAGGCCCTTGCATGTGGTTTGTATACATAAGGTTCCAGGTTCAATCCCTGCCAACTGTTTTGATTGACAGCTATTTAATTTTTGAATAGCCAGTCACCTTAATGATTATCTGTAGTTTTTATTTTTTTAAAAAAAATTAAATGATGCATCATCATCATCGTTATATTTATTACCCGCCCTTCACCAGAAAGTCCCAGGGGAGGTTACAACAGTTTAAAATTTAATGTTAAAAACAATTAAAACATATTACAATCACAGGAATAGGGTGAGTGTTTAAACAATGTACACCAGCTTGACATTTGATGACATGGCAATATAGACAAAATTCCATAAATAAATAAATATAAATAATGATCTGACTGGATATAAGACAGCTTCCCTATGATGGTGAGCATGGCTTAGAAAATGCATAACATCAAGACAGGAGAACATAGGTTACTTTTTAATATATATATATATATATTACAGCATTGCTGGCTCTTAAATTTAAGCACATAGGACCAGAGCCCTTCATATTTAACATCTACCTGTATATCTTATGCTAATGGAACCAGTGATTCATAGTCAAATATTAACACTATGACACTATGACATTCCCAGTAAATATGACATTACTTTCACTTCAAGCAAAGTGAGTTAGAAATATGGATTCACAGTTTGCATGCATCACTGGCAGCTTATAGAAATCTAAGATAAAAGAAAGGTACTGGAGGGAAAATGAAATCTGGGGCTTATCTTGCAGACAATAAAGAAAAAAAATTACTAATGTTATTTTCAGATCGTGCCCGGGTGCTTGGAGGGCTCCCCGACGTTGTCACTATCCAGGAAGGCAAGGTACAGTAAATTAACTGAAACTTTTAAGATGACAGTTTTGTAACTTCCTTTTTGTCAGAGAAGAGAAAGCTTCAGAAGTACTCAGGCCCTGCCTTTTTAAAAATAAAAAAAATAAAGAGGTAGTTCTCTCTATTCATCCTCCGTGATGATGCTCTGTGCTAGACAGGCCAGCTTTATGTATTTAGGGCAAATTCATTTGTTAAGTAGGCTATAAAAGAGTGAAGAGGGTGCCAGCTAACATTCAGGCCACAATCTAACATGGAGCTGTCTGCGCAAGACCACTGATTTCAATTACGTTCAGTGTGTTTATCTTCATTGCGGAGCTCAAAATATATGAATCAACTCCAAGAACAACTTATAACTGAAACTTTAAAGTTCATACTTTATGCACAAGATCCTCCCCCAGTGCAGAAGTTTGAACTCTCTTCCCCCAATCAGTCAGATATATACAATCTTCCTGTGTGATGGCATCTTTTCAGATGGTCTTTAAAAATGACATAAAACTAGGCATGATATACAGTCCACTTTTAAAAGAAATTGTGTTGACACACTTGAATAAACCTGCTTGAGCCCAAGCACTCTCTCAATGAGACTGGCACCTCAGTCCTAAACACATTTACTTGGAAACATGCACCATTTATTTCAACAATTATGCCAAAAAAATTCATTGTGTGCTCAAAATGTATATGGGGGAATGGTCTCTCTTTAACACTGTGATAGAGCTAAAATAATTTCAGAAAAATAATTTCATTTAATATTCCAGAATTATTGACATCAGAATTTGGTCCCGGTACTATAAGCTATACTGGAAAATGCTGTGTAAAGCAGTATATTGTTACCTGGATTAGATGTCCTAGTAATATTGTTTCATTTTTAAATCTAATCTAAAAGAAAGAACTTAAGATCGTCATCTGTAAGCACTACGTATCCAAGATTCTGGATTCAATTTATTCAGGTTTGCTTCCAACAATCATCTACAACTGATTGCTTCTGGTCTGATTCAGAATTATCCTCATCATCATCAGTAACAATTTTGAACACTAATTTAGCATTCTTTTATGCAATTTAATTTGTAAAGACACTTTACAGGAACAAAATATATTTGGTCCTGTGATTTCAGTAGTAGATTTACTGTTCAACTGTTCTGCAAGGAATAATGTAACATGAACTACTTTATCCTCAAGACATGTATTCACTCCCCACTGCTCCCTGAATAGTTTTGTGAGATAAACAAACACTAACTTTCTGTCACTAGTCTTGGGCCTTTGCCCTGTGCTGATGATCTGTGAGAAATGAAGTTGAAGCTTGCTTGACAGATAGTGAGAAAAAAAGAAAACCTCCTGAATGTATAATTATAATTTGTCTTACAACATAAGCACATCTTCATTGATTGAAATGTGTCTAATTAGGTACATGACAGGATATATGTCTAGGCTAGGTCTAGATTTAGCCTGAATTGGAAATGCATATAGTCAAGAGATTTTCCAATGTAATTTCTGGGCCTATGTGAACAGTGGAAAAATACAGCCAATTAGTACAGCAACATTTAGAGCTTCATATTTTGCATGCTATATTAACTTAAAGAGATGTGTGTTCGTATTAAAAATGAAAGAAAAGAAAGGAAGTGAGCCCCCATTTGTTCGATCCTTTTTATTGTAAAAACAAATGGAACTTGAAAGAAGAAAATGAAAAGAAAAATTGTTCATTTACTTGTTCATGTGTTTTTAACTGCTTTGCATTGGAGGCATTGATTGACACTGAAGAATCCTATGTACTATTCACAGAAAGGCGTAAGAGAGAAAAGAATGAAACTGACAGTGTAGGAAGCTCTCTTTCATAGAATCATAGAATGGTAGAGTTGGAAGGGGCCTATAAGGCCATCAAGTCCAACCCCCTGCTCAATGCAGGAATCCAAATTAAAGCATTCCCGACAGATGGCTGTGCAGCTGCTTCTTGAATGCCTCCAGTGTTGGAAAGCTGACTACCTCTCGAGGTAATTGGTTCCATTGTCGTATGGCTCTAACAGTTAGGAAGGTTTTCCTGATGTTCAGTCAAAATCTGGCTTCCTGCAACTTGAGCCCACTATTCTGTGTTCTGCATTCTGGGACGATCGAGAAGAGATCCTGGCCCTCCTCTGTGTGACAACCTTTCATGAAGAATTCTATCATATCTCCCCCCAGTCTTCTCTTCTCCAGGCTAAACATGCCCAGTTCTTTTAGTCCCTCCTCATAGGGCTTTGTTTCCAGTCCCCTGATCATCCTTGCTGCCCTCCTCTGAACCTGTTCCAGTTTGTCTTCATCCTTCTTGAAGTGCGGAGACCAGAACTGGATGCAGTACTCAAGATGAGGCCTAAGCAGGGCAGAATAGAGGGGAACTAATACTTCACATGATTTGGAAACTATACTTCTGTTAATGTAGCCTTATATAGTATTTGCCTTTTTTGCAGCCACATCACACTGTTGGCTCATATTCAGCTTGTGATCAACGACAATTCCAAGATCCTTCTCACATGTCATATGGCTGAGCCAAGTATTCCCCATCTTATAACTGTGTATTTGGTTTATTTTTCCTAAGTGTAGAACTTTGCATTTCATAGAATCATAGAATAGTAGAGTTGGAAGGGGACTATAAGGCCATCAAGTCCAACTCCCTGTTCAATGCAGGAATCCAAATCAAAGCATTCCCAACAGATGGCTGTCCAGCTGCCTCTTGAATGCCTCCAGTGTCGGAGAGCCTACTACCTCTCTAGGTAATTGGTTCCATTATTGTATGGCTCTAACAGTTAGGAAGTTTTTCCTGATGTACAGTCGAAATCTGGCTTCCTGCAACTTGAGCCTATTATTCAGTGTCCTGCACTCTGGGATGATCGAGAAGAGATCCCAGCCCTCCTCTATGTGACAACCTTTCATGTACTTGAAGAGTGCTATCATATCTCCCCTCAGTCGTCTCTTCTTCGTGTTGAATTTCATTCTGTTGTTTGCAGACCAATGCTCCAGCTTATCAAGGTCCCTTTGAATTTTGTTTCTTTCTTCCACGGTATTAGCTGTGCCCCCCCCCCCCAATTTTGTATCACCTGCAGATTGGATAAGCATGCTCTGTACCTCCTCATCCAAGTCATTAATGACAATGTTGAAGAGCACTGGGCCCAGGACCAAGCCCTGTGGTACCCCACTCGTTACTTCTGCCCAGTTTGAGAAGGAACCATTGATAAGCACTCTTTGAGTACGATTCTGGAGCGAACTGTGGATCCACCTGATAGTTGTTCCATCCAGCCCACATTTAGCTAGTTTGCTAATCAGAATTATCATGGGGCACTTTGTCAAAAGCTTTGCTGAAGTCAAGATATATTATGTGCACAGTATTCCTACAGTCTACAAGGGGGGTTACCCGATCAAAAAAGATATAAAATTAGTTTGGCAGGATTTGTTCTTCATAGATCCATGTTGGCTCCTAGTAATCACTGCATTTTAATTTAGATATCAGTTGGGTGATATTTAGATGTCTCTGCACCTTTTAAAATTGCCTATAAAATGGAGACCCTTGGTCCTATATTTCTGAAATTGGACAGGGCTGATGCCCAGGGAAGCGGGGTATAGAAAGTCTGAAAATGTCATGTCATTTGGATAGACCAGACACCATAGTTAGAGGCAGCAGATGAATGGCTGGGTTTTCCACTGTACTCAATGGAAAAATGAATGAACAAATAAAAAAAAGAATGAAACATTAAAAACAAAAACAAGTGGGGAAAATGAAACGAAATCTTTTCCTTATACTCTGCTTTATGTGTACCTCTCTGCTTCCCCACCATGGCTAATAAACATTTTAGAGGTTATTTAAATGAGAAAAAAATGTTAAACCCCCACCCTCAGCACTGTGGGTCTTATCCAGTTTTGGCCTTCTCCCTGCTGATGCTTTTAAGATGATTTCTTGATCACATCCAGCTTGGTCCTCATTAGTTCATTGAGAATGTTTCTGGTGCTGCAGCAGAACAAGAGGGAAAATCCTCTCATCTCATCCTGCCTGATGTGTATCTCATAGCTGTCTCTCTCCTTTGGCACTGTATAGTTTTATACAGGTGCATGACTTTCCTAGCTGCATTCTGGTGACGCTAGCACTTACATAATGAAACAGTATTCTCATGCTCTGTAAGCAGATAATATAAATTCACTCCAGCCTGACTTTTGGCATTCAAGACTACAGACAGGGAGCTTTTTTGCAGTTAGAAAATTGACAACACATTTTCTTGGTCTGTGAAAAACTCAGGTCAAAATGCTGCCTTTCCCCAATTTCAGGTATCTTTTAGGATTTTTTTCTCAACCAATATAAATAATTTTTGGTAAGGTTTTTAATCATTATATAATGTGAACACTAATAGCCTATAGAATATATAGCCTATATTATTAGTGTATGGTATAGCAGCTATTACCCCACTGTAAGCCAGTTTTGTATAGTGGCTCACCATTTCAACATGGGGGCTATCTCCATGCTAGCCCAAATTCCCAAAGGACACATTTATTTTTGAAAAATCGCATTGGTTTCTTAATTAATGACTCTGCATAATGGTAATTACATGAAATGATTTAATACAGTACAGCCTTCACTTACATGCATGTAAACAAACCCTTATGTGTCAACTAACCTATCATATTCATCTCTGGTTTAAATTCTCTGGTTTTTTTATATCATCAAAGAATTGACCGGTCTGGTTAATAAGAAATTGAAGAAAAATAAAACATGGTATATTTCTACAAGATAGGCTTCTATTCTAGACACACTTCAATGGGAAGAAGCCCAACTGAACACAATGGGACTTACATTGAAATAAATATGCAAAGAACTGTGCTGTAAATATGATGAATCAAGCTTTAGTTCATTTAACATCACTATTCCTGTAATTTGGAATTGGTTAATCATGCCAGATTGCTGCCTTGCCAACAGTTGTGAACCTATGTGCTTATTTCTCATTGTATGTGAGATCTTCAAATGGCACACCACTAAATGGTATACTTAGTCAAATTACTAATCAAGCAAAGCTTTTATCTCAGCTGGGCCTTCCCTAGTCCTCTATACTTGAGTGTCTCAGGGACAACCTACATGTAGTGTGTTTAAACAAGCATGCTTAACTTAGCTGCTTTAATTTTGGAGAAAGAGGAGCCATGAGGCTTTGATCAGGAAAGTCCTCCTGCCCCCCCATGCCCGTTTTGACTCTTTTAATCTAGTTAGTTTAGATCACTTTCTGTTATATCTGTTCTGGGAAACTGCAGTCAGTTTACAAACTGGGTCATGAGAGCAGAATCTGATCCATCTGAATGTAACAGGAAACTGTGGTTTGAAGAGACCAGAATAGAAGTGCCAAGCTGGCACATGATTGTAGGGAAACAGAGTGGAGGAGAGCAAGCAGGCCCAACATTCATTCTTTTCTTCATAAACAATGCTTTACTAAGCCAAGATAATTGGATTATACCCAACTAGACCCATTGAAATTAATTAACCTAAGTTAATCATGTCCATTAATTTAAATAGGTCTCCTCTGAGTATAGCTAACATTGGGGACAACCCATTATATCTGAAACACTGCAGATTTGGTGGCTCAGAGGACCTTTAACTACTTGGAAAAGCACGACATGACCTCCTGCACTAAAGTAGTCTTTGTTAAGATTGAAGCAGATTCTGAATTATTTGTGCCAGATTGATAACCTATTATTGCTACCTACTCCTGTATAGATTTTCTTCTCTGTTATTTCTGCTATTCAGAGGGAAACAAGCAGGGTTCCCTCCCCTTTTAAGCTATATTCACCTTTATTCATTATTGGTTCCCCCCCCTTTTGTCCTTTCTTGTCCTTTGCTACCTAAAACTCCTCCTTGTTTTCTTGAAAATAGGGCTTATAATGGAAAACTACAGGGGAGTATTGTGTTGCACTCTACTTTCACCGGCTTCTCTTTCAACATTAGGACATCAAAGATAAGGCAAAGAAAAAGACAGTGATGCCTACAAAATTATACATGACAGAAATTATATACAATGATCTCATAGTGGAAATATTAATCTATTTCTCAATCATATTTCAAATTTATTGATTTAAAAATTGCTCAACTAAGAACAAGCATTATATAGCACTGCATTGCTGGGCAAATCCTTACAGATGATTTGAAACCCTACCATAATGCTCAAGAAGTGTTACCCACATAAAAGCATTTCCTTGGGGTCTTCATTTTTCTCATTTACTCACCATATTTGTTCAGATGAACATTTCATGTTATGGTGGCCTGCAGACTGATCTCAACAGTGTTTTAGAAATATGTTTGTTTTGTTTGAAATTTGATCTGTACTGCTTAGTTGTGGTTGAGCCTAATTTACATGGACTTATCACTGAAGCAATTTTATTTAAATACTTAGAAAAATGGATTGAGAAATCCACTAGTGCCATTCTCTTAGGAATCATAGAATTGTAGAGTTGGAAGGGGCCTATAAGGCCATCAAGTCCAACCCCCTGCACAATGCAGGAATCCAAATCAAAGCATTCCCGACAGATGGCTGTCCAGCTGCCTCTTGAATGCCTCCAGTGTCAGAGAGCCCACTACCTCTCGAGGTAATTGGTTCCATTGTCATATGGCTCTAACAGAAAAAGAGCAGCTAAGCAATTTGTTACTTTAGTAAAAGTTAAAATGTTCTCTTTGCTGAGCCACCACCCAGAAAAGAGTGTCTGTAGACTCTTTATTTTACTTGCATTCTACACTCCAGCTTCAATTATACCCCGGAGCTGAGAGTGATGAAGCAAGAGAGAAGGAGGCTAGAGTGCAGGTGGAGGCGAACTCCTGATGGATGCAGTCATTCTTTGGTGAGTGCCTCCACTAAGGCGTATGTAAAAGCGGTTAGGGCAGCAAAAAAGTCTTACTTTGCTGTCACCATTAGATCATCTCTTTGCCGCCCAGCAGAGCTTTTTAGGGTGGTACGAGGGCTCTTACATTCTGCCCCTCATGATACTAAAGAAACATCAGAAGCCCGCTGCAACGAATTTGCGGAGCACTTCCAAGACAAGATTGCTTGCATCCGTCGGGACTTAGACTCTGATGTTATTACAGATGATTCCATTGGAGTGTCCAGAGCGCGGTCTTGTCCTTCATTGTTGGATGAATTTCAGTTGGTGCAGCTTGAGGAAGTGGGCAAGGTGCTTGGAATGGTGCGGGCGACCACGTCCACCCTGGATCCTTGCCCATCTTGGCTGGTGAAGACCGGCAGGGCTGTAACCACCGGCTGGGCCAAAGAGGTGATAAATGCCTCCTTGAGAGAGGGAGTAGTCCCTGGTAGTCTCAAGGAGGCAGTAGTGAGACCTCTTTTGAAGAAACCTTCTTTGGACCCAGATGTTCTGAACAACTACAGGCCGGTGGCGAATGTCCCTTTTTTGGGCAAGGTCTTGGAACGGGTGGTTGCCGGCCAGCTCCAGGCGCTTTTGGATGAAACCGATTGTCTGGATCCGTTTCAATCCGGTTTTAGGCCCGGTTTTGGCACCGAAACAGCCTTGGTCGCCCTGTATGATGACCTTTGTCGGGAGAGGGACAGGGGGAGTGTGACTCTGTTGATTCTCCTTGATCTCTCAGCGGCGTTTGATACCATTGACCATGGTATCCTTCTGGGGAGGCTCGCGGAGTTGGGAGTTGGGGGCACTGCTTGGCAGTGGCTCCGCTCCTCCTTAGCGGATTGTCGCCAGAAGGTAGTGCTTGGGGAACACTGCTCGACACCCTGGACTCTCCATTGTGGAGTCCCTCAGGGGTCGGTCTTGTCCCCCATGCTTTTTAACATCTACATGCAGCCTCTGGGTGCGGTCATCAGGAGTTTTGGAGTGCGCTGCCATCAGTACGCTGATGACACGCAACTCTACTTCTCCTTTTCACCTTCTTCAGGTGAGGCTGTTGATGTGCTGAACCATTGCCTGACCGCGATAATGGACTGGATGAGAGCTAATAAACTGAAACTCAATCCAGACAAGACTGAGACACTGTTGGTGAGCTCTTTACCTGCCCAGATGGTGGATGTTCAGCCTGTTCTAGATGGGGTTACACTCCCCTTGAAGGAACAGGTTCGTAGTTTGGGGGTCCTTTTTGACCCTTCCTTGTCGCTTGAGGCTCAAGTGGCCTCGGTGGCGCGGAATGCGTTTTACCATCTTCGCTTAGTAGCCCAACTACGCCCCTATCTGGACAGTGACGATCTCGCCTCTGTTGTTCACGCTCTGGTAACTTCTAGATTGGACTACTGTAATGCGCTCTACGTAGGGCTGCCCTTGAAGACCGTTCGGAAACTTCAGCTAGTGCAAAATGCGGCAGCCAGGTTGTTGACGGGGACCCATTGGTCCGCGCATATAACACCTGTCCTGGCCCGTTTGCACTGGCTACCTATTCGTTTCCGAGCCAGATTCAAGGTGCTGGTTTTGACCTATAAAGCCTTACACGGTGTGGGACCGCAATATCTGATGGAACGCCACTCCCGCTATGAACCTACCCGTTCACTTCGTTCAGTATCTAAGGCCCTCCTCCGGGTACCAACCCATCAGGATGCCCGGAGGATTGTTATTAGATCCAGGGCCTTTTCTGTGGTGGCCCCCGAACTATGGAACAGCTTACCTGAGGAGATACGCCTGGCGCCTACAGTACTTTCTTTTAGGCGCCAGGTTAAGACCTGGTTATACTCCCAGGCATTTTAACGTTCATGTTTTATATTTAATGTTTTTATTCTACTTTGTTGTGATTTTGTATGTTTTATTGTAACTTTGTATTTTAACTCTGCTGTTCACCGCCCAGAGAGCTATTCGCTATGGGCGGTCTATAAATAAAATAAAATAAATAAATAAATAAATAATATTTATTATCTAAATGAATCCTTTGTGCTAAAGCTGGTGGTATACTGAATATTTTACAAGAATCTATTTCTGGGATGGCACTGATAGAGAGAAATGCCATAAAGGAGCTTTGACAGCTAGGTTGTGTAATGGGTTTTTCACCTTGAAGCAGCTTTCAGCTGAAACGATTGCTTATTTAACAAATGGATAATGAAGGTGCTTCTTTTCCATTTGATTCATAATTCATGCTCACAGGC
Organism: Rhineura floridana; assembly: GCF_030035675.1. Lineage (NCBI taxonomy): Eukaryota > Metazoa > Chordata > Lepidosauria > Squamata > Rhineuridae > Rhineura > Rhineura floridana. Next base: position 242,634,727 of record NC_084480.1, read on the forward strand.
ATATATAGCACATAGTGCCTTTGAGAACCACAGATCATGATTAGGAATTTTCCTTGGGAAAACACTATTGATTTCAGGTTAAAAGCAAGGCAATTAGATGTGGTTTTTAAAAAATAAGTGAAACTACTCAGCCAGTCTGGTGAAACTGTTAGAATATACTTTAACTGCAGCTTAATTGCATTCTTAACTGTTCTTTAGATTTAGAAGTCTGATTTGCAATCATTTTTGTGCCCTTTCTTATAGAAGCAACCTTCTAAAAATTAAAAAACGACTTTTTAAACAGCCAAATGTTCAAGCAATCTCAACATTTAATTTTGTGTTAAAATTAGTGTGTTGTAGTCTGTGATAACTATTGGGAAGAGTCTGTAAAATATTGAAGGATTATAGTAATACAAAACTTCCTAACAACAGATATTTATATCTATATCTATCTTTTTTACAGAAGTATGTTAAGAACTGAGCATATTCAGGGAGTATATATATTCAGGATGTTTATTTAGAGCTGCTATTTATAATCTTTTGTATGCTTCCTGCAGGCGCTTAATCTTACTTGCAATGTCTGGGGAAATCCTGCCCCAGAAGTTTCATGGCTGAAGAATGAAAAGCGTCTGATAGGAGATGACCATATCATCCTGAAATATGAATCAGAAAAAAAAGCCTGCTTCACCGTCACTTGTGTCACTACAGTTGACTCAGGGAGGTACAGCCTTGTAGTGAAAAACCAGTATGGGACAGAGACAAGTGATTTCACTGTAAGTGTGTTCATACCTGAGGAAGGGATTCCCCCAATGGCCCATCTAGAACATGATACAAAAGATAAGAAAAAGAAGGCATGAAGCTAAAACTATGATGGACAAATGTTTAAGAGCGTGAATTCTACCTGGTTTAATGATGTGTGTGTAAACTGTTTTGCCAGTGAATAGGAGGTAGGTCTGAATCCTTTCACTCGTCTCGTTTTAGGCACTGTAATTTACTTACGTCAGGCAAAAATGGATAATGTTCCTCTCCCCACAACCTTCTGTCACATGATCTTCTTATATTTTCTCTTCTCTCAGCCTTTAATCTTAAATCAGGCAAAAACTGTCAGTGAGTGCATGTGGCAATCATTTGCCTATTTTTCAAAGTCTGGCCGTTCATAAGTCAGAAGCATAATATTTAAGGAAGTCATTTAATCAGTGAGGGAAGTGAAAGGATGAGAAATTACAATGGTTTATTGGAGATGATTTTCTCAACTGGAATCTGGATTTGAGTTTATTGGTAATCTAGTATCAACTGAGTGTATTGTATAGGACTAGAAAGTAGATGTTAAAGCAAACAAGTGCTGTGTGTTGCCATGATATTAATACACACCAGTATCGGTGAAAACTTTTGAACTCTCCTCAGTATTCAAAAATAAATAAATGAAACACTTTTCTTTCACCTTGTTTTTTCTGTGTCTTGTTTACTTGCTCGCTATCCTGGCGGCTGTTCACTATTCCTTTAGTTTAACACCATCCCTCACCTCACTTCTTCTTATACCTTTTTTGCCTGTAATAATCTTCACTTTGGTTTTCACTTCAGCACAAAGAAAGGAGGGGATGATATTTTAATTTATTCTACACTAACCTCTGCCTGCTTCAGTCTCCACTACAAAAACTACTTAAGCATTCCTCCAACTTTAAGCTTGCTCATAATTGTAAGTGGAACAAAGGAGGTTTGCTCTTCAGTGCCTAAGAAGCTCTTAGCTATTATTCATTTTTGGTCAGTGACTTTTTCTAAACTTGGTGGGCAATGGATAGTCCCAGGGCTGCAGCAACTGAGGGGAGTGGGCAGTTGTAGAGGCCTCAGGCTCTGCAAATGACTTGCTTAGAGCCATCCAGAGAGTTAATGGTTGAGGTAGAAATTGAATTAAGGACTTCTCAGTTAGGTCTCTTAGGCTGCAATCCAATACACACTTAATAGGGAGTAAGTGCCATTGAACCCAATGGAGCTTACTTCTGAGTAGACATGTATTGGATTGCAGTCTTAATCATGACACTATACAATACTAGTAGTATAAATTTAAATTAAATTTTATGAGCTTTAAACATTAAGCAGGAAAATGTTCACAAATGAATTACAATGGACAGCAATCTTAATCATTAGTAAAGGACATTTCAGATTGCATTAACATATCCTTGTAAATAAATCCTCAGAAATTGCTACTTTCTATGCTGGGCACAGAGGAATGCTCCATACTTTCTCTACCACCAGCCCACTCACTCACCTGCAATTCATTGTTGTGAGTGCTTAGATACAAGACTGCAGTAACTGCACTGTTGTGAGTGCATTGTTGGGCTGGTGACCAGCTGGCATTACTGTCTCTAGTAGTTTTCCATGAAGCCTGCAAGTGTGAAGACGTAACTGTGGTTAAGGGGGAGTTATGTCTATGATCTGTCTGGGAACGGACTGCCAGGGTCGTTGCTATGGTAGCCATCTGATAACGACTGGGAAAGTTCTAACAGAGACTATGTGTTGTGCTCTTCTGAATTATGCCTCTGAGCTGAGAGGCTGTCTTTTTGTGTTCATCTATGGAGAGAGATGTCCCAGAAGGGGGGGTGACTGATGAATCTCTACATGTATTTACTCTTAAGCCTCTGGCCTTAATGTCTTTCAATAAAGACTCTTAACATGCTCTGAGGATGTTTCTTGCTCAACTTAACTCCAACGTAATGTATGCTGTTTCACACAACTACGCACACAAGCCAACAGTGGTAGCAGAGGATGGTTATGCTCCACAGCGCATTACACCGGAGTAAGTTGCTGGTCTGAACTGCAGATGGAGTTCCAGAGAGGGCAGCTTGATTGATTGAACCAGACGGAGGTGAGCAACATGGCTGTAAACCTGTCTGGGGAAGGCTTGCCGATGGAACGACTTAATGAAAAGAATTTTGGCAGCTGGAAGCCGAGGATGAGGGCTTTGCTGATAACAGAGGATTTATGGGACGTGATTGAAGAAAACCCCCCGGCGGTACCGACCGCGGCCTGGAAGCGTCGAGACCAGAGGGCGCAGGCGTTTATAATCTTGGCTCTATCGGATTCTCTACTGAGGTGTGTGAGAGATGAGCCGTCGGCTAAACAGATGTGGGACGCGTTGCAGGAATTGTCCCAGGAATGGCAGCGGAGGCAGGAGGCGCAGAGAGCCCAGCCGGTGGAAGCTGTCAGGAAGCAGGAGGAGAAATGTGCCGAACCGGAGCAGGCTGCCGAAAGCAGACAGGGAAACAAGCGGGAGCAGCCGCGGCTGAAGTCTTGTTTTGCCTGTGGGGTCCGTAGGCATCTCCGTAAAGATTGTGCAGTCAAGCAAAACTCCAGGGACGGAGGCTTGAAGCAGGGAAGTGTGAACTTTGTTTGTAAACAGAAGACTAAAGACTTGGAACAAATTAACTTTATTGTCGACAGCGGAGCAAGCCATATACTAATTAAAGACAGGAGCCTGTTTTACACGTCTGCAAATGAGCAGGACTTTGTTTTACTTGCTGATGGATCACGGAAATCTGTGCAAGCTAAAGGTCTGATTAAATTTGACAAGCTTGGAATTATGACAAACTGTTTATTTGTTCCGGATTTGGCTCAATATTTTATCAGTGGGCAAACTGGTGAGTTGTCAATTTTCAGTTTGGTTTGATAAAGGAAAATGTTGGGTGCAAAGAGGAGAAAATGTTGTCTGTCAGGGTTTCATGACACAAGGGCAGTTTAAAATGACCGTCGGTGTGAAGTGTGCTAATGCCTTGAATTCAATGGGGCGGAAAGGGAATGACGGTCAGGGCTGTAAACAGACAGCCGTAAAAGGCATGCCGTCGGTATTCACTGCCCAGATGGAAGTTCACAGAGAACTAGAAGAGCCAGCATCATTTCAAGCAATCAGGCTGATGCCTGAGGCAGAGCAGCACAAATGGCAGCAGGCCATGCAGGAAGAATTACAAGCCATGCAAAAGAATGGCACATGGACATTAGTAAAGTTACCCATGGGTAAAAAGGCCATAGGTTGCAGATGGGTGTTTAAGAAGAAGAAAGCAAGTTCCAGGGAAGTACAGAGGTACAGGGCACGTTTGGTTGCCAAGGGATTCACCCAGCAGCATGGGACAGATTATGATGCTGTTTTTGCCCCGGTTGTGAAACATGAGTCCATTCGTGTGCTGCTGAAGCTGGCAGCGATGCAGAACATGAGTGTAAATCACTACGATATAGGGACGGCATTCCTACATGGTGATTTAAGAGAGGAGATATATATGGAACTGCCTCCGGGTTCTGTGTCAAAGGAAGGGTTCGTGTGTAAACTGCATAAATCAATATATGGACTGCGGCAAAGTGCACGCTGCTGGAATGAGAAATTGGACAGAGTGTTGCATGGAATGGGATTCCAAAGATGCAAGGCAGATCCATGTGTGTATATAAAGAGACAGGGGATGAAAACCACGTTCTGTGCAGTTTACGTTGATAACATCATGTATTTTTATCATGAGCAGCAAGAGGAACAAGAATTTAATGAGCAACTGGGCAGGCAGGTGGACACAAAGAATTTGGGGCCTGTCACACACTATTTAGGCACGGATATTGTGCGTGCAGAAGACGGAAGCATAACATTGAGTCAGGAAAGTAAAATAAATCAGATCATAGAAGAATGCAACATGACAGAATGCAATGTTGTGAAGACTCCAATGGTTGTGGCTTTCCAACAGAATGTGCAGGAGACGCCTTGTACAGATCCTGAGAAGTACACCGCCCTGAGAGCTTTCTGCTATAGGGCGGTCTAGAAATGTAATTAAATAAATAAATAAAATAAATAAATACAGGCGCATAATAGGGAAATTGCAATATTTGGTGAAGGTGTCTCGCCCAAACATATGTAATGCAGTCAGTATTTTAAGCCGGAAGGTAGAGCATCCTTCAGAGGCTGACTGGCAAGGGATTAAAAGGATAGTGCGTTATCTGAAAGGCACGAAGACAAAGGGTCTGGTTTTGTCAGGAGCAAAGACAGGAGGTCTTGAATGTTTTGTGGATGCAGATCATGCAGGGGAGCTGAGCAGTCGTAAGTCAACCTCTGGCATAGTTGTGATGTAGCACGGGTCATGCATTGACTGGAGCAGCAAGAAACAAAATGTGGTTGCAACATCAAGTGCAGAAGCCGAGTATGTGGCCGTCACAGGCCTGTAATGAGCTACAGTGGTTCGCAATGCTCATGCAGGAGATAGGCATTGATATGCAATTTCCGATTACTGTATATGAAGACAATCAGACCTGCATTAAGATAGCCACATCAGAAGCTCATACCAAGAGAACAAAACATATTAGTGTCAGATACTTTCACGTAAGGGATTGTGTGCAGCAGGGGTTTGTTAACCTAACATTTTGTGACACTAACAACATGGTGGCTGACATAATGACCAAGCCTTTGTGTGAGGAGAAATTTGGCAAACTGGTGACAAGGCTTGGAATGAACCAAAGTTTGAGTGAATAAAGTTTTGAACTGTACTGAGAAATAAAGTTTTGAACTGTACTGAGATGTAAGTTTGCAATGTACTGAAATGTATTGCAAGAGGTATTGTAGAAATGTATGACAGTATGACTATGTATTATGGAGATGTATTTCATGTGTATTTTGCAGTCTTTATGGAAAAAAGGGGGGCTGTTGGGCTGGTGACCAGTTGGCATTACTGTCTCTAGTAGTTTTCCATGAAGCCTGCAAGTGTGAAGACGTAACTGTGGTTAAGGGGGAGTTATGTCTATGATCTGTCTGGGAACGGACTGCCAGGGTCGTTGCTATGGTAGCCATCTGATAACGACTGGGAAAGTTCTAACAGAGACTATGTGTTGTGCTCTTTTGAATTATGCCTCTGAGCTGAGAGGCTGTCTTTTTGTGTTCATCTATGGAGAGAGATGTCCCAGAAGGGGGGATGACTGATGAATCTCTACATGTATTTACTCTTAAGCCTCTGGCCTTAATGTCTTTCAATAAAGACTCTTAACATGCTCTGAGGATGTTTCTTGCTCAACTTAACTCCAACGTAATGTATGCTGTTTCACACAACTACGCACACAAGCCAACATGCATTGGATGTGAAGATACTGCACTACTCAAGAATATTTAGGCATACACTAGAATTCTGATCTTCCAGTGTTGGAAATAACATTTTAAATAGAATACAAACAGTGGAGATTTTAGAGCAGAGCAACAAACGCTACAGGGACTGGGAGCTCTGAATAAGCCAGGCATGTTTAATTTGGAAAACAAAGCACTGAGTTGGGTATATGGACAAGAAAGACATTTTCAAATATTTCAGAGGCTCAAATAGATTGTTTGTGATCCATATCATATTAGAATAAGGTGATTTTAACAATATCTTAGATAAGCATGCTTTTCACAGATGTATAATTAGAACTGACATGCACTTTTTATATTTTTATAAGCATAATAGTACGTATGGATTTGATCCTCCCTTTGCACATTTTAATGCAAGCTGTCCTAGAGTTCTCCGTGTATCCTTCAACTAAGGATAATCAAAAGTGTGAGGGAATCAGATAAGTGAGTGTACTGCAATGAGATTCAACAACAAAAATGTTTGCATCCCTGTTAATATGAGCACACTAAGTGCACCTTTAGATATTTATTTAGTCACAATATGAAGAGAGTGGTAGCTTCCATCTGTTGGATGTCAGTTCAGCCTGAGAGCAATATGATTAAGATACGAAAGTTCTGAAAGTATACCTACTCAAGTTTTGGTTGGCAACTGGGGTTATTTAATCAAACTGGGATGACAAAGGTCACATCCAAACCATACATTTAAAGCACTCTTATGCCACTTTAAAAGTCATGGTTTTCCCCAAGGGGATCTCCTAACAACTCTTAGCACCCTTAACAAACTACAGTTCCAGAATTCTTGGGGGAAGCCATGACTCTTATAGTGGTATAAGAGTGCTTTAAATGTATAGTGTGGATGTGACCATTATGGGGATAGTATATGAAGAATTTTAAACTTAATAGTCATAATATAATTTTTCCTCCATGATTGTGGCTATCCCTCTATTTTCAGAGAGGGCAACACTGGAAGCAGAATTTTGGATAAGGTAAACTGACATAAATTGCTAAGATTTGTTTCTCTTTGAGCCTAGTCTCTCGGTTTCTAGTCTCCCTATTCTAGGGATAGATGACCTTTATATTCCTTCTAGACCTAAGCTTGGTTCAGACATTACGTTCAAACCATGGTTTAGTCTGTCAAAAGGGGGTTGTGTCATCCTCCCCCTCCTGTTTAATGATTCTGTCCTCTACCTCCTGGTTCATGTTAACCATAGTTTGCTACAGCATTGAACTGGGAAAACTATGGTTTACCTTTCACCTGTAGCCCTTTTTAGTATTAGTTTTAATATGCAAAGAACCATGTGGGAACCCACAGGTGAAAGTCCTGTCATCCCAGTGATGGTTTCTGTCCTCATGTTGGAAAATCTGCATGAGTAAGGCATCCTTCTCCAGACTAATACTGATGATGCATTGGCTAGGAATGACCCTGGCCTATACATTATCATCATAATCATTATTGAGGGGGTGGTGCTTGCCCCACATGTTCCCTCTTGTCCCTTTGCACATTCAAACTGAACAGATGAAGAGGGCTTTGCCTCAAAATCTGAATCAGAAACCATGATTTGAAGTGGGTACAGTATTATTAGTTGAGAGGCACACTACTAGTGATAATCATTGCTTTATTGGTTCAGACATCCCAGCAATTATAGCTATTGGGAACCAGGAAGCAATAGGTTTTGAGATGGAGGGAAGGGGCAGAGCAGAAGCCTTCAGCATATTCCCAGATGCTTGAACCCTACAGTTCTATAAACCTTGTGACTGGACCTCCAGTGAATTACAGAACACAAGCAATTTTTAAAAGTAAGATTACTTGAAGAAGAAGAAGAAGAAGAGCATGAATATTAAAATCAAAATGCTGTAATCAGTGGTGGCCTTGCACTTCTGCTCATGCAAGATGGGCACACTCTTTTTGTTTTTTTACCAAATTTACAGTCCATTACAGACTCCCGATTCCTCCTTAAAGCTGCAGTAGGTACTAACAAACATCAAGTTCTACATCTTGAGTAAGTGAAAATGCTTTGTGCTATCAAAAAAATCACCATTGGATACAGACCATTATCAGTAAATTAAATATTTCTGATGTCTTGAAAGGTAATGATATGAAACCATTTAAATTGATTACATACTACATCTAGATGTCAAAATACTCCTGTTTTGAATTATATAAAATAGTCCTGTTTTGAATTATATATAGCAACTTTCATCAATCCCAGGCAGCTTAGCCAATGGCAAAGGATGATGGGAGTTGTAGTCTAACCACATCTGGGGATCCAAGGTTAAAGAACAGTGAGCTAGTAGAAAACCCAATCTTATGTGTGTCATAATATTACGAGTTCAATGGGATTTATTCCTAGATAAATTCCCACAGACTTGTGGACTGTATAAATTCTGTGCACGTTTGTTTCACTGAGAATGAACCAATATATGCAGGCCAAAGTCCATTTTTAAATACCCAAACCAGGAATCAAAGAACCATTCTAACCGAGCTTTGGGCCTGTTCTTGAATAGCAGCCCTGGTAAGCTGAGTTTCAACAGAGTTTGAAATACAGTATGGAGGACTATTGGTCTAGGGAAAATGTTTTTGAAATCCCATTGGCTCCCAGAATGTCGTTCCTGTTAAGGGGCGTTTTTGCCTCCACCAGAAATGTAAGAGAAGGCTCGGGAATGATCTCGAAGCTTTTCTAGTGCGCCACGTGAGATCAAAGGGGCCAATCAGGTTCGGGATTGAGCGGAGTATTTAAAGCCGCTCCTTCCCTCAGCGTTTGCCTTTTTTGCCTCGCGGCAACTCTGGTGGTCTGCGCTGGCAAGGGCTCCGTCTTTTGGCTGCTTGGACCGGTTCTCGCTGTTTCTTTCATTGCTGTGTGCTTCTGCCTCCGTTTCTCTGCAATTGTTCCAGCTAGATCGTTCCCTCTGGTTTGTTTACCGCCGATCAGCTGGGCTGCGGGCGTCTTCACGCGCTCAGCGGCTTCCTGCCGCTTCCCAGCTGATCATTCCTGCTTGAATCCTGGCGCTTAGGCGTCTGTTGAATTAAGTTGTACTGTTCCTTTTGGGTTGGGCGGTTGGGAATGTTCCTACTTCGCATAATATTTCCGTTTTGGTGAATTCCTCCGTTTCGTTTAATCCCCCCCCCCACGCACTCCCTTATAGTTCTTTGTCTTTTTATTGTTAGGCTGCAGTTTTAGTACTTTCTTTTAGTGCTTTGTACTATTTTAAAGTTTTTCCTGCTGTTTCAATTGCCTGCTTATAGTTACATTAGCAGCTTTAATATATTCTGTTCCCCTACCTTTAGTCCTGTGTTCTACCTAACCATTTTCTTCTGATCCCCCCCTGTTTTTTATAAATAAATAAATAAATAAAAATAAATAAATAACAGAAATCATATATATAATAATATTACATAATAGTTAGAATTAATAGTTAATAATAGGTTAATAATATATATTAAAATAGATAAATAAATAAATAAATAGGAGGATATAGAGGGACATGTATTGGTGTTGCTTCCACATTTATCTTTTTTGTTTGTGCTTTGTGAGTTCTCTTTCTAGTCCAGTTTCGAGTTGGTTGCTGTTTTGCCTTGTTGCTTTTAATTATTAATTGATTAAATTGTTGTTTTCGCTGTTGCTTTTTCTGGTGCTGTGGTTTGAGCATGCCGCCCAAAAAGGTTCAACAAAAGAAAGGCGTTCGCGTGGTGAGGCAGGCTTCTAAGCGCCCTCCAGCTCAACATCCCCAATCATCTGATGAAGAGGAGGATATGGGCACAATTCGTGCTTTGGTGGCTAGGGTGGATGCCTTGGAAAGAGAACGTTTGCAGCCGCATGAAGCAGGGGCGGGGCAGTACCGCCCCTTCAGGTAAGAAGTCTGCCCGTCTGGCAGCAAAGAGTTCTAAATCCAGTATTCTTGCTTCTTTGGTTTCCAGGATTGGCGTTCTAGAGGCTGCAGCACCCGTCCAGGAGCCCTCGGTTCTCTTGTCTCCAGTTGTTTTGCCTGCGGTTCCGCCTACGTCTTCCTCTTCGATGATTACACTCCCAGCTCCTGCTGGGCCAATTCCAGGAGAGGTTCAGTCTAATCAGCCTGGGGGTCTGCCTGTGTCATCCGAAGCCGCTGCATGTGTGACTTCACCGCTGGTTGCTTCTCCAGCTGCATACGCGGGTGAGTCAATCGCACCACATGCACACGTTACACACAGTTATGCTCCAGGTGTCATTCCTATAGATTCACCTTCTGCTGGCTCTCAGCTACCAGGTGTTTCCCAACCTTTGGTGTTCATGGGGGGTGTGTGTTAGTCCCACATCAACCCCAGCTCCCTTGGCCCGCTGCCGCTGTGACTCCGTGGCAGCCATCAGCTGCTCCATCGGGTCTATCTTCTTCTTCTTTGCCTCTCCCACAGGGTATCTACCCTCAATGCGATAACTCCCTTCCTTTGGGTGACCATTTATTACTTACAACGAAGGAAAGAATTTGGCATGGAGAGTATATTGATTTATTTACTCTCCTTTTTCGCGAGAATGAGCTTAAATCTAAGGAAGGTCAGGATGTAAAGGAACGGGAGGCAGCCACAAAAAAGAGAGTTGATCGCGTTTGGCCTAATTGGCTAAACGCCTATACGATTTATATGGGAGTTATGACGCAGGATATTATTCATCGTGCTTTTCGAGAATTCTCTGGAACCGCTTGGTTACGGTACGATGAAAATTTTAGGCAGAGGACGGCATTGGATCCCACCCTCCGCTGGGACATAGAGCATGTGGGTTTGTGGCTTCGCTCCATGACCTCCGCCAGGCCTACTCCTGGCGACAGAGCAGATAGTGGACACCTGTTAGCGCGTGCACAGACTTCCGCCGCTGGCTCTGGCCAGGGCGGGCAGTGGGTTCAATCCCAGCAAGTCTGTTGGACATTTAACAGCACTGGCCGATGCTTCAGGCGGCCCTGTAGGTTCCGACACGCTTGTGGACTGTGTGGTGGCAACCACCCCAGTTCTTCCTGCCAGCGCGCCAGGCAGGCTCGCCAGGGTACAGGGGAACATCAGCATCCCAAACGTGGGTCTGGCAATAGCGGCAGTACGTCGCAAGGCCAGTAGCCCTGTTAAATTGATCCCCCTGGCTCGATTGTTGGCAGGTTACCCTAATAGGAGTGCCGCTCGTTTTCTGCTGGGAGGTTTTACTGAAGGTTTCCGCATACCCTTTGAGGGTCCCAGGGTTGCTACTTGGTCAGCGAATCAGCCCTCTCTTACAACTATGGCCCCGATAGTGTTGGCTAAACTCCATAAGGAGATAAGTGCCGATCGCATTTCTGGCCCCTTCTGCTTTCCTCCATTGGAGAATTTGAGAATTTCTCCTTTGGGCATTGTTCCCAAGAAGCAGCCTGGCGAATATCGCCTGATACATAATTTGTCATTTCCTAAGGGCGCTTCTGTTAATGATGGCATTTCCCCAAGTCATGCATCTGTTAGGTATACATCTTTTGATGAGGCCGTGCGTGTAGTCCGTAGGGCTGGTAAGGGCGCTTTATTAGCTAAGTGTGATATAAAATCCACTTTTCGTCTCTTACCAGTGCACCCTGACGATGTAGATTTATTGGGTTTCAAATTTCAAGGCCAGTTCTATGTCGATAGGGCCATGCCAATGGGCTGTTCAGTGTCTTGTGCTGCTTTTGAGGCTTTTAGCACCTTTTTAGAGTGGGCACTGCGCAGGAGGACTTTTTCTTCCCTCTCAGCTCATTATCTCGATGATTTTTTGTTTGTTGGGCCGGCAGGTTCTACCCATTGCCTACATCTGATGCAATCCTTTGAGACCTTAACCACTGAATTGCGTGTTCCTTTAGCTCCCGAAAAGTCCGAGGGCCCTTCTTCCTCACTTACCTTTTTAGGTATTCAATTAGACACGATTGCTCAGTCGTCCTGTTTGCCACAGGACAAGTTGCTTGCCTTAAGGCAGCGTCTTCGGGCTGTAATTGTATTAAAAAAGATTACATTAGCTCAATTGCAGGAAATTGTAGGACACCTGGTGTTTGCCTCTAAAGTCATTTCCCCAGGGCGTGCTTTTCTCAGGCGTCTCTGCGACCATGAAAGGAGTGCGTTCCCGATCCTACTTTATTCGGGTCACTGCTGGTATGAGAGCAGATTTACATATGTGGCTTGCATTTTTGGAGGACTTTAATGGTCTTTCCTTTTGGCGCGAGGAATTGCTTTTGGAAGCTGAATTGCAGGTACATTCTGATGCTGCTGGGGGCACAGGTTTTGGTGTAATATTCCGGTCACAATGGTGCGCTGATAGGTGGCCTACCCAATGGCAGGCATCTGGGATAACTGGGGATATGACATTCTTGGAATTTTTCCCAATAGTCGTGGCAGTCCACATCTGGCCGCTGGCATTACAGAACCGTACAGTACATTTTTGGTGCGATAATTTGGCCACTGTGTGCGTCATCAATGCCCAGACTTCCAAATCTCCTTGTGTAATGTGCCTTGTGCGCGCTTTCGTGTTGCAAAGTTTGCGATTTAATATCCTCTTCATTGCTAGGCATGTTCCAGGCTTGCAAAACTGCGTTGCTGACGCTCTTTCCCACTTACAGATGGCGTGCTTTCGGGAGCTTGCACCTGGAGCAGCTTTGGACCTGGTCCCGGTCCCACCTTTCTTATGGAACCTTGGCGTTTAGAAGTTGGGGCTGCTATTGCTTCTGCTCTCGCTCCCAGTACTCAGAAAGCGTATGAGCGCTCTTTTGCGAAGTTCCAGGCTTTTCGACTCAGCGCTGATTTACCTATGGCGTGGCCCATTCCTGTGGCTCACTTGTTGCAGTATATGTTGCATTTAAAAGGGCAAGGCATTTCTGTTTCTACTATTGCTGGGCACCTCTCTGCGCTGGCCTTTATCTCCAAGGCACGAGGATTGCCGGATCATTCTGTAGATTTTAGGGTCAGAAAGGTCCTTGAGGGTTGGTCGCGTTCCGCTCCCAGGCCCGCTGACCGGAGGAGGCCAATCACGCCCGATGTCCTCCTCCAGATCCTGGCTTTGTTTCGTTCTCTATGCTCATCTTTGTATGAGGCGCACCTTTTCGCTGCAGTAAGTCTGACGATGTTCTATGGTGCTTTTCGCCCTAGTGAAGTGTTAATCCTCTCTAAGTGCGATGTGTCTTATAGGGCCTTATGCTCTGGCGATTGCACGTTAGGTGCTGATATGGTTAGGTTTACCCTACGAGTCTCTAAGACTGATCAGAAGTGCCGTGGCAGTATTGTGTCTTTACGCAGCTGCCAGGTTCCAGAATTATGCCCTGTGTCTGCAATGCGTCAATTCCTGTTTCATAGGCCAGCGGGCCTGCGTTATCTTTTTATACATGCGGATGGTTCTGCCCTGACTCAGTTCCAATTTTGGGCCATTGTTCGGCGGGCCTTGTTGGCCACTGGTCGCGATGCTGGAGTCTATGGGCTGCATTCATTTCGGATTGGAGCGGCCACGGCCGCGGCCCTCGTGGGCATGAGCGTTAGCGATATCCAGGCGATTGGCAGATGGCGTTCTTCCGCTTTCCAGTCTTATGTCCGGTATTAAAGATATTATTTTTGTTTCTCTTTAGGTATTTTAGGCCTTCCAGTCCCCGTGCGGATCGTCCTGTGTGGCCATTTCATCTTGTTTTGGGCACATCGGAGGGCCTCTTCGTCGTTTTCCGGGACGCAGCTGCACCTTTCTGCCTCAGCGACAGTTAGTTGGGAGGCACGGAGGGGCATGTTATGGGATGCGTTATTGCCATTGGTGTGTAGAACCATGGCGTCAGCGGCCCAGCCTCATATTTTGTTAATTCATTTGGGGGAGAATGACCTTGTGCAGCGGCCTGGTATGGACTTGCTGCTCAAGGTCACTCATGATCTCACGTGGCTTATGCGGTCCTACCCTAATCTCATATTGGTGTGGTCAGACATGCTTGTGAGACAGGTGTGGAGGGGTGCACTACGCCCAAATAGGATTGATAGGTCTCGTAAATGGGTAAATAGGAAGGTTAGGGAATTGGTTTTATCCCTTGGTGGGGCTTCCATATCCCATGATAGGATTAAGTTCCATTCCCCGCAATTGTTTTGGGATGATGGTGTACATCTTTCGGAACAGGGGTGTGATTTGTTTCTAGAGGACCTTAGGTGGGGTCTTGGGAGTTTGTTTTCTTCATTGGGTTGAGGGGACCAAGCTTCAGCTGATCCCCTCTTGTGGCATGGAATTCGGGCGGGTGAGGTATATTGGGTTATTTTGAGGCGGTTAAGGTATACAGGTAAGGGGCACTCCCCAGGGAACCATGAAAGCTTAATGCCTGGTGGCGAACTGAGGAGTGTCCTTGAGGGACCTGCTTGCGCATCATGGTGAACGCCTGTACGGCGGGGCCATGGTGCGGAGGTTGGAACCACAGCTGACTTCAGCAGCAAGGAGGGAGGTTTTCCCCCACGTCCTTGACTATGGAGTTAAGGTCTGAAGAGAATTATTTGCCTTTAGAAGGCGTGGGAATATTCCCACATATGTAGGAGGCCTCAACTGCCTGAAGCAATTTAATCTGATGAATTGGCTTATCTGCATTTGATGTAGAATGTTATATTTAATAAATATAACATTATTCCAACTTGAGTCACGAGTCTTCTTGGGTGTGGGGGCAAAGAAGCCTCTGAGTGCAGCTCTATGAATCTTGGTTACAACTTGCAAATTATTACTGTATACGGATACTATTTTTAATAGGATTGCAACGCTTCCTTGTTTGTGCATTCATTGCTATAGCTGATTGTATCTCCTGGAGAGGAAGAGACTGGCTTGGCTTCTCTTGTTGCTGAGGTGCAGGGGTCTTGTCTAGATACAGTAGCCATAGGTAAAAGAAAACTGCTCCAGGGAATAAAGAAGGTAAGAGTATTTAGTTGCTCAGACCTAGTTCCAAGCAGAAAAACATGTCATTTACAGTTTATGCAGATTCTTTCCTCCTATGGTAGCCTGAAGGTATTTTCCCTTTTCAACACTTTGCCAATTTTAGACCAGCCTTTTGAAAACAATTTGGGGCACAAACCAGGGAAAATTAAGCACTTTTAAAATCACTTTGATTTCAGCAGGAGAATATTAGACACATGCTACATTCCTCCATTGAAATAATTAATTTAAGATGCTTAACGGTGGTCAGATTGTGCCCTTAGTTGCTTCATTAGAAATGTGGTGTATGGCCAAAGTTCTTGATTCTTTAAGACTTTTCATGTACTTGACTGCACCTCATCAGCTAGTTAGACTCTTATTTTTTAAGCAGCAGATGACACATCCCTTTCTCCCCTAAGAAATTGGCCAAGAGAACCCTCAATATGGACCTGTATTGCAGTGTAATCATATTTTAAAATGTATTAAGAAAGCAAGTAAATGTGTTAAATAGATCCTAGCAGTTCATACTGATTTAGAAATTGCTTGTGTTTTATTTGCCCAACTTAAGCACTTCATGGCCTGGTGCCCTCCAGATTACATTGGACTACAGTTCCCATCATCTTTGGACACACTGGCTGCAGCTGACAGGCATTTTAGTCCAAAATACAGGCAGGGTGCCAGGTTGAAGCTGCTTGCCATAGCACATGATAGGCCTTGCTGTGCCATTGAAATACCACACAACAAACAAGAGGAAGAACCAGTAAAGTCTAAGTCTGTGCTGTCTCTTGGTTGTTCTGTATTGGTAGCACTGTTTCCACTAAGAAGAACAAAGTGACAAAGGCCTTTTCCCATTTTTTGGTCATTTGCTACCTCAAGATGAGTAAGCATAATGCTTAGCACTATTGAAAGAGGCAAATTAGCCCACATATCCCTTTAAAGTGTGTGTGTGTGTGTGTGTGTGTGTGCGTGCATGCGTGCGCTTGGGCAAGGGCACCCACACCCCACAAATATACGAACAATGTATTATTTTTCTTAAATCAGTTTTCATTAAGCCACAAGTAGAACAGATTATTCCTACTGAAGAGACCCCTGATCCAAATGAAAATCCAACTGTAGAAGATGAAGATGATCCAAAAGACAGTTGGCAAAGTGACCACAGAATGTTCTGGTAGTAAGACGGAACAGCATGCCACACAAATTCTTGAGAGTCATGAAGAGGAATTGATGAAGAAAGGTTTAAGTTAAGGCACTGTGCACACATGAGAATTCTTGTGATATAACCCTTATAAAATGAACAATAATGATGATACTTAGATAATATTTCATTCCTGAGTAGTATGACTGTGGTGTAATGTGAACAATTTTATTGGATGCTTTATTATTTTGTGATGTATTCACATTTGATATAAATTGTTTTGCTATATTGGATTCCAAGAATAAGGGATACAAAGCTAAAATGAGAGCAACTGCTGTTGGTGTAAGAGTTCCACTTTAATAATAAAGATCCTTTTTAACTCAAAAGAGTTCACTTCCACACCATATATGCATTATATAGAATAAATATCCATTATAAAGGGCATCACCTTGTTTTATATCTCTTATTTTAGTTTCATTTGCTTCAAGCTCCTGCTGGGAGGAAGGGCGGGATATAAACAAACAAACAAATTAAATAAGTTCATGAATTGTCTTTATGCTCTGTGTAAATCACTGGAGATGACAGAAAAAAAGTTCCATGCCATCAGTAACAACACATCTACTACTTTGCAAAAATATACATTGATATAACAGCGGTCCTGTAGAAACGTCTTTAATCAACAAGTCATTCTTAGAATATTTCAATAATGATTCACGTTAGTTTATAGGATATATAACCAGATATTAGTAATGAAAAAGTGAAATGTAAGGATTTAAATGTATATGCTTTTGTACATCATATAAATATATGCAAGTGGTCAGACCGAAAAGTGTGATGTTGGAATACTTTCAGCTTCCCAAATGGCTTGATTCTAAAATTAAAGGGCTGATTTATAAAGGTCTTGATTCTTAGACAGAAATATTTGTTGATAGAAACCTTCTGTTGGATGAAAGGAAATTATTGCACTAGCTTGACAGCAAAGATTTTTCTGCCATCTGAGCAGCCAGCCAGTGGCTAAATTGGTGTTAATGTTTTAATAGGATCTAGCTTAAGAATAACTTTTGAGAACACAAACGTTCCCCTCCCACAGGCTCGCCCCCCCAATCCAAAAAGAACATTTGTTAACAGTAAACAGATCATGGTTGAGAGAGAATATAAAGGGAATATGCATTTATATGTTTGTCTTGGCATTTAAAACTAACTGTGCCATCCTATACATGTCTGCACAGAAGTAAACCCCTCTTGAGTTTCAGGGGGTTTATTTCTATGTATAGGATTGCAGCCTAAGTCGTCAGCGAAGGACATAAAGAGTAGCAATATGTAAGTGGTATTTGTATAGGAAAGCTACAGTAGTTTTCAAATACAATCAGAACATTATAGGGGTCTTAGTTCAGTAGTGAAGGGCATTGTACCTTTGTAAAACACACAACACAATCCTATTACCTATGTGTCACCACTACTGAATGTAGTGAGACTTATTCAAGTAAACATGCACAGGAGTGGCTGACAGACTTAGTCTGACGGTTGCACAGGGCATTTGCCATGTTTGGCTGGGAAATATAACAGATGAAGTAAAAAATTAAATAGCAAGGATAGGAAAGAGCTTGGATAAAGTGCATTTGAGACTTGCTGCCAGTCAGGTTTGTAAATATCAGCTAGAAGGGCCATTGGAGTAGCAATAGTCTGTTTCAAATATTACACATTTCTCATACTGAAAGCCCAGCCATATGCAGTAAATTACAACGTTTGTATATAGATCATCAGATGTGACACACATTCTGTCTAGCTGCTCGTGTGAGCATAATATGCTTATTCCTGCACTTAAATACTTTCCATGTAAGAAATGTAAGCACTCAAGTAACTATTCTATCCAAATTAGTAGCTGTTTTTGTAATTGCTCTTCTTGGAATATATTGAGTGAACATTAAATAACCCACTTTATGTGAGGGTTGCTCACTTGTGCCAAGTGGAAGAGAGTAATATTTCCAATATAAATTCACAACCTCAACACCAGTAAAGCCAGAATACTTGGATTTACACTTATTGGCATTCTGATCCTAAATGTATTTATTTAGAACTAAGTTCCATTGATTTTGTTGAAAGCTATATCTAAGTAAATGTGCTTCAAATTTAAATTTAAGCCCCTCTGAGTACAACTTCAGAACACTAATGGTTGAGAGAGAATATAAAGGGAATATGCATTTATATGTTTTGGAGTTTAGCAATAACCTCATTTCCTCATGAAGGAAATACATTTTCAGGTTCATACTCAGAAGGTATGTAGCTCAGTGGTAGAGCACATGTTCTGTCTACAGATAGTGACAGATTCAATCCCTGGCATCTCGAGGCAAGACTAGATTCCTATCAGAAATGCTAAAGTAGGAGTGATGAATCTTTGTTCCTCCAGATGTTGCTGAACTACAATTACCATCAGTTCCAGCAAGCATGGCCAAAGTCCAGGGATATTAGGAGTGCAGCAACATCAAGAAGGCCAAAGGTGTTCCATCCCTGCCTTAAAGAGCTGCTCCTAGTGTAGACAATACAGACGTAGATGTGCCATTCCCCTCGCTGGATTGTCATCTTGTAGTGGTTCCAATGAACCCTGTGAGCGATGCCGTCAGGAGTCATGTACTCCCAGCAGGGTCACCAATGGCGGTAAGGTCAAGGGAGAGGAACCAGACAAAGAACGATCCAAGAAAGTCCTCAATGGCAGAACAGGAGGATAACAATGTGTACGTTACAATGGCTGTGAAGGCGGATGAAGGCTGAAGCTGATAAAAGACTTCTAATCGTCTTGGTATCCATGCCATTGGATCAAAGCCTTTTTGTCGATTGTGTGTTGATCATCATGTGCCGATCTCCCCACATAAAACAAATTCACACACAGGCATCTTCCAACCAAACCAAACCAAAAGTCCTATAGCGATTGGCGAATGGTGACGGGGGCAGGACTTTGAAATCCGGAAGCCCCTAGTCATGGACTGGCACATGGGTGGTGGATACAAACTCAGTTGTCCTGGCTCAAGGACCAAGGCAGTTGAGTAGTTCGGTAGCTATATCCACGACTGAGCAGGCCTATTTAGGATCCACTCTGCTCACCCAGTATGGGGAGGGGGCTAGAAAAGGTGCGCTAAACATAGTCTGCCTCATCTCTCTCCCTGACTGGATTACTGCGTCCAGTGGGGTCACCACTTAGAGGTTGCAAAAGACAATTTAATCTTGGAACATGGAATATATGAACATTGCTGGACAATACAGATAGTGAACGTCCTGAATGCAGGACTGCCATCATCGCGATGGAGTTGAGATGTTTTAATATTGACATAGCAGCACTCCAAGAAACTGAAAGAGCAGGAGAAGAACAACTGAAGAAAGAAAAAGGAGGCTATACCTTCTTCTGGAAAGGACTGCCTGAACAAGAATGACAAATATATGGAGTAGGCTTTGCTATTAAAAATAATCTTGTGAAGCTGTTGTCAGAAGGTCCTATTGGCATTAACGAATGGCTCTCAACTCCCCGGTTAATACTTGCCAAAAATCAGCAGGCAACTATTCTAAGTGCTTATGCGCCAACATTAGATGCTGATGAAGACATCAATGAAAATTGTTATAACCAGCTGGACACCATCTTATAAGTGATACCTAAGAAGGATAAAATTATCCTCTTGGTTGATTTCAATGCAAGAGTTTGGCGTGATTTCCATTTATAGCCAGAAACCATTGGGAAAGAAGGAGTTGGCAATAGCAACCTGAATGGCATTCTGCTTCTGACTAAATGTGCAGAGCATAATCTTGTTATTACAAATACACTCTTTCATGAGAAAAATAAATTTAAAACACCATGGAAGGACCCTCGGTCAAAACACTGGCATCTCCTGGATTATGTAAGCGTCCGTGCCAGAGATGTTATCTTCACTAGGGCCATGACGAGTGCTGATGACTGCTGGACAGATCACCGATTAATTCGATCCACTATGGCCATTAATATTGTTCCTCAACATAGGCTCCAAGGAAGAAAACAAAGGCATAAAATGAACATCCATGCCCTTCAAGATCCTATTAAGGGAGCCTGCTTTCAAACAACTCTCAAGAAACATCTACTGACGGAACTCCCTGAAAATGTCAAGGAACACTGGATTAAACTGAAGACATCCATTATTGCAGTATGTGAACAAACTATTGGATAGCAAACTAAGAAACTTTAGGATTGGTTTGATGAGAATAAATATGAGATTGAACATATCATCGACAAGAAAAGGAAAGCCTTCCAGATATGGCAGAAAGACATTAACTGTGCTGCTAAGAAAAACGTCTATGCCAGTGCAAAGGCTGAGGTCCAAAAAAGAACTAGAGAACTTAAGAACGCCTGTTGGATAAAGAAAGCTCCAGAAATCCAGCACTTTTCAGATGCTCATGATGCACAGGGCTTTTTTAATGCCATAAAGGCCATCTATGGACCAATAAATTACAGTACAAATCCCTTACATTCAATGGATGGTAGTAAACTTCTTAAGGATAAAGAGTCTTTTGCACTGCACTGGAAAGAGCATTACCACAACCTCCTTAATCGTAACTCTATTGTGGTTGATGAGGTCTTCTCACAAATTTCACAACAACAAACTAGAGATGAGCTTGCAGTATCCCCTAATTTGGATGAAGTCAGTAAAGCCATTAATCAAATGAAGAATAACAAAGCTAGTGGACCAGATGGGATTCCTGCTGAAGTCTTTAAAGAAGGTGGGCCTGAACTTACACAACAACTTCATAAGCTCATTGAAAAAATCTGGATGAGGGAGGAGATCCTGGAAGACTTTAGGGATACCATAATTATCACCCTTTTTAAGAAGGGTGATAGAACAGATTGTGGGAACTATCGAGGTATCTTCTCTTCTTGCTACAGCAGGTAAAATCCTTGCAAGGATCCTCGCAAATCACCTCCTGCTGATCTTAGAGGATGTCCTCCCCAAATCTCAAAATGGTTTCCACCCTTCCAGGGGCACAGTAGACATGATCTTCACTGCACGACAGCTTCAAGAAAAATGCCGGGAGCAGAATCAACATTTATATATGGCATTTATTGATCTGACTAAGGCCTTTGATACTGTGAAACAAACCGCTCTCTGGACCATCCTTCTGAAAACTGGATGCCCTGATAAATTTGTGATTATTTCGCGACTCCTCCATGACAACATGACAGCAACAATTTTGGACAACAATGGCTTTCAGAGCGATCCATTCAGCATCAGATCAGGCGTAAAACAGGGATGTGTCATTGCTCCTACCTTATTTGCTATCTTCATTGCTATGATTCTACACCTTATTGTGGGGGAGCTTCCTACTGGTGTGGAAATCATATATCGAACAGATGGAAAGCTTTTTAATCTCAGTAGGCTGAAAGCAAAAAGTAAGGTAATGTCAACCTCTGTCGTAGAACTTCAATAGTCTCTGCACATTCAGAGAAAGATCTTCAAACTATCCTAAATGTCTTTGCAGAAGCATATGGAAAGCTTGGGCTCTCACTTAATATTAAAAAAAACTAAAATGCTTCATCAACAAGTGTGAACTAGTCCCTCTGTAGCACCATCAATCCGGCTTAATGGTGTGACACTGGAGAACATTGATCACTTCTCCTATCTTGGCAGCCATCTCTCTGTAAAAGCTGACATTGATGCTGAAATTCAACATCGTCTGAGCTCTGCGAGTGCTGTATTCTCCTGAATGAAGGTGTAGAGTGATCGAGGATCGGGATATTCGCAGGGAGACCAAAATGCTTATTTACAAAGCCATTGTACTACAAACCTTACTGTATGCCTGTGAAACATGGGCCATTTATAAAAGCCACTTCCTACTTCTTGAAAGATTCCACCAATGCTGCCTTTGGAAAATTCTGCAAATTACTTGGGAAGACAGATGGACTAACGTTAGCATTTTGGAAGAAGCAAAGACTACCAGTGTAGAAACAATGATCCTTCAACATCAACTTCGCTGGACCAGCCATGTTGTTTGAATGCCTGATCACCGTCTTCCAAAGCAGCTGCTTTACTCCCAATTTAAGGATGGAAAATGGAATATCGGTGGACAGCAAAAGAGGTTTAAAGACGTTCTTAAAGCGAATCTAAAAAAATGTAACATGAACATTGAGAACTGGGAAGTCCTGGCCCATGAACATCCCAAAGTTGGCTATTATCAAAGGTGCTGTAGACTTTG
This sequence comes from Rhineura floridana, assembly GCF_030035675.1. NCBI lineage: Eukaryota > Metazoa > Chordata > Lepidosauria > Squamata > Rhineuridae > Rhineura > Rhineura floridana. The sequence continues at coordinate 242,657,030 of NC_084480.1, forward strand.
AAGAAGCATGAATACAGGGTGAATGGGACAAACAAGCTAAGCGGAAGGCACGTCAAACAAATCCTCATCACGACCATCTTCCATCTGGAAACCTATGTCCTCACTGTGGGAAGCTGTGTGGATCCAGAATTGGCCTCCACAATCACTTACAGACCCACTGTTAAAGACCTTATCTTGGAAGACAATCTTACTCGGCCACGAGTGATCGCCAATGAATGAATGAGATGGAACATTGGTCTAACTCAGTATAAAGCAGCTTCCTAGGTTCTTCTTATGTCCTAATGGTGTTGTAAAAAGTGTAAATAAGTTCCTATATACAATACAACAAGCAAATATGGAGATAGATGTGTGATACTCTTATCTGTATGATGTGATGTGATTCTAAATGATGTGATTCTATATACATTCAGTCTAATAGAGATTTCATAGTTCATTAGCCTGTTTTCCAATGGTACGACTGCTCTGTTTCATGAAATTTCAAGAAAGTGAGATGTAATAAAAACGAACAAGCGGAGCATACAAATCATATGGATTATTTTCTTTTACAAAAGTAACATATTTTAAAACAAACACCAGATTGAAAATCTATTCCTCTGAAGTATCAGAATTGTAAAATGTTTGTCAAGTTCAAATATTAAAAATCCATGAGTCAGATCTAACATTCTAGAGACTGGCTTTAAATTGAAAGTTTTAAAATATCTAACACTTTTGTTTTTAAATCTGCATTTGGTATATGGTCCTTGAAGAGCAACACTTTTCAAGGATTTCTCTAAATTTTTGAGAGCTACCAATGTACACTTTAATATTTAAAGTGCTCCACTGGCACAAGCCCCAGACCCATAAAAGAGCAGATACTGCTGCAGCACTAGGAGAGAGGCAGGGTGGCTGTACAATACATAAAAGCTGAAATTTGTATGCATTTGTAGTACATTTGTAGCATGATGTCATCAGCAAGTAGGATGAAAGATGATTCATTCTATATACTTATGTATACTGCAGTACTTGCAAACAGACAACCTGAAACAATAAATACAAAAGGAGACTTGCATATTCTCTACCATTATATAATCAACATTTTTATATCATATAGACACAAACCAGGGGCACCTAATCTCAGGGGTGGAATCCCTATGGTTTTAGCAATATCAGATCATAGAGATGGAGGTTTCCAGCCTCAGAAATTAGTAGTTCAGGTGGATATTATATTCGGACTTTTAGAGACCAAGTTTGTTAGCCTTATGCAAGTTGTTTTCTTTGTTCCCCATATGTTTTTCTTTAAAACGTAATAATTAACAAGGAGGGTTTTTGTGAGGAGTTAGGTAGGGGTGATTTAAAAATACTTTGTACAGTAAAGTATTTTGTACAATAAAAACCATATATGAATGATAAACAACTTTCCTTCAATAAATTCCTCCATATATCAGGCGCTGAACAAACCAGGGCCCTTCACTGAGTTGAGTGTTGTATACATTCCAATCCTGATCTTTCACCTTTCCAATCCTGAGTCAAGTTGCACCTTTAAAATACAGTATATATTTTTCCTCTCAATTCTGTGTGTTGTACTGAAGCAGCAGCTGATCCATCTGTAATAATACAGCATTGCACCCCTTTTTCTCATCAACTCAGTATACTCAGATCTCCTGCACATCAGATGGGCAAGAAAGGACTACTATGCTGCAAGGAACACAGCAGACAACGGGGTTGTTCCTGCCTTTCTAAGGGACTGCTCAAACTATTAAGTTGCAGAACCTAGCATTCTGATCTAAAATCTTAGTTCCATCTAAATAAGAAATTTCCATTGGTGATTTTGAGTTTTTCTCAGCCCCTATTTTGCCCTATGGAATTCTGGACCCCACTGTAGAATTTTTTGGAAATTTTAAAGTCATGTGGTCTTTTCTTTTTTTAAAACAGATATTTGTCATATTTATCATGGACTTTGAAAAACTGAAGGTTTGCCCAGATTGAACAAATTTCAATATCTTTGCGCATGTCACAGCCCGAATGTTTTCAATTTTTCTTTTTGGAATAATATATAAAAAAACTTTTAAAACCAGAAAAAAACCTTGTTTTTTTTAAAAAAATTCCTATCCTCCCCCTGCTCCAGAGCCTTCACATTTCTAGTCTTGCTATTGTTCACATGATCCCTTATCCCAGGAAGAATGAGCCAATGGCCTTGGGTCTTGTAAGTGTTGTTGACCCACTTTCTACGCACTTTACCCTCTGATTGTGTAAACAATGTGTAAACAAAGCAGAGGCTGAACTGAGTTCAGAGGAAACGGCACACTCACTTCTGCATGGTAATTAGAGTACTGTTTCTACATGAAATGAGTTAGGTTGTGAAACATTACTAACAGGAACTACAACACCTATTGTGTTCTGCTAGTGTGTGTGTGTGAGTGCGCAAGTAGGGTATATATCAGTGGAAATACTTTATGGCTAACATTTCAAGAGCTGATGTAGGGATGCAAAGGAAGGATATGCTTGAATATACAGCATAACATAGGCATACATATGGCATGTAAAAGCACTGACATACAGAAATACTGATAAGTTAAAATACTGCATTCTTGGCAATATTATACAGTGGTCGTATACTATAGCCAGCAAGGATTTTTCACATTCTGCAATGTTAAATTAAACCCTCCCATACCATTCTGCTGCTCCCCATAAGCACATTTCAAAACAAAACCTTACATAACTCATAGTCCTGAACTCAGAAATGCTTGCTTAACAACCCTCTTAAGTTTTCATGGTGATACACACAACAGTCAGAGAGAATCAAGAGTTCAAATAGTAAAACAAGAAGGGGAAAATCCAGACCCCTGTTGGACTTTTTTCTGTCAGAGGACTCATAATTTGTTGAAATTAATTAAAATCAGCCATGTTCACAGAGTACCTATAATCCTGTTACTGACCTTGCTCCATACTCTGACCTTCATCTTCTGCAGTTTAAAAATTAAAAAAAATGCGTGGCTGATTTTTAATTAATTTAAGAATTTTAACATTGAAGTTTATTATAGCATTGGGCATGCTCAGTAAGAACCAACTGTCAGTGTTCTAAAAGCCAGACTCACAGCTGTTTGGTTTGGCTAATCTGGTGGCCACACCCACGCCACACCTTTATGTCACTTTGGACAGGCATGGCTTCCCCCAAAGAATCCTGGGAAGTGTAGTTTGTGAAGGGTGCTGAGAGTTGTTAGGAGACTCCTATTCCCCTGACAGAGCTCCAGTGGCCAGAGTGGTTTAACAGGCAGCCCCTCTTCTGGGGATTGTAGCTCTGTGAGGGGTGTCTCCAAGCAACTCTCAGCACCCTTCACAAATGACACTTCCCAGGATTCTTTGGGAGAAGCCATGACTGTCTTAAAGCAGCCTTTCCCAACCAGTGTGCCTCCAGATGTTGTTGGACTACAACTCCCATCTTTCCTGATCATAGGTAATGCTGGCTGAGGCTGATGGGAGTCATGGTCCAACAACATCTGGAGGCACACTGGTTGGGAAAGGCTGGTCTAAAGTGAAATAAAGGTCTGGTGTGGATGTGGCCAGGGACAGCTTTGGTTTAAATTTAGGTGGGAGACTATATGTGCCTGCTGTAGAATAAAAAGGTGGGGGAAACCCTGAAAAAGAATGATACTGTTCACAATGTTTTCCTTTTGGAAAGGAAAGGGGTGTTCCCTCTGCCCAGTGCCCACCCACCCAATCTCCTCCCCTCCCCCTTCCTCTGCTCCCTGCCCTCCTCCTCCGCTCCCTGCCCTCCTCCTCCCCTCCCTGCCCATCCCCCAAGTCAGTTTCACCTATCCTAAGCATGATTGTACAGGGGTAAATCCCACTGAACTCAAAAAGCAAGCAAATGATCAAACCTTTCTTCCCTCCTATCCCCTCCCTTTTGTCCCTTCCCTCCCCCTTCCTTCCCCCTCTCCCTCCCTTACCTGTCTCCTTCTCCTCCTCCAGGGTCAGTTTTACCTATTGTATGCATGATTTCATGGGAGTAATTCCCATTGAACTCAATAAGCATGCAAATAATCAGACCTGCCTTTCTCCTCCCCCTCTCCTTCCTCCTATCTCCTTCCCTTCCCCTCCTCCCACTCTCCTCCTCCTTCTTCCTCCTCCCCTCCCCACTCCAGCCCTCCCTGTCTCCTCCTCCTCTTCCTGTATGGTCAGTTTCACCTATCCTAAGCATGACTGCACAGGAGTAAATCCCACTGAGCTCAATAAGTATGCAAATGATCAAACCTGCCCTCCTCCTCCCCTCCCGCCTGCTCCCCTTCCCTTCTCCCCTCTGCCCTTCCTCCTCCCCTCCCTCTGCCCTTCCTCCTCTTCCCCTCCCCATTCCCCCCGTGGTCAGTTTCACCTATCCTAAGATGATTGCAGGGGAGTAAATCCTACTGAACTCAATAAGCATGCAAATAATCCATTCTCAGCTAACTTGCACAAGATCCCATTTCTTACCTCCTGGATTAAAAAGCAGAGAAATTAACTTGCAGTTTAAGAACGTACCTATAGCCCACAGATATTTCTATCAAACTTTAGAAAGCATGGAAATTTGGCCGTTATAGTGAATGCACCAGGGGAGCAGGAGACCTGGCCTCCTCTCTGAGATATTGTACTGCCCTACACATTTGTAAAAATGCCAATGCAATTTGGGTTGGTCTTTCACAGTCCAATCCACTACCTGTGTAGCTTGGAAGAATTTGGTAATGTGTGCCTCTGAGCATACAGTGAGTGGTGACAACACCTGCAATCAGCCCAAATAACAGAACCTAGACATGTGCTGTGCTGATCTTGTTTTAGCAGGGAGGAAGCAACATTATTAAGATAGTTGATATATTTCAGGTAGTCACTTTAAATATGTTTGATTTACTTTGCGATTTTAGTGAAGTTTCCTATAGTAAACCATTTTCTTTTGCTTCTGTTTCTGTGAATATGTGAAGTACAGCAACACTTTGCAAAATTCACACCAAAAAACTCCAAAAACAATTGTGGAATAATGGTATTGACTATTCTGCAGAATAGTCTCCAGTGGATATGAGGAATGTCTCAGTTTGCACAAGATAAAACAGTTGGAGATGAAATATATTCTAGCAAATTTCTAGGTGTGCTCTATGTTTTTAATTGACTATGCCCACCTTTTAAGTGGAGTAGTTTAAGCATAGCAGGCTGAAAACATGCATCTTGGGCAGGCCAAGTTTGTTTTTTCCCAACAGCTAGAGTCATTGCTTAAGTAGCAACATATTGTAATCAGTCTGATTTTACATCAAACTGCCGTTTCAGATTCAACCGTTAATGCACCCAAAACAGAAATAGAACATAACCTCCAGTTTGAAACACAAAAGGCTGTCTTCACCATCATATCATATTGACCAATGAAAAGGCTTTGAACTTAATAAAAATAAATTTGACACAGATTTCTAGGATGAATAATGAAAGAAATTTAATTTTCTAGGTTAGATTCTCTGTAGAAACAGTAGTAGCACAGGAAAGAACCAAAGTAAGAAGAACACCAACAAACATACAAAAATGTAATTCTCCATTTTTTGATATGTCAAGTGTTGCCACCACTCACCATATGCTCAGAGCCACATTACCAAATTCTTCCAAGCTACACAGGAAGTGGATTGGACTGTGAAAGACCAACCCAAATGTTGTTTGCATTTTGACAAATTTGTAAGTCAGTACAATATCTCAGTGAGGTGGTCAGGTCTCCTGCTCCCCTGGTGCATGTTCTTAAACTGCAAGGGTTTTTTTGCCTATTAGTGAATTAACCTTGACTTCAGACAAGCAGTTACATACTGTATTGTTTTTGCTTTCTGGGTACTTAAGATAGATACAGAGTTTTTCACCAGTATTTTGGCACATATTTGCATGATACCACTCCAGTAATTGTCACAAATTGTCACGAGTGATTACATAGTAACATCACTGTATAAAGTGGCATAGATATACCAAACCACTCTCTAGCTTTATTTTTAATGCAAACCTCACCACAAACTTTAGACTGTGTACTATAACACAATTGCTAACAAAGTGAAATTCAGCTCACTTAGGAGCTTAATCATTCCACTGATAAATGATTTAAAATAATTATTGGCTAATTCACACTATCATTTCCCAGTACAAGATGATTATAGGCAGTTTTCTTGTGGTGGAAATTGGACTGTAAAAGACATAGAATGCCTGCCCAGATGGTTTAATGTTGCTATCTACATTAGCCTGAGGAAAAAGGGAGGTCGAATGGGAGGAGGGGCAACAGAACACAACAAATTAGGATGTGACACTCAGATGGCAGTGGAGGAGATGGAAGAACTATGAGGTTCAGGAGCATCTTTACCAAAGATGCCAGCAATTCAGTAGTAACAGATTTCCTGCATTGGCAGGGAGTCAGGCTAGATGATATTTGATGTTTCTTCCAACTCTTATGATTATATAAACAGACACTGTTTTATATAGGTGTCTTAATATGGTGAAAAATCAGCATCGATGAGGATCAGAGGATTTTCTCCATGCCACTGCATGTCTAAACTAGTGCTGATACTAGTAAAGGTTTCAGTAGTATGGGGAGAAAATGCCTTATTTCCTGTACTATTGTGCTACCCTCCAAGGGCTAACTGTATGAAAACAGACAACACAAAGGGACATTTGAAGGGGATTCCACAGGATGATTGTTTCATATGCACTGGAATGTAGATTGGCTATCACCCTTAGTTTGAGGAAATGACAGTGACATGGTAGAAACCTCAGAGGTGTGAGAGGGTGACAAATGAGGTTGGCAGAAATGGACTAAGAACAAATGGATTTCGTGCTCCAAATTTTAAGTATAAGTAGATTCTTCCCATTTAATGTTAAGAAGGATACACTTGTGTATTTATGTGGGAGACAACAAAAAGAGTAGCATGCTACTTCACAATGTTAATCTGGACAAGAAATTTATTAGGATAAGCTGAAGTTACAAAACATCAGCCTCAAACATGAGGATCATCTTCATCCTAGGTAAGTTTCTCCTGTTCATAGTCGGTGCCTGTTATACTCTGTATGTATAGTGACAGTGAGACTTGTATAAATTATGTCATCAGTGACAAATAGCTTAACTGAAATGAATCATCACTTACATTGCTTTATTACAGTATACCTTGGTTTGCTGGCATACAAGCAGCAGAAATACATGATTCAGTGGTGGCTCCTCACATGTGGAATTCCTTCCCTACTGAGGTAGGGCTAGCCCCATCTCTTTATAGTTTAAGGCAAGAGGTGAAGATGCACCTTTTTGTGCAGGTGTTTGAAAGAAGACAGATCTGATTAGACAAATTCATTAGTTGCTGACTTTGCTCTTAGTAATTGCTAGTGATTTGTCTTATTTTATGGATGTTATGTATTCTTTTTTCCTCAGGTCCTATTTGCAACCTTCCCATATGCATCTGATTGGTCACTGTGAGAAGCAGATGCTGGACTAGGTGGACATTTGGCCCAATTCAGCAGGGCTCTCTTACACTCTTATGAGTGCATGTTTTGTTGGAAGTCTATACTTAGCTGTGGGAGGCTCATAAAATATTGTTGTGCGTCTCCCCCAATCTCCGAGCGGTGAGATTTCGGGGGTCCCTGCGCTCCTCCAGAGTTTGGTTTCCTTTGGGGAAGAAGGTCAGTGGAGACTGCAGTGTCTTTATGAAATATGGTTTGTTTTATTTATACACATTCCAACCTGAGCTCAAGGATGGAGGGGTTCAATGCATCAGCAGTCCAATATCCAGCTTTTCCATCTGGGTTGCAGGAGGCACCCCAAAGGCCATGGTGCAGAGAGCCAGTCTCTCTCCTGCTTTCAGTCTCCAAACATTCTCTAGACAAAACTCAAAACTACAAGCCTCTGCTGGGCTCCAGGAAGGGGGAGATGAAGAGTTTCAATGACAAAAGGGTCTTCCTGGCCCATTCACAGTTGCTGGGCAACTGATAGGCCCATTATCTTACCTGGCAAATCTATTTGGTTAACAAAGAAGAGACTCATCTGACCAGCAAAGTAAGTTTCTGATTCCAAATCAGAGGTTGGAAGGGGACCCACAGGAATCATCCATCCCAACCCCCATGCTCATAACAATATATTGACAGGGTGCTACAATGCAGGGCTGCCCTCAGTACCTAGCCAGTGTTGTCCAGCCCACTTTTTTCCATCGCTGAGTAAACACACGTGTAAAGGAATCCGAGTGTAGCATTCTACATATATGCAGAAAAGTCAGTGACAGTAAAGAATGTTGGAGAGTTCCCACATCATGTACACAGCAGTAATAAAATGGAGCACACGCTGTTTATAGTCCAAATGCATAAAATACGCACAGAATGCATGAGAGCACGAATAGCCCATGCATGCAGCTTGCAGAAGGAATACCCTGGAGGTTACACGTAAGTAGTAGAGATGGCATTTGTCTGGATACTCTCAATTCGATCGCATCGCATGTAACAGGAATGTTATGTTACTATGTAGGTTGTGTATGCAACAGTAAGGCTTCTGCATGCCCGGAGAACAATGCACAAGCTGGCATTGGCTGTGCACGCTGGAAGAGACGCGAGTGATGTACGTGCCTACACACTCCGTTTGCAACAGTCTGCAAGCAGCAGATCACGATCCACCTTTCAAGGAAAAAAAAGAGGAAACTCCTCCCTGTTACTGCCGACGCTGCCACAGCCACTACTTAGCCCATGTCGCTGTACGTCGCAGCAGGGCGGAATGTTGGGTGCGCGCTCGGGCAAATAACGTGGCCTCCCCCCAAGTCACGTGAGCCGCCTCCTCCCCCCCCCGATCGTTGGTGGCTCGGTCGCACAGAACAGGGAGGAGGAGGAGCGGGAATTTCCGCCGAGCACGCGCTTGCGTGCGTCACCCCCTCCCGAGCCGCGCGCCGGCTGCGTTTCCAATCCATTCAGTTCATTCAACCGCCACCTCGAGTGACCGGTGGCTGGTCCTCCTCGTCTCTCTCTTGGTTCCGTCTGACCGAGGCTGGAAAAAAAGGTAGGAAAGGAAGGCGCTCCGGTCTTTCCCTTTCTCCGGCAGCGCAGCCCGGGCGAGCTGCGTGGCTTCTGAGTTGCCTGGCTGGCTTTGAGGGGCCACCCACGTCCTCCTTCCCCCGCCCCGCGTCTGGTCATAACGAAGCTTTGCTGCATCCTTCATTCCTTCCCCCGCGCGCCGAAAACGCGCCCCCTCCCACCCCCAGCCGGCAGCCTCCTCCCACCCCCAGCCGGCAGCCTCCTCCTCCTCCTCCTCTTGCTCGTTCAGCATCGTGGTGAGTCTGGGTACCTCGCCCAAACCCGCACTGGAGCTCTGACTTATGGGTGTCTAGAGCTGCTTACTTAGGAGGAGTGAGTCCCATTGAAGACTCAGGGTCGAGCTGCACCCCCCATAGCGGTTTTTATCCATCAGCAGGAAGTGTGTGAGGAGGAGAGCCTTGTCGCTCAGGAGGAAAGGAGGGAGAATCCCATTTTCATAGGCTAAGGCTGCAATCCAGTACACATTTACTTGGGAGTAAATCCCATTGAACCCAATGGAGCTTGCTTCTGAGGAGATGTGTATTGGATTGCAGCCTAAGACTATTGACTAAATAGTCAATATTGGATCTGTTGGTTCTAACAGCCCTCTTTTCCAGAGTAACAAAAACGGAGGGAATAGTAGAGGGAGGGAAACTCCCAATAAATGCAGACTCTGAAGCCTTATAATCGATGGGAGGGCGCAACGGTATCGTAATCTGTATCCCTCCAACTATTTCTATTATAACTGCATTCAGTATATTGATTTTTCTTTATTGACAGTGTTTACTCAAGGGCAGCCATTAAAGTCAACAATGCTTTGACTTACAGATTTGTTGCAGCAGCCTCTGGCTGCAATCCTTTACATAGACTGTTTAAATCCCATTCTTTTCAAGAGTTGCATCCTCTGGGTGTACGACTTTCTTTCTTTCTTTCTTTCTTTCTTTCTTTCTTGCATTCATATGTTTGGGGCTTTGGTTGCCTAGTTTCTGAATGCAGCTACAGTATCTGCTGTTATTCAAACCTGTGATTCTAGTGCCTGTGATACATGTATTTGGTGAAGGCTGATTGTCTAAAGTGTAGTGTTATTAATGCTTCTCTTACAATTTGTGCATGATGTGAGCTGCTTTGGAAACTCTTGTTGAAATGCTATTTAAATGCATGCATGCATGCATAATGTTAAAATCATGCTGAAATCTTGGTTGAGATTGTCATTAACACTTGAGATGTTATTTATAAATTTGCAAATTGTGTTAAGGCTTCATCATGCTATACAAAACTCCTAACACAGCTTCTGAAATCTTATATTAAATCTAAGGAAGTAACTTTTTTTAAAAAAAGTATAGTAATTTTAATCTGAGACATCGTAAATATTTAAATAATCAGTCTTCCTTTTGCAGTTGTGTATATTTCTAAAATTGTGCTTGGTTGATATGTTTACTCAAGGTATTAGGTCACGTCTTATTTAGTATATCCTGATATGTATGAAGCCATGTACATATGAAAATATTTGTGGTTCTCTGTCTGACTGCCAGAGCAATCCAAACCCTGGACAGGTAGCAGTGGAGCAGTGTAGTCACTTCCGCATCTGCAGCCTTGTCACTCATGCTGCACAGGGCAGAATATAGTGGTGGTGAGACAGAACGTGCTCCAAGCTACAACGAACTGAACCTGACATAGTGATTGGGCCCAAATTGGGCCCAATGTTGTCAAATGAAGATAGTGGGATTGGTTTGGGATTCAAGGGGTCCTTCCTTGGGACACCCTGTTTTGGGGCTTTTAGCAGACTACAATAGTGGGAAGCACACTGGCAGGCAGAACAGGGGAGTTCCATCCCAGCAGAATGATGCTGTTGTCACTTGGTGGGCAGAGTTTGGTGGAGATGATCTGGGGTAGGCTGAGGCAGACTTTCATTGCATCCACACCTGTACACCCCTTGTGGTGGATTAGAGGTTTAGTCTGTATCTTATTTATTCACAGGGGCATTGGCGTTTTAGGATACTTTCCAATGAGCTAAAGCCCCAAGATTTGGGACAAGACTCTCTAACTAATTTTTAAAAAATCTGAAAATGGGACATCTGTATATCTCTTTTTCAAAACTGGAGGCAAATATACTCCAAATTGTTAAAAGTATTTCCAGGCAATCTGCAAAGGAAGAATTTGGTGCACAGCTTGAGACATTGAGATTACTCAGAAGTCTGATAAAATATTTGTACAACTCTTCCTAAAGAGAGGACCAGTAAGTGTGTCATCAAATGGTTAAAGCATTTCCAGTTGGGGGGAAAAACACCCATCTTAGTAAAGTATTTTCAGGCCACTCCAAAAGCTGACAATACATTCTTTGTTAGTCACCCAGAGAACACTGTTATTTAGCAGAATATAAATGTTGTTCACAGAAAACAAACACATAAATATAAAGTCTAAGACACCCCCATGAATACAAAAACCTGAAAATCGAAATTCTCACGTAATAGCCAAAATGGGGTATAACATTTATCTCCTAATAGGGACCAGCATTTCAACAAATCCATGTGGGACAGTATCTTGGAGCTGTGGGACTTCCATTGCTTCTTCAGGCTTGATTTGGGAAACTTCCAGTTCAGTAATAAACATTTGTACTTGCACAGTCAAAACTTAATTTACTAGTACCCTGTTATTGAGCAGTTCCTTTTTCAGCAACGGCACCGGAAAAAATGGGGGGGGGAAGACACCCGAAGAGGCAAAGTATATTTCTAGGTGGGTGAAATATACTTGGGAGGGAGCTGTGAGCTCCTTGTTTGTGGAGTGCTTGGTTCTCAAACTTTCCCCACATGCACCACTTGAAAAATGCTGAGGGTCTTGGTGGACCACTTAATGATTTTTTGTTCTTGTAGCAATTGTAATGTGCTGTCTAGATGTAGTATGATTTTAATTGCATTTTTACAGACATGCTGTGGACCAGCTAAATGAAACTCACAGATATTAAAAGGATTAAAAGCAATAATTATTTTTCATGCATTTTAACTGCAAGTTTGCCTGTTTTGCAACTGTTACTTGAGACATCAAGCAAAAATTTACTTAATTTTACTTAATTCATGTGGAATTTGTTGAAATATTTATAGAACTTGCAAAGTTATTACAGGTGTGGTTTTTTTAAGTGGGAATGTAAGAACACCAATAATCTGATTTCAGGATATTGCTATAAAAATAATTTAAAAACATATTTTAGGGCAGTTTCATGAGTTCATGTCTGAGGTTTGAGTTTCTGATAGTAATATAGTATAGTTAGGCAAATTTTTCTGTGCAGTTTTATAAAGAAGTTAATCAGTGAGCTTACTGCCAGACAGATTGCTGTGGTCTGAAGGCACATGAGGCCACCACCTTGCTGAAGCTAAGCAGGTCTGGTTTCGGTCAGTGCCTGGATGGGAGACTGCCTGGGAACCACATGTATGCCACCTTGGGTTCCATGGTGAAAAAAAGGCAGGGTATAAATGTAGCAAAGAAAGAAAGTATGCAGGATTGGAGCCTTACTTGTTTGTAAAATTTCAGTCATGCCTGTTGCCATAAAGCAGCCTCAAGGTGGCTTCCAATAATAATGAGATGGCCCTATTATCAGTTTCTGGATATTTCAGTGAACGTGCCTATCTTTTCAGCACAATATTGTCTGATGCTTGTTAAGAATGAACTTTTTTTAAAATCTTGATCAGATTAAACTTCAGTCTTATCTAGCATTGGCCAGCCAAATGTCTGGGGGATGCTCACAAGCAGTGTTTGATGCTGAGATACCCATATCCTATTGTCCTTTCTTTCCCCTAAATTTGATAATCAGATGTATACTGCCTCTGGATAGGAAATTTTCATTCTTTATCATTATGGACTTCTATGAGAATTGATGTTGATTACTAGAGTTCTCTCTGTTCTCCCTAGGACATAGATACAGGGGTTGAAAGTCCCCATATACAGACTTGAGGAATTGGGAAATACGGGTTTTAAGCAATCCTTAATGCTGTTGCAAGGCTGCCCTATTGATCAGTTTTTCATGACAAAGGGTCAAAACATATTTGATGTTATTCACACAATTGCTTGTGTGAATTTTAGTAAATAATAGCTGGGTGGCAGGGGAGATCCAGATTGAGACCCTGGTGTGGGGGCAGGGCTTTAACACTTATTTTATTTAACAAATTGTATATACCACTTGATTGTAATAAGACCTATAAGCAGTTCACAAGAAATATTAAAATTATCAATAAAACATGTCATTAAAGACATTTAAGAAGAGCTGATAAACTGAGCTTGACTCCTGAGAAGATGGAGACACTGTTGGTGGGTGGTTCCGGGCTCTGGGAGATTGGCCATTTGCCTGTCCTGGATGAGGTTATTCTCCCTCTTAAAGAACAGGTACACAGTTTGGGGGTGCTCCTGGATTCATCTTTGTCACTTGAGGCTCAGGTAGCCTCTCTGGCTAGGAGTGCCTTTTACCGACTGAGGCTGGTGCCCCAACCTATGGCCATTCTTGGGCAGGGGTAGCCTGGCTGTGGTGATTCATGCATTGATAGCCTCAAGACTTGATTATTGCAGTACACTCCTTGTGTGTGCTGTGGACACTCCAGCTGGTGCAAAATGCTGTGGCTAGACTGTTGATGGAGACAGACTACTGCCAACACATACCTCTGGTGCTTAAAAGCTTGCACTGGCTGCCCATATGCTACTGGACCAGGTTCAGGGTTCTTGTATTAAGGCCCTTAACAACTTGGGTCCAGAATAGGGTTGCCAGGTTCTTGGCCTTGAGACTGATACTGTATCTTTAGGAGAAGAGAAAGTCAGCCAAGTGCAGGTGTTCTTGCAACGCTGTAATGAGAAAAACCACAAGGTGGAATTCTCCCTCCTCCCTGCACAACTTTTAAAGATACAGAAGACCTCTTGGTTGTCAGGCCCGGCCTCCAAGAGGTCTCCTGTATCTTTAAAAGTTGTGCAGGGGGAAGGGAGAATTCCACCTTGTGGTTTTTCTCATTACAGCGTTGCAAGAACACCTGCACTTGGCTGACTTTCTCTTCTCCTAAAGATACAGGATCAGTCTCAGACCATGAACCTGGCAACCCTAGTCCAGAATATCTTAATGACCGCCTGATCCCTTATATCCCAGGCTGATCACTGAAATCTTGGGGGAGTCTTTGTTGGTGGTAGCTCATGGCTCAGAAGCATGGCTTGTAATGACTAGAAGCCATGCATTCAGTGTAGCAAGACCAAGCCTGTGGAACTTCCTTCCAGCTGAGATTAGATAGGCACCCTCCTTGCTGAACTTCAGGTGTATGATTAAAACTTTTTTGTTCCAACAGGCATTTTAATGTGGTATTTAGTGTTATAATTTTATTGTTTTGTTTTATGAACAGCTCCATTTTATGTACACCGCTTAGAAATGCAAATGATAAAGCGGTATATAAATATCTTACGTTTATTTATTTATTTATTTATTTAACAGTAGACTAAAAAGAGATTAAAATATGTTAACATCTATGTGTCTGGATAGGCTTGTCTAAACAAATATTTTATGCAGGTACTGAAAAGAAGTTCTTGCCTTTTTTTCCCTGCCTGAAGTCAATAGGCTGGGTTCCAAAGTTCCAAAGTGCAGGTGTTGCCATACTAAATAGCCAATTCCTTCCACCTATAGAATGAGCATTATGTGGCACCTCTGTCAGTGCCAGTTCTGCAGATCAAAATGATCAAGTGGGCACATATTGGGCAAGGTAATATCGCAAGTAAACTGGTCCCAAGCTGTTAAGGGCTTTATATACCAAGAGTAACATCTTGAATTTGGACAAGTAACAAATCAGCAGATAGGCAACTAGTGCAGATCTCTGAGAAGAGATATTGTATGCTGACAGGGTCTCCTTCCTATCAGCAACCTTGCTGCAGCATTCTTCACTAACTGCAGCTTCTGGGTCAGGTGCAAGGGAATTTAAGTTATTAGAGATGTGAAGGCCTGGAGGAAGGGAAGGGAATATTTGAACCTCCCCCCCCCGGAAATTTTTGGACTATGACATGTGAAAGCATATAGAAGCTTGTTTCAGTCTGGACAAACTTTCAATTTTTAGAAGTCCATAATAAATATGATGACAAATATGAAGGAGCAGAAACTGATAGTGATAGCTCTGAAAATGACTGATTAAATTTTGTGTCGTATTCATTGAGTCTTTTTCTCAGCTCTTTTTATGGGAATGAGTGCTTTATGTTTTTTATGTGTGCTTGACACTGAGGAGGACTAGAGAAGACATAATATCCACAATATATAATAATTTTCTCTCTTTACCGTATTGATGGTTTATCCTATTTTTAGTTTTTTGCCTGCTTCTCATAAACTGGCAAAATGAAAGAGATGATAGGTTTCTTATAGTTCAGCAGCTTGTAAAAATTTTTTTTTTTTTAAAGTAAATTAAATTTTTAATTATTGTTTTAGTAAAATGTACTTTTAATATAACAAACATGATAGTTTAATGGCGATTCAAGTTATACATAATACATTTTATGCTCCTAAAGTAACAGTGACTTTCAATCTATAAAAGGTGATTTAAAAAATAAGTATTATATTTTTCAGTTTTTCTCAAAATTTCTGTTTTTCTCTCTTAAAAAAACAGGGAAAAACAGTTTCTTTACATGGCTTCAACATTTCCAGAAAATTTATATCTCTAGTAGTAATCCAATCTTGTAGTCACCAATGCCTGAACTACTGTGGTCAAGTTCTTCCAACCCAGGAATGGTCATAGCTGTCCTACCAGGTGCATCTGGTAAGAGGCACTTGTAGCCACTGAGGCTATCTAGGCCTCCAGTTACAAAGCTGGATCCACAAGCATCCCCAGACTATGCATCTGTTCCCTTGGGTGGAGTGCAACCTCGTCCAGGGCAGGCGATTGACAAATTTCTCAAACATGTGAACCACTCATCCAAAGTGTCTCTGTCTTGCTAGGATTGAAGCTCAAACTACTGTGTCAAGGCACCACTCCAGGGCCCACATGGCCTCTGGTGATTCCGATGCTATGAAGAAATAGAGACGAATGACATCAGCTTGCCCCAGAACACCTAATGACCGCTCCCAGTGACTTCCAATAGATTAGGGATGGGGAACCTCTGAGCCAATCATGGCCCTTCTGGTGGTCCCATTTGGCCCCCAAGGCCATTTTCCCCAAGCCAACCCACCCACCTTTCAGCTGACATCCCTGGTGACATCAGCTGATGGGTGGGATCTTCTTAGAAAGTCCCCCATGTGCCCTTCAACCTCTGAAAAGGAACAAGGTAGGAAAGGCTTTTCAAAAAAGTGGTGAGTAAGCAGACCCATGTTTTTTTCTTCATTGCTACTTGATGAAGCAATCCCTGCCAGAGATGATGTCTGCTGGAGCAATCTTTAAGGGACAGTTGGAGGCTGCTTCAAAGATGGCTTGCTTTAAGACAGGCTCCGCGCTCCCGTGTTCAGTCAGGAGTGCAGGGACTGTCTTACAGCATTTTGCAGGGCTGTTTGCAGCACTCTCTCCTCTCCTTTAAAGATCTCTGGAGCATGGGGACCACTGTTTGAAGCAGTCTCCCCCTTTAAAGACCACTGCAAAGAAAGTGTCTGTGTCTTCATTTCTGGGCAATGGAGCAAACCCTGCACATGGCAGACATTGGCTCTGGCAGGGACTGCTCCATCATGCAACAATGTGTAGGAAAAAATCTGGGTCTGCTTGCTTTCGCTGCATGCATAGCAAAAGCGAGTAGACTTTTTTTTTTTTTTTGGAAAATCCACCTCATGCTGATCCTCTTTGGAGGTTGAAGGGATCAATGCAGGGTGGGCTTTTGAAGCCTCCCCACACCTCTTCTTTTCAAGCTCTGCTTGTGGATACTGAAAGGAGGGGTGTGGGGAGGCTTAGAGAGAAACCTCGGTTGAAGGAATCAACACAGGAAAGGCTTTGCAAACGCAAGGGATTTTGACAGGTGGGTGGGGCAATCCGGCTGTCAATCATATGATGAAAATCTGCCCCCCACAGCCAAAAAGGCTCCCCACCCTGATAAAGATATTTATTCCCAATGCTATTTATGTAGTGCCCTGTGGGATAACTGCCAGGGGGGCGAATAGCACTCTCCCAATCCTACTCTCTGGACTCAGTCCCATAGGTAGGACCATAAGCACTATAACATAATGTTCCCAATTCCCATTCCACTGAGCTGGTCCAGGAGTAATGGTACCAAAATGGCAGAGCGATCAAGAAGCAGGAGCAATGTGGCACTCCACTTGTCTTACTGGCTGTAAAGTCATCCATCAAGATGACCAAGGCCAATTTAGTCCTATGGCCAATCTAAACCCAGATTGGAATGGATCTAAATAATCCATGTCATCCAAGAATGGTTGCAGCTGCCTCACTGCAATTCTGTGGATATTTGTGACTGGCTGATAGTTATTACAATCCAAGGTCCAGGGCCATTTATTTCAGAGTGGATGTACCACCACTTCTTTCAAGGCAGCAGTAACCACCCCTTCATGCAATGAAGCATTAACTATGTTCTGGACCCAACCAGTCAAACCCCTGTTGCTAAATATAATATCCAGGAGGGACAGGGGTCAAGAAAGCACATGGTTGACTGTATAGCCACCAGCACATTGTCCACTTCAGCTGACTACATAAGCTAAAACTGATCCAACCACTTATCACTGACTCTGCAATTGGGTGTTTAATCTGGAACTGCAATAACAGCAGAGTCAAGATCACTCTGAAGTCAAGTGACTTTATCCTCAAAGTGTGAAGCCAATTGGTCACAGTGGATCCTTGAATGCTTCAGGGTTTCTTCCTCCACAGTGGGAGTCCAAAATAACTCTGCTGGCTGGCTACTAGATGATGCAGTGCAAGCTGCAAAATGAGCCTTGTTCACAGCCTGCACATGGTAGGCTCGATTATGAACACTAACCAGTGTTCGGTCTGCTTTGGAGTGAGACTTGTGCCACTTGCATTCTAGTCTTCAGCTTGCTTCATAGCCTGAAACCCCACAGAATACCAAGGAGCCCACTCAGGCACTACAGTGCCAGAGAGCTCAGGAAGTATTGTGTCAGTTGCCTGCTTCATCTCGCCATTCCATAGCAGCATCAGGGCTTTGACAGGATTGTCAGTTTTCTCCGCTGGCAAATCCCTCAAGAGCATTCAGAAACATATCAGGTTGCATCAGTCTCCAATGGTGGGCCATCCAAACGGGGGGAAATTGTCACTACTAGTCCAAACTTCACCAGGTAAACTTCACATTGTCCCTGCTGTGGGCCCAGTCTGTATCAGGTCCACCCCATGGCTTCTATTTAAAAACAAAACACACAATTGATAGTTGTATGAATAATGTCACATTTGTTTTGGCCCTTATGCTAATCAGAGATTTAAAACCTTATTTGCTTTTTGAGCCCTAAAGCCACTCTTGTTTTCTCCCTTATCTGTTATATTTCAACACTTAATGCATGGCTAGACAGTAAAGGGATGTGCATTGGCTAGCCTATTTCTAGAATGATCAAAAAACACAAGGATTTAGACAGTAAAATAAAATAAATCTCAAAACACTTGTGTATCTGATGTATTTACCCTGTAATCTTAAACTTGAATAAACAGTACTTGTGCTTGATTAGTTAAATTACATTACCCAATTGGAAACTCATGTTTCTAAAATATAGCCTGGTTGTCTGAAGTCAGCATTCTGGCTGTCCTGATTCACCAACAGGCATAGTGACACTGAAATCCTATGGGCCCTTCTTAGGGAATAAGCATTACTGATCACAGTGGAATTCTTTCTGAGTAAAAATGCATAGAATCACACATGGAACATGTTCATTTGCAAACCACAGAAAATAGGGAGGGAGATTTGGGAGAGCTAACTGAAGAAACTCCACATTTCAGAAGCCTCCCTTATAAAGTTGCCATGATTTTTGCCTCCTAGATCTGAAGCTATAGAGGTGGAAGTGTGATGGCCACCATACCATGACACAGGCTTATGATAAGATATGCACTGGGAAGGGGGAATTGGAGAATACCCTTTCCCATGGTGTCTGATGATACCCCAGCAATTACCCTTTTTAAAAACTTGACAACATAGTGATTGGATAAGATACTTCCTATGGGTGAAAACAGTTAATTCATGAGAATGGTATCATCAACAGAGACCTTCTAAAAATATGTTTGGACAGAAAATGCCCATTGACAAGAACAAATAAATTTCCATGCATTAATGTGGCTTCAGAAGCAGTGAACATTGGGAATGGCTGCCATAGTTATTGGGACACTGACCTCCTGAGCTTCATGACAGAAAAGGGAAGAGTTATTGGAAGCACTGGACAACTAGAAAATCTATACCAAGGAATACCATAAGCCAGTATGTGTTAGGTGAGGTCAGCACTTGTGACCACACCAGAAGTTGCCAGTTCAGTGGGGTTGTGCAAAGGTTTCAGCACCTGTGGAGATTCTGGCTTTCATTTGCTGCAAGGATGAGAATTGAATGGTTGGAATGGTGCGCAAGTGCTGTTTAGTTTTATTTATTGGATTTATATCCCACCTTTCTTCTGAGAAAGAGCCCATGTTTTGTTGGTTGGTTTACTGTGTACATCTGCTTTTACTATGCAATCTGCCCTAGGAACACCTGGTTATGAAGGGCAGGATAGAAGCTGCATTATAAATAAATAATCCTAAATAAATAAATGTTGATGATTAGGGCTACTTTAGACAAAGGAGCTAGTGGAAGGAGCATGATACAAAATGCTTTCAGTTTTTCATGATGTGTTACAACATTGCAAAAAAAGTTTCTGTTGGACTGCCTTATGTAAGACAGTAACACAGAAATAGTTTATTTATTTATTTTTCAATTAATTTTTATTCTAATTTTCAAAACCAAAATAATACAAAAAGAAAACAACACAAATCAATAACTAATACAATACAGAAAAAATACATATATATAAAAATATTGACTTCCGATTTGTCATAGTTCAGCTATAAATCTATAATATATAACAAACCTATCTCTTAATAGATTATAAAATCACCTTCCTCCAGCGGTTATCTTAGTTGGTTTCAAATCTCATTAACATCATATCATTTTAATATTCCACAAAAAGTCAAAGAGAAGTTTCCAATCCTTGAGATATATATATCAACCAATTTTTTTCTAAATAAACATGCCAATTAATCCAGCTCATCAAATCTACTAAATCCAGTAATTTCAAAACACTATAATTCAACTATAAATCTATAATATATGACAGACCTATCTCTTAATAGATTATAAAATCACCTTCCTCCAGCAGTTATCTTAGTTGGTTTCAAATCTCATTAACATCATATCATTTTAATCTTCCACAAAAAGTCAAAGAGAAGTTTCCAATCCTTGAGATATATGTCAATCAATTTTTTTTTCTAAATAAACATGTCAATTAATCCAAGTCATCAAATCTACTGAGTCCAGTAGTTTCAAATCGCTCTTCTGTCATTATCCATATTGGGTCCATCTTCTATCTTTACGCACCCAAAAATCTTGCTGTCATAGTCATATAATAAAAGTCTGATAGGAATTTCCTCCATCACAGATATTTTCTTACCATCAAATCCAAACGTAACACTGAAGTATTGTTTCAAAGCCGCATCTCTGCTCCTCTTTTCCACATGATACACTAGTACATTTCTTGAAGGTTTTTCCATTGACACAAAACAGGGATTAATTCTATTAACTTTCTCCATTTCAAGTTCCATCAAATCCTTCCAGTCCAGGAATTTTTTTGAACCGATAATATCTTTATCTCTAATCTCTTCAATTCCTTCAGAGACAGCGCTGTATTCCAAACTGTAATATTTATCTCCAGGATCCGTCACAAGCAGGAAATCCAAATCTTTTTTCATGTCCATATTTAAGCCAATCTCCATAGATTGTACTTTGCCTTTAATTTCTCTTTCATCCTTTTTTTGTTTTCCAGATCTATCTTTATTCTCCTTTCTCATAGAATCCTGAGTTTCTTTCAGCTCCTGTCTCATTTCATGAAATTCAGTTCTCCACGCTTGTCTATTATTTCTCAGTTCTTGTTTTATTGAGTTAATCCCATCCATTATTTTCTGAAGCATGTCTAGAAATAAAGTCCCTTCTTGTACATCCATGATCTTCTTAATTGCCATTCTTAAAACCAAAAGAACAAAACTCCTTCAATTTTCAATGTCCCAAGCAAAGAGCAGTTTATTTCTTTATCCAGTTACAAAGGAGTTAATCTTTCCAACCAACTAACGTCACACGCTAGACAGTCCTTATCTCTTAAATGTCCAGAAGTGCAAAAACAGCTTTTAGTTCACAGCGTTCAAATAACTAGTAGCAGAGAGAATGAGCAGATTCGTCAACAACAACAAAAAAAAGTAGATCAGAAAAAATAGTCCCTTATATATATTACACAAAAGTCTTGTAAATCAAAAAGATTTCTTATCTCTCCCAATCAGAAAGCTCTCATCCGTTGTAATCTTTAAAACGCAATTTTCCATGTCAGCTTTTTGCAATAATAATAAAAAAAAGATAAGCTATTTATATTTTCTTCCCCCTTAGTTCCGTAAATAAAGAAGGAAAGTCTTACCTCATCTAGGTTATCTTAATTGCTGTTACTTTGACAAATCTCTTTAGCTATATAGATAAGAAAATGATAAATGTAGACAGGAGGTTTGCCTGCTAGTCCGTTAAAAAAAAACGGGTCACTTATCCAGCTGAGCTAGCATAAAATCCTCGCTCTGTCTGAACTGCTGGAAGACAGACAATTCTGACGAATTCCAGGCTCCAACAATCAAAACAAAACTATGTGGCAGATCTCACGCTTCTTCCTTATCCGGAAGAAATCATCCCCAGTCAGAAAAAACCCTTCTTACTGAATTTAAAACTGGATAAGTTTCATCCAAGACGGGAGCCCGTCTCAGAGGCAGCACAGGCGGAGGGATCCTCCTGGGAAGTTCAACACAGAAATAGTTTAAAGTATTCCAGTAGCCTGCTAACAGAACATGTATCTATTGTCTTCTGTAGAATTACCAGTAGCAACATATACATGGGAGCTACAAATAATAGATGTGTTTTTAATCAGGGATAGCGCAGAAACTGGTGAAGTTTAGACTTATGGCTCCAATCCTCCCCTGCAGGAGTGATGGACAGATTAAGATGGTCCCTCCCCAGAGACTAATGGAATCCACAGGATTCCTGAATGCCCTGGGGGAGTTCCCAATAGATAGAGCAGGTGACCCTGTTGAAGCCCTTGTCACGCTGCGGAACAGCAAGGCGCGTCGGGCTCTTGACATAGTTGCCCCTGAGCACCCTCTCTGGCATTGTGGAGCCTGGTTTGCACCTTGGTACATGAGTGAGCTAAGGGCAATGAAACAAGCTGGACAATGGCTAGAGTGCAAGTGGCAAAAGACGTGCTGTGAGGTTGATTAGGCACGATTAAAACATCATAGCCTGTGTGGCAGTGAGGGCGGCAAAGAAGGTCCACTTCTCTGCCACCATCGCATCCTCAAGTAGTCATCCTTGCTTGTGTTGATGTGGCCAGCAACATGTCCTCTCGACCCTTGCCCTTCTTGGCTTATTAAAGCTTGTCGAGGGGGTTTGACCGAGTGAATCCAGGGTATGGTCAACACATCATTTTGGGATAGAGTGGTTCCAACCTCCCTGAAAGAGGCAGTGATCCAACCGCTCCTGAAAAAGCCCACCCTGGACCCATTGGTTTGCAACAACTACTGCCTGGTCGCAAATACCCCCTTCTTAGGGAAGGTGATTGAAGGGGTTGTGGCACAGCAATTGCAAGTACTCTTGGATGAAACAGATTATCTTGACCCATCCAAGTCTGGGTTCAGGCCTGGTTATGGGACTGAATTGGCCTTGGTTGCCCTGATGGATGACCTTTATTGAGAGAAGGACAGAGGGAGTGTGATCCTGTTATAATTATTTGATCTCTCAGTGGAGTTTGATACCATTGTCCATGGTATCCTTCTGGACCAACTTGGTGAGATGGGTATTGGAGACACTGTTTTACATAGGTTCTGATCCTATCTTCAGGGTCATTTTCAGAGAATAGCACTGGGTGATTATCTTTTGGCTCCCTGGCAGTTGTGCTTTGGGGTGCCGTAGGGTCCCATCTTGTTCCGCATGCTCTTTAACATCTATATGAAGCCCTTGGGAGTGGTCATCAGGAGCTTTGGGGTGAGGTGTCAGCAGTTTGCTGATGATGCCCAGCTCTATTTCTCTGTAACATCTGAATCAGGAGAGGCCATGCAAGCCCTGGACCGTTGTCTGGACTTGGTAGTGGGATGGATGAGGGCCAATAAACTGAGTCTGAATCCTAGCAAGACAGAGACACTCTGGGTTGGTGGTTTCCGAGTTCAGATAATTGGTCATTTGTCTGCTTTGGATGGGGTTGTACTCCCTCAGAAAGAGCAGGTCCATTATCTGGGGGCTGCTCCTAGATCCATCTTTGTCACTAGAGGCCCAGGTGACCTCAGTGGCTAGTAGTGCCTTTTACCAGCTTTGGTTGGTAAGACAGCTGCGGCCATTTCTGGACTGGGATAGCCTGACCACTTTTGTCCATGCACTGGTAACCTCCAGGCTGGACTATTGTAATTCGCTCTATGTGGGCCTACCCTTGAGGTTGGTCCTGAAGCTGCAGCTAGTGCAAAATGTGGCAGGGAGCATGCTCACTGTAGCATGGTATCGCCAACATGTCACCCTGCTGCTGAAACTATTAGTTACCGGGCCAAGTTCAAGGTTCTCGTTTTGGTGTACAAGCACTATACAACTTGTGACCAGGATATCTGAAATGCCATCTTATCCCTTATACACCCAGCCAATCACTGTGCTCTGCAGGTGAGGGCTCCTGCAGATACCATCTTGTTAGGAGGTCCGCACAAAAAAGGAAACAGACCTTTAGCGTGGCGGCACCAACCCTTTGGAATTCTCTCCCCTTAAATATTAGACAGGCGCCATCTCTGTTATCTTTCTGGCGCCTACTGAAGACCTTCCTCTTTCAACAAGTTCTTTGAGACATTATCCCAGTCTGCGTCTGTGGTGGAACTGCTTTTTAATATGTTTTTAAACCTTTTTTAAAAATAGATGTTTTTAAAGCTTTTTAAAAATGTTTTTAAAGATGTTTTGTTTTAATGTTTTTAATTTTTTAAAAATATATTTTAAAGTCTGTTTTTATGATGCGTTAAAGTGTTTTTAGTGCTTTTGTTTGCCACCCTGGTTTCCTACTGGGAGAAAGGGAGGGATATAAATCTAATAAATAAATAATAATAAACACCTGCCAGAGGGAGGAGCAGGGTGCCCCGTTATTCCTCTTGTGGATGTTCACCCTGTTCTAGATGGGGTCACACTCCCCTTGAAGGAACAAGTTCGTAGTCTGGGAGTTCTTTTCGATCCTTCCTTGTCTCTTGAGGCGCAAGTGGCCTCGGTGGCAAGGAATGCATTCTACCACCTTCGGTTGGTAGCCCAGCTACGCCCCTATCTGGACAGGGATGACCTCGCCTCAGTTGTTCATGCTCTGGTAACTTCTAGGCTGGATTACTGTAATGCGCTCTATGTAGGGCTGCCCTTGAAGACAGTTCGGAAGCTTCAGCTAGTGCAAAACGCAGCAGCCAGACTGCTGACGAGGACCAGCCGGTCAGCGCATATAACACCTGTTCTGGCCCGTTTGCACTGGCTACCTATTTGTTTCCGAGCCAGATTCAAGGTGCTGGTTTTGACCTATAAAGCCTTACACGGCGTGGGACCGCAATATCTTGTGGAACGCCTCTCCCGCTATGAACCTACCCGGTCACTTCACTCAGCATCTAAGGCCCTCCTCCGGGTACCAACCCATCGAGAAGCCCGGAGGACAGTTACTCGATCTAGGGCCTTTTCTGTAGTGGCCCCCGAACTGTGGAACAGCCTCCCCGAAGAAGTACGCCTGGCGCCTACGCTTCTATCTTTTTGGCGCCAGGTTAAGACCTGGCTATGCTCCCAGGCATTTTAAGCGTTTATGTTATAATTAAAAATTTTTCTTTTTTCTTTTTTTCTTTAGTTGCTGCTTGTGTTTATTGTTTGTTGTCTGATTTTATTGTTGATATTTTGTATTTTAACCTTTTTGTACACCGCCCAGAGAGCCACTCGCTATGGGCGGTCTATAAATGAAACAAATAAAAAATAAATAAATTGTAGCTGACAGCCCATTCAGCTGCATATAATTCCTTTGCTATAGCAACCAGGTGAGTAGTTAAATACAAGACTAATATATATACAAGCCAGGTCTTCTTCTGGACTCCATGCTTGCTCCCCTGTCTGCGAATTCTTTTGTCTGCTGCTTTCCTTTAGATTCATTTCAGGTCCCTTCAATCAGATATTGTGGCTCAGACCTTGCACTCATCTCCTGGGTTAATCTAGCTATGGTTGGCTTTGGTTCCAGTTATACTGTGACTTGCAGTTGTGCTCAGCAGCTAACAGCCAAGTGTTGACTTGTATTTGCACATCCCTTACAATGAAGGATGTACCCTTGCCGATGTACCCTGCTCTCCCATTTGGACCATGATCCAGATAGGCAACACAAATCCAGATACAATAATGTCTGGAGGAAGACAGAGAAAGCCATCCACGAACAGGTAGAAAACTGCTTTCTTTCTGTTAGCCTCTCCAAAGACTCACAGTAGGTGTCCTCATTGAGCAAGTATAAATCTCTCTCTTTCTTCTGCCCACTGACTCAAGGCAATCTACAAGTTAAGAAAAAGCATGTGGTAAGCAAACCTCGAGAGCCCATGTGGTGTAGTGGTTAAGGTGTTGGACTGGGACCTGGGAGACCAGAGTTCAAATCCCCACACAGCCATGAAGCTCACTGGGTGACCTTGGGCCAGTCACTGCCTCTCAGCCTCAGAGGAAGGCAATGGTAAACCCCCTCTGAATACCGCTTACCATGAAAACCCTCTTCATAGGGTCACCATAAGTTGGAATTGACTTGAAGGCAGTCCAACAACAAGCAAACCTGAGGTAAGCAGGAGAAATCACATGGTAACTGACGTGAAGCTAATATCATGTGACATGGTGTAATGGAACGACATTGCCTATCATTGTTAAACAGATGCAGCAGTATGTCCACTTATCTCTAGGCAATGAAGGACAGCTGTGAAAGCCCATACAGTAAGGTTTATAGTTTCTGGCTTTCTTAAGATTAGCCATTTTTAAACTGCACCAGTCTTCTGCAGGGAAGCAGAGAAAACTGTGGAGTATTAAGATCTGGCAAACAGTGTTTCCGTCTATAAAAGCACTAATGTAGGTGCACCTTTAGGGTTGTTCTCTACATTCAAGTAATAGCTGAACTGGTATACTATTAGTTTGATATGTAAAAGAATGACAGAAAAGAATAATGGTATTTTAAGTTTGTAAAAGCAAGCAAGTATATTGGCTAGTGCTTGTGAGAAGGCTGTTCCTGGTATCATGATTAGTTTTAAAGCTTTTATTCTGTGAAGGATGGCAGAAATATCTAATATTTTGAAACTTTTTGTTATAGAAAGGAATACTGGTAACAGCCTGATCCTATGCACGTTTGTCAGTAAGTCCCAGTGAACTTGGTGGGGCTTAACAATGAATAAACATTTAGGTTTTTTAACATTTATATCCTGCTTTTTAAAAATAAATAAAATACTTAAACTGGCATAGGATCAGTATGTAAATCTTATTTCATGATCTAATGGCTTCATAAGAGTGTTGTAAAATCAGTCATATTAATACAACAGTATAGACTGCAAATATATTTATATATCTTTGCTTTATTGCTAGCTTTTTATGTATGCTTGCTCTGCTATTAACTACATATTTTGACTGTTGAGTATTTCATCCCTCATATATATGCAAGTGGCATATTACCAGTTGCTGGAAACTGCGGAAGGGGAGGGTATTGTTGTGTTCAGGCCTTGCTTGTGGGCAGCCCAGGCATCTGGTTGGCCTCTGTGAGGACAGGATGCTGGACTGGATGGGCCACTGGCCTGATCCAGCAGGCTCTTGTTATGTGCAGTGGGTTATTCCCAAATCAAGTGTGCACAGGATTTCAGCCATGGCAACTTTTCATTACTTGAGGTTCCATAATAAGACTAAAAATGGCATGTTGTTTGAATTACCTGAAAATAGAATTTTGGTAATGTTATGTAGTAGTCACATGCAAAGTAACTGGCTGTATATAATAGTTGGAGCTGATAATTTGGTCAGTTTAAAAATTGACTGCTCAAATACTGTCAAATGAAAAATCTTAAAGCATTTGTGTACTGGAACAGTAATATCTAGTTCAGTGATTCCCAACCTTAATGAGTGCGGGACCCCCCTTGTAACCTCAAACATTTTTGCTATCTCCATGTTCTAATTGTTGTAATTTTACACTCTGTTAATTGAAAAAATTAAATGAAGCATTAAATAAAGTCACTTTTTATTCATCACAAAACCAAAAATACTTATTACCTGTCCTTCACCAGAAGGTCCCAGGGCAATACAGCAATATAAATAGCTTTTAACAAATTTTGAAGGAAATGAAAGAAAGGAGATAAAAGTAAACCACCCAGATTGATGAACAGAGCCTGGTTGATGCCAGGGTATTTGCACTCTGGTTTTAAGTGTTCCACCTGTATGCAATGATGCCTCCTCATCAACAGTTGGCTCAGGAAGCTTTATATGACAATAATAACAATAATATGTCTAACAGACAAAATGTCAACAGGTGAAGCTTGCCCAATAATTGTATTTCCATACTAGAAAATGCTTAATTTAATTTCTGTTTAATTTCTGCATGCCACACAGCTGTTAAAGGCACCAAAAGCCCTGCTGTCCCTCAATATCAACCCTAAACCATGTAAAGAACTCGAGTAAAAACAATAAAATTTGGGCAACTTAACATATTTTAAAATAAAAACTATTTAAAATGAACACATGCAACTGTGTAAAAACACTCAAAACCTTGACAAACAGCAATAAAAACACACCAAGCATGTGTAGTATCACATTTTAAAACTCACTTTACCCATCCTTCCCCCCCCCTTACTGCCTTGGGTCAGTAACTAACTTTCAGCCTAACTTACTTCATATGGCTGTAGCTCCATTGAATGCTATAGGACTTACTTCTGAGTAGACTTGGTTTGGATTGCAGCTTAAGTCATTGTATTATAGACACAAATTTTTACTTCCTTTAACCGTAATGATGTATCTTTCTACTATAAAGTCCCATGTCCCCTTCCCCCAACGTAGTATAGCTTCAACATAATCTTTGTCTGGTCTGTTTACGGCAATTTGATTTAACTGGGAGTAAGCCCCATTAAATATAAAGACTTACTTCTGAATAGACATGTATACATGGTACTGTAAGTTTATATAGTGAATTTTTAAGGAATGCCCAGGTGTACATTCTGGGGGGGATGCTCCAGGACTCCATCCCATTACTTTTTTGGCAGGTGGCCTTCCCCAAGGGTCCCTCTGTCTCTACCATGAGAGCCAACAAGCTTGATCGATCTTCCCTCAGTGCTGCTGACAAAACGGGGGAGAAGAGGTGATGGAGCTCAAATAAATCCAGCTGGCTCCTTCTCTTGATGCACTTGCTTGAGCACTGTGCTGCTGAGCTCTCTGTGTGGTGGGAACTGATTGTGTTGGCTGCAAGGAAAGAAGGGAAGGTGGAAGCAGCTGCATCCACATTCAGTGCGGGTTTTCAAGTTGGTGGTACACAGACCAGCCATTAATTAATTTTTAAATTAAAAAGTCATTCTTCTCTCGGCTCTTTGCTGAGTCATCTCATTTTTGAGATGACTTTGCAACCCCCTGGGGGTCCCATCCCCTAGGTTGGAAACCACTGACCTAGTTCATAGAACAGGAACCAAAGTTTTAACGATTGGACTACAAGCTCACACCATCCTTCCATCCCCCCCCCTTCTCCTTCCCTTCTATTCAGTTTCAGCATTAGATGTGCCCATTATCAACTCAGAGATGCTCCTAAACCTAGGATTATTTCACACATGTATGCAGTTTTCTGGATTGATCTACGCTTGGTAACTGAACACTTACAGATAGGCAGCTGAATGTTTGAGCTATAGCGAGTTATAGTTAACTTTTATCAATTAGAATTGCAGAAACAAAGTTGACGTATTGAATATGGCACTTCATATTTTATGCTGCCATTTTATCTTCAGTGTCTTCAAAATCATTTCATAAACATCTAGATTCCGTCTTATTTTAATAGTTTTTAATTGTTAATGGTTTTACATCATCTTGGACAACTAAGGAAAAGTGCCTAGTACATACAAAGTCTTTAGGAGTTTCCAGTTTACAATTTTAAATGGAGATGAAATTGTTCAGGTTAGGATTTCTTTTCTATTCACTGATCATGGAAATGTTTACTACATCAAATGAAATAATGGGGATAACCTAGGCCAAACATAGATGCAGTCACACGTGGGAAGTGCCGGTGTGCTTGTTCCTCACAACCACCATGCATCTGTAGCTTATCTTACGCCTAGAACAGGGTCTAGAACTGCAAGACTTACTAAACTTACATCTTGGAGATATGAAATAAGCAGGGTGCATTGGTTATATAAAGGCTTCTTGTTGTTGTTATGTGCCTTCAAGTCGATTATGACTTATGGCGACCCTATGAACAGTGACCTCCATGAGCATCTGTCGTGAACCGCCCTGTTCAGATCTTGTAAATTCGGGTCTGTGGCTTCCTTTATGGAATCAATCCATCTCTTGTTTGGCCTTCCTCTTTTTCTACTCCCTTCTGTTTTTCCCAGCATGATTGTCTTTTCTAGTGAAGCATGTCTTCTCATGATGTGTCCAAAGTATGATACCCTCACTTTCATCATTTTGGCTTCTAGTGACAGTTCTGGTTTAATTTGTTCTAACACCCAATTATTGGGACCTGATTATGTAGCCAACAGATAGAGTTTAAAAATGTTGCAGCCATTTGGTAAGGGCTGTTGGACCAACACTTCAGCCTAGGATCCCCACTGCCCTCTCCAGTTGATCCCACTACAACCTGGCCTTGGCAAGCCCACTGCCTACTTCAAGAAAGTGTAATCTATGTAAACGAGTGTCTGCCCAGGCTGATTCTTTGGCGGGAGTCACCTTTGCTGTGGAAATGTAATGTGGAAATGAGCACCTAGCACAGCTGTGAAGACTCCATGTGAGGGCATTAAGAGCAGAATTCTGTTGCTGATGTGTGCAAAACATCTTCTGACTCTTGACCTCAGTGCATGGTCCCCAGTGGCTAGATCAGGCCTACTTTGTTTAATGAGTGTATTGATTACATTTATTTACTAAATTTATATCCTGCCCTTCCTCCCAGAAGGAGCCCAGGGCAGCAAACAAGCAACACTAAAAACATCTATAAAACATCTTAAAAACAATTCCAGCCTGAGATGCAGACTGGGATAAGATCTCTACTTAAAAGGCTTGTTGAGAAAGGAACGTCGTCAGTAGGCACTGAAGAGACGACAAAGATGCCACCTGTCTAATATTTAAGGGAAGTGAATTCAAAAGAGTAGGTGCCACAACACTAAAGGTTCACTTCCTATGTTGTGCAGAATGGACTTCCTGATGAGATAGTATTTGCAGGAGGCCCTCACTTGCAGATTGCAGTGATCGACTGGGTATATAAGGGGTAAGACTATCATTTAGATTATGTTTGATATTTGGCGCCCTAGGATTTTTTTTTAACTTTTGAATAAACAAAACTGCACTGTTGATCCCACTGGTTCACATGCAAAATTAAACCATAGTTTAAAATCCGTTATGGATTAATGTGGGCAAGCACTTTGCCTCTCCTCCATTTCTGACTGTGCCACATGGGGGAGGAGACAAACCTAAATGAAGCCAGAGCCTGACTTGCTGTGACTGTTTCTTTCTGAACAAACCACAAATGGAAGCCAATGTTTGTTCTTGGCATACTGCTGATGGTTTGTTTGGAGGATTTTGGATTTTTTCTTATGAGCCAACTTTTACTCTTTGTCTAAATTTGAAGTAACTTTTTCTTTGCAGGCTTAAAGTATGAATTATGTGGGACAGCTTGCAGGACAGGTTCTGGTTACTGTTAAGGAACTGTACAAAGGAATTAATCAAGCTACGCTTTCAGGATGCATTGACGTAATTGTAGTTCGGCAACAAGATGGTACATATTTGTGCTCACCATTCCATGTCCGATTTGGAAAGCTTGGTGTCTTGCGTTCCAAGGAGAAAGTGGTGAGTACCGTGAATGATGGGGACTTATAGTAGGAATATTCTGCAGTATTGTATAAATATTTTTGAAAGAAAAATCCACTTTAAATGGGTACATCCATAAGGAATTGCTGGAAAAAATACTGAAGCTTGGGTTGCTGATTTTTGAGATTTGACACAGGGTGATTTGATTTAAATCAAATTTCCAACTGATATTGCTCCATATATTTCCTGAACAATGGTGCAGATCTGACGACTAAGCCATTTTAATATATCACTAAATAGAGTATTAATATCGTTGTTTCATTTGTACAACCAGGACTTGTATCTCTTTGTTGCACTCTATAGATTTTGCATGTTTTCCTTTTTTTTAACTTATAGAGCAGTGGTTCCCAAACTTTTTCCCCCGTGGACCACTTGAAAATTGCTGAGGATCTTGGCAGACCACTTAATGATTTTTCTGCCTGTTGTAGCAATTGTAATGCACTATGCTAAATACTGTGATTTTTAATTATATTTTCAATGGCATTTTCCATTTCTTTTATCGTGTTGTATTGCATTACAATTTGAATTTCATAGAATTCAAATTCTAATACGATAACATACAATAAAAGAAGCAATACGAATACAATTAAAAATCAATATGAAAGTTTAATGCAGAGTTGCCACAGACCATCTGAATGAAGCTTGTGGACCACTAATCCACAGTTTGGGAACTTCTGCTGTAGAGGAAATGTGTTTAAAATGTTGCCACATAGGGTTGGTTTTATGAGCAGCAGCTAGGACAGTTTGTGAGGTTAAGTATGGGAACATAGGAACCATTGACAGACCTACTCTTCATAAGCATGTACAGTCCACCTCTAAAGACATCTTAAATGTTCTTCTAGTGGCCATCACTAAGTGTGACAGCAAAGTCCATACATTAATTTGTATTGTGAGAAGAGGTATTCATACTTTGTTTTGTCTGTCGGAATCTCTCATTACTGAATTTCATTGGGAAACTAATGACTCCTTTATGATTAAAGTTCTAGTAGAGAAGGAGGGGAAAAAATCTGTCCACTTCTCGACACTATGCACAATTTTACAAGCCTCTCTCCCACGTTCCTTCTTTGCCTTCTAAACTAAAAAGCTTCACATATTTGCCTTTAGTTGTAAGAAAGTGCTCCAACCCCCTGTTAATTTGAGTTGCCCCTTTCTACATATCTTCCAGCTGTAGAACATCCTTTCCGAGATGAGAAAACTAGAATTGTACACAGTATTGCAAGTGTGGCCACACCATATGTTTACACAAGGACATTATGATACCAGCAGTTTTATTTTCTGCTTGTTTCTTAACCATCTCTAGCATGGAATTGCTCTTTTTTATGGAGACCATTTACTGAGTAGACAATGATCCCACTGCTTTCCTGGTTAGCTGCTCTTTGTTCAGACATAAGTAAATGAATGGACCCCCTTAGCATGTTTAGGAACCATAGTGAAATGAACAATGAGTCAGTATTGTTGCTTAAGATAATCTACACAGGAAGGTGACAAGGAATGAGTACTTCATCACTAAATTAGCAGTAGGTGACTGCCTATCCACAGACCATATTTGACTCTTGGCAATTAGATTGAAACTTGGCCAACCAGCTTCTAAATACATAAAAAAATAATGGACGCAAATTTGGATTGCTTTAAAATAGGCTTGACAAGTTTGTGGAGGACAAGGCTATCAATGACTATTGATATACATGATGTGTATCATGCGTATGATGATAGAAATGATGGCTGTGTACCAGCTCCACTATCTGAGATATTATGCCTCTGAATATCAGTTGCTGGGGAGCACAAGTGGGGAGAGTGCTTTTGTACTCCTGTCCTACTTACGGACTTTCCATAGGCATCTGTTTGGCCATTGTGAGAACTGGATGCTAGATAGATCTTTGATCTGATACAGCAGGGCTCTTGTTACGTTCATTCTTTCTTGGCCTGTCTCAGTGGTTCATATGGGGTGTGATACAGCCTGATCCTTTCTCCCCAATCTTCCAGCTTTGATGAAGGAAATGCTACAGTTGCGCCTTCCTGCCTTTCTCAGTCTCTCTGACCTGTATTGGATTATACTGGTGGTATTGCCACCTTCCTCCACTTAACTAAGTTCAGATGAAACAGTCACCATGTCGTGTGGCTCTATAGAATTGGGTCATGCATGCTTTGATCATTCTCAGGGGGAGGGTAGGCAGAGAAGTGCTAAAGAGTGTATTGATCATTCTTTCATCATTTTGGCTCAAAGATTGGAGGGGTGAATGGTATACTGTAAACAGGCAAAATGTAGTTCAATTTTTGCATGTATTTTTATTTCAAATGCTAAAAGGCTATTGTATTATTCACAGATTGATATTGACATTAATGGAGAAGCAGTTGATCTTCATATGAAACTAGGTGATAATGGAGAAGCTTTCTTTGTGCAGGAAACAGAAGAAAAATTTGTAAGTAGCATAATTTAAAATTCATGTTTATTCTGACATTCAGCTGGACATACTTTGTGCAGTAGGGAAGAAACTGTGTATTGGGAAGTAAGCTTTTCTGTAGCTGAGCATATGGAGTTTAGGAGCTAGGGTTTTTTTCCTTAATAAAGATGAGGAAAAAAAGAAGATGAATACTTTTTCCTTTCAGTCTTTATAACCTTGAATTACCTTAACACATTTCCTTACTTCCCTTTCTTTGCAAATCCCCTTAGTTTTTCCTATTTTCTTCCGTGTCTTTCTCATTTCTCTTTTCTTTCTCCCTCTCCCCTTTTTGCCTTTATTTCTCCCCCCCCCCGCTTCTTTCTTTATCAGAAAAAGTTTGGATGGGAGATTCTCATTAATATTTGGGTGAAGGGGCTGTATTAGCAGCTTCTACAGCTGTGTGTGGGAATTTAGAATAAACCTTGATAAAACTTGAGATAAAACTTGCATTTTAATGGTTTCTTCTAGTACTTCTAGCCTACAGAATTACTTCATATTTTGCATGGATACATTTGGGTCTGTATATATTATTCAGGATATAATATTATTATATGGCATATATCAACTTGATCTACATGTTATTAGAATGGCAAATCACTGATGCCGAGATACCAAAAGCAAGAAATCTGCTTGTATTGTTTGTTTTATTTAAAGTGTTTTGTTCTCCTTGTCAGTTTATAAGGTTAAAAAAATACAAATACATATATATGAAACCACCAGATACAAGTACTCAACAATATTTTAAAGTACTTTAAAAGCCTGAGTGAATAAAGAAATGTTTGCCTGATGCCTAAAAAAGGAGCAGTGGTGGAGCCTCCTAGTAGAGGGCATTCCATAATTGGGTGCCACAGCTGATAAAGTCTTGTTCATGTTTCACTTCAGACAGGGAAGGATATCTATTATTTGCTATTCAGCAGATGACCATAGATGATTACAGGTTAATACAAATGTAGACATTACCCTTAATCTTCCTAGGTCCCAATCTGTTTAGGGCTTTAAAAGTAAGTACCAGCACTTTGAACTGAGTTTGAAAGTGTGTTAAATCCCACTTTATTTCACTTTGTCCAACTTATTAACTTAATGCAATCATCACTAATTACTTTGTTGTTTGCTCTTCATTGAGTCAGAATTCATGTATCATCACAAATTCATGGTGGTCATAGAAACTGCACTGT
The DNA here is from genome assembly GCF_030035675.1 of Rhineura floridana. Lineage (NCBI taxonomy): Eukaryota > Metazoa > Chordata > Lepidosauria > Squamata > Rhineuridae > Rhineura > Rhineura floridana. The sequence continues at coordinate 242,691,876 of NC_084480.1, forward strand.
TCACTCTAAAGGGTGGGTGTCCCTACCTGTCTTTGAATTTATATTATTTTCCCTCTGTTTGTCCATGTTGCTTCTTAACAACCTTTTTGTCTGAGTTTTTTTTATAAAAGGCTTAGCTTTTTAAAGTTTTATTTTGCTGAAATATTTATCTTAGCCCATTCTCAGTGCATAAGTGTTTATCTAGTTCAGAAACTCTGAATGCTTTCAAAGGATATATATGTGTGTGTATATATATATATATATATATATATATATGTACACAGAAACACAAATATCACTCAATCCAGAGTAATAGGTGAGTCAAAGAACCATGATTGCCTTGGGGTCACTTTCTTTGTGTGTGTATTTTTTTCTTTCTCTCTTTTTCCCCTCCCACTTCTGTTGGACTATGACCTGGGAGACCAGGGTTCGAATCCCCACACAGCCATGAAGCTCACTGGGTGACCTTGGGCCAGTTACTGCCTCTCAGCCTCAGAGGAAGGCAATGGTAAATCACCTCTGAATAACGCTTACCATGAAAACCCTATTCATAGGGTTGCCATAAGCCGGAATTGACGAAGGCAGTCCTTTGTCATTTTCATTTTCCTAGGCCAGCGTTTCCCAACTAGTGGGCCACCAGATGTTGTTGCACCACAATTCCCATCTTTCTTGACCATTGGCAATGCTGGCTGAGGCTGATGGGAGTTGTGGTCCAACAACATCTGGTGGCCCACTAGTTGGGAAAGGCTTCTCTATTTGAAAAGAGATTGTCTCTTTGAGAGGGGAAAATGTAGCTGTAGCAGTGGGACACAAAGCTGGTAAATCTTTGTTTTTTGCTTGCACAAATGAGGGTGGCAGATTATAGTGGGCTACACTGTTTGGACGTCAATGGTCTATGGTTCATCATGATGGGAGTGCACCTCATGATGATCCCTAACATAGCAAACAAATTTCCAAAACTTTATGAATGCTATGACAATCTCAAACACATTTTATTTTATTGTTGTAGTCAAAGGCCATGACAAATAAGTACAATAATACAAAATAATGGATTACAGAAATATAAAATAAACAGTCATTTTGTGAGCCTTTATGTTCACTAAGAGACTTGAGCTTGGAAGGATAAATACCCACCGTCTATCATGCAATGGACTGAGGACCTCATTGCCCTGGTTACATTTGAACATATTTTATATAGAGATCAATTCACCTATTTGAACATCTGGACGGCTTATACTAACTTGTATGTTTAACTTAAGATGGATGTACTAATGGTTATGGTATCTATCATGTGAACTGATGGATTATTTTGCTTTTTTCTTTTATTATTATTTTAATCTTTTTATTTTTTCTCTTTGTTAAATTTGCAAATAAAAAAAGTCTTAATTACAAATTAGGTCTCTGTTTACAACCACTATATCAAGCTCTCTTTTTCTGATCTTTTTTGCTGCTAAGGCAAAAGGCCACCTTGAGTGTTAACAAAGGCATTAGTATCACTCAGAAGAAAATAAACGGTATCTGCAGAAGTATCCATCCTCTCCCAAGTCAAAAATCTTTCTCTAGGAACCGTGTACAGAGGGCAGATTAAGATATAATGTACTGAAACCTCCACTTGTTTTAGTCTCTCTCTCTCTCTCTCTCTCTCTCTCTCTCTCTCTCTCTCTGTCACTCACTCACTCACTCACACACTCACAGAGAGAGAGAGAGAGAGAGAGAGAGAGAGAGAGAGAGAGAGAGAGAGAGAGAGAGAGACCCTTTGTTCTGATGGCACTTTCTCATAACCCATCTAAAACCAGTGTTGGCATAACTTGAAAGCATAATTCAATAAACACATCTCTTAATGAGTCTGGCATAAGCTTAGAAAGTTAACTTGCTCTAAGATGTCCTTTTAAACTGCAGGTGTAAACACTGATTCCGTTCTACTCCAGCCACAGCAAACCAATGAGGAAAATTGGCGGACTTAATGCAAATACTTTGTAGAGTCTAACCAGAAACTCAGAGACATGCTTCTGAGTGTCATTATTCTTTAAAACAAGTGTGTCTTAGAAGAGGAACATTTTCTGTCTTCCAGCATTTTCCTAACTTTTTGAACACATATGAGTGAATGCTGGCGATCACATTTAAGTGACAGGAAACAGTCCTACGTGTAGCTTTTCAGTTTCTGAACACCACAAAATGTATCTGGAATTGTCAGCTTTCACATGTGAATGTGAACATTCAGTGTAATTACATTAAGAACACAGGAAGAGCCTGCTGGATCAGGCCAGTGGCAGATCTCGTCCAGCATCTTGTTCTCACAGTGGACGGTCGGATGCCTGTGGAAAGCCCACAAGCAGGAACCGAGCACAAGAGTACTCTCCCATCCTGTGGTTTCCAGCAACTGGCATTCAGAAGCATACTGCCTCTGACAGTGAAGGTAGGACATAACCAACATGGTTAGGAGCCATGTATAGCCTTATCCTCCATGAATTTGTCTAAACCTTTTTTAAAGCCATCCAAGTTGGCAGCCATTGCTGCCTCTTGTGGGACCAAATTCCATAGTTTAGCTGCACTATGTGGAGTACTTTCTGTTGTCTGTCTTGTGTTATTGTTGTTAGGTGCCTTCAAGTTAATTTCAACTTATGGTGACCCTATGAATCAGCGACCTCCAATAGCATCTGTTATAAACCACCCTGTTTAGATCTTGTAAGTTCAGGTCTGTGGCTTCCTTTATGGAATCAAGCCATCTCTTGTTTGGCCTTCCTCTTTTTCTACCCCCTTCTGTTTTTCCCAGCATTATTACAAACCTTTCAGTTTTCATTATAATTTCAATTTACCAAATATTGCAATGTTTTGGTTATGCATGCATAATGCAGGTGTCACTCTTGCCCAAATCATTTTTTTAGGAAAGAGTTCCTGCACATCTTGCAACGTCTCCAATACCCACAGAAGACCAGTTCTTCAAAGATCCTGATGATCACTTGCTGAAGTCAGGTGAAAATGAAAGGACACGCTCAGAAATACCACAGATTGTGGAAGCAGAGCCTTTTTTCCCCTCTGGGTCAGTGAAGAAGAAAAAGCGGAGGAAAAGAAAGTGTAAACAAGATGCCAAGAAGGAAGATCAAATCTCTGCTCCTGGAAATGAAGAAGTTTTTGAAATGGAAATAAGCTCAGATGATGAGAGAAGTATTCAGTCTCTGAGGTAAATGTTTTAAGAACTTTCTTATTTGGCTAAACTCAGTTTAAATGTTGAACTAATTAATATTTGGAAGTTCAGACTTGGCATACATAATAACTTATGATCATCATCTTATCTGTACCAATAAATCACAAAAGCAGATAATAGACTGAATGATGGTATACATTAGTAATTATGTTGATATCTCAACGGAATGTTTTAGTCAAGGATAGTCTGATGATATCATAAATGATATCATAAATATCCATTCATGTTATTACTTTTAAAGTCAAAAAAGCAACATAAAAATCTGCCATAAATAATAACTTTGAACGTGTATCCAAATTGTTAGCATTACTGTGCGGTACTCCCAGGGAAAGGACTCATCAAAAGAGGAATGTTCCATATCTCTGAGGGTCCCACAGCTGACTAAGGTGTCAAAGAAGGCACAGATTCACAACTGGTCTGTTCCAAGGTTTTTTTTATTTCAGGTCTGTTACTTCATAGGCCAGCCTCCACCAGGACCCCGATTACTTTTGCCTGTAAGTTCAGTCCTTCTGGGTGCCAGGCCGCTGTGTTGTTGCCCATTGCAGGCTGAAGGCTAAGATGCCAAGGTTTTCCTGTGGAGGAACGGGGCTGAGCCAACCTGAAAGGCTGCTATTCCTTTTGTGGGCCCACCCAATGAGGTTTAGGGAAGGAGTCCACAGATGACCCTTGGCTGGGAAGCAAGGGTCAAGCCCTCTTCTTTTAGTACTCTCTCTTATAGTTACTCCAGCCTCTCCTCTGGCCTTCACTACCCCCCTTTCCCCTCTCTGAGGCCTTTCTGAAATTTTTATAATGGGTATGACCGTTTCCAATTCTCGCAGAGGCCTACTGGGATAATTGGCTCAGACAGGTTTTGTTGGTGGGCTCTTGTTGGGTCCATATCAGGTATTTAGGAGGAGTCTTAGTACGGAGGAACATGGGTGATGCCACCCCAATTTCAGTGATCATGGGTAGAGGAAAATATAGCCATGGGGAGCTGGTGAATTACCATAGAAGACGAAGGCAAGGCTATCTGCGCCTTGCTGCCACTCCTCTCATGGATGGGTTCCTCATTGCTCATCTGCTGTGCCCACTGGCCTGTGTGTGTTGTTGTTTAACGCCAGATCGGTATACAATAAGACCATACTCATCCATGATATGATCATGCATGAAGGTGCCGATTTGGTGTGCATTACTGAGATCTGCATGGGTGAGCTGGGAGGAGTTGATCTGACCCAGCTTTGCCCACCTGGATACTCAGTGCAACACCAGCACAGGCTGCAGGGACGGGGGGAGAAGTTGCTGTGGTCTACAGAACTTCCATCTCTGTCACCAGGAAACCACTCTGTCTTGGAGCTGGCTGTGAGGGCCTGCACCTGGTGTTGGGCCAAGGAGACAGGAAACTAGGGTTGTTGCTTGTGTACCGCCCACCCTGCTGCCCAGCTGGCGGAGGCCATCTCGGCTGTGGTGTTGGAGGAGCCCAGAACAATAGTGCTGGGCAATTTCAATCTCCGTGCTGAGGCTGCTTCTAGTGTTCCGACTTGGGACTTCATGGCCTCCATGGTGACCATGGGGCTGTCTCAAGTTGTCACTGGCCCAACACATAGGGCAGGGCACACCCTCAACTTGGTTTTTGCTCCAGATGGAGGAAGGGGTGGTCTGAAGATGGGGGTGGTGGTGGATGTCACCCCATTGTCATGGTCAGACCACTTCCTAGTGAAGTTTAGACTTATGACTCCAATCCTTCCCTGCAGAGGTGGTGGACAGATTAAGAAGGTCCACCCCTGAAGCCTAATGGAATCCACAGGATTCCTGAATGCCCTGGGGGAGTTCCCAGTAGATAAAGCAGGTGACCCTGTTGAAGCATCGAGGTGCATCTGGCTCTTGACACGATAGCCCCCGAGCGCCCTCTCCGGCATTGTGGAGCCCAGTTTGCACTTGGTACACGAGTGAGCTAAGGGCAATGAAACAGACTGGATGATGGCTAGAGTGCAAGTGGCAAAAGACATGCTGTGAAGCTGACTGGGCATGAGTAAAACATAACTTTGCCTACTGTGCAGTGGTGAGGGCGGAAAAGAAGGCCCACTTCTCTGCCACCATCGCATCCTCAAAATATCATCCTTGCTTGCATTGATGTGGCCAGCAATGTGTCCTCTTGACCCTTGCCCTTCTTGGCTTATTAAAGCTTGTCGAGGGGGTTTGACTGAGTGGATCTAGGGTGTGGTCAATGCATCATTGCAGGAGGGAGTGGTTTATTTATTTATTTATTACATTTATACCCCACCTTTCTTTTCATGATAGAAACCCAAGGCGGCTTACATATGGTTCCCAGGCAGTCTCCCATCCAGGCACTAACCAGACCTGGCCCTGCTTAGCTTCAGCAGGGAGCTGGCCTTATGTGCCTTCAGACCATAGCCTGAAGGTTCCAGCTGCCTTGAAAGAGGCAGTGATCCGATCACTCCTGAAAAAGCCCACCTTGAACCCATTGGTTTGTGACAACTACGACTGGTTGCAAATACCCCCTTCTTAGGGAAGGTGATTGAGAGGGTTCTGGCACAGCAATTGCAAGTACTCTTGGATGAAACAGATTATCTTGACCCATCCAAGTCTGGGTTCAGGCCTGGTTATGGCACTGAATTGACCTTGGTCATTCTGATGGATGACATTTATCAGGAGAAGGGCAGGGGGAGTGTGACCCTGTTATTCTTACTTGATCTCTCAGCAGCTTTTGATACCATTGTCCATGATATCCTTCTGGGCTGACTTGGTGAGATGGGTATGAGGCACAGTTTTACAGTGGTTCTGATCCTATCTGCAAGGTTGTTCTCAGAGATTAGCATTGGGTGACTGTCTTTCAGTCCCCTGGAAGTTGTGCTGTGAGGTGCCACAGGGTCCCATCTTGTCCCCCATGCTGTTTAACATCTATATGAAGCCCTTGGGAGCGATCATCAGGAGATTTGAGGTGAGGTGTCAGCAGTATGTTGACGATACCCAGCTGTATTTCTCTGTACCATCTGAATCAGGAGAGGCTGTGCAAGCCTTGGACTGCTGCCTGGACTCGGTGGTGGGCTGGATGAGGGCCAATAAACTGAGTCTGAATCCTCCTAACAAGACAGAGGCACTGCGGGTTGGTGGTTCCCGAGTTTGGATAATTGGTCAGTTGCCTGCTTTGGTTGGGGTCGTACTCCCTCTGAAAGAGCAGGTCCGTAGTCTGGGGGTACTCCTGGATCCATCTTTGTCACTAGACAGATACCATCTTATCAAGAAGTCCGTCCTGCACAACATAGGTTTGTGTGGAATCCCTCCCCTTAAATATTAGACAGGGGCCATCTCTGTTATGTTTTCGGCGCCTATTGAAGACCTTCCTCTTTCAACAAGCCCTTTAAGTTGAGACCTATCCTAGTCTGTGTCTGCATTGGAATTGCTTTTTAATATGTCTTTAAATCTTCTTTTTAAAATATTTTTAATTTTAGAAGATGTTTTGAAAGCTTTTTTAAAAGAAACTTTAAAACTGTTTTGTTTTAATGTGTATTAAAGATTGTTTTTATGATGTTTTAAAGTTTTTAGTGCTTTTGTTTGCCACCCTGGGCTCCTGCTGGGAGCATAGATAGATAGTGGGAGATAGATAGGTAGATAGTGGGTGGGTGATGGATGGACGGACGGACGGACGGACTCTCAATCAATCAGTCAGTCAGTCAATCAATCAATCATCCAGGTTTCCCCAGCCTTCAGTATGGCCAAGACCTTGCAGCTGTCCTCCTTCCCTTCTGTCAGCCAGATGACTGAGAGGGCCCCACCCAGCTCCTTCTAACGCAGGTGGTGCCTCTAGGCCATATCCACATCTGCTTGGTAACGATATATTTATCACGATATATGTATCACGATATATTTAAAGGGGAAGGTGCTGGAAAAGGACCTGTGGCCCATCACAGTTGTGTAAATACTTATGGAATGTTGTGAAGGGTTACTTTTTAGAACACTTTAACCAGACATTTCTAAATGGGAATGTATCTCATGTATTGTAGTAGCTGAAAGCTTCCTCATTTATAAGGGATTAAACATTTGTGTAGTTTTTTCTGAGTAAGTATTGGATGTATTCTTGTGTGTGCACGCACACATACAAACAAAATAGGTTATCAAGGAGGATGAGACTCTCAAAGGCAGCATACTCTGTTATACGGACAGGTAAGTGGAGACCAGAGTGGGTTCTCAAGGCATTCCATCTAACCTGTATCAAAATCCCTCTACACACACTATTACCTTTCTCAGCCCCTTTCTTCCAAGGGACAGAGGCTCTTTAACCATTCCAAGCATGCATATGATAGTGAACAGCTGAGATGCTCAATGAATGTTCTGCCAAAGCCTCTGTTGCTGTTTACACCAGGAGAAAGGGAGCTGAAGAGCCCCTAGGCTGTGTTTCTGCTTCCATGGATGGAAATCGGTGGGCAGACCAATATTTCTGACTCTCCAGGCCTTGCTCAGTACAGAATACAGACCCTGTTTGCTGATGGGATCTATCAGCTTTTCTTCAGTTTGCATGGGACTGTCAGTTAAAATATATCATTATTGTTTTTGTAAGCCCTTTTTAATATATCGACTCTTCTCTTTACAGGAGCCCATCAGATTCTCCCCCAAAGGATGAAGAGTATAAAGAATCATTGATTTACCATTCAAAGGACCATTATCCTTTATCAGATGGGGACTGGTCTCCTTTGGAGAAGTAGGTTACTTTCATGTGCCACTCTTTTCACATAACGAAGATGGTATTAGAGGACATGGGGACAACCTCTGGCCCACATGCGACTCTCTGAAGTGTTCCCTATGCTCTCTGGAATGTCTGCTCCCCTGCTACCACAAATGCTGAAAATCAGATACAGAGTGGAGAAAAAGAAGAGCTGGGCATCCTCCTTTCCATCTGTGGATTTTTCCAGGCTCAAGATCTGTAGCAAATTGAGGAGGGAGGAAGGCAGGACTGGAGCACTCTAGTGGCAGTTGGACATCCCAGAGGAAGACTGACTGGCAGGGAAGGGGAAGATTTTTATGTGTGGGTGGGAGGGAGAGAGAGCGGGGAATAGAATTGGGGAGAGAAAACAGGTGGTTGATGGAAGCTGTGTGTGTGAGAGAGAGTGAGAGAGAGTGAAGAGAAAGGAAGTGTGAAAAGAGTTATTTTACTTGTTCTGGCCCCAGGCACTGCTGATAAGCACTCCCCCCGCACACACACACACACACTTTCTTCCATTGGAAAGTGACCCTTGACTCAGACTTGTCTACCCCTGTATTAGAGGTTAATGCATCTCATAAAGCTGTTCTGACACAAACATTACAAAAAGGAGAACATTTGACCATTTACACCTGGGTAGTACTTCTGTGGCTTGCCATTGGTCTATGGATGGTGCTCCCTGGCAAATAACTTGAGCTTTCCTTGGTCCAACCTCTGATAGTAGAAATGTTTAGGTAGTGCAGGTGCCTTAACAATGTCTGGAACGTTTGGCACTTTTCTTTAAATTGGCTGAGAGCTAGGGTTCCTTTGCTATGTAACCCACAGAGCAAACTATATGGGGAAGGGGTAAAATAGCAATAGAAATTAGGGTGCAGATCTGTCATCACACTGGAGAAATCAGTGAAATTTTGTTCCTGTCCTCTTATCTCCTTGATTGGAATGTATGTCCTGAAGACTACTTCCTTTCAAGAAAATAGGATACTTGCTATTATAGAGATGCAACTTGGTTTTGGAAGTCTTAGTCCAGTGGTTCTCAACCTTTTTTGCTCCATTCCCCCCTTTCACCATTGTTCAGAATATAATTCCCCCCTTCCCAAGATAGTCTTTCATAGCGTGTTGACGTTTCGCGAGTGACGGTGGTGTTTTTCGTGAGAGAAAAATTTCTTAGTTTATATTATAACAGAATTTCTTGGAGCACTTTCTGGTCTTTAAATAATAATTTAATTTTGCAAATGAAAATAATGCTGCATGTTCAAGAATTGATTTTAATCTGTGACATTCAATAAACTTTATTGAATGTTGCAGATTAAATTAAAAACAAACTACAATTTTACAGATTGTACATAATCTACAGGACATCACACTTTGCTGAATAGTGGTCCCAATTCCCCCCCTGGAACCCTAAAATTCCCCCCCGGGGGGAATTCCCCCTTGTTGAGAACCCATGTCTTAGCCGATATACTTGAATTACTACTCATCTACCATGCTTTGATTGGGAGTCCAAGCTTTCCAGGATGTGCTTATGTTGCTACATACTTGCCTTAAATTGAATGTACTCTACCATTTTTCTTTAAAGCCTGCAAAATAAGAGCATTTTGTTAAGAGAATGTGCAACTAAAATTATTTTGAATGTGAGGTTTGCTTTGTGAGAGGAGTTATGTTGAAAATATTTAAAACATAAATCTGCGTAGAATGGTCAGTGTTTCACTTCTTTATTGTGATTTTTAGTTTTCATCTCCCACTGCCTCACAGTCTGAAAATCCAACTTGGCTTTCTGTCCTACTGCTGAATATAAAGCTCTGTTAAATAGAGAAAACAATCCTTGAAAAGATTTATGCAACTCATGCCATAAAACACAACAACTTTGTTTTTATTTTGACAGTCCATTTAACCAACCAACTTGTCCTAAAAGTGATTCAGAACTCGAAGTTAAGCCTACAGAGAGCTTACTCAGAGCAGAGTCTCACATGGAATGGACATGGGGAGGGTTTCCAGAATCTACCAAGGTACCAAGGTTTTGTAGAAAGTTCTCATAATGCCATGAAATGTTTTCATCTTAAGTTAAAAAGTAGTACAATTGTGGATACTATTCCAATAACATGAAGGTCGCTCCCTCTTGTAGGTCATTGTTGGTCCTTTTCTAAAATCAGGTATGCTTTCCAGCACAGTAAATTTTGTATGCCTTGGTTTTAGTAATCTACATGGCTGCGATTGAGCAAAGAAGTATTTTATATAACTCCTGTTGCAGAATTCTGTGCCTTTGCAGTCTTAACTGTTGGTGATAAAATGTAAAAACTTAGTGGTGTATGTATATTTGATAGGCAGCTAGTGTTGAATGAGACTGCTGTAGACTTCATATCACAACTGATGATAGCTTGCATTCCAGATTAATCCTTTCTTTTGTTTTTATGCCTTAGAAGTATATTGTGGTGCCTAAGGCTTGAAACAATGAAGTTTTCTTCAGTGGGCACCAGGACACCCCCAAGTGGGTATTATCTTTCTCTCCTGAGTTTAAATGAGTTTGAATGAATAAGGAACTGTTTTACTCACCAGAAAGGTGTTTCTCTGGGGGCACCAGGACACCGCCAAGTGGGTATTGTCTTCCTCTCCTGTTGCTTGAGGCAGGAAAGAGTTAACACTCCAAAGTTCTCTCACCTTAGCCCCTCCCACGGAGTGACAGTTCGTTTTCCTGCCTGGCTGGAGCACTACTGTTTTCGCCTTGCTCTTCAGTCTGGCTGGCTTATATCCTTCCTTAGAATCCCAAATCTTTCCCTACTGTTTTTGATTTGTTGTGTCTGAATTCCTTTCTGAGTGGTTTGTGTTTTAATGTTGTTTATAGTTTTTTCCAAATGAATTGTGTGCGTGTCTGAGTGACTGTTAAGTGTCTGTTATGTCCATTAGTCAGTTAATTATAATGTTAAATTGATTGCCCTAAGCATTTGATACCCTGAATTAATTACCTAGATGATTAGCTGAGGTGTTCAAATTAATTTTGTTTTATCTAATGAAGTCTGTGCATTGATTCAACTGTCACAGAGAAGACTTTCCTGGGGAAACAAAAAACCTGCTAGGAATGAAATGCCTAAAGAGCACACCAAAAGTTCATCAGAGCGTTCAAAAAAATAAAATGAGTACAGAAAGAGGCAGGAGCGGTTGGTGTGGTAGCGCCTACAGTCCACGCAGAAAAAAAAAGATGGTTAAAAAGACAAGCCGCTGCAGCGCACATGGAGGCAGTTGCCATTTTGGCCGACAGCAATCAACGTCACTCATTCTTGCAGTAGCACAGAGAGAGGCCAGTAATCAACAGCAAAGCATTTTAAACGCTGCAAGTGATGTGGTAGCAGAGCAGTCAGGGAGGAAACTTGCTGCCAAAAATAAAGAGAAATATAAAAACAGTTTTACCAACAACATTATTAGAGTTGCTGCCATTTTGGGCAACAGAAAACAGCTCCACAGGCCTGTGAACTCTTGCAGTTGCACAGAGAGTGGCCAGAGACATGCACAAAAGCATTACAAACCCTGCAAGCAATGTGGTAGCAGAGCAATCAGGGAGGGGAAATGCTGCCCAAACTAAGGGGAAAAATAAAACACAGTTTTACCAACAACATTTTTATAGTGCAGAAGAGCAGCTTACGTGGGATAGCAAAGCCAGCAGTGGGTGGCAACAAATGATGTGATGCTCTCTGAGGATGAAAGGGCTCCTGATCCTTTGGCCTTTTCTGCTCAAATTCAGAGGAGGAAGAAGAATTATCTGGGTTTAACACCCAGCAGTCTGAACTTCCACAGACCTGTTTAGATACTGTGCCTTTGTGTAATGCTTCCACCTCTGGTCAGTGTCATCGGCAACAATAGCATACAGATTCAGCAAAGACAAACAGCAGGCATAAAAATTCAACACAGACAGTTAATTTGGTCTCTGCTGCCATCTCCAGGATTAATCAGGAAATTCAGCAGGTGGAATCTTTCCATTTAAGTCCTGCTGCATTAAATCAAGAGTCCTGATGGATGGCATTTCTGCAGCAGTAGATGCATTTTGCCAGTCTTTTCAAGTAGCACCTGCACAAACGCAGCAAGTTACACAATCGTACCCTGCATCAGTGAATAATCACTTACCAGCCAGTACATTGCACCATGGTGCTCATTTGAGTCAGCTAAACAATACTGTTAATGAACAGCAGGAGCAACAGAGAATATGTGACAGTGCTTCACCAGACCCACATGACATGTCCAAAGGTAGAGCACAGAGGCTGAAGATACAGAGGTTTGGCAGCCAACCATTGAGACACAACAGAATGTGTATGATGATGCAGTTGTCTCTCTGGAGAAGGATATAGATGGTTCACAGGTGGAAGATCAGTCCACCTTGAGGCTTTTCCATAAAGGATGGTAAAATCAACTCCTGATGTCTATGGAATTGTAAATTAACTATTTGGTCCGAGTAACCCTGCTGTGTTCCCTCAATAGTCTTAGATAGTCCCTTGGAGGGTGTGATGTCCACCACGTCCACGGGGCAATGATTGGGCAGCAACTAATGGCCACTATAAGGGCAACTGAGTTCCTGGAGACCAGGAAGACACGCTATATGAGGGAGGCATAGCCTAGATGCCCTGGTCAGTTGAAGTACACTAGTTTAGCTCGGCAAACTGCAAACACGCATGCAGCAGAGCTCCTGTCAAAGGAGTACGATGTGCAGCACCCACCTGAAATGCAAGTAGTAAGCCTGCTTCATGAGTGTTATCTTCATCAAGTGATTAATTTGTGGGCTTCCACCGCAGTGCAGACAATACCCAAAGACACTTCATTAAAAACGAAAACAAAACTGTGGTCTCCACAAAGAAAATGCAGGGGCTATATGTGCTAATTGCCTTCATTCAGATCAGCTAAGCAGGACACTCAGTCCATGCGGTTATCTGATCTACATCTGTTTTTGCAGCAAATAAGAGAAGTCTGGCTGGAAGATGTTAAATCTCTCATTTGCTGAGATACCATTGCTCAAGTGCACTCAGTAGCACCATACAGTGGCACATAGGGTGCACTGCAGTTTTTAATTCATAGTGTGTAGTTTCTCAGTCCAGCCACAGACAGGCTGATCAGCCTGGTTATCCACAAATTGTTGCTGCCAAGTCATGCAAAAATGGATGATGATGATGATGACTGACTAACTGATTGATTAAATAAATAAATAGGTCTGGCATACAGTCAGACAAAGCCATATCATAGGCACAAATCCTCTTCAGATGAAGAGGGTGCTAAGTTCCCAGACTTGCATGCAATTCCAATGGTCCGGGGCCCAGAGTTCAGAGTGATATCACAGGTTGCTAGACAGCCAGATACTGGTACGAACACTGATTCCCTCGATCCTCAGGTGATGCCAGATACTGAGGGGGGGGGAAGGAAGTAATTTCCTGGTACAGATTGAAAAGAAAGTATCTCACACACTGTTAAAGGATGAACATCTTACTCATTTGTTCTGTTTAACAGCATTGGATCATCCTGACAAACCAACTGATCCAAAGCGCAGGAGTCCCAAAAGAACCTAGTACTCATCACAAGGTGATTCTGGTCCAGCTCCTAAGTAAAAGACTTACACTGAATGGGAAGCACTTCAGACTGAAAGATTAATGGTTTTGGCAAATAAATACTACTTTCCAGAACCAGAGTTTATGCATTAACCCTGACCCCTGTCAATTAATTTGCCAGTGGTTACTTTACTGTCCAAAGCTCAACTACCAAAAGAGATATCACAACCATTGGATACGACTGTTAGAAGAATAGCTTAGGTGCATGAAGTGCATCCTACTACTCAGCAACAGTCATCAATTCTGTTTTAAGGCTTGTGCTATTCCACAGCAACATCTTGCTACTCACCATTCCACTACATTGCCACTGTTGTCAACCACTGCATATGAGGCCAATTTGGACACTTCCACATCAGGAGGAAGAGTTACTGGGTTCCAGCCTCCCCATTCAGTAATCAGCTGCAATCAGCCTCTCAAAGGTAGAGAGCTGTCACTGCACTCTTTTATAATGTGAGCAATTGTTTTCCATAATGTGCCATACTGGGCAGTCTGCCTCTTTATCAGAGCAGCCTTTTCTTGCTCAGTATAGCATTAGATCAGTTGGGGTTAGATATGGTATGTTCTGAATGTAGACAGAAGTGACGAAATGGTCTCTAATACACTGCATTTAGGTAAATCATGGCCTACACCTGGTTTTTTAAGGCCACAAGAGTCCTGGACACAGTGCACCATGTGTGAAGCCCATCCCTTCTACTTCTCAGGGGTGTTTGCTGCTCCTGATACAATTCTCGAGGATGGGGTATTTGTGTTCCTCCTCTGTCCCAGAAACTGGTCAGGTCACAGCGGCATCTGCAAATGCATTTTTTCTTGTGTGACAGACTGCCTTGATGGCCGTTATTAGCTCCATGAACCCCGAGTCTCTAAGCGAGAGGAAAATAAAATGAAAATGATCATAAGAACATAAGAAGAGCCTGCTGGATCAGGCCAGTGGCCCATCTAGTCCAGCATCCTGTTCTCACAGTGGCCAACCAGGTGCCTGGGGGAAGCCCACAAGCAGGACCCGAGTGCAAGAACACTCTCCCCTCCTGAGGCTTCTGGCAACTGGTTTTCAGAAGCATGCTGCATCTGACTAGGGTGGCAGAGCACAGCCATCATGGCTAGTAGCCAATGATAGCCCTGTCCTCCATGAATTTGTCTAATCTTCTTTTAAAGCCATCCAAGCTGGTGGCCATTACTGCATCTTGTGGGAGCAAATTCCATAGTTTAACTATGCGCTGAGTAAAGAAGTACTTCCTTTGGTCTGTCCTGAATCTTCCAACATTCAGCTTCTTTGAATGTCCACGAGTTCTAGTATTATGAGAGAGGGAGAAGAACTTTTCTCTATCCAGTTTCTCAGTGCCATGCATAATTTTATACACTTCTATCATGTCTCCTCTGACCCGCCTTTTCTCTAAACTAAAAAGCCCCAAATGCTGCAACCTTTCCTCGTAAGGGAGTCGCTCCATCCCCTTGATCATTCTGGTTGCCCTCTTCTGAACCTTTTCCAACTCTATAATATCCTTTTTGAGATGAGGCGACCAGAACAATGATGATGATAATGATGATGATGATAATAAGAGCATATAATAAGGGGCTGCCACTCGGTGATTATGGGGTCGTTGCATCGGTCATTCAGGAGTGTTGCATAAGATCCAACTACAAGGGTCAACATCTCTCCATCTGCCTTGTATTTTCCATTCCTAAAGGTTGCCACTTCGGGGTTATTTGGACCCCAGAATGTTCATACAGTATTGAAGAGTTATACAGACATGTCTGTGGAGATGGCTAGGTTTTCCCCCTCAGAACACATTAGAATATTGGCCCTTTGGGAAGAGTCTGTTGGTTCTTCTAGAGGGCCGGAGGCATATAAGTAAATATCAGTTACCTCATGAGCTTCATGAAAATGTGAAGTTTATTTCTTGCAGATGGCCCTGTGATATTTTTATTTGGAAGTATTTTTCATGAGTAGCAGCACATAGCATGAGTTTGCTATTCTGGACAGCTGCTGTCCTTAATAACTGAAGGAATGGATAATTACATATATCTTACTGGTTCTTGAGGAGTTTATCCCTATAGGATGACATTATCCTCTGCAGTGACATATTCACTATTTTACCAGCATTTTCAGTTCATTAGCTAAAGAACTGTTGGAATGGTGCTCATGTTCAATTCATTATCCACCCTTCGCCCTCAGGTTCCAGGGTGGTGTAAAACAGTGTATAGATTAATATTACAACTGCTGGAACAAATTAACCTTTGTTAGGGCTTACTACTCTGCACAACTTGGTAACTTGGCTATTCAGTTCTGCAATTCTGTTTTGTTATCACCCTCGAGGAAGTTCAGTAGCAAATTTAATCCATGTTTTATGTGTAAGCTAATTTGTCTTTATTCCTTGTCTTCAACAGGTAGATAGTTTTTTTTTATATAGGGTTTTTTTTGAGAATGCGGGCAACAGAATTGAAGACAAACACATGCTTCTTATGTAATCCCTAACTCACTGGAAGTTAAGACTTCCAGGCCTCCTGTTGTTCCTTTGTGTTCATTTAAACAGCAGCCTAAGTTCCAGATTACTAACACTCAGCAGTTTCTCTTAGCATGGCAATATTTCAGGGATTGCTTTGTAGGTATGAGAAGTTTCACCTAGTTGTAGTTGCCCTGGCTGCTTTCAAAACACTCAGGAGGTTTGGTTGCATAAATTACCAGGTGACGTTTAGCGAGTTCATTCTAGCTGGAGCTTCTCTGGCTGCCATCAAAGCATTTAGAGGGTTACCTTACTCTGCACCTGGTATTGTGGCTCATTCAACAAGAGCACCAGCTGCTTACGCAGCACATTCAGCAATTGTTCCTCTACAAGAGGTTTGTCAGGCAGCCACTTGGGCAAACCCAGATACATTTATCAAGTATAATAAGATGGACATTTACACGTCTGCAGAGGTAGCCGTAGGGAGGAGAGTTCCTTAACGGGTGCTGCCAGATCATTAAGGGACATGTACCCACCCATATAGAAGGTCAGCTTTGGAACATCCCACTTGGGGGTGTCCTGGTGCCCACTGGAGAAGGAACCATTTTACTCACCAGAAAGGTGTTTCTCTGGGGGCACCAGGACACCGCCAAGGCCCACCCTGGGATGCAGCATGAGGATGAATAACACAAGGTAAATGGGGGGAGGTTGAATGGTCAGAGAACTGACCTAGAAGTTTGAAAATTCATGTTTCATGTTGGCTTCAGCGAATGTAATGTTATTTTGCATCATGATATTGTTAGTGTTGTAAGTGTAATACTTTCAAGCTTGGCCAGACGGCGAACTGACCTTCCGTGGGAGGGGCTAAGGTGAGAGTCATTTGGAGTGTTAGCTCTTTCCTGCCTCAAGCAACAGGAGAGGAAGACAATCCCCACTTGGCAGTGTCCTGGTGCCCCCAGAGAAACACCTTTCTGGTGAGTAAAACAGTTTCTTATTCATTCAAACTCATTGGAAGTCCAGAATCATCATTATTTAAAATATGGAAGCTGTGTGCAGCTGTTCATTTAATGGTTGGGTGCTGTAAGTGGGTACAGACATATTTTGTATCTTTCATGTATATTAAGGATGAATGTAAATCAATTTGTATTTTGCATGTGAAGTGTTTTTCCTGTTATAAGAGTACTAAGGAGTGTTTTTAGTTTGCACTAAAAGCTTCCGGCTTGTTTTACAAATGACAGCACTAGTATATTTTTGTGGTTGGCTGTGCCTAAATGAAGCTTGTTAGTTGCTACAATGACTTGGGCATCATTGTTACTGAAGTATTAATCCGTGTCTGGCATGGCCCCCTCCAAGCTGCAAGTAAGGCTCACATGAGTGAATGTTTCTCAGTACAACACACACACCCCAATGCTAGTTTTGTTTATTTATTTATTTATTTATTATTTCAATTTATATACCGCCCTTAGCAGAATAGCTCTCAGGGCGGTGAACAAACAAGATAAAATACAATATATCATAGTAAAAAATCACAAAAACATGTACAAACAAACAACAGAAAGCACAACAAAAACGAAATACAACACAAATTAAGAAGGATACATGCTAAAAGTAGAAAGATTAAGAAAATTAAAAGATTAAAATGCCTGGGAGCATAAAAAGGTCTTTACCTGGCGCCGGAAAGATAGAAGTGTAGGCGCCAGGTGTACCTCTTTGGGGAGGCTGTTCCACAACTCAGGGGCCACCACAGAAAAGGCCCTAGATCTAGTAACCACCCTCCGGGCTTCCCGATGAGCTGGTACCCGGAGGAGGGCCTTAGATTCTGAACGAAGTGAACGGGTAGGTTCATAGCGAGAGAGGCGTTCCACAAGGTATTGAGGTTCCACGCCGTGTAAGGCTTTATAGGTCAAAACCAGCACCTTGAATCTCGCCCGGAAGCAAATAGGGAGCCAGTGCAGACGCGCCAGAATAGGTGTTATATGCAAAGACCGACTGGTCCTCGTCAATAGTCTGGCAGCCGCGTTCTGCACCAGCTGAAGCTTCCGAACTGTCTTCAAGGGCAGCCCTACGTAGAGCGCATTGCAGTAATCCAATCTTGAAGTTACCAGAGCATGAACAACGGAGGCGAGGTCGTCCCTGTCCAGATAGGGGCGTAGTTGGGCTACCAGACGAAGATGGTAAAATGCATTCCGTGCCACCGAGGCCACTTGGGCCTCGAGAGACAAGGAAGAATTGAAAAGAACCCCCAAACTACGTACCTGTTCTTTCAGGGGGAGTGTAACCCCATCCAGAACAGGGTGAACATCCACCATCTGAGCAGGGAAGGCGTTCACCAGCAGTGTCTCGGTCTTGTCTGGATTGAGTCTCAGTTTATTAGCTCTCATCCAGTCCATTATCGCGGTCAGGCAACGGTTCAGCACATCAACAGACTCACCTGAAGAAGATGAAATGGAGAAATAGAGCTGCGTGTCATCAGCATATTGATGGCAACGCACTCCAAAACTCCGGATGACCGCACCCAGCAGCTGCATGTAGATGTTGAAAAGCATGGGGGACAAAACCGACCCCTGAGGGACTCCACAATGGAGAGTCCATGGTGTCGAGTGATGTTCCCCAAGCACTACCTTCTGGTGACGGTCCGCGAAGTAGGAGCGGAACCACTGCCAAGCAGTGCCCCCGACACCCAACTCCGCGAGTCTCCCCAGAAGGATACCATGGTCGATGGTATCAAACGCCGCTGAGAGATCAAGGAGAATCAACAGAGTCACACTCCCCCTGTCCCTCTCCCGACAAAGGTCATCATACAGGGCGACCAAGGCTGTTTCGGTGCCAAAACCGGGCCTAAAACCGGATTGAAACAGATCTAGATAATCGGTTTCATCCAAGAGCGCCTGGAGCTGGCCGACAACCACCTGTTCCAAAACCTTGCCCAAAAAAGGGACATTCGCCACCGGTCTATAGTTGTTCAAGTTATCTGGGTCCAAGGAGGGTTTCTTTAAAAGAGGTCTCACTACTGCCTCCTTGAGGCTACCAGGGACTACTCCCTCCCTCAAGGAGGCATTAACCACTTCCTTGGCCCAACCGGTGGTCCCAGCCCTGCTAGCTTTCACTAGCCAAGATGGGCAAGGATCCAGAACAGACATGGTTGCCCGAACCATTCCAAGCACCTTGTCCACTTCCTCGAGCTGCACCAACTGAAACTCATCCAATAATGAAGGACAAGGCCGTGCTCCGGACACTTCAATGGATTCATCTGTCGCAACATCGGAGTCAAGATCCCTGTGGATACATGCGATCTTATCTTGAAAGTGTCCAGCAATTTCGTTGCAGCGGGCTTCTGATGTTTCCGTAGTATCGTGGGGGCCAGAGTGTAAGAGCCCACGCACGACTTTAAAAAGCTCCGCTGGGCGGCATAGGGATGATCTAATAGAGGCAGCAAAATAAAGCTTCTTTGCTGTCCTTACCGCTTTTATATACAACTTATTGGTGGCACTTACCAAGGCATGATTGTATCCACTGGGAGTTTTCCTCCATCTGCACTCCAGCCTCCTCCTCTCATGTTTCATTGCTCTCAGCTCCGGGGTATACCACGGAGCTGTATGAGCTCTACAGCGGAGGGGGCGCGCGGGAGCGATCGTGTCAATAGCCCGGGTCATTTCCGTATTCCACAGTGCGACCAGGGCCTCGACAGGAGCACCAGTCCTATCAGCCAGAAAATCTCCCAGAGCCCTCTGAAAACCTGCGGGATCCATCTGGCTCTGGGAGCGGATCAACTTAATAGATCCTCCACCTTTGCAGAGGGAAAGAGCCGCTGTAAGTCTAAATCTTGTGGGTGCATAAGCATGCACATGCACGGGGGAAGTGGTACCGGCAAATAACAATTGTTGTGTATTAAATTTACTTATTGTATCTTGTCCTTCATCAATGTTGATACGAGGTTGAGGGATAACATAAAAGTAAACTAACAACTGAATAAAGCACAATAAAACACTAAAATACAAATAAGCACAATTAAAGGAACCTAAAAAGAGTAGGGCGGACTACATGGTCACTTGCTTACAACACTTAAACTATCTGAGCAAGCAAATAAGCTTTGACTTCACACCAAAATAATACCAGTGTTAGCATCTGTTGTATTTGTAAGGGAAGGGCATTCTACAAATGAGGCACCATCACAGAGGGGAGGGAATTCTACAAATGGGGCGACACCAAAGAGAAGGTCCCATCCTATGCCATTACAGAACAAATTTTCTTTAGTAGAGAGATGTGGGGGAAAGCCTCCTCTGTAGATCGTTAAGGCACAGGTAATGAACCAACCAAAGCTGAAGAAAGCTGTCATCTAGCTATTACAAAATCCAAGTGCCCGTTCACAACCTGTACATCCTCATGTGAGTCAGATGATGAGAAATAGAGATGGGTATTATCAGCATATTGATGACACCTCACTCCAAACCTTTGATGACCTCACCCATCAGCTTCATATAGATGTTAAAGAGTGTTGGGGACCAGATGCAATTTTGAAGCTCTCCACAGCACAGATGCCATGGAGTGAGCAGTAGTCCCCCAATGCCACTCTCTGAAAGCTACCATGCAGGTAGGAGTGGAACTATCATGTAATAGTGCCCCCAACTCCAGCAAGATACCATGGTCAATTGTATCAAAAGTCACATAGAGATCCAGGAAAATCACAAAGGTTCCACTCCTCTGTCTCTCTCCCAGAGAGGTCATTCATCAGAGTAACAGACTTTCAGTGCCCAAACTGTAGCCTAAACCTGGATTGAAATGGATTCAGGTAATCCACTTCATTTTACTGTGCTTGGGACTAACCTTCTTGAGCACCTGGCCCCAAACAGTCGATATTGGTGACTGGGTGGTAATTATTGCAATCTCCTGAATTAAACAAGGCTTCTTAAGGAGTAGCCACAGAATTGCCTCCTTCACAGTGACTAATATTACCCCACCTAGGCAATCTCCTCCAGCCAGCTGTTATTAGCTAAAAAGGTCAAGAGCCAGGTATACAGATGGCTATGCGCAACTCTGCAAGCACACTTTTCACATCCTCATCTGCATTAGCTGAAACTGATCTCAAAAATATGACTAGACTGTATTCTGAACTTGTCCACCAAACCTGTATCAACATTGGGGTCCAGTTCAGTGTGAATATTTAGCCTCAGTTTGAAAATTTGTTCACCTCCCTAACTGGGTCTGATTTTAATAACTCATTTTTATTTTTTATTTATTAAACTTCTATCCCACCCTTCCTCCCAGTAGGAGCCCAGGATAGCAAACAAAAACACTAAAATCATTCTAAAACATTATATAAATGGACATTAAAACATATTAAAACAAAACATCTTTAAAAACATATTAAAACAAAACATCTTTAAAAACATATTAAAATTAAAAATCTTTAAAAACATTAAAACATCTTTTAAAGCATCTTTTTAAAAAAGCAATTCCAACACAGACACAGACTGGAATTTACCACATGGAAGAACTCTGCTAGATACCTATCTGAGGATGCAGTGGCAGTAGAAGTGCTTTGCCACTATCACTGTCACAAAGTAGGCACAATAATGTGCTCTTCTTTGTGCCAAGTTATAGTTGATATGAGACTTGAGTGGTAGCTACTGTCCTGTCCCTTTCATAGCTTCAAGCTCTCTAGAAAACTATGTAGCCAGTTGGGCTCTATGCTGCAGGAGAGGGTGCCTTGTCAGCCCGAAACGCTCCCAGAGCATTTAGTGGTCCATCAGATTCCATCAGTCTTCCAAAGGTGGGCCATCTTAATAGACCCCCAGCCCCTTCAGAGAGAGCTATTTCCTGTCAATCTAAACTGCTCCAGGAAGTGGTCTGACCATGACAACAACATTATAACAACCCCCTCAATCGTTGTGAGTGTGTATATTTTGTGGACTAATTTACAATGCTGGATTAATGTGCAATTTGTACATCTTCCCAAGTTAGTCTGTTAATTAAACTTCCCATTGACATTGCAGAGTTTTGTGTTATATCTGGAAAATCAGTTGCAATAAGGATGCCAATGATAAGACGCTTCAGAGGTGGTCTTATATTGATTTAACAAATGTATATAGTAACTACTTTAGATTTGGGGGGAGAACACAAGATTTTTTGCAATGTTTTAAGAACTATGGGAATATAAGCTCATACTTCAGGTGGGATAGATACAGTAATATCTCAGTTAATGAATCCTCCAGGAGTGAAGCTGCTTTTAAAGGTGACACTGATGAGCTTTGCTTTGCTATGGATAAACTTTCAAGCCTGTGCCTTTGCTTTCAGGTGAAACTGACCGGAATGTATCTTTGCTTTGCTATCAATAAACTGATAAGGCTTTGCCTTTGCTTTGCTTGTGTGGCTGACAAGCCTGTGTTGCTTGCTTTGCATTAAAGAGACCTCTTGCTTTCTCCCAAGGTTGGGGAGGGAAAGATCCAAAACAATTCAGAGGGGCAGGGGGATGGTGCTGGGTAGGTACCCTTTAAAGCCCCTGTTGAAGTTGCCCCCACCATCTATGAGCAGGTGTAGGAACCTATCCCTATTATTTCCATGTTACTCCTACCTCTTGTAACGAAGTTTCTGTTACAAAAGAAATGTCCAGGAATGCATCTACTTTATTAATTTAGGTACTACTGTAATGCTTACTATAAAATATTAGATTTTATCACTCTCAAAGACAGAATTCTAAATTACAACCACTTCAGTCTGTTAGATCTGAATCATGCAGATGATGAATGAGATCAAAACATTTTTAATTGCTGCTTTTCTTTTCAGATAAGCAAAAAAGAAAAACTGGAACATCCTAGAACAGTTACCATCACTCCATCAGAGAATACTCATTTTAGGGTAATATCCAGCACTGATGCAGTTGAAGATGATATTTTGGTGAATGATTCTGTCTGTACAGTACTAAAACCTGAACCAAGAACTCATCCTCTGCTTAAGGAGCTAGATATTAAAGAGAGGCTTGCTTCTGCAACCACAGAACCTGTTTTGGAAATACTTCAGGGTTCATCAGCATTAGATTCAGATGCTCTCCCCAGTCCATTGATGGATTCTCCATTGGAAACTAAACCGCCAGCAAAACTAGATTCCCCATCAAAGAAAAAAGGTAATACATCTTTAATTTTCTGATAAAGTTTTAACCCCCCCCATTTAAGATATATGACTTTATCAAGAGGTAAGCAACAAATGTGTTTGCTAGTCCTGCTTGCAACAATAGAATAGTATAATCTCTTAACATTTCTAGCTCAAATATCAGTATTAAGTTTCACAAATCAAACTTAAATCTATTTTTATGTTTCCTCGTCTGTAATGTAGATAATAAAGTTACCTTAAGTAAAATGTTATTTGGATTCAAATAAATCTCTTCTGCTTTCTGCCTTGTCTTTTATGTATTATATTTAAATATCTTAAATAGGCTCAAAGCCAGTTTCAGTGGAAAGGGGCAGAAACGCCTCTAAAAGTGGCTTAGATTCTAAGTATGCAGACAGAAAGAAGCTCATGGAAGAGGACTTTCCTGTATCATTCTCTCCCTTGCAGCTTCTTGTGCCCCATCAAAACCTCTCTAGAGGAATGGGAATAGGGGACTTCTTGTGGAGGGGGGAATGGCTTAAAATTTGGTGGAGGCACCTCGATAGGAACATCAGAATCTGCCTTATACTGAGTCATTCGTTCAGTTAGCTCAGTATTGTCTACATTGACTGGCAGTACCTTTGCAAGGTTTCAGGCAGGAGTCTCTCCTTGCCCTACTTGGAGATGCCGGGGGTTGAACCTGGGACCTTCTGCATGCAAGGCAGATGTTCTGCCACTGAGCTACAGCCCTTCTCCTTCTGTGGCTCATTGATTAACTTCTTGAACAACTTCTACCTAGAATCCTTTCCAGAGGGAGGGGGTTCTTTAAATTAAGCAGTCTATTTTAATCTGCATTCATCAATTGTCCTAAATGAATACTTTTGTTGTTGTTAAAGGGATACATAAGAGAAGTCAGCACCAAGGGCCTGATGACATATATTTAGATGATCTGAAAGCTCTGGAACCTGAAGTTGCTGCTCTTTATTTTCCCAAAAGGTATACTTACTTGATAGAACACAGAGATATTTCACAGTAAAACATTCAGTGATGTGTGAGTCTTCAGATCAATAATGGGCTTAAGTGCTTAAATTGTGTTGGATCAAATCCAGCCAAGTAAGAGAAAACTTTCTACAAGTTTTTCTAAGGCTTCCTAATGAAGAAATACTTAGGTATTGCAGCTTTTCAGTTTAAAAATCAACCAGCTAAGCAGGGACCTAATAAGGACTTTAAAAAGTATAAGCATAATGGAAAATGAAATGGAGAGAAATCATTTTCTCTGTTTCAAAACACAAAACTTGAAGTCATCTCATGTAATTGATAACTTTGGCTACATCCTGTGTTTGGTTGCCTCATTAATACATTTGAATTTGAATTAATTGCTAGGACAAAAAATAGTCTACAACTTTATAAACATTTTTTAAGGGAAGTGTTAAAGCCTCTTACAAAGTCACTCATTTTCCAAAAAGCATAGGATTGAATCCAAATGTGTCTTCTGCTTATGGCTGTTTGACACCTTGCGCTAGAGCAACATGTGTAACCATAAAATTAAATCCCAAGGTCATTTCTTGTGCAAGCTCTAATTCAAGGAGAAGCACAAGAACTGGTGCAGAACATATTATGACAACACCAGAACAATTTATAGTTTGTAGAAAAGTGGTCATGACTTTTTCCTTCTCACAGTTCTTTGTATTCAAAGCATGTAATAAGTTAAGGTTTATCTTAACTTGTCCATCGTTTATGTGATAGAAATGTACAGTCCTACACATTGTGCTCACATGCTTACTAAGGTTCCATGCAACTATGCTTGCACTTGTTCTTTAATCCCTAATGCTGTTCCTCTGGAGCTTGGGACAGCACTGAAGCTGGTGTCAATGTTGTATCAATATTTTTTAAAACAATTTGATTATACGTCAAAATGTCTAGACATCAAATGCCCATCAGAAGATGGGGTGTGAATCTGAAAGTTACTGTGTCATTTGCAGATCCCATTAAGTGACTATAAAATAATGCGTTGGAGCTGTGTCTTTGGGACTAAGAATTAGAATGCTTTGAAAACTATGTATTGGCAGTATTTGACTTTGAAACCGTCACTTCCTCTTACTCTTCTTTTCCCATCTATTCCCTAAGAATAAGCAGGTGCCCCCATCCCCACAAGAACACTACAACTCACTCCTAGCTGACCCTTAGCTTATATACTATCCTAACATCTGGCAATGATCTCCATTCCTTAATTCCTTCAAGTCTTGCCTGCCCCATTATCTTTGTTTCCTCTCTATACCCTCTTAATCCTTGAATGTCTCAACCCAACCAAGATGATGTACAAACAACATGGATTTTGCTCCTGCCTATGTGTTTCTTCCTTACCCCACCCAGACCTTGCCCATGGGCAATCATCATCCCATTCTTTTCTGCTACCTTTGTAGCATCTTGGTACTCACTTTCTATGCAAGCAGTGCTCCCCAACCCAGCTGTCTTGCAAACTTTATAACTAAATGCAGTTGGAAATCTCTCAATTTTGTCTCCCAGTATAACTTTTCTCAGCACCTGTATCATCATTATCAGTACATGCACACTCTCCCCTTCTGCCCCCCCATGTCATCTGTGCTTTCACATTGCCAGTTTTCAGACCTCTTCCCCCCACTACAATCCATTTTGCAGCCACAGGTGGAGATGCTCCTTTCATCAGTCTTTTGAATGAATATATTTTTTGTGACTGTTCTTATGTTTGATGGTGTTAATGTAATGTTATTGACTTGTTTTTAAACTTTTATCTTATGATCTAAACCATTTTGGGAAATCATTATAGAAATATTTTAATAAATTCTATGCTTTCAGGAGTGTGAGTGATTTTTATGGCCTTTCATTTCCTTTAACCTCCGCCCCCAACTTCTGTAACAGTTGGCTTCATACTTTGCTGTAGTATTTTTCTTTCATATCATTTTCTTGTTCCTGTGTTTGATTTCCCTTTTTCATGTAAGAGAAAAGTCTTAAAAATAAGAGTTATATGAGCAATTTTTTAAAAATCCACCCTCACTTTTACTCAGCCACACAGTCTTTATCTTAAAGCAGCTCTAGACACATATAATGGAGAACTTAATATGGCTGCTATCCTTTCTTCTGCTCTGGTATCCAAACCCCTTTCTAGTGTAACTCCCTCATGTTGACGATTGCACCCTGAAAGCCAAGTTGCCGCCCCCATAACTGCTCCTCTTGGACTTTTTTTTAAAAAAAGACCTCTGGTAGTTGCTATTGTCAGTAGAAGACCACAGTGGGGATCAGGAACATGCCAGAGGTGCAAGACTGCCCTTTCTCTCACTCTTCACCTAAACCTCTCCTTCACAGGTCAGTCCATCCTGAGCCAGTTTGCCCAGTTGCTGGCCTTGCCCCTCCCCACTGCCCACTAGCTAGCTGGGGACATGCTAAGGGAGCTGGAAGGAGCCTGCTGCTATGCTGAATGTGCTGAAAGTAGTGGGATGACAGTCCCTAAGCACTGGCAGTTTTGCAATATGCTGAAACGCAACAAAAGCCAACCGCTGTAATCTGAAAGTGCTGGCAGCAGGCATCATGCTGGAGGCAGATGGCTCTATGACAGCTTTTATTAATTAAAGTTACATTACATTGCAAGGTGCAGAATTGAGAAAACTGTGGTATGCGGAGCTAGATATGGTGGAACCTATTTTGCCTCCTAATGCCAGCTGACACTGTGCATGAATGACTCAAGTACCTCCTCCTCCAACATCTAAGGTGCTGAAACTTGGCTATTTTCCTTCCACCTTCTCCTGAATTTGGACTACTTATACCCCTAAACAAAGGAATTTTCCATACTATATATATATTTTATAGTGATGAGACAGGTCATGATTTTATAATGCAGGGGTGGTGCAGAGAGCCATTTTCAGGTGAAGGACCACATTCCCTTATGGAGTCTCAGGGACCACATTCCAGTGGTGGGCAGGGCTAGAGGGAAAAGTGGGCAGAGCAATGGATGTGACTCTTACCTTTCTACATTAGTTTATATTCAACCATAGAAGTTGGAGGACTCTATACCCACACCTCTCTCTTCTTCCAGGTAAGAAGGAGGCATTGCCACACTTCAGGGACACATACCAACCAGACAAAAGCACTTGAGGTGTGGGTGTGGCTTGGGGAGGAGCATGGCCTCAGAAGTCCCAGGGGCCAGATAGAGAAGGTTGGAGGGCTGCTGTTGACCCCAGGGCCCAAGGTTCCTTGCCCCTTTTATAATGGATAGGGGAGTTATTGTGTGTGTATGTCCTTTTTTATTTTTTGAAGAGAATGTGCCATGCCTTAACTCTGGAGCCATTCCCTGGGTCTCTTTCAATTCTTCATGTAATTTGTGTATAGAATTAATTGCTGCAGGATATGGGGGTACTCTCCAGCATATGTTGTCATGTGATTTCCTCTCAGTTATGGGATGCTGCCTGAAAATACTTTGGCTGCACTCAGATCCAGGCCTATTAGCATGTTCTGAAGTGGTTGTAAGATTACTGCTGGGTCATGCTGAGCTCTCTTTTAGCACCTCATTGCAATGCCTGGCTATATCCTGTGATGTTAATGTACTAAAAGCCAGTCTACACAAAGCCAGCATGTGTGGAGAAAAATAACTTTTTCAATGTGTGCTGTTGGAGCTGGAACTCATTGGGGGCAGAGTTGCTTTTTGGCAGCAGCTCATTCTGCAGAGATGGCGAGAGATTAGATGGCTTGGGAAAAAAGTTTAGTTTCATAGAAGAAAAGCCTGAGAACAGCATAAGTATCAATGGAGCTTCCATATTCAGAAACAATACAATTCTGATTACCATATAGTGGAGAAAAACAAGATGTGATGGCTATCTTCATGCTGTTGTTAGCATCTGAGTGACCACTCTTGGAGAGAGTATGTGATTAAATGGGCCTCTGACCTGACCAAACAAGGCACTGCTTATAATATGGTAAACATTAAAAAGTTGTAATAGCAACAAGTTATGAAAACGTTTGTACCTCTATTATAGTTTAGAAATTTCTTTTGGATAATTATCTTTGTATAGTATATTTATTTGTATATAAGAACTGCATATTTTGGGAGATAAATATCTGAAGTCCAACAGTTGTGTATTCTTGCCCGCTCTGTTCTGCTACTTTGGCTTTTGATACAAAGTTTTGATTATTGCTTTGAAATTCACAGTATTTTATCATGTTGTGAACTGCCCTGGGCTTCTTCAGGAGGAAGGGTTGTATATAAACACAATAAATATGCAAGTGCCTGCTTTTCTTGTTTTCAGTGACTCTGATCCAGGTACCAGACAATGGGTGGAGTCTGATACCCTCTCTGGTTCTCAATCTCCACAATCAGTGGGAAGTGCTGCTGCAGATAGTGGTACAGAGTGTATGTCTGATTCTGCAATGGACTTGCCTGATGTCACGCTATCTCTTTGCGGAGGTCTTAGTGACAATGGGGAGATATCTAAAGGTATGTAAGTATCAGTCTTGTTTTTAATAAACTCTTGAAGTCCGCATTTTATATAGCTTTGAGAGAAGTGATCATTATGGAACAATGTGCAGTATCAAACTATTAACATATGTGCCATCATGTGTTTTTCTGAAATTAGACAGGAAGCTCTCTTCCCAAGTGCAATTTCCTGTTGAGAAATCTGCTGCTGGCTGTTTGTCAAAGTCTTGCTTGTGCTATAGTAGAGAGCTTCAAAACTCTATATTTGAACTTTTTTAAAGAATTTGCTTTCACCATTAGTATCGTTCAGATTGAATGAGAGATGTATTTATCTCAGCTTTCAGTGTGGGAATCCTTCTTGTGCGTTTCCCTAGTTTCTCTGTCTTGTATCTAAAGAAGATGCTGATTCTCTCTAGCTATTGCATCCCACACAGCTACATCTGAGGGTTGGGGAACTGGAGAACCACAGGGGCTTCAGGGGCTCTGCTTTGCATTAGCGGAAGTGCCTTTCACTTGTGCACAGACACCTTTATTACAAGACAGTCATGCAAATAAGCATGAAAAACTTGTGTTGCAGACTTAGTGTAATAAGACTTACCCTAAACTTTAATAAGGTGATTAGTGAACTGGTGTCAACCAGGTATGTACGTAAGGCAATCAAGAAATTTAGAAGCAATTGGCTTTAAAATAGAACCAAAACTGCCATGTTAATAATCATTGCAAAAGAAGTGCATCATCAAACACTTGGAATTTCTCTATTAAGGTAGATACTCAGTGGAACATTTAGGTGTTACCATGTTGTGATATTGTGATGGCATAATTGGGACAAAAGCTGTAAGCAGTAACACTTAGTTGTTTTACTATCAGAAACATTTGCTCTGTATTATTATGAATAATTTATAAATAATTTAACATTAACAAAGAAGCATTTGGCTTCTTGGTATCTAACTCTGAGCTCTCCACATGTAAGCGCTGACATACAAACCATGAGTAAAAGGTACACGTTACATAGGTTAGGGATGCCACCAAAAATTGGCCCATCTCATCTGTCACTACTTACACTAAGGAGTAAAAATAGCTGTGTTGGCTGACAAAATAGTGTGCAACCTTTTGAATTCCCTTCATCAGATTACATGGTAAATGCAGCAATTGGCGGGGGGGGGATAAATGTTTTGGCTGATGATGAAGTAATGCAGTCTGCATCTGGTCACAGTGTTAAGATGGAATGGGGGAGGCAGCAGACATTCAAATGAGGCTGTTCAGGTGGTATGTCAGGTTGCACCATGGCCTGCTTGGACCAACAGTGGTTGAATCCCCTTCTCTGAAAGCACAAGAAGTGGTTGTTACCTATGTCTTTTTCCTGAGTAAAAAAACACAGGTTCCTTGATAGGTGGAAAACAGACATACAAGGAAATTAGACAAGCCTTATGTTAGCAAAGCTGGTAATCAATTTTAGGTGGCCTGGTAGGAAAACAGTCAACAGAAGCTGCCTAGTTTGACTTCTTTTGCCTTTTTGCTTAGCACAGAGCTCATGCTGAATCTTCATGCTGAAGGCAACTGCTAGCAGGGGTGTGGAGACTTACAAGTGTTACTTACTCTTCCTTTTCTCCAGTTCACTTCCTTCTGCTATGTAAACATCCCTATGAAACCAGACGAGTGCACCACCTAGAACAGTACTCTGCTTAAAAGCTAGATTGGTTTCTCATTGAGATTTCTAATAGTATAAAGAACTCTACCCCTGATTTTCTATTCCCATCTTCCTTCCAAATAGCTGTATATTTTTTCATTACTTCCTTCAAAGATTTGTGTGATCATCCTCATTGGAAATGCTTCCAGCATTTAATATTGTTTCTGTGTACAGTTCATTTTAGCACCTAGACAGTATGAAAAATTAATAAAGATGCATCCATTTGCAAAAAAGTGTAATTTTATACAAGAGGGACTAGATTAAGCCATTGTAAGGAGAAGCAAAAGTATTAATAAACTGATAAAATGTCTTTGTCTTGCAGAAAAATTCATGGAGCACATCATCACTTATCATGAATTTGCTGAAAATCCAGGACTTATAGACAATCCTAATCTGGTAATAAGAATATACAACAGGTAATATTCCTTGAGAGGAAGGCAATGGTAAAGCACCTCTGAATACCTCTTACCGTGAAAACCCTATGAATATATCCAAAAGATTCATAGGGTTGCTGTAAGTCGTAATCATCTTGAAGGCATATAACAACAATATTCCTTGAATTTTCTGTTTTTGCTATACTGTTTTATATTAATTTTGACTAGTTGATATATATTGTACATAGCATTCTTGTGTCTTTATCCTTTTTAAAATTTAAAACCCAACTTTAGTGAGTAATTCTTGTCTGTTAGCAGCAGATAATGTAGAGTTTGTAGCAAACTTTATTAGAGCTGCCATAGGAATGAGAACAGACCCTCTTCTGTTTACAAGAGTATGTGGCATATTTATCATACTTCTGTAGATTGTCTATTTTGTAATATCCATAATGAGAAACTATATTCTATATAAACAGGTATTATAATTGGGCATTGGCTGCTCCCATGATTCTCAGCTTGCAGGTGTTCCAGAAGAGCTTGCCACAGGTAATCTAATGCCAGCAAATACTCCAAATATATTAAACCAGGCAATCAGCTTTGGGCCACAGAGTGGAGTGGCAGAAGCCCTGTCCCCTGCTAGACTAAGGCTTCTCATGGCAATGTCATGGGGGAAGCAAAATAGCATAGTAAAGAAGGCCAGGGAGTAAAAAAATGAGCTTGTTCCCTTAGGGTATTTGAGACGTCTTCTAACTTTGTGAAGCACCATCCAGACAGCAGTGTGTGAGGCATCAGTATGCTGCTTCCAAGTTGTAAGACACCTGTCTGCACAAACCTGAGAGTGAGGTACAGCACTTCCACTACTGTGGTTTGGTTCCCACCCCTGCGAATCTAGACAACAGGTGTCTGGAGTCAGAGCACTCCATAAGAAATTAGTGACAGGTATTAGGTTGGCAATACAGCCTTACTGGAACTTGGGCCAGGCAGTGGTAGTTGTAGTGAGTTGCTCTCTGAGGTAGCCTTTCCCTGCAGGGAGAAGCCATTCTGTGGAGAGAGTACAGTTCTCCTCTAACTTAATTGTGTTGAACTAAGTACATAGTTGCATATGCATGATTAGCAAACATGTACATGTCAGAGATTGATCATAATCAAACAATTGAAATGGTAAATGCATATGTCATGCTATAGTATATAGGTTACAACTAGAAGATAACCTTGTGTGTGTACGCTAATTGTAATATATTTATTAGGCTACAGTTGAATCCTGGATTAAAGATAAGATGCCGAAGAAGTCTGGAAGATGGTGGTTCTGGCGTAAGAAGGACAGCTTGGTTAAACAGGTAAAATGAAACATGCTGAAAGTACGGTGCCCGTTTAGATGTTGGTGGTGTGTAAGGGCTGCGAGAGAGGAGGGGAATTTGCAGAAAATGAAAAAAATAACCCTCTTGCCACCCCCTTCCATTTATGGAAACCTCTGCTGAAGCAAAGAACCTTCTACAAATGAGCAGAGGGGCACAACTGGATGCAACCCAAAATATATTGGAAAATTCTTTACTTGAACTCCTTGTGAGTTACTACTAGACATTAGAAAGTTGGAACCAGTGAAGAAAATATATTTTAATGGCACTGATTTGAAAAACAAACATATATCACCTTACTATTCAAATTACAATTTTACCTGAAGAGCTTTTAAATATTTGAATTGCATCATACTATTCAATATGCTTGTACCTATTATTGGATTCATTTTTTTTTTACCTAAGTCAAATCCATCTTGGGATCTCATGGTGAAGGGTGGGTAAGAAATCTAATAAATAAATAAAATAAGTAGTAGTGCAGTTCTCCAGGCTAGAGTTTGAAATAGATTTTTAAAAGATGGGTTTTGTAGTTGTTATCAGGAACTGTGAACTGATAATCCAGTTAATGGTCTCCAATACTTAAAATGCATTTTAGCTTGTAACAAATAGTCATGTGTTGCAAGTAGTTTTTCTTAAGAATTCATTTAAAATACAGTTGGCTGAACATAACCCTTACAAGAAATACCTGTGTCAAGTTCTCTCTCTTTCAAATGTGTACCACAAATTTACCCCATGTCCCAACATGATTACTCTGAGCATTTTCCACCCACAGCAGCATTGGCAACAATAGACAGTGATGTGGAGTCATGGGCAGGTAGATTCTCAAAGTAATGATATCAAAACATGAGATTTAGGGATGGAGAAGAAAATCATTCGGTTTGCATTTTAACTGAATCTACCTAACTTGCTTTTTCTAAACCAATATCCAAAACAAAATGCAGCCACTTTTTGAAATTCACACTTCTCCAAATTTTGTGATGCAGTTCTCCAACCAAAAATGTATTATAGGAAAGTGCACAAAATGTGTATATTAGTGAAAATAACCTGTGGAAGATTGCTTGCAAAAATGTTATATAAGGAGAAATGCATATGAATTTTCATATGGATTTTAAAAAAAGATAAAAGTGATGCAAAAACAGAGTGAACTAAACTAAGGCTGGAAAACCTGAGAGAAATCAAAACTGGCAGACCATCCATCCTTCATTGTACATCATCTTGGGTGTGGGAAAGCATGACATTTGCTTTTTACAATATTCAGTTCTGCTTTGTATACAGGCCCCATGTTCATTCTGTCCTGGTTGAATATTTTATTTTAGGATATTTGTCTATCACATCTCTGAGCAAAATAAACTAAAGCAAACATACAACAATAAAACCAGCAATTTCACTGTGAAGGTTGTTATCTGTGATGATGATCCTGCTTCAGTAAAGAAATCTAGTTATTCCATTTGTTCTGCTTTATTGCTTTTTTAATTTTTTCTGCACAAGCCACTTAAAACATAATGTTTTTATTCTTAAAAAAAAACCTCCCCAAAACTGTACATTATTGAGCATTATAACTTGTTATCTGTGCTGTGACCTGGGAGCCTGTTCAGTAATGGTTGCACATTGTTCTTGGTTTAGGAGATTAATAACACTGCATTATCAGTTTATAGTAACCAAGTGTTACCTTTTTACAATGGGCCTCTTCCCTGAAGAAGACTTCACATAACTGATTAATTTTTAGTACTGCGGCACTGTTTTGCAACTAGATTTATATTTGAACAGGAATACCACCAGTTTTTCTTTCAGTTCAGGTGACAGTGCAAAATGATGTCCTGTGTGGATGTGGTCTTAATGTACTTTTCATATATTAGCTTCCAGAGTCTAAGGAGGGAAAATCTGAGGCTCCAAAAAGTGACCTATCAACAGCTACAAAGGAACAAGTTGAAAGCCGGTATGTTTCAAATAAGGTGTACTTAAATAGCTTGACCATTTGAAGAACAGAATTGGAAATTTGCTACTGGATTATTTGGAAAGGGCTGTGATACAGTAGAGGACACATTATTCATGCTAAAGGTCCCAGGTCCAGTCTGTGGCATTTCCAGGTAGGGATGGGAGACTCCTGTCTGAAACCGTGGAGAACTTGTAATGTGTATACCAGGGCTGGGGGACTTGTGGCCCTCCAGACGTTGTTGGACTCCCAACTCCCATCAGCCCTCAGTCAGCATGGCAATTGGTTAGAGATTATGGGAGTTGTAGTACAGCAACACCTGGAGGGCCAGAGGTTCCCTATCCTTTGTGAGACTATGGGGAACCTTTTCTGGCCAGTGTGCCAAGTGTAGACTGGAGACGGGAACCTTTTCCGGCTGGCGGGCCAAATCTTTATCTCCCCACCCCAGTGGGCCAAATTTCAATCACCTGACATCATAACAGGTGGATGGGATCGCGCCTTGCTCCAGCAAAGGAGCAATAGGGAGCCCTCTGTAACCTCTTAATTATCCATTTGAAGCCTCACATTTACCCACTCCACACCTGATGTCATGTATGCAGGGCAGACAGGTGGGCATGGCTTCCCCAGAATGGCCTCACAGGCCAAATGGGGATATGGCTCACACCCTGGAGGCTCCCCACATCTGGTGTAGACAATATTGACCTAGATGTATCTATTGTCAAAAGTGCTGCAATAATTGAAAAGCATTAAAACTGGGATGAAATGAAATAACATAGCTTGCAGCTACTTAAACCCAAGAAAAATCTTGATCTGCCCACTGTCCCAAAAGCTAAAATTGTCCAGAAAGAGTTTTCCTCTGGCTTCATGATGAGGGAAAACAGCACTTGTGCTAACAGGAAATATCTGAATATATAAGAGACTATGGCCATATTCACATGATATTTATTCCACTATTCCACTTTAAACAGCTGTGGCTTCCCCCAAAGAATCCTGGGAAGTGTAGCTTGTAAAGGATGCACAGAGTTGTTAGGAGACCCCTATTCCCCTCACAGAACTACAGTTTCCAGAGTCGTTTAACAGTCACTCCCTCTTCCCAAGAGAACTCTGGGAATTGTAGTTCTGTGAGGGGAATAGTGGTCCCCTAATAATTATCAGCACCCTTCACAAACTACACTTCCCAGGATTCTTTGGGGGAAGCCACAACGGTTTAAAGAGGAATAATAGTGGTATAAATGTATGTTGTGAATGTGGTCTAGATCTTGGCAAAGGTTCATAAATATAGTTCTATTGTTTGTGTTCTGAGGTATGAAATAGTTGGCGTGCCAGAGATGAAAACCTTCAACAGCTGTCTTCAAAAAAAATCTTGGTTGTGTTTATGTAGTATGAATCCATCTGTACATTCACTAAAGTTGGGCCCAATCAATTTTATGTTTTTTTAAAACTGATCTTGTGTCTTCAAGTTTTCCCCACCCAATCTAGAAAATGCTTCTCCACCTCAAAAATGGCTTTACTTATTGTAGAATATTCAGATCTCATTAAATCATTTCTGAAATGCGGACGTGTCTTACTACTTACTGTGTTTATATCATGTTAGGACTACAGGTGATGATTCTTCAAGTGATGATGAAGCATCACAGGAATGGAAAGAATCCTTAAAAATAGATTCTGCTTCACTTCCAAGCCATGGGAATGCTGCTACTTATAAAAAATCTCTTAGGTTATCTTCAAATCAAATTGTAAGTGATCTATTTTTGTAAACATCCTGATGATTTAAGCAATTTGAAATATAATTGCCAAGTGTGGTTGAGAGACGAAAAGGGCCATTTGTTAAAATATATTTCTGTGTTAATTATTAACAACACAGAAAAATATATTAGCAAATTGAATCCTGGGATCTGGGTTTAGGTCAGTTCTTGCAGTTCTAAGTAAATCCTTCTGCACTGGAATACTACCTTATTTTTATAATTTTGGCTCAGTGCTTCTAAGATTTATTTGGATCTGGGTCTTGGGGAGAGATGATTACACATTATAGCAAATCTGAAATCATTGTCCCTCCTTTTGTTTCTTTTTAAAGTGTGCTATGGGGAAGAAAAATTATTTGGAATCCTATTGCTACGGTGTTAACTGGTTTAATATGTTACTGGTGGTATAACAACGGATAGTGGTTTGGTTTGCACATCACATAATAAACTAAACTATAATTTAATGTGAATGAGCAGTGTTCTGCCACATGCTGCTGAAATCATGCATGCTTTATTCCTCCCCTGCTCCTGTTGTTGCCACACTGCCAGGAAACAAGCCATGGCCTGGCTTGTTGTGTTATCTAAACCCCGGCTCATGGTTTTTTTCTCTCCAAACAAACCACAAGCAGTAAACCAAGAACCAAACCGTGGCTACATTCATGGCTTATATGGGGAGAAACTGTAAGCCCAGGTTCAGATGACATAACAAGCCAGACCATGGCTTGTTGCCTAGCAGTGCAGCAATAGCAGAAGTGGGGAGGAGTGAAGGGTCAATGATTTCAGCAGCATTCACCAGTTCTCTGCTTATTCACATTAAACCACAGTTTAACTATGGTTTAATGTGATGTGCAAAGCTGGCCACTGTTTGAGTTATACTTTTACTCATGGACTAATGGTTTCCATCATGCCTATTTAACTTGATCACCATTTTGTGCTGAGTGAAATAAATACAAATTAGGAAATGAGTTTTCATACACCTGTAATTAGCAGCTCTGAGTGGAATTGTAGAGGAAGTGAGGGAAGACTGCCCTGCCTCTTACAGTTATTTCCTAGTTAGATCTTCATTGCTATAGAAGACCGACTGACATATACAAACAAATTCTAAAAAGTATAATGCCCATACCACTCCCAAGATCTTTAGAAGTTTGCTTGTGTTGAACTAACTTCTGCAGTTTTGCATTTCCTGCTAGACGGAGCGTCCTTCCAGACAATCATGCTGTTGTAAAGAAGAGGGACGTTTTAGCTGCAGCAAAAGCTTATATGCAAAGCACAAATTGGTTAAATGCAGATTTCAGTAAGACAGACATCTCTGTTCTAACTACCCACATTCATTCTTACATTAGTGCCAGTCTGACTGACATGTACGTAAAGTCAGCTTCATTCCCCAATCTTATTAACACATCATGGGATGGCAGTGATTGTGCTTCCAACCTGGCACTGTACTGTGGTTCATAATCTAGTCCGGAGCAGGCAGATCTTGCTGTCAGTTATTATCTTGTGCTGACATGAGATTTGTATCCAATCCTCTATGTTCACTACATGATTCAGTGGTGAACTTGCTTCCTTTGTTACTTTTGGTGCAGCTAGCTTGTTAGACGGAGCTGGTAGATATTCCGTATATTACTGCAAAGTTTATAATCTGTTAGAAGCTCTGGAAATGTTTCTTCCTTATAAAATTCAGTGTATTCTCAATATATATTAACTTAAGTATTAAAATGTAAAGTCTTTTAGCAGGGGAATATAAATTCCTTTTTGGTTAATATTATTGTGTCTCTTGAATTTAAAGGAAAAACTGAAGCTTAGAGATGGCCCAAATGATGTTGTATTCAGCATTACAACCCAATATCAAGGAACTTGCCGTTGTGCGGGGACAATATATCTGTGGAACTGGAATGACAAAATAATTATTTCTGATATTGATGGGACAATAACCAAGTAAGCTGTAATATAGTTTTACTTCTAATAAATCGCTGCACCAGTGTGTTCAAAATTTATTTGTGTCCAATAACTCCTGCTTTAAGACTTGTTACTGAAAACAATGCTTTTGCTTAAATCCTGCTGCTCCCACTTCAGCTAAAGCAAACTAGTAATTCAGCCCTCCCCAACCTGGAGCCCTCCAGATGTTTTGGACTGCAACTCCCATCAGCACATCTGTGCTGGTTGGGGCTAATGGGAGTTGTTGTCCAACACTACAACTCCATGAAGGCTCCATGTTGGTGGAGGCTGACTTAATTACTAAAACAAGTGTGATGGGTAAGCTTGGAGTTGCCCTGAGTGATAGGTCATTTAATATCTGATTTGATTAGAACATCAATTCACACTCTTACTTCTATTTTAAATTCTTGTTCCTCATTTAGGTCTGATGCTTTAGGGCAGATTCTACCACAGCTCGGCAAAGACTGGACACATCAGGGTATTGCAAAACTCTACCATTCTATTAATGAGTGAGTATCTTGCCTGTAAGAGTTGCAGAACATAGCTAAATTAGCATAAGGAATTACTCCTAACAACTAATCACCAAAAGGTTTGAATTCTTGCATAACATTTTTCATCTTTAAAGAAAGGTGAATTTTATAATCTTTTATGTTCTGTCTCTGTATTATAATATGGAATTGTATTCAGAAGTTACATTTCAAACTCAGTAACACAGGAATTAAAGAAGTTACACATATGATATGCAGTAAATGTAGGTCAAGCTCAGTTATAGGATCACACAGTCTACAGTATGCTGTAAATCCCATGAGTTGGGATTGTGGTGCACAACGGAGAACAAAGGAAATCTCAGTCAGATGACTCCAAAGGAAAGCTTCCAGCTTCCTCATGCCAGTAGAAGAAATGGACATGCATTCGTTTTGGCTGGGGACTGAGTGAAGAGCAGCAACATTGGCTGTTTCATTGCCTCCACTTTTTCTTCAGTTTTTCTGTCTTCTGTTGCCTACAGCCTCTTGCACCTTCTAGTAGTGGAAGTGGCAGCAGTAGTCTGCCCATGGATTTTCTCTTTTGCATATTCCTTCCCCCTGTGACAGATACTGCTGGGATCAGAGGGCACCTCTGTTGACTTGCTAAAATTCAAGGAGCACCCCACACTGGTAGTTAATGGCTGAACTTGAAAGATGGACTCAGGTCCAGGATCTGGGTTAAGATTTGAAGCAGCTATAAGTTGTGGTGGAAGTGGTTGGTATAAGACATCCCACTAAAGAGGAGGAGGAGCACCACCACCACAAGGGATCACACCCTGTTACAGACTACCAGCTGAGGGGACATGGAACAGTAAATGGAAGTAAAGCAAGTGGTTGAACGTGATGAAAGTGGGAGAGATGAAGAAGTGAAAACCTATAGCAGCATTAAAAAACATCAAGGTCTACATGATTGTTTAAGGACCAATCCTACATGTGTTTACAGTGGGGCTTTCTTCCAAGTAAGGGTTGCAGCCTAAATGCTGTGGGGGTGGGAGGGAAGAGAATAAAAGTTAAATCAATAACCTATAAGTTTTGAGAAGCTGGAAGCTTCTAAAGATTCAGAACTGCTGCAAATTGGTTTTGCTGAGAAAAGTAAGTACTCTTGAAAGTGTTCCAGAAGTGAAGATTTTCTGTTGTATTTTGCGCTTTACAATTACATTTTTCAAAACGTCGTTTTATGTTAGTGCCACTTCAAATGTTAAAAATGTCTAACAAGAAAAGGACTTCTGTATAGAAGAGAAAAGCATGATGGTCATATCCTAGATCATTGCACATGGCCCTTAGATTCCAGTAACAGCAGGGAACCTCCGACCCACAGGCGTAATTAAACCCATGAGGGCCTGTACCAATGCCTCCTGCAAGGACATTTCAGCCAAGCCATGCCCATCAGGTGTGTGACAGATAAAGATGAGGTTCCTGGCCAAAAGCAGGGATTGCATCTGATCATTGGCACTTGCAGAGCCCTGTGCCTTTGCCTGCATGGTTTAATTTCAAAATGCATAGAAAAATGAAAACTGGTCACCTGACGTCATTGTGATGTCAAATGGTTTGGCATGTGGGTAACCTTGCACACCTCTCAAGTTGAGAGAGGTAAGGATCTGGCCAGCTTACTGGATCCACTTTTCCTCCCCTGAATTAGAATCGTAAAGATGGCTGCACTGGCCTAGGCCTCTTTTAAAAAAAAAATAAAAAGCAGAAAATGATAAATGTCCCGAGTGTCTTACAGCATATTTAAATAATTGCATATATTCTAGAGTGCTTTCAAAATATTTTTAGGAAAGAACTCAGGTGGCTAACCTGTGACCCTCCAGATGTGGTTGTGCTCCAACTTTCATTAGCCATGGCCAGTTGTCAGGAAGAATGGGAGCTGTAGTCTAGCAACATCTGGAGGACCACAAGTTAGACACCCCTGCACTATAGTGAGGAGCTAAACTAGTTTTTGACTGTGACCTTGGTCAACACATCCCTTTCCCTTCAACTATTTAGAAGGTTGCTGCTTTATAAAACGTGAAGAGCTGTCTTGCCTTTGTAAATGCAGTATGATCAGTAATCTGACTGTGGATTGTCTACTTCATCAAGAGAGATCTTCCAGATCCATCATATCATGCAAGCACATTATTTTTTATTAGGAATGGCTACAAGTTTCTCTACTGCTCTGCTCGTGCCATTGGAATGGCAGACATGACAAGAGGGTACTTACACTGGGTTAATGACAAAGGAACAATCCTGCCCAGGGGTCCCTTGATGTTATCCCCCAGCAGTTTGTTCTCTGCTTTTCACAGGTATGTAAGCCAACACTGTTAATCTTTATAAGTGGCAGGCTTTGAAATATAATGTAAGGAACTGAGGGAAGTGTGTTTTTTTTGGTCAATTATGGTACTTTGGTTTTTATCATGGCATGATCTGTGATGTGCACTTAATAACTTGAGGCTTCTAAATATTTCACTAGTATACAGTCACATGTGGCACTGTAGTAGAAAAAGCCAATATACTTGATAGTACAGGAGTGGACTGTGGGAATAACAATACAGACCAAATTTATAAAGTTGATGTAAGTTTAACAGTATATGTGAAGCACTTTTGAACATTAGATTTTATTAGCATCCTGTGACCAATGAATTGTTTGGAGATGCATCTTTCTACAAGTTCAGTCATGTGAAGGACTAGTTTTTTTAAGGAAAATGAGCAAAAGGCCCATGGAATTTCATAGGCTGAAGACGGGTGTGAAATCAGAGCTCTAGCTCTGGTGCTTCCCCCCCCCTCCTGTGTTGCCCCTTTTTAGTATTCTCTCTTCCTCTCCTGCTGCTGCTCTCTGGCTTCCTGCAACCCTTGTCCCTCCCCTTCCAACTGTGATTTACTTACTTTTCCCTATTGAAGTGATCGGCAGTTACTTATTTTGTAGAAAAAGGGATGATGCAGTTAGGGCACCATTAGGGCACGGTTTAAAAACTGATTTAGAGCTTTCATTTACTTCACGGCAGAAATAGCGGCTAGCTTCTGTAGACTGCATCTGTGGTACTGAGTCAGACCATTAGTTTGTTCTGCCCAGTATTCTGTACTCTGACTGGAAGAGGCTCCCCAGGACTCAAGCAGAGGTTTTTTCATCACCTTCTATCAGACTCTTTAGCTGAAGATGCCAGGGATTAAACCTGGTATCTTCTGCATGCATGTGCTCTTCCACTAAGCTATACCCCCCTCTTCCAGGGCTGATATGTTGAACTGTTTTTACAAT
Organism: Rhineura floridana; assembly: GCF_030035675.1. NCBI lineage: Eukaryota > Metazoa > Chordata > Lepidosauria > Squamata > Rhineuridae > Rhineura > Rhineura floridana. Next base: position 242,733,084 of record NC_084480.1, read on the forward strand.
TACATTCTAAGGCAAAAGCCAACAGTTGTCAACAGCATTTCAAGTAGAAGGCAGTAGCTGCAGTTCCACTGATTTATCTCTATGATTTAGCTGTTTTTATGTATTGTTTTGTGTCATCTGTTTAAATGGCTTTTTTAGAAAGAGCAAAACTAAATGTATCATAAAAGGATTAAAACTGCACCCTCCAGAAAAAGCATGACTGCATATCTCTACTAATGCTTATAATTTACTTAAAAATGGGGACAATTTTTTTGTCAAGTACTATCTTATAATATCTAATTCATTGCAAGTAGAACTACTTATATTTTTTATGTTTTTCTCAAGGGAAGTGATAGAAAAGAAGCCAGAGAAATTCAAAATTGAGTGTTTAAATGATATCAAGAACTTATTTTCACCATGCGAACAGCCTTTCTATGCTGCTTTTGGTAACAGACCTAATGTAAGTCTGCATCATCCTACCATGAATAAAAAATGTTACTCTGTTTTACATAAATGTGCTTAAATGCACAAATAGTTCTTCAAACTTGCAAACTTAGTAAGGAGTCAGATGAGCTAAATAGCCTAGGGAACCTCAGGCCCATGTCACAAATTAAACCAATCTCCATTCTATTTAATATCGAGTAACTTTCTCCCCCCACCTTTAGGATGCACACCTTAACATGGGGGCGGGTGTTTCAGAGTGTCAAAGAAGCTGAGGGCAATGCCGTCAGGAGTTTTGACCAAGAGGCTAGATTCCTAGCAGGGATACCCAAGGCAGAATGGTCAGAGCTGAGACACCAGACTAAGATGCATCCAGACTTGGAGGAAGGCAATGGTAAACCACCTCTGAAATATCTCTTACCCCGAAAACCCTATGAATAGACTATCCAAGATGCAACATGAGATAGTGCTGGAAGATGAGACCCCCAGGTGAGAAGGCACTCACTGAGCTGCTGGGAAAGAACAATGTATAAGTATGAGTAGTGCTGTGACTAATGACGCAGCAAGGTCAAAGCCGAAAGAAAGCCCAGAGGCTGATGTGCACAGATGCTAAAGGAGAGTATGGAGTTGTACGATGCACACAATAGGAACATGGAATGTGAGAACCATGAACCAGGGAAAGTTAGAAATTATCAAGCAAGAAATGGAACGTATCAACATTACAATACTTGGCGTGAGTGAATTAAAATGGATGGGAATGGGACATTTTGAATCGGGCAACTGCAAAATACTTATGCAAGAAATGAGAAATTAAGAAGAAAGGTTGCTTTAATAGTGAGAAATGATGTAGCAAAAGCAATTATGAATTATAACGCAAGGTCTAAGCGAGTGATATCAATGAGATTTAATGGGAAACCTATTAATATAACCATCATCCAAGTCTATGCTCCAACTGCAAACAAAGAAGAGGAGGAATTGGAAAGATTTTATGCAGAAGTACAGGAAGAAACTGATCACGCACCAAAACAAGATGTTCTGATAATCATGGGGGACTGGAATACAAAAGTAGGGAACAGAGGAGAACTAGGAATTGTGGGGAAATGGGGCTTAGGAGATAGAAATTAAGCAGGAGAAAGACTTACTGAATTCTGTGAAGCCACTAATTTGTTTCTTGCAAACACATTTTTGAGCAACTGAAAAGACAACTGTACACATGGACATCACCAAATGGTCAGTGTTGGAATCAAATCGATTATATAATTGGTAGCAGAAGATGGAGAAGTTCCATACTTTCTGCGAAAACAAGAGGGGAGCAGACTGAAGTACAGAGCATGAACTGGTAATATAAAGAATCAGAGTAAAGCTAAAGACCAACAAAGCAATCATAATGCCAAAATACAGTTTAAATAACATCCCAGAAGAATATGCAGATCAAATAAGGAACAGATTTGAGGCTTTAAACTTAGTTGACAGAGAACCAGAACTATGGATCGAAGTCAGAGACATTATCAGGGAAGAATGCAAAAAGACAATATCTCTAGTTAAAAAGAAAGACCTCAATGTATGACTGAAGAAACTCTTAAAATGGTTAAAGAGAGAAGGGTTTGTTTAATGTATATGCAGAACATACTATACGGAAAGCAGGACTGGACCAAGATGAAGGGGGTGTGAAAATTAGAGGGAGAAACAAAAACTTGGAGGGAGAAATATCAATTTAAGATATGCAGACGATACCATACTCTTAGCAGAAACCAGTAATGATTTGAAATGAATGCTGATGAAAGTTAAAGAGGAAAACACAAAAGCAGGACTACAGCTGAATGTCAAGAAAACTAAAGTAATGACAACAGAAGATTTATGTAACTTTCAAGTTGAACTTATCAAGGATTATCAATACCTTGGCACAGTCCTTAACCAAAATGGGGACAATCGTCAGGAAATCAGAAGAAGGCTAGGACTGGGGAGGGCAGCTATGAGAGAACTAGAAAAGGTCCTCAAATGCAAAGATGTATCACTGAACACTAAAGTCAGGATCATTCAGACCATGGTATTCCCGATCTCTATGTATGAATGTGAAAGATGCACAGTGAAAAAAGCAGATAAGAGAAAAATCAGCTCATTTGAAATGTGGTTTTGGAGGAGAGCTTTGCGGATAACATGGAGTGCAAAAAAGTAAAATAATTGGGTGTTAGAACAAATTAAACCAGAGCTATCACTAGAAGCTAAAATGATGAAACTGAGGTCATCATACTTTGGACACATCATGAGAAGACATGATTCACTAGAAAAGACAATAATGCTGGGAAAAACAGAAGGGAGTAGAAAAAGAGGAAGGCCAAACAAGATTTGGATTGATTCCTTCCATAAAGGAAGCCACATACCTAAATTTACAAGATCTGAACAGGGTGGTTTATAACATGCTATTGCAGGTCACTGATTCATAGCGTCTCGAAGGCATATAACAACAACAAAATTCCTCCCAAATTCATATTAACACTCCTGTCCTCCAATTGGTTTATCATGTCTTTATAGGATGTTGCAAACAAGAGAAATTATTAAGCAGCAGCTGGTAGATGCTTTTCCAAACTACTCATTCCAATGAAGATCTATTCCTGTTGAGGCTGAGGGATAGGAAGTACATAAATGCATAACCATGGTACCTAAGATAAGTGAATTTAAGGAAGCTCATGGTGGAGGGAGAACTTCCCTCATCTTCTCTCCCACTTGTAGTTACCTGCAGTCCCAAAAATCCTATCCAGGGGGGCAGGAACCCTCCTTAACAATGTGGGGATGGGGAACAAAGGGCTGGTAAGGGAGAGACATTTTTCCAAATTGCCTGACTTTAGGCAATTTCCCTCTCCCACATTGTTCATGGGGATCATCCAATTTCCGGAGAGGCTTTTTGGGGGAAGGCACAGTTGGCTGCAAGGGGGGAGGGACAGGAAACATCATTCTCTGAACTTCCTTAACTTATTTTGGGGCCCAAGCCATAGGGCTTTTCACATACTGAAAGTGGGTCAGGTTTTGGAATTAATACATATACTTGTGAGTGCACACACATTACTTTTGTAATGTGGCATTGCTCGATTCAAAAAATTGGCATTGTGGCCTGTTGTCTAAAATGTAGTGGTGTTGTCTGCAGGATGTGTATGCCTACATGAAAGTTGGAGTTCCAGACTGCAGAATATTCACTGTCAACCCAAAGGGTGAACTAATCCAGGAACAAACAAAGGGAAACAAATCTTCGTAAGTATAGTGTTTTTAAAAGCAGTGGGAAGAGCTACTGCTTAGAATTCATTTGGGCAGCAATGCTGCCTAATATGTATACTTTTAGGAAAGTGTGTAAAATCATGGCTGTTTGCCAGTGTTTGAAGATTGAATTGACTAAGGGGAGAAGTCAGTTGAGGAGGAAGTAAGAATGATTAAACCTGGTGGGGTTTATACCCCATGAATCATGCCCAGAATTAGACCTGAGCATTTGTTTTTAGCTCCACTGCTTGGCTATATTTAATCCTTCAGTCCTATACACGCTTACCTGAGAGTAAGTCCCACTGAACTCAATAGAACTTACTTCTGAGTACACATGTATAGGATTGCACTGGAAAATAAGGATAATGAATAACCATTCTTCTAATTTATTTCTGAATACAGATATTACAGACTGAGTGAACTTGTAGAACACGTGTTTCCACTTCTTAATAAAGAACAGAGCTCTGCTTTTGTATGCCCAGAATTCAGCTCCTTCTGCTATTGGCGAGAACGGCTTCCAGAAGTGAACATAGAAGACTTAGCTTGAACAGCATTGATCACACACAACCTCTTTCTGGGGAGGCCACTTTATCCTTTGGTATTATGTGTCTTATTAAATACAGGAAGTGCCATAGGTTTGGCACAAACGAATGAAATGCAAGGCTGATCTCTCTTTGTTCTTTTAAGATGTTCTTACTGTTTGATTTAAGCCATTGGAAAGATAACTTGTCATCCAGAGGATAGAGGGCAAAAGGTGGGAATTTAGTTGCAGATTTGATTCTCCATATATACAAACCTCAGTGGATGTGTGTGATGTTTTGTATGTTAGTCTCCTTAATATATCATCTTAAAGGAAAACTGAAAAAGTATGTAAAACTGATAGTAGAGACTGTGTTAGGGCCACTACATTTAGTACTTAAAACAACACTTAGGCTATTTGAGATGCAATGCCTGAGACTTTCATTATTCAGTTATTTAAAAAGAATTTACCAGTTAGTGTGTAATGATCACTCTCAGTTTTGGTACAGTTTTAGAGATGTGAGGGTTGCAGTGGAAATGGTACTTATACTCATGGCTTCATTGCCTTTTTTATGTTTCAACTACATTTTGTCTGGGTAATGTATAGAATAGTAGGCAACATCTACAGAAAATATTCAGGGATAAACTCTTGTTTTATAACAGAACTAATATATAGTCAAATCTTTAAAACTGGAATTACTATTATGCCTTTCCAGAAGTCTCTATCAGAGTTTTTCAGTTCGACAAAAATGATACAGGACAATGGGATCCATGTGAGAAGTACTGTATCGGGTATTAAACATCAGTTCTGTTTTGACATTTTATGTGTTAGCTCCACAGTGGATCCAAAAACAACTGAAGTCCTGATTTCAGTACCCAGGTGTCTCACGATCTTTCATCTGCCCCCACACCACAAAAGTGGTAGTTGATCATAATGTCTGTAAACAAAACAGTATTTTTAGCTAGTTCTCAAACTGAAAGGGTTACCATTTTTTAATCATCATAACTTGAAGTTAGTAAAGTCAAATCTCAAGAATGGGCAGTGGCTAGTGCTTTTCCTGGTCACCTGAATCATCCATGTAAATGTATCAACATTTTGTATTCTCTGCCAGGTATGGACTACTAAATTTAATCTACAGGTTTACTACTGATGCTGGTAATGTCAGCTATGGTAGTAGTGGTTAAGGACTAAATGCTGTGCTCTCAATGAAAACTTTGCCTGTCTTATCAGGAAGTTTTACAACTAGCGATTTGCTCCTTAGTGACTTTGTACAGGAAAAATATTTGAGACAGAACAGTTAACTAGATCAGCAGTACAGTAAGTGTAATGTTAGAAAAATGCTGGACATTGAAATTTCTAATGAAACAGTGATCGGACTGTATTCTGTCAAGTGTTTTGAAACTACTTTCCAATTAGACATTAATTTAACGAAATAACAGAATATTTAACTCTTCAAGCATTACGAAGTACAAATTATATGGCTTTAGTAAGTCAAAGCCTGCTGTTCTGGATAAAATTTACTCCAGTGTATAGAAGTTGGTTGTCATATTACACTGTATTGTGTAAAGCATTCTGAAAATTTGAAATATCCTAGATTAAATTCCATTTTGAGTTGAGTGTTTCACATTCTGCTCTTAACCTGTTTCCTCACCCTCTTCATTCTGAGGTACAGTAAGTTATTCCAGACTTTTAGTAATACTTAAATTCATCTTGACAGGTCATCTTGCTCCTCATAAAGCATCAGTACTGTTAGGTGAAGTGAATATTTCTGTCAGTGTTTGGAATGGAGAGCTGTGTGCTGCTCTTGAATATTAAGAATTCCCAAAACTTCTGGAAGAATTCCCTTTCGTAATTGTAGGCAGAAAAAAAATCTGTTTGTATGTTTGATGCTGAAGAGTGCTCTTGGGTCACCTTGATCCAAACTCTCCCTTCATTTGAACTAAATATGCACTTCTTAAAATGGTATGTTGTTGTTTTTCTGTTGGTCTCAATTTGGATAGCACTATGCAGATGATTACATAATAAGTTTGGATTTTACCTCAGTGACTCTAGAGCAGCTCAGTAGTAGATAGTACCCCACTATAGCTGTCTGCTTGAGCTCCTCTTTGATCTGTTTCCTTGCTGTAGTGGAAATGGATGGTTTGGAACTGGTATTGGGAAACAAAGCTTGCCCTACATCTATTTCAGATCAGCAGAAGTTATTTAGTTCTTTCCATGAAAGAGATAAACATTTGTGTTTATGAACAAAGAACCTTTTAAAGGCTATTTCTGAATATGCATTTCCTTTTATTTTGGAAGTGTATTGGACAGCTTATGCTGCACCTCTCAAATCATTTACTTGGAAATTGTCATATAAAAACAGTACAACAATTTTAAAGAAAGGAGCTGGGAAATCGAAGTCTGCACTAATATTGGAATAAACAAGGAAAACTACTTATTATGCAAGAAAACAATCAGTTGTTTTGTAGTGCAGTGTAAGGTTCTGGATCTCGTTTCCTTGATACATTAAGACTAGTATTTGGAGGAGAGAACATATGTGTGTGTTTGTGTGTGTGTGTGTGTGTGTGTGCACATTTAAGTGCAAAAATATGTTTTATTAAGAAGAGCAGATGTGATTCTTGAAATATCACTCTATTGCTATTCACATACTGTTTCAAGCATTGTGTCCTCATCTGAAAAACTCAACATTTAGTTAAATTACCTAACTTGGCATTGGGAAATTTGGAAATGGATTCAATTTATGCAAACATGACTGAGCAATGTAGGCTGATAACTGAAGTTCAAAATATCTCAAGCCTTCAAAGCAAGATAGATGTATCAGAATGAATATGTTTCAGGTAGCCTATCAGCAAAATTTTTGATAGACCTTTTTTTTCAAGAGGGGGACAGAGCTACATTTTGGTTGGTTTTGAATGCAAGGTTGGAGAGAATTCTACAGTACATTCTATCTAATTGTGTTATGAACAATTTTTGCTTTGATACATAGCTTCATTCACTTTTTAATCATTGAACATTCCAGTATAGTGTTCTTTTGTAAAGTCTTACCTGTTAGGAAAAAATATCACTATCCTATGTTTAATAAAATTGACAATAAAATCTCACTATGTCTGTTCACATCTTTATACATTTGAGCTCCATAGGGAGTAATTTCAAAATGACCTGTGGCCAAATAACAGAAATTGAACCGCTGGTTCTCACCTGAAAGGTGATTTTACTGGATGCCAGTCCATCATGCAGGTTAGTCTGCCATCTGGTGTCCAAGGACAAGAAATGCACTGAACTTGAGGCTTTTCAGGAAATAGGTAGGCATCGTTGGTTTGCAGAGCCCAGTTAATTTTCAGACACAGTCCTCTGAGAGGTGTCATCAGAGAACCTACGTGAAGGCATGGAGAACAAAGGAAGACAACCCAACCCAACACAAAAAACAATGTCGCAAGCAAGCAACATCATATGCCCAAATTGAGGGCTACTTCCTTACTATGCTAGCTAGGAATTCAAAGGTTCTGTGACCTGGGAAGGATAGAACACAGTGCAAACTCAGTCCTAGATCAGTTATATACCTTCGTTCCTATACATATATACACATACATTCAAAAACTTTAGTTTTTTTTAAAAAGCGAACTATGTGCATAGACAAAAAAACTTAAACTGACTTAGTGGCTGCGCCCCAAATAACTGAACTGGGTGGGCTGTGATGGAGTGGCATCTGGTAAAATAACCTTTCAGGTGAGAACCAATGGTTCATTTTCCCTGGATGCCAGTCTATCACGTGGGGCATACCAAAGGTGTCCCAGTTGGGTGGGTCGGGGTGAGCCGGCTAAAGCATTGGTACTGCCTGCTGCAGTACTCTCCTTCCAAAGGAGATCTTGTCCTAGGCATAACAGTCTATCTTATAGTGTCTGATGAAGGTTGAGGGGGATAACCAATTAGCTGCTCTGCAGATATCCCTTAGAGATGTGTTGGTTGAGAAGGCCGCCATGGGAGAGGCCGACCTTGTCGAGTGGGCCATTGCACCCTGTGGGGGCATAAAGCTGCGGGTCTTGTATGCCATTTGGATGCAAGTTCTTAACCAGCATGCTAAGGCTGCCATCGATGCCTTCCTACCCAGAGACCTGGGGTGTACTGATATGAACATGGCCTCTATGGTCCTTGGTTCCTTTATGCCCTATTTATGTACATCTTGAGTGCCTTTGTGACGTCTAGGCTGTGCAGGTCTTTCTCCAGTGGGTGGTATGCAATGGATAGGGTCCCCAGTTCTGAAACATGACAGCTGTGGTAATGGCGATGAGGAATAGGACCTTGTAGGACAGGACCTGGAGGGGACTGTTATCTAGTGGTTCAAATGGTGGTGGTTGCAGGGCCTGCAGGACCTTCTGTAGGTTCCATAAGAGGAAGCGGTGGGTGACTGGTGGTTGAGAAGCCACAACCCCTCTGAAGAAGCGATGGATCAGCTGGTTACTGCCGACTGGTTCGTCGGATGTGGTTGAGAGAACCGCTAAGATGGCTGATGCCTCTCTGTAGTGTAGAGATCTTCAGGCCTAGCTGGAGACCCCTATGCAGGAAATCTAAGATCTGATGAATGATGGCCTTGGAGGGTCGGATGCCCTTGGTTTTACACCATCTTGCGAAGACTTTCCAGGTTGCTTGGTAGATTCTTATTGTGGATGGCCTCCTGTGGTGAGACCTGAGTGCTTCAGACTTCTCCGCTCAAGTGCCATGCCGTCAGCTTCAACCAGTCTGGATCCAGGTATTGTACTAGACTGGGATAGCAGATCCTGCCTGCGAGGCAATCTCCGTGGGTTGGTCATGAAGAGGCTGAGAAGCTCTGAGAACCACGGTCTCCATGGCCACCAAGGGAGCAATCAGGACCCAGTGGGCCCTCTCTTCCTTCACCTTCCTCAAGATTCATACTAGGAGAGGCATTGGTGGGAAGGCAAACAGAAGGCTCCGTGGCCAGGGCTGTGACAGAGCATCTACTGCTTCTGCTCCTAGTGACTAGTGTCTTGCAAAGAACCGAGGAAGCTGGTGGTTCTGTGCTGTTGTGAAGAGCTCCATTTCTAGCTGGCCATACCTCTGTTGGATCTTGAGAAAAACCTGTGGGTGTAGGGCCCATTCCCATGGGAAATGTTGCCAGCTGAGCCAGTCTACCATAGTGTTTGTTTCTCTGCTGAGATGCTTTGTGGAAACGCTGGCTGAAGTGAAGGAGGGTGGGGCGGGGCTGCTCATAGCTCCAGCCAGTTGATGCTGTGTCTTGCCTCTTCCTCTGACCATGTCCCTGTGTGTTGCTTGCGTTGCAGTGAACTCTCCATCGCAATAGGCTGGCGTCTGTTATGGTTTTTGGAGGGTCCCTGAAGAGAGTGCCCCTTAAGAGGTGATCCTTCTGCATCCACCATACGAGTAACTAGCAGAGTTTTTTGGACAGTGGGATCCGTCTTTATTGCGACCTTGCAAAGTCTGCTTGGTGGGGTAGCAAAGCCCATTGCAAGGGTCTCGTGTGGTGGTGGGCCCACGGGTATCATGCCCCCCTCAGAGGACTCATCCAAGGAGGAAGAGGAATGGGAGACCGCAGATCCAGGAGAGGAGACAAGCAGGGAGACAGCCCAGGACCGTTCACCAGACAAGCCCCTGAGGGAGCCTGCCTGCCAGAATCAGGAAGCGACCAGGAGGCTGCCCCTTCCCCAACAGAGAGAAGACACCAACAGGTGTTGCAGCAACAAAGGCAATCAGCTTGATTAAGGAGCAGGAGAGCTTGGAAGAACACAGGCTGAGTGGAAGCACCTGAGCCAGCATGCAGAGTACAAAAGGCTGGAAGGAAAGCGAGACTCCTTGCTAGAGTCAACGTCAAGCCTTGCTGCAGACATTACTCCATCTCTCCTGTTAAACCCGTGCCTTAAACCCTGCCCTGCCTAATTGGATCTCTTGGTTTCTGGACATTTGGACTCCCTTAAGGACTTCTCTGCCTCCTCCTTTGGAGCTTCCCAAATCGTAAACACGCTGGCTGGCCCCCTGGTCCCTCCTGCCTGGCAGATTTATGGGCCTGGCATTGGTGCTATGGTGATGGAGGAGGGCTGTTCCTGCACCGTGGAAGCTGTGTCCATTGAGGAACATTGGTCTGCCACTGGGTTCCCCACCCCTAAGGTGACGTGAACTCTCTTCAGCAGGGGGAGGTAATTGGAGGCCTGGAATAGTTGCTCTGGCAACAGCCCTAGTCTCTGCTTCTGTGTCTGTTTTCCATTCCTCTGAGAGGTCCTGATCTGATGAAGTCAGCATCGAGGTCCCCTCGTAGTCTACCTCCCAGTGCATCAAAGAGGCTTAGGGACAAGTCCCCACCTTCGTCCAAGGAGTATGGGGGGTGTCTTCCCTATGCTTGGTCTTATGCCTGGCCTTTCAGCCCCTAGTAGTGCTGGAGTTGGTAGGCTGGTTGACAACCAACGCTTGTGCAGAACTGAGGTCACTGGATAGAAACCCGAATAGAGCCTCCTTGAATCTCACCAAAAGTTGATCCGAAAACTCCTGGCTCAAAGTTGACTGGTTCAATGATTGTGTAGAATGGGATGTTTGATGGGATATTCCACTAGACTCACTGGGGCCTCTGAGATGGTTGGATTGGCTGTTTTCTGCACTATTGAACCCAGCTCCTCTGAAGGCTGCTCCCTCTCTGGAAGGGGTCCTTGCACCTGATCCTCCTGGCCCATGTACTTGGCCCTACGTGCAGCCTGATCAGATGGCCACTTCTCTTGTATCTTCCTAGCCCTCTTTATCTTGGGCAGCTCTGGCCACGTCTTATTGACTGGTAAGGTCAGAGGTGCCATGTTTGGCTGAAGGGGTGCTCTGGGCCATATTGTTACACATGGCTTGCCCAACCAACGAGCAGGGCTGGTCGGGATTGTCCTGCTTTGTTGCCATGATTATTGCCTGTGGCTGCCTGCTCGGTGAGGGGGGAGCGTTTGAATCTGGGTCCCTGCCGAGTGGTTGCCCTCTATGGGGACTCTGCCTTCTCTGTAGCCTGTCTAAGTTAGGTGGGAAAGAGAAAGGATGGAAAAGAGGGGCAGTGGGGAATAGAGAACCCCCTTAGAAAGAGAGGAGGAGGAGTAGTAACCAAAGAGGAGACGACAACAACAATTATTATTATTCTGTGAATATATGGCTGGCCAGGGGGGGGTGCTGTAGCTCCCGGTTCTCTAGTTGAATGGGGGGGCACTCTGCTCAACAGGGAAAAAAAACCTCTGGTAATGGGGGCCAGAAGATGTGTTAGGGCAGGAGACCTGCTGCCTCAAACGCGGCACAAGAACAAAAGGACAAAGGAATTTTTTTTAACTACTTATCGCCCCTGATGGTGGCTGTGTGACTACCACATTGGTGCTGAGCCTATGTGTGGTAAGTTCTGGTCCCCTGAGGGTGCTCCGGCTGGTTGTGTTTTTTTAAAACCACAACCGCCTGTAACGATGGGGGAGGCAATGAGTGGCAGCGAGGGTGGAAAAATGGTCGGCCAAGGGAGGCTGTAGGGAAATGGCAAGGTCCCCTACTATGAGGGGAGGATCTGGTTCCCGGGTGCCCGACCTAGCATAGCTGGGTTAAAATGGTGGCCAGACCTTGCACCCTTACTAAGTTCAGCAAAGGCAGAGGGGAACTAGGTGACCCAGCCAGGTTAAAATGGAGACCGACCCTGCATGCTCTTGTGTGGTTTTGTGAAGGTGTCAGGAGACTGGGTGCCCCAGAGTAGGGCAAGGTTCCCTCAAGAGGAAAATACCCCCAGAGTTCTCTTGAGAAAAAAGTGGAAGAGTCCCAAGCGTGCCCAGAGAGCAAGGGGGGGGGAGGAGGGATTGGAAAACTCCTCAAACCCACCCCAGAGAAAGCTAGAAAAAAGAAAGTGATTTTTTTTTAAATTACAGCCATGAAAAGAGGTTAGAACAATATCAGAGTAAAGGAAAATATAGAGAAATAGATGAAGTGAACTCACATCCTTGAAGAGAGTTGGAGCCAGGACTGAGACATCTGCCTTGGAACAGGACAGGAAATGAACTGGGCTCTGCAAGCCAGTGACACCTACCTACTTCCTCAAAAGCCTCAAGATTCAGTGCATTTACTGTTCTTGGACACCAAATGGCAGACTAACTCCCGTGATGGACTCGCATCCAGGGAAAAATCGTACAGTACAATAAAGAGGAAAACAGACACTCTTAAATGTAGGAGCATAAATTCTGATGAGACTGCGTCAGCTGAAAGAGCCTGTACTTAGGCATACATCTGCATTCTAGTTGAAGGTAGAATGAAAAGGCTTTGAGTAAAAGTGGTATGTATGTTTGGAAAATTCAGTTTTCATAGTTATTCTTTTATGTAGAAGTGGGGTCACCCAGCCTCCCCCATGGTGCCTAATCCACTTGGGGGTTGGGGCAAAATCACTAAACTAGAACAGAGCATTAGATACTTACCATGAATGTTCCTTCAGGGGACATGCAAGAGACCTTCAGTAAATAATAGGTTAAACCCCATTGCCTGGAGAAAAATGGGGATAATGTAATGAAAGAAAAAGCTTTGCAGCCAGCCCTTATAGCCTGCCTGAGTCACTTGAGAACTTATGGAAATGGAAGAAAACAAACAGAACTAAGGAAATGCAAGAAGAGCCATCGTCAAGAAAAAAAGTCTCTGAGAATTCAAGAAGCTGGCATCTGTATTCAGGATTATTTTGGAGGGCTCCTGCAAAGGAATCCCTCTCTCAAGGTTGGGAAGGGTTGCGTTACCAGTGGAAGGTGTCCTTGTCTTGGGGAAAGACTTGTTCAGGAGCTTTTAGGGCAATATCATCATGGAATGGCAGGTGTCTTTGCAAGGGCCTTGTGCATGAAATCATGTTCTGAAGCCTCCTGTCTGAGGACAACTTCTACATTATCTCCTTTAACAGCGACACCTGGCTCTGCAGAGTGTCCAGAAGAGCTCCTAGATGCTTGATGCCCTGGGATGGAAGCAGATGGCTCCTCTGGTGGTTTAGTAGAAAACTATGAGAATCTAGACAAGGTAGCATGGATCTCCTATTACCTGTGTGCTCAGATCCTGCTCTGCTTTGGACAGAGAGATAGACCTAATCAGCAGGCTATCTAAGTAAGTATAAACATGAAACACCCTGTTGCCCTCTGGCTAGAGGAGGGCACCACAATTAGAATTGGCATCCGAGACGGTGCTGATTTTTCGTATTGCTTCATGTCATAAGGCAGGAAAGTCCTGCTCCCCTTTGAAACACATTGTTTTCTACCATATCTGAAGCCAATAGAGCGGTGTGAATGGTTTTATTTTATTTTTATTTATTATTTAATTTGTATCCCGCTCTTCCTCCCAGCAGGAGCCCAGGGCGGCAAACAAAGTGCTAAAAACACTTTAAAACATCATAAAAACAGATCTTAAAATATATTAAAACAAAACAGCATTAAAAACATGAAAAAAAACTTTAAAAAAGAATTAAAAACATTAAAAAACATATTAAGCAATTCTAACACAGACGCACACTGGGATAGGTCTCAACCTAAAAGGCTTGTTGAAAGAGGAAAGTCTTCAAAAGGCACCGAAAAGATAGCAGAGATGGTGCCTGCCTAATATTCAAAGGGAGGGAATTCCACAGGGTAGGTGCTGCCACACTAAAGGTCCGTTTCCTATATTATGCAGAACGAACCTCCTGATAAGATGGTATCTGCAGGAGGCCCTCACCTACAGAGCGCAGTGATCGACTGGGTATATAAGGGGTAAGATGGTCTTTCAGGTATCCTGGTCCTGAGCTGTATGGGGCTTTGTACACCAAAACTAGAACCTTGAACTTGGTCCGGTAGCAAATGGGCAGCAAGTGCTTCCCTCATGTGACCAGAATCACCACTGCTACTTAATAGCTGCTGAGGTGAAAAGCAAGGAGAGCCTGTTTCAGCCTTCATTGAAGACTTCTGCCAGACAGGAGATGTTGGAAGCAGCCCTAGAAGTTGTGCCTGATATATTCACATCTGAGGTCCTTTTCTGCCTAGCTTTTCCCACTAGCTATGGGAGAAAACAAAGCAAAAATAAGAGAGACTGCAAAGACAAAAGAAAAGTTAGGGAGCTTTAAAAAACAACAACCCAAGGCTGGCTGCTAAAGAGGAAACCAGCAGAGCTGAAAAGATAACCTGTTTAGAACAAGGCAGGGCAAAGAACTGGAGGCAGGGTATGAGAGCTGGCTGCTAAACCTTTTCTTTCATCATCCTTACCTATCTCCAAGTGATGGGGCTAATCCATATATCCATATAATCTGTAACGTAAACCCCTTCTGCCGCCATTAATTCACCCCCATCCCTATGATGGTCTCCAATCACTGCCTTCCCACACTTTGCCCTCCCTTGATCTGGAGTTTCCAATACCAAGTATACACTGAAAAGGAGACAAAACAGTGATTATAAATAGTTGCTGAGGAGGGAGGCCAATTGCTTTGACTCTCAGTTTTTTATGTGGGTGGCTCTAACTCCACCTCTTTCCATGCCTCCTGCTTCTGCTGGATTCCCATTAGCTCCCTCTGTGCCAATCAACAAGATAAGGAGGAAGGAGGGAGCGTTTGTAAACAAAAAAGGGCATGCATACAAGAATGGAGAAAGTGGATAAAGAATGGAGAAAGTGGAAAGCAATCAGTTTTGGAGTACCAGCAGACGATTCCGAATTTTTAGTATGGTCTGGATGAGCCCATTGCTTAATGAAGGGCTCCTGCCCACTTCCAGAGAACAGCAATAGTCTTCTATCATGTCTGTATAGATTTGCTTCCAATTTAACTTTGGAAAAAAGCAAGGCTGAAACCACAGTGGAGAAAAAGGTATCTGTATTATCAGTGATAAAGTTGGTCATAACCTACAGAACAACTGCACATAGCTCCATCTTTTTAAGGAAGGCTACAAGTTCGTAATAATTTGACTGAAATGTAAGATTTAGTATTTTTTAAAAAAATAAAATGTATGGTGTTTTTCATAAAGTAGAACAATACACTATGAAGAAATGTATGTAGGAAAATGTAAACTTTCAGGTGGAAGTTTGCTTTGTGTTGCTTAGAAAGAGTATTTAAGGGGGTAGCTTTCACAATTGTGAAATAAAGGCAGAGCTATTTCCAAGACTTCAAGGGACAAGGCAAATGAAATAACTTTTAAAAGCCTAATTCACAAGGGGAGATTTCCTTAGCTGTAGGGAGTAACTGTTCTGAACATCATTAGTAGATTACCAAGTAGGGGACGGGAAAAATAAATGAGGGTGTGTCCTGTTCGGCTTGTCTGTTTTTTTAGCATAGTCTGCTACAAAAAAAATCACATGAGGGTGATGCTATTGGGACCATGCTGGGTGACGTTTGCTCTCACATTAAAGTAGTGTCAAGTAAAAGTGGTTTTAGGTGAACTAGCCCCCCCCCCCATTAATTCAACATCAGATGCTATATTATAAATGGTACAAGACAGGGCAGAAAATTACATTTAAGAACTTTTCTTCAAGAATTAATAGTTCTGTGTTACTTCTGGTATTCCTAGCATAGTGGAGAAGAAACTGAACTATGAATTGGGAGGTGTTCACTGCTAATCCTTTTCAGAGCAGGCCCACTGAAATTAATAGACGTGACTGACTTAGGCTCATTAATTTTAATGGGTCTACTCTGAGAAGGACTTAGTTGAATGTAAGCCAGATAGTCCCCAGTTCATATCTCGCCTCTTCCATGAACTTACTAGGTGGCCTTGGGCTGAAAGAGAATAGGTTATCTCACTCTGTGCCCCCCCCATCTGCAACATGTAGATAACAATATGATTTACAAGGTTATTAACAACTAGTTAATGCATGCTAAGCACTCTGAATACTTGAAAGTCCAATACAAATGTTGTTACCACCACCACCAGAATAATTTTCAAGAGCTAGTTCAAATAGGACATCTTTAGTCCTTTGCTATTTTCAGCATTTTAGGGATAATGCAAGATGACAAGATAGTTTTTCATAAGGATGGAATATTTTAACATTTATTTAGCTAGTTTCCATATCTCAGGATTGCCATTATAAATTTTCTTATTTTTAAAGTTAATAAACGTCACATAATTTACTTTGAACATCTTACACTGATACCCCATAGTAACTACTTTTCTTTCTTAAGATGTTTAAATGTCCATGATCTTCTAAAAGAAAGCCAAATGAAGGAAAGAACATATAATCATGTAAAGACTGCACTTAAAACAAAAGACTTGAAGGTGAGAAAAAATGAGAGAGAAATAAAATATTAAAGCTTCATCATTTAATACAGCTATCCTCCTCAAGCATACCCTACACCCGAGAAATGGAAGGATATAGAAACACTCCACTGAATGTGGAGAATATTTCTTCAGAGTCTGTGTAAGCCAGCTTGCCCCCAGTAACTACAATGCTTACTTCAGCTCCAGCTTTGAGGTGAAGAACAAGATGAAAAGCCCCAGTTCCACCACAAGTCCGTTTCCCTGATCTTGGTTTGTGATACTCTCTTCTATAGCCAGCTGTGTGGAGCTGAGCAATACTCACATTGGAAACAGACAGCACAGCTTCTATGTATTCATCTCTCTCAGGAGCTAGAACAGCTGTGATCAGATAACGACCTTCATACGGAGATGTAAAGATGCCTGCAATAAAGACACACATTAATCAAAACCCCAAACTCCAGAGTACAGTTGGCATAAGTCCAATTCCCACTGTTTTCTCAAGCATGTCAGCAAAATAACTGGGAGGAAATAAAGGTCACTTAATTTGAAATTTTTGAATTTTATTTGGCTTGATGAAATTGAGTTCTTCACATAATATTCTTCTTGGAATACGTATGAACTCATTCTCCCTCAGCTCCCGCACATGCTTATTATACATTTTTGTCCATTGAGCTGATTGTGATTTCACTGCAGTTCCCTAATGCATAGAAAAGAATGCAGTGATGTCTGCTGCTAGCAAGTCTTCCACCAGTACATCCTTCAGTTTTGTTACTTGCATTAACAACTTCAAGGGGGTGGGGGACAACTTTCTCAATGCCTATACAATCTTGGTTGGTTAGAAGAAATGGACATTTAACAATGGTGCAACACCAGCTTAAGCAGTTTCAGAGATCTGAAAGGATATCAGTATCCACCCACCCACCAACCTGGGCAGGAAGGGAATCTGCAAGTAAGCATGGTCATTAATAGTTCTTTTTGAACTGTTAATAGGGATTTGTCTTTTCACTCCTGCAACTTCCTGGGCCAGCTCAGAATGTGGAATTATGAGTCTCTAGGACCCAGGGGCATTCTGCTTACATATTAAATTTACCAATCTGGATCCAGACGAGTGTAAGCAAATGAGAGCAATAGTGTGTAAGCCAGCCCTACAAGAACAAAATGGCAACGTATGCTGCACAGTTGAACTGCTTGACCTTCTGCTACTTAGTAGAAGCTACTTGGCATGAATCAAAGCATTTCCACTTAACATGTTTGTGGGTTATCATACAAAATACAAATGGGGAGGGGAGAAGAATGGAACCAGAGGAAGCAGAAAACTCATTTCTTCCCAAGGAAGGTTATTTCACAAATAGTCTAAGGAAGAGGTGGGCACTTATACCCCACCATCACCACCACCAAAAACACAAATTTGCAGAAAATGGCCATATATTGCTTTATATATATATAGGTGTAAATTTAGAAATTGCTAGAATTATTTAAATTCCACAGAATTTCTCATCAAAATCACTCCAAATAAAATGATTCCATTCATTTGCATGCACTCTCCCAGATCACCTCTTCAAAGAATTACCCTAATTCATCACTCATCATTACTCTGCCCTCATAAAATATTTTTTTTAGAAAAGGGTGTGTGAGATCACATTCCCCAAAAGGCACTATAGGCAGCTAACAATCCTGAAAATTTTATTTACAGATAGTAAAACATAATCATGAAATTTAACAATGCTACATAAACTCAAAAGCTGGCAACATTAAAAATACAAAATGACTACATCAAATTTGACTTCATAAGGAAATTAATCCCAATTCCATTTGGGTGAGGTAGGATTCTCTGTATGAGATGAGTTCCCAACAGCATCTGAGGCTTTAATCCACAGAATGTGGCAGTAATAAGATAAAGACTACTGCTCACTGGCCATCTCACAATACTGGACAAAAAGCAGAACAGGACACCAACCCAGACCCTGCTGGAAATACCAGGCTGTGTGGTATGAAAGGACACCTGGCTAGGCTAACTCCACATTTATTCCTAGCTGATACTTTCCCTGGAGCAAAGTTAATTTCTGCATACTTGATAGGTTTCCCTAAATTTCATCTTAAGCTCCAAGTCAAATATTTCTTTCAGTCTGTAGCAGATACGGTTGCCAGAGGCTGAGCTAGTTGTGCACACACTGACACCAAAGGCCGAGATAAGCACAGAGAGGCTGTTGATCCTCCAGTTAGCTATAGGAACAGTTTTCCAGGGTCAACGAGCAAGTAATCTTAACTCATAGCAATTTTCTGCCTGCAAAGGACCAAAGTCTTACTCTATTTCCAGATGTAGCCATATGCAAGTGCTTTAGCACACTTTGCTAAAAACAGCAAAACCCACTGTAACGAGAAAGAGGGTGTCCATATGTAAAGAACAGACCTCTTGTATCCTTAATAGTTGTGCAGAGCAGGGATTTCAGCAGGAGAAGCTTTTCTCAGCACTGCACAGCAAACTGCATCAAAATTCCCTCTACGCAACTATTAAAAGGGACAGGATTCTCACTTACATCTGGTTGCTTGAGAAAGAAAAGCAGAAATATGAAAACGCATGGTTACAAAAAAATAAAAGTGGATTCCAGGTTATAAAGAAGGTCCTCTGTCAGAAAAGACAGGAAACTACTATCTTAATTTGTAAAACACCAAGCAGGCCCCTGGAAAAATAATAAAATAATCATTCAATAAGTATTGCCCCGGCTTCCCTTTATCCATTGTCTACCCCTTTCCTACCTGTTTTAGGGTTATAATAATTTCCATCATTTACAAGCACTTTGTTAAAATGTACCACACCCACATCATTAGGGAAAGGCTTCTGAGTGAGACCAGCAGAGAATGACACCAGCGAAGTAACTGCTGCTCCTAGAATGAAGATGTGACCATAATTTAGACACAATGTAGCATTAAAATGGCTTTATCTGGTCTTACACACAAAGTTCTTCCCCCCTTAAATGAATACTTTAGCAAGAACAGAACAAGCACATTCTTGTAGTCTCACATTTCCACCAATGTCACCACTGTAAGATGGACTGAAGATCCTCAGCTATTTACAATAAACTTTTCTTATCATCCACAAAGTAGATAGGAATTTTTTTTCCTATCTTTCAGCAAACTGTGAAGTAGAGACAACATAGTGCCATATCATGAGCCTTGGCTTGGCCTGGCCCATTCACTTGGTAAAGGAGTCTATTTATTAATTAAATTTATATCCTGCCCTTCCTCCCAGAAAGAGCCCAAAGTCTAGTTGGTGGGCTGTCGGATGCTGAAAGGATGTGGGACAAACCAGTACATGAAGTTGAATGTGTTTCACTTCTGGATCAGGAACTAAGACAATCCTGAAAAAAGGCAAAATCACTGTAGGTCATTGATATACCCAGTTTTAAAGATGGATAACTACGGAAAGATAACTCACTGAGCAGGAATTTGGACATACTATCCCAGATACAAGGCTGCTTTAAAACATGCCACATGGTGATGGTGTTTACCTTGCAAACCATGAGCTGTAAAGCAACTCTTCATGCAGATTTTTTAGGCAACACTGTCTTAGTTCTACAGCAGCAAAAGTGTGTGAAATGAATAAACTCACTATGAGTGCTTATCAATGGTTCCTTCTCAAACGGGGGAGGTAATGAGTGGGGTACTGCAGGGTATAATCCTGGGCCCAGTGCTCTTCAACATTTTTATTAAAGACTTGGATGAGGAGGTGCAGGGAACGCTTATCAAATTGGCAGATGATACAAAATTGGTAGGGATAGCTAATACCTTGGAAGACAGAAACAAAATTCAAAGTGATCTTAATAGGCTGAAGGATTGGGCTAAAAACAACAGAATGAAATTTAACAGGGATAAGTGCAAAGTTGTACACCTAAGAAAAAGAAACCAAATGCACAGTTATAAGATGAGAGTTACTTGGCTCAGCAATACTATATGCGAGAAGGATCTTGGAATTGTTGATCACAAGCTGAATAAGAGCCAACAGTGTGATGTGGCTGCAAAAGAGGCAAAAACTATTTTAGGCTGCATTAACAGAACTATAGTTTCCAAATCATGTGAAGTACTAGTTCCCCTCTATTCTGTCCTGCTTAGGCTTCATCTTGAGGACTGCTTCCAGTTCTGGACACTGCACTTTAAGAATGCAGACAAACTGCAACAGATTCAGAGGAGGGAGACAAGGATAATCAGGGAACTGGAAACAAAGCCCCTTGAGGAAAGACTGAAAGAACTGGGCATGTTGAGACTTGAGAAGTCTGAGGGGAAACATGTTAGCACCCTTCACGTACTTGAAAGATTTTCACACAGAGGAGGGCCAGGACCTCTTCTTGATCATCCCAGAGTGCACAACATGGAATCATGGGCTCAAGTTACAGAAAGCCACTTTTCAGCTGAACATCAAGAAAACCTTCCTAACTGTTAGAGAAGTATGACAATGGAACCAATTACCTAGGGAAGTGGTCCTCTCTAACAGTGGAGGCATTCAAGAGGCAGTAGGACAGCTATGTGTCGGGTATGCATTAAGTTGGATTCCTGCATTGCGCAGGGGGTTGGACTTAGTGCCTTATAGTCCCCTTCCAACTGTACAATTCTATGATTCTAATAAAGCACTATGCATACAGCTATGACTTCATGTGCCACAAGCCAATAATGCTAAAAGATACCACCATCACTACTGCGAGACGGCCTTCACAGCTTTAAGCCTTTGGTCTTGGCCATTAGGCCCAATGGAGGGTACTGGGTGTTCTACAGATTACAATCACCACATGCTCAAGCATGCTCTGTTTTACAACTGTAAAGGGTTAAGTGAGCTGCATAACACAAATTTGCTAAACAGACTGGCCAGTATCCAACTAACATGTCTCATCAGTGCAAGGATTTCTGCTTGACCAAGAGGATTTTCTGCCTCTCCTTCCCCCACACATCCTCCACATCCTTCCCAAATCTGCTTTGGAGGGTTTGGGGAACCCCTGTGACAGATTTAGAGCATGCATGGAGGCAGGAGAGGGGAAAGTTTCATTGGACAAACAAATCCTTGCACTAATGGGATACTTGCTTAGCACTTTGTTGGATACAACCAACTGTTTGCTTTTAATTGCAAGCCCCCCCCCGCCCTTTCTGGTCATGTGCTGGCACAGTGCAAGTGACAATTCCCATATAAATATCTAAAGTACAAAGGAGTTGTTCTAATCCAGGTAAGAGTCATACATGTGCAGTTTTGCTTCTTGATCCACCTGCTGGAGCAGTGCAGTGCATGCAGAACCCACTCAGAAGAACAATAATTCTAGGGAGTGGTGGGGCTGGATTTAGTTCCCCTTCCCTAATCCTTCTTCCCACTCTACAATTGATGGGTGCTCTTACTATTTTTATAGACAGTCTCTGCATATTTACTTGGTGTAACTGTCCTACATACACTTTTAACCGACTTTCAATTACCTCCAGGTTAGCATTTTAGTAGCCATTTCCTTTTATTCTTTAATCAATATGTCCTGTTACATACATGTTGCTCCTTTCTGGGGCCTGCAAAACTGGGAGGCCAAAGAGGAGGAGCAGTATGGAGAGAGGGCATGGCCTGGGAAGAGTCCTGGGGGTTAGATAGACCGGCTTGGATGGCTGCAGTCAGGCCCCAGAATTGAGGTCCCCATCCCTGCATAACAGAAAGCAGACCCACTCCTCCAACTGCATACAAATGTTCACACAAGTAACACTACAGTTTTAACAGCTCAGCTGAACAAAGATCAAGGTTTTTCTATCTATATCTCCCATGTAACTGTTTAAATATGTTGCTACAATAGTTTGTGGTGACTGCAGCAAAGCAGAATACTGAAGCTCACCAATATCTGAACCTTAATTATTTAGTTATTTCAGTGGTGTTGTCTTAAACACTGGATCCATGTAACACCCTAACATAAGTAAGCTAGCTTTATCCAAGTGTTAGCAGCAGTGCTATGCTCTCTGCATATTTTACACCAACAGTCACCTGCAAAGAGATGGGTCTGGAACATGTCAACAATCAATTACTTTAAACAATTTAAGATGAGAGTAGAATAGTTTCTGATCTTCGGCTGAAGTAAGAGCTCTATAATCTGGTTAGTTAAGTCTCTCCAGGCCTAGTCTTGCATGATGACTGGAGATCATAAAGTGTCCTAGATGCAAATATTTGGACCTGTGTGCATGCCATGTGCAAAATGTGTACAGATCCGATGATGCTGGGACTCAACAAAATATGGAGAAACAAGTATGTTTAATTCATTATACACCTCTGTTCCTCAACCATTGTGCTGACATGTGCTTGGATAGGATACTTGAGACAGGAGAATATAGTAACCTTTCCTTTGTAAACTGATAAAAACCAAGTAAGTATTTAAAATTCCTCTACATGTATTTATTTATTATTAATATATCAATCACCTTTTACATGTGTCTCAAGTCTGTCTAAAAACATACCATAAAAAGAGCTAAGAATAGTTTTTAAAATAATACAAAAACAATGGAAGATTGTTTTAAAACAATACAAAATGGACACCTAAAGCAGAGACCATTTCATCCAGCAGGAAAAGCTGGAATGTCTTCAGTTGAAAAACTCTCCTGCAGAATGTAGTGACATATTGACTACATAAGGGATCAGACAGTTTTTCAAGTAACCTAGTCCTGTGCTGTATAGGGCCTCATGCATCAACACCAAAATCTTGAACTTGGCCCAATAGCAGATTGGCAGCCACCCACAACTAAGGTGTCACATATTGGCAGTAGTTTGCCCCACAAGCAACCTAGCAGTTGCATTCTGGACTAACTGCAGGCTCTGAACCAACCTCAAGGGCAGCCCCACAGAATGTATTGCAGTAATTCAACCTTGAGGTTACCATTGCATTGACAATTGTGATCAAGCTATCCAGATCCAGAAATGGCCATGGATGTCTTACCAAGGGCAAGATGTTGAAGCTGGTAAAAAGCATTCCTAGCTGAGGAAACCTGCATCTCCAGTGACAGAGCTAGATCTAGGAGCACCCCCAGACTTCAGGACAGACAACTTACCAATTTCCTAGACCCTGGAACCACTCACCCAGAAAGCATCCAACTTGCCAGGATTCAGACTCTGTTAGGCCTCATCCGCCCCACCTCTGCATCCAGACACCAGTTCAGGCCCATCTCAGCCATTTCCGATTCAGATGTTACAGAAAAACAGATATCATCAGAATACTGATGACACCTCACTCTGTATTTCCTGATTACTGCTCACAACAGCTTCATAGAGACATTAAACAGCACTGGAGATAAAATAGTGTGCTATGGCACCCCACAGCTCAAGAGTCTGGAAGCCAAGAAACACTCATCCAATGCTATCTTCTGGCACTGTCTCTGGAGATAAGAATGGAGCCACTGCCGAACAGTAGCGGTGATACCAATTTATTTTGTCTTCAGTGCTGTTTAGCATCTATGTGATGTTGCAGATGGTCCAGGAGGATACCGTATTTGATCAAGCAGTTTCCCACTTTCCCTCTGATGATAAAGGAAATCCATCAGGTTGACCAAGGCCAATTTGAGGTCCTGTACTATGAACACTTATGATGTCCCGAACCTGACCAATGAGAGCAGCCTTGGCATGGACATTGAAATCCCTCAGGACAATAGTCCTAAGGTTCTCCATCACTGTGCCAGAGACTGCCTCTGACAGCTTGGTCAGGGAAGCCACTGGGCAACAGTGTGGTGTGGGTGGTATACCAGCAGCACCCCCAACCCACTTGCTTCTTTCTACATGAAATATAGTAGTGTATCAGTTTCAATTTTAAAAAATATATTAGAAGCAATATTTTCTTAGTAAGATTTCAAGAAATAACAAGCCATCTGAAATTGCACTTGTCAGAAACTGCTTTAGTAAATTCCAGCAATCAAGTTATGGTAGAAAATATCAGCAAGAATTAGCAGGATGGAAAAATTCTGAACAACAACTGGATTACCTTGTGTGGCTGCAGACGGAGGTTGTGGTGGTTTTGGATAACCTACAAACAAAAGTAGTAAGTATGAAAGGGATATATATTTTAAGCAATGTTACAGTCTGTTAATCCACCCACTTGTCACATGCTATTCATTTCAGTACCAGAATACTTACTGCATCTGCATCTCTCAAATAATTTTTGGAGTGGTCCTTTTGAAGCCAGTGGCATCATTCTAGACTAAGTGGTTTGATTACTTCTATCTACAATGAAGAATTTAGAGAGCCATGCCTGGCACATTCCTATTCCCTTCTTGAGTGGTTTAGTGAAGAAAAGGAGAGAGAAATTGGTTGCTGCTATCTTTACAATGTCAGAGGGAAGCAGCAATCTGGCAAATAGGAACTACTCCTATCCTCACACCTCTGCTACATATTACACATGGGATGTGTGTGTGTGTGGGGGGGGGAACAAACACACAAAGTGTTAGGAGTTTCAGAATCTGGTGGAGGGGAGAAGCAATGGATTCCTTAATTGCTTATAGGGCCAGATAATATCATATCATAAACTCATTCCATGAGGGCTATTTATATTCAGTATTAATCACCACAAAGAATTCAGTTATTTATTACAATGCAATAATTCCCCTGTAAGTTCCAAACTACACCATGAAAGGAAGGATGAATGGTTAGCTAGATTATTTTCTTGATTGTATTAAGGGCTAAGTTTGAATCAAAGTTCATCCTGACTGAAATCTTCAACCAGTTTTCCAATTCTAGAGCAGATCTCATGTAATAGGGTAATGGAACATTTCTTTCCATTGAGTTACCATAACTAGCCCACACCTTATATCTGATATACAGGGACTGTTCTCCCTTAATCATAGCTTTAGGTAGGTATCAGATTCAGACTCTTAATTTAGAAATTGTTGAAATGCACAAAACTCAATGGGGACACAGATTCCATTTGCACTTAGTTTATGCTTGATGCCCCTTCTCACAAGACACTACAATGATGATGCCCATTAAAAGAAGTGAAGTGCTGACAGAAATGGATCAGAAACCATTTCAATATTTTGCAAATAGTTTTGTATTGAATGAAATGGTCCATTTTAATATTTTATTATTTTCTTTACAATTAATAAAAATATTTAATAACAGAAATGGAACCAACACAGGAGGGGGGTATTAGCAAGCTCGGGGGGACCCTGAGGTTTACAGAAATACAAATTTAGAAAAATTGAGGGGGTCAGCCCCTATGGTCCAATATGGATTCAGCATGCTCAGTAGCCACAGAATGTTGAGAGTCATTTGGAAAATAAAATGAAAATGTTGGGAATGGCCTGCTGAAAGAGGGCACGGCTGGCTGGCTGACACCCTGAACAGGAACACTGCTGCCAAGAGGCAAGGATACACTTCAACATTATATGGAAAGTGCTACTTGTTAAAATCATAATGAGAAAAGTATTTATACACATGCCTACTTTGCAAATCAGACGCAGGTATGCTTCCGGCCTTAAGACCTTAAGGCACATGAGCCATCTGTTGGAAACGTACATTAGTATGGATCGAATAGTCACTTTTTTTTACACTGAATATCTGGTCACTGGATTCCAAATTTTGCATAGATATGTTGATTTTATCAATGACCAGAATGAACAGGTAATTCAGATCAAACATTTGATTTGCTCACCTGGTGCTCCAGCATATCCTTCAGAAATAAGCATGTTATTCTGGCCATCTATACTTTTTGGCCGTCCTCTTCCTCCCATTGAAACTGTACCAGGAGGTCCTGCCTCTCCAGTTTCCATAAATACCCCATTTGACCCAGGCAAGGAAGGTGAGCCTGGTGTTGATCCTGGCAACGATGGTCGTAGAGGAGTTCTGGAATCTGGTGGCTGAAGAGGTGTTTCTTGCCATGGTGGCTGTATGATTACTTGTGGATGTGATGGCTGCAAAGGGATTCTTTGTTCCGGAATCTGTAGGGGTGTTCTTGGTTGTGATGGTTGCACCTGTTCTCCTGGTTGTGGCTGCAATGGTGTCCTTGGCTGTGATGGTGCTGGATGTGTTCCTGGTTGAGATGGTTGTAATGGTTTTCTAGGATCTGATGGTAGCAGAGGAAACTTTCCTTGTGGTTTCCTTGGTGGTAGCGTAGCTGGCTTTTCAGCTAAAAGGGGAAGAAAGTTATTTGGCTTTTCAGCTAAAAGGGGAAGAAGTTTTGGTTAACTTGAAAAATACATGAAGCAGGTAAAAAATTGAAATAGTGAAATAAATACTGAAAGGGCAATTGCATGCTTCTGCTTTAAAAACAAAACAGCCAAGCAACCAGTCAGAACAAAATGGACCTGAATCCTCAAAACACAATGGATTACTATTTACTAGGGAAACTTTCACTGTGCAAACTTCTATGTTTTTATTGAATTGACAAACCAGACAAGTATGTCACTATATTTTACATGGATATCAGCAAAGTGCCCCTCAGCCTTGTAGAAGTCTCAGGTTCCTTTACAATTTCATTTTATAGAACAGGGCTAAGGATAGCTCTTTCCCAATTTAACACTTCTTTCCTTTTTTAGCATTCAGATTGTCTAATCATATACTTCACATTGTTATATATCTTCACAGATATTTTTGTGGAAATATAAATGTAAGCATATATATAGATTAAAAGCAGTTACAGTTAGAAAGACAGATTATGATCCAGATTCCTTTAGGGCTCCTTTTCCAGGCTAAGAGAGAAAGCTAAGTGAGAACATGGGTATGTTTTGCTTTCCATTGCCAGCAATGAGGATGCCCTGCTTGAGTATTGAAGACTGAACTTGCTAGATGATCACAGCCAAATAATGTATCAAGAGTGCTCAGTTGGCTATAAATATTAATATTTTACCAATTTAAAATGCATAATAGATTGGACTTTTTTTACAATAACGGGGGGGAAATTTTAGAATGCAATTAAAGTGCTGAAGGGAAATAATTGCTGCACTGATTGCTTGTATCAATGCACTTGAAGATTTAAGTTTATATTCTAACATATATGCAGTTGCTGCTAGTTTTCATTTGACACTTTGAACCCTGGTACAGATTGTCAAGTACAAAATACATGTGCCTTGCATCATTTGTAAACAGTGCACAGCATTGAAACTGGTGCTTTTCTCTGCAAAGCATATGGAAATGATGACTGGATAAGGAATGGGTTTCCATGTAATTTGCCAAGCAGCAATTGAAAACATTGATATGACATTAACAGCTGAAGCAAGGCCTTATGTATTTCATACTTGGCACATTTGTATGTGAACACAAAAGATCAAGCTCTGCCTCCCTCAGTGTAGCTGGTGGGAAGAAAACTGAAGATTGGTTGGACTAGGGGAATACATAACTCAGAGCCTAGACCAAAAAGACAGCTGTGTGATGTTGGTAGGTAAGGAAGATAGAAAAGCAAGGGGATATAGGATGCTAGTAAGGGGCCCTTGAACTGATAAATTGAAGGGGGCTAAATTACTGCTTTGAATTAAACAACTAAATATGCACTACTTTCTTATAATGCTGTTAGACAGAAGTGCTATTATATTTTTCACATTACTTAGTTTTCTTAAAGTCTCCACCTATGGTGACTACTAATGCATTGCTGGGGGGGGCAATAGATTATACAGATAAGCATACAAATGCATATGCTTTTAAAATTTAGAAATACTATAATTTAAATAGAAACACAATACCTCTCATCATCATAGTAGGAGAAACTGTGACCTGGGTGCCTGCTCAGTCTGCTGTCCAGGTGCTAACTGCTTATGGGCAACTTCCAGCTCCCTGCTTTCCCTTCTTATACTTCTCTCTCTTTAAAGCAGGCTTGGACCGTACAGCCCTTCAAAGGGAGGACTGCCCTCTGTAAATTATGACACATAACTACGCTATCTCCATCACTGTACACATAGAATTAATTTATGTATTTAGCTTTCTTCAGTTCCTTCTCATCTAAAAAAAAAATCAAGGAAAGATCCAAAAGAAATCAGAAATGTCATTGTTCCAATGAGAAGTGCAAGAAATCATGAGAGAGATTGCCTGATCTATAGTGTTTGGTGTACCATATATAAATGAAAACATATATAAACAGGTATCTCTTTAGACTAGGCCACCATTAAATTAAATGAGAGTTTGCACACATGTACACCCATGTGCTAATACTTTGCAATTTTCATATTGCACTTGCACTTGTATAACTGTTGTTTTGGCCTTTTTACCCTCTGATACAGAGTTGTTTTATATCAGGGACTGTTCTTCGAAAGGCCTAAAAAAATAATGATAAAGGAGCCATCACAGGCAAAGCATGTGTTAGTAATGCAGACAGCAAGGGCAAAATTCATCCCAGGTGTCACTCCACTGTAGTTAACTCAGCATATTAAAAGGGTACATTTAGAACAGTCTTCATCTAACTCTTTGTTGGCAAAGAGTTTATAAAGCAGATACTTTTTTCTACACAGCCTGCAAAGCAGCTGGGAAGGCAAAGTGTACTTAGATCATTGTTATACTCAAAAACAGTATACCCCAGGGTAGCATCTTTTTCAGCAGTGTTCATTGTTCTTTATTTACTACTGCCAACTTAAAATGATGACACAAAAGGAGGCAATATGCCAAGTAATGTCATTTTTTGCTTTTTGTTCAGCCCACGAGATGAATTTACTTTCAGGTTTAAACTTCCATTTCTCGACCCACCATTTTTATTAATATGAAGAAATATGCCAAGCAGAAATAAAATGAAGGTAAATTCAAACGTTGACTTTCATGTGTGAAAAGAACTATAATTTCCTTTATGACAATAATAGAACAATGGCAGAGGACAAAACTGACAAGGTGCTAGTTATTAATTGATTCCATTTATATAATATATAGATGATCCATAACCATCTCTTGCAATTGTTAAACTAAAACTTATTCACCGTACATCAGCAAACCATCTGTTGTGTTTTGCAACAGAAAATCTCTTAACATGCAGTACAAACAATGTAGATTCACATTCACCCACATAATCTTGTCCTACTATACTTCTTTCTTTAAACGTTCTAACCCACAGGTAGCCAACATTGTGCCTTCCAGATGTTGTTGGTCTTCGCTCCCATCATCCCTGACTATTGGCTATGCGACTAGGGCTGATGGGAGTTATAGTCCATCAACACCTGGAGGGCACCATCTTGGCCTCCCCTACTCTAACTAATGGTAGAATTTCACAGCCTTGTTACCTTCTGTTTTTAATTAAATATTGTTTCATTATGGTTATCAATAGTTTCATCAAATTTTACATCTTGATTCATACAGAGTAGAGATGCTAACAAGTCTAGTTAAATTAATAGCAGAACTCAAACTTGCAACCACACTAGGAAATCAACCAATTTTAACTTGATCCTCCATCAAAACTCACTGCCCATCCATTCCCAGCCTTGCTGATGAATTTAGCCAAGACAGTGTAAACTGTAATGGCAGTAGGATCCTAGATTTAGGTTCCCCTAATGCAGTGCTATTTGCAAAGAAAATGCTGAGGTGAATTAGTGGCTTGCCTGTCCTTCCCTACCTCAATTGTAGTGTCGTTTCATAGGTTATCAGAGTTGCATGGGAGTCACTTCTGTATGGCTGGATCTCACAGCTGTCAACTCCTGCATGGAAGAACCATGCAATTCAGTTGAACACTGCCATTCCTTTCATCCTTTTCTTTTGCCACATTGCACACACGTCTCTATGCTGCTTTATAGGCCAAACATGACTAGGAGCTATGTATCCCTGCAGGCTAATATTCCTAGTATTTTACCAATTTAAGATGGCTTCCTTGCAATTTCGAGTTAAGAGCTGTTGGAGAAAAATGACAGTTTGGTCCTAGCACAAAACTGTTCATCATGAATAGGCCCTGACATTCTAATGTTGTTGGAGGATGTCCATAATGTACTGAATCTTCTTTCTGTGCCCAAGCAAGCATCTCACTACCTTTCATGGAAGCACTGAATAAGTAAGGACCAAATAAGGATTTAGCCCATGGTTTAGACAGCTATAACCCATCAACATACATCTGGACTGACTCATTTAAAATGTCTTGGCTCCACACTGTTTAAAGTAAAAAAAAAACCTGAAGCCAATGCTAGAATATCCTTGGCTGCAAATTAGCACACCTTTGCCCTGTTTACATTTCTAATTGGGACATATTATTTAACAGATTTTGTTGATTGTTCTTATGTCTTACCAGAGTTCCACACTTATATAAACAGAAGACTATTGTGGCTGGAGTCTTCCAGACTGAAGTGTTATCATTTAAGTTATACAATATGTTGGCAAATATTTGCTTAAATCTATGCATGAAGTTATAACTAACATATATTAGATAGAATTAAAGGTTGCCCATTCAAAATACCAAATACACTATGCAGTGTTTGCAGTCACAGACAGAAAACTTCTGTTTGGCTGAGTAAGATTAAGGCATTGAGAACCCTCTGTTTTGTGTTTCAAGATGACCCCCAAAGTAGCAGACACATATTCACATATGTACACAGCTAGGAGAAGATGTACCCATTTTGCTAGTCTTTAAGGTACTACAAGACTCTTTATTATTTTTGCTGCAACAGACTAACATGGCTCCTCCTCTGGAAAATATTTTCTGAGATTTCCTAATGGAACTCATCTTTGGTGCTCCAAGAATCATGATTCAAATGTCAGTGGTGGCTGTCATTTCATCTGGAAATTTTATTAAACCTGTTTGTTTTGTAAGGCTGAAATCCTAGACACACTTACTTGCACAAGTATCATTGAAAATAGTGGACTTTGCTTCCAAGCAAACAACATGTATAGATGCAGTCACACATGTTTTGTATGGCAAGCAACAAATATAGACCCAAACTTCTGAGTATATAGACACCTGTCTGCTAGAGGTGGGTAGAAACTTACAATATTGCCCAGGTAAGTAGCAGCTCCTCCTCTCACATACTACAACACTTGAGCTAAGAGTGCTGTTCTGTTATTTCAGGTACTTATGAGAATTAACCATGATAGCATTGAAATATACTTTGCAGCTTAGGGAAAATAAGAGAAAGGAAGACAGCAAGCAAAGGACAGATGGATGTAATACAAAGCAGTGGACAGATAAAATCAAACATTTGCAAGCCTTATATTCAGAGGATAGAATGTTTACTTATATTAGCTTTATTAAAAGGGTTCTTATTGAATTTTGAAACTCAGAGAGTATAGATCTCTCATAGTAGCCTTCGCCAATCTGGCAACTTCCAGATATTTTGAACTACAGTTCCCATCAGCCCCAGCCAGCATGGCCAATAGTTAAGGATGATAGGAATTATAGTCCAAAATATTTGGGGGGCACCAGGTTGGGAAAGGTTTTCTTACAGTTTTAACATGGAGTAATTTTTGGGAAATGCATACATCATATTTCCTGTCTTACACTTGTGTAGTCTACTGTGTAATAGGTTTTGTTTAAAAAAAGTGTTTTAAACATTCTTAAAAGTATAACTGTACAGGGAACATACACTGATTTCCAAGGTTTAAAACAGGTACGGAGAGCCTGTGTCTCTTCATATATTGCTGAACTGCAACCATAACCCCTGATTACTGACTATGCTGGCTGAGACTGATGTGAGTTGGGGTACAGCAACATCTGGAGGGCCACAGGTTCCCCACTCTGTTTTTTAAAAAAGGTTTCAGGAGCGTTTACAGCCTATGAAATGGGTGAGATAGGTAGTGCAGAATGGACGTAATATGCCATTAGGAGTTGAAACAATATTTATATATAATTCACGAGACAGATTGCTTGCTTCTTGTAAACAAAACTTTAAGAAAAAACGTTAACAAAGCAAATACGGCTCCCTTCTCCACTAACATTTTCCTATTTGCAGCTTGGTGCAGAATAGGATATCTGGTGCAAAGTGCAAAGGATGCAGCCCTGAAGATGTGACATGTTTGGGGCATGGGGGAATCTGGTCTGAGTGCAGAAGAATTACATTCCAATTTAGGAGTTCTGCTGCTTGGAATGTTTTGGCATATTCCTTACTATGCTCTCAGAGTGCACTTGCCCTATGATAAAAGGACTCATTTGACTACTTTGCTTCAGATCTGATTAAAGATACTAACAGTTGTGTATTCTACAGTGATAGCAAAATAATTATCTGTCTTCAGAATGAACAGTATGTTCACATCCAATATGAAAGCTAGAAATAAAGTTACTTAAGCAAGGGCTTCTTTGAATATGGCAGTTTATTTCACAATAGTTCATGTGAAAAACAAGTAGGGAAGGGCAGAGCTACCCAATGATGGTCTACTTGTCTCTAAAAATAAAGGGAGATCTCATTGCCACAAATCTGACTGAAGGGATGCAAAACTATACAGAACTCATGACTTGTTGTCTCACTCACTCAGTGTGCCTTAGGTAAGGTAAGGCACAAGGGGTTTATTGTAGCCTTACTCTCTGCACACACCTCTTGCACATGATTCATGGCTATAGCTAGTTTCGTGCAGGAAGCAGGGACAGATCACGTCTGAGCCTGAACACTTTGTAGATGGGCAAATGATGGTGCTTTCTGTGGGTTTCCTTGCAAAAATTTGTCTATCCAGAAATATCTAAAAAAAGTTTAGATTAATAGATTTAATTAATAAATAATAAATATTCAGGTCAAATACTTGTAAAATATAACATATTACAATAAAAAACAAAAGATATTTTAGCAATGATGCCATACAGCATTTGGCTCAAACTGGATCCCCCTCCCAAGTTTGTTATTTCAATAAACCACATTTAACAAAACAAAGATAGCAAGTGAAAATATGAACAATTCAGTCTGTTCTCCCTGATGTACACTGTATTTTTAAAATTTCTTCAGTTTATCTATAATGGCATTCTAAAAATTAAAATTAAAAATTAGTATCTAGAAAGAGGCTGGCTAACTTACACGTAGCAGGTTGAGTTTGCATGTGATCTTGAACGTCAACAGCGAATTTGTGGAACTGACTGTGGAACTGTTGGACAGAATTCTTGAGACCAAAAATATCATTAGAATGGGATATTATGGTTCTGTTCATCTGACTGACACAGTTCCAGAGACTGGAGACATGTTTGTTTAATCCCTCCTTTATCCTTTGAAGGCTGCTAGACACAGAATCTAATTTGTTGCAGGTTTTTTCAACATGAGACACTCTTCCCTCCAAATCTGAAACACCAGGCAATTTCTCTTGACATTTGTTCAGGTTATAAAATACTTTCTCGTTCAGCTGTTCCATCCTCTCCTTCAAGTCATCACAACAATTACTATTTGGGCCAGCTTGACTGCCCACTGTTTTCTGTATTTCATCTATCTTTCTGAACACACCAAGCTGTGTCTTTTCACATGTCGAATTGATACCTAGAAGTTGCTCATTACAGCTGCTCAAACCACCCTGAAGTTTTTTAACACTGTTATCAATGACATTCAGACCATAACGAACCATTTGCAACTCCTTTTGAAGTTTCTGAATGTCACGTTGGCTGCCTTTAATTAAATTAAATTTCTCACTTACAGAACCATTTAAAGATTTTAAAAGAGCAGAATTATCCTCTGTTTTAAAAAACAATTGATCATATTTACTGTTACAGTTTTCTATGTCCCTCTGGAGGCCCTCCACATTGTGAGGTACAGACTGGCATTTCTGCCAGCAAAAATTTTCAATGTCTTGTAGTTTGTTCTTTACAATATTAATCTCAGAGGCAAACTGATCATTTTCAGATTCCAAGTTACTGTGTAAGATTGATCCTGGACCAGTAACTCTCTCATCTCGATCTGTGGTGTTAGCAGTATTTAGAATAGTAGCACCCAGACTGGTTTCCAGTGCCTGAAGCTTTTTGTCAAGTAAGTCTCTTAGTTCATCAACTTCTGTAGCTATAACATCACGAAGAGTTTCTTCAATGTAAAAGCAGTGTTGTTCACCATTTCTCTCTGTAACATTGATCCTGGCTTCTACTTCCTCCCATTTTGCATCAAAGTTGTCTTCCAAATATGGAGTGGAAATGTGTTTTATTTCATTATCTATTCTGGCATTTAAAATCCTGTTTGCTTCTGTAGTTCTGTCAATCTTTTCACCCAAATGTTTTAGCTGCTGTCCAAAGTCATTCCTTTCTGTATCACTGCAACAAAATGACTGGTTTGATGGTGCTTTGATAAGAGTCTGAAGATGTTTTATTTCTTTTCTCAGGCCATTTTCTTTTTCTCCAATAAGTTCTCTTATTCCTAAACAGCTGGCTTCATGATCATCACAGTGCTGCTGAATATCCATTAGTTTGTACTCACAGGAATTTTTCAGATCTGCCATTTTCTTCTCAAATCCTTCCAACATTTCCTCTCTCAGGGCTTCAAACTTAGCATCTATGTATTCCTGATATAACTGGCCACTGGGCATCATTACTGTTGGGGCCTGGGCTGCTTCTTGGAGCTGTTTCAATTGTCCTTCATAGCCATTCACTTTCCCCTTCAGTTCTTCCAGCTTGTCATTTTTCTCCATCAAGACATCTACTTGTTCAGGTTTTACCATTTCTATTCCAGATTCTTTTTTATCTTTATTTCTAAATGGATTAACATTCTCTGTTTCACCCTCAGCCATACTATCAGGCCCTGGATGATCATGAAGGTTGTTCAACCATAATACAAGCATCCGACTTGCATCTTCTTGCACAGAAAGCTTTAGGTTTTCATTCACACCTGTTAAGGAGGACTGAAGCTCTAGAACAGTCTGTGTAAGTCGGAACACTTCATCCTCAAGGAGCTGCATTTTTTTATCCTGCAAGTCCTTTTGTTCTAGCTTTGGATTAGAGTCTGAGGAAAGAAAAAAAATGTGGAAACAGCATTTTAATTTCTTCTACCAATAGCTAGAAGAATACCAATAACTAAAAGA
This sequence comes from Rhineura floridana, assembly GCF_030035675.1. Classification (NCBI taxonomy): domain Eukaryota; kingdom Metazoa; phylum Chordata; class Lepidosauria; order Squamata; family Rhineuridae; genus Rhineura; species Rhineura floridana. The sequence continues at coordinate 242,768,314 of NC_084480.1, forward strand.
AGGAGAACAAATTGGGTTTTATTTTTGCACCTTGATGTATATCACTGCTAGAAAACCATATGTAGCCTATGTTTCATTCTTTTTCACTTCCATAAGCAACATGACTGTTCTGAGCGTTCAAGTTCTTTCTTTCTTTTTGCACCACTATAAATCGCCATACAAATATATTGAATGGGATTTCCTATAGCATGTGCATTTTTATGTGTTGACATATTATACATGCACTAATGTGTGCACTTAAATAGAAGCCCACAAATGCAACATATCCTACAGTTCAGTCTTATATACTATAGATAAAATCAAATACCTTGCTGTTAAGAGATATTACTGTAGTATACATATCTATGTATGTTCAGTTAATGATGAATTCACTCTCTCCAATGTTTGTTACAACATAAAAATAATATAAATCCAGTAGCCTCTTTTGGTTCAAAAGTATATTTTTAGGATCAACTCTAGTTTGGGGAGAAAATATTGTGAACTTAGAAAAGCACCTTATAGCTAAGCTGTGCTTCACCTCTCAATCAGTGTATTCCCAAGTAGTTCCAGTTAAATGCAGAGAATGACTTCAGGATCGAAATTATATTAAACTAAACTTGTCCCAAAAAATCCAAGATAACTAGCAGTTTGAGGAAGAAAAACATGATTGTGTGAGACCGTTATAAGGATTTCCCCCTCTAAATTGCTGCTTTAATACTTCGCTACATGCTTTACAACAAAGGCAGGGAGTCTGATTTTGGATGTTGTTGGAATATAATTCTTATCAGCCCCGCCAATATGGCCACTGCTCAGGTATGATGAGAATTGTAGTCCAGCAATAGGTTACTGGTTCCCCACTCCTTTAACAGCACCAAACTAAAATATGATGCTCAATATATACAAAAAATATAATACTGATTTCAGACTATATCATCTGTGCTGACCACATTAATCTGCAGTCCATCATTCAGAGCACCAAGGATAACTACAGGGAGTTAACTAACACACACACACACACACACACACACACACACACACACACACACACAGAGAGAGAGAGAGAGAGAGAGAGAGAGAGAGAGAGAGAGAGAGAGAGAGAGAGAGAGAGAGAGAGAGAGAGAGCTTCTATGGGGAAGCATCCTAAATTGCCCTTCAAAGTACTGAAATAGATGGGCATTGCTTATTCAATGGATCATCTTTAGCTAAAGCTGCACAAGTGAGACTACTGCACCTAAAATTTGAACATTTTCCCAACAATGAAAGAGAAATGCCTTTAACATGACATCAGAGGAAGGGAAATCAGCTCCTATCCATACATATGCCAAGTAAAATATATTCTGCTGAAAGAAAGGGAAAAGACCAGCAGAAGCTGCCCGTGTAAAAGCAAGAATTTCTGCTTCTGCACCAACATGAACCAGTGCTGGTATGAGAGCCATAACTGAGCCCCTTCCCCCAAGTTCTTCATCCTGGGCTCTATTTCTAGCTTAAAAATCATAATTAACTTATCAAGCTAGTGAAGAGCACTAGCATTAAAAACTTCTATCCTTATAATAGAAAAACAAGCTCCTTCCATATAGCACTCTGAAAATATCACTGATATTATAAATTTACAAGACTGTACTCTGAAATAAGCTCATGGACACTGGGGATGCTCCCAGAAGAGTGGCTCCCAGCATGATCCAATCATTGCTCTTCTGTTGTAAGCTACAAATGGAATTAATTTTCCACACTATTGGCCAATGTACTGCACTTTTTCTGTGTGTATATCCCACTATGTTCTCTCTACATCAGTAAGTGTGATACAGCTGCTGGGGTGTGACCAACACACATTCATTACAACCTTTGTGGTGCAGGCCATTTTATGACCCCCACTTATTTTTAAAATTAACCTTGATTATTGCTAAAATGCTTTCCTGGCTATTTTGTTTATGAAAAAGTATAGTGTTATAACACCATCATGTTAATTTATTTTAATACTAAAACACTATACTATAACAGTACTATAGTGCTATAATACTATACTATTAAAAAACTAATTTAAAAAAATACGTTCAGTTACCGCCATTTTAGCAACATGGTTAATGATGGTGAGCAGAGTGGTTTGTTTGTTTTTTAAAAAAACCCACATCTATCTATCTATAAAAAAAAGTATAATGAGCCATATCCAACACTGCAGCTCTGCTGGCAAAAGGAATTTCTGTGCCTGCAATGGAGCTTGCTCTTTTTCTCCTATCCCCTCTAGCCCACTGCACACTCTCAAAATTAGCTCCAGAAGATTGGGGACCCTCAGGAGCAGTTGTAGGAGGCTTATGGGATGGAGGAGAGGAAATGGAAATCCCATTGTCCCAGCAGACTCCCCACTGGTGAGCATTAGTTACAACCCAATCAATGTGTACTGAGTTGTTGGGAGGAAGGGAGGGCTATAACTTTAATAAATAATAAATAAGTTCACTTCCCCAGTCTGTTACTGTTCTTTTCAAACCCTCACCTTGTTAAGATATGAGTAGCACTAAAGGCACCTAAACCTGTGGAGATTGTGCTCCTCTTCCATTCTTTGGAATAAGAATTTCTGTGGTTTGTGAAAAGACAAAAGAACCACAGGGAAAATGCAGGATGACAATAATTGAATGCCCCATAAAAAGTGAATAAATAAAGTGCAGTGATTCTACACTGAAAGCTTAATGTGGAAGTACCCTGATTAGTAAACATCAAGCTCAGTCTGCTAAACACTTTCAGTGGAACAGATTAATCATGTTTTACTTCTTGAACTAGTAATGAAATGCAGTTCAGAAATATGTATCAAAAATCAAGCACCCACTCTTTCCCAAGAAAAAAATGTAGATAAAAGTAATTTAACGTGGCTCCATTCAGCTATGGGATCCTTTGTGTTGGAAAATCACCTGATTCAGCCTATATATAAAATGATAGCAGCAGCAACAATAACCTACCTCCCAGGGCTGATGAGACTGATGAATGAGACAGGTATAAATAAAGCACTTTGAACAATGAAAGTGCTACGCAAAATACAGACAAGGAAAATAGCACGCACTGTCATGCATACCAAGATCCAAAGAAATGTTACCCAAGCTTGTCTTGATATCATCTGCTGGTAGCTCTGCTGGATAAACAACAGGCCTTGGCTCTTGTGGTGCGCCTTCTTTGCAATCTACACCCATGTATCCAGGGCAGCATCTCCATTCCAGTTCTGTTACTGTTTTATATGCTACTGTATATTTAGGTCTGAAACTTGTACGATACCTGCAATAAATAAAATAAATAAAATAAAAATGGGTGGCATTAAAATACTCTAGAGATCTTTATTGTATTTCTGAAATAAAACACACACAAAAATTCAAGAAATTTCTTATAGAGAAGGAAGCACAATGGCAGAACAGGAAATTATCTGACCAAAGAGTCCTAAGTAAGCTTAGCATTCATGGAATAAAAGAAGAAGCCCTCTTGTGGATCAGGAACTAGTTAAGTAACAGGAAGCACAGAGTGGGAATAAGTGGACAGTTCTCCCAATGGAGGGATGAAAGTGGAGCCCCCCAAGAATTGGTATTCAGACTTTTTTTGTTTAACTTATTCAAAAATGATCTATATTAAGGGATGAGCAGTAGAGTTGCCAGGTCAGAAGCATCCCGAACCCTGACATTTCAGGGATGGGTGTGATGTTCCTATATTAATGTATATATGGTAAGTGTTGTTGTTTAGAAGATACATGGTAAGTGGAGTGAAAGAGGAGGGGGAGTGAATGGGCAGTAGAATGCTAGATGATTGGCTGAGTGTTTAAAATGGCTGAACGTATAAAAGGAAGAGAGAGAGTGGAATCTGGGGGGAGAAGAGAAAGAGTGGGTTGTTTGGTGGGGTTTGAGAGAGTTGTTTGCCAGGAGAGAGTGGAGAAGGAGGGGGGTGGAGTTCGGATTAGTATTGAGTAAAACCATATGCTTATGTGCCTTAAGAAGAAATCTTGTTAATCTTGTTAGTTTTGTTATCTTTAATAAATACTTAATTTGGTTTACCAAAGGCCTGATCCTTGGCTGGGGTTTCACAGACCAGAAGGGAGGGTAAGGTAATGACCAAGGCTGAAGGGGAACTGTAACAAATGGTGGCAGCGGTGAAGAGAATAACAATACCAGTATTCAGAGTCTCTGGGAATACTAGTATTAGGACGTGACTGGTGGTTGCCTAGCAGGGGGATCTGTTGAGATCTGTGCTAGAGCGGGGAGAGAAAAAATAAAAAAGGACAGTCCGGACTGGTGGAGTCCCTGGTGGTGCCTAGTGACAGGCAGTAGCCACGCGCAGGTAGGAACCTGACAGGGAGAGCCAGGGAAGGGCGCCACAATGGGCCCTAGTGATGTCATTAATCATGATACATTAAGCATCAACCACAGTAGCTTGGAGCATACCATTCAAACAAAAACATTTCTCTTGTTGGAGTAGATATGGTTAGGATTGTACTGTTGGTAAGGCATGACTAGGGATCCTTTGCAAAGATATCCATATCCAAGCAGAGTTAGCAACCCTGTGCCTTGAATGCCCTGCCCCTGCCTTTTCATATGGCATCTTTACAGATTTGACCCTTCACTTCAGAAAGAGGTTTGAGAAATGAATGAAAGATTGTCTACCCCTTTCTGCCTACCCTGTGGGCCGCTATAAACTCATTCTGACAGCCAGACCAATTCCAGTGAGTAATAACTGACAGAGAAAAAACACTACCTTCAGAAGCAGTAGCTTGGGAACAACAGCAATTGCAGCCACACTTCCCAGCATGTGAATTCTCTTTTACCACTATTGGGCAAGAAACAAACTGTCATGCAACTAACAAGGTGCATCACCAGTGGGTTTAAGGGGATTGAGCTGGGTGCATGGAACCGCTGTTGTTGCTTCTATGGATGTAAGGGAGTGAGGTTAAAGGTAAATGAAATGCAAACAGAAAAATAAAAATAAAAGACAGTGATGATTTCCTAAATGAAATACCATACCAACCACCATAAGATTCCTATGAGTAAGGCAGAACACTTGGCATCCCACAACCAGCCAGGATTCCTAATCAAAAATCAAAACTAAAAAATCCTGGCAGCTAGTTAGCCAAGGTCACAGAACCCGCCATGCAGCGCAACCTGACCCGGGGGCTGCAGTTAGTGCAGAATGCTGTGATACAATTGCTGATATAGACCCTATCAGCACGTAATATCTCCCCTCTGAAATCTGTACTGGTTGCCGATTTGCTACCAGGCCATGTTCAAGGTGTGCTTTCCATGTTATGGGTGCCACATAGTACTTGTTCTGCTCTTGTAAGAAATCGATCCTTAAGTGTGGCAGCACCTAATCTTTGGAACCCCCTCTTATTGACATTAGGTAGGCACTTTCATTGTAGTTTTTTTGGCACTTTCTAAAAACAATTTTTTAAAGGAAAGCTTACCCAGACATGTAGAAGTTATTTTTTTATGTTTTTGTTGGTTTTATTTTGAACGTTTTTAAATACCTGTTTTTGCCAATAATTGTACTGTTTTAATTCCTTCTGTAAACCACTTTGAAGTTTTTTACAACAAAGCAGTATATAAATGTTGTAAATAAAATACATAAATAAATTTCAGAGTCACTGTGGCCCTTGGGTCTATTTCCTCTTTTAGGAACAAAGGAATGTGCCTTATATTGACACAGGCCATTTGGTACCATCTAGCTCAGTACTGATGACATGAACTAGCATTGGCTTTCCAGGATTCTAGGCAATAGTCTTTTCCAGAAATTGAATTTTGGACCTTTGCATGCAAAGCATATGCCCTACTACTGAGCTACAGCCCTTCCCCTGTTTAAAAAAGTATCTTTTAAAATTGTTCTTTTCATTTCACTAATGAACTCACAACATACCTAGAGCAAAAGCACACCATTCATTTAAAGCACATTCAACACACATTTGAAGCACATGAATCCCACCACAGAATCATGGGAACTGTAGTTTGTTAAGGGTGGTGACAACTATAACCATGAGGGGGAAACTGCACTGCCCAGGATTCCTTGGGAGAAGTCATGCACTTTAAATGCAAGTTGGATGTGCTTTAAATGTATTGTGTGGATCTACTTCATAAACTTAGCCTGCATGTAAATTGTTTTAATTAATTTTTTAAAATGGAAATCAGCTACAAAGTTTACTGGGTGACCAGGGGCTACTCACTGTCTCTCAGCCTAATCTGCCCCTCAGAGTGAAAACAGCAGAGGGGACCATGACTACCCCAAGAATGAAGGGCACACTTAAAATGTAGAAGAAACAATAATGTGCAGCCATACTGTGAAATCAGATACTTATCAGAACATAGTATGAGGAAATATTTATATAAGCATGACTGTAAAAATATTTATTATTTACATAATCTGAGTTCCAACATGTGTAACTACGCTCTCAAGGAACACAGCACAGGACTTCAGGCCACAGGTTGAGAAGGGAGTCTGTGTCTCGGTGCAAATCTTGAGGCAAAGAGATTTCTTCCTGCTTTTTGGTCAGAGCTCCTTCGCATCACCTCAGCTGTATTCTACTGCCCACTCCCTTGGGCCTAGGGTAGGTAATCTCTTCTACCTGTTGTTTCTCATAGCAGTAGGGACTTTTTTCTCTTTAGTTTAAAGTTATGAATGGGTTAATATATTAATGATGGATGCTGCCATGAACCCAGTAATTTTGTATTGCTATTCTTCACTTTTTTTTCAATAAAATAAAGTGTTGCTTTAACCTGGCTTGGACGTGCATTTCTTAAGGTTATATACACACTATTTAGGCACATTTCAGGGCAAAGCACCTGGTTTATCCCTAGCAAAAGATCCCCCTCCTCTCAAGTAGGTGTGTTTAATGGGATACATGGGTGACAGGTTAACACACTCAGGTTCCCAATAGACACATGCATTTACAGAAGCTTGATGAAGATGTTGATCCAGTGTTCAGCAGCTGTGAAAAAGGCAAATTCCATGCTAGGAATTGAAAATAAAACCACCAATACTATAATGCCATCATACAAAGCTACAGTGCAACTGTTTTTGGAATTGCTAGTCGGGCGGTATATAAATTTAATAAATAAATAAAAATAAAATAAATAAATAAAATACTCTGTATGCTTCTGGTTGCCTCACCTCAAAAATTATATTGTAGAGCTGAAAAGGTTACAGAAAAGGGTAACCAAAATGATCAAGAGAATGGAGGAAAGGTTGCAGCATTTGGGGATTTTTAGTTTAGAGAAAAGACAAGACAAGGTGACATAACAGAAGTGTATAGAACTATCCATGGCATGGAGAAAGTGGACAGATAAAAGTTTGGTCAACACTAATTTTATTGCCAATGATGTTTGATCGATTTTAGGGTAACTTTGTGTCGCTGATTCCGAATATGGCATCGGTTTTGCTAGATTGGCTCTAATTTTTGAGATAATAGATGCCCCCATTGAAAAACATAACAAATTCAAAAAATTTAATGGTCAGGCATAGCCTACCCACAAATGACATGGAAACTGTCTCAAATCATACAAGAGTAAACACATGAAATACCTAATAGCATTGTATTCAGTACAATAACATTAAAACAAAGTAAGCTGATTCAGATAATCACAATTAATGCATAGAAAAACGCTGTGTGTACGATTTTCTTTTATGTGGGGCATCAGGACAATCACGTTGGAGGCTCCAGCAGTAGTCTGCCATCATGTGTCTGTCCCATCTGCCTTGATACCTTTCCTCCATCACCTTTATATCCTGATGGAACCTCTCCCCTTGTTCCTCACTAAAATCACCAAGATTATCCGGAAATCTGTCTAAGTGGCTATGGAGATAGTGTACCTTTATGCTCATATTAGTACCCAAATGTTTAAAGTTAGTGAGCATGTTTTGCACCAATTCTTCATAATTGTCTGCTTTGTGGTTAGTTTTTCCATAGTCAGTCCAAGGAACGATCTCAAATGTATTTGCAGCAATCACCATCTTCGTCCAAGGCCTTAACAAATTGCTTCATCAGTCCAAGCTTGATATGGAGTGGTGGGAGAATGCTTTTTTCTCTGTCAACCAATGGCTTGTTAATGATGTTTGCTGCACCTACAGTCATGTGTTCCATTGAAGGCCATGTCACTTTTTTCCAATGATCTCGCTTTGCCCTACTATCCCATAAGCAGATGAAACAAGGGTACTTCGTGTATCCACTTTGCTGCCCAAGCAAGAAGTTCACCATCTTTAGAGCAACACAAATAGACCACTGGTGCTCATGATTGCAGAGCTTCTGCAAGACCATTTTGATATTTTCATATTCTTCTTTAAGTTTTGTTGAGTGAGCAATTGGAAGAGATGCATAGCGGTTACCATTGTGCAATAAAACACATTTCAAGCTTCTGGTGGAGCTGTCTATAAAAAGCCGCCAATCTTCTGGTCGATATTCCGGTAGTCCCATTTGGAGAAGAAGTCCAGGAATGTTATTGCAGTATACAAGTTCTTCATCTTGGCTGAAGTATGGAAGAAGTCCCTCCTCTCTTGTCCGATAAGCTGTTATGTTAGCTTCTGGCTGTAGACAGTTCTTTTCCATTAGCCTGGATGCTAAAAGTTCAGATGCTTGCTTTGACCGACTGAGGTCTCGTATCAGATCATTGAGTTCTTTTTGGGAGAACTGCTCAGGTGCTGAAAAGCTTCTTCATATCCACTTCCAGGGCTACCACCTGTGCTACACTCCATGTCCAGCATTTCCTCGACATCTGACAATGGAAGGTCAGGCAGTGAGGTAAACATTGGTATGGGAACGTCTTCACTGTGTGGCACAGGTTGCCTTGCTGAGTCCAAATCAGGATACTCCCACTTATGTTTCTTGTAGTGATTGAAGCCTTTCACATTCACAACACAAAAATAACAATCATTGTAATGGTTTTGCGGCTCTCGCCACACCATAGGCACACCAAAGTTTAAGCGTTTCCTTTCTCCATTTTTCCACTGTCGTAGGCACTCTACACAGGTTTTGCAAACCTTATGGGGAGCCCAAGCTTCACTCCAAAATAAACAAGATATGCTTGTTTTACAAAGTCAGCGATGTTTTTTCTTTGTTTTTGCAGAGTGTATTCGCCACAAATGTACAGTAGGGCCCCACTTCCCGGCGCTCCGCTTCCCGGTGTTCCGCTAATGCGGCGGCTTTTGTTTTCAATTTTGAAGCCAATTTTGCAGCTTTTGCAGCATTTCTGTGTCATTTTCGCACAACGCGCCCCATTAAAGTCAATGCGGTTCTGCTTTACAGAGTTTTCCGCTTTATGGCGGGGGTCCGGAGTGGAACCCGCCATATAAGAGGGGCCCTACCGTAGCAGAATGCATTAGGATTGTTTAAGCAGCCTCTTCATGACGAACTCATATTCCTCTTCACACACACACACAAAAGTATCAATATGATATTATATGCAATGGATAAACTTGCAAAACAATGTTCAAGAGTAAAAAGACAGACCAAACCCTGCTGCATATGTCAGCAGCTACAGGTCGTTTCTTTGTTTTTGCAGAGTGTATTCGCCACAAATGTACAGTAGGGCCCCGCTTCCCGGCACTCCACTTCCCGGCGTTCCGCTAATGCGGCGGCTTTCATTTTCAATTTTGAAGCCAATTTTGCCGCTTTTGCAGCATTTTTGCGTCATTTTCACACAACGCGCCCCATTAAAGTCAATGCAGTTCCGCTTTACAGCATTTTCCGCTTTACGGCGGGAGTCCAGAATGGAACCCGCCGTATAAGTGGGGCCCTACTGTAGCAGAATGCATTAGGATTGTTTAAGCAGCCTCTTCGTGATGAACTCATATTCCTCTTCACACACACACAAAAAAGTATCAATATGATATTATATGCAATGGATAAACTTGCAAAACAATGTTCAAGAGTAAAAAGACAGACCAAACCCTGCTGCATATGTCAGCAGCTACAGGTCGTATTGGGGTACAATCATCATTTGAGGGGTATCCATTATCTCAAAAACTAGAGCCAATTCAGCAAAACTAATGTCATTTTTGGATTTAGCACCCCCAAAATACCCTAAAGTCATTCAAACATCCTTGGCAACTAAAAAAACATTTTTTTTTTGTTGGGCTGTGTAATGTGCAGAGTGCCCCAACTAGCCCCAACACTTGAAGACTTCCAGGGTTTAATTTCCAGGCAGAGTTTAGCCTCAGAATCTCTCCTGTTTAAAAATTAAACTCTGCCTTCAGGCTATGATCCACAAACCACTGCAGCAGAATCATTTAGATGGACATCTACCAGCACAAGATGGTATCCTTGGGTTGTATTCAACTAAGAGTAGACCCATTAAATTTAATGAACCGAAACTAGTTGTGTATTAACTTCAATGGGTCTACTTTGAGTGGGATTAGCATTGAATACGACCCCTTGTACCCAACATAACATAAATTAATCTAGAAAAACTACCACCCACTAGATCCATATTCAAAATTCTCTCACACCAATGACATTTAAAGAACCCTGTTGGATCTAACCAAGGGTCTACATAACCCAGGCAAAAGGAATGAGAGAACTCAACCTGTAAACTTCTTAAGAATTCCCTCCCAGCCTGACCAGCAACAGGAGACAAGGAGGCACCAGGGCAAGCACAGCCCCTCTTTCAGTTACCCTCATTTCTTCCTCAGTCAAAAAATGCCAACCTTACCGAGCCCATTCCTTAGAGGTCTGTGCTAGAACCAGGCGCTTCCTGGCAGCAGCCTTTTTCAGAAAGGGTGGGGATCCTTTTTTTTGCCAAAGGGCCACACTCCCTAGTAGAGAACCTTCTGGGGTCACCAGCCAGTGGCGGGTGAGGCCAGAGCCAAAATTAGATCAAGCAAAAATAGAGGGGGGGGGGAGAGGGAAAATCGGGGAAACACGTAGCTTTGTATAACAGGCAATATGCCAGCCACACAAAAGTCAGAGGCCATGGAATCATAAGAGTAGGAAAGGGCTGAAAAGGCCATCAAGTCGAACCCACTGCTCAGTGCAGGTTTCTGCACGCACATACCCTCACCTCTTCCCTTGCTCTATTCAGGCAAATAGGAGTCATTATCACAGTTCAGGGACATATCCCAGACAGGCAAAGCAATGGAAATGGACTGCCTTCAAGTAGATCCAGACTTATGGTGACCCTACGAATAGGATTTTCGTGGTAACTTCCTTGGCACTGTCACTACTGCCCATTTGCTTTCAAACTGTAAGCACTCAGTTCCAGTGGGTCTTTTTAAAAACTCTGTAAGTAAGGAATAGTGCCTGCTTTTCTTTTTTTCTCCTCCCTCTCCATCCCTTTTCCTTTTGTGCTGTATCTTCTAGACTGCAAGCTGGAGGGAAGGGATGGACTTATCACTGACATATGCAAGCTGCTCTGAGAAACCCCCCCCCAAGTTTGGGGCCTGCATGGCCATCCACAGGATGATGGCAAGACAAGTGCAAGCTCCTCCTCCCCTTGTCACTCTTTGCAAGCTTTGAGAAATCCGGTGAACGAGGCACAACTGCAAGGAGGAGGAGGGGCAGCAGTGGGCCCCTTACTTGGGCATGGATCTTGGCAGATGCCTAGTGGTATTGACACCTGATGTCATCCCCCTGAATAGTACCCTTATTTCATTGTTTTGTTGTCAGTGGTGTAGTGGAGCAGGAATGTTGGAAGCTTAGCTCCAATGTTTTTAAAAGACATTCTGGTGTTCTGCTTTTTGCAGTAAATATATGTCGGGAAAATTGCTCACTTGTCCTTCGATCTGTTTATAAACTATTAAAAATGAGCCTGACTGCCATGAGAAATGGCAGGGCATGTGTGCAACATGGTACATTGACATGGTTCAATGTTGTATCCCCTCATCCTTCCTCCATGGAGGATTCGGAGGCACACACAGGTGTGGCTTACCCCTTTTTATCTTCATAATATAACTGGGAGGTAGGGTAGGCTCAGACAGTGATTAGCCCAAGGTTTATAAACCGGTTTAATGTATTTTCATTATTCTCTCGCCATGTCTCCAGAAGGTTGTCCACAGCATATGAGTGCTGTTGGAATAGGCAAATATTGCATGGTCACTTTAAGGCATATTTGGGGGATATCCCATGTACCTGTTTTAACACAATGTAACTTCCTTATGGGCGGGGTTAGTTACCTGGTTTCCTCCTTCCTTTGTCCTGGGGGATTTTTGAATATTCTCCATTGCTGATCTTCCTACCTTTGAGAGAGGCTGCATGGCATGATGCTCTCTCTAAGAGCATCATTACAAACACCAAGATGGATTGAGACTTCTATATTTTTCTTTCTTCTAAGCTAGAGCCTATCTTCTTCTGAACATGTGAAGAGGTTGTGAGTAAACATTCTTTTCTTTTACCTAAAGGATTGTGCCTGTTGTTATTTAAACCCAGGGAAGGTGGGCTGGTTTATATTCTCATTCTGCTGCTTGTATTTTTACAACTCTGCTAAGAAATAGGACCAACCAAATTAGTTCCTATTTCTGTGTGTATTTTTATAATACCGAACAGGTTATGTTGCCCAGAAATAGTTGAGAATTAAGCCAGATTTTTCAGGTTTTATTTTAAGTATTTTTGTGTGTTTTGTTTTCCCCTTTGCTCTGTATCAGGCACCAACTTTAAAAGAGACTAATTTTTGCTGCAGTTACTTCCTTGAGTTGTTTTAGCATAACAAAAGCTCTTCTCAGACCAGGAAGCATGTATCAGCAAAGCAGAGATTTTTCAAGAAGAATGCCTGAACTATCCGCTGTTAACTTTGACCAGTGGAGTAGAATCATGATTATTTTAGCTGCAGAGAAAGCTCTATGCTGTATCGAAAAACCTAAACCAGAAGGGAATGACCAAGAAGCTAGTGTTTGGCAGGACAAAGATTCTCTTGCAAAAGCTATAATATTTGATTCTCTGAGGGATGATCAGCTTATTTATATAAATGAATGTAAATCTGCCTCGGACATGCTAGACAAACTTCAAACAGCTTTCGGATTTCAAAGCTTTAGATGCCAAACCATGCTGATTAAAGAGATAGCGAATTTAAAATTGCAGACAAAGGAAAATTGTGAAAAACATATCACTTCCTTGTTGCTTATTTTCAACAAATTGAGATTGGCTGGGCTTGATTTTAACCACCAACAGAAGTTGGGTTTTCTTTTGGGATCTCTTGGAAAGAGATTTGATCCTTTTATTTCTCTTTTAAACCGCAACCCTGAGATTCTTTTTGAGGAAGCTCTTGCAAAATTAAGAGAGGAATGTGTGATCCAAAGAGACTCAAATGATAATGGATCAAATTACATGGCTAGCAGGGATAAAGGGAAGGGAAAAGCCCCTCCCAAGAGCCAATCACAATGCTGTTTTTCATGTGGGAGGCGCGGTCACCTGGCTAGGGACTGTGACTCACCCAAAGGTTCAACAGTCAATGGCAGCTCTCCCAATTTTAAACAAAGAGAACAAAGGGAGCATGCTTTCCCAAAGCACCCTGCAGAGAGGAATCCAAAGAAAGCAAAGGAAGAAATTTCCTTTTAACGCACAAAGGTCTTGTGGCAAATAATTACAAACAAAAATCAAACAATTGGATTTTAGACAGTGGATGTACAAATCACAGTTGTTATAATGAAGATTTATTTGATGAAATAAACAGTGATACTGAAGGAAGAATCCAGACTGCCAATGGTCAATATATGAACATTAATGGATCTGGATCCATTGCTCTAAGGTGCAAGGTACCTGATCAAACCATAGTAAATGTGGCAGATCATGTTTTATATGTCCCAGACTTAAACTGCAATATACTGAGCATCTCAGCTTTAGACAAGAAAGGATTTGCAATACATTTCCAGGATGGAAAGTGTACAGTGAGCAAAGATGATGAATTGTTTGCACTAGCTTATGAAAATGATGGTGTTTATGAACTGAGTCTTACAGCTGAACAAGCAAACACGGCCATGGTGGACAAGGAAGAGACCAGCCTAGAACTTTGGCACAGATGACTGGGACATCGCAATCCAAAGGCGATCCTACAGCTACAAAAGCAGAACCTTGCCACAGGTATCAAGGTAAACCAACAGAACCATGATAAAGCAAGAAGGTGCATAAATTGCATTGAGGAAAAGGGTGTTAGAACTGAGACAAAAGAAGACAAAAGGAGCACGTTCAGAGACACTCCTAATGTCAATATTGGTTTGACATTTCCTTCTACTGCAGACAGTCTGCAGCAGCTGTGTAGGGCCTACTCAGTTTGCTACAGTTGCACAATCACAAGCTTCCTTGTGCACCACTGGCAGCTGGTGGGCAACAATGCCCCTTTGAAATAGGCTTCTTGCCCAGGTCTGAACTTGTGGCAGGGCATGTAACCATATAGACACTTACTGCGCTGGTTAACTTTAGGCTGGCCCTGCAACCAAGGAGACCTGCGCAGGGGTTAGAAAGCACAGAATGTCCTTCAAGCCATTCTGTCCTCCCAACCGCACTACACACATGCTGCTTAACATTGCAATTGTTTGTTGCCTCAGTTTATAAATAAAGAGAAAACTTTTTTGTGGGGATGATTGAGGGACGCTGCTTATCCAGATGTTCTGTGTTTCAGGGTTTTTTTCCAAGTGGAAAAAAAAGGGCATACCGGAGTCATTGTCCTCTTTCTGCCCATGGGAGGGGTTCACAACCAAAGGTTTCACTAATTCCCTACAAAGCATTTTAATGGACCTGCATATATCACTGTTTCCAGAAAGTTGATGTCAACACTGAAGCTGTGTGTATATCTAAGAAAATTTAATATGCAGTAAAGAAAAGACCCATAAATTTGATTTAGTGGAAAAGCAGCAATACAAGCAAACATAAGTGGAGGGATTCTTGGCATAGAAGTCCTTTGAATTGTCCTTTTATCAGAGGGAGAGATGTAAACTGGGGATACAAGAAAGGATTTTGGGTAAAAACTTGGAATTAACTATAAAGAAGGAACTCATAGTGCCAAAACAAAATATATAATAACATTGAACATATTACACAGGTGTTAATTGGAGAGCTGTTTCCTGAATTAAAAATTGTTGTCCATTATAAACTGGGCTGTAGCAGTTCTAACCTCATTGCTCATTCCCTCAGCATGCACTCCGACTGTCATTTCTGCGGAACTGCTGCTGGTATGCTGGCAGTTCGGCCTCGTCAGACGCATCAAATACTTCCTGCAGAATATGTCCTCTGCTCTCACAGATGTTGTGTAATACCACACAGGAATTTACCACACTAACAAAGTTTTCCTCAGCAATGGGAAGGCAAGCAGTTAGACGTCTCCACCTAGATTTTAAATGTCCAAAACTTCTTTCCACCACATTTCTGCAGCGGTTAAACACTCTATTAAAACCCATCTTGCAGTTGTCCAGCTGTCCGCCATAGGGCTTCATCAGCCACCTGTGCATTGGGTAGGCGCATCAGCAAGGATGAGTGGAGGCACCTGAATCCCCAATTGTTATTGTGGGGTTCCCAGGTACGTAGACCCCAGCATCCATTGCTTGATAGATTGCTGAATTCCAAAAGTCAAAGGAGTCATGATTTCTCCCACTCCAACCAACATCAATGTTTATGAAACGTCCAGTATGGTCACAAGTCCCTTGCAACAATATTGAATAAAAACCCTTGCGGTTTAAGAATTCCTCGCCCTGTCAGGTGCGAGCCATTATCGGAATGTGACATCCATCTACAACCCCAACAACCTGGGGGAATCCCATGGCCACACAACCGTCCATTATCTGTAACATAATGAAATCACATTATTCCTGTTGTGTATCATTGCTGTTGGGCAAATATATTTTAATACACAGGAGGGACCCCCCATGACTACAAATCTGACCCCCAATATTTCTGCAGACGCTCTTGGCTCTGGTTTAAGTACAATAGCAACTACCCTTTAAGAGAAGACTACAGTTGGATACGAACGTGGCTGGAAGAACAAGAAAGAAGTGTGGTTTTGCTCCTCAGGGTTTGTTGGTGACATGAGAGGAAGGTGATTAAAGAGAGCCAGTGTGGTGTAGAGGTTATAGAGTGCTGGAGTAAGGCCAGGTTCAACTCTCCAGTCAGCCATGAACCTCCTAGGGTGGCCTCAGGCCAGGCACCTTCTCTCAGCCTAACCTACCTCACAGGGTTGTTGTGAGAGTGAAATGGGGAGGTGGAGAAGCATATATGCTACCCTGAGCTCCTGGGAAAAAAGGCAGGTTTTTATATAAAAATAAAACAAACACCAAGATCACTTCAAGGCCTCACCATCAACACAATCTGACCTTGAGCCTCCCACCAAAGAGAATCCACAGGGCACTGTTTTAGTGGTTGATTTTAATTCTGAACTGAACTTTTAACTAAAAGAGAATGAATATAAAGATGTGTAATGTACTGCCTTCAAGTCGATTCCGACTTATGGAGACCCTATGAACAGGGTTTTCATGAGGCTGAGGGGCAGTGACTGGCCCAAGGTCATCCAGTGATCTTCATGGCTATGTGGGGATTCAAACCCTGGTCTCCCAGGTCATAGTCCAACACCTTAACCACTACACCACACTGGCTCTTTTCCATTTACAGAGGGTTAAAGACATTCCAACAACAATAAGTCACTATATACAGTAACACGTGTCCTAAAAATTATCATAACAATATCTTGAAGTCCATAACAAAAATCCAAACACAACGCACTCATACATTTTCCGAAGAATGGAAAATATCTTTTATATATTTATATATATATATATATGAATCAATTAAGACCCACTGCATTCAATGGGATTTACTACCAAGAAGGTGCATGGGACTGGTGCAGTCCTATAATCAAACTATTGGCATGAACATTCCTTCAAAAATATATATAAAGGTTGCCACCTGTAAGCCTGCCACAGTATGAAGCATCCAGCCATCCAGAGCGTCAGTGGGGGGAAATGAGGACAACATCAAGAGGCTTGTTGCAAGCAAATATACACATGGGGATCTAGTAATAATTATGAAACCAAAAACAACATTAAAAAGCAGGCCACTAATACCTAACCATAATTGTAACAATGTATTGGGGGGGATGTAGCAAAGCTGCAACTACAGAGCAGTAGCAGTGTAAGCTCATTAACCAAAAGCAAGGGCTCTCGAAGACGTCATTTGATTGTTATGCTTATGCCACAATAAATGTATGAGCCACAAACTTTTTTTAAAGCTAAAAATAGTATTTTAGAAAGTTAAAAACAAACGGTACCTTCCCTTTCCTCCCCCCCCCCCATTTTGTACTACTCAACGCCTGCCCTGGAGAATAAAAAATCACCTCCCTTACTCAGCCCTGGCAACCTCTAACTTGATGCCATGAGCAGTGGCTGGCTGCACCCCAGAGCTGCAACTTTTAAAATGACAGCTTTCTCTATAGCTTGAGGTGAACCAAGCAAAGTCAATTGGGGCACAAAGCGAGCAAGCAGGTAGTGTAAGGGGAAATGATCCGACGTGACGATCAGCTGTCAGAACGCCCCAAAATCCTGCCATTTTGAACCATTCTACATCCCAGAAGAGAAAACAATTGCGAGTTTGAAAAGGGGGGGGGAGAGAGAAGAAAAACAAGAGCACTGTCTCCAAGGATGTCAGAAAAATCTGATCAATAATAACTATGCAAAGTGAAGCAAAGCAAAGCTCCATCTTGGGTAAGCTCCATTGCAACTCCCACCCTGCCTGGCTGAGGATTTCTTGCCTTGCGCCTGCTCACTTGCTGGCTCGCAAATTCAAATTTCGCGCTCTTGCGTCCAAGCGCCTGTGCGTTGTTGCAAGGGGGGGAGAGCACATGTCATATATTGAGAACCAATTGCCTCATAGGGGCGGAGTGAGAGGTGGGGCTTTGGGAAGAACCGAAAACAACGTGTTGAATGTGTGGGCGAAAAAAGAGCGGATTTCTTAACATTTTAAACAGCGCACGAACAAGAGAGTGGGGACTACCCAATCACAAAGCGAATAGGGAAAATGTGAATTATCCGGGTGAGTTTTGGACGGACCCTCAGTGTTGGAAGATGCAGGACAGACAAAAGAAAACAGATCTCAGTCACTCCTAACAAATTGTTTACACTGATATATCTTAACTTCAATAATTATGATTAAGAACATAAGAAGAGCCTGCTGGATGAGACCATTGGCCCATTTAGTACAGCATGCCATTCTCAGTGACCAACCAGAAGTCTATGGGAAGCCTGAAAGCAGGATTTGAGCACAAAAGCACTCTTCCAGCAACTGGTATTCAGAAGCATACTGTTTCTGACCATGAAGGCAAAGCATAGCCATCATGGC
This sequence comes from Rhineura floridana, assembly GCF_030035675.1. Lineage (NCBI taxonomy): Eukaryota > Metazoa > Chordata > Lepidosauria > Squamata > Rhineuridae > Rhineura > Rhineura floridana. The sequence goes on from NC_084480.1 coordinate 242,786,546, forward strand.
TAGTAACCATTGGTAGCCTTAACCTCCTTGTATTTTTCTAATCCTCTTTTAAAGCCATCCAAGTCGATAGTCATCACTGCCTCCTGTGAAATCGGATTCTTCATGCTGTGTGAAGAAGTATTTATCCTTCCACAATGTAGGATGGGGATCCTGTGAGAAGTACACCATCATATGTAAATGTGCAAGTACATATTTCACCACATATATGTTAGGAAACTGGCTGCTACAGCAAATCACAACATGTGCATTCTTCATATATGATGATGCACAGACAAAAAACACCTATTTTACTGCATGGAAGTGATCGTTCTAGTAGGGGAAAAAATGAAGACTCCTGCATGCTCCATGACATGTCAGCTACTGAAAAATAGATCATAGTCAAATAGAAATGTTGGCTGAACTAATTCAGAATAGCAGTACTGGGGTTGTTCCTATGGAAACATTAATGGTACTTTACCCAGTATGTCAGTTACTTCCAAGCTCTGTAATTGTTTACCACAATTTATTAAGTACATGCAGCAGGCTCGTAACTAAAATCATTACTAAAATGTAATATGTGAAGCTGTCTTCAACTACTTCAAAGTCCCTTTTTGGACCAGCTTAAAAACAATATTAAAAGCACTGTAAAGAATTGTCTACAGTCTCTTTTCTGTTACAACTTTATTCCAAGAAGGATCAGATACAACTAGTGAATACACCAATTTAATGCGATTGTACAGGTTTGGGATCTAGCCTTCTATGGATATTTTATCTGGTTTGATTGTCAATTCTTTTTTTAAAAAATGCACAAAACTTCAAGTTGCATAAAACATTGTATTTGTATTGAAAACTCTGCTGAAATGTCTGCAAAACTAAATATTTAGTATTAAACATTTAAAAGGGGAAATTAGGATAAAAAAAAACCTATACATATTTACTCGGAAGTTAAGTCCTGCTGTGTTCCATGGGAACATAGGACAGTGCACACTGAAAAGTTAGCTGAAGATTTGTAGTACACAAAACATCTAAACTATTCCTGTAGTGAGTAAGGGAAAGTAGGAAAATATAACATCCAGGCCACACTATCCTGTTTCCTTGCTCTTTTGTATAATATTGAACTGCAAAAGTAATTTAGCTAGGCTGAGTTTTCTTTGAACTATCTGCTGGAAACAACTAATAAGTGATTTAAAGTCATTTTAACTACTTTGAATTAGACCTAGCAAGTCTGATTCATACGCATAAACCTATGTCACACATTGATTTCTATATCTAAGATCTAAGGAAGACATCTGAGAAAGTTTGATAAATAAAGCTTTTCAATATTTAAAGAATATGTATCAATTCACTAAAATTGATTTAAGCAAGTTCCATTGTTCATTTGACTACAGTTTTCTTCTGAGAACTGAAATACTGAGATCTTAACAGCATTTTGAATTAACTTCAAATACATTAAATTTCAGTAATTGGTTAGTCTCATTGATCAGTTAAATGATCAGTTCATGGAAATCAGAGTGAAATGTCTACTAACTGATGTCTAATTCCATGAACCATGATTTGTATTCTGATTTCCATGAACCATTTAACTGATCCAAGTGCCATGTCTCACATTTTCAAAATATTCTCTTCTGTGTTTTCTAATGTTGAACTAGCAACTTCTAAAAAAAACTGTGCGTGTTGATTTAGGTATTATTTTATCACCTCTTACAGATTCTGATAAAGTTCATTAGCTGTTCATTCCCAATGATCATACCAATTGTAAATCAGAATTAAACTATATTACAAAACAAGTAAGAAGTAAAACTACAGATGCACACAAACAAGTGGAACTAGAGATTGTAAGTCCTATTTTGGAAGTGAAACTCGTATCTCCTCTCTCTGCTCCTGTATTCATCAATCATTCAATGAGTCATCTAGAAGTTTTGGGGCCTGAACTTTGTGAATCATTGCTTCAGAACAATGGATCATGGCATTAGAACTGAGCTATTGGACACAACTCTTTAATCTCAAGAAACTCATGTATTTAGCATAGGGAAAATCTGATTCAGCCATTCTTTCCATACCAATTGCACTGAAGTAGAAAGGATCATTTTTATAACCAATTCTTTGCAGTTAATTATAGTTAACAGACGTAACTGCATGAGTCAGCTATTATAATCTTCAGAGCTTTAATGACCGACATACCCCTCTTTCTCCATGCAAGATACAGCCAAAGCTAGATCTAGGGAGCCTGGCTAGATTACTATTCTCCCTAGATTACTTCAGGACATGGTCTGTTATAGAAAACAGAAATATTATAGGTTATATAACAGAACCACTCCCTTATTTTCATCTATTTGTTACTGGTGAATCCACAGCAGTTAAAATTCTCAAGCCATGAAATCATTTTGCTCCTCATGGGATTCAGCTTATTCTCTGTTATTGGCTATGCAGCATGAGAAGCTAAACACTCACAAAGCCAAATACTGAGCCATCTAACATGCTCAAATTTCTTAAGGTTGCTTCCTAAATCTTGAAACAGGAAAAAAAAGGATAAAATTGCCTTTGAAGTTGATTGGGGATTTCCACTGGTTTCCTAAATCATTCCTAAACATCAATGAATTAATTACTTCAGAGAAGTGTATGAAGTAATAATAACTACCACCTGCATTTTAATTTATTGGAAATAAGAACTGCACTGAATGACTGAACCTGCCTTCCTGAAATCAAGTAAATGCAGTCTTAGTGAAATCAGGAGGATGGATGGCATTTGAAGCAAGCTGTAGACCTCAAACTTAAATAACTTGTTCAGCATGTCTGTTGCTAGCATCAACCCAAATCTTTCAATGTAATGCATACTATCAAAAAGATTGCCATGCATTGCAATTGCCATGCAAGATTTTCCTGAGTTTTAAAAAACAAACAAGAAAGTAGAGTTTATCTGCATTTGTATCCTCAGAGCATTTCCTCCACCACCCTTTGTATATCATAGTATAAGATGGACATCCAGAGAGCAGGTTGGTACTAAAGATGTGTGCTGGAATATTCAGCTCCAGAGAAATAAAAAAACTTCAGACAGACTCTTGAGCTTTCTACCTTGTCATACAGTTATGCTATTATCAAAGCGCCCTTCCTGCCTGCTTGCAAGCAGCCTGTAACCTTCCAAAGCACCTTTATCCCATGTGTTCCTCCTCTCCTTCCCAGTTAATTAGCAACAGGAACCAGCAGGATAAACCTCTTTCTCTCTTTTTAATGCTCTTTCCATTCCCTGAATGAGGAAAAAAAATCCAAATGATTAACCCTGTCACCAAAGTGGTTTCTGGCAATCATGCTTCTTTTTTGAAGGAACATAGTTTAACACAATGAGAATGGGAAAACCTGGCAAATGAGTCATGAATGTGCTACAGGAAGGAAGGAGGGTCTGGAATATGCATTATGGCCAGGCACCGTGGGCCATTTGTCAAGACTTTTTTAAATGACTTAGTAGATAAACCCCAACTTGATTCAAATGGTGGCGGGGGGGGGGGGGCTTAACACTTAACAGGGACAGTCTTATTAGTGTGGCCATTTATATATCACCAAAAAAGAGGCCAAGAGAGGACACAAATTTGCATACAATTTACATGTATATAGATAGATCCAAATGTAGAAATAATTACTATAACGTAAATAAAAATACAGTACATCGGATCATAGTGTGGAAGATTCTGACCAGATGATCTGCATGCCTGTTCAGCCTGCTGTCCAGGTGCTAACTGTTGATGGGCAACTTCAGGACCCTTTATCTTTAAACTGGACAGCCCATCAAATAAAAGCCTATCCTCTAAAGTAAGGCATATAGCCCCCCCTAGGTCTAAATAAAGTTCCAAGTGAACTATTCTCAGAAAATGGCAAACATGGTAAGGTGGTTAATTTCTTGTGATCTGCAGATTTATGAAAAATTTCATATATGGCTCTTTATTATTGCCATTATCCTTTACAAAAAGCAGCTTGAAGATGAGTGGTATGCAGAGGACAGAAAAAGAACTGTTGAGTGGATGGGTGTTCTATTTGTCATCTTTGGGACCCCCTGGAAATCTCACTAAACACAACACAACCTACTGTAGCCTGGAACTGGGTGTGTGTAGTACAGCTGACTGAGTGCTGAATGGGATGCAACTGTGGGCAGCCTGAGAAAGCTCCATCAATCTTGGTGCCTGTCCAAAAAAGATATTCTAGAGTGAGAGACAAGGGTGATATCAGCAGGTTCTAGGAACCCTCTGTGTTGTGAGTTTTTTGGGGGGTGATCTGCGAGTTTATTTTGAGCCTAGGGGAGCCAGGATTGGTAGATGGAGTTCTGGATGAGAGTCAGGATGCTGAGAGTTGTTGAGTGGGGAAGCGTGTCAAAAGAAGGAATTTATATCAGTATTTATCAATCTGTTTTAATAGTTTTATTGTAACATTTTAATAGTTTTATTTAATAGTTACTGGTAACATTTGCTGTTTTAACTTTCTGTACATCATATAAAGGTATTTTTGTATATTAAGCTGGATAGAAATGGTCTAAATAAATAAATAGAAAAGATGATGAAAGTTTTCTGCTAAGAAGGACCTGTCAATTTACAGTTGAATTTTGCATAATAATTTAGCAACCAGGCCAACTATCTGAATAACTTACTTCCAACCCTAAGTAAAATCATGATCTTGGGGGCCTCTTCATTCCATAAAACAATGCTAAATTGCTGATTTACTTTTCATAAAAATCCAACTTATATTTCTCAAAAAAGGGTTACTTGTGTCTGACAGCATTAGTTCCTTAAGTACCATACACTGAAGATTTGCTAGTTCTCTTGTAAATATTGTGGCATCTTAGAACCATCATTTAAAATGTTTAATAAAGTTTCAGCATAAAAAAAAACACCTCTATGGTACTATGCTCTAAACTGCTAAAGCTACTAAACACTGATCCTAGGGTACGTTCACAGTGCTTGGTGATATAATGAAAATATCTTTCTCTGAAAAAGAAGGCATAATTGATCAAATACAGAACTGCAGTCAGTTCTGGTGGCACGTTACCCCTGCAAGGCTTAACCTACTCAGTCCAAACTAGTCAATATGTTGGAAGGGATGTAGACAGGTAAGTTTCACCTTTAGTGAGAATGTTCAACAGTGCAGGAGTTCTGGAACATGATTGCTGATTTCTGCCAGGAATTAGGTTACAGGAACCTAATAAATCTGGATTCCTACATAAGCAATTTTATACAGCAGCAAACTTCTGTATAAAGCAGATTGGGAGAGTCTCAAGAAACCTTCTAAACCAGGGTGAGTTTGGAATTGATTCCAACTCCCATCAACTCCAACCAGTGTAGCCAGTAATAAGAGATGATGGGGGGTAGAAGTCTAATATCTGGAGGACCACAGATTCCCCACACCTGTTCTAAAAAACAGTGGCTTTACAAAATGTGGAATACTGCATACAGATTATATACAAGTGCAATAAGGAACGAATCCCAGTTTTAAAAAGATGCACAACTCCATGGTTTCAGTTTATCTCCTATATGGAAGCCCTTCAAGTGTTTAATTATGTTCCAAGTAATATGCAAATTAGGCTTGCCAAGCTCAGGGCCTGAGAAAGATTTTGTATCTTTAAGAGAAGAGACAATTCAGCCAAGTGCAGGTTTTAGTGCAACACTGTAACGGGAAAAACCACAAGGTGAAATTCTCCCTCCCTCCTGCACAACTTATAAGATACAGAAGACCTCTTGGAGGCTGGGCCTGGCAACCCTAATGCAAACACTTCTTCTGACTATAATTTGGCTACATAATATACATAAGTAAACTCATGGTCAATGCATAATTGCAGGAGGAAGTGGTTCCAGCTGCCTTGAAAGAGGTGGTCATCTGACCATTCCTGAAAAAGCCCACCCTGGACCCATTGGTCTGCGACTATTACCAACAGGTCATAAATACCCCCTTCTTAGGAAAGGTGATTGAGAGGGTCACCCTGATGGATTGCCTTTATCAGGAGAAGGACAGAGGCAGTGTGATCCTGTTATTCTTACTTGATCTCTCAGCGGCTTTTGATACCATTGACCATAGTATGCTTCTGGGCTGACTTGGTGAGATGGGTATCAGAGGCACTGTTTTACAGTGGTTCCAATTATTTATTTATTTATTTATTTTATTAGATTTTTATACCGCCCGACTAGCATTAGCTCTCTGGGCGGTGTACAACAAAATATAAAAATACAAAAACATCTCAAAATCTCATAATAAAATACAGCATAAACATATGTAAAAACAAGAAATCAAACAATTACAACAAAATTTAAAACTAAAACAAGTTACATATTAAAACGCCATAGCAAAGAGGAAGGTCTTAACCTGGCGCCGAAAGGACAACAATGTCGGCGCCATACGCACCTCTTCGAGGAGACTGTTCCACAATTCTGTCTCCAGGGTTGTTTTCAGAGAATAGTATTGGGTGATTGTCTTTTGGCCCCTTGACAGTTGTGCTATGGGGTGCCTGAGGGTACCATCTTGTCCCCCATGCTGTTTAACATCTATATGAAGCCTTTGGGAGTGGTCATCAGGAGATTTGGGGTGAGGTGTCAGCAGTATGCTGATGATACCCAGCTCTATTTCTCTGTAACATCTGAACTGGGAGAGGCCATGCAAGCCCTGGACCACTGCCTGGACTCAGTGGTGGGCTGGATGAGGGCCAATAAACTGAGTCTGAATCCTAGCAAGATGGAGGCACTGTGGGTTGGTGGTTCCTGAGTTCAGATGATTGGTCATTTGTCTGCTTTGGATGGGGTCATACTCCCTCTGAAAGAGCAGGTCCATAGTCTGGGGGTCCTCCTGGATCCATCTTTGTTGCTAGAGGCCCAGGTGGCCTCAGTATCTAGGAGTGCCTTTTACCAGCTTCAGCTGGTAAGATAGCTGTGGCTGTTTCTAGATCCACTTTTGTCCATGCACCGGTAACCTCCAGGCTGGATTACTGTAATGCACTCTATTTGGGGCTGCCCTTGAGGCTGCTCCGGAAGCTGCAGCTGGTGCAAAATGCAGCTGCGAGACTGCTCACTGGAGCAGGGTATCACCAACATGTCACCCTGCTGTTGAAAGAACTGCACTGCCTGCCCATTTGCTACCAGGCCAAGCTCAAGGTTCTAGCTTTGGTGTACAAAGCCCTATACAGCTTGGGACCGAGATACCTGAAAGACCTTCTTATCCCTTATATACCCAGTCAATCACTGTGCTCTGCAAGTGGGGGCCTCCTGCAGATACCATCTTATCAGGAGGTCTGTTCTGCACAACATAGGAAACAGACATTAAGTGTGGCAGTACCTACCCTGTGGAACTCCCTACCCTTAAAGATTAGACAGGCACCATCTCTGTTATCTTTTTGGCGCCTATTGAAGACCTTCCACTTTCAACAAGCCTTTTAAGTAGAGACCTTATCCCAGTCTGCTTCTGTGTTGGAATTGCTTTTAAATATGTTTTTAAACTTCTTTAAAAAAAAACAATATTTTTTTAACCTTCTTTTTAAGATGTCTTTAAAGATTTTTTAAAAAATGTTTTTAAAGTTGTTTTGTTTTAATGTATTTTAAAGTCTGTTTTTATGATGTTTTAAAGTGTTTTTAGTGCTTTTGTTTGCCACCGTGGGGTCCTGCTGGGAGGAAGGGCAGGATATAATAATAATAATAATAATAAAAGAATAAAAAAGCACTAGAGTGTGACACAAAATAACAACACTTAAGAACCATAGCCATAAGGAAAAATAAAGTATACGTCCAGTTATATACAAATGTGAGAACAACTTCAGCTGTGACAAAGCAGTAGTTCATGTGGACTTCAGATAACCAGCAGTTTAGAGAAATCATGAAGCAACAAACTGTAACTTAAGAACACCACAGCCCTAAAAACAATGCTGTATCTCGGGACAGCCAACATGATGCCTTCTATGTGTTATGTCCATTGGCCATGCTGGCTGGGGCTAATTGGAGCTGTAATCCAAAACATCTGGACGGCACCACATTGGCTACTAATCCTCATATTACCCATGTCAGTACTATAGCAGTAGAAACAAAATGTTACTGGAAGACAGAAAAAGTTTGATAGGTTCTGGACCATGAAGATATGACCCTCATGCTCAGCAGCAGTAAGAAGATGTATTTCTATTTGTCTGGAAGTACACGGAGTTACGTTATGAAAGATACAGAATTTTAACATTACTTAAGCATTTGTCCAGAAATGGATACAAAAAATAGCTTGTTTAAAACTCCATCAAGTATTATCAAAGCCCAAACATGTGTACTTGTGTATGAGCTGCATTAGTACAGAGATTTTTGGAATTATTTATTAAGTTATGAATTATGCATGATTTAAATAAATCCCTTTGCAACCCACAGAAAAGAAAGAGTCTGTTGTTCAGTGTTTACAGACAAAGACAGGCAATTTTAGGCCAATGACACATGGCCAGAAAAGTTCATCCCACCCAGCAATCTGAGATAATCAAACAAACATGCCAAGATATTAAAAATCATTTAAATCCTCCTTTTGCCCTCAATACACTGTCCCTCAGCAGCATTCCCTGTGTAGTCAGCAAGGTGGAGCCTCTACAGAAAAATATTTTCCTGGACCATCCAGTAGTCCTTGCCCCGGATTATTTAATAGTAATGCTCATTTTGTAGATATTTTTGAGACATTTAAAACCAATTTTTACTCTCATTTTATTTGAACAAATTTCAGACAACTTAAAAGTATATGATGCCTTTTTCAGCCATCAGTTTAGGACAGATAATTTCAAACATGCATTCACTCTGCTCAAACCATTTTTATCTCAAGGCATTCAAGCTTATCCCATGCATTGATGCACATATGATCCACATTAATCAGATGTAACATTAGTATTTGTGTGTTAACCTTCTCCTTCCTCTGCTGGTGCAGCTGCAAGGAAGAGACTGAAAGCTTTGACTTGTTTTTGAATAACCACAGGTTAGAATTAAGGCTAAACCTGGGCGGACTATGGTTAACCTTAAGTGTGGAACAAGCCAGCTTCAAACCTTTATAAATGTGGCTTGTTTCCATAAACCATAGTTAAGATAGATCTCAGTTTAGGGTCTGAACACAATACTGAACTGTAGTTAGCTGACTGGCCTGGCATCAGCACATGACATGGCCCTACTAATTGAAAGAAGCGAATGCATCCAAATTCCTCCTTGTGGCCAACTCTGAAGGAGGAGAGGGGGGACTTCCCAGGAGGATCCCTCCGCCTGTGCAGCCTCTGAGACGGGCTCCCGTCTTGGATGAAACTTTTTCAGTTTTAAATCCAGTCAGAAGGGTCTTTTTTGACTGGGGATAATTTCTTCCGGATAAGGAAGAAACGTGAGATTTCCCACACAGCTTTGTTGTGATTGTTGGAGACTGGAATTCGTCAGAATTGTCTGTGAAAGAAGGTCTTCCAGCAGCTCGGACGGAGCGAGGATTTCTAGCTAGCTCAGCTGAATAAGAGACCCGTTTTTTTTTCTTTAAAGAAAAACGGTCTAACAGGCAAGCATTCTCCTGTCTACGCTTATTACTTTCTTATCTATACAGCTAAAGAGATTTGTCAAAGAACCAGCAATTAAGAAAACCTGGGTGAGTCAAAACTTTCCTTCTCTTTTACTCACGGAACTAAGGGGGAAGAAAATAAAAATAGCCTATCTTTTTTATTGCAAAAAGCTGACATGGAAAATAGCATTATAAAGATTACAACGGATGAGGGTTTTCTTTTTGATTTATAAGACTTTTGTGTAATATATGTCTGGGACTATTTTTTCTGATCTACTTTTTTTTGACGAATCTGCTCATTCTTTCTGCTACTAGTTATTTGGACGCTGTGAACTAAAGCTGTTTTTGCACTTCTGGGCATATAAGAGATAAGGGCTGTCTAGAGTGTGACGCCAGTTGGTCTGAAAGATTAACTCCTTTGTAACTGGATAAAGAAATAAACTGCTCTTTGCCTGGGACATTGAAAATTGAAGGAGTTTTGTTCCTTTGGCTTTAAGAATGACAATTAAGAAGATCATGGATGTACAAGAAGGGACTTTATCTTTAGACATGTTTCAGAAAATAATGAATGGGATTAACTCAATAAAACAAGAACTGAGAAATAATAGTCAAGCGTTGAGAATTGAATTTGACGAAATGAGACAGGAGCTGAAAGAAATTCAGGATTCTATGAGAAAGGAGAATAAAGATAGATCTGGAAAACCAAAAAAGGATGAAAGAGAAATTAAAGGCAAGGTTCAAACTATGGAGATTGGATTAAATATGGACATGGAAAAAGATTTGGATTTCCTGGCTGTGATGGATCCTGGAGACAAATATTACGGTTTGGAACTCAGCGCTGTCCCTGAAGGAATTGAAGAGATTGGAGATAAAGATATTATCGGTTCAAAAAAAATTCCTGGACTGGAAGGATTTGATGGAACTTGAAATGGAGAAAGCTAACAGAATTAATCCCTGTTTTGTGTCAATGGAAAAATCTTCAAGAGATGTGCTAGTGTATCATGTAAAAAAGAGGAACAGAGATGCGGCTTTGCAACAATACTTCAGTGATATGTTCGGAATTGATGGCAAGAAGATAGCTGTGAAAAAGGAAATTCCTATCAGACTCTTATTATATGACTATGACAGCAAGATTATTGGGTGCGTAAAGATGGAAGATGGAACCAATACGGATAATGGAAGAAGAGCGATTTGAAGTTACTGGACTTAGTAGACTTGATGAGTTGGATTAATTGACATGTTTATCTAGAAAAAAAATTGATGGACATATATCTCAAGGATTGGAAACTTCTCTTTGTGGTATCCAACTAACTTATTCTGTCAGTGCAAAGATTTCTGCTTGCACAGTGAAACTCTCCACTCCTCATGCATGTACCCTCCCCAAATCTTATTGGAGGTTTGGGGGGAAACCCAGAACAGATTATGGGGGAGCACTGGGGAGGAGGCAGGCAAGTTCTGTTGCACAAGTAGAAATCATTGCACTGACGGAAAGAGTTAGCTCCTAAAAGTTGGGTAGACTGTAAAGTTAAGGGAGTAATCTACATTCTGATGATTCAGAATATCAAGGATGCATATATCAGAGCACATATCCTATGATATGTGTTAGCTATGATTAGCTTTCCATTTACCCAAAAGTCTGGTGGTACAACTAGATAGTTTGCTCTCTAAAGAGACTCAGAAACCATGACTCATCAATAAAAAATTTTCAGCTTTGTTGGTTGATTCACTGATGACCAAAATGCTCTACAGCCAATTGACCTGAGTCAATGACATAATAGCTCCCAAGCTCTCTACTTCACTGGCACAAGCTCATTTCATTTTCAGATGATTAGAGGCAGAAGGGTAGCAAAGACCCATTCTTTACAGAGTATACCACAACTATGCAATCATGACAGTTGTTCCCCTCTCCCTTGCAATGTTGCTGAAGCCTGACCTAAAACTGTGGTTCCACAGCGACTCAAATCAAAGCAAGAAATTTAATATATTTTCTAAGAAAGATAAGACCTTATAATGTGGGTTTTTTAACACTTACTATCTTTTTCCAGTTTACAGAATTGTAATTACGCTAGGCTACCGTAACGTAACATTCACAACAGCGATATGGGCTTTACCCCAGAAAGAGGGAAGCCAATGGTTCTTTTCATCTTGTATATATCTTTTAGTGGAAATGGCAGCTATATTTCTAAGTCAGTCCTAGTTGCACCGTGGATATAGGAACACAAAGTGAAGTCTAGCATCATTGCTGCTACCCACCATGCTGGTCTCTCTCACCCCAGTGAAGGTATCTGCCCAGATCTCCCTAGCAATTATATTCATTTGCAGTGCAATCATATATATGTTTATTTGAAAGTCCCACTGTGTTCAGTGGAGCTACCCTCAATAAATGTGCATAGGACTACAGCTTCAATCTCTCGTCACCAGTCAACCCAATCCTGTCTTCCTCTTTCTCTCTTTAAAATACTTTGAAGTGGTCCATTAAGTTAAAATATTATGAAAAGAATAAACAGAGAACATTATACAGAGAGCAGCTCTCCACAACTTCCTCTTATTATGTTGATGTTGTTCATGTTCAGTTTAGTTTGAGCTACTTTTTTGGCAAAGGCAAACCACTTTTTGGCAAAAATAAATGTGTTGCAAAATCCAAAGCATGACACAAAACTTTGATTACTGGTTGCAGCTTTACACAACCTTACAAGGGAGTAGGTACCAATGCATACTTGTATAGGATTACCGTGTACAACTTGCTAGGATATTTAACTACTATCAGAACTTAAACCCAAAATGGATACATCAGAAGTGAAAACTAATTCTATGCCTCTTTTCACATAACTGTGAAGAAATAATGAATGCAAATTTGGGACAAAAAATAGTACCTGCATTCTTCCAAATACAGTCACACTTAGCAGAAGAGGTTTCGGGGTACTTAATTTCCATTTGACAGTAAGACCATACTTTCAGTTAACAATTTATTCTAGGATAGTTTCATTGAAGCCAATAGACTATTCTGGAATGTTTTCATATGCCCTTCTCCCAGTTTTCCCCCTCTTAAGAAATGAACTAGCAAGACCAGAAGCGTGTACCTTGAGTGTAAGCATTCCAGACTGGCAAGCAACAGTTCCTCCCCTTCACATATGTGATACATAGGAACATAGGAAGCTGCCTTGTACAGAGTTAAATCATTGGTCAATCTAACTCAGTATTGTCTACACTTACTGGCAGTGGCTCTCCAGGGTTTCAGACAGGGGACTCTCCCAGACCTCTTGAGAGATGCCAGGGACTGAATCTCAACCTTCTGTCTATAAAGTAGAAGCTCTACTACTGAGCTATGACTATTCTCCATGAGATTCCAAAACATATATTTCCACTGATTGTGAAAAGCAGTAGTGGGAGGATGCAGTTGCAAGAGAGAAGTGGAGGATGGGAAATGCGCTTAATCCTTCTGCCACCAACCAATTTTCCTCTCAGCCATCCAGGCATGTCTCCTTACTTGTTTTGGCAAATATGTCTCAAAATCCCAGCTAAAAGAAAAACAGCTGGCAGAGAAAGTTGCAGAGGGAAAGCTGTTGACAGAACACAGTGCGATCCCACCTCTTGCTTCTCTCCCGAAAATCTAGTCCTGTTCCTCCCATGCACACACACTACCACTTTCCATGTCAGCAGCAAACACAGAGTTTGGAATCCAGTGGTTTACAGTAAATGTTTAGTTCTGCTCAAATATATATATTGGGCAGCTTCTGAAACTCAGAATATTACAGTGAGGGGGGGAAGTCAGTTGGGAAGGTACTCCTGGTAAGTGAGTAAAATAGTTGTCCAGACCTTCAAACTGCTTCTTATTTTGAGAGCAAATGATGGGGTGCATTTTGGCACACTTGGCAACATCTCTTAAGGCTGGGTACCTGATGGTCCATTCAAATAGCTACTTCAACGGCTATATATCCTGTTCAATAAAATTATAGCCCCTATTTATAGTCCATGTCTTTTCCAGAGCTTGGAAAAGTTACTTTTTTGAACTACAACTCCCATCAGCCCAATCCAGTGGCCATGCTTGCTGGGGCTGATGGGAGTTGTAGTTCAAAAAAGTAACTTTTCCAAGCTCTGTTTTTGTCCGTTTGGATCACAGCATAACACACATTGCAAAAAATTATTGGCTCAAAATTACTGGAAACGTTGGCTTTCTCCCAGGCATTTCAAAGAAGAGGACCTGCACTGATTTACAGCTAAGTTTATGACTGCTGTGCATGACTACAGCCTGCAGGTGAATGTAGGCCAAGGAATGCAATTGTGCTCAACAGCAGGTGTTCACAAAGCTTCCACAAAAATTCAGGTACTAATTGCTCCAACTTTAATCAACTTTAAAAAAAATATTTAACTGATGCCAACCCCAAATTAGCTATGCAAGGATAATGTTTTTGCAATTTCCTTCTTTTGTCTGAATAATGTATGGTAACTTGTTGCATTATCTGTTGACAATAGAGGCAACATAGCTCTAATTAGTTTCAGCTGTCTTGTGTTTGTAATAAAAAGAGCTAGCTCTGTTCAGCTTATACTGTGGTTTAGAAATCAGATGTCACAAAATGGTGCATATCCTCATGAAGTACTACATGGTGAAGATTTTAAACATGAACAATCCCACAGCCTTATTAAGTTGGGTGATGATGAAGCAGAGGATTTTTTTGCCTACATATGGAAATACCTCATTGCTGGAAAGATGACCAAATATTTCCCCACCCACCAACTCTCCTCCTTGTCTTTCTTAGTTACTTACACAGGAGTGTGTGGGCAGGGGATCTGGTTCCAGGCACATTTGTACTGAACTTGAACAAAACTCTCAGTGCCATCCAGCACAGAGCAGCTCACATTCTTGTTCACTATGTAGGCACACCAGTTTCTGGAAGGGAGAAGAAGAAAGGGAGACAAGAGCAAGACAGACACACTGTTAAGGCAGCAAACAATGCAGGTTATTAAGCCATTTGTCTGGGTCAAATATGCAACAACAAGTGTTCTATTCAGGAGGCAGTCAAGGCAGACTTGTAATTATCAGGTTTTTTCACCACTAGCCTAATACATGAAGGAGATGTAAGGTCAAAATTGTACAACAGTCAGGAGATGTAGGGAATGTAGTACCAGCTTACTCGAAAACAATAAAATGCAAATATTTGAGACATATATTCTCACTAAATATAGCAACTGCTGACCAAATAGAGAAGCCTTTCCCAACCAGTGTGCCTCCAGATGTTGTTGGACCACAACTCCCATCTTTCCTGACCATTGGCTGAGGCTGATGGAAGTTGTGGTCCAACAACACCTGGAGGCACACTGGTTGGGAAAAGCTGGAATAGAGGCTGAAACTGAGAGGTAAAGTGTGTTTGAACCCAGGATGAGGTAGCAAAATCTGTCTTCTGCTCTTCCTATATGAACAAATGTAAATTATTTAAGTTACCAGATACACATCCCATACCACCAGTATAGTTTCTTATGAAGCAGTTAAGATAACAACAGTGGCTTAGAAATTGCTGCACATCCTGTAGCTACATGGTGGCCTTAAACATGAACAATTACCCAGCCTTACTTACAGCTTGATTTTAGAACATGAAGAATACAAAGGTGCTACTGTGTAACCTGAAACTGAAGCTACAAAATACAGAATCTGGAATGGACAGTGGTTAATTATGGATCGTAAGGAATCAACAAGTTGATGACTAGTGGATATGGATACGTGTTCTCTGGCCTTGTGGGAAGGCACTGGGCTAAACTGCCTCTTTAGTCCTTTCCAACTCTTTGGTAGTAAAACTCCTGGGTGACCAAATCTCCTGTTAAGCTGATTGCTTATTAGGGATGACAACTGATATTTCCACAGAGGAATCTAAAATTTAGGATTTTTTTCCTGAATGAGCAAGTTATCTGCAGGGTGGAGTCTGAGTGTTGTGTTTTTGCAAGGGCACGTGCAGTTGGCAACTGAAATTTGAAGACAGAGTGTGCTGTGTGTTGTATATGCTGACAAGAAGCATTGACAGTTGATGAGCCTCTAAATGGAAGCTGGAGGGAAATACAAACTTATTTTAGAGACTGGTTCATAAGGCAGCTGCATTAATGCTTGCTTTACTCCTATGGTTTTTCTTTCTAGAGTCAGTTCTAAGGCACATTAATTTATCCTTGCCTTACCCATGTTAGTGAAACCCCATTAATCCATTAAAAATTGGCTAAAGGACTAGATGGGGTTCAGTTATATTTAAGGAAATTCTAACTTGTATTTGAAAACAAAAAGAAACAAACTGTCTTGGCTTTATGGAATCATGGCATGCCAAGCTTGTCTACAGTTTTATGTAAAGGGTAAAACTCTGGTGATTTTGTTTTATTCTGAGTAAAGAATGTCTATAATGGAACCAGCAAGTATCAAAAGCCTGAGACTATAGCTTTGTTGGTGAGTGTCTTTGTTCTGTAAATAGTGAATACTGTCTGTATTGTGGAAGACAATTATGTAAACTAGACACTGAGTGAATAAATTACTAGGGATGGGGATACTGAATGGGGACATAAATGCATTTGTAAATATGAAAATTAATAACTAACTAATCTTGTATGCCTTTCTGTCCATTTATCATATTTTCCAGGTTCTAGCCTCTCTAGAACTTTTATAGGTACCAGATCATCTTTTGGAGCATTAAGGGGATTGCTTGCTAACAGGGATTATCAATTGGCATTACTTCAGTGGGAGCTAAAGGTTAGGAGATCCTTTCTCCTTGAATGGGCAATTTTCCTGCAGGATGTGGTCTGAGTCCAGTGCTCCTGTAGGGACATTTTTGTATATAGGTTGGCAGTTGAATTTGGAGAGTTCCTAGTTTAGATGGGCTAGATGTATGCAGTGGTGGTGCGAGACTGTAGGGGTTTTATACTATGTGGAAATGTGATGGAGGATCAGCAAATTTTCTGTTCATTTTAAGCAATTTGCTTGCTTTTCACAGTCTCTCTCTGAATATTTGCAGATAAAACATATTACAATGGCAGCACAACTTTCCAGTGGTTATTCTGTCCAGGAGAAACTACTCACTGCTTGGGAAATTAGGATCTTCACTTATGATTTAGTGTGAAATGGATGGATGTGACAATGACACTTCTTTCTTATACTTTTGTTGTTGTTGTTGTAGTTGTGTGCCTTCAAGTCAATTACGACTTATGGCGATCCTATGAATCAGCGACCTCCAATAGCATCTGTCGTGAACCACTCTGTTCAGATCTTGTAAATTCAGGTCTGTGGCTTCCTTTATGGAATCAATTCATCTCTTGTTTGGCCTTCCACTTTTTCTACTCCCTTCTGTTTTTCCCAGCATTATTGTCTTTTCTAGTGAATCATGTCTTCTCATGATGCGTCCAAAGTATGATAACCTCACTTTCATCATTTTAGCTTCTAGTGATAGTTCTGGTTTAATTTGTTCTAGCACCCAATTATTTGTCTTTTTTGCAGTCCATGGTATCCGCAAATGTCTCCTCCAATCAGGGTCGGATTAAGTTGAGGAGGGCCCCTAGGCTGATTGGTGTTTGGGGGGCCCTTCTCCTCTTAGGCAATTTTTTTTTTTTGGCAGCTGCGTGCACAGGTTTGCCATCAATCAAGATGGTGGCCGAGGTTTCCCTAAGGGCTGAAGCTTCTGCCGCCATCTTGGTTGATGGCAGCAATGCGCGTGTATAGCACGCATGCGTGCCATCAACCAGCATAGCGGCAGAGGCTTCAGCCCCTTAGGGAAACCTCAGGCGCCATTTTGATTGATGGCAAACCGCAAAAAACATCGGAGAAAAAGGTAAGTGAAGTGGGGGGATGGCGGGCGGTTCGGAAGCTCTTGTCCTGCGATCCGCAGCTCTTGTCCTGCTTCCGTGGATCGCACGGGCCCCCAAGAGCTCTGGGCCCCTAGGCTTCAGCCTACTAAGCCTAATGGATAATCCAGCCCTGCCTCCAATACCACGTTTCAAATGTTGATTTTTCTCTTATACGCTTTTTTCACTGTCCAACTTTCACATCCATACATAGAGATCGGGAATACCATTGTCTGAATGATACTGACTTCAATGTTCAGTAACACATCTTTGCATTTGAGGACCTTTTCTAGTTCTCTCATAGCTGCCCTCCCCAGTCCAAGCCTTCTTCTGATTTCTTGACTATTGTCTCCATTTTGGACTGTGCCAAGGTACTGATAATCCTTGACAAGTTCAATGTCCTCCTTGTCAACTTTAAAGTTACATAAATCTTCTGTTGTCATTATTTTAGTCTTCTTGACATTCAGCTGTAGTCCTGCTTTTGTGCTTTCCTCTTTAACTTTCACCAGCATTCGTTTCAAATCATTACTGGTTTCTGCTAGTAGTATGGTATTGTCTGCATATCTTAAATTATTGCTATTTCTCCCTCCAGTTTTCACACCTCCTTTATCTTGGTCCAATCCCACTTTCCGTATGATATGTTCAGTGCATAGATTAAATAAGTAGGGTGATAAAATACCCCCATCTCACACTGTTTCCGATGGTTATACTTTAATAGATACTAAAATAAAAAGAACCTCTTTCTGATTCTTCTAGAAGCCAGAAGAAAGGGCCACAACTAGGTACCAAAACAGCATTTGTTTGGCACTGGCATACCTGATCATAGAAACCTGGAGCCTGAATCCCCACATTGTTTATACATCAACCAGTGTTCAACTTGTCCATGAAACACATGTAGATTGTGTGTTTTGGTTGAACATTTATGTCAGTCACTGCTCAGCTACCCTACCAAATAGGGCATATGCAGACACAGTTTTTGAGGTCTGTCATACCACACGCTTTGTCAACTGGTCTAGGCCAAGACATTTTGCTACCTGAGGTAAAAGAGAAGATGGACCCCATTCCACCACCATCCATTCCATTTAGAGAACCTGGCTGTACTTGCATCTTACTTGGCTTCTTTAGGGACTGTATGATAGGCCTGTGGTGCACAATCTCCAACAGAGAGGAATGGCTGGGGAGGAGGGGTTCAGTCATCATAGGTGGGGAGCAGCAGGGGTAGTCCTCCAGCATGTCAACTGAGGTAATTGCAACATTCTGCTTAATGGTGGGGCTGTCCCTATTTGTTAACCATTGTTTATTTGGTAAGATCTGTGAACTAAACTAAGGGGCTTCCAATATATAATATGGAGCTGTCACAGTCTGAAATAACTTTATATGAGTAAACACAGAAAGTGGGAGTGGATGAGATGGTATGCTGGGAGCTAAGAGGAAGAGAGAGACTTCCATTAACTGAGCAGCAGCCATGAGGGATTAATCCATTTACCAGCAGGAGACAAAAGCTAATGGTGGAGGCAATGTGTGTGTGCTCTTACAAGCCAGCAGCCATACATACCAGTGAAATGGAAATGGACTGCCTTCAAGTCGATCCCGACTTAGGGCAACCCTATGAACAGGGTTTTCATGGTAAGCGGTATTCAGAGGGGTTTTTACCATTGCCTCCCTCTGAGGCTAGTCCTCCCCAGCTGGCTAGGGCCTGCTCAGCTTGCCACAGCCCCTTCCTTGTCCGCAACTGCCAGCTGGGGTGCAACTGGGTTCCTTGGGACTATGCAGCTTGCCCACGGCTGCACAGGTGGCAGGGCACGTAACCCCTGAGCCACTCACTGTGGGGGTGATCCTTAGCTGGCCTGTTACACCCAGGAGACACAAGTGGGGATTTTAACTCACAGACTGGACTCCCAGCCTGGCTCTCCTCCCCACTGTGCTATACCAGTAAGGGGATCAAATCGCCCTCACTCACTGCTCAAGAGAAGTGGCTTCTTACCTCCCAAGCCCACCATCCCTGAACATATTCAGTTATCAAACTGCAACATTAAGTGATGACTGGCATGTATGAAATATATTTCATCAGCCATCACCAGGACCAGCCCTATCATTAGACATAGGGAGGCAATCACCTAAGATGGCAAATACTAAGGAAAGCACCAGCAACACCCTTGGAAGTTCCTCTTGAGCACTTGGCCATTCCTCTCTGTTGGAGATCACAACAGTGTGTGCCACAGTCTGGCATGTACACCTAAAGTAGTCTGCTCCCCTTGGGTGCAGTAGAGGATGCTATCCCATTGCCAGCATTGATATAAGATTCAATTGCCAGTCCAGTCAGTTTCTGTACATAAAATGGTGGCCGGGTGGGGGCTGGGGAAGGATCATGACCTTTGCCTCAGGAGGCAAAGTGTCTTGAGCCAGCCCTGGCCATCACAATGTTGCCCAGTAATGGGGGTTTCCACTACCGCCTTCCAGAAAGGACACCACAGCAAGGCCAGACTTGCCTATTGACCAGAGAAGAAACAGCTCAGGGACTTGCTTCCTCTTTTCCTGCCAGAAAGATCTCAGATCTATCTGCCAGTTGTCCTCGGATTGCAGAACTGAAGGGAAGCAGATTATGGTTTTAATTTGTGGGGCTATCAGGGCAGTACTTTGGGGCAGAAGTCCCAAATGGCATCCCAATGCAGCAGGGCTGGCTTGCCAAATTACTATCTAAAAAGTCCACTGCCTAAGTTCAGAGTCTGGCCTTAACCTCAGCCAGAGAACTAAGGGCTGCTGGATTGTGTGCATATGGTTGTGGGGTACAAGAGTTGACTGTAGTGTTTTCTGTTTAAATAACTGCAACCTGCTGTTAGCCACCTTGAGGATCATTTGATCCAAGGCAGGGTAAAAACCTTCAAAAGAAACAATAATAGAATCACATAAGCACTGCAAAAAGAGCTCCTACCACCTCAAGCAATGTAAAACAACATACTTTTCAGTTGTATAACAGTCATTTTTGTTCACATTGGGACTCATTAAATGGTGGCAGATGGGGTGATAAAACGTGCACACATGTGAATTCTGCCTAACCTCTATTAGAAAGCGCGGCAACTTCTGAGCTCCACCAAAGCTGAATCTGGCCACTCTGGGTAGTGAGGAGATTCCCTGGACGTACTAGTCCAGCAATTTTCTCTTTCCCCACAGATGCTGCCGTTTCACTTGCTCCGACTTGCCCATTTGCAGGCAGGTTGCTGCCATCGGGTTTCTTGTACCTCTGCGACTCTTTTTTTCTAGTCAGACCCACGTCCCCTAAAGTTATCGGGCCCGGGGGGAGGGAGAATCAGGGCTAAAGCTCTCGCCCCAGGACTGGCGGCTCCACTTGAACGAGGGCCGGAGCGGGAGGCTGAGGAAAAACCAAGCTGGGGAGGGAGATAGGCAGGCACTTACTTGCTTCTGACGCCAGGCCGACTGGAGCGCAAGACCGGCCTGGACTGGCCGAGGCAGCCGCAGAGAGACAGGAGAAGCACGATAGTCCACCTGAGGGGCTTCGGGCGCAGCTCCATTCCCGCCAGAGCTGGCTCGCCACCGGCTCACTTGGCTCGCGAGGAAACCGACGAGGCGCAAGGGAGAGACACGCCTGAGTTTTAGTTGCCTTCCAGAAGGCTTCTGTCTCCTTGGACTCTTCCCCCTTCCTCTCCTATTTTTCTTCTTGACTCGCCTATCTTTCGCTTCCCCGTGGACTCTTCTTATTCCCCTTTTAGCTTCAGCGAAGGTCTTTTACTGACGCAAGAATCTTCAACCTCCTCCTCCCCACCCCCGTTAGTTCTTCCAAAGTTACCGCCCTCCAGTTCACACACCCCAAGCCGAAGGGTGACCAGTTCCCGCTGCGCCTCACTTCTGTTCTGGTCAGCGCACAGCCCCTTCCTCTTTTCCCACTGTTGCCCGGGGTGCGTGTGCACAAATCACTTCAGGGCAGCATTCCTTGGCGGATTGTGCCTCGAAAGTTCCAAACAGAGCGCTCGTGAGAAACCGACTCGTGGCAGGCCCTTTCTGCTGCTCGTGGTGTTCTCGGACGCTCAGCACGAACAATCCCTCGTGTATGTACACTCGCGTGCACACAGAGAGCGTCTTTCTGAATCTGCGTGATCATCTAATAGCACGTGCGCCATTGTGAGCCAAAGGCAGAGGAATCTCCTCTTGCGGCCACTGCTCCCCCCCACCCCTTTCTTTCCTTTCAGCTGAGGACTGGTTGAGCCTTCTTCTTTTCCAAGAACAATCTTACGCAACTCAGCAAGTACTCCTAAAAATAATAAATGGAGACTGCTGACTTTTGCCAAGGTGGCCCGATTATCCGTCATGGGGAATACAGGGATACCAGGGTTTGTTCTAATCTTTTTTTTCCTACTGCACAAGCAGCCTGCACACTGCCCCCCCACTAGTCAAGTAATTTGCCCCATAAGATATTCTTAACAGCCTTTTTTTGTGAGAGTACTCACTAGTACGGAGCACCTGCACCTCTTTCTTTGCTGCCTATGCCAGCCATTTTGTGCTGGCACCCCCAATTTTCCGGAAAAGGCACTGACTAGTAGTATAAGGTTATGAAGATTTGAAAGGAATTAGTATTTATCTTCATTTTCTGATTTCTTTTTCATCTTTTCTCATCTATTCCTACCTAGCTCCTTATTAAACTCTGTCCTTGACTGCACAAAAACTTATTTCACACGGCACAATTTTTTGACACTGCACAAAATGTGTCTAGCTGCACATTAGAATAAACCTTGCATTCTACACCATAGGGTTTACCATAGCCCTGAAACAGATGGGTAGTAAAATCTTCCTCACCACTTATCAGGATGATGATATTGCCAACCAAGCTAACCCTGGATGAGAGAAGTCACCCCTGGGTAGTTTGGTCCCCCCCCCATGGGTAAACAGGCATCTTGCACAGTAACATTGCATTTCCTCCATAGAGAGGTCTTCTTCCTTCACCTATAAAGCTTTTCTGTAATCTGAAGAAACAGTAGACTAGATATAATGCCCACAACCACATTAATATTCAGGCTTGGACTTCTTCTTTTTTTGTACATCTGAACCTTTGCACCCAAAGGTATCCTGATTAATAAGGGAAGAAAATGTGGGGGTGGGGAATCATGACATTGTCATCTTTAAATGTGGTTAAAATAAATTAGCAAAGTTGTCAAGCTGAATGAGCACAAAAATACAAATCCACTCTGAAAATTAAGGTTGAAGAAATCTTGGGGGGGGGGAATAATGCCCTGGGTTGGGGATAATGCCAGTATAAGTATAGAGACATGAAGAAACAGATTTCTTCTGATGAGAAAGATACTACAAAATACCTATTTAATAATAAATAATAAATCTTTCCAACCACATTTTCCCCCTTTTTCCTTTTTATGTACCTTTTCTGTTTTCAATATAAGTTATGACATGGTTGTGAATACATACATAGCTTATGAGTGATAGTTTTTCAGATATGTTCAGATCGTATATACATCTTTTAGCATTGTGGGGTTTTACAAAATTATATAACTTTCCATTAAAAAGAAAGAAAAAGGAAGAAGAGCAGCTTGAGATTTCTGCCCAGACTATTTGTGCTGAAGTTTGTGTTTCTTTAATCAAACATATTTTAGATAGAAAAAATTAAAGAGGAAGCACATATTGTAACAAATTTCAAAATATTTGTGTTATTTCCCTTTCAAAGAGAGAGAGAGAGAAAATCAAAGCTGAAATGTCTCCCTCCATTTATGAAATGTGATTGATGGAAAGACATTTAGGCTCCACTCCTATAGACACTTACAGTAAGGCCAACTGAACTTAATTGGTCTTATTTTTCAGTTCACAGACATTCATAGGTTTGTACTGTAAATCTGTTTAAGATTATGTAACAACAATAAAGATGAAAGAGAAGGGATGGAATAAGGAGTGAAAGCACTGTAAAAGGCTAATGCTAACCGTGCTTGTTTGGACAAAGGAACTATCTGCTAAGGCTGATACACCATTTATGATGTAATGTCTAGTGCCACCCCAATCCTCAAAGTGGATTGCGCTGGGAGGAAGGGTGGGATATAAATCTAACAAATAAATAAATAATGATGTGCTGAAGGAAATTACATGAAAATGGAAGGATACAAACTTACCATAGGAGTTTGGTAAGGTTATCACATTCTGCTGGAAAGGCTTCTCTTCCTTTGATAGGTGTGCGGGAAAGCGGAGAGGGAAACCAAACCTGTATTTCACCCCAAATGTTAGGGTCACAAGGGTCAGGGAGCAGATTTACCCCTTACCCCAGTACATGTTACCACACAACCTTTTTATCTTATAAATGTACATAGCATTCATTCAAGTGGGAGAAATAAAGTAATTTGTAAACAAGAAAGTCCCTGTTATTGTTGCTGGCATTTTTATTCTTCTCTTCAGCTAAAAAAGGCTCCTAGAGTGTCTTACAAATATCAATGAGAAGACAGTCCCTGCCCTCAGGCTCACAAGGAAAAGGACCTGGGAGGAAGCAGGGAAAAAGTAACCTCAGTTGTAATTTATTAGTTATAGAAATCTTGTACTGAAAATTTGGAGAGTAACCAAAAGTTGCTGATGTTTCAGCAGAGCCTATGGACAGGCCCTGTAATCTCCTATCTCCTCGCACCCTAGTTTATAACCTGATGGAATGGTTACTGTAGACAACAACTGAGGGAGAAGCCTGATGTAGGTCACCTCTTGATAGCAGGCAAATGCTTAACTTTACTTCAGAGAAGGACCTCCTTACCCAGATTGCACTAGAGCAGTGCAAGAACCATTCTGCAAACTGCTGCAAACTTCTAAAAAAGTGCAACATACTTTAAACAGAACAGGTAAATCAAAGGAGAATAGGAGCAAAGAGGAAATCTTGTGTGAAGCTATAATTCTGTGCATATGGTATTTCTGCATGATGAGCCAGGCAGCCCTACATCCACAGGAATTCCCTTTTCCGCCCTAATGCTTTGTTTTCCCATCCATGGCAAATAGTAGTTCTGGACTGAGATGCTTTTCATTGGAGACTCAGTGGGGAAGAGGAAATGGTTAAGCCCTTCCCCCTGTGTTGTGAGACTCATCCAAATTACCTCCCTCTCACCATTGATTTTTTTTTTAAAGAATCATGCATATCCCATGTAGTTTGGCCCTGGATTACCCTGCTTAACAGTAGTAGAAATGGTGGGAAAGCAGATAAGCAGGCTTCTTGGCCATAGCACCCACTCTTTTAGAATCTTATGACTGATAAAGATCTATGATTGGAAGTCCAAACCTGATCAGCATTTAGTTAAACAACTGAAGATGAATTTCTCTTTCTCCATCATCCATTGACTAGCCACTTAACCAGTATGCCCTGAGGTTCTCTGTTCCTGTTATCTGTTGCTTCCAGATGCAGATCTGGTTTACATTGCTGATAGACACCTATCTATGGGGTGGGGGCAGGCTTCTGGCTTCCAGGATCTATTTTGAAATCTACCAACTGGATCCTGGTGGGAAAGCCATACATTAGAACTAAAGAATTCTCAGCCCAGAAATAAACTATCCAAAGATCTATCAAAGATCTATCTCTCTCCCAATTAACCTTCTGCCCATTTCTGCTTGGGATTAAACTGAAGACATCCATTATTGCAGCATGTGAACAAACTATTGGATACCAAACTAAGAAACATCAGGATTGGTTTGATGAGAATGATAGTGAGATTGAACATATCGACAAGAAAAGGAAAGCCTTCCAAATATGGCAGAAAGACATTAATTGTGCTGCTAAGAAAAACATCTATGCCAGTGCAAAGGCTGAGGTCCAGAGAAGAATTAAAGAACTTAAGAACGCCTGGTGGATAAAGAAAACTCAAGAAATCCAGCACTTTGCAGATGCTCACAATGCACGGGCTTTTTTAATGCCATAAAGGCCATCTATGGACCAACAGATTACGGTACAAATCCCTTACGTTCAATGGATGGTGGCAAACTTCTTAAGGATAAAGAGTCTATTGCACTGCGCTGGAAAGAGCACTACCACGACCTCCTTAATTGTAACTGTATCGTGGCTGATGAGGTCTTCTCACAAATTCCACAACAACAAACTAGAGACAAGCTTGCAGTATCCCCTAATTTGGATGAAGTCAGTAAAGCCATCAATCAAATGAAGAACAACAAAGCTAGTGGACCTGATGGGATTCCTGCTGAAGTCTTTAAAGAAGGTGAGCCTGAACTTACACAACAACTTCAAAAGCTCATCAAAAAAATCTGAATGAGGGAGGAGATCCCGGAAGACTTTAGGGATACCATAATTATAACCCTTTTAAAGAAGGGTGATAGAACAGATTGCGGGAACTATCGAGGTATCTCTCTTCTTGCTACTGCAGGTAAAATCCTTGCAAGGATCCTTGCAAATTGCCTCCTGCTGATCTCAGAGGATGTCCTCCCTGAATCTCAAAATGTTTTCCGCCCTTCCAGGGGGACAGTGGACATGATCTTCACTGCACAACAGCTTCAAGAAAAATACTGGGAACCGAATTGACCTTCATATGTGGCGTTTATTGATTTGACTAAGGCCTTTGACACTGTGAATTGAACTGCTCTCTGGACCATCCTTCTGAAAACTGGATGCCCTGATAAATTTATGAATATTTTGTGACTTCTTCATGACAACATGACAGCAACAATTTTGGACAACAATGGCTTTCAGAGCGATCCATTCAGAGTCGGATCAGGCATAAAACAGGGATGCGTCATTGCTCCTACCTTATTTGCTATCTTCATTGCTATGATTCTACACCTTATTGAGGGGAACTTCCTACTGGTGTGGAAATCATATATTGAACAGATGGAAAGCTTTTTAATCTCAGTAGGCTGAAAACAAAAAGTAAGGTAATTCAACCTCTGTCGTAGAACTTCAATATGCCGATGATAATGTAGTCTCTGCACATTCAGAGAAAGATCTTCAGACTATCCTAAATGTCTTTGCAGAAGCATATGGAAAGCTTGGGCTCTCACTTAATATTAAAAAACCCAAAGTGCTTCATCAACAGGTGCGAACTAGTCCCTCTGTAGCACCATCAATCCAGCTTAGTGGTGTGACGTTGGAGAACATTGATAATTTCCCCTATCTTGGCAGCCATCTCTCTGTAAAAGCTGACATCGATGCTGAAATTCAACATCATCTGAGCTCTGCGAGTGCCACCGAATGAAGCGTATAGTGTTCGAGGATCGGGATATTCGCAGGGAGACCAAAATGCTTATTTACAAAGCCATTGTACTACAAACCTTACTGTATGCCTGTGAAACATGGACCATTTATAAAGCCACTCCTAACTTCTTGAAAGATTCCACCAACGCTGCCTCCGGAAAATTCTGCAAATTACTTGGGAAGACAGACTGACTAATGTTAGCATTTTGGAAGAAGCAGAGACTACCAGTGTTGAAACAATGATCCTTCAACATCAACTTCACTGGACCGGCCATGTTGTTCGAATGCCTGATCACCGTCTTCCAAAGCAGCTACTTTACTCCCAACTTGAGGATGAGGCGAACGGGACAAACGAGCTAAACAGAAGGCATGTCAAGCAAATCCTCATCGTGACCATCTTCCATCTGGAAACCTATGTCCTCACTGTGGGAGGCTGTGTGGATCCAGAATTGGCCTCCACAGTTACTTATGGACTCACTGTTACAAGGCCTTATCTTGGAAGACAATCTTACTCAGCCACAAGTGATCGCCAGTGAATGAATGAATGAATGAATGAATGAACTAGGACGTCTTTGCCCAGTCCCCTAGACTGGAAGTTCATAAATGATATGTCTGTGATAGATCAGTGAGTAATAAAATTGTATAGCATACTGTTTTTAAATACCCCCATCTAATGGTAGTACTAACCATTATTATCTGTATTTATTTTTGGGTTAGATTACAAATGTTTGGCCACTGAAGAGGATTTTTATGTGAAACGTATCTGTGCGACTCATCTAAGGTTTACTCACTTTTAATTGGCATCTGGCCTTTAAGCAGAATATAGGAGTGCATTCTTAATATTTGTCTGTCGTTTATGGAATATTACAATTTATTTTAATATTTGTAAACTCACAATTGAATATTTAACCTTAGCTTTGTCTTACTGAAAACAAAAATCCTTGCTAATTTACTGAAGATCATCCAAAGCTCTGCCTGTAGCTCCCAATTTACCTTCTGCTCATTTCAACTTTGACATGTTGTCTGTGGACCAGGACATCTCTGCTCGGTCACCTAGATGGGAAGTTCATAAATATGTCAGTTAGCAAGGGGCATATCAGATCTGCATTTGGAAGGGACTGATAAAGGGTATCTCAGGGCAGACTGGTTCAATTGCTATGAAATGTGAATTATGGGAGAAGGGTTCAGGCTGCAACATTGCCAGGTGCCATTTCAGCACTAAGGAAAGAGCACTCAGTTCTTGAGAAGTTTTGGGATGCTTCCTTCAACAGTATGGAAGGAATGCCAAAAAAAATCACTAGAGTTTAAAATTAGCATCTAAAAACAATTTCCTCCTTTCCTGGAGCTAAATCAGGGATCCCTTTCACAAGGTAGGAGCCCCAATGAACCTTGTCTTTTGCCACAGAGCAGTGCCTGGCCTTGCGGAAGTGAGAGAGCCACTCTTCTTGCAGTATATAACCATTTGAACACCCTGTTTACTATCAGAAGGTGGTGCACTCTTCAAGGGCAGACTGCTCAGCGGACACTAAGGAGACAACTGAAGTGCTATAGTGAGGACAAAACCTGCCTTCCACTCCTGGTGGTAGGTGATCTAACCAGTACTCGCTGACACTGAACAATGTATCTATATACCCAAAGTGTAGACACACACTGAATACATGAGGGCCCCTTGCAGTATATACAAGTCCCCCCTCCATACACATCACATCATAAAGATGAGAATTTTGGTAGCCTGTGATAAAGCTAGAATTTTCGCCTTGATATCTGTAGCTACTGAACTATTTAATAACTTTCCTGCTTTACCCAGAATAATAAACAGGGTTCCACAGCTGGTTTATAGAAAACTACTTGTTCTTTCTAATTTATAGCGTTACAGCATAGTTGAAATAGTGTGTTGAGCTTTTATTTACATTTGCAAATACATCTGATATCAACTTATTGAGCTAACCATTGCTGGATGCGTAAATACCTCATTGTTGAGAAAAGACAGTAACATCTAGTCTAATCCCCAAAGAGTCATAGCCATCCCCAACCTAGTGGCCTTCAGATGTTTTGGACTCCAACTCTCATCAGCGTCAGCCAGCATGGATGGGACTGATGGGAACTGGAATTCAAAGCATCTGAAGGGCACCAGGTTGGGGAAAGCTACCATTAGCTATGCCTTATGCACATGCGTATACACCTTGAAAGGAAACAAAACTAGTTATATCCCTGAAGACTAGAAAAGTAATCATGTATCTCTAGTATTGCAAAGTAAAATAAATAGTTAAAATAATGTATTAACTGAGGTTATTGCTATGTTCTAATCCTAATGACTAAATGTCAAGTATTAACACTGACTTAAACTAAATAACTGGAAACTGACATGTCTTTATATTAGAAAATATTTTGCTTGATCTAATATCCCATTAAGTGACATCTGTTTCAGTTGTGTTAAATATTACCTGGAAAACACATTCTAATGCTGCCACAAAGTTATTTTCACCACCTTAGATGGCAAACTTAACTGTAATCAGAGAGAGAAAGAGAGAGAGAGTAATGTATTAACTGTGAGCTGTCAATTGCTTCCTTAAACGAAGTAACAAAACATTAAATATGTCAGCTGCGGTCTAAACTTTATTCTCTTTTTTTTTTTTACAATAATTTTTATTCAAATTTTCATAAAACATAGAAAACAAAATCATAAAACATTCAAAGACAAAAAACAAAACAAAACAAAAATGATTAAACAAAAAAAAATAAAATGTTGACTTCCCATTTGTCACATATCAAATCAGTTATAGGTCTACAATATATAACAATCCTGTCTCTTAAATCATATTATAAAATCACTTTCCTCCAGTAGTTATCTTAATTAATCATCAAATCTCATAAACATTACTTTATTCTTTCCACAAAAAGTCAAAGAGAGGTTTCAATTCTTTAAGAAATATATCTATCAATTTTTCTCCAAATAAACATGTCAATTAATCCATCTCGTTAATAATTATAATAATCTTATTGTCATAACCATAGTCCAAATAAACATTTCGATTAATCCATCTCATCAGAATCTGTTAGGTCCAATAATTTCAATAGCCATTATTCCATTATCCCTATTAGTTCCATCTTCCATCTTCAATAGTCCTGTTAAGTCCAGTAATTTCAGTGTCCAATCTTCCATTATCAGTATTCCATAATAATCTTGCTGTTGTAGCCATAGTCATATAATAAGAGTCTGACGGGAATTTCCTCTATCCCAAATATTTTCTTGCCATCCATTCTGAATAAGTTGCTGAAATACTGTTGTAAAGTCATATCTGTGTTCTTCTTTTTTACAAAATGCACTGGCTCATCTCTTAAGAGTTTTTCCATTGTCACATGGCTGCAGTTAATTCCATAGATTTTCTCTATATCAAGCTCCATCACATCATTCCAGTCCAGAAGATTATCCAAGCCATTGATAACTTTATCTCTAATATCTTCATTAATTTCTTCAGAGATAACGTTAAATTCCAAACAGTAGATTTTATTTCTAAAATCCATAAACTCCAGATCTTTTTCCAATTCCACATTTGTTCCAATCTCCAGGGCTTGTATCTTCCCTTTATTTTTTCTTTTCTCATCTCTGATCTCATTCTCCTCTCTCACAGGATCCCCTAATTCTTTAAGCTCCTGCGTCATTTTGCTCAGTTCAATTTTCAGCTCCTTACTACCCTGTCGCAGGGTTTGTTTCGTTATCTCAATCTCATCCATTATTTTCTGAAACATAATTACTTCCAGATTCTCAGCCACTTTCTTGATTGCCATTTTTAAAACCACGAAAACAAAGCAAAACAAAAATAAAGAAGAACCACTTCTTATTTCAGCAACAATTGGGTTAATATTCCAGGCTTGATGACATCACAGTATAAACAGAGCAACCTGCCTTATCTCTCTATGTTCAAGAATGCAAACAAATTTAGTTCCCAGCATCAAAACAGTTAGTGGCGTCATGAAGAAGCAGATTCGTCAAAATAAAATAGACCAAAAAGAGAATAGTCCCAGACAATATAATATTCCTCGGAATAGAAATCAGGAATAGAAATCCCTCTTCTGTTTATTATCTTTAGAATGCACTTCCAGGACAGCTTTTTGCGACAGAAACAGAGATAAGCTGTTAATTTCGTGAATAACAGAGAAGAGCTATATCTCACCCAGAAGTTGTCCAAAGCCGATCAATCTGACAA
Source organism: Rhineura floridana (assembly GCF_030035675.1). Taxonomy (NCBI): domain Eukaryota; kingdom Metazoa; phylum Chordata; class Lepidosauria; order Squamata; family Rhineuridae; genus Rhineura; species Rhineura floridana. The sequence continues at coordinate 242,817,227 of NC_084480.1, forward strand.
ATCTCCTTTTGCTGCAACAATTTAAACTAAGTAAAAAAAATAATAGAAAGAAGGGTGCTTGCCTGTTAGTCCGTTCTCTCTTTAAAGAAAAGATAAACGTATCGCTTAAGCAGATAGAGCTTGTTAGGAAGTCCGTCCGGCATTGTTGGCTGGACCTTATCTCATAAATTAATGAAATCCAGTCCTCCCAACAAAAACAGGCTTTTGAGGTTGATCTCTACGTTTCTCCCTGCCCGGGAGAAATTTCATCAGTCAAAAAAAAAATGTTCTGACTGATTTATATCTGAATAAGCTTCTTTTGAGGTGGGAGCCCGTCCCAAAAGCAGGCACAAGCGAAGTCACCCTTCCCGGAAGTCCCGGTCTAAACTTTATTCTCCACCCTTTAGGGACGTATGCAAGGAAACAACAGTACAATTTTCCAAAATTGTGCTTCTCTTTATTTCAGGGGTAGGGAACATGTGGCCTTCCAGATGTTATTGGACTACACCTCCCATAATCCCTGACCATTGGCCATGCTGGCTGGGGCTGATGGGAATTGGAGCCAACATCTGGGTGGTTACATGTTCCCCAACTGCTTTACTTTATAACATTTTGAAAACGTCATTGTAGTTATTTGGTTTGATTTGTGTTGTGCAGAAGGAAATGCTATTTTTACATCATGACTATGTAGTTTTTATTAGTAATACCTGCAAAAATTAGCAAATAAAATCCTTTTGTATTACTAACATAGAAATGTGGGGCAATATCCAATGTCCTGCAAATGTTTGCAACAGTACTTCCCCCTCCTCTTCTCCCATGCAGCTCCCCCTCAATTTACTTGAGAGGGCCCCCCAACCCTCAAGAGCAGCCGGGGGGGGCTGCAGGGGAGGAGGAGTGAAAAGGGAAAGTTCTGTTATGCAAAAAGAAATCTGTTCCACAAGTGGGATAAAACAATCAGATGTCACCCTTAGTATTCTTGGTATCTGCCACTCATTTGTCAAACTTCCTACTCAGGAAGAATCCAAGTAGCAGTAGGCTAATGCCTTTATTACAACTATCTAAAATATCACAAAGCTTTTGAGTTCCTTAGAACCCAGTTTCACGTGTGGTGTAGAAAATTATGTTCCTGGGTGTGGCAAAAAAGTCTCAGCCTGAGATGCAATGGAAGAGGTGTTATGCAGATTTAACTAATTTAGGTCAGTCTATGCTAGATGCAAAAGATGAAGTTCATCACAGTCTGAATCTGCATGCCTTTTGGAAGTGCTGTGAGACTTCTTGTTGAGCTGGCTTTTTCCACCTGAGTGTGAGTTCAGTTTAATTTCTATATTTTATATATGCATTTAACTGGGTATACTATCTTTATTACATGACTTTAACAGCCTTAAGTATTAGAAAGAGACAGAATGGAAGCTGACATAAATCTGATGTCAGATTTGTGTCCATTTATTCTTTTGCCTAGACTCTAGTCCCTAGAGGCTGGCATGTTTGTCCTATGTAGAATGCAAGAGGGCATTATTTGCTGATGATGTCCTATCTTGTGGATGACGTTATTAGGACCTGTCAAAGGGGACAGTGTGGAAAGAGTATGGAACAGAGTGGAGCATGACCAATGGCCAGAGATGATGGGAGATGGGCTCCCAAGAACTTCTAGAGGGCCACAGTTTTCCCACCCATGTTCTACTGTGAGCTCTGACCCCCAGCCCCTTGCTCCAATAACCATATACTGTAATCTGTTTACAATTTTATTATTTACGTGTTTGATTTTATTTTTGTAAGGCGCCCTGAGTACCCTATTATAGGGCAGAAGGGAGGGATAGAAATATTTTAAATAAATAAATAAATAAATAAATAAATAAACATTTACAACACCATTGGTGCACTGTGTTCAAACGGCAAAGGACATCTCAGAGAGGGGCACTCTTGTCTGCCTCACATATGTGAAACTCCTTTTTCTTGGAGTTTTCCCAAGATCTTTGACTGAATATTTTCCATAAGTGGTGAAAAGTTTTTCTGTCTGGACTGAGTGTTAAACCAGGAGGGGCATGTATTATTATTGTGATGATGATGATAATGATACAAAATGAAAAGTTACTATAAGGGTAGTTTGGGATACAAATTTAAATACAGCATACCTTCCATGATGATAGATTTGGTTTTGGCATGTATTATTATTTGGACAAATGACAGAAAAATGTATATACTGTGTTGGCAGTGTTTTATTTTATAGATCTGAGAGGTGCTGCAGAAGAAGTGCTAACATAGATATAATCCCCCAAACGCAGATTTGGGGTGGATGGGGTAGAATCAGTGATATGTCTTTTGAGACAGGAGTGTGACCAGATACAGATAACCATTCTCCTGTCCCTTTAAGAGTGGTGTAAAATGTGGATTTTTGGCAGGTGCAGCTTGCTCTGCGGGGACATGAAAAGCTATACCTGCTAGACTTCCCTTTTCTACAAAACTATTAAAGGTGCTGGATTCTGTTCTTTGCATCTGTTCACTATATGACATTTTTAGAATTTATTACCAGTAAGCCCCAAATGGTGTATAATTTGCTTCAAGAAAGGGTGGATGGATGGAGGGCATGCTCGGACACTGGCCTTTTGTAGCAAGAGATACCTACCCAAATACATTAATATGCGATTTCATATGTGCTGAGGCTCAGTTTGGCTCCAATTAAGCCTTGCATATTTACATAGCTGTGAAATGTATGTCTATGTTCCTTTTTTAAAAAACAACAACTATCCCATAACAGTAGGAATGCTGTGTGAGTTGTTTTAATTGTCTTCATGAATACAAGCTTAGGGTATACATTGCTGCCGTAAATGGCAACATCTTCTGAAGGCAATCATATGGACTTCATTACTCAGGTACTGTAATTCATGAATCTGGGGAGTCCTTTGTTTCTCTGTTTCCCCTTTGAGAATTATCCCACTAAACACATATTTTAACAGACATGCCTTCCCAGAAAACAAAACAATGCATTTCATTACCAGTAACAACAGTGCAGCTTTATACAGAGCAAGCGTCTTAAAATGGACTTATCTATACAGACGGCTACCTTTTAAGCAGCTTTCCAGTAAAATCAGTCCAGCCTTGGAACTTGTTTTTGGTACCAAAAGGAATCCCCCTTCATTCCCAGGATGTGTTCTCAAGTCATGCTAGAAGACTGATCTAAGCACAGAAGGAAGAAAAGAAATCTAACCCTTTTCCCTGTCCCTAATATGACTTAGGGACAAAACAATTTCAAGGGCCGAATATTAAGTTCTTAATATTCACATAGCTTTCCCTGTTTTGAGTGGGTAATGCCAGACCTCTGGCCCCAAACACTGGCTCTAAGACAGCAAAACAAGATAAGATGATAAGATTCTCAGGATAATAGTTTGAACAAACTTGCAGAGAAAATGATGTTGTTACAGAAAACGCATGAATATGTCTTGACTAATACAGATTACTGATGCCATTTCATTCATTCTCTTAATTAAACCAAAGTGCTGTTCCTGATGTCAAAAATAATAGTTCCTGGCAGCACTAATTATATGGCATGGTTTGAATCTAAGGAATGCTATGACAGTCTTCAATACTGCTGCCTTAATGAGAGAGGTAGCATGACCAGTTAGCATAAATGCAAGAGATAACAAGCATGTTCCAAAATAAACTTCCTTAAAGAGAGTAAGGAAACCTTCTGAGAACAAAATTCACATAGAAAAAGTCTTGTTGTTTAATGCTGTACTTGTATTTGCAATCTTTAAATAAAGGAATTACAACCTGTGAAATAACACTTTCCTTTCTGGCAGCATAGGATAAGTTATTGAAAATATCGCTCTGCATAACAAGATAGTTCTAACTGTGAACTGCACAATCAAAAGTACCATACAAATGTTATTTTGTAGCTCACAGAATGTTCCGCACAGAAATATGTAATGTACTAAAACAATGTGGCAGGGCTGTAGCTCAGTGGTAGAGCATCAGCTTTGCATGCAAAAGTCTTCAGGTACCATCCCAGGCATCTCCAAGTAGGGCTGGGACAGACCCCTTCCTGAAATCCAGAAGAGCCACAACCAGTCAGTGTAGATGTTACTGAGCTAGATAGACCAATGGTCTGACTCAGTATTATGAATTCCTATGTTCCTATGTCTGCCATATCTTTGCTAGTTCTATGTTGTCCCCAATCTAAAGATTGTAGCCCCAATTGAAAAATGTTCTGTTTCAGCAGAAGTAAAGCACAGGTCTACTATACAGTGCAGTTGCTGGTGAGTTTGTTTTAATTTTTTTATTGTAAGCTGCCATGAGAGTGGTTGCTTGTCATTAAAGGTGAGATAGTAATATATCAAATACGTATCTTGAGGATTCTTCTCTGCCCATAGTACAGATTTTGTGCTATTTGCTAAGTAGAAAAGGGATGGAGCGTCTGCATTGAGTCCAGTCCAGTGTCCATTACCTTCAAGAACAAATAATCATCACCTGTCCTTAATGTCAGATATTTTTGCAGTACTACAGTTCCCAACAGTCTCTTTTAAGGAATCAAGAAATTGAGAGATGGCTAGGTGGTTAAGCAAGAGCTAGAGATCAGAGCAACGGAAACAGGACTAAAGAGGTTAAATAAAACTCACTGTCTAAAGAGATTTAACTATAGACAAACCTCAAAGACACAAAACAGTGATGATAAATAACTCTTCCATTGTTCCAAAGAGCTTTTCCCATTAATACCTAGATTATATCATTCCTTCTCCTCTTGAGGTTATAGGTTTCAATCTGAAGAACAAAACAGATAAATAACTTTTGGAAAGAACGAAGAAAATGGTTTTACCACTGTTTATCTTTATGGCATACATATCTTATTTTGAATAGACAAGACAGTTCTCAAACCTTTTGGCCTGAGGGGTAAACTAGACAGTGCTAAATATGTGCACACATCTAATGTCTTACTTTTATTTTTATTTGAAAATAACACTTGTGGGCAGATCAGGGTCACAGTTTGTGTCAGTTAATGCTTTCCACTGGCACTGCAGTCTAAGTGAAAATCCCTTCTCTTGAGCTACTGTTCACCCCAGGAGAGAAGCTATCATTGGTAGGAAATAGCAACTTTGGAGGGGATTTTCATCAGGACCACAACAAAGGGAGAGGTTTAAACCCACCACCTCCCCATCTGCTACATTCCTGACACCCTCCACCCCCACATGCACCCCAGTGGTGCTGTTAGGGCAGGACCTCTGGGCAGGAGTCCAGGCCTCCACTCAGCAGAATGAGCAGGAGGGCTGTTTTACTATGTTTTGAAGTAAGGGGCTATAAGAACAGAGTCTAAAATTTCCTAACTGCTCACCCATCTCCAGCTGTTATCTTTAAAGATATGTTAAATGCACATACATTTTTAATGTATGGCCCTGTGTTGTGACTGTGTTGTTGTAGGAAATCTTTCAGAAGGTCAGTTCTTAAGGAGATGAACTCAAAGGGAGCCCCATCAAAATTTGTAATGCTAGTGTTCACAGAGATAAGAAATTAGTACATTGTGAGTAAATTAATTTTTGAACCCTTTTACGAAATACATTATGCAGGTAATTTCCCCAGAGATGCCTTATTACACCCAGCACGAGTTTCAATATGCTGATACTAGGAATTTGGAACAGACTGTTGTGCGCCTCCCCAAATCTCTGAGTGGTGAGATTTCCGGGGTCCCTGCGCTCATCCAGGGTTTGGTTTCCTTTGGGGAAGAAGGTCAGCGGAGACTGCAGTGTCTTTATGAAATATGGTTTATTTATTTACACACATTCCAACCTGAGCTCAAGGATGGAGGGGTTCAATGCATCAGCAGTCCAATATCCAGCTTTTCCATCTGGGTTGCAGGAGGCACCCCAAAGGCCATGGTGCAGAGAGCCAGTCTCTCTGCCTGCCTTCCAGTTCCCAGCCAAAATCTCTAGACACAACTCAAACTACCAGCCTCTGCTGGGCTCCAGGAGGGGGGATCCTCTCCTCCAGAGTTTAAATGACAAAAGGGTCTCCCTGGCCCATCCACAGTTGCTTAGGCAACTGATCGGCCCATTATCTAACCTGGACAATCTATTTGGTTAACAAAAGACTCATTTGACCAGCAGAGAGTTCCTCATTCCAAGGCACAGGATTCCAAATCAGACGCTGGAAAGGAGACCCACAGGAATCATCCATCCAAACCCCCATGCTCATAACAAGACTATTGGAGGAACTCTAGAATCTCTGCTATCAGAAATCCTGCTCAGCTTCTGACTTTTGAGATTTTAAGAGGTACTGCACATATATTTTCAACCTTATCTCTGCAGCATCAAAAAGAAAACACTGGTTTCTTAGGATGCTATATTTGCATATATTTACCTTATTACCTTATTCTATTGTCTTTCCTACTGTCAGTAAGTATATACTTGCCAACGAGTGTGCCAGCAAAGTATGGGGTGATGTAAATTAACACATTGCAATTCACATCTATAATCTGATGGCTGATAGCCTCAGAATGCTGCATAACCCCTCATATTAGAATGGGTACAGGTGAGATAACCAAGGTCTCAATCCAGCTCTAGATGTGCACAGCTAGGGTAGAACCTATTTGGCTATTTCCAGACCTACCTGGTTGGCTTTTCCACATTGAGCAGCAAGTCTCATGAGTTTCATATATGTGAGCTTCATATATGTGAGCTCCATACGGTGGACAGATAAAGATGGTCCGCCCCTGGAGACTAATGGAGTCCATTGGATTCCTGAATGCCCTGGGAGAATTCCCAGTAGATAGAGCAGGTGACCCTGTTGAAGCCCTTGTCACACAGTGGAACAGTGAGGCACATCAGGCTCTTGACACGGTTGCCCCCGAGCACCCTCTCCGGCACTGTGGAACCTGGTTTGCACCTTGGTACATGAGTGAGTTAAGGGCAATGAAACAGGCTGGACAATGGCTAGAGCACAAGTGGAGAAAGATGTGCTGTGAGGCTGATTGGGCATGAGTAAAACATCATAACAGTGCCTACTATGTGGCGGTGAGGGCGGCAAAGAAGGCCTACTTCTCTGCCTCCGTCGCATTCTCAAGTAGCCATCCAGTGGAGCTTTTCCATATTGTCAGGGGTCTGTTGAAATCAAATCCAGGAAATGTTTTAGACCCTTCAGAGGCCCACTGTGAATTGTTTGCTAGGCACTTTGAGGGTAAAGTTGCTCGCCTCCATAGCAGTCTTGATGCCCCATCCACATCTACTGTAGTCCCCAATGAAGTGTCCAGTGCAACGTCTGCGAAACGTCTTGGGAACGGTTTCCGTTGATGCTGCCTGATGATGTAGACAAGGTGCTTGCGATGATGCGGCCAGCAATGTGTCCTCTCGACCCTTGCCCTTCTTGGCTTATTAAAGCTTGCCAAGGGGGTTTGACTGAGTGGATCGATGCTGTGGTCAACGCATAATTGCGGGAGAGAGTGGTTCCAGCTGCCCTGAAAGTGGCGGTGATCCAACCACTCCTGAAAAAGCCCACCCTGGACCCACTGGTCTGCGACAATTACCATCCAGTTGCAAATACCCCCTTCTTAGGGAAGGTGATTGAGAGGGTTGTGGTGCAGCAATTGCAAGTACTCGTGGATGAAACAGATTATCTTGACCCATCCCAGTCTGGGTTCAGGCCTGGTTATGGGACTGAATCGGCCTTGGTTGCCCTGATGGATGACCTTTATCGGGAGAAGGACAGGGGGAGTGTGACCCTGTTATTCTTACCTGACCTCTCAGTGGCTTTTGATACCATGGACCATGGTATCCTTCTGGGCTGACTTGTTGAGATGGATATTGGAGGCACTGTTTTACAGTGGTTCTGATCCTATCTCCGAGGTCATTTTCAGAGAATAGCATTGGATGATTGTTTTTCAGCCCCCTGGCAGTTGTGCTGTGCGGTGCTGCAGGGTCCCATCTTGTCCCCCATGCTGTTTAACATCTATATGAAGCCCTTGGGAGTGATCAAAAGGAGATTTGAGGTGAGGTGTCAGCAGTAAGCTGATGATACCCAGCTCTATTTCTCTGTACCATCTAAATCGGGAGAGGGTATGCAAGCGCTGGACCGCTGCCTGGACTCTGGCCAATAAACTGAGTCTGAATCCTAGCAAGACGGAGGCACTGTGGGTTGGTGGTTCCTGAGTTCAGATGATTGGTCATTTGTCTGCTTTGGATGGGGTCGTACTCCCTCTGAAAGAGCAGGTTCATAGTCTGGGGGTGCTCCTAGATCCATCTTTGTCACTAGAGGCCCAGTGGCTAGGAGTGCCTTTTACCAGCTTTGGCTGGTAAGACAGCTGTGGCTGTTTCTGGACCAGGATAGCCTGACCACTGTTGTCCATGCACTGGTAACCTCCAGACTGGATTACTGTAATGGGCTGTATGTGGGGCTGCCCTTGAAGTTGGTCCAGAAAGTGCAGCTGGTGCAAAATGCTGTGGCGAGATTGCTCACAGGGGCAGGGGATTGCCAACATGTCACCCCACTGCTGAAAGAACTGCACTGGCTGCCCATTTGCTACCGGGCAAGGTTCAAGGTTCTAGTTTTGGTGTACAAACCCTATACAGCTTGGAACCAGGATACCTGAAAGACCGTCTTATCCCTTATATACCCAGTCGATCACTGTGCTCTGCAGGTGAGGGCCTCTTGCAGATACTATCTTATCAGGAGGTCTGCTCTGCATAACATAGGAAACGGACCTTTAGTATGGCGGCACCTACCCTGTGGAATTCCCTCCCCTTAAATATTAGGAAGGCACCATCTCTGTTACCTTCCTCTTTCAACAAGCCTTTTAAGTTGAGACTTTATCCCAGTCTGCATCTGTGTTGGAATTGCTTTTATGTTTTTTAAACCTTTTTTTAAAAAACAATGTTTTTAACCTTTTCTTTCTTTTTATAGATGTGTTCAAAGCTTTTTTAGAAAATGTTTTTAAAGATGTTTTGTTTAAATGTATTTTAACATCTGTTTTTATGATGTTTTAAAGTGTTTTTGGTGCTTTTGTTTGCCAACCTGGGCTCCTGCTGGGAGGAAGGGCAGAATATAAATCAAATAATAAATAAATAAATAAAATATTTAAAATCTAGGATTCCATATAAGTTCACTCATCCCTTTTTTTTAGAATGGGAATTAATACAGGCTTTAGGATTAGGGTTGGCAACCCTCTATGGTTGGCCTGGAATGATAAGGAATTCATCTCTATCTCCAGAAAAATTGTCAACCCTCCAAGTCTGGCCTGGAGTCCAGGAATTGATATTGATCTACAAGAACCTCTTGAGGCCAATAATGAAGAAGTGACAAACCACCACTGTGGTCTCACACCACAGTGATCTCAAGAGGCTTAGGCAGGAAGGTGCAGGAGATATGGCAGTCAGTAAAGAGAGGAAAAATGTAATGTACTAAATTAATGTGATATAATGTAATGTACTAAATTCAGCATTAATTTACTGGAAATTAGTCCAGGTTAAATGTTGCAAAATGGAGTTAGGAGACAGGTAGAGGTGCAGAGACAGCTAGGAGTGCCAGAGAGGAGGAGCTGAAAATTCAGTAACAGATCCCTGTATCTCTCTGTAGCTAAGCATGTTGCAGCTACCTGGTGACTGAGCCAGGTGAAGGCCTCATTGCACAGTCATACAATTTTTATTTAAACAAAACATTCAAATCATAACAGACAGTGGTGGCTGTGAACAACCAGACAGTGGCACAGTATAAAAGAAGTCTGTGTAGTTTTAATGATGACTGGTGTAAGGAAGATGTGTTCAGAAATTGGCTTCACAAAGTCAACACAGTCACAGCAGAATTCATATGCCATAATGGTTTTTCAGTTAAGTATGAGAGAAGAAAAGCAATCAGAAGCCATGCTGAAAGCATAAAACACAAGGAATTGGAGCAACAACAGAAATGTATGCCATAAATATCTTTTTTTTTTACCAAGAGCCTTATCCCCCCCAAATCAGGTGACAGTTGCTAAAGTGGGGTAGGTTTATCACAGTATTTCCCATAATTTAAGTTACACAAGCCAAGACTGCGTAAACAAAATGCTTCCAATAATATATTGGCGAATTCTGAAATTGCCAAAAAATTTCTTGAGGGTAGACGAAAGCAACCAGCATAGCAGAAAATATTTTGGCACCAAAATCACTAGCACTATGGGCAATTTTTTTCAGTTGTTTTTTAGTTCTCATGCCTCCAACAAGGGATGCAGAAAATTCTCATTAACTGTATGTTGCTTTTCTGAGACAGAGGGTATTAAGCATGGCTTGCTTGATTTTTACAGTGACAATAATGAGACAAGTGAGGCAATTGCAACACAGATCTCCAGTATTCTACAGAAGAATGGTCCCAGCATTAACAGTATGGCTTCTTATGTGGCTGACAATGCCTCTGTAAATTTTGGAAAACACAAGTGAGTGTATCAGACATTAAAACTGTTTAATGACCACCTGATACAAGTGGAATGCAAATGTCATATAATCGACAATTGCCTCAAACATGAGATAAAAACTTTGAGGTTTGATGTAGAAACAACTTATCTGCAAAGTATACATTGAGTTTAGCTTTTCCAGTGGTTTCTGGAGGGCATTCAGATTGTTGGGATGGCACCTCCCCCAGTGTGACAGGCAGGGTCCTATCTTCTAATTACCTCACCCAGGGGGAGGAGCCATCCCGTCCTCCCCAGACCGGCCCTGCCTTTTGTGGTGGACGGTCAGGGTCTGGTTGAGCTCCTTAAGAGCCAGCCTGTCTTCTTTTGTTAGATTCCTCACCTTTCTTTCCCCTTTGTCCTGCCCAGAGTGCAAGTCACAAAACGGAGGCAAGACTGGAATTAATTCTTGTTTTATTAGAGTAACATCAAAGGCAATGAGTTTCATAGACTTAGCTATGCTAACTCACTACAGTCCCTAATAGGGTTGCCAGATCTCCGGTTTTCTGCCGGAGTCTCCGGCAAAAGGTGGCCGTCTCCGGCCTCCGGCCATACTTTCATTAAACAGGTGGATCTCCAGCTTTTCAGCAGCCCCCTCAGCCACGCATGCGTGATTGACACACGCATACGTTGGGCTGTGGCTGGCCGCCTTCCCGCCCTTTCTCAGTGAGGCAGGGACCACTGGAGAGACAGGAGGTAGACTTGAGGCGCCGCCATAGTCGTTTGAGGAAGGTCTAGCTGCCGCCCCTGCAGCCCCCCGCCAAGTAGCAGCCCCTGCCCGCTTCCGCCACCCACACAAGTACAGGTGAGGGTGAGGGTGATGAGTGGAGGCGAGCGACGGCAGCCTGCTGGCCTGCGTCTCCTGGGCCGTGTCCGCTATGATGTGGGCACCTTCATCCAGCTGCCGCCCCTTCAGGGACCCCCCCAGCAGCAGCCCCCATGGGAGCGGTTGCTAGAAGACGGCGTCCGAGTGGCCTGGCAGCCTCAGCAGGAGCCGTGAAGAGGCGGTGGCAGTGGAGGCCAGGCTGGGCCGGCTCCTTCTTAGCTCCGGCCCGGAGCCAGTTCTCCTGCTCCAGCAAGGATGGCCGGCCACTTCACCCCTCATGCTGTGGGCGTTGCTGGGCGGGAGCAGCCGCGATGGGGCTCAGCAGTCTCTGGCTGGGGGGCCCATCACAGCCGCTGCCGCCCAGCGGCACCCACAGCAGAGGGGTGAAGCGGCCAGCCGTCCTTGCCGGAGCAGGGGAACCGGCTCCGGGGCTAAGAAGGAGCCGGCCCTGGCCGGCCTCCACTCCTGCTGAGGCTGGCAGGCCGCTCTGATGCCGTCTCTTAGCAACCGCTGCCGAGACGGGGCCCATGCAGCCTGGCAGCCTGAGCAGGAGACGTGAAGAGGCGGTGGTAGTGGAGGCCAGACTGGGCCGGCTCTTTCTTAGCCCCGGCCCGGAGCCAGTTCCCCTGCTCCGGAAAGGACGGCTGGCTGCTTCACCCCTCCTGCTGTGGGTGCCGCTGGGTGGCAGCGGCCACGATGGGGCTCAGCAGTCTCTGGCTGGGGGGGCCCATTGCAGCCACTGCCGCCCAGCGGCGCCCACAGCAGGAGGGGTGAAGCAGCCGGCTGTCCTTGCCGGAGCAGGGGAACCGGCTCTGGGGCTAAGAAGGAGCCAGCCCTGGCCGGCCTCCACTCCTGCTGAGGCTGTCAGGCCGCTCAGACGCCATCTCCTAGCAACCGCTGCCGAGACGGGGCCCATGCGGCCTGGCAGCCTGAGCAGGAGGCGTGAAGAGGTGGTGGAAAACTGAAGATGAATTAAGACTGCTCTCTATAAGGCAAGGCTAGGTTGAACATTGGTCTTCCAGGTGAAAGTAGGATCCAGTGCAATTGCTGCTTTTAATATAGAAAACCTTCTAGCTTTCATGGCATATGTTTTAAAAGATGAAGGCAATGCCACCTAAAATCTCTAAAAGTTGGTGGGGTTTGGAGATTCCAGTCCTAATACACATGTCCAACTAGTGCCCATCCAGATCCCATGAACCTCATTCCTTCTTTTCCTGTAATAGCACCCCCTTTTTTCAAGCAGATTATTTAACATAACAAGGATTATTAAACCTAACAAGCCCATTATTTAACCTAACAAGGATGTCATCACCTCAAGGAAAGTATTTCTTTGTTGAAGCTGAAATCCTAGCTTCCACCACACAGTCATAGGTTGTTTTCACATGCAAGATTTAACATCAGCTTTATTGTAAATAAGCTCCTAAAAAGTCTGCATTGACAGGGACATACTTTGCTTCTGAATTTTCTCCTACATTAATAGTATTCACACATGACACAAGTATCTCAAGAGAAAACTCAAAGCTGCTTTTTAATGTATGAAAATGTATACATACATGTTCACACCCACACACACTTATGCTCTATTTCTGTCCCAAGGCCAGCTTAATTTTATTTATATCTACAAAATTAAAACATGTGCAACAAATATAGTTCTGTCTGAATGTATTATCATCATTATTAATTATATTTGTTACCCACTCTTCACCATAAAATCTCAGGGCAGATTACATCTAAAAGAAATATGATACAAAAAAAAAACCCACCTCCACCCCAAAATACCATACAATACAGTGCATACATATCAAGAAACCAGATGCTATATAGAGAAACACACTAACAATAACAGTTCAACTGTCAAAGCCCAAGGAGAAGAGGTGAGTCTTCAATGACTTCCTAAAGCTGTAAAGAAATGGCACCTGATGCATCTGTGTAAGGAGGGAGTGCCACAGTTTTGGGGCCATTACAGAGAAGGCTCTCTTGCAGGCCATCACCCCTCGAGGAGAAGGCAACATACAACTACACTGCAGATACCAGAGAGTTGGGATTAGCCACTACAGTATATAGCCACCATAGCCACAGAAATGAGATTGAGGGCTACTTCATTCTCTCCCCCTGCTCAAACTTATGTGGTTCTAGCTACCTGCCAGAGCTGTGTAAACAAGCACTAGGTTCTTGACCACTCATAATCAGTCATATTGTGCTTCTACTCTGTAAATGCTTTAGGTAATCTCCACTAAATCTATGTACTTTTTTTTTCAAAGTACTCAATCTATAACTTTCTTCCAGTGTGGAAGCAGAAACAGACACACACACACACACACAGAACAGAGCACGTCTGCTTTAGAAGCAATCCCTCCACACATTGTCTGTTTCCCATTGTCCTATTTACACTCCTGAATTATGCAAGTATTAACCTCCCTTGTTGGGTCTCTTTGACAGACTATCCCTAACCCTTGTCCTGCTCTGGGTGGTCTTGTGATATTCTCCTTGAAACACAACTAATTAACTCTTTATTTCTGTTTCTTTCCTGTGTTTTCTTGCTGGAACAACCATGTCCTTCTGTACTGTATCTGTACTGTGTAGTATCGTGTCCACCAGAGGTATCTCCAAGATGGCACTTTCTATAAACTTTTTAACATCCTGGGGCTAGATTTGACTTGGCTGCATGGATGCAAAGTGAAGAGCAGAAAGCATTCTCTTGACACATACGGCCTCTGCAAATCTAGGACAATGGAAAGGGAATTAAACATTTTACAAAAAAACAGGGGCATTAGCAGCTGAATCTGGGCAAGGAGGACCGGGAGGCAGTTTGGCATATCCAGCCTTTTGACATTCCTATGGTCTCCTGACACCCACGAAACAGTGAAGCTGGCCTGGGGAGTAACATTTTAAGTGCTGAAAGTGGATCCAGCTGCTATAAATGATGACATTTGCCTAGATTCCAGTAAGTACCCAGAAATGCCCAGGACTCAGGTAGCATGCTCAATTTTTTTTTGAATGGTATGCTCCAAGCAACTGTGGTTGATACAATGTATCACGTTTAATGACGTCACTAGGGCCCGCCCCGTGACATCACTAGGGCTCGCCCCGTGATGTCACTAGGGCCCGCCCCGTGACATCACTAGGGCCCACCCTCATTTTCTCAGGTTTTTGGTTGGTTCTGACCTGGCAACCCTAGTCCCTAACTAAGCTACCTAGGCATACTCTGCAGCATGTGAAGATTCAGCAACCAGATCAGGGGGGTGCTGCCTTAAGTAGGGAAGGTCTTTGCCTGCAATCTCTGACTCCTTCGAAGTCTCACCTTCTCACGGCATCTCGTGCGGGGCGAAGGGGGGCGAGCCTCCACCGGCTCATCTGACAGTACAGGGTCGATAGATGCCTCAGGAGGTGGGAAAGCATTTGAAGTGCCAGGCAGAGAGTCCTGGGGGGGTGGAGCTGGTGCACCCGCCTGGTCATCCCCCAACAGCTCTGTTGGGGCGTCTGTAGGTGGAGTGAAGTCTGTTTTGGCGGGAGAACTGTCTGTGGGAACTGGCAGGCTGTCAACTACTCCCCCTCCCTCAATGTCCTCGAAAGTCTCCTCTACCTCTGATTCCTCCCCCTGCTCTATCTGAGGAGGCTGGGGCTCAGCCGACTCCCCTCCCTGATCCTCCTGGGAGAGCTGGGGCTCAGCACTATCACTTCTTTCTTCTGGCTAATCCACTTATCTTTTCTCTTAGACTTTCCCCCCTCCCTCCCCCTTCTTTCACCAAACTCTTTAGAAAAGGACAAGAACAATTAGAGAGCCTAGGAACCCGCAACAACGGACTGCCAGTGGTGCGGCTCACACCTTCTCGCCTAAAAGAAGAGGCACGGAGGCAGTGGCAACTAGTCTTTGGTGATTCATAGCCTCTTCTGAAATCTAAAGGAGAGCAGCAGCAAAAGGATGCACATTCTGGTTTTGCCACGAAGAATAGCAGGAAAGGCGGGAAAGCAGAAAGGTGGGAAAAGCTGCGCTATGCCCCTATGCCAATTCAGGCATCTCCTACCCCCACCATAGAATTGAATGGCCTGGTAAAGTTCACCCATGATGGCCAGCAGCCCCCTGGAAGGACATAAACACACACAAACTAGTGAGATGGAGGAAGAGCAGTCACCATCTCTCTCCCACCACTTGGAGCAGGCCTTGAGAGTGTGGGAGTGCCAGAGGGAGGGGGTAAGTAGCACTTCCCCCCTCCCCCTCCATCCCGGGGCAGGAAGATTTCCAAAAGTTTCTCAGTTGGGTCAGAGGGGTGGTGGCAAAAAAGGTTAGGCAGACTGGGACTGCCTGGTCAGGAACCAGCCCCAGGCCCTGCACTTCTCAGTTGCCCATTCCTCAAAAGAGAAGGCATCACCTCCACAAGGGGCAAAAAAGGAGAGGTGGACAAAGTTGCAGTCCCC
Organism: Rhineura floridana; assembly: GCF_030035675.1. Classification (NCBI taxonomy): domain Eukaryota; kingdom Metazoa; phylum Chordata; class Lepidosauria; order Squamata; family Rhineuridae; genus Rhineura; species Rhineura floridana. Next base: position 242,832,847 of record NC_084480.1, read on the forward strand.
CACAACTTCCTCATCTCTCTTCTCCATATCCATTTCATCTGCTGCTTCTTCCTCACCAATTTATAGGAAGAACCAGAAGGGCAGGCATAGGCATAAGAGGGCCCATTCTTCCCATAGGCAGAAGGGAAGACATAGGACCAAAAGGAGATTCAGTAATAAGGCCGCCACTGCCTTAGGGCTTATATCAGGTTTGGGGCACTCCTCATCCTCATCAGACAGGGAGGAAGGGGAACTATCTGAGGAAGAATTGGAAGCCCCTCCCTCAAAGGGGAGACTCTTCCCTGCAGAGGTTTTTCCTGCAATTCTTGCCAAAACCAGGCAGATCCGGGAATTACCTGAGGAGCAACCTAAGGAAGCTGATCCAGCTGCTTCTACTTCCTGCAAGGGGTCTAAATCAGCCTTCCTAGAAGGCCACCCCAGAATAGCTACTCTCCCTTTCCTGGTCTCTTTCCAGGAGTTGTGGTCAGCAGAGTGGGTGACTCCAGGTAAACATAAACTGCTGCACAAGCTGGTTGGCAAGCATTACGTCTTTGCCCCCATGGTGATGGAACAGCTTCGAACACCAGCAATGGACCAGCCAGTGGTAGCTCTCTATTCCTCTGCGGTTCTTCCAATAGAGGGGGAAGGGGGACCCAAGGATGCTTGTGACAAGAGGGTTGAGGTGGCACTGCGCAGACACTTCAAGGCATAAGGCGCTGCTTTCAGAGCCTCAGCAACTGCATCAGTATTCTCCAGAGTGAACATGATGTGGGTGGACGAGTTGGCCAACAAAGAGGACATTCCCAAGAGCATCAAAGATGGTCTGAAGAAGATTTCTCTGGCAGCAGCCTTCCAAGTGGATTGCACATGGGGCGCTATGATGTTTAATGCCAGGGCAATGGCCTCCAGCAAAGTGGCAAGACATAACCTGTGGCTCTGTCATTGGGACATAGACCCAGGATCCCAGGGACGTCTGGCCAACTCTCCCTTCAGGGGGGCCAAGATTTTTGGGGAAGCACTGGAAAAGGTCCTTATTGACTCTAGGGACAAGCAGAAGGCACTGCCAGAGGCAAAGAAAGACAAACATAAGCAGATTTAGTCCTTTTGGAGCTCAAAGCCTTTCCATTGCCAAAACTTGTCATCAGGATACAAGGCTCGGTGGGGGAGACAAGATAGCTACACAAGTTTCAACCAATCAAGATCCCATCCACCTCCTCACCCCTCCCAATCAAAGTTCCAGAAAGGAGTGAAGAAGGGACAGTCATCCTGACGCCCAGTCATCGGGTCTCCAGGGACCCATGGGGGATGCCTGCTCAACTTCAAGACAGTCTGGACCATGACAATGTCCGATCGCTGAGTCTTTGCAACAGTTTCCTGAGGATACTTCTTGGAATTTTTAAGGTGCCCCAGAGAGAAATTCATCAGGAAGTTGACCGAGTTGGACAAACACAGGGCCTTCCTCATGGCCATACAACATATCCTGGACATCAGCGCAGTGGAACCAGTACCAGCTCAGGAAAGAAACAGGGGAGTCTACTTAATTTTCTTTCTTGTCTTGAAAAAGAATGGACAGACAAGGGCTATTTTAGATCTCAAATGGCTCAACCGGAGAATGGCTTACAAGAAATTCAAAATGGAAACCTTGAAATCCATCTCAGAGGCCATCAACCAAGGTAATTGGATGGCTTCCATAGACCTGTTGGAGGCATACTTCCAGTGCCGGTGCCAGGCTATTTTGCACCCTAGGCAAGGCTAACTACTTGCACCCCCCCAAAAAAATTGCTAACTTCAATTTTCAAAAACAGATGTCTTGTAGAAAAAATGAAAAGCGCAAAACTTGAAACTGCTAAATTTATTTTAAATTGCAAGAATAAGCAATACAACAATCTTTGATTATCTTTCTCAAATACAAAAGAAAATGTTTTAGCACACAAATCATTTTGAATAATCTTGTGAATTGTGATGTTAAAATTTAAGTCTCTTAAAAGTTTCAATTTCAGGCACATCAAAATCTCACTTTGCGTGCCTTTTCCTTTGCACATTTTGTCACCAATTCATTCAGGTCAAGCACTGATGCTTGGGCATGTTCAACTGATACAGTTGCCAAGCCAACTAGTCTGTTTTGCAACATTGTTGAGCATATGTTTTATAAGTTTGAGCTTTGAGAAACTGCGTTCACCACTTGCCACTGACACTGGAAGTGTGAGAAGGATCCTTAGAGCAACAGAAACATTAGGCACATTATCCAGGAGTTTTTGTTGTAGTATGAAGAGAAGTACTCCTTATGGCGGCATGACTTTGGAAGTCTTCGAGCTATTGAGTTCACAGCACGGATCTTCAGCATCAATATCTTTGTTTCCATTGTGCATCAATTATTTTTCCAAATTCTTGCAGGCCTTAAGTACATCTTCAGCAGATTTTTTGTTGATACTGTATATATCATACAGGAAGCCAAACAGGGAATTGACTTCAAAAAGGATGTTGTACAATGTAACAAGGGATACCACAAACTTGAACTTACAAATTGCATCACCAAGAGCCTTAGCTTCAATTCGGGAAGTATTTCCAGATAAACCTTTTAGGCTTGTGCCATCAAAGATCTCTATTAAAGCATCATATATACTACCAAGATGATATCTCAGTGGTTTCAAAGCATCAATCTAACTCTCCCATCTTGTTTTGCTCAATGGCTTAACAGTTGTGCCTAAGTCTGATACATGGCTAGTTAGAATTTGCCAATGCTGAGTCGATGCAGAGAAATAATTATAGATCTGTTGAACCAAACTGAAGAAACTAGTTGCTTCCAGATAACACTTAGCAGCGTCATTGACTACCAAGTTTAAAGAGTGTGCATTGCAGGGCACAAAAAAGGCACGTGGATTTATGTCCAGGACTCTCATCTGAATGCCATTTTCTTTGCCTTTCATGTTACTCCCATTATCATAACCTTGACCACGCAGATTCTCAATTGGTAATCCCATTTGCTCAAGCTGTCTAAGAAGAGTTTCTGTCATAAAGGCACCTGTAGTCTCCTTTAGTGGAACAAATCCCAAGAAATGTTCTCTCAGGCTCAGACATCTCATTAACTGATGGTTTGATTACATCAACATAACGTACAATCATTGTCATTTGTTCAATATGACTAACATCAGGTGTGCAGTCCAGAATAATTGAGTAGTATTTAAATAAATTCCATACCACTGTTGTGGTATTTATCTTAAAATAAAAAATATAAATTAACAGTTGCATTTTTTACAAGGGTTAGAAAAACTAATCTGTATAAAACTGTGCCCCTCAAAGGTCAATACTGCGCCCCTCTGAGGTCTGTGCCCTAGGCGGCTGCCTAGCTGGCCTAATGATAGCACCGGGCCTGCATACCTCCATGTTCCAATACAACAGGAGCACAGAAAATTCCTTAATTTTTGTTATGCCAGCAACCATTACCAATACAGGACTCTTCCATTCGGGGTGACTTCTGCCCCCAAGGTTTTCACCAGTGGCACTGATGGCTCATTTGAGGACCCTGGGGTGCAGGTTCACCCATATGTTAGCAATATTCTTGTCAGGGCCCCATTGAGGGACCAGTGCAGGAGGGACGTTCAGACCACTCTGTCCTGCCTTACAAGCCATGGCTTTGTGGTGAACTTCAAAAAGACTGCCCTGGAGCCCACATAGAACATTACCCATCCGGGGGTGCAAATAGACTCAGTTCAATACCACATGAGGCTCACTCAGGAGAGGGTGGCCAAGGTCCAGGAGCTCACATTAAAGGTGACCTTGTCCAGGGCAGTAGAGCTGATGGAACTGGCAAAACTCCAGGGGATGCTGGTATCCTGCCAGGACCTAGTGAGCTGGGCTAGTTTTCATTCTCGACCCCTGCTGCAAGCACTCATACCCTTCCAGGACCAAATTGCTCAATCCTGCAGGATGAAGGTTCCAATCAGCTTGTCTCTACATCAAGAACTGAGGTAGTGGCAGTCTCCTCAGAGGCTACTCAGGGGAGTGAGCCTGGAGACACCAACAAGGAAGGTACTCACGACAGATGCCAGCTTTTATGGCTGGGGGGTGCACCTGGAGTCACACATGGCACAGGGTGTGTGGAAAGCCAGGGAACTGGACCAGAGCATCAACTGGCTGGAGCTCTGAGCAGTGAGACTGGTGCTACTGAAGTTTGCTCCGCACATCATAGGAGCCCATGTCCTGGTGCGGACTGACAACGTGGCAACGAAGGCATACATCAACCATCAAGGAGGAATGAAGTCGAGGGCCCTGGTGAAGGAAGCTTGCTTTCTGTTTCAATGGGCAGAGTCTCACCTCGGGTCACTGAAGGCAGAACATATAGCTGGAATACAAAACATGACAGCAGACTGGCTGAGCAGGACATCGCTCCTGGAGGCGGAGTGGCAACTTCACCCACATTCCTCCAGATCATCAGATGTTTCGGGATCCCACAAGTGGATCTTTTTGCAATAATGGAGAATTTTTATATATCTACACATATAAACATAGATATTAGAAGGTACATGTTTATGAAATATAAGAAATCACAAGGAACTAAGCACAAGGCCCACAGGCCTGTGAGAACCCTAAAATCCTAGCATTAAAATCAGGCCTGTGAGTGAGTCCTTGATAGCAGGCAATGGTCAATTTGCCTCATTTGAACTCCTGCTTTTGCCAAAACAGGCCTGTATGTGATTAACTTTAATTAATGAGTATATTGTTTGGAAGTAAATAAGCATGTAACCCATGATTGATATTTTAAACCGTTTGATCCTGGGAAATTACTTATTAGTGAAGGAAATAGTTGGCAAGCACATATATTTTATTTTTGTTCTAGTATTCTGTAGAGCAATGGCTCCAACTAGTGGAAAACTTTGTAACATTATGAAAGTAGGAATGAGAGAAACTTTGAGTTCTAGCACTCATTGCTAAGATGTCCTGGTGTGTTTAATTTCAGTCTTGATAAGTAGAATACAAACTTTGCAAGTGGGTTTCCATGGTTAAAAAGGTATTCTGAAGTATTTGCCTTTTCCATTCCTCTGAGGCTGAGAGGTAGTGGCTGGCTCAGAATCACGCAGTGTCTTCCTTAACTGTATGGTCCCCAGTCATAGTCCAGCACTTTAATCATAACCCTTTCTCTATAGCTATGCATTTTCTTTAAGTTAGGAATGGGATTTCTAAGAAAATATAAGAGATAAGAACCTCTATAGCAAATCAATAGAACTGTGGTGCTCATGAACTTCCAGTCACCCTAAGTTGAGCCAAACCCAACCTGGTATTGTTATATTGCTCAAGGAACATGTTATAATATATCCAGTTGTACCTGGGTCAGCCTAGCTGATCAGGAACAATGGAATATAGAAAGTACCGGGTATGCATGAAAGCCCACTCACAATAGTAGAATGCAGTGTATGGTAGTAACTGGTTTCAACTGGCCTGGAAGAGCATTAGTCAAGGGGGACAGCAGAACAATGGTGCTATTAGTAAGACAGACAGAATATTGGAATAAGAAGTATATTAAAACAATGATAAATTACCTGTGCACGTGTTCATGTAACTAGAGAGTAGAATTACCTAACGTTTTCTGATTGGTTTGGAAATAATGCAGAGAGGAGGAACTGTTACGTTATGTGGGAAGGAACTTGTGGGACTGGTAAACTAACGTCACATGCTGCACTTAGTACTGTATAAAAAAGGCACGCAGACAGTGCCTCTTTGCAGTCCTCACCAGACTTTCTGGGGGGGGCTGACCCTGCATACACTTGTAAAGAATAAAGGCCTACCTTTTTACTTCAAGCCTGTGTCTTCAAATTTCTTCAAGGACCCCCTGTCCAAGATCCCAAAATTCCCCAACAGCAACATACCAGAACTCCCAACTTGCAAAGTTCTTCTCACATTTTCAGCATCTGGAGGCGCAGGGATGGGATGCTCTGACAACAGTTTGGCAGAGGGAGTTACTTTATGCCTTTCCTCCCTTTCCTCTACTGTTACAGACTGTCAGACGCAACCAACAGTTGCAGGCCGAGGTGATCTTAGTAGCACTGTATTGGCTGAGGAGACCCTGATTTCTGGAGCTTCTCCACCTGTCTGTTCAGGAACCATGGTGTCTTCCTATCAGACTGGACCTGCTAAGGCAGGGACCAGTTCATCCACATCCACAGCTCTTTTGCTTGACTGCGTGGAGGCTGAGCGGGGTTGGCTAGAGGAGTTGGGGTTTTGGGGGGAGGTTCTAGATACTTTTCTGGCCTCTAGTAAGGCTTCCACATATAAAACTTATGGCTCCACGTAGAAAAAGTTCATGGAGTGGTGTCGAGCCAATGCGAGGGACCCAGCCTCTAGGAAAGTGGTGGATGTACTGGGCTTCTTACAGGTGGGGTTGGACAAAGGGCTCAGCTCCAATACTTTGAAATGGCAAGTGGCAGCCATTAGCAGTATATTGGGTTGCAGGGGGGGATTCTCCCTTATCCACACATTCCTTGTGTCGGTGTTTCCTTAGAGGTGTGGGGCAGAGGAATCCTCCAGTGATTCATAGGTTTCCTACATGGAACCTAAACTGGGTACTCTCTGCCTTGATGGGGCACCCTTTTGAGCCACTGGCTATGTGCGAGAAGTTCCTTACACTCTACAGTTTTTCTAGTGGCTGTCACATCAGGCCCTGTATTTTTCATCAGGACAAGGTTGTCCTGAGGCCAGATCCGTCCTTTATTCCTAAGGTTAACTTCTTTTTTCATAGGGCGCAGGAGATTGTTCTCCCATCATTCTGTCCTAATCCTACTTCTTCCAAGGAAAGGGTCTGGCATTCCCTGGATGTGTGCAGAGGTCTCCGTTTCTACTTAGATAGGACTTCTGGGTTCAGGAAAACCGAGGCTCTGTTCGTTTCCTTTGGCGGGGTTACCAGGGGAAGGAAAGTTTTACCTTCTTCCATCTCCAGGTGGCTCAAGGAGGCAATTGTTCAGGCCTACCGGACTCTGGGGAAATCGCCACCGGGGGGACTCACAGCCTATTCATTGAGGGGGGCTTCCACTTCCACTGTCTTTAAGGGGAGTTTCCCAATTGCGGACGTATGTAGAGCAGACACATGGGCCTCATTGGATACATTCTCCAAACACTATAAAATCGATTCCTGGACTTCGGTGGATGCAGCCTTTGGGAGGAGGGTGTTGCAAAAGGTAGTTCGTGCATGACTTGTTGGCATCCGGAATCCTGCGCAGGATGTCATCGGGTTCTGGTGCATCCTGAGAATCTGCTCTCCAGGAACCACTGGGGACTAAATGGAAATTCTTACTGTGAATTTATCTTCCCAGGGGTTCCTGGGGGAAAGTCCCCACCTCTTCATTCTGGTGCCATTAGTCTACTCATTCTAGTTCCTAGTGGTTTCTGCCGGCGCCCCACATGTGTGTGGGGGTAGTTAGGACCTCCCTGGGGATTTCATGGCATTATTTAATCTATCTTTTTACTAAAGTTCTGTCATTTTTGTCTGCCTAGTTCCATGGCGTTTTCTCTTTTTATGAGTCTAAACACATAAGAGTTTTTTCCATTGAGGATCGAGGGGCTGTCCTTGCTCTTCCAGCCAGTCTGGAGAGGATGGGATGGCTCCTTCCCCTGGGTGAGGTAATTAGAAGATAGGACCCTGCCCGTCACGCTGGGGGAGGTGCCATCCCAAGAATCTGAATGCCCTCCAGGAACCCCTGGGAAGAGAAATTCACGGTAAGAATTTCCATTTATTCTCAGCCAAGAAGGCAGTCTATTTTTTTTTGAGTTTGTAGACATGAAATATAAAGACGTGCTTTGGCACATATCAACAAGTCTACTTGCTATTGAACACATACTACAATGCTGGCCTGCGTTGACGGCATACTTTTTTTCAGAGGGGGAAGAAGAATGTGTAAAGATTGTGCGGGCAGCTTTCAGTGAGGAAGAACACAAATCTCTCCCTCTTTGCTATGTTTACTTTTTGCACAATCTGATGGTAATCTTTCAAGATGCTGTGAAGAAACTAGAAAGTAACAGTATCAGCTCTACAGAACTCCATTGTTTCATGAAGGCCTCCACTCAAAACTGAAGAGAAAAAGAGAGAACATATTATGTGGAAGATCAGCCCAAGTCATTTTAGATAATGTGTCTCCAGCTGACAACAGAAAATTCAGACATGAAGCCTATAAGACATTGACACAGTACATTGAATACCTGGAGAAACTGTATGATGTTGCAACATCACTTTTTAAAAAACAAATGTCAGTGCTCTCTGTGATGTTCCTGCTTATAGTGTAAATATGGTAAGTGCTGTTTATATAGAAGACATATGGTAAGTGGAGTGAAAGAGGAGGGAGGAGTACATGAGCAGTAGAATGCTGGATGATTGGCTGAGCGTTTGAATGGCTGGGAGTATAAATGGAAGAATGACAAGTTGAATCTGGGTGGATGTTGGGAGTGTGGAGAAAGAGGTGTTTGAGGGTGGAGGTCAGGAGTGTGGAGAAAGAGGGAGTTGGAGTTCTGATTAATAATAAGTCAAGTACAAAACAGGAATAGATGAAACCATACACTTGTGAAACATTCTAAAACTAATCTTGTTATTTCTGATATTTAATAAATACTTATTTGGTTTACCAAAGGCCTGATCCTTGGCTGGGGGATATACATACCAGAAGGGAGGGCAAGGTAATTACCAAGGCTGAACAGAAACAGTATCTAATGGTGGCAGAGGTGAAGGGAGGAATAATAACAATTCAAGTATCCAGAGCAACCCAGAGTTGTATGCGTTATCTATAAAGATACAAGGGGGTTGCGAACAGCATAAGCACGCAGTCACAAAAGTAACCAGCTAGAGAGAGACTCAGGCAAAGTCTCTGGGAGTATTGGTTATAGGACGTGACTGGTGGTGCTGCCTAGCAGGGGGATCTAGTGAGATCTGTGCTAGAGCGGAGTGAGAAACCATATAAAGGACGGTCCGGACTGGTGGTATCCCTGGTGGTGCCTAGTGAAAGGCAGTAGCCACAAGCAGGTGGGAACCTGACAGGGAGAACCAGGGAAGGACGTCACACTCTCACTTTACAATAATGTGAAATGGGTAGATTTACAGAATCTTGCTACAAGACTCCACATTGAGATTGACATTGACAAGCTGTATGATGACTGCTGTATTTTACAATAAATAAAGGAAGAGATTGTTTGCAAGGAGCAGAACATAGATCAGAAATGGGTGGAGGTTTTCAGACAAATGCCAGAGGACAGTGGCAACCAAATGAAGAAACCAGTCTCTTTCACATTTTCCATTACTGTGTTTAATGCTTACTGTGATAGAGTTTTCAGTTTAATGACACAACTGTGGACCAAGGACAAAAACAGGTGAGTGATAGTGCTGCGAAGACAGAGCTGCAGGTGAAACTGAGCGTTAACATGACCTGTGTGGAGTTTCTAGACTTCTTAAAAAAGAACTTGAATCTGCTAAAAACAGCAAAAGGCCAGCTCAAACATAAATTTAAAAAGCAGAAAGATGAAGACAAGCCAACACAGCTTTAAGGAAAAACATCACATTACATTTCAACTATTTCAGCATAAATGTGTCATGCTGGCCACCTAGCTGCATAGAGGGAAAACAGAACAAGCTTAAGAGGGTGACAGAAATGGGTCCACCAGTTGTCTTTGGAAACTCTCTCTGTGGTTGACTGTTCTTTTAAAAAATATACTCTTTATTTTAAAGGTTTTTTGGTATTTTTTTACAGAATGACAACAAAATGACATGCAGAAAGAAAACAGAGTACACTGAGAGAAGAAAACAAAAAAGAACAAAAATAATATAAAATACACAAAATAAATAAAAGTGGGTATGCTTTTTGGTATCTATAGGTCTGGTTTTCCACGTTTGGGTTTAAACTGTAAAGGCAAATTAAAGGGGTTAAATTGGGTCCATGAATTTAGACAGGTAAAGCAACATGTAGAAATTCAATCTCAGTTTGAAAAAAATATCCAGGAATTTCCTCAGCCAGAGTTGGCAGCTCTATTTAGAATTATTAATAATTTAAGTGAAGGCTAACATTTCCTACACTTAAAAACAATCAACCTTGCAATTTAGGACAATACTCCTAGTACCTGAACATTGTAAATCTATGAAGATCATACTAGTAATCTTTTGTAAAAATATAATTGTAGCACAGCAAAATCCCCAACTCTTTGGGTGAGTGGTCATTTGCTCCTGTACCAGGTAGGTAATATGGAATAGGATAGAATATTCCACACTGGAAAACTAGGTAGAACATTAGTTACTTTCATAGAAAGTTGCTCTTCCCATTGTATCTTCCTTTCCAAGGACAGTTATATAGGGCATGACTGTAACTGCTCATCTAGGAGTCCCGTTTAAGGTCTTTCCCCTTTCTTTTTCCTGTTTATAGAAAAGAGAACAGCTGAAGAAAGATCCTTCGCTCTTTGCCTAATGTTCAATAGCTGGGATGTGTCCCACTTTCCACCAGAAGGTTCTCCTATATTCTGTTGCTCTACCTTGGAAGGAGGGGCACACTGAAGGGATTGCTGATTGTTCATTCCTGACTTGGAATGTGATCCATGTCTCAAAGCGTCATAGGCATAGCTGGAGCATCTGGTGTAGCCATACCTCAGAGGATCTGGTAAGTCTTCTCTGCCTAGTACAAATATCTTACAATTGATACACTAGGTCAGAGGTGGGGAACCTGTGGCCTTCAAGATATTGGTGAATTTCAACTCTCATCTGCTCCAACCAGCATAGACAATGGTCAGGGTTGATGGGAGTTGTAGTCCAACATCTGGTGGGCCATAGGTTCTCCACTCTGCACAAGACACTTGCTTCATCATTGCAGAAGATAGTGGTTCTTCTGTCAGATGAGACTTAAAAATGTGTTTTAGCATAAAGAACTATGCCCCATTGCATGGAAGTCAGTGGGCAAATTAGACAAATAAATTTACTAAAGTTACAGACTGTAGCTGGTAGTAGTCTGTGTGTCAGGTTGTTGCTCTTTTCCCAGTCAGTGGCATCTGCCTGTATCTGGAACAATGGCAAATTTGACTGTATTTGAAGAATGCTTGTCTTGTCTCCAAATTCAATTATAATTCCACCATGCCCACACTTGCATTTGATCACCTTTTTGCTATGTGAAGACCTTGACAGGGGCAGCCTTCCCATGCTGCATTGCAATTTACGTTTGACTCTCTCGAGTTTAAAAAGCAGTTAGTAAAGGTGTGAAGGGCTTCTGTTGGGGAAAATGGCTGTACATTCAATTAAATATGCAGGGTTAGTCACGTTTCTCAACTGTGGCCCATGCTAGAAACAATCTTTTGGTTTTTCGGATTTTGGTAACTTGCTGTTCGTCTCTCAGATGTATGCTGAGGACTTTCTACTCTGAGATCTTAATATGCATATTTTTTTATCAAGAGAAATAGTGAAAGCTAGCTTAGGAAATGAATGTTGCAAAATAGCATATATAACATATAGTTATATTATATACTATTGTGCTTGGGCAACATTCATTCGCTTCCTAGTCTAGCTTTCACTATTTCTCTTGACAAAAAAATATGCATATTGATCTTATTTATCAAGATTTATATACTGCTTAATAAAAAAAACTCTAAGCAGTTTATATGTGTAGTATCATCCAGATACTATGCGGTGTATCCTTTCTGTTAAATGTGACGTACCCAGCTACCTGAATCAGAGCTTCTGTTAATTTATCTTTCAGCTAATACATTTTGAACTTCGTGTGGGAAGTTGATTTGGGGAGTAGAAATTACTATTATCATTTACATCAGCACTAAATGCACAGTAGCAGCATCTGGTTTTATTTATTTAAAGAGAGATAACATTTGGAGGGGGAATTAAAAGGTTACATAAGCTCATGGGGCTGCTTTGATTAATATTTCTTATTTGGTCTTCAGAATGTTAACCACCAGCAGGAAAGGTTTAACTTGCTTTCCAGCGAATTTCACTTCATGAAAAAAAGAAGTCTGCATTCAAATATTCCCCAAACACAATTTTTCTCTCATTTGAAAGGCCATATTATTGTTGAGGGTATGGGGAAGGAAAGGAGTTGTGAATGAGATTGGTAGTGAGTTGGCAGATTACAGATCTGCAAAATGGCCATATGGGCAGTGCAGTTACTGTTGTCTGCTGTCCTGAGTCTGTAGGGAGGAAAGGTAAAGGGAAGACTGAATTTGTTTAGCCTCAAAAGATTTCTAGTACCCACTACATAGGGCAGTGGAAGAAAGAGTGAACAGGATCCAAAGGCCTTAGTAGCAATCTCTGTTATATGGTTAGTGATCTCCTACGAAGGAACAGGAAGATAAATGTCCCATCCAGACTGAAAAGCCTGGCAGGGCTAACAATGCTCCCACCTATTTCCCCAAACCTTATGTTGGTGCTGACCAAACCTCTTTTCTGGATTGCATCAAAACTGGAGCTAGACTTGAAGGGAAGTTACTTAGGCATAGGTAGCAAAAGAATTTTAGAAAATACTTGCCTTCAACTGCTTTTATAGAGGTACTGTATAAAAGTATGAGAAAGTAGGTGCCTTGTTTATCAATAATTTTACACATCTTTAGCTTCAGCTCTCCTCTAGTTTCAAGAGGAATAATGCTTTGCATATTATTTTTTTATTATTTTTTAATTCAATTTAATTTATATACCGCCCTAAGCCAAAAAGGCTCTCTGGGCAGTGTACATAGAGGATAAACAAGAAAATATATGAATAGAACAAATATAAGAAAATCAAAAAGCAAAACAAACAAAGAACAAAAACCAAACAACATCAGAATATACCAGTAATATGGACACAAGATACCACTAAAGTAATATTTTATTTTTTAAAAATTAAGAACTTGTTACACGTTTGAGCAATCTAAATTATAAGGTTATATAACACTAACAAAACTTGTAGTATTGCAACAATTTTATTGCAAAATCTGAATTTTTCATAAATAAAAAACATACTTTTACATATTGAAGTCTAATAACTGAAAGACAATAGAAAAAATCTATACAAAATTAAGCTGCTGTTGCTAACAACATTTCTCTATCAGTATACAAGTATTAATGGCAGTTAACATGAATTTAATTTTTTCAGCTTATACATATTTCAATATACAGTTACTTTTTAACCATCTGAATAATCTGTTTTCTTTTTTCGAGATGTTCCATTAACTTCTGATGTAGCAGTTGCTATTTGCTGCTGTTTCTTCATAGGAGGAGATGACATCCATTCTTCTGAACTACAAAAAGATGCGTAAGTCATTTTAGATATAAATGTAATTCAAAAGTGGCTTAAAATCACCATCTATTTCTTCCTTTTTATTATAGACTGCAAAAATTCATTAATGAATCCCATTAAAATATACTAATTTAGGGTTGGAATGTTAAGAGAGGGTTAAAATTGTTTAGAACAGGGGTGGAGAACCTGAGACCCTCCAGATGCTGTTAGACTCAAAACTCCTATCAACCCAACCTACTTTGGCCAACGGTCAGAGATGATGTGGGGTGAGGGATGGGTTGGAAGGGAGCATGTCATCAATTATGCTACTGAAGGATTACAAAGGCTTCATCATGGGTCTCAGTCAGTTCCTGTAGGTGTGTGGCCAGGTATTGTTCTGTGGAACTGGATTGCAGGTGTTCTACTCACTGCTTTTTTCCCATCTAAAATTATTGCCACAGGCTCTCCAAAAGGCGAGTTTTGCCTTGTGAAGTCCACATTTGCCCCTAACTAGGAGAGTCCTCATACATTCCCTTTTCCCACTGCCATTGCTTTCCCCTGAACTATTATCACCTCTCTGGTAAAGTTTCTGTTTCTTCCAATCTTCCATATCCCTTCCCTCTCTCTTGTAGAATGGACCGTTGGTCTCACCTGAAAGGTGGTTTTTGCAGGTAGCATGACATCACTTGAGTTATAGCGCCAGGCAGGAATGTACTGAAGTCAAGACCTGGGCTACATGTGTCCCTCCCACTCCAGTTCATTCGTGATGAGACCGAAGTGAGATATCTGAACAGCCGTAAAAACAAACAGGCATAACAGCAAGGAAAATAGGGGCACTGCCAGACTAAAGTGTAGCAACGCATTCATAATGTATCTGAGAAAGGTCTTGACTCAGTCACACAATGTAGAACTATAAAACGTTTTGTTGTTGTTGTTGTTATGTGCCTTCAAGTCGACTATGACTTATGGCAACCCTATGAATCAGCGATCTCCAACAGCATCTGTTGTGAACCACCCTGTTCAGAATGTATAAAATGTTAAACTGTAATAATTTGAAAAATGGTACAGTAATAATAATAATAATAAATAATAAAATTTTATTTATCAGACGCCCATCTGTCTGACTGAACGGACACTCTGGGCGACGTACAATATAAAATACAATCTCAACATATACATAATCATCACAGTATTAATATCATAACATCTCGTCTAACAGAACCATCCTACGCTAACATAGTATAAAACCTAACCCACCCCAGAGATCCCATAGGACTGCCTGAAGAGCCAGGTCTTCAAGGCTCGGCGAAAAGTCAACAGGGAGGGGGCATGCCGAAGGTCAAAGGGAAGTAAGTTCCAGAGGGTGGGGGCCACGATCGAAAAAGCCCTCTCCCTGGTCCGCACCAGCCTAGCTGTCTTCGCCGGTGGGACCGAGAGAAGGTCCTGTGAGGCTGATCTTGTTTGGCGGCATATTTGGTGATACTGGAGGCGTTCCTTCAGATACACTGGGCCGGAACCGTATAGGGTTTTAAAGGTACACCTAGGCAGCCTCCACAGGGAGGGCAGTGATGGGATGATACCTGGAAAAACCACCTTTCACATGAGACCAACGGTCCATTTTCCCCAGGTAGCATGCCATCACATGGGATGTACCAAAGCAGCCCCAACAAGGAGGGGCCACCCGCTGCCTAAGTATTAGAAACAATCTCTTGCAGAACATGCCTCCCCAAAGAAGCGTCGGCAGAAGCATAGTGGTCTATCTTATAATACTTGATAAATGAGTCTCGGGTAGACCATACTGCTGCTCTGCAATTATCTGCAAGGTGTGCATTGGTTGCAAATGCAGCCATTGTAACTGTCGACCTAGTTGAGTGCACCATAATGTTGAAAAACACTGGAAACTTAAGCATCTCATAGGCCAGGGCAATGCAGGCGTGCAATGTACAAGACAAGGTAGATTTAGAAACCTTTTCCCCCCAGTGTCCTTGGGTGAAAGGATATGAACAAGGAATCCGTTAGTCTTATGCCCTGGGTTCGAAACAGATAAATCTTGAGGGCTGTGCAAACATCTAAATTTCAAGTAGATGAACGGGATTAGGACAGAACAATGGAAGTATAATGTCCTGGTTGCAGTGGAACACAGAGCTTACTTTAGGACAAAATGATGGGATGTAACACAATGGAGTCCATATGAAAAACGCAGAGATGGCGGGCAGATGACAATGCTCCCAACTCTGACACTCTTCTTGCTGAAGTAACAGCCACCAGAAAAAGGACCTTGAAGAAAAACAGTTGCAATGGTACTGACCGAAGTGGCACAAAAGGAGGGCACTGTAGGGCTTGCAGGACCTTCTGTAGACTCCATGAGGGGAAACGACACACTGCTGGACAAAGGGAGACAGCCCCCTTTAAAAAATGTTTGATCAGCAGATGCAAGCCTATGGAAACACTAGACAAAGTAACAGACAGAATAGATGATATAGTCGAAGCCTGACGACACAAGGTGTTGCTTTCAAACTCATCTTCAGACCCCTATGCAGAAACTGTAACACATTCTGGACAGTGGCTTATGAAGGTAGAAGAGCTTGGGAAGCACACCAGTTGGAAAAAGCGTACCATGTACTCTGGTAGACATGAATGGTCAATGGCTTCCTGAATGCCAGGCTAGCATCGATAACCTCCTATGATAGACCTGCGCAGATCAACTGTGTCTGCTCAAACACCAAGCTGTCAGACTCAGCCATTTCGGATCCAGATGCCAGATTGGACCCTGTGACAGAAGACCTGGTCTGTTTCGTAGCCTCCAAGGGTCTGCTATTGATAGTGAGAGCAGATCCGAGAACCATGGCCGGCACAGCCAGTAGGGTGCCTTTCACGCTGGAGTTTCCTCAACGTTCTGCCCAAGAGAGGAATTGGAGGGAAGGTGTACAGAAGTCCGTTCAGTCAAGGGGCCAGAAGAACATCTACAGATTCTGCCCTTGTCTCTAGGTACCTCAAGAAATACCGGGGAAGCTGGCAGTTGAGACTCAAGGCAAGCAGATCCACCGTCAGGTTGCCGAAACGTCATTGGAGGAGACTGAACACTGTCGGGTATAGTTTCCACTCTCCTGGAATCACTTCTTGTCTGCTGAGCCAGTCTGCTGTGACATTCAGAACGCTGCTGAGGTGTTCTGCCCTCAGGGACATCAGATGACTCTCAGCCCAGTCAAAAATCAGGGTTGCCTCTGCCTGGAAAATTTGGGACCTGGTGCCCCATGCCGGTACAAATGCAATTTCATGCAGGTGTTGTTTGTCCGGATCAATATGTGTTCCAGATGGAACACTGGCTGAAAATGACAAAGAGCCAGATGGGCCACCCTGAGCTCCAGTCAGTTGATGCTGTGGCCCTTCTCTGACATGGAACAGACACACTGGACAAATCGGGAGTTGCAGTGGCCCCCCAGCCGATTAGGCTGGCATCTGTCATAATTACAGTTCTATCTGACTCTCTGAATGGTGTACCCTTCTTGAGATTCCGAGTTGTAGCCCACTGTGATGTTCCTGTATTAATGTAAATATGGTAAGTGCTGTTTGTATAGAAGATATGTGGTAAGTGGAGTGAAAGAGGAGGGGGGAGTAAATGAGCAGGAGAATGCTGGATGATTGGCTGAGTGTTTGAATGGCTGAAAGTATAAAAGGAAGAATGACAGTTGAATCTGGGTGGACGTGTGTGGACGTTAGTGAGTTGTTTGAGAGGTGTTTGTCAGGAGAGTGTGGAGAAGGAGGGAGGTGGAGTTTGGAATAGTAATAGATGAAACCATATGCTTATGTGCCTTTATAAAGTAATCTTGTTATCTTTGCTTTATAAATAAATACTTATTTGGTTTACCAAAGGCCTGATCCTTGGCTGGGGTTTCACAGACCAGAAGGGAGGGTAAGGTAATAACCAAGGCTGAAGGGAAACAGTAACAAATGGTGGCAGCGGTGAAGGGAAGAAAATAACACCACAAGTATTCAGAGCAAAACAGAATTATATGCATTCTGTATAGATCAAAGGGATTGGGACAGTTTAAGCACGCAGTCACAGAGGTAACCTGATTGAGAGAGACTCAGGCAGAGTCTCTGGGGATACTGGTTATAGGACGTGACTGGTGGTGCTGCCTAGCAGAGGGATCTGGTGAGGTCTGTGCTAGAGCGGAGAGAGAAACCATAAAAAAGGACAGTCCGGACTGGTGGAGTCCCTGGTGGTGCCTAGTGACAGGCAGTAGCCATGAGCAGGTAGGAACCTGACAGGGAGAGCCAGGGAAGGGCGTCACACCCACCATCTGAAGGAAGAAAGCAGTGAGGGAGCTAAATGGATTACCCAATATGTGGAGTTGGCAATTTCCGACTAAAACAGCAATAAGGCCCATTGGAGTGGACGACTATGATGCTGAGCCCACGGTATGATCTGAATGGTGGATACAAACATGCCCAGCGGCTTCACCAGCCACTTCACGTCTGCTCTCTAACGATGCATCAAGAGTCATGCTATGTCTCTGATAGTTGCAATTTGCTCTGGCGATAGGAAGACCATGGCCTGAACTGTGTCTAATATCGCTCCCAAGTGCTGTAGACATTGAGTAGGATCTAGGTGACTCTTCCCGATGTTGACCAAGAATCCGTGGTCCCTCAGGACTTTGACAGTGTGACAAACATGTTTGATGGCCTGGTCCCTGGATTTCACTCGGAGCAGTAGGTCATCCAGGTATGGATAAATATGGATCCCCTGGAGATGGAGATGAGCTACCAGGGTGACCATTACCTTGGTGAACACCCTCGGAGCTGACGAGAGCCCAAACGGCATGGCCTGATATTGAAAATGCTGCTGGCCAAATGCAAACCTCAGGAAATGTCTGTGGGCAGGGCAGATAGGAAGGTGGAGATATGCCTCCTTCAAGTTGATGTAGGCCAGGAAGTCCCCCTCCTGCAGAGCTTCTATGATTGATGCGAGGGACTCCATTTTGAACCATTGGTATTTCACAAACCGGTTGACAAACTTGATCTTCCGCCTCTGTCGAGAGCACGACGGAGATAGGAACGAATCCTGTTGGGGGGGTTAACCAAAACTCAATTGGGTACCCATGAGAGGAGATCTCTGACCCAAGTCCTCTGTTAAACTTAGTCAGTGGTTCGCATAATGGAGTAACCTGCCTCTGCCAGGGATGGCATCAGTATTGCCTGCACTGATGAGCTCCCCTTCCAGATGACAAGGGCGTGGGATCTTGTCTTCCATGGTGTTGAGTTCTGCCCTGGAATTGTTGTTTGGGCCAGGTTCCCCTTGAAGATCAGAAATCAGTAAACTGGAAATCGCGGCCCCACCCCCCAGATGCGTTCCTTGAAAGAGCTGGAAAGGACGGTATGGAGATAATCTCCTAAACGACCTTCGATCCTCCTTTTTGCTTGTGGCTAATACTGGCTTTTGCTTTTCTTTGGGGTCTACCAAAGCTGCTTTAAGGGCCTCTTCCTCAAAAAAACAATGTCCCTGTATATGGGGCCATAGAAAGATTGACCCTGGCCATAGTATCTGCATCCCAGTGCTGGAGCCAGAGTGTCCTCCATGCCACTAATTCGATGGCCAGCACCCCTGCTCCAAACTGAGTTGTATCCAAGGTAGTGTCGGCCACCAATGCTGCAGACTTGTGCGGTTTCACAAAAGCCCATCTGAGTTTGGCGGGGTACAGATTGGGCTCATCCAAGAGTTCATCCAACCACATCATGGAAACTCTGGAAAAAAATCGAAGCTGGGCAAGAAGCCCAGACTGTATAAGGGGTAGCCTCGTGATTTTTATGGAGTGCAAAATCTAGTCTCTGTTCGGAGGAATCCTTGAGCTGGGAGTCCTCTTCTTTTGGAAGATCTGGATACCAAGCTAGAAATTGGCTCATCCACACCCAGGACGTTCAGGCGATTCATGGAGTCTGGAGCTAAGGCATAGTGTCTATTAGTGATGGCTGAAAATTGGTGAGCATGCAGGGGTCAAGCCCATTCCTCCTTAGCCAGCTTGTCAATGGGGTCAGGAACAGGGAAGAAATGATCAGACAATTTTGGGGTTCTCAAACCCTAGGCCCCTTCACTGGAGGGGGGATAGGTTCGGACAGTGAGGCTTAGGGACCTACAGTGTCCAGTGCTCTATGAAAGAATAGAAAATAGTCTGCTGAGTCAAATAGGCGATAAGAATTCTCCTCCACCTCTGATTCACCTCTCCACTCATCTCTCTCAGCCTCAGGAGAGCACGAAGGATCCCCTAACTCCATCACCTTGCCTCCAATCCTGCCTCTAGTGACATCGACGGGATTCAGTGAGAGCACTCAAGCCTCATCGGTACAGCAGTGCTGCATAATAGCGGTGGCATGAAGATGCATACAGGACGATCCTCAAAAGGCTGAGGCAGGCTAAGCCAATGAGTTCACCTGTGGCAGTGACTGTGCTTGAGAAAGGGAACCCAACAAAGCCTCCTTCAACTGGGAGACAAATTCTGGAGTCAATTGCAACCCCAGCAGAGAGCAAGAGTGCCCATCTAGGGGTCCAAGGGCACTGGCTGCACTTGTAGAGGCAGAGATGTAACAGTGGCATCAAACTGGCGAGACGCTTGAACTCTAGCAGTTGATGTAGTTTGAGGCTGACAGCCCAAGGCTGGTTGGTTAGGAAAGCCTTCAAACTCCTCCTCTGATGACTTAGTGGGTGAATGAAAGAGGGCTGTCAATCTCGCTTGGCCAGCTTCCTATGAGGATGGAACTGACACATATCGTGCTCGCCTGGCAGCCATGTGGTTAGACAAATGTTTGGTTTTGGCTAAAGCCTTGGAGTGATATCTGGGAGGCTTGTGCTTTGTAGACTTGTGGTGCAACGGGGCATTGCACTGCTGTTTTGCCCCTAGCGCTTGGGTTGCATCTGGTGGCTGATCAGCCATATTATACACGCACAAGAGTGGGGGGTGCGGTATATGTCATCAACACACGCACTGGAAGAAAGGTGCAGTGTGAATAGGGAGCGCCAGTACACGCTCACAGATGAGGGGAGCAGTACAGCCCCAAGTGCACTAATAGCGACGAATTACAATGAAGTCAAAGCCCAGGTACACATGCACAGTGTGTGTTTGTGGTACTGCTCCTGTGCACTTATATATCTGATAGCCTCTCTGCCTCCTTGAAGGCAGGAAAAGTAAAGAAAATGGCGACTGCAAAGTCTGACTAGACCAGGCCCATCAAGGGAGCGCAATGGCAGTTGTCAAGGGAGCAGAGCTGCCGCCAGTAAGGTAAAGCGCTGCCTGAATAGGTAGGCAGTAAGAAATGCTACCACCCCCACAGTCGACCGGAGCCGCAGCCTTGAACGCCGATAAACAAGATGAAGGGGGGAAGAGCTGCTGCCATGAGCTCCAGGCAGGCTGCACTAGCAAGCACTGCTGCCCCCGCCTTCAACTGGAGCCGCAGCCACAGCTGCAAGCTCCAAAATGGGGAAAAGAGCTGCCTCTGCGAGCTCCAGGCAGGCCGTTCTAGCAGGTGCTGCCAACCCAACCCTGGACCAGGGGAAGAGAAGCTGCTGCCGCGAGCTGCAGGCAGGAGCAGTAACAAGCGGGCTGTGCTCGAGCGAGCTCCACATGGGCCGCACTAGCAGCCTCTGCCATCCACAAGACAGAGAGTCAGGTCAGTAACGAGGAGGTGGGGGGGAACAACCAACCCCCAAACCCCCAGAATAGGTGGTGAAAGAGGAGTTAGGGGGGAAGACTAGGAAAAAAAACAGCCCCCAGCCCCAAACACACTCTCTCACACACAACACTCACACGAACTTTCATATAAAAATCTCACTACACTACAAGTAGATATAACTGCCTTGGAAGAAGGCAAGAATGAACTGGAGTGGGAGGGGCATGGGTAGCCCAGGTCTTGACTTCAGTACATTCTTCCCTTTGGATGCTAGATGGCGCTATAACCCACATGATGGCATGCTACCTGGGGAGAAAGCTTGTTACCCTCATACAGACACTATATGCAGTGCTATTAGCACTGGCTGGTGGAATCATTTAGTTTTAGGATATTCACTGAACATACATATTCATGCAAAAGCGCCATAACATTAGAATAAAAAAATCATTCTACTCCAGTATGTCTGATATACCAACCTGAATGATCGTTTTGCTATTTCTCTCCGCATTCTTTTCGGAGGGGTTGGACTGTCAAACTGATCAAGTTCTTGAGAGTGAACTGATGATTTGGAGCATTGACCAGATGAGGTCATACCTATAGAGATAATAAATATTACTATTTTAAAATCTAGCACTTGTAACTTTAGAAATAAAGACACAAACATACCAAGGATGAATTAGATTTTTAAAGACAATACCTACAAACATAATTCAAGATTTAAGAACATTATCCACAAGTAATTATTTGTAAATAAATTCACAACCTCCTTCACTGCTGAAAGGACCTAATGTGTGTTTGTGAAATTGGGCTTGGAAGATGTGTCAGGGCAACCAGCTCTTCCAAGATCAATCCTCCCCTCTCCCTTCCCATTTAAAACCTACACTGAAGGATAGCAAGCTTCTTACTTCCATTCCTCCTTCTAAACTCTAAGTCCTGGTCAGCTGAGTGCTCTTGTCTGAATGTTGCTCTGTTTTCTGGCAGGAAAAAGGCAACATTCATGTGGACTCCTTGGCCCCTTCCATTTTTTATATTATACAGAGGGGTTGTTCCCCCCCCCATTCTTTTTCAGCAACAGTAAGGAGTAAATATCATCTGTAGATACTTCATCCTGCCCCCCATTTATGCCCCTAAGGCAGGGGTTGTCAAACATTTTGGACCAGTGGACACTTTCTAAATTTTGAGGTCATACTGTGGGCATATTACAAAGTGGCTGCCATGGGGGTCATGACATAATACAACATGGCTGCCATGGGGACATGGCACCAGGGAAGGCCTTCATGGGGACTAGGTTGGTGATTCCTACCCTAGGGTGTCGGCACATGGGCAACCCACTTTGAGAGTAATAACAAGAGACAATTGATTTAGTATCACAAATTAAATAGAATATACACTGGAAAAAATTGTTGCACTAAAAGTCAATTACTTTTGTTGGAGCACAAAAATATTCTGAAGATTGCAACAATCCCTTCAATAAATTTCACACACACAAAATGTAAGTACTGAAGTTTTTCTCTGAGTGCTGATGTTTTTGTAGCCAGAATTGCACCATCTGTGCAAAAGAGGGAGGCATGTTTGGAGGAACCTCAAGGTTTGCAGAAATACAAAAAAGGTATCATAACAGTTTCCCTAGGGGTGGGGTGAAGTAAAATAGCCCTATGAGGACAGAGGATGCTGTGGTCAGAGAACACTGTTTCTGTATGGGGGAAAACTGGGGGAAGTATATGGAGTATCCTAGAAGTGGGTGCCATTGGCTGGCTGGCTAGACCCAGAATAGGAGTACACAACATTTATAATAACATTTAACATTTGTCGGAAGTCTCACTTGTTTTTTGTAATACCACCCAAGAAAAATAGCACTATGCAATTTTTATTCCTCATGTTTTCAAGTTTATATATTATAAGTATGTTACAAGCCATATCAGGAAATATATATCTGGATTCTCAAGTACACATCTTGAAAAATAGTAAGAATTTTGATCAGTTTGATGCAGAGTTACAATTAGAATCTATTTATGAAATGAATTCTAAACATTCCAGAATGAGTTTCTTCAATGTAATTAAAATTGTTAACCTTTTGACTCTACGGTGTAAAAGTGAATGTATGACATACCTAATTCCCGTTCTATTAATTTGAGATTATTTTCTTGGGCAGCAAGCTCTTCTTTCTTTTTTTGCATTTCTGGAGTATTAAATGATTGCTCTTGCATTTTAAGCTCTGTATTCACTTTATTAAGTCTGACAACTGCTTTATGATACTGTTGAAGGAGATCTACAGAAAAAAAGAGTAATGCAAAAACAAGGCACAAAGCTATAATCTGTAAACTTCTTATTTTATGGCACATAGTTTAAGATTAGTAGCAATAAATAACATAAACAACAAATTGTTAACTCTGCAATTCAATGGAACTTACTTACAGGCATAGGATAACAGCTAAATGGTGTCATTTAAAAAAAGTTTAATTGAATAGGACTTACTTCTGAGTAGACAAGGTTAGGAATGCAACCTTGTTTAGTATGCATGTGAACAATCAAAATGAATGGAAGCCAATGTTTCATGATTACATAAGATTTGCAAAAAAAAGTTTTATTCACTGATGATGTGAAGACATTTTTCATTAATCTGTGATATGCCTTTACTGAGAAGCTGTGGCTCAAACCCAAAACACGTGAAAAACCTACATCTATTGTCACGAGATTCATGTTTAGTAATAGCAGTCATTTCAGCAACAATATGAAGTACCAAATTAAACTTAGTTAAAATCCAACTAAATTTTTAAATACAGTAAAAATTTATAAAAAGTTCTACAAAAGATTATTTCCTACATTATACTTTGAACACACCTATCTGTTCAGAAAGAACATTGCAACGTTGTGGCAGAGGTGCTCCAAAAACCATTCCTCGAAGCTTATCCATGGGAGGGGCTTTATTTTGAAGGCCTCCAAACTTTCCATTGCTGCGAACTCTGTCTCCTTCTCTCGTCAGTAATGTTGGGCAATGAGTGATTTTAACAATCTGTATAGATAGGAGTAATATTTATTAATAATTATGTGGTGTCAGTGACTCTAATATCCTTTTAAAATTCAGTGCAACTCTTGGTAGAAAAGTAATTTTATAGTTAAAGCTCAAAATAAGTTGTTATTCCAAACATGCCTCAAAAGAGAAATAACGCTAAATTTAACAGTGACACAGCATCAGTGTAACATTTTGCCTACTTGACCTGGAAAACAGATATTTTGTCTCGTGTGTAAATTGCTGTGCCAGTCAGCAATGGAAAAAACATCCCAGCAGCAATGGGAAGTTCCTTCTTTGGGACAACAGAAATAAAATACCAACTTTTTCTCAGGGAAGGGGGCTTCCCCTCAAAAGACCAGCTATGAAAATCCAGAAGAGTTAAGCAAAAAAGAATGAAACCTTAAAGGTTTCTCTTGCATCAAATAAGCTGACAAGCAGCAGCAGCAGCAGCAGCGGTTAAAAATGGCAAGAATTACACCAAGCTCCAGGGAATATTAAAGAATATTTAACTTTAAAGGGAATATTAATACAACTGTATTCAAACTATAGGATAGCCAGCGTAGTGCAGTGGTTAAGGTGTTGGACTACGACCTGGGAGACCAGGGTTCGAATCCCCACACAGCCATGAAGCTCACTGGGTGACCTTGGGCCAGTCACTGCCTCTCAGCCTCAGAGGAAGGCAATAGTATACCACCTCTGAATACCGCTTACCATGAAAACCCTCTTCATAGGGTCACCATAAGTTGGAATCGACTTGAAGGCAGTCCATTTCATTTTTTCAATCAAACTAGACCCCAGGCTCGAATGAGGATTGAACATTTATTACAGGTGGCAGGACCCTCCTACTGAAGGCAGTGCCCTTGGAAGTCCAGGAGTCCATCTTAAGTACCTAGGCTTCATTCTCCTGGCTGGAACATTTGGCAACTAAGCAAATCTGCCATGGTATTTAGCATCCTTTGAATGTGTTGTGCTGTGATTGACTTGGGTCTCACCCATGTCAGGAGAGATGCTGCTTTATATAGGAGGGATTTGGATCACATACTGCTTTGGCAACCGGGATATACTTTGGTTGTTATGTAGTCAATTTGACTCAGGACATGGGTTAGCTTAAAAATGGTTGAGAATGCCTGGAGGACAAGGTGGTCTGCAGTCTCAACCAATTTATAGTATGTGGTGATTCTGCTTGGTCTGCATCCTCTGAATAACATGACCTAGACAATGGGTACCTCAAGCTGTCAGAGTGGCATTTATGGTGATTATTACAATGTCACTTTTTGGGCAAGATCACTAAATTTGTATGTGCTGCTGTTAGTCATCAGCTTGGGAAGAGAAGCTGAGACACCCATCTCCTCAGTGGCACAAAACTGATTTGTTTTGGAGGCAATTGTTATTCTATTTGACTTCTGAGAAGGATTTCCTCAGTACCTTCAGGATGTCTATCTTGACTGAGAATAGACTTCTGAACTTGTAACCACCACACCCATCAAGGTCCATCCTCTTGTAATTAATACTTAACTGTTTGCACTGACTCTAAGGCCTTACTTACACAAAATACGGCCTATGAATAATATTGTTTACCTCTTAAATGTTCCATGCAAAACCCTTTTCATTTAAATGTATATCACATTACAGAGCTGGGAAACCTTTGATCATACAGATGTTGTTGGACTCCAGCTTTCATCATTCCTGACCATTAGCCATGATGGCTGGGCTGATGGCAGTTGGCCTCCAACATCTGGGAGACCACAGGTTTTCTAGTTCTGTCACATGAGCTGGCCCATTACTGTGTAGTGTTAGCATGTCAGTGGTATACCTATTTGGGCTATTGATCTCTGGTATGTTAATGCTAAATGCCTTAAAGTGTGATGGGGTGTATGTAACACATATTAGGCATACGCACTTTACCTGATGTCTAACACTAACTTAGAAAATTGGAAAACCTATATTTTTGTTTTGGATTGAAATAATTAGTAATTCTAAAATCTCAAAATCAGAATGGTAATAAAAAGTTAAGTATACATTTCAACATTACAGCAGGGCCCCACTCATACGGCAGGTTACATTCCGGACCCCCGCCGAAAAGCAAAAACCACTGAAAAGCGGAAGTCATTGAATAG
Organism: Rhineura floridana; assembly: GCF_030035675.1. Taxonomy (NCBI): domain Eukaryota; kingdom Metazoa; phylum Chordata; class Lepidosauria; order Squamata; family Rhineuridae; genus Rhineura; species Rhineura floridana. Next base: position 242,858,826 of record NC_084480.1, read on the forward strand.
AATGGCGTGCAATGCCCGAAAACCACTGTAAAAGCAGCATAAGCACTGTATGAGTGGGGCTTTAGTCTAATTGTGTCTAAATGAGACCGCCGCATTAGTGAAGCGCCATAAAGTGGGGCCCTACTGTAATATGCATTCAGGATAATCCACAGAGAGAATTTGACCAATTCTAAAAATAGCTGATGAAGTATTCTGAACAGATTTTTATTTCAATTTTGGTATTTCATTTCAAGATGTTATTTTATCAACACTGATACTCCAGAGTGAACCCCAACACAACATGAAGAACTGGCAAGCCCTGAGGAGACTCTTTATATGGTGCAAATATAATAGAAACCTGGCAGAATTCTGTTCTCAGTCTCTCTCACATTTGTAAAAAACCCATTTGAAGTTGTAATACACACCTCTTTTCTGTAATGATTGGCAGCATCCAAATTGTCAATAATAATGGTATCTCCTAAGATCATCCCAAACACTATAAAGTTAAAAGAAATAGTGATTTTAATAACATAAAGTTCAGAATTTCAACCTCTATACAAACTATTGTTTCCTTTCACATCATCCTATTATAAGGCTGAATAAACACAATGCTGATATCTTGACATAGTGGTTCAACAGAACTTTGAAATACTAAACTAGACTGAGCAATATTGCTAATATAAAAAGACTCTGCTGGAGTCTCACAGTGGCCGGCTAGATGCCTATGGGAAACTCGCAAGCAGCATGTAAGTGCAACCGCATCTCTGTCCCAGCAACAGGTATAATACAAGTCAACAGCAAGAAACAAAAAATGGAAATTTTACTCACTGTGAATTTCTATTTGAAGATAGGGCATGAGGACATTCCTCAGTAGGGATGACTCCTCCTACTGGTCGTGACAGGCAGGGTCTCGAAGCTTCTTCGTCTCCTCTCCTGGGGGAGGAGTCGTCCCTCTCTCCAGACCGAACTGACAGAGCCAGGAGCTCTCCTCAGGCCCCATATCCGCAACCATTCAGACATCCCTAAAGTGGAAGCCTATACTAGGAAACAGCTGCAGAAAAGTGACAGACCAACACAAGAGTGCTGGGGGGAAAAGTCACATAGGAAGGAAGACACACAACACTAAGCAACATGTGCAGATATAAGGCGCTGGCAGAAGCCCTAACTCCCCCACTCCCCCCCCCACTCCAGAAGGTCAAAGCAGAGGAATGAGAGGTGGGTGGAATGTCCTCCAGTCCTATCTTCAAATAGAAATTCACGGTGAGTAAAATTTCCATTTTTGCTAGATAGGGCTGGAGGACATTCCTCAGCAGGGATATGACTGAGCAGTGTACTAGAACTCCGGGTGGGATTCCTTTAGCTAGGGGGCAACACCTTCTGGAGCACCTTCCTACCAAATGCAGCATCGGCTGATGAGAATGAGTCTATTTTGTAGTGCCTGATGAAGGTGTGTGGAGAAGCCCATATAGCCGCCCTACAGATATCCGTTATTGGGAAACCACCCTTAAACGCTGAAGAAGCCGCCCCTCCGAATTGAGTGTGCTGTGGTACCCAATGGAGGTTCCTTACCCAGCGCTTCACATGCATGTGCTATAGCCGCTCTGAGCCAGCGTGAGATAGAGTAGGTTGTCACCTTACATCCCTTTGATTTCCCAGAGAAGGCCACAAAGAGGGCCTCTGACCTCCTGAACTCTAAGGTACTTTCTAGGTAGAAACAAACAGCCCTCCTCACATCAAGGGAGTGCCGCCTGCGTTCCTGGGCACAGGAGGGAGCAGGGCAGAAAGGAGAACCACTTCCTGTGACCTATGGAAAACAGAATTGGTTTTAGGTAGGAATGCCGGGTCTGGTCAGAGGACCACCTTGTCCTGGTGGAACATGCACAGTTGAGGGTCCGAGGACAATGCCCCTAACTTGGAAACTCTGCGTGCCGAAGTAGTGGATACCAGAAAAACTGTTTTGAATGTCAAGAGGTTCAGGGGGCAGGTAGCGATTGGTTTGAATGGCGGTCCTGTTAATGCCGTCAACAACCAGTTAAGGTTCCAGTTTGGAAACCTGTGAATCACTGGTGGGGAAATAAGTGTCACCCCTCTTAGAAAACGTTTAAGGAATGGGTTGGAGGAAAGCGGAGGGCCCCCTAGGCTTAATAAAATACTACTAAGCGCTGCTGCTTGTCTCTTGATGGTGGCTGTACTCAGACCCTTATCTAGGCCCGACTGGAGAAACCCCAGGGGGCCCTTGATGTCTCAACACAAAGGTTCCATCATGTTCGCAGAGCACCAGGACAAGAAAACCTTCCATGTGGATGAGTAAACCCTGTTCATGGATTGTCTACGCGAGGCCAGAAGCGTGTTAAAGCCCTTGCCGCTCAACCACAACCGCTCAGCCTCCAAGCTGTTAGCCGGAACAGCTCTGGTTGAGGGTGGCAGACCGGGTCCTGAATCAGAAGATCCATTTGAATGAGGACCTCCCTTGGTGCCTCGACTGACATGTTCAGCAGGTCCGGAAACCAGGGATGCTGAGGCCAATACGGTGTCATGAGAATAATTTCCACCTTCAATGTCCAAACCCGCTGGATTGTGCATTGTATCAGCCAGAATGTAGGAAAGGCGTACAGGAGTCCTTGTGGCCACTGCAGAACGAGGGCGTTTGTGCCCTGAGACTGGTGACATGGTGTTCTTGTGAAGAACCTGTCTAGCTTTGCGTTTTCGGGTGTGGCAAAGAGATCCACTATCGGTTCTCCCCACCTGTGCATCACCTGTTGGAAAACTGATTGCTGTCCTGCTGAGCCAGTCAGCTACAAAGTTGTTTGTTCCTGCCAGGTGTTTGGCCTTCAGAGGGCAAGATGCCGCTCCGCCCATTTGAACAGACGTCTCGAGCATTAGGCCCTCTGATCTCGTGCCCCCTTGTCTGTTGACATAAGCTTTCACAGATGAGTTGGTGTGTATGAGGAGATGCCTCCCCATGATCTCTGGTGCAAATGCCGGCAGGCCCAGCCTGATGGCCCATAACTCTAATACATTTATATGGAGCTCCACCTCCATTGTTGACCATGTACCCTGGGCTACATTGTGGTCCAGGTGAGCCCCCCATCCTACAAGTTCGCATCTGAGGTCATGTTTATGCATTGAGGATCTTCTAGGCTGACCCCTTGGACCAACCTTTGAGGCTCCAGCCACCACCGGAGCTCTGTTCTCACTGCTGCAGGAATGGGGACCAAGAGTCTGTGTTGCAGAAGAACTGCCTCCTGGTAGGGCAGAAGGATCTGTTGTAGTGTTCTTGAGTGAAATCGGGCCCATTGAACTATGACGTATGCTGAGACCATTGACCCCAAGAGCTGGGCTCATCAAGTCCATTTCTGGTGATGACACCGCTTCCCGAAGCAGCAGCTGAAGTCTTGAAGCCCTTTCTTCGGTAAACCTCATGCGGAAAAGATGCATGTCCAGGACCACCCCTAAGTGCAGAATAGTTTGGGATGGGGTCAGCATGCTCTTCTCCAAGTTCACTATGAAGCCCAGCCCCTGGAGCCATGCCACGGTGAGATGGGTGTCTGTGCGTGACTGGTCCCTGGGTGGTGCTCTCACCAAGATGTCATCCAGATAGGGATGCACACATATCCCCATTGTTCTGAGATGTGCCACCACAGCAACCAGCACCTTGGTGAAAACCCTTGGTGCTGAGGAAAGGCCAAAGGGCAAAGCCCTGTACTGGAAGTGTCTGTGGTTGTATGAGAACCGGAGAAAGCGTCTATGCTGTCTGCGAATTGGAATGTGTAGATACGCCTTGGAGAGGTCCGCAGAAGTCAGCCAATCCCCTTTTCTTAGGGCTGCAGTGATGGAATGAAGGGTTTCCATTTTAAAGTGTTTCCTGGCCACCCACCTGCTGACCCATTTGAGATCCAAAATAGCCCTTATATCGCCTTTTTTTTGTTTACTAAGAAAAAAGTTGAATAGACCCCTGATTTTCTCTCTGAAGGAACGACAGTCTTTATTGCCCGAATGTTCAACAGATGCTGAATAGCTTCCAGGTAGTGCAGGTGATTCTCGGGCTTTTGAGACCTTGGGGTGGGTCAAAACCGGTCATGTGGAATTTGAACAAACTCTATGGCATATCTCATGGACACCATGTCCAGCACCCATTTGTCTGAGGTGATGTCTCTCCAGCGGGGGGCAAACTCTAGAAGCCTTGCTCCCACCACACAAAAAGCCTCTGGGAACCACCAGTCAGGAGGAAGAGCCCTTTTGGGCACCCTTCTGAGTCCTCCCCGAGGAGGAGGTGCCTCCCGATTTAGTGGAGGAAGCGTGCCCACTCCCTCTGTCTTGTCTGCCCCAGCAAAGCCTGTTGGAAGCCTGACTATGAAATCTAGAAGGCTGCCTTGAGGAACAAAAAAACTGGTTCTGCCTGCCCTTCCGTTCCTCTTTTTTAGCCATAGGGAGTGCTTTCTTTTTGTCCCTAGTTTCCACCAGGTGAGCCTCGAGGGGCTCACTGAATAGCTTACAACTTGAGAAGGGTAGGGCAGTGAGGTGAGTCTGTGACCCTGTGTCTACTGCCCACTGCCTGAGCCAAATGTTACGTCGTGCCACAGTGGAGGCAGCCATAGACCGCACTGCAAATTGTAGGGTGTCCTTGGATGCATCAGCTGACAGAGCAGAGGCATACGCCATTTTCTTTAAACCATCCTTAACGAATTTTGGGACATCTTCCCGTGCACTCAACTCTTCAGCCCACATAAAGACTGCTCTGGAACAAACTGAAGAAGTGGCCACTGCTCTGAAGCCGACCGCATCTGCTTCAAAACTCCTGTGAAGAACCCCTTCGACTCGCTTATTGCATTGGTCCTTGGGCCCCCCTCCCCTTCTGTTGGGATCACTGTGGAACTTGCAAGGGCAGCAATCGGCAGGTCCACTGTGTGAAAATGCAGACTTGCCATGATCCTGTCAGCAAAGACATAATGCTTCTTTGCCCATTTGCCGGGTAGCTTTGATTTGCATGGTAATGACCATTCAGCATCCCACACATCATCAAATGCCTGGGGAAAAGGAAAAGTAGCCTGCTTGGTGTCCATGGAGGAGAAAGCCTTTTTAGCTCCTGCTGAGGCTGACTGGGTGGATGCCTCACATCCCACCTCTATCTCTGGCAGCTGCAGCACTCTGTGTGCCTTCAATAGGAGTGGCTGAAAAATCTCTGGAGCAAAAAGCCTAGGTTGTGTCTGGGTCACCCCATGTCCTCATCAGAGAGCTCCTCCTCTTCCCTGTCCGGCTCGAGTAGATGTTCGGAGTCTGACAGCTCCGCCTGTGGGACAGGGGCCTGCATGGGCACCTGTGCCTGCACCTGCTGTGCCTGAGCCATCGAGGGTGAGGAACCTGTGTGGGTCTGGGCAGAGGAGCGCCCCATAACCCCCCCAGCTCGCTGTGACCGAGCCCCCCAACTGAAGACTTGATTGGCAAGGGAAGAGGACCTGGAATGGCTGTGTCACGATGGCGGACTGCCATGACTGTCCTCCCTGCTGGAGTCAGTAGAGGGGGATAAGCGTCTCCGCTTTCCCCTATGGAAGCGCTTCCTCGAGTGTCTGCACTTCTTATGTTTAAGGGCGTGTTGGAGAGAACCACTGATTTCAGAAGTGATAAACTCTTTAACCCAAGTCATGAACTTGGGAAACAGAGGGGGGGAGGAAACATCCGTACCTTCTTCTAGGAGATTCATCCCTCCACTGTCTATGCTCTGGGATTGAGAGAAGACTGGTTGCAGTGACTCCTCTATGTCCCTCGCCTCCCCCATGTGGCAGGGCTCTTGGTGGGAAGGTGGGGAGGAAGTGGGTGAGGCCATGATATGGCGGCCTTGACTCCCTGATGCTGAGAGAAGAGAGCGTGAAGTTGCTTCAAAGGCAAGCTGCCTTAGCGGGTGCCGCTCAACCCCCTGCTGAGAGACACTCTCCGGCGACGAGGCGAATCTTGTTCTTCCAGTAGAAGCGGTGGGAGATGTGTGTGGGGGAGCCAGAAGCCGCGATCCTGCTAAAAGTGAGTGTTGTGGAAACGTGGCTCCACGGAGCAAGGGGAGAGTCTCCTGTCTGAGCGGCTGCTGCTACTGCTGGTACGCTGCAGCTAGCCGCGCTCCACCCATCTTCAACCTCCATTCCAACGCCAGGGAACTCAGCTGGGTTCAGCCAAACCTCCCGAGCCCCAGACCCATGGGGTGAAGGCAGGGAAGGGGAGGGAAACAGGCAGGGAGTAAGTAAGACAGTCGTAAGGAGAGGAATTAGCATGTATAAAGATGGTAAGAAAGAGAAACAAAAAACAAAAGGAAGCTCTGAGAGTAGAGAAGAGAGAATAAACACCCAACCTTCACTGACTGCAGGCAGGGCCGGTCTGGAAAGAGGGATGACTCCTCCCCCAGGAGAGGAAACGAAGAAGCCTCGAGACCCTGCCTGTCACGACCAGTAGGAGTCATCCCTACTGAGGAATGTCCTCCAGCCCTATCTAGCAAATATACCACGTAATCGAACAGATAAGTTAAATGTAAGTGCAACTGTGATAGTACCAACTGATATGAGTAAAATATTTTTGATCCATATCTTAAAAAGGGAATCGATATTGACAGTCTCCACAGCTTTATGTTGAAAGGATAATTCTAGCTTGTCTAATGCCTTAGTGAAAACCAAATAATGTGGGCCTTTTCAAAATCTCTGTATTATGAATAATGATGATTGCTCTTCAAACATTGTCAGATTCCTACTTCATAGAAGGTAACCCAGAGATAATATAATCATAATGCCAGCTGGGGTCTTATAGATGGAATTGAGCAATGAGACTGACCTACTGGAATCAAAAATTCCTTCCCTCCTGCAAGACCAGCACCTTCACTTGATTCCAGTTTTGAGCAATAACCCCACTAGCAATTGTTCCGAAGAATCTGAAGAGTAATCAGATGGCCTTAAAAAGCACCTCATACTAGGTTATTTCCCAGGGTTCCTTGATATGTAGAAAACAAAATCTTTTTAAAAAATCTCAGTATTTCCCAAAATTAAACTAACAAACTTCCATAATTTCTTTCCAAGTAGTGGACTATTTTTTTTCCTAACTAAGAAATATTGGGGCACGATAAGAGATTGCTGTATTCCTTATGCTGCTTAAAAGACTTCTAGGGCAGTATACAACGAAGTGCTTCCGCTAGTGCAAGATCTTTTGGCTGCACAACAGAACTTCCCCACACTGTGTGCCCCTAAATTGGTTCTGAGTTTCCCCCAACCCACTGGAGGATAAGTTCCATTGCCAAGTGGAAATCCTTGTGCTAGTGTAGCAGTATCCAACAGTGGCAAATGTTTTAACATTTTTACCATATGACCCCCCCTCCCAAATTTAAGTGTGTTTTTGAAGGTAGAAAAATACACAATAATAATGTTTTGAAATACTTATTGACAGTATTAGTGAGAAATCTGACATATCTTTTCATTAAGCAGTGCAGGGAAATCAGGCACAAAATCAATTAGGCTACCTCTCAATTCTGCCTCCAAATTTTCATCCAATATCTGCAAACTATATTTTGATTCATCAGTTTTAATGCTAAAAAAGTTGACTCGTGAGCCATGTTGAACCAGAAATCGGAAACAGTTTTGGAATAACTGTATTTAGAACTGTGAACTCATTTTGATTTAAAATACAAATCCACATCATAACAACTGAATAATCTTCCAAATGTTGACTGCTTTGAAGTAAAATCAAATTCTTCTCAAAAAGGTGCATCTCCAAAGAAACAAAGCTCACAACTAGGGTTAAAGAAAATAAAAAAAGGGGGGGGAACCCAAAATGCTTGAAAATATATTTATTTAGTAATGCCATCAGCGCTCAAGGAGGCAATAATAAAACCAGTCTTAAAGAAGCCCTCCTTGGACCCTCGAAATTTGAACAACTTCCGCCCGGTCTCAAATTTACCATTCTTAGGCAAGGTGATTGAGCGGGTGGTGGCAAAGCAATTGCAAGCGCACTTGGAGGAAGCAGATTATCTAGACCCATCTCAATCGGGCTTCAGGCCTGGACATGGAACTAAAACAGCCTTCGTCGCCTTGGTGGATGATATGAGGAGGGCATGGGATAGAGGCGAATGCACCTTCCTTGTCCTCCTTGATCTCTCAGCGGCTTTTGATACGGTTGACCACGCTATCCTCTTGGACCGCCTGGAGAGGTTAGGCGTAGGGGGCACTGTATTGCAGTGGTTCCACTCCTTCCTCTCTGGTAGCTACCAAAGAGTTGCATTGGAGGAGGAGGTGTCAGATCCTTGGCCTCTCACTTGTGGGGTGCCACAGTGTTCCATCCTCTCTCCAATGCTGTTTAACATCTATATAAAGCTGCTGGGGGCAATCATCAGGAGCTTTGGGCTGCAGTGTCATCAGTATGCGGATGACACGCAGCTCTATCTCTCATTTAAATCTTCACCAAGGTTGGCTGTAGAAACCCTGTCCAAGTGCCTGAAGTCGGTGAGTGGCTGGATGGGAAGGAATAAGCTGAAGCTGAATCCAGACAAAACCGAGGTACTGTTTGTGGGAGACAAGGGAAGATTAGGGGATATTGACCTGGTGCTCAATGGGGTATGTTTGCCCCTGAAAGACCAGGTCCGCAGCCTGGGGGTCATTCTTGATTCCCAGCTGTCCATGGAGGCTCAGGTTTCGGCTGTGAGCCGGGCGGCGCTGTATCAACTCCATCTGATATGGAGGCTGAGCCCCTACCTTCCCAACCATCTGCTCCCACCAGTAGTGCATGCTCTGGTCACCTCTCGCCTAGACTACTGTAATGCGCTCTACGTGGGGTTACCCCTTGAAAACGGTCCAGAAGTTGCAACTGGTACAGAATGCAGCGGCTCGTCTGATTAAAGGCAGCCGCCGGCAGGATCACATCACTCCAGTACTAAAGGAGTTGCACTGGTTACCGGTTGTTTACCGAGCCCAATTCAAGGTGTTGGTTTTGACCTTTAAATCCCTATATGGTTTCGGGCCAGTCTATCTAAAGGAGCGCCTCCAGCATTGGCAGGGATGCCGCTCAACAAAATCAGCCTCAGAAGACCTTCTCTCTGTCCCACCGGTTAAAACAGCTAGACTGGTGAGGACCAGAGGGAGGGCCTTTTCAATAGTGGCCCCCACCCTGTGGAATTCTCTCCCAAATGATCTCCGCCATGCCCCTTCAATGATGAGCTTCCGCCGGACTTTAAAGACCTGGTTTTTCAGACAAGCCTTTGGGTTGGGTTAAGTTTTTATTGTTGGGTTTTTATATCTTAATATTGTAATGTTTAATGTATTTTACTTGTACATCGCCCAGAGTGGCTGGATAACCAGCCAGATGGGCGACTAATAAATATAATATAATAATAATAATAATAATAACAACAACAACAACAACAACAACAAAAGCCCAACGCGTTTCAGCCACTCAATAGTTTGGCCTTCATCAGGGGTGTAGACAAAATCATAAAAACACACAACATTAATGTACAAAAATTTCATACAGCATAAAACCATATATACATGATTAATCTGTGAAAAATTATTTTTTACTCACATGAACTCGTCTAAAATATTCTTCTCTAGCAATATATTTGCAACACTGAAGATAAATACCAGGGAAGGATCAGTGAACTTATAGAACACCTTCTTCTAAGAGGATATTTTCCATATATTATCAATTGCAACATCCACCGAGCCTCCATTCTGTCCAGAGAAAACCTCCTCCATCATACTGAGGTGTCAAAGAGCAGAGAGGAACGGATTCCGTTTGTGGCAGATTTCCATCCAGCATCTTGTAACTATCACCGAGCAATCAGGGACAGCTACCCATTGCTGGCAAACTCTGAACATCTTACCAGAGCCATCAGCAGGCCTCCTGTTATAGCATTTGCGCAGACTGTTGGTGAGACTGTGCTTAAGCCACCTATCACCAATCCAGGGTCTCATCCTTGTCACTCCAAATGCTGTATCACCTGTGTGTACCTCAGGGAGACAGCCACTTTTACAAGCACTAGGACAGGCAGGACATATTACATCAAACAGAACATCACCTGCAGGTCCTGCAATATAGTTTACATCATCGAGTGCAAAAGACCAGGATGTCATATCCAATACGTAGGAAAGACCACAACTGACCTACACACATGCTTCAGGAACCACAAGTCGGAAATTTTGACAAAAAAAGTGGAGCAACCATTTGCAAAGCATTTTAACATCGAGGGTCACAGCCTGTTGGACTTTTCCATTACAGCAATAGAGATGCCAGCAGATCCAGCAGGATTGACTAAAAGGGAGAACTTTTGGATTTACTCTCTGGACACATTGGACCACATGGCCTGAACCTGGAGGACAGTACCACCACTACTTAGCTTCTGCAAATGAAGCCCCTCTGAGCATTCCATCCTCAAAGCTCTATAACTGCCACCTTGGTAACAGCATTTGTATGTTAGCAGCTGATGAAGGTGGAAGCTGAAACGTTTTGTTAATACAATAAAAACCTCTGTTTGGTTAATCACAATTACGTCCATATATATATATATATATATATATAGTGAGATTCACAAGATAGGAAAAAACTCTTAACCCCTCACTGAGACCACTAGGGGTCAGCATTTTTAGTTCCAAAATCCAAGCTATTTCTCTCCTTAATAAAACATGGCTTTTGTTCACACTTATTCTTTCTAACACACAAAATTAAAAGTCAGCAAAGGAATGATGGCATCTTGTAAAATGCTCCATCAAGGGATCCCCAGATCTCGTTTTAGATGTTGCTAATATGTTCCCCTATACGTTTGACCTATGTAAAATTTCTGGATTGCATAAATGACATTGGCAGTGTTACATGTGGAAAATTGATTCAAAGTGTATTTTTTATGACTGACAGGATTAACAAACTCTGTCATCTTGCACGTAAACTTACAATAGGCACAATGTCCACAGGGACATGGTGTGTCCTAGTGATCCTACTGCAAATATTGCCCATGAAATCAAAATTATCCTTGAAGAAGGTCTTAACCTGGGTTATATAACCATGGATGAGTATAAATTTTTGTTTAACAAAAACCCCAGGATTCTAGTTTTTTATAGTCTGCCTAAGATCCACAAAGGAAAAACACCTCCTCCTGGTGGACCTTTTGCCTCAGTGGTATATAATTCCCTGTTACAACTGCATTCAGGCACCTGGGTTTGTGCAGAACTTGGAAAAGTTACCTTTTTTGAACTACAACTCCCATCAGCTCAATCCAGTGGCCATGCTGGCTGTGGCTGATGGGAGTTGTAGTTCAAAAAAGTAACTTTGCCAAGCTCTGGGTTTGTGTATTTATATATGAGCACGCTCAGTGAATTGTTCTTTGTGGTCATTATTATTTTGAGCAGATTTGCTAGAGAAGAATATTTTAGACCAGTTCATGTGAGTAAATTTCCCCCCCACAGATTAATCATGTATATATGGTTTTATGCTATATGAAATTCTTGTACATTAATGTTGTGTGTTCTTATGATTTTGTCCACAGACCCTGATGAAGGCCAAACTACTGAATGGCTGAAACGTGTTGGGCTTTTGTTATAATAAATATTTTTTCAAGCATTTTGGATCCCCCGCCCCTTTTCCTTTTCTTTTGTTTTTGGATGCTTGCCACCTTCTGCTGTTGGATTCACAACTAGGGTTGCCAGTTCAGAAGGATCTCAAAACCTGAGATTTCAGGGGCAGACCCTAGTGATATCACAGGGGCGGGCCTGAGTGATGTCACAGGGGTGGGCCCTAGTGATATCATGGGTGGGCCCGAGTGATTTCATTAAGCACAATACATTAAGCATCAATCACAGCTGCTTGGAGCACACAATTCAAACCAAAATATTTCTCTGATTGGAAATTAAGACAGAAATCTTAGCTAAAAGATGAAGCTTGGGTAGGGAACATTTAATCTAGCCCATGTGCTTCTGGCAAGAAGGGTTTAAGTGCCCTCAGTCACCAGGCCAGTCACTAGAAGGCCATTGTAGGAAGAAAGGAGCCTTGCGTTGTGGAGATGTTAGATGGGAGCACGCAGGAGTAAAGAAGGATGCCCCTGAAGGCTGCAATTCTAAACACACTTACTAAGGGACTAAGCCCCACAGAACTCAACAGGACTTACTTCTGAGTAGATATAGTTTGGATTGTGCTGTCGGTAAAGCTTGACTAGGGATCCTCTGCAAAGATATCCATATCCAAGCAGGGTTAGCAACCCCCTGCCTGGAATGCCCTGCCCTTATCTTTTAACATGGCTGCTCCAAACTTCTTTACAGATCTGACCCTTCACTTCAGAAAGAGGTCTGAGAAATGAGTAAGAGAAAGAAGATTCTCTACCCTTTGTGTCTACCCTGTGGGCTGCTATAAACTCACTTTGACAGCCAACCCAATTCCAGTGAGTAATAACTGACAGAGAGAAAACACATATGGTTTGGTCTACCTTCACAGGCAACAGCTTGGGAACAACAATTGCAGCCACACTCCCCAGTATGTGAATTCTCTTTTACCACTACTGGGCAAGAAACAAACTGTCATGCAACCAGCAAGATGCATCATCAGTGCGTTTAAGGGGGTTGAGCTGAGCGCATTGAACCACTGTTATTGCTTTATGGATGTAAGGGAGTGAGGTTAAAGGTAAATGAAATGCAAATAGAAAAGACAAACAAAAGACAGTGATGATTTCCTAAATGCAATACCATACCAACCACAATAAGATTCTTATGAGTAAGGCAGAAAACTCAGCATCCCACAACCAACCAGGATTCATAATCAAAAACTAAAACTAAAAAATCCTGACAGCCAGTTGGCCAAGGTCACAGAAATGCGCATGCAGCACAACCTGACCTGGGGGCTGCAGTTAGTGCAGAATGCTGTGGTATGATGGCTGAAATGAGTGAGACCCTATCAACATGTAATACATCTGCTCTGAAATCTGCACTGGTTGCTGATTTGCTACCAGGCCAAGTTCAAGGTGTGCTCCCATTTTTAACTGTTTTTGCCAATAATTTTATTGTTTTAATTCCTTCTGCAAACTGCTTTTTTTTTTTTTTACAATAAAGCAGTATATAAATGTTGTAAATAAAATACATAAATAAATTTTGGAGTCACTGTTGACCTTGAGCCTCTTCCTACTTTTAGGAACAAAGAAATCTGGTTTATACTGCCTCAGGCTATTTGGTACCATCTAGCTCAGTACCTATGACAAGGACCTCCATTGGCTCTCCAGGATTCCAGGCAGTAGTCTTTTCCAAAAATTGAATTTTCGACCTTTGCATGTAAAGCATATGCCTTACCACTGAGCTACAAACCTTTCCCTGTTTAAAAAAGTATCTTTTAAAATTGTTCTTTTCAATTTACCTAGGGCAGATCCATACCATTCATTTAAAGCACATTCAACACACATTTGAAGTGCATGAATCCCACCACAGAATCATGGGAACTGTAGTTTGTTAACTTTGCCTGCATGTAAATCATTTTAATTAATTTTTCAAAATGGAAATGAACCACAAAGTGTACTGGGCCATGGGCTACTCACCATCTCTCAGCCTATCTGCCCCTCAGGATGAAAACAACGGAGAGGAACCATGAACACCCCAAGGGAAAAGGGCACACTTAAAATGTAGAGGAAATAATAATCTACATCCATAGTGTGAAATCAAATACTTATTGGGACACAGTATGAAGCAATATTTATGTAAGCATGACTGTCAAAGATGTTGATTATTTACACAACTTGTAAAAATATTTATAGTGCAATCCTATGCTTGTTTACTCAGAAGTAAGTCCCAATGTAATCAATGGGGCTTACTCAAACAGAGTGTGCACAGGACTGCAATCTGAAGTTATAAAGAACTTCACTCATCCAACACAAAATTCAGAACCATACAACTTAAAGCTGCTTTGCAACTGTTTTATAGTTGCTTTTATGGTTGTTGGATTTTAAAGGGATTTATTTCTTGTTGTGAGCTGCCTTGGTTTCCGGTCAGCAATCTTACCTCACAGGGTAAGAAACATCATTCACCCAACCCAAAATTTAGAACCATACCACTTTAAGCTGTTTTGCAACTGTTTATACTTGTTTTTATTGTTCTTGGATTTTAAAGGGATTTATTTCTTATTGTGAGCTGCCTTGGTTTCCAATCACCAACCCTACCTCACAGAGTTGTTGGAAAGACTCCACACACACACACACACACACACACACACACACACACACACACACACACACACAGAGTAGATATAAAAATACATACACCCCATATAATAGTTTATTGTCAAACCAGCTGGCCATTGCAGAATGTTTTTAAAAAGATCAGTATTAGTTTCCTACATAATAAAAACTGTGATACCTAAGTAAGCCCTGCCTAATTGCTTGAAAAAAATAGGATTGGAGAGGGAGATAAAAGACTTACAACACAAACACAATTCTTTGCTATGTTCACTTAAAAGTCCCATTAATTTACAGCACAATCCTAACCATGTCTCCTCAAAAGTAAGTCCTATTGAATTCAATGGGGCTTACTCCAGGTATGTGGGATTAGCATTGCAGCTTTACTCCCAGAAAAGCGAGTATATTGGGAAGGTTTTCAAAATGCTGTCCTCCTCAACAGCCCAGGAAAATTTAAACTTGTTTGACTCCTGCACACAAGAGAGAAAAAAACGGAAAGCTATATACTTACTCAATTGCTGAGATTTTCAGATAAACAGGAAAGAACAACCACTTTCTGGCATTGCAATGGGGTCTAGGCACTGCCTGGAGGTCAACAAATCACAACCCTGACTTCACTTATTGGGTACAAGCCTGAAAGGGTAGGGATAGAGCAGCCTGCCTTGAGCTGATTTAATGGAAGTTGGGGGGCAGCGGCTGACGTTTTGGTGTATATCTTGTGAACCAGACCACCTAGAATTTTTAAAAAAAATTAAAGCGGAAAGTCCGGAGGTTAAGGTGACTCATCAGGAGACCAGGAGAGGGCCCTGTGATGTCCCTGTACATATAATATTGTAAATATTGTAAGTGCAGGTTTATTAGAATATATGTGGTAAGCAGACTGAGTGAGAGGGGGAAGTACATGGGTTGGAATGTTGATGAGTGTTGGATGATGATTGGCTGAGCATTTGAGTGTCTGAAGGTATAAATGAGAAGATGACAGTTGAGAGTTGATTGGTTCGGAGGGTTGGCTGGTTTTGGAGAGGGTTGTTGTGTGGATTGGATTGGGCGGGTAGTGAGGCAGAATACTGATGACTAAGAAACAAAGAGTAACACATCTTATGAAACCACACGCTTGTTGACTAAACCTTTAAGTAATCCTGTTATTCCCTGTGTATATAAATAAATATTTCTTGGTTTACCAAAACACCTGATCCTTGGCTGGACTTTCACAGACCAGAAGGGTGGGCAGGGCATATACTAAGGTTGGGAAACAGTATCAATGGTGGCAGTGGTGAAGAGACATCATCAGGTATCCAGAGCAACCCAGGGCTGTAATCTTTATAGGCACAAAGATACAGGGGGGTTAAGGCCTGTAAGTGCACCCAGACACAACGTAGCGATAAGCCAGGAGGAGATGAAGGCACAGTCTCAAGGCAATATTGTTTACAGGGAGTGTCTGGTGGTGCTGCCTAGCAGTGGGATCTTGAGAGATCTTTGCTAGAGCTGGTGAGAGAACTGTTTTGAGAGCAGGACCCTGAGGTGGGACTGTGAAAGGTGGTACCCACAGGAAGGAGCCTGACAGGCCCCCGAAGTCTCCAGGTGAAAACCGGACACCTGGCAACCCTACTCACAACCCTTTTGAGATAGTTGAGAATTGTAGATGTCAACGTGAAATGGATCTGAAAAGCACTGATTAGTTTTTTTGAACTGCTACATGTTTAAACAAATGTTATTAAAACATTTATTTTAAAAAATGGTGGTAGAAGTAAAGTACCAATTCACCACATATTAACAGCCATTTGGGCATATGTGCCAAGAGGCAACCATGTTAGACACCAGTGTGCTAGCGGAATCATTTTGTTGGATACCGCCCTTACACTGCAATCCTATACATACTTACATGGGAGTAAGCCCCACTGAACTCAATGAGATTTACTTCCGAGTAGATAGGTAAAAATTGTGCATCAAGTGGGTCTTCTATCATTCAGTTTATGATTGGCCATTCTGTTAATGATAGTTTGTAATTACACATTTTACTCTAGCTCTCACTTTTGAACACTTTTTCAAAGACAAAGAAACTTTTGAAGACAAAATTTTATTCTAAATTATCTGTCTGAATTATATTTTTCTGTCTCTTTATATGACAAGATTTCATACCTCCCAAAACTGCTGCTCCTTATTTGTGCATAATACAATTCTAAGTTCCACTGTTTCCAGATGTTTACCTGTCTGACAATTCTCCGTGTGTTCTGCAAATGTTAGCAAGTTCCTGGCAAATACAGGATTTCCAACAGGCTTGAAACAATTTCTTCCATTTTGTGAGTGAGGTAAAGGTCTAGTAAGAAGTAAGGTAAAAAAAAATTATTTTCTTTCCCCATAGATGTTTCCCTATAGCCTTTGGCTACATGAATGAAAGGCAATTCATGCAACCACATTTTCTCTTCCGTTCCTTGTCCAGCCCACAGTATCTCCCAAACTCTTGGGGGGGGGGATGAACAGTGGGGACTGTGTCATATGGGGGAAGTGCCCAAAATTGGGCAGAGAAGTTTCCTTGCTCCAGCAATGAACTGCGGAAGGAAGAAATGAAAGAAAAAGATTAGTTATGGAAGCTCCCTTCTGCTCAGATAACCATTGGATATGACCCTTCCTGAG
Source organism: Rhineura floridana (assembly GCF_030035675.1). Classification (NCBI taxonomy): domain Eukaryota; kingdom Metazoa; phylum Chordata; class Lepidosauria; order Squamata; family Rhineuridae; genus Rhineura; species Rhineura floridana. Next base: position 242,875,600 of record NC_084480.1, read on the forward strand.
CTAAGAATGAAGCCATAAACAATATTTGCAGCACAATCCTAGCCATGTTTACTCAGAAGTAAGTCCTATTAAATTCAATGGGGCTTATTCCCAGGTATGTGGGTTTAGCCTTAGTAAGCATTTGGACATTCTGCTGCTGGATGTCGGCGTTTCCATGAGCGATTGGGATTACAATGTAAAAACATATGAACCAGAACTACATGAGAAAAAATGATTCTAATATGACAAACAATCACCATCAGGCTCTTATGGATGTAATCCATGCCAAACTGTCTTTGTCCTATTTATTCTTCTAAGCAGGGCTTATACAGAAGGAACACTCTGGATTTTTTCAGTGGTGTTTACGTTAACCACAAAAATCCAGATATCGGTGGATTATTTGCTTACATTAGCCTAATAGTTTATTATTTTCATTATTTATCTCATTTATGTGTGCTTGACAGAGCTATGTGGGGAAAGAGAGAAGGGAAGCAAAGAAGATAGGGGAAAAACGTTTTTTGGGCTTCTTTATAAGAGAGGCAGCAAACGGGAAGAAACTGTCTTTATGTCGATTAAGTAAGGATAGCCAAGGAATTAAATAGAGGAAAAATGTTGAATTTTAAGAGAGGTTGTGAAGAAGTTACCATGAATGAAGGCAAGGAACAAACTATGGAGGAACCTATAGGACTGGATACAGCATGAAGATACAATCATATGCTCCTTGCTTTCCTGGGCAACATTCAGGCTTAACCTATTCCTTTCTAGTTGCCTCCCTCACCTCAAAGAAAAGGCTGTTGATGTCATACATTTATCAACAAAACCATCTGAAAATATTAAAACTCTAAAAAACCAAACATTATTTAATTTAGGAAGGAAGACACAAAACCTACCTACTCCAGTCTGGAAGATTCTTCTTATAAACAGAATCAAGAGGCAATACCTGCTGCCGACCTTGGGTTTCATCAAAGATACGACGAGCAGCAGCAGTTGTCAGAGTGACTACACAGTCCATGTCACTTGCCAAATGCCAAGAGATTACCTTTGCTGCCTCATTATCTTCAATCTGTGCTAAGTGTGAAATCTGACAAAAAAAATTAAACAATACATTTGAGAGGGTCAGGGGTTTTGGGGTTTTTTGTTTATTGGGAAGAAGAATTTAACTTCCCTGAGAGTCTAGGAACAAGATTAAGCCATCTCCCCTAGTTAGGAATAGCTATCTTTGTTAGGCCTCTAGTCTATAGAAAATCACAGTTATTTCCCCTTGAAGATTTTTTGTTACAAACACACAAGAAGCTGTACACCAGTGGTGGGGAACCTCTGGCTCGTGGTCCAACCACAGCCCCCCTGGCCTCCCCATTTGGCCCGACACCATTTTTGAGTGGGCTCCTGATTGTTCCTTTGCCAGAACAAAGTGCACTCCCAACTGCCCAACAGAAATAATCCTCCATTTCCTTCACCCCCTTCCCACTGTCACTGCTGAGTAAACAAGAGAATAATAGTGGTGGCAGAACAGGATGAATGGAAGAATTCTTTCTCCCCTTTATTCCATCCACTCCCTGCTACCACCACTGCTGCTGGAGCAGCAGCAGTGGTGTCAAAGTGTGGGGTGGGGTCTTGCCACTGCCGCTGTGGTAAGCAGCAGAAGTAAACCTGCATTTTAAAATTAAATTAAATTAAATGTTTAAATGAAGACTTGCTTCTCTTCCTTGTGTGTATGAGACACATGATGGGAAAAATTCAGTCCAAGTGTCAATCACATGGTGTCTTATGTCACATGACTGACAGGTGAATGGCCTCGCCCACCTGTCAAATTTCACCCACAAGGCTTATCCTGAGAAGGATCTGGCCTGTGGAGCCAAAAAGGTTTCTCATCTCTGCTGTACATGGGAATAGTTGTGCACAAAGACACAGTAGTCCATGGATTATTAATCAGTGTGACACAACAGAGGCACTTAAGGAAGTATTACTGGGTGCCTGAGACAACAGTTTTATTCACATTTGCCCATCCCTTCTCTTATATAGACAGACATCTATTACAGTTGTCTAAAACTGGTAATATTACAAAAGGACATGGGTCACATTTTTTGGTCTTGCCCTAAAATAATAAGTTTTTGGACAGCACACTAAACAAAATTGAAATAATAATGAGATATAATCTACCGTTAGTTTCATCAATAGTATTATTTGGCTATGTAAATACCTAGTCCTATCTGAAGATAGATAAATGACACAACACCTTTTGACAGTGGCACAAATGGTAATTTGTGAAAACTGTGGAAAAAAAGAACCCCAGCATCAGAAGAGTGGATTTTAAAGGTCTGGGACACAGTTTATATAGTAAAATTAACCAATATAGTAAGTGTTAATAATTAAAAGCAACAATATCTTGGTTGGTTACAGTTTTTTAAAAAATAAATAAAAAAAACAGGATTATCCTACACAGAATTAAGGGGAAAAAACCTCACTTTGCCCAAAACATCTTGATTGACTTTGGGATAATTTGTGAGCGTGCATGTTCTTCTAGGTTGTTTCATTATTCCTTCCAACTCAGACATCTTCTGTTTTATTAGAGAATCAACATACTGCAGCTGAAAATAAAGGTAAATAATGGCACTGTTATTTACCACATAGAGTTTTGTGTAACTGTAAGAAAATTAAAACTTGCTGTACTGACTTCTTTGGTTTAGACAAATCCTTATTCAAACTGGCATTAAAAGGAGGGCATTATAATACTGCAGCAACTGAATCTGGAATTTTGTCCCTTTTCATCATTGGTAAAATTGATTGCAAAGGTGCAACACTCACCAGCTAAAGGAATTGCAACTAAGAAAAATACTAATGTTTTGAAAAGGGAGCACTACTATGTGTAGTATCAACCAGAAAAACCTTAATTGGCACTAACTGCCAAAAATGCAGACATCGGTTGGCTTTGGGTGCAATGCCAAGCCACAAAGTACGGTTTGTTTAATCATACAGTAGGGCCCCGCTTTACAGTGCTTTGCTTTACAGCGTTCCGCTAATACAGCGGTTGTGAATTGTAGAAAGGCCCCGCTTTACAGTGCTTGTTCCGCTTTTACGGTGGTTTTTTGCCGCCGGGCGCCATTTTGGTCAATGTAAGTCAATGGGATCCGCTTTACAGCAGTTTTCGCTTTACAGCGGGGGTCCAGAACGTAACCCGCTGTATGAGCGGGGCCCTACTGTACTACTTTGCTCCCTCCTTAGTCAAATGGAGAAACAAAGCACAGAATGGCTGGCTTACATGTAAACCAGTGCTTGTGGTTAGTCTCTCCCAAACAAACCATGATTGGGAAACCCAGGCTTTACATCATAGCTTATTTGAAGAGAAAATGGACATTTTCTTAACATTTTTTTGTTCTTTGTTTTTGAGAAGACATTACTAATCTCCAGAATGGTGCTTCCACTTGGAGCACTGAGGCATGGCCATTTAATTGCTTCTCCAAGAGGGGAAGGGCTGCCCCAACTCCCACACTGGAATGGAAGAGCAAGTGACTAGTCAATCCCAAGCCTAAAGGAAAAATAAAATCTATGCAAACCGGCATATGAATCATCCAAAAGGAAAAACAAAACCACCATTAACTAGGAATAGATAACAGAAAAAAGATGGGAAGGGAATTAAAGCTAGGTATACTGATCTACCTCCCTCACATATATGGTGCTGATAGAAGCTATAGATTCCAGAAGAAAGGGTGGGTTGAATGCCCTCCAAGAGACTGAAAACATAAATTCATAGTAAGAAAATTTAAGTTCTCTCTAAAGAGTCCAAGAGGGGATTCCTAATCCTTGGGACCTAATAGAGCAGTATTACTCCCAGGATGAGCATTCTGAGGACCAGAGTGCTACTGTCACACCAGCTTCTGCAGAACCTTGCAACCAAATGCAGAGGAAGAACCATCAATCTTCTTAGTTTCCAACTGAAGTTTGTAATGCTTAGTAATGTGTGAACAGAAGCCCACCACTGCTGCTTTGCAAATGTTTAGAATTAGGAAATCACTTTTAAAAGTTACTGAAGTTGAAATCCGCCTAATGACACCCCCTAGTGAGACTTTCCCTAATGCCTGGATGCAGAGGCTAATTCTTCAACCTATCTAGACATGGTAATTTAGATAATTTATTTCCCTTAGCCTTAGGAAAGTTATCCAATATCAACTTTGTTATGGATCTCAAGGTTTCCATTTTAAAATATATTTTGCTCATGCTTGCTTGGGAACATCTATGAAGTGCCAAGTTCCCTGCTGATCCTGAAGAACGGGAGGCAGAGAGACAATTGTGCAGCCCTGGTGAATTGCTCTGCTACTGTGTTGCCCCTCTTGCCAGCTGGTACACTGGCCTAGTCAGTGAGAAATTGCTGCTGCCACACTATTGGTTCAATGAAGTTATGGATGGCCTACTTAAGCCAGGCAGGATGCCCCACAGATGAAGTCTTTCCACCCTTAAACTTCCCATCCCTCAGAGAACCCCTCGTCCCTTATTAAGACATGTCAGTGTATGTGGGTGAGGAGGTGGAAGAGAAGTCTCAAAATAAAAAGCCTTGAGAAAAATCAAGGGGAAGAGGCCAGTGGAGTTGCTCTCAGGTGTATCAGCTCATCCAGACAGCTGAGCTCATTAGGCAGAGCCAGTCTGGGAGCTGAGGTGCCCCTCCTTACTGGAGAAACAATTAAATGGCTCTGCCTAAGTGCCCCAGAGCCAATCCTGAGGATTAGCAATGACCTCCAGGAGCCCCTGGGGAAACAAACCACAGTGGATGTAATGTTAACCTAGCAGCTCTATGGCTCAACTAAGGGAGGAGCAAAGAGGAAGAGCTCAAAGTATAAGCACATTATGATTAAACAAACCATTCTTCATGGCTCAGTGTTACATCCAAATGTGACCAAAGTATATTATTTGTATATGAGGCATTATTAAGTAATTTGCATTGGACCCAACTGGTACCCCTTCACTCACAGACAGCTCTTTGATTTAGCAGAGTCTTCTGTCAGAAGAACAGAGTTGTTTTTACTGTAAACAGTATTTCTTCATAGATGTCCAGTGGGCTCCAAGATGGGTTGTGCTCCCTGCCCTACAGCTTGGAGACCTAAACTTCAACAGAAGACTTTGCTCCTCCCTTCCTGTTGAGGCTCAGTCACATTTCATGGAACAGCGTAGAGAAAACCAATATCCTCAGGAAAATTAGTAACAGTGGAAAAAAAGTAATGCAGGAGAGTAAAAAACCATTAACACAACATGGAACACTGTGGTTAACAGCACGTTATGAAGACTTAAGTAACAACTGACGCATGTGATCAACAGTTAGAAAGGGAAAAGCACCCCAGGTGCTGTCCCAACACCCTGAGGCAAAAAAGATGTTTACAAGTAGCCAAACAAGGTGGGTCTTGGAGCCCTTTGGACAGAAATACTGTTGAACAGTAAGAACAACTGTTCCTTCTCTCATGAATGTCAGAGGTCTCCATGATGGGGCGTACAAGAGCTAAGGCATTAGGGTGGGATAGCCTCGGATACAGATGGAACTAAAACTTGTAAAACCCTGCATCCAAGGCTGCCTCGGCAGAAGTATGTAAGTCTAACTCACAATACTTTGTGAAGGTAGAAGGTGTGGATCACGTTGCCGCCCTACAGATGTCAGATATGGGAGCATTAGTGGAGAACGCTGCAGATGTCGCTGCTGATCTGGTGAAGTGTGCTGTGATGTTCAGGGGAGAAGGCAAGCGAAGCACTTTGTAGGCCCAAGATATACAGGCTTTAATCCACCTTGATTGTTTGGAACAAGTAAACCTTTTTTGCCCAGAGTGGTCGGATGAAAAGATGCAAATAGAGTGTCAGTTTTATGGAATGGCTTTGTATGATTAATATATACTTCCAGGGCCTGCCTAACATCTAGAGAGTGCCATGTCTTGGGATGGGAGGGTTTAGGACAGAAAGATGGAAGAACTATTTCTTGCTGCTGCTGAAAGGCAGAATGAACCTTTGGAACAAATGCTGCATTAGTATGTAAGACAACACTATCTGAGTGAAAGACACATAAGTTTCTGGCCACTGACAAAGCTTGTAGTTCCAACACCCTGCGGACCATCTGCTACCAAAAAGTTTATCTTCAAAGAAAGAATTTGAAGAGAGACAGAATTAAGAGGTTCAAAAGGTGGTTTTTGGAGCATTGTCAAGACAGTAGGGAGGCTCCAAGTAGGGAAGTGATGCTGTGTTGGGGGATTTGTAGCAGACGCCCCCTTGAGAAAATGTTTTAGCATGGGATGTGAACTCAGGGAACCTGATGCTGTAGTTTCCAGAATAGATGAAAGGGCTGAGGCTTGCTTGCCTCCTCAGAGTGTTAGGGTGCAAACCCAAGTCCAGGCCTTCTTGTAGGAAGGATAAAACATCAGCAATGGGGGTAACTACAGAGTCAATGTTATGATCCTTGCACCAATGTAAGAAGATGGACCAGGTATCCTGATAGGATTTCAGAGTGGAAGGTTTTCAAGTCAATAAAGGAAAGATAGGAAGATAGGCCAGACTTCAGCAATTGGTGCCACTCATCCTCCATGCGGCTAACTGTAGGTGATTTGGATGCAGAAGGGGTCCCTGATGGAGATGGTCCTGTTGCAATGGAAGATGGAATGGAGGAGATCTGGAGAGATGTACTAGTTCCAAAAACCAGGGATGGTGACTTGGCAGTGTGAAGCCACCAGCATTACCTGGGCCCTTTCCCATTTGATCTTCTTCAGCATTCTGGATATCAGTGGTGGTGGGGGAAATGTATAAAGCAGGCCCTTAGGCCACAAAATTGTGAGAGCATCCACCTGTTCTGCCCCTTGGTCTGGGTATCTTGCAAAGAAGCAGTTGACTTGGTGGTTGAGGTGTGACATGAGCAGGTTGACAGAGAAGCAGCTAAACCGGCACTGCAGCATCAGGAACACGCCCCGATTCAGGGTCCACTCCCCTGGGAAGAGACTCAGCTGACTCAGCCAATCTGTTGATGTGCTGTTTTTCCTGTATGTACTCTGCCTTGATGGATGACAAATGGGTTTCTGCCCAATGTAGCATGGAAGACGCCTTGGCTTGAGACTGAGTGCCCCCTTTGCGAATCAAATGAGCTTTGGTACACACCCATGTGGATCAGAACATCCAGGAGATCCATGATGTTGTAAACATGGCCAAGGACCAGGTGGGCTCCTCTGAGCTCTAGCCAGTTGATACTTGTCTGGGCCACTGGCTTTGAGCAAACTGGCCCTAGCAGTGGGCTCCCCATCCTATCTGGCTAACATCTGTTGTGATGACTATCATGGAGGATCTTGAAGTGAGATTTCTTTCCTTTGGTGATGTCCCATGGACTACCATCTGATGGACTCTTTCACTGCCCTGGATAGAATGATGTGTTGATGATGACTGGAGGCTATGTCTTCATGAAACTTCAGCAGAAACCATTGCAGGGGTCTTACAAGAACATGAGCCCATAGCGTGAGACCTATTGCTGAGCTCATCATCCCAAGCAGTTGGGCTAGGACCAGCACATCTACTGAGTGGGACCTCAGAAGGGGAGAAAGCAGGGTTAAGCTCTTCTGAACTCCTTCTGAGGAGACATGCATCCTGCCTTAGTAGCCAAGCCCTAAGATGCTGTAGCTGACGGGATGGAGTCAGATGGCTTTTCTGCTTGTTTATTAAGAAGCCATGGTCCTTTAGGAGTCTTAGGGTCACGTGGATGTCCTCCTGAGCCTGGGTGAATTTGCTGAACGGATCAGGAGATCGTCCAGGTAGGGATGTATGTGTATTCCTTGAAGATGAAGTGTTGCTACAAGGGTCACTATCACCTTTATAAATACTCAGGGCACTTAGGAAAGGCTAAAAGGGAATGCCCAATATTGATAATGGTTGTTGTCATAACAAAGCGGAGAAGGTGCTGGTGAGCTGGTAGGGTTGGAATATGTAAGTAGACCTCCTTGAGGTCTATGGAGCCCATGAAGTCCAGTAGTTGAAGTGCTTCCCGAATAGTCAAAAGGGATTCCATCTGTAATTTTTTTGTAGACTACAAATTGACTGAGGAATCTGAGATTGAGTACTGTGTGCCAAGATCTGTCCCTCTTCCGCACCAAAATGAATACAGTAGGGCCCCACTCATATGGCGGGTTATGTTCCAGCCCCCCACCGAAAAGTGAAAACCGTCAGAAAGTGGGGCCCTACTATATTATATAATACACACTTAGAAACACACACCAGGCAATATAGCTGCAGCGTGGGGAGCTCCAGCCGCCACGCTACAGCTGACAACGATCAGCTGTAGCACGCTGTCAGCTGTAGTGCGGCAGCTGGAGCTCCCTGTGCGCTACAGATGATCGCTGTCAGCTGGAGCACGGCAGCTGGAGCTCCCCATGCTACAGTTGATCACCCTGCTGGTGCTGCCATATTAGCGGAACGCCGAAAAGCAGGGCACTACTGTACTGAGTATAGCCCTGAGTAAGTTTCGTCTGGAGGCACAGCTTCTATGGCTCTGATGTCCAATAGGTGTTGAATCTCCTGCTTTACAGCCTGATGTTCCAGCGGAGATCTGGAGACTGGAGAAGGAAGGAACCTGGCGGGTAGATACACTTGCAATTGAATCTTGTAACCTTGTGAGATTATATGAAGCACCCATCTGTCCTTGGTTGAAGCTTGCCACCGGGGGAGGAACTGTGTCAGCCTCCCTCTCACCGGAGGCAGGACAAAGCAGTCAAAACAATTGCCATTGTCCCTGGTGAGGTTGGATGGGAGGACCTCAGGTGGGATTTGCAGCTTGAGAGCTCTTACGGAAACATGGGGAATTCAAGGAAGGGCAACCACTTCTGAAATCTCAGCTGTGATTGGAAGACTGACAGCTCTGAAAGTAATCAGAGGATATGAAAGAGCGTCTGGGGTAACAGCAGTTGTCTTTCCTCTAAGATGGCACTGAGTTCCTTTTATCTTTGGTGTCAACCAGAACATCATCCAGTTCTGCTTCACCAAAGAGTTTAGCTCCAGGAAAGGCAACAGAAACTAGGTTGGCCCTTAAAGATGCAACTACATCCCAGTGTGTTAGCCTCAGATGTCTATTAGCGATTACCTTGGCAGCCATAGCACGGCAAGAAAATTGCACAGACTCCATGGAGCAATCACCCATGAAGGTAATGGCACGGGATATTTTCAAAAGAGTCTTCCTCATTCTAACAAGATCTGGTTCAGGGTTATTAAGCAGGTCATCAATCCATAACAAGGTTGCTCTACCAAACACAGAAGCACGAACAGATAATGCAATGGCCTCATGACACCACTCTAATGCCAGATCTGACCTCTGTTCAGTCGGGTCCTTGAGTTGGGCATCCCTGTCTTGGGGAAGCAGCACTTGAGATATCAACTGTACAATGCGACTGTCCATAGCAGGAGTCCTAAGCAGATTCATAAACTCAGGCTCTAGAAGATAAAACTTGCTAGCATAGTTAATGCCTTTTTATGTTGGAATGGAGAACACCATTCAGACTGTACCATTGCTTTCAATGAGACAGGAAGGAGAATATACCTTGAAGATTCCTTTTGCTTTTGAGGATCAGCATTTATCTAACACAGCCAGCACTTAAAAAAAACAGAGGTGAAGAAGTGAGAAGTGAGGAACAGTCTTGTGGAAATTACCTCATCAAGGTCTGAGTCACCATTCCACTCACCTTTTCAAGGTCTGGATTGCTGACAGTGTCTAACTGCTGACCAATAGCTGAATGCCCTGATAAGTCAGAAGTATTGGAAATACCTCTTAATCCTTGCCACTGAAGTAGAGTGGGAGAATGCCCCCTTAAGCGATGTCCTTCTCCTATCAGACTTTTGGCAAGTGCTGGGGCTGGAGCATTGCCTGTAGCAGCCACAGCAGAATCAGTATTAGGTCTTTTAGGTATATGAGCCCTGTCCAGCCCAGAGGACATACTAGTCAATAAAGTCTGCTGTACTTGCTGCAATCAGCCTGTAGGAAATTTGGAAAATAATACTGCTGTGGTAGCAGGGCCTGCTGAAGCAAAACAGACTGCTGAGGCAACTGAACTGCTGAGGCAAATCAGTTTGTTGAGGCAAATTAGGCTGCTGAGCAGGGAAAAGAGGAGGGGGGAAAGGAAAGGCTTGCAAGACCTCAGCTAAAGGCTTGTTCAATGGAGCAACTGAGAGGGAGGAATCCTGTCAGAGAATGCTCTTAGGACAGTGGAAGAGAGCTGCACTAGGCGGGGAAGGGGTTTCTCTCACCCATAATGGTGCAATCATCATTAGATGAGAGGAGCTCCCTGTGATGTTCCTGTATTAGTGTATATATGGTAAGTGCTGTTTGAATAGAAGATACATGGTAAGTGGAGTGAAAGAGGAGGGGGGAGTGAATGGACAGTAGAATGCTGGATGATTGGCTGAATGTTTGGATGGCTGGAGAGTATAAATGGAAGGATGACAGTTGAATCTGGGTGGACGGTGGATGTTAGTGGGTTGTTTTGGTGGGTTTGTGAGAGGAGATTGTGTGGAGAGTTGGTGGATGTGAGGAGAGTGTGGAGTTCGGATTAATACTAAGACCAGTACCTCAGGAATAGATGAAACCATATGCTTAAGTGCCTTTATAAAGAAATCTTGTTATCTTTGTTATTTAATAAATATATTTGGTTTACCAAAGGCCTGATCCTTGGCTGGGGTTTCACAGACCAGAAGGGAGGGTAAGGTAAATACCAAGGCTGAAGGGAAACAAATGGTGGCAGCGGTGAAGGGGAGAATATAACACCACAAGTATTCAGAGCAAACCAGAGAGAAAGGGAGTGGGACAGCTTAAGCACTCAGTCACAGAGGTAACCTGATAGAGAGACTCAGGCAGAGTCTCTGGGAATACTGGTTATAGGACGTGACTGGTGGTGCTGCCTAGCAGGGGGATCTGTTGAGATCTGTGCTAGAGCGGGGAGAGAAACCATAAAAAAGGACAGTCCGGACTGGTGGAGTCCCTGGTGGTGCCTAGTGACAGGCAGTAACCACGAGCAGGTAGGAACCTGACAGGGAGAGCCAGGGAAGGGCGTCACACTCCCTTTCTCTCCCTTTTTGGAGCAATGGAGATCCGTGTGTTTGCCATGCCAGAGGCAGGAATGGTGCAGGGACCAACATTGTTTGAATTGCTCCTACCCGGGCTACTGCTAATACCCTGCTCTGATCTGCCTCTGCAGTCATTTGAGCACTGAGTGCCTATACAGGATTGAGACTGCGTGGCAAGACCTCAGGTACTCTGCCTTCCAAAGCGTTGGAAGTAAGGGCCTGTGAGGAAGGACCTTTGCCTGGATCTTCTAAGGAAGAAAATGGTGGCCATGAAGGAAGCTTCACAATGGCAGCTGCCTGAGTGCTTTCCGCTAGGGGTCTTGCTACGACTACCACTGAGCACTGCTATTCCTCTTTTTCAATAAAGCACTACTGAGAATCAGGCTTCCCCGTTGTATAAGAAAAGAGTCTCTCTTCCTCTGCTTCCTGAGGCAGACAGAGCAGAGGAGAAGAGGGGAGAGTCTGCGGAAAAAAATGTTTGTTTTTTTAAAACAGAGGAGACAATAAGAGAACAAGAAAGCAGAAAAAAGAGGGGTAAGGGAGGAGGAAAATGTGTTAAAATAGAGTAAGAACAATACAAACAAACTCAGTGAGGAGATAGGGAAAGACCACAGGAGGATGTGCTCTGAGCTAAGATAGGAAACAGACTGAGCCTCAACAGGAAGGGAGGAGCTGCAGGGCAGGGAGCACAACACATCTTGGAGACCTCTGATGTTCACAAGAGAAAAAGGTTATCTTCAGTGATTCCCCTTCCTCCCTACAGCCTCCTTAATCACTGTTCCACTGACAGAAAACTCCACTGGATCTGTGGAGGGACACCAATGGAAAAAAATCAAAATTGGTACTTACCATGAATTTGTATTTGCAGATTAGGTTGGAGGACGTTCTGTAGACAGGACGACACCTCCCTCTGGAAGTGATAGGCAGGGTCTTTAGAGTCTTTTGCTTCCTCTTCCAGGGGGAGGAGTCATCCTGCTCTCCACAATGAAATGGCAGAGCAGAGAACAGCTCCTCAACCCCAATACCATGCAAACACACACTAAGATAGAACAGCCAGAACAGAACAACAAACCAGGAGATATGGAAAGCATAAACAGCAGAACACAAAATACTAAACACAGTGTATGTAGGATGCAGGTAGAAGCCCTAATCCCTACACCCTCACTCCAGAGGGCAGAACAGAGGAAAGAAAGGTGGGGAGAATGTCTAACCTAATCTGCAAATGGAAATTCATGGTAAGTACCAATTTCTATTTTGTTCCAGATTAGTTTGGAGGACATTCTGTAGACAGAATGTAGCAGGGCAGTATGCCAAAACAGGAAGAGTTTCCTCTGCTCACATACTACCTTCTGGAGAACCTTTCTGCCAAATGCTGCATCAGCCTCGTGCTGCAGAAGAGCTCCGGGGGGAAAGGAAAAAACTTTTTTTTTTAAAACAGGGAGGAGAAAAGTAAGCTACGAAGGAGGAAAACACAGTAAGATATAATACAAATACATGAGATAAATATACACGCCTGAACAGAGCAGAGTGCGATCAAAGGTTGTGTGTGAGGGCAGAAGAGAACTGGGGTGGGAGCTACACAGAACAGGAAGTTCCTGCAAAAATCAACAGTGCTCTTCTGCTTTCAACTGCTAGGTGGAGCTACCTACCCACCTGATATCATCTTTCTATGCACAGGAGAATGTACATGGGTTGTATGTGGCTCCATGTGGATGTGGCTTCTCCATGCGGGCAGCCATTGGGTAAAATATGGCTCAGTTCCCAATACTTATTGTATCTCCATGTTACCACAAAATATTCTTACAAATTGTGATAATATGTATTAATGCCCAATCCAAAAGGTGACACCAAGTAATCACCATGTAGCTAGTTTCTTACAAAAAGGGTTTTAGTGAAAGGGAGTAAAAGGGAGACCATGATGTCACTGTGTAAGGTTGATAAGGATTGCAGAAGATAGAAAATGGGGGCTTGGGAAAGTTTTAAAAATAGCTTTAACAGTCTTGAAAAAAGAAGCCTTTTCTAGGAACAAATTAATGAACCAAGTCTTGCTTCTAAACACTGCAAGAAATGTGTAAGATCACTTATCTAGGCATGAGGCTAAGACATGCATGCTCTAGATACTTTTGTCAAAGTCTGTGTTGTAACCATACTTTATTTGTTCTCATGAGAATTTTGTTAGATATGTTGATGGTTAAAAATGAAAGGAACTGAAAAAGGCCATACAGCGTTATTCTGAGGTACATCAATCTGAAGTCTTTTTAGTTCATTCTTCAGTTGGCATTCTTTTATTTCATCTTGCTGAGCTTGACCTGAAACAATGTATTGAATTAGTAAAAATTAATTAAGGTTGTACTGAGACTGAGTTCACACAGTATATTCATCACTAAATGAAACCAACATCAACTGATGACTCACATATATAAAAAAACTACTTCGGAGCAACCCAGACAAAACTTTTATTACCATTTCAAACTTAATACTTTCAGTGGAGACAGTTTACACGTTCAGAGAAGAACCATCAAATGATTCTGGGGTCAATTCACACTGCTGAATTTCTACATAGGATTGTGTATAGGAATACGTGACCACAAAAAGGTTAGCAATACACAGTGAGCAATCACAATGATCTCTGTGATTGTAGCTACAGTCATCAAGGCAGCTGTTGGCACACTATGCCTGGCTCACATGTCACATAGTTAAAATAACTTATGGTTTAATGTGAACAAGCAGCATGCTGGTGCATAATGCTGAAACTGGGGACACTTTGCTCCTGCCTTGCTCCTATTGCACTTCCAGGAAATAAGTCATAGCTTCATTCGCTGCATCATCTGAACTGGGCCTCTGTCTCCAAACAAAGCACAAGAGGAAGTAGACAAAAAAACCAAGAGCCCAGATTCAGACAACAAAAAGGCTAGACTTTGGCTTGTTTCTTGGCAGCATAGCAGCACCACAAGCATGGCAAGAGCAAAGTACCTCTGAGTAATCACTTGAATACCCAGAGTAATGAGTATCAATGCCTAGTACAGGGGTGGGGAACCTCCAGCCCATGAGACAAATTTGGGCCACCATATCTCCCCGTTTAACCTACCAGGCCCTTTTGGGCAAATCCACCCACGCTACACCTGACATCAGGCTTCTTCTAGAAGGAAGGGTGGGATATAAATTTAATAATAAATAAAATAAATAAATAATGTGTGGCAGATAGTGTGGCTTGGACAAAAGGAGCTTTGCAGGCACTGCTGATTGGGAACACTATGCAAGGGGTCTTTGCAGATGTTGGGTGCTTTGGAAGTGCTGCGTAAATCACTTCGCAAACACTGTGATCAGGCCAAGCACAGAGCTTGCAAAGATTGTTCAGCCCTATGTGCAGAACCTCCAAAACACCTAACAATCAACTGGTCGTCAGGTGTTTTGGAAACTCTGCACACAGGGCTGAACAAGCACTTTCAACTATTTCCTCCCACCCATGCAGGCCAATTTTGACAAGTGTCAATGACCTAATGTCATTATGATGTTAGATGGTCCCACCCACCTGTCAAAGTTGGCCCATGGGGTGGAGGGGAGATATCTGGTCTGCTGGGCCAAAAAGGTTGCCCATCCCTGGCCTAGTAGTACAACATTAGATAACTAAATAAGCACTCCACTCAGTTCATTTATTATTTTTATTTATCAGACTTATCCCACCCTTCCTCCTAGCAGGAGCCCAGGGCAGCAAACAAAAGCACTAAAAATACTTTAATACAACATAAAAACAGACTTTAAAATATGTTAAAACAAAACAACTTTAAAAACATTCTTTTTAAAAAAGCTTAAAAACATATTTGAAAAAAGGGTTAAAACATATTAAAAAGCAATTCCAACACAGATGCAGACTGTGATAAGGTCTCTACTTAAAAGGCTTGTTGAAAGAGGAGGGTCTTCAGTAGTTGCCGAAAAGATAACAGAGATGGTGCCTGTTTAATATTTAAGGGGAGGGAATTCCAAAGGGTAGGTGCCACAACACTGAAGGTCCACTTCCTATGTTGTGTGGAACAGACCTCCTGATAAGATGGTATCTGCGGGAGATGGTATCTGCAGAGCGCAATGACCGACTGGATATATAAGGGATAAGATGGTCTTTCAGGTATCCTGGTCCCAAGCTGTACAGGGCTTTGTACACCACAACTAGAACCTTGAACTTAGCCCAGTACTTAATAGGTAGCCAGTGCAATTCTTTCAGAAGTGTGGTAACATGTTGGCAATACCCTGCCCTAGTGAGCAGTCTTGCCACTGCATTTTGCACCATCTGCAG
The DNA here is from genome assembly GCF_030035675.1 of Rhineura floridana. NCBI lineage: Eukaryota > Metazoa > Chordata > Lepidosauria > Squamata > Rhineuridae > Rhineura > Rhineura floridana. Next base: position 242,890,925 of record NC_084480.1, read on the forward strand.
CTTCCAGACCAACCTCAAGGGTAGCCCCACATAGAGTGCATTACAGTAATCCAGTCTGGAGGTTACCAATGCATGGACAAAAGTGATCAGGCTATCCCAGTCCAGAACTGGCTGCAGCTGTCTTACCAGCCGAAGCTGGTAAAAGGCACTCCTAGATACTGAGGTCACCTGGGCCTCTAGCAACAAAGATGGATCCAGGAGCACCCCCAGACTAAGAACCTGCTCTTTCAGAGGGAATATGACCCCATCCAAAGCAGGCAACTGACCAATTATCTGAACCCAGGAACCATCAACCCACGGCGCCTCCATCTTGCTAGGATTCAGTCAGTTTATTGGCCCTCATCCACCCCACCACCCAATCCAGGCACCAGTCCAGGGCTTACATGATCTCTCCTGATTCAGATGTTACAGAGAAATAGAGCTGGGTATTGTCGGCATACTGCTGACACCTCACCTCAAATCTCCTGATGACCGCTCCCAAGGGCTTCGTATAGATGCTAAACAGCATGTGGGACAAGATGGGACCCTGCGGCACTCCACAGCACACTGCCAGGGGGCCAAAAGACAATCACCCAACACTATTCTCTAAAAACGACCCTGGATATAGGATTGGAACAACTATAAAACAGTGTCTCTGATACCCATCTCACCAAGTCGGCCCAGAAGGATCCCAAGGACAATGGTATCAAAAGCTGCCAAGAGATCAAGGAAGAATAACAGGGTCGCACTCCCCCTGTCCTTCTCCCAATAAAGGTCATCCATCAGGGCGACCAAGGCTGATTCAGTCCCATAACCAGGCCTGAACTCAGACTGGGATGGGTCAAGATAATCTGTTTCATCCAAGAGTACTTGTAATTGCTGTGCCACAACCCTCTTTAGCATCTTCCCTAATATATTTGCGACTCGGCAGTAGTTTTTGCAAATTAATGGGTCCAGGGTGGGCTTTTTCAGGAGCAGTCAGGTCACCGCCTCTTTCAGGGTGGCTGGAACCACTCCCTTCCGCAATAATGTGTTGACCACAGTGTGGATCCACTCAGTCAAAACCCGTTGGCAAGTTTTAATAAGTCAAGAAGGGCAAAGGTTGAGAGGACACGTTGCTGGCTGCATCACTGCAAGCACTTTGTCCACGTCATCAGGCCGCATCAACTGAAACTGTTCCCAAGAAGTTGCAGCAAACAGTTTGAGACATGTACATTAAAACCACATGAAAAAAAGAGAGGTTTATTCATAAAGACTTTGGGATCTGCACTAATTCTAATTTGGGTAGTGCAAAACCATACTTAAGCACTATTGAAAAATTGTACATATAAAAATACAAGAGAACTTTGCAGTGAAGAAATGAAAATAAATCCTACATGTGAAAATTGCTAACCTCTGGCACTCCAGATGTTAAGAACACAAGGAATTAAGAATAGCCTGCTGGATCAGGCCATCAGCCCATCTAGTCCAGCTTCCTGTTCTCATAACGGCCAACCAGATGTTTATGGGAAGCCCATAAACAGGATCTAAGCATAAGAACACTTCCCCCTCCTGTGGTTTCCAGCAACTTGTATTCAGAAGCATACCGTCTTGGAGAGTTGAGGCATAGCACAACCATCATGGCTAGTATCCACTGACAGCCTTACCCTCAATGAATGTCTAATCATCTTTTAAAGCCATTCAGGTTAGTGGCCATCACTGCCTCTTGTGGGAGTGAATTCCATAGTTTAATTATGTTGCTGCTCCTTTAACATTGGTCATCCTAGCTGGGACCAATGGAAGCTGTGGTTCAGCAACAACTGGAGTGTGACACATTAGCCACTCCTGTTTAACAATGAAAAAAATACATTAAAATGAAAATAGTATTCTTACATGACTTACACTTTATTTCAGCTAGAAGTTGATTATTAGTGTCAAACAAATTTCTGTATGCAGTTATTGACTGAGAGAGGCGGTCTCTCTCTTTTGTAAGAGTTGCCATCTTCTGTTGTCTCTTATAACCTAAAGAGAAAAAATAATGCAATTTAGTCTATTCACCTGCAGTCTTTCCCCAAAATATCAGAAATGTAAAAAATGAAATAATGCATTGATAATTAAAAGAAGGCAAAAACAGACACAATTTTAGAATATGAAAATTAGAAACATTGCAACTCACCATTGTAAAACATAAAAGACAGACAATAAGGTTCCAAACATCTTTTCAAAGTTGGTATGACTGGCTCAAATACAAGAATATATTCAGTACTATCTCTTCCTGGACTATTTTCTGCCAGCACAAGATCCTGAAGGAAAACCAAATATATACTTGCATCATTTATTTCAGAATGCTTTATATAAAAAATACTTGTACAAAAAATGTTTAGCTATATCTTCATTCTATACTGATACTGGCATTTACTAACGTAACTTTTTAATCTGTAAAGCATTACCTTCTGCTTAAAATATTACTTACTATTGATCTAACTCACCTTGCAATGTGAGATACAAAAAAGCAGCTTCACCTTTCTAAGCAATGACAAGTTTTAAATATATCTTCAGTAAACATATTTAAAAACAAAATCTAGAAATTAAATACACCTCATACGTTCTCTTGGTAATATCTCATTTTTTATTCTATACTTAAAAATAGTACAAAGGCAATATTCAGAGAACCGAAATGAATAATATGTGATCAAGAAAACATTCAACTCCCAATGTGGAGTTAAAGTTACCGCTATTACCATGGAAGCAGACAGCAGATCCCAAGGGATTAGAGCTTTTCATTAAAAAAGAAAGAATGCAATTCTCATTCATGTGCAGTAACAATATGAAGGATGCTAGTTTGCAAATACTGAGCATGATCTAGCCAACCAATATGAACCACTGATTTCAATAAGCTTAATGGTCTTAATTCTTCCACTGTAATCAACAGAATGTCTTAATTCTTCCATTGCAATCAGCAGAATGTAAAGCTGCAATCCAAGACAATTGGGGGTGTCCTGGTGCCCACTGGAGAATACCCTCTTCCTGTGAATAAACCCCATTCAACTGAGTGGGACTTACTTTTGGTTGATATATATAGCACTGTGTTGTAAATGTACCTATTTTGTCTGACTCTTGCCTGTTAGTATCTAAAGTTTCCTAAAACATAGGAAAAGCTAAATAAATAATATAAATAAATGTGATACAAGTGCAAATACATTGTTGATTTCCATTTCAGAAATATTACTTATAAATTATTTTGAAAAGACTCACCTCAATTTCAACAATTCCTCTGTGAAATGGAAACTCAACTGTACTTGTTTTACCCTGAAACAGTGGGATATCTTTATCTCGATCAATTGAACTTTTAATTTTAGTTATGATTTTTCCATCCAAATCATTTCCAGTACAGTTTTGATATTCATCCTTAAAATTAAGAAGATACCAGAGTTAGGTCTTAAAGTAGCTCTTGCTCAGTACAAATATTTTGAGATTGGGACCAAACAGAACATATATACACATTTTTTTTTGTTTATTCAGTTTGTTTCCAGAACTATTTTTGGACGTGTGCCCAACTCTCCCCCTCCCCAAGCCTTTAAAAGTATACATGCCCTTGTCAATATTTTCATCAATTTAACGTGAAAAATGGAGGCTTGATGGTTTTGGCAAGCCTGTTGTATTTGTCCAGAGCTGCTTATCTGTTCGCATATGGCAATAATCAAAAGTCTGTGAGTGATATTCAACACTAATCTATTTAGAATAGACATATGAAAATCAATAGACTACTCTGAGTATGACTTAAATAGATATAATCTTTTGTATTTGACATTATGGAGAACTGCTATCTAGTACTGGGAATGGTCTCCATATATATCTTAGTAATCAGACCTGAACTAAATGGACATTAACAACTAGTTTTTGAGTTGCCACATGCCATGAGCAGATTGATATGCCATACTGCTATTTCTTTATGAAAAGTTGCCAGAAGAAAAAGCTGCCATATATGCGCTTCCAAGTGGAGGCATTAATAAGGAATGTACAGTTTAACAGCATCACTTCAAGGCCTTTTAAACAATTGGTAGATGCAAGCAGGACCCCGCAACAAAACAGTGTGTTTGCGTGCATACAAAGGTCTTCCTTGTTAGATGGGAGGCTGCCCAATGTTGGGCAGACTCCATGCCTGAAAGCCTATGGAGACATAGACTGGGCCAGCTATCAGCTAACCTGATCTGTGTCTTCAAAGCTCCCCCTTCTCAAGTGGAGGCTGCCCAGCTCTAGACAGCCTACCTGATCCATGTCTTCAAAGGTTCTCAGCTGTCTCTTCTCAGGCATGAGGCTGTCTGGTGCTGGGCAGCTTTGAAAAGAGTAGCTGTGCAGAGAGAGGAGGAGATGGGCTGGAGAGCAGCTAAATGGCCTTGCATGCTCCTTTCCCCTGTCTTGCATGCAAGTGCTCAATGCACAATCTGCATTCCCTTATTTTGGGGAATTTGTATTCCCTTATTATGTACTTCTCAAAACCTTTGGGTTCCCCCAAGTCTACAGGTATCTCCTTCCTGCATTTTGGTTACATAAGCAATGGTACTCTCCCCATGAATTTGGGAATTAAAGGGAGTGATGCTACAGTTAATTTGAGATGGAAGGAAGGGGGAGAGAACTATGTAAACTTTAATTTGCTGGTTAATACATGCTCATAGTTGTGTTTTCAAGACTTCAATAAAACCTAGGTTTTTAGGAGTTCTCAGCATGCCTTATCATGGTAATTTTTGAGATCAACGAAATGTAGTCAGTTCTTTTGCAGGAGGTTTTCTTCCATTTGTTACAGGGAAACTATGGAAGAAATCAAATATAGAAGACAGCCCAAACAACTAGACTTCCACCTTAGGATTTAACAGCAATATTTTGATAGAATCTTTAAAGAGCTATTGCTGGAACAACCCAGGAAGAGATTAGAATTTTCTTCTAAAACGAAATGCAAATAACGGGCTGCCAACCTTAAGGGAAATGGTAAATCAAACACAAGTTAACAGTTTACAGTAGAGGTGGGGAACCTCAGGCCCAGAGGCCAGCTGTGGTCCTCCAAGCCTCTCCCATTGGCCCCTGAGACTCTCCAAGGCTACACCCCTCACCAGTCCTGCTCTGTAGTCTTGAGTGCTTTTTGCCTGGCTGAAATGAGTCCTTAAACTGTGATAATGCCTCTTGTTTGCCTGGATGAAAGATGAAGAGGTGTGTGTGTGTGTGTAGGAACCTCTGACTTCTGTATGGCTGGAATGTACCATACTGTACAATCATATCTGTTTCTCTGCCCATTTTTGTCTCTCGTTTTAGCTATCACTGGAATGTGGCTCCTGGAAAGTTGACCATGAGGGAATGGTCTTGGCCTGGAAAAGTTTCCCCTTTTGATTTACAGTAGCATACCTTACATGCTTAGCAATTCTTTTTTTTTAAAAAAAGGCAAATAATGAGATGACTTTTAAATCAATTTCTTTCAAAATACTGATTGTAAAATTGCAAATACCTGCTTTCAAGAGAACCAATACCTATTTTATCTAGCTTAAAAGTACTTTTGAAAAAGGTGAAACCCACCCCATTTTAAGTCACTTATATTACATGCAATTCAACTTGATTACCGTTATAACGAGAGACAAGTCCTTGACAAGGGTCCGACTGCCAATAGCCCGATCGTTAGAAACTGCAGGAGTATTTGGTGAAATTCTTGGGATCAATTGTGTTGGTTCATTAGGCACCACTTCAATAACAATCTTAAGAAAAAACAATCACAATACTTTATTCACAATCTTAAAGACGGTCAACAGTACTTACATGTCTTTTAGAACAAATCGAAATAGAAACAACCTTAATTGTAGAAGACTAAAGTCCAATTCATACGTATTCTTGTTGTTATGTTCTGCTTCCATGTAGCTGGGGCCCATGGTGTAGTTGTAACACCTGCAACTGACAACCAATGGATAGTTTCTACACTGGTATCACTGGAGGCCCTGACCACACAGAAGTGGAAACACTTCAAAAATATGTATGATTTGGGTTAAACTATATCCATGTCTGGATTTGTGCTTATTCTTTGCAGCTTTTCTACAATGGAAAACAAGCATCACAGAAAGTATTAACACTACTGATTAGCTCATCCCTGTGAACCTTTAGTAGGAGCTGCTTAAAAGACAGCAATGGAAAAGAATTGGCTGCTGTTCCCCATATATTTCCTAGAATGGAGTGCAATTATCTCTTAGTCACTGTTCCATATGATAGTGGTAAAGCAAAAACATTAAATACTTCTGAACTAGGAACTGTCTTATTCATTGAAAACTATGGGCCCAATCTATTCAAGCACAGGCATTGAGCTTATGTATGCAGGAATTCCACTGAGATTTTTATCTTGATTTATTTGCAACATTTTTATACTGCCCATAATAAAAAGTTCTCTGGGCTTTGCAAGTTTTTTTTTTAACCACAATATATAAAATAAATAAGAGAGTCAAATTAAGAAATTTAAAACGGCATCAAAATAAAACCAAAGGAAATCCAGAAACAGATAAAAAATAGTGTAAGAGATCTACAAAGTACTAAAAAAAAACGTGTTTACAACTGAAAAGCCTAAGAAAATTTAAATGTTTTCACCTGGATCTGTAAAGGTTGTAACATAGGTGCCAGGCAAGCTTCTTTGGGGAGGGCATTCCACAACTTGGTTTTTCTCTGAGCCCCTTCTCTACCAATACAAGCATGCTCCCAGGCAGCATAAAGGAGCAGTGCAGGGAATGGGAAGATCACATGTGCTTCCTGTATCCCACCCAGCCCTCTTTTTAGGTGCCATTCAAGTTACTTGAGATTGGAATATGAACAACTTGTACAGTGAAGAGAGGTGGCTGCATAGGAATATGGAAGGCACACAGATTTTGCACTCCTTGTAAAGCCTGCTTACGCTGCTTCCACTGGTAGAGTAGGGACTTGGAGAAAGGAAAGTTGGGCAGTTGCCATAGTTTCTTATTTGTTTGGGGTGAAGGAGCCACCCAGAAAGCAATGGATTAAGCTCTATTGCAGCCCTGGAAGGCAAAAAAGAGGTGACTACCTCTGTGCTATATCCAGTCCCCTAAGTGCCTACTAAGCCCTCCTGACTGTTCCATAGTTATCATATATATTTTTCATTTCCATGGAAACTAAGGCTTTTAGCATAGTGGCACTAGTGCCTTGGAACATTGTTCCTATTGAAAATGCCTACAATTTTGATTGTTTGTTACCTGGTAAAATGTTTCTGTTTCATCAAGTGTTTTTAGAGAAGTGATTTGATTCAGTGTTGGTTATTTGTTCTGTATTGTATTATTTTACAGTTTTATGATGTTTTAATTATTTTATTATACACCACCATGATTTTTTTGGGCAGTGTATAAATAAATACTCTTCTAAATTTTAAAAAAAATTGGAGAAAGGACTTTGCCAAAGATCTTAACTTATGGGTAGGTTCATGGGAGTAAAGGTCAGAGAACTTCAACAGACTACTAAAAATGCCAACATAAATTAGCTTGTAACTTGAAATTTAAGAGATAAAATAATAAAAAAATCTACAGCAAATTACAACACTTTAGTTTACATATGTTATTTCAAAAGCAAACCTGTTCGCTGTTAAGAACATTTATTTTGTCAATGGCAAATGCAAACTGGATGCTGTAGGTGCCAACTTTCTCTGGGACCATTTCATCCCTAAATTAAAAATATTGAATTTTAGTAATAAAATAAAACTTTTAATATTTATATTCTCTAACACTCCTGTTAAATGAGGATACATTTACGAGTTTGACTAAACATTTCTTCCTTTCAACAGAAGTAGTTCTTGTTAGAGGAAAGACACCTCTGAATCCAACCCAACATTTCTTCTAAGTTTCCCTTTATATATCTTATTCTAAAAAAAATTATAATTCTGTAGTTGAAGATTATAAACAGATGTCCTGTCATATAATTTAATACAAATTCTCTTAGGACCCGTCTACACTATACAGTATCATACCACTTTCTGATGGTACTTTAAGTGATATGACAGTATCATACCACTTTAAATAATCATGGCTTCCTCAAAAAAATCCTGGGAATTATGGTTTGTTAAGGGTGCTGAGTCTTGTTAGGAGACCTCTAGTCCCCTTACAGAGGTACCATTCCCAGAGCTTCCTGGGAAGAGGGATTGATTGTTAAAACTACTCTGGGAGCTGTCACTCTGTGAGGGGAACAGCAGGATATCCTAACAACTCTCAGCACCCTTAACAAACTACAGTCCCCAGGATTCTTTGGGGGAAGCCATGATTGTTTAAAGTGGTATGATACTACTTTAAATTTATGGTGCAGATGGGGCCTTAGTTAAACATACCCAACCTTTTCACCTTTTTCTTGTATGACTTAACTGGCCCCTTCTAAATCAATTTCTACTTTGTACATAACATTGTACATTAGAGATAGGTATTCAGGAGAGAGCTAGGTAGAAAGGATTCCTATATATGGGATTTGACATTTTTATTAACACAACCTCAAAAAGCAAATAATATTGCCTGACATCAGGTTGTACCCTGCTTTAATCTTCTTTGCCATGTTTGAACAGTTTTCCCATATTTTGTTTTATGTAATAGACACTGTATTTTGAAAACAAACAATGCAGTAAAAAATTCAAAGATAATTAGCACAGTAAGGTATTTGCTACCAAACTGCCTTCAGAAAAAGTTATCTATTTACACATTTTTCTTCTAAGAACAATATATTCAAAGCTATGACAAATGGTTTTTGTCAATTTGTTTACCTGAAGTAAAAAAAGCCCTCCTCGTCATCTTTTGCTTTGGTACAGCCAAATGTTGTAACCTTAAAAAAATATTAGAAGAGTCCATCCACGTAAACATTTTGAGACAACTTTGTTAAATATGAACAGACAAGCAGAGTAAATAAAACTTGTAAAGAAAGACACGTAATTAATTAGGTAAAGATTGTCCAGTATGGATTTCTGCAATCCTCCCCTCTACTTCTACTTTGAAGCTCACTTATTTCTGCCATTTTGTCCTTTTGCTAACTAAAACACTCTTTTGACAGGTCATATCCTAACAGAAAGCACAAAAGGCAAGATCACTTTATATTTAAACTACAAGGCTTGATTACATGATATTGTTGCCATGTGGAGGCAGCGTTAAATTGCTACAATATGTGGTTACTAAAACGCAGTAGGCCATTTCATGTGGAATGGCTCAATGTATTACCACATATCTTTCATTTTGAGTATCTGCAATAACATAGGGAAAATGGGACCCTTTGTCTTGCTTGAAGGGTATTTCTGAGGGGACACTAGGACACCACCAGATGGGTAATGTGTTCCTTTTATTGCATGAGGCAGGAAAATGTCACTCCACATGAAGCTCTCTGGTACTCTGCCCCCAGAGTGTCAGTCTGCTGTCTGGCCAAGGCTGTAAGTTAAACAAATATTCAACAAGAAAACAAAACATGTTTAACAACAAAAATTAAAACATTTAACACATGACTTACATGGTCACACTCTGGACTTTCTGCTCTTAACCCACCTCTTAACTACGTCATGCAGCCCAGGGTGGGCCTTGGTGGTGTTCTAGTGCCCTTTGAGAAACACCCTTCAAAGGGAGGGTACCAGGGGTACCACTTGGGAAGTGTCCTACTGCCCACTGGACAACATCCAATCTCATATGGTGAGCTTAAATAGCTGCTATGTAGTACTATTTGAACTGCCACGAATGTGGCACTCATGTGTAACATTTGTTCCACTCTCTCACACAATGTTTCCCATTTATTTTATTTTAATATTTATATTTTAAGGGGAATGTAAGTGTGCATAAAAACTGGCCATTGTGAATATTCCTGTGATTCCCATGATGATTGTTCCCCTACTGCTATTAAGTTTTTTTCTTAGCTTAATATCAGTATTGGGGGCAATTTCCATCAGAATTGTGGGGGGAGGAGGGAAGGTTTTAAATTTTATTCTCCCTGCAACCCCCCTTGTGCTGCTCAGCTGACAGGTGAGAATGGGCCATTGGCCTCACCTGAAGGGTGGTTTTCCCAGGTGTCATGCCATCATGTGGGTAGTCATAGCGCCATCTAGCGTCTCAAGGCAAGAATGTACTGGAGTTAATATCTGTAGTGAGCGAGCCCCTCCTACTCGTTTCATTTGCGATGAGTCTGGAGTGAGACATCTTGAGGGAAAAGCAACAGCCAACAGGCCTGCCAGCAAGGAAACATTTCTAATGAACATGGAAATCCTGATTTAACTCTCTTGCCTAAGTGATACATCTGAACAATATACTGAAGTAGGTGACATCCATATGCAAACTCCTCCAAATGGGAGGGCTGTGATGGCATGACCCCTGGGAAAACCACCCTTCAGGTGAGGCCAATGGCCCGTTTTCCCCAGGTGGCATGCCATCATGTGGGATGTACCAAAGCAGCCTCAGAAGGGAGGGACCACCCACTGCTTACTCGGTGCTTACTCATGAGAAAGGACCTGTTGCAGAACTCGCTTCCCAAAGGATGCGTTGGCAGAAGCGTAGCGGTCTATCTTATAATGTTTGACAAAGGAGTCTGGAGTAGACCATACCGCTGCTCTACAGATGTCTGCAAGAGGTGCGTTGGTTGCAAAAGCGGCCATAGTGGCAGATGACCTGGTGGAATGTGCCGTTATTTTACTGGGCACTGGTAACTTTAGTGACTCATATGCCAGAGCGATGCAGGCATGCAACCAACAAGACAGAGTAGATTTAGAGACCTTTCCCCCCAGAGTCCTTGGGTGAAAGGATACAAATAATGACTCTGTCAATCATATGTCCTGAGTCCGAGATAGGTGTATCTTGAGGGCCCTCTGGACATCACGCAAGTGTCAGGTCTTCTCTAGTGGATGAACGGGCTTGGGACAAAATGAAGGAAGAACAATGTCCTGGTTACAGTGGAAAGTTGAGCTGATCTTGGGACGAAAGGATGGATCTGGGCGCAGCACAACTGAGTCCTTGTGGAAAATGCAGAGATGACGGGCCGATGACAATGCTCCCAGTTCAGAGACTCTTCGCGCTGAGGTGATTGCCACCAGGAACAGGAACTTGAAGGATAACAGTCGCAGAGGCACTGACCCCAGAGGCTCAAAGGGAGGGCGCTGAAGAGCTTGTAGAACCTTAGGTAGACTCCAGGAAGGGAAATGATGACACATCACTGGTGAGAGGGCAGCTCCCTTCAAAAAGCGCCTGATGAGCAGATGCGAACCCACAGAAACGTCAGAGGGGGATGTGGACCGGATTGACGAGATCATGGAGGCGTGACGACATAAGGTGTTAGATTTGAGTCCCCTTTTCAGGCCTCTGTAAAGGAAGTGCAGAACCTGTTGTACAGTAGCTTGAGAAGGTCGGCAACCTTGCCCTGCACACCACTTAGAGAAGGTGAGCCACATACTCTGGTAAATGTGATTCGTCGATGGCCTTCTAGATGCCATAATAGTATCGACAACCCCCTGATATAGGCCTGAGTTAATCAGCTGTCTCCGTTCAAATGCCAAGCCGTCAGACTCAGCCATTTGGGGTCTGGATGCCAGATCGGTCCTTGAGACAGTAGATCTGGCCTGACTGGCAGCCTCCAAGGCTCTGTTACTGACAGTGTGATCAGGTCTGAGAACCAGAGGCGGCGACGCCATTATGGGGCCAGCAGAACCAGTTGCGCCCTTTTGAGTCTCAACTTTCTCAATGTCCTGCCCAGTAGAGGAATCGGGGGGAAGGCATACAGAAGGTCGTCTGGCCAAGGGGTTGCCAGTGCATCCACTGATTCTGCGGTCTGTTCCAGATATCTGGAGAAGTACCGGGGCAGCTGCTGATCGTGACTTGAGGCAAAGACGTCCACCAAGAAGGTGCCGAACCGGCACTGGAGGAGGTCAAATGTCGCTGGGTGAAGTTTCCACTCTCCCAGAACCACCTGCTGCCTGCTGAGCCAGTTGGCTGCCATGTTCAGAGTCCCACTGAGATGTTCTGCCCACACAGACCTCAGATGGCTGTCGGCCCAGTTGAAGATCTGGGTTCCTTCCGCCTGGAGAACTTGTGATCTGGTTCTCTCTTGTCTGTTCAAATGCAATTTTACGCAGGTGTTGTCTGTCGGGATCAGGATGTGCTCCAACTGGAAGATTGGCTGGAAGTGTCGGAGAGCCAGATGGACCGCATGCAATTGCAGCCAGTTGATACTCTGGCGTTGTTCCAGACTGGACCATCGACCCTGGACAAAGCGGGAGTTGCAGTGCCCCCCTCAGCCAGTTAGGCTGGCGTCCATCATAATTACAGTTCTGTCCGGTTCTTGGAACGGAGTTCCCCTGCTGAGGTTTCAAGTTCTTGCCCTCCATCGGAAGGATGTCTGAAAGGGGGAATCCAGGCGAATGTCGTGATGATTGGAATTGGCAATGTCTGCCTGGAAAGGTAATACGGCCCACTGGAGAGGCTGAGTATGGTGTCGTGCCCACGGAACGATGTGAATGGTGGACACGAACGTTCCCAGCACCTTTGCCAGAAACATCACATCCGCCTTTGAGCATCGTAGCAGGAGCCTTGCCATATCTCTGATGATCGTGATGTATTCTGGTGATAGGAAGACCATGGCCTGTACTGTGTCTAGTACCGCTCCTAGATGCTGTAGTCGCTGAGTTGCTTGTAGCTGATTCTAGTTGATGTTGACAAGCCAACTGTGGGTCCTGAGAACCTCGAGGGTGTGAAGAACCTGGTCACGTGCGTGGTGCTTGGAGTCCGCCTGGAGCAATAGATCGTACAAATAGGGGTAAATATGGACCCCCTGAAAGCAGAGGTGGGCCACCAGGGTGACCATCACTTTGGTGAATACTCTTGGTGCCAACGCAAGCCCAAAAGGCATAGCTGTGTATTGAAAATGATTGTGGCTCAAGGAACCTCAGGAACTGTCTGTGGGCAGGGCAGATTGGTATATGGAGGTATGCTTCCTTTAGGTCGATGGAAGCCAAAAAGTCTCCCTGCTGTAGAGCTTGTATAATTGAGGCAAGGGACTCCATTTTGAACCGTCGATATGTCACGAAGGGGTTGACAAACTTGAGATCCAAAACTGCCCTCCGCGACAGATCGCACTTGAGAACTGCAAACAGGACTGAGTAGACACCCCACAATCTCTCTGCTGGTGGGACTTGTTCTACTGCTGCTATGTCGAGGAGATGTCAGATTACTTCCTGCATGACCCTCTGTCGTTCCTGGGTTTGGGGAATGGGAGAGGGAATCTGTCCGGGGACTGAAACCAAAACTCTATGCTGTAACCCTGAGAGAAAAGATCTCTGATCCAAGAAACTTGGGTTAGCTCCAGCCAGAGTCCTGCATAGTGGAGCAGCCTGCCTCCGATAGGAATGGCATCAGAATTGTCGGCGCTGATGCGCTCCCTGTCCGTATGATGAAGTGGAAGGGCCTTGACGTCCCTGGTACTGAGCCTTGCCCTGGAACCGCTGTTTGTGCCAGGTTCCTTTGAGGCGCAGAAGTCTGTAAAACAGGGATCACAGCCTCGCCCCCCAGGCCGCGCTCCTCGACAGGGCTGAAAGGATCGTTACGGAGGAAACCTAAACGGCCTACGGTCGTCTTTTTTGGACGTGGCTAGGGTAGGCTTTCTGTTGTCTTTAGGATCTACCAAGACTGCTTTAAGAGCTTTTTGGCCGAACAGCAACGCTCCAGAGTATGGGGCTGTAGATAAATTGACTCTAGCTGTGGTATCTGCATCCCAGTGATGAAGCCAGAGAGTTCGTCGCGCCACTACTTCTGCAGCCAGTGCTTGAGCTCCTTGTTGCCATGCATCCAAAGTAGCATCAGCTACGAATGCTGCCGCTCTATGTAGTTTGATGAGGCCCCTTCTGAGTTTGGGTGGATCTGGGTTTGGGTCTTCCAAGCGCTCGTCCAGCCACATCATAGAGGCTCTTGAAAAGATGGAGGCCCCTACAGAGGCTCGAATGGAATAGGTGGTGGCTTCATGGTTCTTATGCAGGGCGAAGTCTATCCGCTGTCCTGATTGGTCCTTAAGCTGGGAGTCTCCTTCTTTTGGGAGGAGAGACCTGGGCACCAAGTCAGAGATTGGTTGATCTACTCCTGGGACGCTCAGGTGAGTCATGAACTCAGGAGTTAAAGTGTAATGTCTCTTAGCCCTGGCAGAGAAGCAACGTGGGTGCAGTGGCCGAGCCCATTCCTCTTTGGCCAGTTTGTCAATGGGATCTGGAACCGGAATGAAGTGATCCACCGATCTGGGAAATTTGAGGACCCTGGCACCCTTCACGGGAGGAGCAAGGGATTAGGCTGGCACGGATTGGAGTCCCAGTGTGTCCAGGACTCTTCGGCACACCGGGATATAGTCAGCTGGGTCAAATAGACGATAGGAGTCCTCCTCTGATTCTGAATCTTCACTCCACTCATCATCTTCGGCCTTGGGAAAGGCCGAAGGGTCCTCTGATCCGGTGTTATCACCTCGAATTCTGCCTCTGGCAACATCAAAAGGATCTGGAGAAGGAGGTGGTACAGCATCATTGAGAACATGATGGCCCATCACGCTGGGCTGCTGTTGAGGTACTTGCTGCTGTGAAACTGACTGTAATTGAGAGAAGAACCCCAGTATATCCTTCAGCTGTGAAAGGAACTTGGAGGTCAATTGCAGGCCTAGGAGAGGATCTGGTATGGCCAACTGAGGCTCCGAGGGCAGGGCTTGCCAGTGTTGGGTCAAGTGAGGATGAACTGATTGGTGAGATGTTGTCGCCATCGACTGAGAAGGGCAGTCCAAATTTGGTTGGCTGGGGAACCCCTTGTACTCATCACCTGACGAGCCAGTAGGTGAATGAAAAAGAGCTGACAATGTCTGCTGAGCAGTGTCCTCCGAATCAGGAACTGAAACATATTGAGCTCGCTTGGAGGGACCATGGGTAGATAGAAGTTTAGTTTTGGCGACAGCCTTGGAGTGGAGCTTGTGATGCTTGTGCTTTGAAGCCTTGTGATGCGACTGAGGCTTGCGATGCTGGCTATCACCTATCTGCGGATCTGTCTTGGGTTGCTGATCTGCCATTATAACATGCACCAAGGCAGGTGAGTGAGCCTATTCACGAGCTGGTAAATGCAGTAGTAGATATGCAAGCTGAGGGGGCCAGTCTCAGATGTGCCTCCACAGAGAGAGAAGTAGTGGCACAATACTGTTCCTGTGCACAGTATGAGGCAATGGATCGCAGTACATGCCCACAAGTGGAGGGGGGTGCGGTACTGGTCCTGTGCACTGGCTGAGGAAATATATATCTGTGCACTAAAGGAGACAATGAAGCTCAGTACACGCCCACAGGTGGAGGGGGTGCAGTACTGGTCCTATGCACTGGCTGAGGAAATATATATCTGTGCACTAAATGAGACAATGAAGCTCAGTACACGTCCACAGGTGGAGGGGGTGCAGTACTGGTCCTGTGCACTGGCTGAGGAAATATATATCTGTGCACTAAAGGAGACAATGAAGCTCAGTACACGCCCACAGGTGGAGGGGGGTGCGGTACTGGTCCTGTGCACTGGCTGAGGAAATATATATCTGTGCACTAAATGAGACAATGAAGCTCAGTACACGCCCACAGGTGGAGGGGGGTGCGGTACTGATCCTGTGAACTGGCTGAGGAAAAATATTTCAGTACATGTTCACTGTGGGGGCAGTACTGATCCTGTGCACTATAGCAGGAAAGAAGTGACAGTACACGCCCACAGTGAGGGGGGGGGTGCAATACTATCCTCAATACTAAGAGCAGTAGCCTCTATACTTGAATTGAAAAAAGTTATGTAGAAAATCCTATTACTCACTGTTAATTCAGTCACAGGAAAAGAGGAATAAAAAAGGGTGGGAAATTCAAATTTTAAAAAAGGGTGGGAAAATTAACTAGGAGAGAGCCCAACCAAAATGGCGGTCGCGGAACTTGTGGCTGCCCAGGGGCACTTAACAGCCTGGGGGAGAGAACAGATGGGAGTTGCCCCTATGCAGCTGCCCATGAGCCCCTGAAGGCTAATGGCAAGGAAGAGGTGGGAGCCGCAGGCCTCCCCTGCAAGCCACTGGGGAAAATGGCAGCAAACAGGGAGGAGCCGGAGTGTGGTGAAGGGAACTGCACACCGGGGCGGGACAGTCAAAGAGCGGCCAGAGGCTGAGGTGGGGAGCAGCCACAGAGAGAGACGCGGCAGTAGCCGGTGGGGCGACGGGAGCCGCACGCAGGAGCCTCAAATGGAGGCAGCATCGGGAAGTGGGTCCTGAAGAGACGCCGCAAGGATGCAGCAGGGCTGAGAACCAAGGCAGTAGAGCCAGGCGTAAAAGCACTGGGCTCTTACCCGCCTTAGGAGGGGGGGAGAGGAACGCTGCCACTGAAGGCAGGGGGCGAGAGAAGCCTCAGTGCACCCCGTGATGCCCAAAATTTAAAAAAGTGGAGCAAGGAAGAAAAGGGGGGGGAGCCAAGCACCACCCCACCAAGGAAGGAAAAACCAGACTCACTCACACACACACTAAACAAACACACACACTGAGAACTAATCCTACGTTAGTCTTACGCTACGGAGAGATGAACAGCTTCGAACGAAGGCAAGAATGAAACTGGAGTAGGAGAGGCTCGCTCACTACAGATATTAACTCAAGTACATTCTTGCCTTCGGACGCTAGATGGTGCTATGACTACCCACATGATGGCATGACACCTGGAGAAAATGGAGAAAAGGGGGCTGGACTGCAGAAAAAAAGTTAATATTTCTATGGACCCCCCCTTCTGTTGCTCTATCAGTGGGAGAGTATATTAGGCAGTGGGCCAGAAGCAGCTTGAGGTGAATGGAGACAGATTGCACACTTCTTAACAAGAGATGGGAAAAAAGGCAAGTTTCTTGGAGACTATACATACTGAGTAAATAAAGGTGTATATTGCCCAAAGAATGTATAAAATGCAGTTGAGATATGCACATTCACCAAAGCCTGTTGGGGATTATGCATAATGCCCAGAGAATATACAAAATTCAGTTGATATATGCACATTTCCCAAGACCTCTTGCAGATTATGTATATTGACTGGGAAATGTGCACAATTCCCTCTTTATGGAAGGATTATGTGCACATTCTATGATGTCTGATGAATGTGCACAATGGCCGGTTGTTATGCACATTAACCAGTCAACTTACATTCCCCTACACACACGTTCAAGTACACACATAATACTGCTTAATATAAAAAAACCTAAGCTGTTTACATAAGGTATACTCATAAAAAATCTGTATCAGTTTATGTAAAAATACAGTAACATTCAAATGATACTTTGTCATAATTAAGTAAAAACACAATTAATCTATATAGCTTCTTTCATTAAGTGCATGAAAGAAGAATTTAAAAATTAGGAATTGGAGCTCAGGAAATCTTGGGTAAGTATTTTGTGTTTAAGAGGCGTTTAAAGTTTGTTACTGTCTCCACCCCTTGAACCACCAGGGAAGAGCATTCCAAAAAGTGAGTACTCTACTACAACCGAAAAGGCTCACCAAGTGACAACCCACTAGTTGTAGAACGACCAGCAGGGTCTCCTTGGAAGTTCTTAAACCTTCTTTGGTCTGTACTGGGGCAGGCAGTCTACTAGATACCTTGTTCCCAAGTTGTTTAGGGCTTTAAATGCCAACAGCAAGACCTTGAACCTGGTTCAATACTAATAGGCAGCAATTTTACTTACATTTTGTGGTACAGTTCCACTAATTTGCCCTTCCCACATTTTCATACAAATTCTTCCTGGGTTTATATTTTTAATAATGCTATCATCTTCAGAAATAACACTAATCATGAAATCTGTGGGGAGAAAAAAGCAACAAAGGGAATGTTCTCCCATTAAGTTCCATTTTATATTTCAAAATTAAAATGTTCTGAAATATCAGGAGTCTACCTTATACTGAGTCAGACCATTGCTCCCATCTAGCTAAGAAATGTCTACACTCACTGGCAGTGGCTCTCCAGAGTGCCAGAGAGCTGTGTTTCCCATCAAACCCTGGAGACGCTAGGGACTGAATATTCTGCATGTAATGCATCTGCTCTACCACTGATTTCCAGCCTTCCCAAGATAAGCGTACAAGTGGAAGCCTACAAGATGCTTATATCCATTTCCTGAAAAGGATTTACACTCTCACACAAGAGATGTTACTACTACTAGAGAGTTCATATACAAAACAACAATTTTAGTGTTCTACATAAATGCATCAGCAAGTAGGACATTCATGACAATTTAACATCACAGCAGATTAGCCAAGGGCTATGCAGGATAAATAGGTACACAACAGCCATTTAACGTATTTTATACATGAATGATTGTTTTGAGCCCTACAATTGAGTTTTTGTGAAAAAATGAAAATATTAACATCCATGAGTGTTCTTACTTGAAATAGAGATGATAGCATCCTGGAATGATGGATGATTCCTCCCACCCACTATAGGAAGCCCGATTTCCAGAGAAGAACCCTGCGGGACCAGGCCAAAGCCCCATCTCCTGTTCTCACAGTGACCAACCAGATGCCTTTAAGAAGCCTGTAAGCAGGACCTCAGCAGTATAGCATTCTTCCCACTTGTGATTCCCATCAGCTGATATTCAGAGGTATACTTCCTCCAGTGGAGGTACAACACAGCCAGTGGTAATCTTATCCTCCATGCTTTTTTCTAATTCTCTTAAGTCCATCAAAGTTGGTATCCATCATTAGTTTTTGTGGGAGTGAATACCATAGTTTAAATAGTTTTATAAACTTTTATGAAAGGTGCGGCTTACATACATGTTTATAATATATATTTTAACATTTTAATAAATAAATATGCACTGTGTGAGGAATTACCTTCTTTTGTCTATCCTGAATCTTCCAACATTTAACTTACATGGATTGCCCAGAGTTCTAGTATTAGGAGAGAGGGAGAAAAAAAATCTCCCTATCCATAATATACATAATTTTATACATGTCTATCATGCTCGCCTCCCCCCTTCCTTTTTCTAAACTTCTGGAATTTTAGAAGGTTTCTGGAATCTCCACTAGGACAGACTTTCACATTTTTTCCTGCCCTATTTGCTATTGTGAGTAAGCCACTGTTGCTGTCTGGCAAGTGTCATTTGGCTAAACCTTCTTCTCAGCTTGGTTCCTGCCTCCTGCCATGCTCTAATTTGGGAGAAAAAATGGGAGTGGTCTGTCTGCTGCATTTCCAAGGAAATCAAATTCCTTGGCTATGTAGGGTCAAATCAGCAAGCCCCTCACTTTCAGGATGTCATCCCTACTATGACCAGAAAGAAACCTTATGGACTAAGTTCATGACTTCTTCAGTCATGCTAGGAGGACATCTGACATGGGATATTTAGCAGCAGTGCCCAAATTCCCCAGATAGGAGACTAATGTACTTTGCATAGTAGCACTTTCTGCCAGTGCATTCTTAGCTCAAACAAATCTGCCGAGGTGAAGTGTTAGCTCAACATTGCCAAACAAAGTTGTACAAGGAGTGTTTCAAGTAACAGCTCTATAGATGACTGCTCCCTTACACATTGCTTTTGGTGGTGTGTTCTCTGGTTTTGGTATGCTAGCATTGCTCTACCCACCTCTTCAATATAGATCTTGAGGTTTCTTCTCTGTCCCCACCCCCTCCCTCTTGAAACTTCTATAACTGAAACAGACATGAAATCCGATTTTCTAAACTTTTTTTTTGTTTATATATAACTGGACAACCCTGCGGAAAAGGAAGTGTTTGCCAACTGGCCTAGTACAGATCTGCCCACACTGCAGAATAATGCAACTGTCTCTTGCACCATAAGTACACAGATACTGAGATATATTAATAGACACCTGTCTCAGTTTAAACAACCGACACTAAAACCAGCAGTAGCTGTTTATCACTTGCAGTTTATAAAGGCACAGATAGGATGTATACATCATGCCCTAAATGGGAATGAACTGCATTCTCTTGAAAGGGCAGGAAGGCTAACACTCCAACTATCCAATAGTTAAGCTTACAAGACTAAAAATGATAAAGTCCTTACATATAGCTAGATCAAAATGTCACAAATAAAAACTCACCAGGAAAGCAGCTTCCAGCTGCAAAGGTAGCATTCGTGTCATACTTGACATTCAAACGTATAGGCTTCTCAGGGTCAGGAAGAAAATTTAATTTGACTACTGGACTGTTTAGTGTGTTCTTGTTGTACAAGGCTTTAAATTGCAATGTATGCTCTCCCCTGCAACACACAGTAATAGTTGAACTCCAACACACCTCTTTATCCAAAATATTACAATGAATCAAAGTACAGATTTTCCACAACATCTGTATAAAACCAATGGGAGAGGATTCCCAAGTTTTAGAAATGAATGCCATCAATATGTGGATGACACTGAGGTCTCTTTTTTTCTTTTAATTGGATCTAGGTGTATCATTTGATCTAGGTGTGAACATTAATATTCTGCTGCCTATTTATTTATTTCTTACATTTATACCTCACTTTTCTTTCATCACAGAAACCAAAGGCGTTATATATGTGGTTCTCAGGCAGTCTCCCATCCAGGCTCTGACCAGACCCAGACCTGCTTAGCTCCAGCAAGGTGGTGGCCTCATGTGCCTCCAGACCATAGCCTGGGCTGGGACCATAGCCTGGGGCCTAGAATAAGCAATGGGTTACATGAGGGGACAGACAGACAGACAAAAAATATCTGAAACTCAATCCAAATAAAGCAGATATGCTGCTGGTGAAAGAATCCTTGGTTTCTACCTGAATGGTAGTTCTAGGTTGCTGGAAGCAGCTCACCAGTGTGGGGAAACACGTCATCTTGTGGTTGAAGGTAGGAAAGAGAATTCAGGAAAGTAGGAGCTCACAGAATCCAGTGTGCATCCTCGCAAAGCTCAAACAGGTCATTTTGACAGACAACAACACAAGAAAAAAGGGGAAACCCCTTATTCTCCACTAGGGATGAACTGCTTTAAGTTATTGAAAGTACATGAGCAACTAGCTAACAGGAGGTAGCCGCCAAAACTAGCATGAGGCCTGGCAAGCTTCTTTCAGTAACACAGAACTACCATTCAGGTAGAAACCAACGGTTCTCTCTCATGGTGTTGGAGAAACTCATCAGTGTGGGATGTACTGAAGCTTCCCAAATAGGACAGGTTTTATGGCTGCTAATTACTGAAGAAGGAACTGCTGCAGGACCCTTCTGCCAAATGTGGCCTTGGATTAGGTATGTTAATTCTATAGTGTCTGGTGAAGGAACTTAGGAAAAGCTCATATGGCTGCCCTGCAAAGCTTGCCTAAAGAGGCATTAGCAGAAAAGGTGGCTGACGCAGCAGCTCTTGTAGAATGGGCTCTTGGGAGGCACCGGTAGTTTTTGGGATTCATAAGCAAGGGCAATACAGGTCCAAATCCACTGTGATAGAGTGGAATTAGTGACTCTCTTGCCTAATGAGGCTAGATGGAAGGAAATATAGAGAGTATCAGTTAACCTAAAAATCTTTGGTTCTTGAAATAAAGGCCTTGAGCGCCCTACAAACATATAGGAAGTTCCATGTCTGCTCCAGGGGATGAGATGGAGATAGGCAGAATATGGGTGGCACTAATTTTTGTGGGCTATGAAATTTGGATATGACTTTAGGAAGGAAGGATGGGTCTTTACATTGTATTGTGGAATATACATGAGTACTTAGTAATATAAAGGGAATTTAATCTAGAAACCCTACAGGTGGTAGTTATGGCTACAAGAAAGAGAACTTCAGAGACATCAACCTAAGGGATACTTCTTTTAGAGGTTCAAAATTAGTCTCTGTAGAGCTGAAAGGATTTTATGCAGGTTCCAGGATAGGAACCTGTGGGTGGGTGGCTGGGGACCACTTTAATGTTGCACCATGGAGGAAATGTGTCAGGAGAGGATGGAATGCAACAGAAAACATTGTACTAGAGACTTCTGAGGAAATTGCTGAAGCTTGTCTTTGCAAAGTACTATATTGGGTTTGAGGCCTTTCCTGAGATCATCCTCAAGAAAGGCTAGAATGTCTGATATTTTTGCATTATGGGGTGAAAGATGTCTAGAGGAACACCAGGAGTTGAAGACCTTCGAGGTACACCAATAAATGTGATCCACTGAGGAACATCAGGAACCTAGGATTATAACTTCTGGAGCAAGGCCAATCTTCTCTAGATGTTTCCTTTCAAGGACCAAGTAGTCAGCTGTAACCAGTCTGGATTGGTATATAGCACTGGGCCTGGTGATATGTCTGGCTGACATGAAAGGTGCCATGGGGGCAATATTGCTAGAGCAGACGGTTGGTCTCATCTGAAAGGTGGTTTTCCCAGGTATTGTGCCATCAGGTGGATAGTAGCTCCGCCTGGAGTCAAGACTTCATCTGCTCCTAGCAGTCTTCACCCCAGTCCATTCCTAATGAACGTACACCGGATCCATGCACCTCTCAGACGAAAAGAGAATACAAGGAGCAGCAACATACCTAAACACATATCCTGACTCCCAAAACAGAAGTGAACAATCTTAACAGGAAAGAACAGCCTTAGCAGTAACCTGACGAATGAAGTCCATTTAAACCAAAACAGATTACATTGAAGGAAATTGAAAAAATTACTAAGTAACTGAAAACGTTACCTCCAGAAACAGATTAGGCAGCCCCCCTCAACAGGGAGGGTCCTGATAGCATGATACCTGGGAAAACCACCTTTCAGGTGAAACCAACGGTCCATTTTCCCCAGGTAATATGCCATCAAGTGGGATGTACCAAAGCAGTTCCAGTAGGCTGGGCCCAGGCTGCCTAAAAGGAGGACAGTACCTGTTGTAGGACAAGCCTACTAAAGGAAGTGACTGCAGAAGCAGAACAGTCAACTTTCTGGTGTAGACCACACAGCAGCCCTACAAATATCTGCAACAGGAAAATTAGTTGTGAAGGAGGCCATAGCAGTCGCCAAACTTGTAGAATGGGCTGTGATATTTTGAGGCACCGAAATCCAAAGAGACTCATAAGCTAGAGTGATGCAGGCATGTAGCCAACAAGACAAGAGTCGGACTGGTGATCTTCCTATCTAGAGTCCTCGGATGAAAGGAGACAAAAAGGGGTTCCATCAGATGAATGTCTAGGGTTCTGGCCAGGTACACCTTGAGAGCTTGTTGTACATCTAGAGAATGCCATGCTTTCTCGAGGGGGTGC
The DNA here is from genome assembly GCF_030035675.1 of Rhineura floridana. NCBI lineage: Eukaryota > Metazoa > Chordata > Lepidosauria > Squamata > Rhineuridae > Rhineura > Rhineura floridana. Next base: position 242,914,071 of record NC_084480.1, read on the forward strand.
ACTGGCTGAGGACAAAAGGAGGGTAAGATGATATCCTGACTGCAATGAAAGGTAGAAAACACCTCGGGTCAAACTGCAGGATCAGTATGTACCACCACTGAGTCCTTGTGGAACACACAGAGATTATGGGCAATGGACAAAGCCCCCAGATCTGACACTCTGCGAGACAAAGTAATTGCCACGAGAAAGAGGACTTTGAATGAGAGCAGAAGCAATGGGATGGACTGAAGAGGCTCAAAAAGAGGAGGTTGCAAGGCCTGCAGGACCTTCTGAAGATTCCAAGAGGAAAACTGATGAGCTACAGGTGGTGAAGGGAGAGACATCCCTTTCAGGAACCGCTTGACCAGAGGATGTGAACTGAGGGAAGCTTGGTCTGGTTGCGCCAACAAAATGGAAGAAATAGCTGAAGCCTGCCTGCGCAGTGTTACATTTTAGCCCCATCAAAAGACTCACATGGAGGAAATTCAGCAGGTGGTTAACCATAGCACTAGACAGACGAACCTGCTGTTTAAAGCACCATTTAGCAAAGGCCAACCTTGTGGTTTGGTAGATATGAATGGTGGAAGGTCATCTGGAAGCCAGAATGGTAGCAATAACATCCTTAGAGAGCCTGAAACATCTCAAGTGGTGCTGCTCTATACCCAGGCTGTCAGACTCAGCCAGTGAGGATCCAGATAAAGATTAGACCCTGAGATAGAAGGTCTGATCACGATGGTAGATGCCACGGTTCCTGACTTGAGAGACTTAGATCTGAAAACCATGTCCTGTGAGGTGATGTAGTTGACGAAACATCTTGAGATGCAGTTTCCACTGCAAAGGTAGAACTTGCTGCTTGCTGAGCCGTTCTGCTGTGATGTTCAATTTGCTGCTGAGGTGCTCTGTCCTCAGCGAGTGTAGGTGACCTTCAGTGCAACTGAAAATGAGGGTCAATTCCATTTGAAAGGCCCTTGATCATGTGCCCCTTTTATGGTTCAAATGTGCCTTCACCTTGATGTCGGTCCAGACGAAAACATCGGTCAGATGGAACTGCTGGTGAAAGTGAAGAAGGGTGAGATGCACTGCTTGCAGTTCCAACAAGTTTATGCAATGGACCTCCCCCCCAGTAGACTGGCATGGGTTGTCATCAAGGTCCTGCTGAATTCTTGGAAGTACCTCTCTACAGATTCTCAAGCACCATTCACCAGCTAAATGAGGCCCACAAGAACGGGGGGAGCTGCACCCTTTCGTGCCTGGACTTGGCAATGTCCAGCTGAAAGAGCAGAAGGGCCCACTGGCATGGCTGGGTATGATGGCAAGCCCAGGGGACGATGTAAATGGAGGAAATGAAGAGTTCCAGAGCTCTGGCAAAGAACGTCAGATCTGTCACTCCCCAGGACATCAGATGATGAGGTGTCTGGAAGATAGCTGCTATCCACTCCAGGGACAGAAAGACCATGGCATGAGTCATGTCCAAAATGGCTCCAAGGTGCTGCAGATGTTGGGTTGGAGTCAAATGGCTCTGTTCCAGATTGATGAGAGAGCCATGGTCCTTCAAGGCTGTGAGAACAAGACGTACATGAAAGGATACCTGCGATGGGGTGTGCGCCCTTACCAGGATGTTGTCCAAGTATGGATAGATGTGAATCCCCTGGAGATGTGCCACTAGGATTACCATAAGCTTTGTGAACACCCTCAGAGCTGAAAAGAGACCAAATGGTAGGGTCCGGTACTGGAAGTGGGCCTGGCCATACGCAAACCTCAGGAATTGTCGATGGGCGGGCAATATTGGCAAATGAAGGTAAGCCTTCTTCAGATCAATAGAAGCCAGCAGGTCTCCTTCCTGGAGGGCCTCCATAACTGATGCAAGAGACTCCATCTTGAAACACCAGTGCCTGACAAAGGTGTTGAGGAACTTGAAGTCTACAATTGCCCTCCACGAGTGGTCTTTTTTGGGCCCTGCGAACAAAATGGAGTATACACCTGAATAAAAATAATTGAGATTCACTTGTTCTATAACTCCTATGGATAGCATGTGAGCTACGGCCTCAGTCATCACTGCCCGCCTCTCTGGAGAGCTGGATGGCGTGAGAGAAGAAATCTGTGAGGAGAAAGTTCCCCAAATTCTATGGAATAGCCGTGAATCAGAGTCTTTCACCCAAGCATCCATAGTTATATTCCTCCAGGTGCTGGCAAAGTGAAGTGGAATGACATCAGTACTGGTGCTGTTGACATCCTCCATGCGAACAGTTGGGGTATGCTTTGAGCACCCCAAGAAAACTGATTGTTCCAGTAGCCCCAGAAGATCAAAAGTCACAGCCCTACCACCAGACTGGGGTGCCCGAAAGGACTGCTGGTAGTGCTAAGGTGCTGATCTGCAGGCAGCTCGACAGTCTTCTCTCTTGGTTGTGAGCGACATGGGCTTATCTTTGGGATCAATAATCACTGCCTTGAGAGCCTCATCACCAAAAAGCATGGTGCCTGTGTAGGGGGCTATGGAAAGGCTGATGCAAGCTGTGTTGTCAGCGTCCCAGTGGCATAGCCAGAGGGTCCAGCGAGCCACTGCACCTGTGGACATAGCCCTGGTGGCAAACTACATAGCATAGAGCGTTGAATCTGCTACAAATGTTGCACCCTTGTGTAGTTTGAGAAAGGTCTTATGGAGCTGAGCTGGGTCAGGCTGAGGGTCATCTAGTAACTCATCTAGCCACATCATTGAGGCTTTGGTGATCAAGGAAGCAGTGCAAGAGGCCCAGATCTTCCTAAAAGTGAAGTCTAATCTCCATTCAGATGCATCCGTGAATTGGGAGTCCTCTTCTTTGGGGAGATTTAGAGACCAGAATTGAAATGGGCCTATCCATTGCTGAGACTTTCAGGAAATTCATGAAGTCTAGATCCAGCAAATAAAACTTGTTAGCAAAGGCTGTCACACATCATACATGAAGATGATGGTACCATTCCTCCTTTGCCATCTTGTCAAGGGAGTCAGGAACCAGAAAAAAAAGGACTGAAGACTTAGGTGCTTTCAACACTTTGGTGCCCTTCACCGGGGCAGGAGATGTCTCAGGTTCTTCAGATTCTTGGGTGGCTAGAGACTTGTGAAATAAAGCGAGATAGTCCAAAGACTGGAATAGACGATGCGAAGAATCCTCTTCTCCTTTTGACTCTCCATTCCATTGGGCACCATCACCCTCAGGGATGATGAATGGGTCAAATGGGTCAGCTGGAGACCTTAGGGTACATTGAATTCTATCCCTAGAGATATCAAAGGGATTAGGAAATGAGTCCCATCATTCCTCAACTGGAGGCAGAAGGTGAGCTTGGCACACAGAAACGGGAGGAGTCCGAAGTTCATTTAAAATTGACAAGCAGATTGTCCAGATAGGAAGGCCCGATTCAAAAGTAGACCCTGTAAGGGAGTGGAAAAATGAGGATCGAGGGTTGGCTGTGGATCAGAAGGTAATAGAGGCTCAGTAAATGGACCAGGATGCTCAGACATGGTGGACGGTAAGGCTGAGACATGCATAGAGGGTACAGAAGCAGGAACAGAGGACTGCTTGGGGGAGTCTCCTAGGTGAGAGGGTACCACAGGAACCCTCCTAGATGACAGAGAAGGCTGGTCTGAAAACCCTTCAAATTCCTTGTCAGAAGAGTCAGCTGGTGAATGAAAAAGAGCCTCCAGCTGTTGTCTGTGAATTTGCTGTTCCCCCACTAGCTGAGGAATTACCCGTGGAGTAGGGACAGTGACATAACGGGGTCTTCTTTAAGCTTTCTGTTTGGCATAGAGAAGGGATTTCTTGGTGCACTTGGAATGAGCATGCTTGGAAGGTTTGTGTTTAAGCAACTTGGCTTCAGATGTGGGCCTTGTTGCTAGTGGCTGTGGAGATGCTTGCTGGTGTATATCACTGACTTCTACCTCAGTAGTGACATACATAGATGCAGTAGAAGATGGCCCAGCCATGGCAACATTCACACAGTAGAGGGGAGTGGTGCCAGGAGTTAGGAAGTTTAAGTCCAGTCAACACATGTACGGGCTGAGGAATGCGGTATAGAACCAATCAATGTACACATAGGTAAAGGGGTGTGGTGGATTAATGGAGGCCATAAATAATACCCATACGGTAGAGGGGTGCAGTTAGACCTCAGGATGCAGTCAGAAAATGTTTCCTCTTGTTTCAATTTTTTAAAAAATATACTTTTGGCACCATGGAAGGGTAGCCGGGAGAAGAAGTAGGTAAAGGAACCATGCAACATGGAAAAGGCAGCTGCGGTTGCTGAAGAGGAACTGTGGTCCTGTGCAAGTGGTAAGTGGTAAGGGAGCCAAGGAGCAAAGCCACACCGTGCAGCAAGGGACGTGTGGTGGCAAGGAGAGAGCAGCAGGCTCCCAGGAGGATAGCCAAGAGAGCGAGCAGGATCGGAGTAGCACCTGAAGAGATGTGTGGCGGCGGGGTGGCCAAGCAAAGAGCTGTAGTAGCAAGCTCTGAAGGAGAGGCAGAGAGAGTAGAGAGCTCAGGAGGAGCTGCAGTAGCAAGTTCTGAGGGACAGGTGGTGAGAAGAGAGAGCTCAGGAGTGGAGCTACAGCTGTGAGCTCTGAGGCCCTGCAGCAAGCTCCACAGGGCCTGGTAAGGAAGGGCAAGTACCTTCTGGAGGAGAGTCTGAGGAAGATGTGGAGAAGTCCACAGGAGTGAGCCTTGAGAGAGGGAAGCCAGCCAACAGACAGATAGACAGACTAGTAACTTTTTTAAGAAAACGCAGGACCAAGTCAGAACAAACAAACACAAAAAAGAGTTTTGATAATGAACAGATTAACAGAACAGACTCACACTAAGTTGACAGAGCTAAGGTTAAAAGGATCCATCAAGGTTAAAAGGCAGGAATGGACTAGGGTGAAGACCAGGAGGAGCAGCCAGGTGGCGCTACTACCCACCTGATGGCATGCTACCTGGAGAAAATCAGGGTATCCGAGAGCCAAGTCTGATGAAGCCAAAATGGGGCTATGAGGATTACTCTGGCCCGTATTCCTAGGTGCCACAGTGACATCAGAGCATGAAGAGCATCTGTGAGGGGAGTTTGGAACCTAGAGAAAAACCACTGGACCTGGTGATTGGACTCTGATGCAAAGAGATCCACTAGGGGAACCCTGAACTGTGAATGAATCTGGATAAAGACTTTCAGATGCAACCTCTGCTCCCCAGTCAATGTTTTGATAGCTCAGCCAGTATGGACATTTGTAACCTTGCTGAGATGTTTGCCTGAGATGAACGGGAGATGATGTTCTGCCCAATTCAATAGAAGTGAGGCTTCTGCCTGCAGTTCTGCAGGTCCTTCCTCTTGTCTATGTGAGCTTTCACTGTGGGATTTTCCATCCTCAAAGGGATGTGGAACAGGTGGAAGAACTGCAGGGCCAGATGAGCTGTTCTAAGTTCCAGCCAATGTTCTTGCCATTTCCAACACAGACCATTGACCTTGGACAAACTGACCCTGGCAATGAGTGCCCCAACCTTGAATACTGGCATCTGCTGTCACAATGTCTCAAGGAGGGTCTTTAAATGGAAGCCCTTCTGAAGATTGAGGTCCTGGGTCCACCACATTATGGCTGATAATAATGCAGATATAAGGTGTATCTGGAGGTGTTGACTGGCAGCTATGACCTGCTGGAACAGGAGTACCCACTGAAGGGGGTGGAAGTGGTGCTTGGCTCATGGTGGGGTGGAGCCACAGAAGTGTTGCGGCTACTTAATGGAACAGTGAGAGGGAGGGGAAAGGTTCCAGAGAGCCGCTCCTGCTTTCAGGCACCAGGCAAATCCATCCAGTTCTTTCACACTTTTAAGGGCATCTGATTTTTATGGCCTCTGATCCTTCTTTTACATTTGGAATGCCTGCAGCTGTATGCATATTTGATTCTGCTGTTTTTATGTGCTTGCTTAACAATTCTTGCTGTTTTTTAATTCTTGCTATTTTTTATTTTTTTGTGCTGCTCATGACATGATTTTGTTGGCCTTCTTAAGGCATATACACAAAAGGATATCAATTTCTAAAATAAAATATATACATTCCTCAGCTTTTATAACAGGACAAGAAATTTAAATATGTATTTCAAATATATTCTGATTAATATGACAGTTTTCCACCTACTTACCTAGGTGCATAAATACTAAGAACTCCAAAATTTGCTCTACCATTTTCATCTGTTTTATGCAGCTGATTTGAAGGAATAATCTGCCAAGAAAATTATTTTTTTCCCTTAATGACAAAGAACACTGAATAATTTACCTATTACAAATCAACATGTTTTCTATTTGTTTTCCATGTATGTCTGTAGTTAGTTTTGCCTTCCCAGCATACAGCAAACACACAAGCCCTTATGCTTCCAGCTGTTTTTTTCTTCTGAAACCAGACTGGTGTGTGGCTCCAGCTAGAGAGAGCCTTGTAGACACCAGATGGAGGGACAATTGGGAACTGACTGTGGGTCAGACACAGCCTACAAGCCTTCAACTACCTGCCTCTTTTTTAGGTTGAAAAACCCGTCTACTAGCTTGAATTCCCTCAACTCAAATGATTATTTGGCACAGAGTAATCCCAGTATGTGGTTTCCAATATACTAGGAGTTGCATATAAATCCTAAAATGGTATGAATTAATAATCTTCAAATTGTTATTCATCTATCCAAATGTATTCTGTATTTTAAATGTCTTGTTTGATCATGCATGCTAATGATCAGAATATTTAAAAAAGCAAGGTTTATTCTATAAATACATGTAGTTAAAATTCTAGTGCATTTAAAAAAGTGACTCTGTTCCCGGACTTAGCATAAATTCCTTGTCCTTCAAAGACCTCTAGGGTCCTGCTACATCTCCTCTCTCAGATCTTACATCTCAGTATATCTATCCATGCCCTTTGCTCCTCTAACTTCAGCTATCCAAAGGTCTCCTGCTCTTTCAAAAGACTCTGCCCTTTCTCCATTAACTGCCTGTATGTTTGGAACTGTCTCCCAAACACCTGCATGATGTCAGTTCTCATATGTATTCCAAATTCCTCAAGAACCCCATCTTCCATGAGGGCTTTACAACAACCTTACAGTTTTCATCTCCTACTGTAATTAAGAATAAGCAATGAAATAATTATACATTCTTGCTCTATTTATCCCTGCCTCTAGATGTCTCCCCATGTCAAATTTTAGACTGTAAGCTTCTAGAGGTAAGGATCTGTCCTTCGTTAAAGTGCTAAGCACATTGCTGGCACTATATAAATAAATAAATTCTAACACCATTCTGTATTTTGGGTATCTTATAAGATAATGTATCCTAGTTAGGCGTAATGAAAAGTGATTGACAAATTTAAAAGTAATTACCTTTATGTTGCTAGCCTTTAAAAGGCTGATTTTGACATTAGGTTCAGGAGATGGGTTATTCCACTGATCACAGAGCTGAACTGTAAGTGGTTTCTGTAGCTCTTTGCCATTAATCACTGACAGAGGCTAGAAGCAGTTCAAAAATTATTGCTATATAATACTATATTATATTACTTATTTTATTTATGAATCACTTCCTGTGAAGCATCTCAAAAGTGATTTCACAATACAATAAAACAAATATAAAACAACTGCCCAACAAAAACTATTACATATATAAAAACTATTTCAAATCTAATACAGATTCAGACTGGGATAATAATTTCTGCTTAGAAGGCTTATTGAAAGAGGAAAGTCTTCAACATGTATGTAATAGAAAGGATTTCCAAAGGGTAGGTGCTGCCACACTAAAGGCCTAATTCCAACATTGTGCGGAATGTACCTTCTGATAAGATGGTATCTGCAGGATTCTCTTTCCTGCAGAGTGCAGTGATCGGTTAGGTATATTAGGGATCAGATGTTCTTTAAGGTGTATAATGCAACTTAACTAGAAAATGCACAGTAATCACACTGCTTACTTATGAAGAGCTGGTTATGAGATATTTCTAATCCCAAACGTTATTTTCATACGAGTTACTCCTTTTGTTTCAATGTCACCTTTTATGCCACAGATCAGATTAAAGTTTCAGAAGTATTTAATATCAACAAAACTTAACAACTTATGTCCCTGCTTCTCCTCCGTCATATTTCACAGAGGTATGGAGACAGTTGTTAATATGACATTCTTTGGCTAGTGTTACATAAAGAAGACTTACTTCCTCTAACTCTGTCCAATCCACAAGCACCAGTTTAGCTGGAGGTCCTGCAATCAAATTTAGTCTCAAGAAATGAGAAAATTCACGCCAAGCAAAACACAGTTCTCTGGTTCCAGGAGGACCCGGTTTAAACCTGATGCCTCTGACACAAAAAGTTTGGGTATCTACCTATAAAGAAACAGAAAACAAAAAAAGCCCAAAGGATTTTGATCTTATAAAAAGTTATTTGATGGTAACAGTAGAATATACATGTTTCATGAATTTCTATTCCTTGCATATGGGAGCTTAATTATTTTCTGCACTTATAACTATGCATGTTTTACATGTGGAATGAGTTAAGAGCTCAACAACGGTTCCCTTTTATAATAAACTGGGTTGGGTACAGGCAGATTTTCTTTAGCCTACTTTGCACGTCATGCTAAGCCAGACCATGGTTTAGTGCAAATGTCTGAGTGCACAGGTTCTCTGGCTTAGCATGATGTCTAACCTGGTCTTGTGGTTTAGCTCTCTCATACAAACCACAAGCCAAAAGCTATAGGACAAACCTTGGTTAGATCTTGTGTTGAGTTTGGAGAGAGCTCAACCACAACATCAGGTTTGGATGGCACACTCAGTACAGCACAGCAGCAATAGAAAGACCTGGAGGGAACATAGCAGCTGTGATCTTCTCTCCAGGAGCCCGAACACAAGCCAGATCATGCAAGGAGCAAGAGGCAGCATGGCAGGATTTGTGGAGGGACAGAGGCCGTGCAATGCTAAAAGAGACAGGATCATTTTATATTATATATTATGATGTAACATATAAATATAAATGGTGTATTTAAAAGGTATAATAAATCTTGATCCTTACTTAGATGTACCTCATACCAACTGGAGAATGTGTGAGCACAGGCTATGCTGTTGTGCTCCATTAGTACTAGTAAATGAATTCAATACAAAATAATAAAATTCCAGAAAGCTTATGGTAGCTTTGTATTTAAAGTGAGTTCTGGATAGCACCACAAATGTGACTGACCCCTGTCAGGCTCTATTTACTTTCCACAAAAACATAAATGAATAGCGATAAAGCATTTGATGAATTCTTATAGGTTTGAAAGTACTACGTCCTGTTTGCCTCTCATTAGTTGTATAATTGTTAATAAGCTGTTTCAGGAATAGAGGCGCAAGTTCCCTCCCCCCCCCAACATGAATTTTATTGGTATAAATTCTACATTACATGGGTTATTAAGAAATACCTGCCAAAGAGTTCTCAAATCTGATTTATCCAGACCATTCCCAGAAATTCCCAAGGAAGCCACACAAGATGACGTCAAATTTTGAATTTGATTCCCATGCTGATCGGTAATCATTACCTCTTTAAAACAAACCAGAAACAATTAGAAGGTATGAGAGCATCACATATTTACAAAAACAGATTAATCTTCACAACATAGAATAATCTTACTGCAAACCAACAACTCTGTGTAGCTTATACACACCTGACACCATACCTTTAATTGTGTCACCTGAAAGCTGATAAGACTGTCCTTTATTTAACATTTTTTAGAATCTCAAAAGGACTTTTAAATTAGTAATGCAAATATAATGAGATAGATGAATGTCAGTTGTTGGGGAACATGAGCAGGCGAGTGCTTTTACTTGTAGATTTCCAACAGACATCTGGTTGGCCACTGTGGGAACAGAACAAGATGGGCCTTTGGTATGATCCAGCAGGACTCTTTTTATGATTTTAGAAAGACTTATGTACATGGAGCTCCTAACTCCTTTAATACTGCAGGGCCCGATAAACTGCATCCTAGAGTATTGAAGGAACTGGCTGAAGAACTCTCAGAACTGCTGTCTATTATCTTTGCAAAATCATGGAGGATTGATGAAGTGCCGGATGACCGGAGCAGAGCTAATGTTGTCCCTATCTTCAAAAAGGGCAAAAAGGAGGAACCAGGGAACTACAGACCAGTCAGCCTAACATCAATCCCTGGAAAAACTCTGGAGCAGATTGTAAAGCAGTCAATCTGTAAGCACCTTGAAAACAATGCAGTGATTACTAGGAGCCAACATGGATTTATGAAGAACAAATCCTGTCAAACTAATCTTATCTCATTTTTTGATCATGTAACCTCCCTTGTAGACTGTGGGAATGCTGTGGACATAATATATCTTGACTTCAGCAAAGTTTTTGACAAAGTGCCCCATGATATCTGATTAGCAAGCTAGCTAAATGTGGGCTGGATGAAACAACTATCAAGTGGATCTACAGTTGGCACCAGAATCGTACTCAAAGAGTGCTTATCAATGGTTCCTTCTCAAACTGAGCAGAAGTAACGAGTGGGGTACCACAGGGCTCGGTCCCGGGCCCAGTGCTCTTCAACATTTTTATTAACAACTTGGATGAGGAGGTACAGAGCAAGCTCATCAAATTTTCAGATGATACAAAATTGGGGGGGCGCAGCTAATACCATGGAAGACAGAAACAAAATTCAAAGGGACCTTGGTAGGCTGGAGAATTGGGCTGAAAACAACAGAATGAAATTCAACAGGGATAAATGCAAAGTTCTACACCTAGGAAAAAGAAACGAAATGCACAGTTAAGAGATGGGGATATTTGGCTCAGCAATATGAGATGTGAGAAGGATCTTGGAATTGTCATTGACCACAAGCTGAATATGAGCCAACAGTGTGATGTGGCTCCGAAAAAGGCAAATGATGTTTTAGGCTTCATTAACAGGAGTATAGTTTCCAAATCGTGTGAAGTATTAGTACCCCACTATACAGCACTGGTTAGGCCTCATCTTGAGTACTGTGTCCAGTTCTGGTCTCCACACTTCAAGAAGGATGCAGACAAACTGGAACAGGTACAGAGGAGGGCAACAAGGATGATCAGGGGACTGGAAACAAAGCCCTATGAGGAGAGACTGAAAGAATTGGGCATGTTTAGCCTGGAGAAGACTGAGGACAGATATGCTAGCACTCTTCAAGGACGTGAAAGGTTGCCACACAGAGGAGGGCTGGGATCTGTTCTTGATCGTCCCAGAGTGCAGGACATGGAATAATGGGCTCAAGTTGCAGGAAGCCAGATTTCGAATGAACATCAGGAAAAACTTCCTAATTGTTAGAGTCATACGACAATGGAACCAATTACCTAGAGAGGTAGTGGGCTCTCTGACACTGGAGGCATTCAGGAGGCAGCTGGACAACCATCTGTCAGGAATGCTTTGATTTGGATTCCTGCATTGAGCAGGGGGTTGGACTTGATAGGCCCCTTCTAACTCTATTATTCTATGATCCTCCAGACAAACCTTGGTTAAGCTCATTATATGTCTCATTATATGTCTAGAGCAAGAAAAATCACAAGTCTGGGTTCAAATGACAAGCCAAAGATAGGGAACCTCCGGCCCACAAGTCTAATTAGGACTACCAAGCCTCTGTATTTGGCCTGTGATGCTGTTCTGGGGAAATCACACCGTGCCAGTCACCTGACATATAATGTCAGGCATCAAGATCTGTTACCTCCAATCTAAGCACTAAGTGTTAAAGTTGAAGATGAGGGATTTCTTATCTCCAGTTTTAGCACTAGGCACTGCAGTGCTAAGATCAGAAATAAATCTCTTTTGCTGGCTTTTACCATTAAAGAGCAAGGAGAGGCTCATGTTGATCTTAGCACTATGGAATTATTTTATTTATTTAATTAAATTTATATCCCACCCTTCCTCACAGAAGGAGCCTGGGACAGCACTAAAATCACAAATAAGACTGTGCTTCTGGCTTGAAATTTGAGTCATATGATATCAGGTAATAACAGGTGGGTGACTCCTCCCTCCTCTTCGAAAAGGCCCTCCTCATCTCTATTGACTTGAGCAAAGAATGGGAAAAAGCCAAATTCCTCCTGGTGGTCTGCCTTTTTTACTACTAGGCAGATTAGACTCTTAGACATAATGGGTTTGGATTGGAGGACAGACTCACTAGAGATTATTCCCCCAGTGCCAACAGACTCAATTCCAGAATGTGCCCCTTTAACCACCTCCAAATTAATAGGCTCCAGATTCTTTAAAGCACTGGAACTCAAAAGGGAAACCATCGCCACCACAGAGGCTAGATGAAAGTGGATGGTACTTATAAGCTACCCTGAAGGATTTAGCCTTATTTAGTTTTTTATCCATGGCTAAAGTCTTCCTGCAGCACTAATCTGGAGTTAATGAGGATTGTCTCCAAAACCTTCCAAACTAAGCTGCTGTGGCTTTTGGCCACTAGCACTACCAAGTGGCAAATTCAAAAGCACAGAGTTGCTGTGGCACCAGCCCAGAACTCTGGCAGAAAGCAACAATGATGGAGAGTCAGCATAAGGGCCCAACAACTAAAATGATGACTGGGGGGTGAGGGGGAGGCCTGTTTAATTCCCAGGGCTGTGAAGTGGTAGGAAATTGCCACTTAGAAGAAAAAAATGAAGGGATAAAAGGGCTCTTAGAATTAACAGGTGGAAAAAGCCTTTTAAAGAGTCACAGAGGGAACTGGGTGAAAAAAGCAATGTAAGGGGATGAAACAGTCACATAAATAAGCGGGAGGGATGGGAAAGGGGCTGGCCCACAACAACAAAAAACCAACCAACCAAATAAATCCTCCACAAAAAAACCAAGCAAACCCCACAAATACAACCATAACAGTCACTCCACACCATGACAAAACACACAGTCCCCACACAAACAATGAGACAAACCAATCCTTCTCCCCTTTTCTTTATTCAACTAAAAGACACATAACATCACAATAACACTAAACAAAAACACCTGAACAAAACAACAAAAACACTTTGGCTGAAGCCCAAGACAATGTAGAACACACAAAAGCACAAGCCTGAGCAAATCTGAATAGATGAGTGTGGGACACAACTGCCTCACAGAAAACTGATTGGGTCAGACTGGATGTGAGCAAAAGCCTCTGAACAAGCTGAAATATTGCCTTCAAGCACTAGAGGGAGCTCACATCCCACTAGAGAACACCTTCACTTGAAGTAAAAATCCTCTCACACTGAGGATAGTCTTTAAGAGAACACGTACGTGTGTGTGTGTGTGTGCACATGCGCACGTGCGCTAACAGTCGGCAATTCAATCCATTAGTGACATAGATAACTGGGCTTATACTTGCCATGCAGACCACATAGTTACTCACCTGTCTGGTGCAAAGGTTTGAGATGTCATGTGTAATCTAGCCTGGTAGATAAGACTGGGGAAGAGTCAGCGGTTGTGGAGCATTTGGGGATCAATGATATGAGGAGAGGTAGTTGTGCAGTCCTGGAAGCCAAATTTATGTTGCTATGCAGAAAGTTGAAGGCCAGGACCATCAAGGTAGCTTTCTTTGAAATGTTACCTGTTCCACAAACAGGGCCAGCAACACAAGCAGAGCTGAGGAACCTCAATGTGTGGATAAGCAGTTTGGATTTCTTAGAATGTTTGGGACAAGTGGGCCTGTACAAAAGGGACAAGGTCCACATGAACCAGAGTGGAACCAGGTGTTGGCATTTAAAAATAAGAAAGGTGGCAGAGCAGCTTTTTAACTGATCACTGGGAGAAAGCTGACAGAAGTTGAGGAGAGTCCAATTTGGAATGAGGGATATGGGTGAAAATGTTTATAGTTGCCCAAATAAAGGTGAGGTAGAACTAGGTAATGAAAGTCCAGGGGCACATGCTAGTCATTCAAAGAGCCCAAGTGCGGGAGAAGAAAACTATTTTTGGTATTTATATGCTTCTGCTAGAAGTCTCTGAGCCAAAATGGATGAGCAGGAGTGCTTGGTTTTAAAGAAGAGAATAGATAAAAATGGGCATAACAGAAACACCTCCAGAGACTTGCTGTAGGTGGCAATATCAGGCGCCAAGAGTAATTTAGTACTGGGAATCTTCTCCCTAACCAAAATGTCCAAGATGATCTTCAGATGGAGAATGAAAACAAAGAGAGGCATCCAAAGGAAGAAGTGCTCTAGTAATGGTTTACTTCAATTATGCTCAAAGAGTGAGCAAATGTGTGTTCCAGCCATTACAAAAAGGCAACATTTCTAGATACCCTAAATGACTATGCTCCAGAACAGTTACTCACAGAACCAAGTAGAGGTAAGGAGACTCCAGATTTAATCTTAAGTGGCACCCAGAATCTGATGCAAGATGTAAATGTTGATGAATTGATAGAAAATAGTGACCACAGCATTATCAAATTCAACTTCTATGTAAGTGGACAATTGCCAAGGAAGCCCAACACATCCATGCTTGACTTCAAAAGAGGGTATTTTTTAAAAAATGGATTGGTAAAAAAGAAATTGGAAGGGAAAATCAATCAGGTCACAGCATCTGGGGGTAATGAAAAACCACCACAACAGATGTTCAACTAGAATGTATCGTATACCACAGATCAGGAAAGATAACACCAAGGCCAAGAGGATGCCGGCATGGTTAATGAGCAGAGTCAGAGAGGCTGAGAAGAAGCAAGAAAGTTTCTTTCAGAAAACAGAAGTATTGCCCCAAAGAGAACAAAAACACACAAATTGTACAAAATAAATGCAAGCAAAGGATTTTAAAAAAGGAATTTGTGGAGCATATCACTTAAAACAATAAAAAGGTTTTTCAAAAAGATTAGAAGCAGGAAACCAGGTAGGGAGGTACCTGGTCCTTTGGACGACAAGGAAGTCAAAGGTGTGCCAAACGAGGAAAAGAATATTGCAGATAAACTGAATTAATTCTTTGCATCTGTCTTCAGTACAGAAGCTGTAGGGTAGATCCTTGTGACTGAACTTTCTCAGAAAGGCAGTCTGATGAACTGAGGCAAATAGTGGTAACAAGAGATGAAGTGCTATCCCTTACTGACAAATTAAAAATGGACATATCACTGGATCGAGATCAAGAGTTCTTAACTTAAATGTGAAATTGCTAAGCTTATAACAAAAATATCTAATGTATCCATAGGATCACAAGACTGCAAAGTGGACAATATAACACCAATTTTTATAAAGGGATTCAGGTAGATGAAGAAATTATGGGCTGGTTAGCTTGATGTCTGTTCTGGGAAAACTGGTGGAAAGGAAGGCAAAAGAAAATATTTCTTCGCATAATTAAACTATGAAATTTGCTCCACAGGATGTAGTGATGGCTACCAACCTGTATGAATATGATGTATGATCAGGGATCATTCACATACACAGCATCCTAAAAAAATGTCATTATGACTATACTCGACTGAGACACTGATGAGTAAGGAAGGCAACAGGATTGCAACTTGTCACAATTGCTGAGCAAATGACACTGCTATAGGTTGCTACAAGAATACTCTGTGTGCAATCACAATAATGTTTGTGCCAGAATAAAAAAAAGGTAAAGTACTTACCAATTTCTTCTTGTAGTTTTTCACCCATTTGTAATGTATTTGATCCTTTTAATTTGCATTTTATATGTTTTGGCTCATCAGCAAGTGGTCTATAGAAACAAACAATGACTGTTTAACAGATTTCTACTTCAAAGTAAAACAGAAAAACACTACCATTCCCTCAAGATACAATTTCTTAAGATGTAAATGGCCTGTTCTAGATGGAATTGCACTTTGCTTGAAAGAACAGCTATACAGTATGGGGATCAAGCAGCTCAAGCAGCCACAGTGGCAAGAATCATCATTGGCAAGTTTCAGCAGTGCATGGACAGAAACAGCCTTGTCACAATAACTTATGCGCTGGTAATCTCCCAGTTGGATTACTATAATGTGGGACTGCCCGTGAAGATGATCCAGAAGCTTCAGGAAGCACAGAATGTGGCACCCAAATTGTTAGGTGGTCTAACATATCAAGGTAATATGACATTGCTCCTGAGAGCGGTCATTTTGCCAATATGATACTAGGTCTAATTCAAGGTACTACCAATGACCTATAAGGCGCTATACAACTTAGGATATAAACAGTTGAAAGGGTGCCCCCTCTTGTATCAACCTTTAGGGAGCGGTGCACCTGGCGCCGACGCTGCTATCTTTTTGGCGCCAGGTGAAAACCTTTTTATACTCCCAGGCATTTTAAAGTGTATTTTTACAGTATTTTTATTACTATGTTGTATTCTGGATGTTGTTTGGTTCTCGTATTGTTTGCGTGTTTTTGTTTTTTTGAGTTATTATATTTATTGTATTTATATATTGTGCCTGCTTTTACCTTTTATGTACACCGCCCAGAGAGCCTTCGGGCTTAGGGCGGTATATAAATTAAATAAAATAAATAAAATAAATAAATAAAAACCTGCCAGCATGTTAAGATCATTAGAGGAGGCTCTTCTTGCTACCCACTTGCAAGATGAGATCCACTATGCAGCAGCATGGGAGAAGGCCTTCTCTGTGATGGTGCCCTAGTTGTGGAATGCTCTCCTTCCTGAGATATGGCTGGTGTCATCTCCATTTTCCTCTCATTTTTTGAGTTCCTTTGTTCTAGTTTTTGTTTGTTGGGAAGTGGGCTTGCAGCTGCAGAGCCTAAAAAAGCCTGCATTTTGAAGATAGGAAATTGTCTGGGTATCCAGGAAACTAGTCTGTCAACCTCCGAATTAAAGTGGCCTCTTTCCTCAACGCTGCCTTCCTCCCCTCAAGAAAAGAATAATGTTAAATGATTATGCGCTGTCCTTTATTAGCATCCAACAAGGTGACTTAGCTAGGTTCTAACTATTTGTTTCACAGCCAACTGTTTTTCTATCAATTTCCTAAATATAAACATATAGCACATATATATTGTAGAAGTGCAATTCCAGCAATGTACTCCTATAAAGGGTGAAATACTGTTTTTTGTATATATACTTCATACAGCACTGATTATTCCATGTATCACAGTACTTATAACATAAGGATCATGATTAACACCTTTATATAGACTTGTTTCACAACTGTCTTTTTTGTATACTATGCATCTTTACACTATATGTTCTTCCAGTACACTTACTTTAAAACTCTTAATGCCTAATGTATGTTTGATTTAAAAAATGTAAATGTACTGCTTTCAAGTCGATTCCGACTTATGGTGACCCTATGAATAGGGTTTTCATGAGGCTGAGAGGTAATGACTGGCCCAAGGTCACCCAGTGAGCTTCATGGCTATGTGGGGATTCGATCCATGGTCTCCCAGGTCGTAGTCCAACACCTTAACCACTATACCATACTGGCTCTCTATGTTTGATTTAGTATATTGATATTTACATACTTAAAAGGTTTTGTTACCAAAGATAATAAAAATGTGCCACTGTATGCTATAACCAACAGAAACAGCCACTGAGCAAACTATAACAGACCTACAATTGAAGAAAAAATACAAACCTTATTGTAAATGCACTTTCCAAAGCTACATGTTCATCATGGTATGTAACTAGACAATAGCGCACATCTTTCACAGATGTTGGTACTTTCACATCAGGTAACAATCCATTAACCAACTGTTCTCTATTAATCTTTGGGGTCCAATTTACCTAGTACACATAATATTTGCAATACAGTGTGTCAGGTGTAACTTAAAATATAATTTTCTCTGTTTCTTTACAAAACAGATAATGGTTTCATATTTGTTACTGTGTTTATAGCTATCAGTCTTCAGTAATAAAATAAAAAATAACAGGATCACTCACTATGTAGTACACATTTTCCCTACTTTTAAACTAGTGTAGATAACAATAGTCATTTTATGGCTATAAAATGTTTTACAAGATCAAAATTAGAATCACAGAATAGTAGAGTTGGAAGGGGCCTACAAGACCATCAAGTCCAATGCTCAATGCGAGGATCCAAATCAAAGCATTCCCGACAGATGGCTGTCCAGCTGTCTCCTGAATGCCTCCAGTGTCGGAGAGCCCACGACCTCTCTAGGTAATTGGTTCCATTGTCGTATGGCTCTAACAGTTAGGAAGTTTTTCCTGATGTCCAGTCAAAATCTGGCTTCCTGCAACTTGAGCCCATTATTCCGTGTCCTGCACTCTGGGACGATCGAGAACAGATCCCGGCCCTCCTCTATGTGACAACCTTTCATGTACTTGAAGAGTGCTATCATATCCCCCCTCAGTCTTCTCTTCTCCAGGCTAAACATGCCCAATTCTTTCAGTCTCTCCTCATAGGGCTTTGCTTCCAGTCTCCTGATCATCCTTGTTGCCCTCCTCTGAACCTGTTCCAGTTTGTCTGCATCCTTCTTGAAGTGCGGAGACCAGAACTGGACGCACTATTCAAGATGAGGCCTAACCAGTGCTGAATAGAGGGGAACGAGTACTTCACACGATTTGGAAACTATACTTCTGTTAATGCAGCCTAATATAGCATTTGCCTTTTTTGGAGCCACATCACACTGTTGGCTCATATTCAGCTTGTGATCAACGACAATTCCAAGATCCTTCTCACATGTCGTACTGATTATTTTATGAGGATTTAAATTTAACTTCTCTACTGCTACTAAAAGTGCACTAATTTTTAAAATCTTATTCAGTCAACAAGGTGCATTCAATTTAAATGTTGATGTGAGAGGGATAAAATAAGAACACTAATACATTAAGTAAGAGTTAGTTGTATTAAAGAGAACAAGCGGGCTCACTGGAAGACCTACTGTACAGTGATAAAACAGTATTTACTGTATTGCAAAGGGGAAGATTATCAGGCTGTTATTCTATACTGTCTCATAATGCATTCTACTTACTGTAACAGCCTGCCTTACCTATTATGGCACCCACCAGGATTCTAGGCTCTCCATGAGAAAGTTGTCAGTGACTTCCTCAAGGAATGAGTATGTATAGTTCATTGAAAACTGGAGCAAAAGCTTCCACTCTGACTTGCGACTACACTGGAGGAGAGGAGGTAAGCCTGAGGCTCAACCAGGCTCATTCCCAGAGGGATAAATTCTGATTTAGTGTTACATCTGAATGCAGCCCATACATATTATGGAGGATGGTGGCATTTACTGGAGAATAGGAAGTGTCTACTTGAGAAGTGTCAGTAGAACAGGAATTTGCACTAAACTGTTGGTAGCCCAACTGTACCTTGGTATCATGACCACTAGCCCCAATGAGCTAATGTCATCATTTTATTTTTTATTCATTATATCCATGAACAAGTTTAAAAGATTGTGAGGCATCTTCCTTCTTTTAAAAATAAAATGTATAAATATCCACAGGTGATCATGCACAGATCTTTGCATGTGGAAATGTGTGTAGAGCCTTCTACTATATGAGGGCAGTTGTGGACTCCTAGCTGCATATGGGATGATGGGCAGTAGGAGTGCGGTCACCTCCACCTGATAGTAAGGCTCCTTGCGCCACAAGATCTACTTCCATCTCAAATCTTGTCTACCCTAAGGTGGCTTATAATGACTTTATGGCCTATTATTATTATTGTTGTTGTTGTTAATAATAATAATAATAATAATAGCATTTATATCCCGCCCTTCCTCCTGAAGTTGACCAGGGTGCCAACAGTAGTATATACATATGTCTGTTGTTTCTTGCTCTTGGGAAGCCTAAAAATTTTAATTATGTAAATAAAGGCACATTTTTTCATAGTTACATTAACATGACATAACCCATTCGTATCAGTGGCACATACTTTCTTATATAGCTTAGGCTGAAAACCTTCAATAAAACAATGGAAGTACTGATGGAAATGAAGCAAATATTTTCTTTTTATAGTATTTGTGGTAACATAACCTTTTCTCTTCCCTTAAAATATTTAACATCCTATTTATTTTGACACTAAGTTTTAATTTCCTGAAAATACCTACCTTAATTTTTTCAACCAAAGCTGGAATTATTATTATCTCTCTTTCTCCCTCATCATACATTTGGAAGATGAGATTCTGCATCACGTCACCTGCAATCCAGTTAATTTCATCCTGGTGTTTGATCTGAATAGCTTTTTCTCCCCCAACACTAAAAATCTGTAATCTTGCAACACGGCTACTGGGTAGCAGTTTAAGAGTCTTCTCCAGCGGTGGGACACTTTTACAACTCTAATAATAAAAGGGGGGAGGGAAGAACAACAAACAAAAATAGTAACTGGAATTGTAGCACTACAGAGATATACTTACACCAATGCATTGCAAATTAGCCTCACAGTAACTTCAGCTCTGTACTGGCCAATCTTCACTAGTTTCTTTAGCAACTGAAAAAATCAATTTAAACCAGGCAATTGTGTACTGTCTTTTGACTGCTTACCATGTAATCTTTTTAAAATGCTAAAATCAAAATGCAATGGTTCCTTTAGTAGCAAACAAAAGGTGTGACGTTCAAACCTTTTTAAAAACAGAAAACATTGTAAGGAAGCAGAAGCTGCAGGCATTCATGCTGCACTTCTTTGAGCCAACCA
This sequence comes from Rhineura floridana, assembly GCF_030035675.1. NCBI lineage: Eukaryota > Metazoa > Chordata > Lepidosauria > Squamata > Rhineuridae > Rhineura > Rhineura floridana. The sequence continues at coordinate 242,934,540 of NC_084480.1, forward strand.
GAAGTAAACACCAGATGCTCAAGGTCAGCATTGGGCACTGGAGCGAGCTGGTATGGAGGCTCTCCTCCTCTTTGGTAGCACATAAAGGAAAAATTGATGAAGGAGGGCTAGCTCAGCTCAGGAAGCACAAGTTAGATACTTGTCTGAACAGCAAAAGGCAACCTTATCCCAGTCCGCATCTGTGTTGGAATTGTTATTAAAGATGTTTAAAAGTTTTTAAAAATGTTTTGCTTTTATAATTTTTTAAGATGTTTTGTTTTCATGTTTTATAGATAGTGTTTTGTTTGCTTGCTGCTCTGGGCTCCTTCTGGGAGGAAGAATGGGATATAAATTTAATAAATAAATAAATAAACTTCTAAGAGCAATTGGAATTGAAGGACAACTGGTAGGATAGAAAAAGGGGTGTGTGAACATCTGGGACTTTACTTGCTCTCAAGAGTGGAAACTCCCTGGATTGGAAATGAACCATTGGTTTTACGGTGAAACGTGTTTTCCTTGGGTGTTTGGATGTTTCCAAGTGCAACTGGCTCCCCCTCCTACTTGAAAGCAGAAAACGCTGTAACTTCAAAGGAAGCTGTTGGCTCTCCCTCCCCGAGTCCTTAGTTTTGTTTTGTGGTAAAGCTAAAAAAGTCATTTGGTCTTACCATAAAATGCTTTTCTCTGTGCATGTCAAAAGCTGATCTCAGGTGGGGAGCAAGCTCCACTTAGTGGTTGAAGGCAGAAGAGTGCTAATGGATTTTTTTACAAGGACTTCCTGCTCTGCGCAGCTCCTTACTTCAGTTCTTGATAACAAGCCAACCAAGAAGAAAAGACAATAGGAACCACAGAAATGAAACAATAGACAACAGCACTTATACGCTCTCTGCTGTAGGACTAAGATGTAAAACAGTGATGGCAGCCCAGCTCTCCTAGGGAGTGGCCCTGAGATCAGCTTTGGACATGCACAGGGAAAACCGTTTTATGATAAGACCAAATGTCTTTTCTCCTGTGCATGGAAAAGCTGATCTCAGGTGGGGCATACCAAAGCTGACCCCTGAAGGGTGGGTATATTGCTGGGCTGAGTATACTAGTGATCTGGGAGAACATGCTGTAGCACTCCCCACCCAAAGGCTACCTCTGTTGAGGCATATGTGTTAATCTTATAGTGCTTAATAAAAGTATTAGGTGTGGCCCAAGTAGCTGCTCTACAAATCTCTAAGAGAGATGCATGGTGTGAGAATGCCGCTAATGTGGCTGCTGCCCTCATTGAGTGGGCCACTATCCTAGCCAGCCAGGCTAACTTTAGTGAGGAGTAGGCTAGCATGGTACATGCCTTGATCCACCTAGTGAGTGTGGATGAAGACACCTTCTTCCCTAAGGATGCTGGATGAAAGGACACAAATAAACTATCTGTCGCAGTTTTAGAGATATATACTTTCAGGGCTCTTCACACATCCAGCGAATACCAAGCTTTCTCTGTGGGGTGAATAGGATTAGGACAAAAGGAAGGAAGCACCAGCTCTTGCTGACAGTGGAAGGTAGACAGTACTTTAGGACGAAAGGAAGGAACGGTATGGAGAACTACTCTATCTTTATGAAACACACAGAAATTCTTGTTGACAAACAGGGCATTCAACTCAGACACTCTAAGGGCCGAAGTAATGGCCACAAGAAGCAAGACCTTAAAGGATACGAGACGTAGATAAATTTGACTTAGGGGTTCAAAGGGGGGCTTTTGTAGGGCCATTAACACCTTGTGTAGATCCCAAGTTAGGTAACAATGGATCATAGGAGGTGCCGATGCTGCTGCCCCACAAAGAAAACCCAGCGGTTTCTCAGATGTAGACAGAACCGCCGAAAAGGCTGAAGCCTGACGTCTGAGAGTGTTTGGCCTAAGACCTAAAGATAAGCTATCTTGTAGGAAGCAGAGGATCTCGTTGATACCTGCTTTCCTTGGAATTAGACCCTTCTTTTGCGACCACGTCGAGAATGCTTTCCATGTAGTCTCATGTGTTCTAATTGTGGGTGTCTTGAGGACATAATAGTTTTCACCACTTGAGCTGGGATGCCTCGCTTTAAGAGGCGTTGCCTCTCAATCTCCAGACATGAAGCGCCAACCATCCTGGGTCTGGGTGATGAAGCTGTCCCTGTGACAACAGGCCTTCCCTGAGGGGAATTCGCCACGGGGAATCGATCGACAGATAGAGGAGTTCCGGGAACCAGTTTTTTCTTGGCCACCAAGGAGCTATCAGTAACACTGTTGCCCTTTCAGCTCGGATCTTTTGAAGTACCCTGGGAATGATCAGAATTGGCGGGAAGGTGTAGTGTTGTCCTTGAGGCCACTGAGACATCAGAGTATCTACGCCCTCCACCTCTGGTGTCACATATCTGGGAAAAAAATCTGTTTACCTGGTGGTTGAGGTTGGTGGCAAATAAGTCCACTTTGACTCTGCCAAAGTGTCTCACTATTTTCTGAAAGGCCATTGGGTGAAGCTTTCATTCTCTCTAATGTACCTGCTGTCTGCTGAGCCAATCCGCTTGGCAGCTGTACTCCCTCTTGAGGTACTTTGGAGGATTGAGTCAACATGTGTTTCTGCCCACTGAAACAGTAGGGCTGCTTCCTTCTGTAGTTGTGGGGAGCGTGTGCCTGACAATTCAAATGAGGTTTGGCTGACAGGTTGTCTGTCCTGACCAGCACCGCCCGCAATTGCCTGATCTCTGCGAAATGCCTGAGGGCCAGCTGAACTGCACGAAGTTCCAGGAGATTGATTGGAAGAGCTGACTCCTGTGGTGACCATGTCCCTTGTATCATCTGGCCATCACAAATGGCTCCCCAGCCTGTTAGGCTGGAATCTGAGGTGATCAGGGTCTGTGGAGTGTCCTGGAATGGCACTCCCTTTAGAAGATTGGGTTCTTGCATTCACCACAGAAGAGAGCGACAGACTGCTGGTGACAGTGTCACCTTCCAGTGGCGCCTGGCCACAATGTTGCTCTGAAAGGGTAGAAGCGCCCACTGGAATGGTTGAGAGTGATGACGGGTCCATGGTGTAGTTTGATAGGTTGAGACCATCCACCCAAGATGCCTGCCAGGTGCATAAAGTCCGCCGATGGCAAAGTTAGAAGTTGTGTTACAGCTGTGATTATCTTGTCCACTATGTCTTGTGCTAATGATATGACTGCTTGCTGTGAGTCTATGGTGACCCCCAAATGGAAAATGCGGTGGGTTGGAAAAGCTGGCTCTTGGTGTGGTTGATGAGGAATCTGAGATCCTTCCGGCATGCCAGGGTGATGTGGAGATCTTCCCAAGCCTTGTGGAGCAAAGGAGCACAGGAGACTGGAGCAGAAAGTAGTCTAGGTAAGGAAAGACATGGACCCCCTGTGTCCTGAGGTGTGCCACCAGAGCAACCATGATCTTCAGACGCCAGACCGAAGGGCATGACCCTGTACTGGAAATGATCCTCCCCCACCGCAAACTGGAGGTAACGTCTGTGAGGTGGAAAAACAGGGACATGTAGAGAGGCCTCCTTCAGGTCGATAGATGAGAGGAAATCTCCCTTTCTCTATGCCTCCTTGACTGACAGCAAAGTCTCCATGTGGAACCTGCGGTATTTGATGTACTGATTTAAGGTCTTCCAATCGAATACCACCCTGAAAGATCCATCTTTTTTTGTGATGGTGAAGAATATAGAGTAGATTCCTGAAAACCACTCACCTATTGGGACAGGTTCTATTGCCCCAATATGCAAGAGGTGGGCAATCACTTGTAGGGTCCTTTCCTGTTTGTCTGGAGATGTTGAGAGGGGAGAGGGGATGAACTTGGTTGGAGGAAGGGAGGTAAATTCCAGCCTCAGTCCAAATCGGAGGGTGTGCAGTACCCATTGGTCTGAAGACGTGTTCCTCCAGCAGTGGGCAAAGTGTTGAAGGCGTCCTCCCACCTGAGGGACCCTGGCATCAGAACTGATCCTTATCCCCTTGAGATTGGGATCCAAAACCCGATCTGTTGGGGAAAGGTTGCTTTAGTAAATTGATGATGGGAGTGTCCACCAGTGGGACCTTGAGTTGGTCCATGATGTGTTGTTCCAACGTACAGTATTTGTTGGCTGTTGCAACAGATTTCTTGAACTGCAGTGGGACATCAAATTCGGACTTGATCACTTAAGGTGGTAGTGATGGAAGTTTTAGTACCTTTGACTTGGGTTTCGGGTCTGGTCACACAGCTGAAATTCTAGATGCTGAAGGAGCTGGAGGATCTTCTGGGGAATTTAGGTTAAGAGCTTCCATTGCCTTGCACAGGAGTGGAAGGAAATGAGCGTCCTGGAAAATCCTATTGGTTACTATCTCCTCCGACTCCAAATCTCCACTCCATTCTTCTTCATCAAGGACAATCAGCTTGTTGTCTGGATCCATTGTTGCCTCCTTCGTAAGTTGCGGATGTCTGCCTTGTGATGTCAGGCTTAGGTGGGCAACACAGCCAGTTCCAGACAAGACTGTTCGGAGTTAAAGACAGAGTGAAGCAGTTAATTGACAGCACTTGGCAGAAACGCCCAAGGTCAGGCTGCAGCTGTAACAGATAAGAGAAGCAGCAATAAAAAGGCTTCAATGAGCACACAGTGGTGTGGGGGTAATAGGAAAGCATTATAGAGTTGGTTGGTGAGCAAGAGACGGAGCACGGTGTGAAACCAGTAAAGTTTTGTTTTCTTAAAGACGTGGCTGATGGTCTATTATTTCGGTCGGCGACTGGCACTGATAAGCAAGCTAAAACGCTACTGGACTCTACTGGTTATACTGGTAAATTGGTGCTGCACTCTACAAGGGTTATGGGCCCAGTTCCAAACCAGTAACACCCAGTTAAAACCAGTGAGCAAGCTTGAGCTACGCCAGACAACCGAAGGAAGCTGAGCCGGAGAGCTGGTGAGCTGTGGGAGAGCGGCAAAGCAGAGATAGAGAACCGTGTTGCCTGGAAACCAAAGTGATAAGAGGTCTGCAAGAATGACTGGAGTAACTTTGGCTGGCATTCCACTGGAACGTCTCTCTGAACGAAATTACTCATGCTGGTGGCTGCGGATGCAAGCCTATCTAAACAGAGAAGATTTATGGCAGGTAATTGACCAACAACCCCCCTCCGTTCCACCACCTGCTGAATGGCTACGCTTGGATGAAAGAGTGAAGTCATTAATTATCTTGGCTGTTGGAGACTCGCAACTACTGCTTCTAAGAGGTAAAGAGACTGCTAAAGAAATGTGGACTGCTTTAAGAGCATATTATGTTCAAGAAACAGCTAGCAGTAGAATAAGTCTTGCGAGAAAACTATACAGAATGCAGCTAACTGACGAAGTAACTATGTCAGAACACTTAATGAACATTACAAGCCTGTTTGTAGAATTACAAGAAAGGGGAGTGGAACACTCTGAAACGCAGCAGATCTATATCACTCTTTCAACACTTAATGACTCTTGGAATCCTGTTATCAGCGCACTTGAAGCGATGCCCGATGCTGGACTTTCGTTTCGATATGTTGCAGACAAACTAAAGCAAGAGTGGGAGAGAAGAAAAGAAACAAAACAAAGGCAAGAGGGATGGAACGAAAGGAGTGAAAGAAAAGAAAAGACTAAGATAAAGGCTTTTGGGACTAAAGCTTGTTACAACTGCGGCTCCTTGCATCATTTAAGGCGGGACTGTGACTTACTGAGAAGGAGGAGGGACGGAAGAAAACCCTCACACGTGCAGTTGGTGAGTGCAAAGACAAAGAATGAAAAAGACTTTGTTAACAGAGACAATAGTTTGTGGGTCCTGGACTCAGGTTCCACCCATTCACTGATAAAAGATAAAAGTCTATTTAAAACAATGGTGCCAGCTAATGAAGACGTGAGTTTAGCTGATGGCACTAAACAACAGGTGATGGGTAAGGGTACTGTACAGTTATGTGCTTTACAAACAATAATGACAAATGTTTTATTTGTGCCTAATTTAACTAACAACATTCTGTCAGTTTCAAAACTATTGCAAATGAATTATAGTGAGTAATTTAGTAACAAGAAATGTGAAATAATGAAAAAGGGAAAGGTGTGTTTACAAGGAAGTCTGGTGAAATCATTGTTTTACCTTAGACCAGGCGCCATGAGGCGTGGTGGTACTATACATAAAACAGAAATAAGAAACAGCATAACCATGTCCACACAGACACTCCCGTTAGCGGCCCCAAGGGCTTTTACTGCAAACATAACTGCAATGGATGAGCGTCTGAAGGAGCCCTCTTGCTTTAATGACATAAGAGATTTGCCAGAGCATGAACAGAGCAATTGGTTCTCTGCTATGCAAGAGGAGCTTGAGGCTATAAACAAGAATAACACGTGGACATTAGGTGATTTGCCTCCTGACAGGAAAGCCATCGGGTGCAAGTGGGTCTTTAAAAAGAAAAGAGCTAGCACAGGAAAGGTGCAGCGATACAGGGCACGCCTGGTAGCAAAGGGTTACACGCAGAGATATGGCACTGATTACGATGAGGTATTTGCGCCAGTAATTAAGCATGAATCAATGAGACTGATGTTGAAACTGGCTGCAGTGAGAGGTATGCAAGTGTTCCACTATGACATCAGTACTGCATTTTTACATGGCACGTTACACGAAGATATTTATATGGAACAACCCCCAGGATTTGTTATAGAGCCAGGCAAGGTGCGTAAGCTTCATAAGTCGTTGTATGGACTGAAACAAAGTGCCAGATGCTGGAACATTAAAATAGATGAAGTGTTACAATCCATGGGATTCAAAAAATGTATTGCAGATGCATGTGTATACGTTAAAAACCAGGAAAACAACCAAACGTTTTGTACTGTCTATGTTGATGACATCCTGTACCTGTTCAATAACAATAAGGATGAGGAATTATTTTATGACACCTTGACAAAACACGTGGACACTAAAAGATTGGGTGCAGTTCAGCATTATTTAGGCACTGACATTAAACGGCATGAGGACGGTAGTTTTACTCTAAGCCAAGGAAGTAAAATAGCGCAGCTGTTGGAAGCCTCTGATATGTTAGAATGTAAGCCAGTGAAAACACCAATGACTGTAGGTTTCCAACAGGAAGCAACTGACACACTATACGAGAAGCCTGAACTATATAGACAACTCATTGGAAAATTGCAATATTTAGTGAAGGTCACAAGACCTGACATATGTAATGCTGTTGGGATACTCAGTAGAAGGGTAGAAAGTCCCTCTGAACGTGATTGGCAAGGACTAAAACGGGTGATGAGATACCTGAAAGGCACCAATAACAGGGGTATAAGGCTGACCACACAGAAAACAGATGGCATAGAATGTTACGTTGATGCAGACCATGCAGGAGACCCGTCTAGCCGAAAATCCACATCTGGTATGGTTGTGCTCCTGCATGGATCTGTTATTGACTGGCACAGCAGAAGACAAGCAGTCGTAGCTATTTCAAGCTCTGAAGCAGAATACGTGAGCTTATCCACTGCTTGTAACGAACTTACGCGGTTTGCGCATCTGTTACAGGAAATACACATGGAAATAAAGATCCCGATTAGAGTGTTTGAGGATAATCAGACATGCATCAGAATGGCTATGTCAGAATCACACACAAAGAGAACTAAACACATAAGCGTACGCTATCACCATGTTCGTGAGTGCGTGCAACAGGGATTCATTGAGCTGCAATACTGCAATACAGACCAAATGCTAGCAGATATTATGACAAAGCCTGTGACTGAAGAAAAGTATAAACGAATGTTGGAATTGCTTAACATGCCTGAAGACTGTACAAATGTAAAAATGTAAAGCAATGTAACTTTGAAAACTGTATACTTGTACACGCAATGGATTGTAACTTGCAATGTCTGTCTGGAAGGTGGGGGCTGTCAGGCTTAGGTGGGCAACACAGCCAGTTCCAGACAAGACTGTTCGGAGTTAAAGACAGAGTGAAGCAGTTAATTGACAGCACTTGGCAGAAACGCCCAAGGTCAGGCTGCAGCTGTAACAGATAAGAGAAGCAGCAATAAAAAGGCTTCAATGAGCACACAGTGGTGTGGGGGTAATAGGAAAGCATTATAGAGTTGGTTGGTGAGCAAGAGACGGAGCACGGTGTGAAACCAGTAAAGTTTTGTTTTCTTAAAGACGTGGCTGATGGTCTATTATTTCGGTCGGCGACTGGCACTGATAAGCAAGCTAAAACGCTACTGGACTCTACTGGTTATACTGGTAAATTGGTGCTGCACTCTACATGTTGAGGCGGCATAAGGGTCAGGTGATGTACTGCCCAATGGTTGGAGCACGTTTGAAGAAGAGTAGACTGTAATACTGCCCTGCACCACTTGTGCCCTTGAAGATGGCTGAGTGGGTGCTGCGGCTGGTGTGTTCTGTGTGGATTGGTGTGCAGTAGCCACTGAGAAAAATCTCTGGCTAGATCCATTAGGAGGGAATCTCTCAGCTGGTCCTTTAATTGTTGTAACGTGCACTGACAGCTGCAACTGTAGAGGTTGCACATGAGAGCAGGGTAGGATGTGCGCCTCCCCCTGAATTTGGAGATCTTGATGCGAAGAAGGGGAAACTATTGATGCTTCCCCCCTAGCCCCCTGAAGCGCTTGGGGCAATGTAGCTGTCTCAAGAAAGTCTGTAAAATCCTCAGGAGAGGATGATGAAGAAAAAATATCACCTATGGTGGGCTGGAGCTGGGTGCCTTCCTCCTCAGATAGGGATTCCTGGTCTCTCTGTGACCTGGAGATAGTGCCATGAGCATCCTTCCCTGCAGTCCCCTGTGGATTATCAGGCAGTTGTGACTGGTTCTCCTATTTTTCTTGGGAGCCAGTCCTTGTGAAGCCACCCTGCCCACCACAGTACACGCCTCAGCCACCTCATGCCTGCTGGAAGAGGGGTGGGCTCTGGTTGCCTCTGTCTGAGGTTCCATAGAATATAAAGGCCCTAAGGCCTGCTCCGATAATGGTGGCAGCGCGACATCCATTCTAATGGGAGGCTGGAGTAACTTGGGTTTCTTTAGTGGATTTTCCTATTTTTGTGTTGCTTTCCCCAAGGAAGCAAACCACGCAGCGGGTCTTATAGGGGCTGAGATGATAGACAGGACAAGTACTGATGTGCTGTGGGGGGAGGACACGCTTCCCCCATAGCTGGAGCGTCCCGCTGAGGCCTTCCGCGGCAAGAATATAGAGAGGAGGTGCGAGTCCGCCACAGGCGTCCCCGCTCATACCAGGAATGGAGGAAGCCGCTGGGAGTTTAACAGTAAGAAAGGCACTGGTGTGTCTAAGAGACGAGGCTGGCGGGGTGCGATCCAATGACGAACAACGAAACGTTCTCAAAGAAAAAACAGAGGGGGTTTCGTGGTTGGTTAGTGCCGCCGTAAAGCCTGGGTGGAACTTAAAACTACAAACCCCCCTTTTTTAAAAAAAAAGGAGACACACACGGGGAATACACTAAAGGAAGGAAGGGAAAACACGAACACACAATAGAATAACACCAAACTATACAGGCCTGAACACAGAGAGGAGCGAAATCAACCGTTCTTGGTGCAAGGCAAAAGAGAACTGAAGTAAGGAGCTGTGCTGAGCAGGAAGTCCTTGTAAAAAAATCCATTAGCACTCTTCTGCCTTCAACCACTAGGTGGAGCTAGCTACCTACCTGAGATCAGCTTTTCCATGCACAGGAAAAAGACCATCCACAGAACAGCCAACAAAGAGCACAAAAAACACTGCAAACAGAAGAGCACATCAGCAAGGTCTCTTGTTGAAGGTATCAGAACCCAAAGGAGAAAAAATCAGACTGGCAGCAGGAAAAAGTAGGGTGTGGCCTTGGAGACATCCAAACACTCAAAGAGAAATACCTTTCATGACAAGACCAACAGTTCCTTCTCCCTTGGGTGTGACATGTCTCCAAGTGGGATGTTCTGTAGCTAACTATGAATGGGTGGGTAAAAAGGCTGCCTAAATCTATGGAAGGATGTGCTGTAGCACTCTTCTACTGAAGCCAGCCTTAGCCTAGGCACACAAATCTATTTTATAAAGTTTTGTAAACATGCTGGAGCTAGCCCATGTGGCATCCTTGCACACTTCATGAAGGTCTCAACCTTATAAACTTGCATTTGAAGTTACAGTAGTCCTCGGTGGATCACTGAAAGGAATCCCTTTCAGAAGATAACATTCTTGAGGCCACCAATATATTGAGACTCTGAATGATGCTGGTACCAGAACCTAAAAATGACAATTGTTTGCAATGGCTGTCTGGTAAGGAAGGAGCACCCATTGTAGGGGACGAGAATGGTGTTGTCTCCATGGTGTTATTTGAATGGCTGACACAAGCGAGCCGAGCCTTTGGTGAGGTACACAATGTTGCTGTTCTTGCTGTCAACAGCGACTGTGCTGCTTCTCTCATCTTTATTATTTGATTGGGGACAGAGAAATTTAACCTACTCTCACATAGAGAAGAGCATCCAGTGCTGAAGACACTAAAGACAGCTTTTTTTTTTTGTTCACTAGAAAACCATGAGTCTCCAGACACTTCAACATTCTTTGGACATCTCAAATCACTAATATGTGGGAGACTGATTTAATAAATTGTTCAGGTATGTATAAATGTGGATACCTTAGAAGAGCAGGCGGGCTACTAGAGTAACCTTGATATTTGTAACACCCAAGGTGCTAATGCCAGGCCAAATGGGAGTGCCCAATACGGAAAGTGGTGCCCTCTATAAGCAAACCTGATGTTTTCTGTGACCTGGGTGAACTGGAATGTGGAGGCATGTCTATGCAAAATCTCATGTAAACCCATTGTTGAGAAATATGAGGTTAATTATGGCTCACTAGGAGCCGTTCTTCCAACCAAAAAGGTGGAGTGAATGCCAAAGGCCTCTTCTGATGTGACAAGTCCAATGGCATGAACCTGGAGGCGATGATCTATGGCAGGGATCTTTTACCCCATAGACCACTTGAACATTTTTGAGGGTCTTGGTGGACCACCTAGTGACTTTTATGCATGTTGTAGCAATTGTAACGTGCTGTACTAGATGCTGTATCATTTTAAATTGTATTTTATTGGTTATTTTATTTCTTATACATTGTATTTTATGGGATAGATGAAAGAAAACAAGTTGAGCTTGAATCATGGGGAGATGGAAGCACTGTGGATAAGTGGTTTCTGTATCTGAGAAACTGATCAATTGCCTGCCCTGGATGGAGTTGCACTACCCCTGAAGGAATAGGTATACAGTCTGGGGTGCTTCTGGATCCAGTTATGTCACTGGATGCCCAGGATAGAAGTGTCTTTCATCAGCTGTACCTGATGAGGCAACTACAACCATTCCTGGAGGGGAAGAGCTTGACCACAGTAGTTCAAGCACTGGTGACTTCAAGATTGGATTACTGCAATGCACTCTGTGTAGGGCTTCCCTTGCACTTGACCCGGAACCTGCAGTTAGTGCACAATGCTGCAGGCACATTGCTGACAGTAGTGAGGCCCTGTCAGCATATAACATCTCTGTTCAGGGATCTGGACTGGTTGCTGATTTTTTACCAGACCAATTTCAAGGTGTTACTATTGTTATATTCACTAATATGCAAAAAACCTTGCGGTTTAAGAATGTACCCATAGCCCACAGATATTTCTACCAAACTTTAAAAAGTAGGGAAATTGGGCAGCTATAGTGAATGCACCAGGGGAGCAGGAGACCTGACCTCATCTCTGAGATATTGTACTGCCCTACAAATTGGTCAAAATGCAAACACAATTTGAGTTGGTCTTTCACAGTCCAATCCACTTCCTGTGTAGCTTGGAAGAATTTGGTAACATGTGCCTCTGAGCATATGGTGAGTGGTGGCAATACCTGCCATCTCCAAAGATGGAGAATTACATTTTTCTGTGTTTGTTGGTGTTCTTCTTACTTTGCTTCATTCCTGTGTTACTATTGTTTCTACAGAGAATCTATAATAGAAAATTTTCTCTCTAGAAACCTGTGTCAAATTTATTTACCAACCCAAATTGTGTTTGCGTTTTGACAAATTTGTAGGGCAGTACAATAGCTATAGCTGCCCAATTTCCCTGCTTATTAAAGTTTGAAAGAAATATCTACAGGCTATAGGTAAGTTCTTTTTTATTATTATTATTTTATTTATTTATTTTTATTCAACATAAAGTAGAAAGACATAATGTTCCAATTCGATTATATAAAGGCATTAGAAAAAAGGATATGGGACAAACAAAAGGAAACATCAAGGAAAGGGGAAAAATAAAAAAAGATAAATAATATAGGTGATCATTAAGGTTAACTTCTTACACCTTCACATTTTAAGCATAGTAATATAACAGTTTCCTATATTAAGGTAAATAAATTAAATGGAGCTATTTCATCTATCACTTTGCCATTCCAGAATTGTATAAATAAAGCCCATTTCTCTACAAATTTATTTTGATGGTTATAATCCACCACATTTCTATTATAAGTCATTTTTATCATTAATACCGTCTCCCAAGTTTTTTTCAACCAATCCATCAATATTGGGGGTTTTCTTCCATTTCTTCACGATACATATTTTTGCCACTGTAAGCAAAGTTGCTACTAATTGAAAATCTACATTAATAATTTCTTCACGAAATAAGCACAGAAGAATTGTTTTAGGATTTTTTGATATTTTAACCTGTTTTATTATGCTGTACACCGCCCTGGGAGCTTATTGCTATAGGGCGGTCTAAAAATGTAATAAAATAAATAAAAATAAATATCGTTTGACCTGTAATATCCTGTATTATATCTAAAATTTCGTTCCAAAAAGGTTTTATTTTAACACAGCTCCAAAATAGATGTATAAAGTCTGCCTTACTTCTTCTACATCTCCAACAGTACATATTTTGATTAAATATTTTGCTTAATCTATGTGGTGTTAAGTACCATTGATAAACTGCTTTAAAAATTTTTCTTTCAAATTACTATTTGATAATGTAGTTGGAATATTCTTAAACAACCAAATCCACTCTTCTTCTGATATTGATAGATTAAATTCCTCTAGATCTCTGTTCCATTTTTTTGTATGTTGAGTGTAATTGTTGCATACTTGATGAGGAGAGGATTTGATATATTTTAGAAGTAGCATTCTTTTTCTCTGACTGTAATAAAAAAATCTCAAAAGCAGTAGGACGTGGATTTCTGTATTTTGTTTTTATTTGTTCTACTATATGCCTTAATTGAAAAAATTGAAATAATGGAGGCCTCTTATTATTCAAGGTTGCAGCTGCATTTTCATAAGAAATAATAAATCCTTGTTTAAATCAGTCACTATACTTAAGCAGTTTTCCCCATGTATGAATTAATAGTTTGTCGTAATTGATTGTTTACAAATTAGTTTTTCAAGATTGAAGTCAGAGGGGAGAAACCTGGTGCCAGCTTTTTTACACAATTAATCCATACGTTGAATACCGTGTTTGTAGATGTAAGTAAATTCTGTTTAGACCTTATTGTTTTTGGCTTAACCTGTAATAACTCCTGTAGTTTTCTCCTGTACGTTCCTTGGTCCGCCTTTAATAAGATACTATTGCAATCTTCAAACCATTCTGAAATTAACGATAATTTGACTGCTTGGTAATATCTAATAATGTTGGGTACTCCCAGTCCTCCGTTACTAATTTTTTGATACAGATGTTCATTTGCTGTTCTACTTGGCTTGTTTGACCAGATAAATTTTGATATTTTTTTCTGTAATTGAACAAGTTTGTGGTTTTGTATTTCTAAAAAAATGGGAAAAATTACAACTGTCATGGCTAGGAAAAATAGCAGCTATATCCAGGATGATCCTACGTAAGATTTTATTTATTTTTATGACCTTACTGTTAGAAATAGGCTATAGGTAAGTTCTTAAACCGCAAGGTTTTTTGTCTATTAGTGAATTTCTCTGCTTTTTAATCTGGGAGGAAAGAAATGGGATCCTGTGCAAGCTTGCTGAGAATGGATTGATCATTTGCATGCTTATTGTTCAGTAGGATTTACTCCCCTGCAATCAAGCTTAGGATAGGTGAAACTGACCACAGAGGATGGGAAGGGGGGGAGAAGGAGGAGGGAGGGGAGGACAGGCAGAGGTGGATGGGAGCAGGAAGGAGGGGGAGGGAGGAGAAGGACAGGTTTGATCATTTGCATGTTTATTGAGTTCAGTGGGATTTACTTCTGTAAAATCATGCTTAGGATAGGTAAAACTGACCATGGGGGAGGAGCAGGAGGAGGGGAGAGGAAGGAGGGGGAGGGGAGAGGAGGGGGAGGGGCTATGGAGGGCAGGTTTGATCATTTGCATGCTTATTGAGTTCAAAGGAAGGGTGAAATAGGTTCGAACTTTATTAGCATATTTATCAAGGACAACCAATTTCTCTTTAATCCAATATATCATTAATCCAGATTAATCAAGACAAGGAAAGCCCATCCACAGTAAGATGGGGGCAACTCCACCAAGCCTGCCCCCTGTAACTGCCATCAATCCAGCAACTATGGAGCAACATTGACTGTCTTCTAATAGATGGAGAGTAGAGCACTCAAGTGTTCTAGGTTACTCAATGGCAACAAATAGCAAAAATATTAAACATGTATTTTACTTACAGGTATTTCAATCCTTGCTTTAAGTGTCAGATCTTTCTTTACATTCTGTACCTGAAGAACTGGTCCAGTTAAGATATTTGTTCCTGCACTGCTGCAATCCACAGCATATACAGGAAGATCTGGAGCTCCTGAAAACTAATACAATCAAATCATAAATCAGAGTTTTCATATCAACATGTGGCATAAAGCAGGGACTGGGAACTTTTTTCAGCTTGAGGGCTGAATTTCCTCATAGTCAAGGTTTCCAGGGGCTGCATGTCACTGATGGGTGGGTTCGGAGATTAAAGGTATGGCCAGAGGGAAAAAGTAGGCACAGCTAGGGACAAATAGTAATAGATGTGACTCTTACCTTACCTTTGTACAGTAGGCTACACTACACACACACATATATATCCCATCTTCTATCCATGTAAGCAGAAGCATTATCACAATTCAAGGAAACATTTAAGCCAGGAAAAAGCACGAGGAGAGCAAGAAGAAGGACCAGTGAGAGGTGTGGCAGCCTGGGGAGAGTCCCAAGCACCAGACAACATAATTTTTATTGTGATTTTCATGACTGCCTATTAAAGATGCTGTTTTGACACACTTAAAGAATATATTTATAAATCAGGATTATTCAAGTCTGTATGTATTCTTTCTGATGGATGCATAACATATTTTGTTTAATGGCTTGGAATACAGTGCCACACCAGAGAAAAGGGCAATTACAGTACTTCCTGTATTACAATTAATTAATTTAATCTAAAGTCATTAAATAAGTAATAGCAAAAATATGATCAAGGGTTTAAATACAAAAACAGAACTCTGCTAATTTTAATTACACAATAACTTGCAAAATATGACCATAGTAGAACTGTGGTTTAAGTTAATTATGGCATATTTAAAATTAACCTGATATAATCAAAGCATTTGATAAATGGAATTATGGTTTTCAGTAAAAATGAGAAACTGCCAGAGGGTGACATCCACTGGTGTCAGCCCTCCTGTGCAATAGACTTCCACTTACACAAATGGTACTTCCCCTTTCTCTCCTCACCTCACCCCCTACAGGACCCCCAAATCCTCCCCAGAGGGTTGAGGGGCTCTCTAGAGATGGGGGGCTGCAGAAGGGGAGAGAGGAAGAGGAAGGCACAATGCATTCACTGATATGACACTGGATCTCACCCAGAGTTTTTGCAGAGAGGAGAAGGATATCACTGAATGGTAATATCTCACTCACAGCTAGACAAATGTGCAATGTACTTTGTTTAAACTGTTTTTAATGTTGTATTTTCAATTGTTGGAGATCTGGGATCTTAAAGTGAAAGATGGGTAATAAATTAAAACAAAACAATCGTAACAATGATGTGTGACTTGTAATATAATACTATTACTTAATTGCTTATATTATTTAGGAACTATGCAATCAATGGGTTCTATCCAATGCTATGAGTGCAGAGTTCCACTCGCGCAATGGGATTTCACCTTCCTCTCCCTGAGAGCCCTCTGAAGCAGATTTTGAGGATGTGTGGGAGTTTGCAGGAAAGAGGATAGGAAAGTTCTACTGCACAAGCAAATGTCTGCTGCCTTAACAGAACTGCAGAGTTGGATATGACCCATTAAAAACAAAACAAATGATACCGCTGCCCATAGGATTACAGTTCCAGATTGTTATGCTTTTATTCCCATTGTATGAAAGAAAGTATTTGTTTTGTTATGTGGCCTCCTTGAAGTGTATTTCAAATACTAAGTCAAGAACACATTGGCACATAAGGAAACTACCACTGTACTTATCAGTGAACATTCTTCTTAAGGAATGGTGAACAGCTAGCATGGGAATAAGCCTTTCCTCTGGGACCAGGAAGGCAATCTTCAATTCAGTTCTGGAGAAGGAGGTGCCTTTCCCATCAGCCCCTGATGTCCAAAATGTAGTTTAACCTACCATAAAACCAATGGTAGCAGCACTTAACTTGGATGCAAATTGTTTTTTAATGGGTGCTGTCCAATGTTATTTTTACTCTTCTGTTATTAATAGTAACCCATGATTTCATGAGAGAATGGTCACAATTTATCTTCAAGGGCTGGAAATTGAAATAACAGAATTTTCTATACTGCCTTTTTCTGGAATATGACAATGACATGACCAATGACACTGTTATATTTTTAAAGAACAACAGAAGCTGTTCACCTACCTTACAATGAACAATTAGTTTTGGTTGTGCTGTTATGTTGCCTACTTCATCCAGCACTTCAACCTGGAAAGGAAATGCTGTTCCATTTTCAATTTTCAATATGTCAGAATCTGGTTTGACATTTAGCTGCCATGGGGGGCCTGTTGAGTTTACAAACTGGAGTTTAGCTTGCTTTCATGAATGCTGAAATGTTCAAAACACAGTCTACCAAGATAATTTTGAAGAAGCTAGTAGAAACAAACAGTGGTTAAGGTGTTGGACTACGACCTGGGAGACCAGGGTTCAACTCTCCACACAGCCATGAAGCTCACTGGGTGACCTTGGGCCAGTCACTGCCTCTCAGCCTCAGATGAAGGCAATGGTAAACCCCCTCTGAATACCGCTTACCATGAAAACCCTATTCATAGGGTTGCCCATAAGTCGGAATTGACTTGAAGGCAGTCCTTTTTATACAATAAGTGTTAAATAATTTCCAATTTTTTATTTTATGGAACTGAAATAAAATATAGTTTAGCTGCATGGAAGGTAACGTTAATAGTCTCACTGTTGAAAGCATAAACAGGATGACTGACTGGAAAAACTCAAAAAAGTTCAAGTCCCAAATAACCTCCCTTTCCTAAATACAAATCAAAGTTCATTAACAGTTAAAGAGAAACTGTTTTTGAGCAATACCTACTGTTATGAGACCACATCATGTCACATTTAATTATGGCTCCATAACAGACCCCCTTTTTATAATTTAAACTTTTAAAACACTTCAGCAAATGCTTTCTCTATTTTTTTTTAATTTCAGAATTCATAAACCACTCTATATTCAAAGAATACCTGAGTGGAGTACAGAAACAGAAAAAAAAAGATACAGATAATAAAACAGCACCAGAACATAAACCAGCATGAATTAAAAACTGCAGAAATAAACAGACTGATTTGGAAAGGCTTTAAGGGAAAAGAAAAGTCTTCCACAAACATCTAACACATAACAATCTGAGGGCTTGCTTTACTTCTAAGGGAAGAGAATTCCAGAGAACCGGGATCACAACATTACCACAAGAGCATGTGGCACCATCAACAAATCTTCATTCACAGATCTAAGAGGTGGTTTCTCAAATGGTCCAGAACTGCGTAGGGTTCTATTCACCATCTTGAACCTAGCTTGGTAGCCAATTGGCAGCTACAAGTTGTCAAGAACACGCCTCGAGAACATCTGAGCAGACATTTTTACACTAGCTGCAACTTCTGGACAAAATTCAAGGGCAGCCCCATGTAAAGTACATTACAGTAATCAAGTAAATATTTAAATATTTCACTTACCTGGTAGAAGTTTAATTTTCAAAACCTGGGATTCCTCCTTTAGACCAGGAAGAGTAACCTTCAGATTGAAGTTCTATTGAAAAACATAATTTTAAAGATTAGTGTAGAATAATGTCCATTGCATTTGCTGATTTAGTTTTCACAGCAATTATAACTTTTTTTCTGGGAAAGGAAAGTACAGTAGGGCCCCACTCATATGGCGGGTTACGTTGCCATATGCCAAAAAGCGAAAACCACTGAAAAGCAGAACTCATTGAATAGAATGGTGTGCGACGCCCGAAAACCACCTTAAAAGTGGAACAAGCGCCGTATGAGTGGGGCTTTAGTCTAATTTTGTCTAACTGAGACTGCCGCATTAGCGAAGTGTCGTAAAGCGGGGCCCTACTGTACTTAAAATGTCTAGCTTTTTATCTTTACTTTTTTGTCTGAACACCCTCAGTGTCATGAGCCCTGTGGAACAGTCTTGGAGCAGTGAGGATGAAGAGGACACAGACTGGGACTTGGGGGAGGGCCCTAGTGACTTGCATTCAGAGGGGATTAAGACTGAAGACTTCAGTGCCATTGACAATGGCAGCTCCATCTCCATGGCTCCAATTACAACCTTTACTCCCCTGCCATCACCGCTGCATACCCCTCCTCCTGAGGAGGACCTTGCTGAAGTGTGTCTGCCGCCCTCGCCTTGGATACATAGACTACAGCACTAGTAGGCTCAAATGGTTCCCACTGTCCCTCTGAGAAGGAGTGCTCTTGTGAGCGTGCGCTCCCAACCGTGACACCTTTCTCATGCAAGTAGCAGGAGCCCATCCACACTTACTTAAAGGATGTAAGGGAGCATGTCTAACTGATGCGACAATGTCTTAGCGCTGTGTAGTCATGCCTAGTAATGCCCTATAGAGATGCTGAATCCTGTGTAACACAAGTATAACCACATATTTGTTATAACTAAACAATGCATTTTTGCCATACTGGAAGTAATTCAACCTACCTTGCCCTGGTAAGTATTCACAAGACCTTTAGCAATTATACCCTTAATGACACAATTTGGTCCTTTATCTATTTCTTCATACTGTATTGTTAAACCACTGCAAATACAAATGAAAATATTTTTAAGAACTAAAGTGACCACTAAAAGATGTACAAAACACTTCAGAGGTGCCTGGAAAGAAAAAGTGAAGTTACCCATGAGGGTTCTTTTTGAGTATAGAGAGGCTGACTTCCTGTGATGAGTGACTCCTCTCATCCACTTCAGAAAGCTAGACTTCCAGAGGCTTGTGAAACCTCTACTGTGGAGGAGCCCCCTTGGTTTTGGAGGCTCACATGAGTGATGAATACACAAAACCATGCAAAACTACAAAACAATGGACATGCTATTTTAAATTTGCTAAAGGGAAAGGCTATTCCCAGGATGTCTATGGAGAACAACTCCATTATGAGGGAAGTAAAGACCCAGGCCAAGGTGAGCTAGGATCTCATCCTCTCTATGATCAGAGATAACTCTATGAGTAAAACCAACATTTCTTTACTGGTCATAGGAGGATGACATTCTGTCATGATGGAGCAGCAGCGCCCAAATTCCCCAGATGAGAGACAGTAGCTCTGTGTGGGAAAGGTAAAGAGAATGATGGGCATTTCTGTAAAATAGGTTAAGATTCTGGCTTAGTTTCACATTTTAGGAAGACTTCCACTTTCACCCAGATTCTTATAAAGACAGTTTATGATTCACATAATTTGTGTAGCAGTTTGCTACATGTAACTAAAGAAATAATGCAAGGATACACTGAGATCATTAATCACTTTTTGCAAACACATGAGCTGGAATGATTCTTGCAGAAACAGAAAAGGGGCTATGGGGGGGGAGAGAAAAAAACAGAAGGTAAGCAAAAGAACAGTCTGACACCTTTAGCTCAGTTCTGCTAACTGAAGGTGAGACTTTGAAGAACTTTTTGAACAACAGACTGGAGGATGATCTTGCCTGTTCAACTGGTGAAGCCTTGCATTGGAAAGACTGGAATAGGAGCAAACTTGTTTCCACCTGAAGTCAAGTGAGCCATCACTGATATGTAATTATATCCCCAGTTGTGATTGAAACCTTGTGGGCATTTGCTTTGTATGGGATGGTAGCCTTGTGGGAATTTGAATTGCATTTGTGACCAATAAAATTGAGATATACCTTTTCCCTTTTACAGTATGGATTTCTGTTCTTGATTACACAGTCTGTACAACCCTGGTAAACTTTTACACTGACCTGTGCCAGTGCTTTAAATTATGCCCAATTACAAAGCATCAGCCACTGACTCAATAGAAAATGGCATGCAATCAACCACTAAAGTCTGCCATAAAGGCAACTGCCTTAGCCAGCTTACTGAGACCCTAACACATTTAAGCTCCAAAGGAATCTCAACCAGAAAGTCTCAGTCTCAGAAAACAAGCATTCTGGAACAATCAGCTTCATCTGCACTGATAAGTAGTACACTTGTTTATGAGTCTTACATAAGACTACCCCATTCTTTCAGCCTACATCCCCTTAACTCATCCCTGTCTTTTGGAAGGATTGTGCCAACAAGGGTTGCTACAAAAGTATCCACAAATAGGACTTGTAATTATTCTATCACCTCCTGAGAAAATACATAGAGCTTTCTGGCTACACTTGGAACAGTCTTAACTAGTTTTTGGCAATATTATTGCTCTCTAACTACTGTATCAAAGCCTGCAGCAAACATGATATTGTGACCGTACGGTGTAGCCCTAGAGAAGATCTCACTGATGCCACTTGGTTTAGACTGTGAGTCACTGGAAGGTGGATAAGTCTTTAATTCCAGTACTTTGGAAACATGGTACATTGATGGTATCAATCACTGAACAAAAGGAACTTGTTCTCTCTTATCTCATTTAAGACTAAAAAAAAAGAAAGGTAAGAAAAGAAAAAAATAAAGCAACAGCAATAAGCAATCTAAAACAAAGCCCAATTAGTGGCATGGCTGGTGTGTGGAGGTGGCCTTCAGGGACGTTATAGCTGTGTCCCACTCCAACGATGATAGCTCTCCTGCTATCATGGACAACGATGGTCTCGGGGAAGGAGAGCATCCAGCTGAGGAAGAGGGAAACAATCCCTTAGAAGGGACCCATTCCTTGGGGGATGAGCAGCTATCCTCTCGTGCCGAGGATATATCTCCAGCGGGTGGAGGGATCCTTGTAGTGGGTGATTCGATCATTAGGAACATAGACAGTGGGGTGTATGATGGGCGTGTAGACCGCAAGGTGTTTTGCCTGCCTGGTGCGAAGGTTGCGGATATCGCCCGTCGTTGAGATAGTTTGGTAGACAGTGCTGGGAAGGAGTCAGTGGTCGTGGTGCACGTTGGCACCAACGACATGGAGAAATGCAGCCGTGAGGTCCTGGAAGCAAAATTTAGGTTGCTAGGTAGGATGCTGAAAGCCAGGACCTCCAAGGTGGCTTTCTCTGAAATGCTAATGGTTCCACGCGCAGGACCAGCCAGACAGGCACAGCTTTGCAGTCTCAATGCGTGGATGAGACGATGGTGTCGGGTGGAAGGGTTTGGATTTGTTAGGCACTGGGGAACATTTTGGGACAAGTCGGGCCTGTACAAAAGGGACGGGCTCCACTTGAACCAGAATGGAACCAGACTGCTGGCACTTAAAATTAAAAAGGTAGCAGAGCAGCTTTTAAACTGACTGAGGGGGGAAACCCGACAGGAGCTGAGGAAGGTCTGGTTCGGAATAAACCTCCCCCCTGGGATAAAAACCAAAGAGATGATGAAATTTTAAAAGGGGTAGGCCTAGAAGTAGGCATTGTGAGAGCAGGGGCACAGGATATAAATTCAGAAGAGCAAAATTACCACAGGCCAAACCACAAGTGCCAAAGACACTTGAAGAGAGACACTGCTTACAAGTGCCAGTACGCTAATGCTAGGAGCCTCCGAACGAAGATGGGAGAACTGGAGTGCTTGGTCTTAGAGGAGAGCATTGATATAGTGAGCATAACGGAGACCTGGTGGAATGGAGAAAACCAGTGGGATACGGTTATCCCTGGATATAAACTATATCGGAAGGACAGGGAAGGACGTATTGGTGGCGGAGTCGCTCTATACGTGAAAGAAGACATTGAATCCAGCAAGCTTGAAACCCCCAAAGAGGCAGACTCCTCCACAGAATCGTTGTGGGTGGTGATACCATGCCCCAGGAGGGACTTAATACTGGGAACGATCTATCGTCCCCCTGATCAAAATGCTCAGGGAGACCTGGAGATGAGATATGAAATTGAGGAAGCATCCAAACTAGGAAATGTGGTAGTAATGGGTGACTTCAACTACCCAGACATAGACTGGCCGCATATGTGTTCCACTCATGACAAAGAAGCAAAGTTTCTAGATATTCTAAATGACTATTCCCTAGACCAGTTGGTCATGGAACCGACCAGAGGGATGGCAACCCTGGACTTAATCCTCAGTGGGGACCGGGACCTGGTGCGAGATGTAAGTGTTGTTGAACCGATTGGGAGCAGTGACCACAGTGCTATTAAATTAAACATACATGTACATGGCCAATTGCCAAGAAAATCCAACACGGTCACATCAGACTTCAAAAGAGGAAACTTCACAAAAATGAGGGGATTGGTAAAAAGAAAGCTGAAAAACAAAGTCCAGAGGGTCACATCACTCGAAAATGCTTGGAAGTTGTTTAAAAACACTATATTAGAAGCTCAACTGGAGTGCATACCGCAGATCAGAAAAGGTACCGCCAGGGCCAAGAAGATGCCAGCATGGTTAACGAGCAAAATCAAGGAAGCTCTTAGAGGCAAAAAGTCTTCCTTCAGAAAATGGAAGTCTTGTCCAAATGAAGAAAATAAAAAGGAACACAAACTCTGGCAAAAGAAATGCAAGAAGACGATAAGGGATGCTAAAAAAGAATTTGAGGAGCACATTGCTAAGAACATAAAAACCAACAACAAAAAATTCTATAAATACATTCAAAGCAGGAGACCATCTAGGGAGGCGATTGGACCCTTGGATGATAAGGAAGTCAAAGGTGTACTAAAGAACGATAAGGAGATTGCAGAGAAGCTAAATGAATTCTTTGCATCTGTCTTCACAGTGGAAGATATAGGGCAGATCCCTGAACCTGAACTAACATTTGCAGGCAGGGATTCTGAGGAACTGAGACAAATAGTGGTAACGAGAGAGGAAGTTCTAGACTTAATGGACAATATAAAAACTGACAAATCACCGGGCCCGGATGGCATCCACCCGAGAGTTCTCAAAGAACTCAAAGGTGAAATTGCTGATCTGCTAACTAAAATATGTAACTTGTCCCTCGGGTCCTCCTCCGTGCCTGAGGACTGGAAAGTGGCCAATGTAATGCCAATCTTCAAAAAGGGATCCAGAGGGGATCCCGGAAATTACAGGCCAGTTAGCTTAACTTCTATCCCTGGAAAACTGGTAGAAAGTATTATTAAAGCTAGATTAACTAAGCACATAGAAGAACAAGCCTTGCTGAAGCAGAGCCAGCATGGCTTCTGCAAGGGAAAGTCCTGTCTCAGTAACCTATTAGAATTCTTTGAGAGTGTCAACAAGCATATAGATAGAGGTGATCCAGTGGACATAGTGTACTTAGACTTTCAAAAAGCGTTTGACAAGGTACCTCACCAAAGACATCTGAGGAAGCTTAGCAGTCATGGAATAAGAGGAGAGGTCCTCTTGTGGATAAGGAATTGGTTGAGAAGCAGAAAGCAGAGAGTAGGAATAAACGGACAGTTCTCCCAGTGGAGGGCTGTAGAAAGTGGAGTCCCTCAAGGATCGGTATTGGGACCTGTACTTTTCAACTTGTTCATTAATGACCTAGAATTAGGAGTGAGCAGTGAAGTGGCCAAGTTTGCTGACGACACTAAATTGTTCAAGGTTGTTAAAACAAAAAGGGATTGCGAAGAACTCCAAAAAGACCTCTCCAAACTGAGTGAATGGGCGGAAAAATGGCAAATGCAATTCAATATAAACAAGTGTAAAATTATGCATATTGGAGCAAAAAATCTGAATTTCACATATACGCTCATGGGGTCTGAATTGGTGGTGACCGACCAGGAGAGAGACTTCGGGGTTGTAGTGGACAGCACGATGAAAATGTCGACCCAGTGTGCGGCAGCTGTGAAAAAGGCAAATTCCATGCTAGCGATAATTAGGAAAGGTATTGAAAATAAAACAGCCGATATCATAATGCCGTTGTATATATCTATGGTGCGGCCACATTTGGAATACTGTGTACAGTTCTGGTCGCTTTATCTCAAAAAGGATATTATAGAGTTGGAAAAGGTTCAGAAGAGGGCAACCACAATGATCAAGGGGATGGAGCGACTCCCTTATGAGGAAAGGTTGCAGCATTTGGGGCTTTTTAGTTTAGAGAAAAGGCGGGTCAGAGGAGACATGATAGAAGTGTATAAAATTATGCATGGCATTGAGAAAGTGGAGAGAGAAAAGTTCTTCTCCCTCTCTCATAATACTAGAACTCGTGGACATTCAAAGAAGCTGAATGTTGGAAGATTCAGAACAGACAAAAGGAAGTACTTCTTTACTCAGTGCATAGTTAAACTCTGGAATTTGCTCCCACAAGACGCAGTAATGGCCACCAGCTTGGATGGCTTTAAAAGAAGATTAGACAAATTCATGGAGGACAGGGCTATCAATGGCTACTAGCCGTGATGGTTGTGCTCTGCCACCCTAGTCAGAGGCAGCATGCTTCTGAAAACCAATTGCCGGAAGCCTCAGGAGGGGAGAGTGTTCTTGCACTCGGGTCCTGCTTGCGGGCTTCCCCCAGGCACCTGGTTGGCCACTGTGAGAACAGGATGCTGGACTAGATGGGCCACTGGCCTGATCCAGGAGGCTCTTCTTATGTTCTTATCCTCTGGGCAGAAGTAACAGCAGCGAGAAACAGAACTTTGAAAGAAAGGAGACAAAGGGACAGAGTTTCAAAAGGAGGCTTCTGAAGAGCAATCAAAATCTCATGTAAATATCAGGTAGGAAAGCAATGCCAGGCTGGAGTTGAGACAGTGGCTCTTCACAGGAAATGCTTCAAGAATGGGTGAGAATCCAATGGTTTCATTGGTTGTGGAAAAGACAGAGTACAGAGCAGAGGCTTGTTGCTGAAGAGTGCTGGGTCTGAGCCTTATAGTCAGCCTGAAGGACAACGCCTCATAAACACCCGATTTCCCGGGAACTAAGTGCTCCTTACAGCATCAAGCAGATAAACACCTCCCATGTACTTTCTTAAAGGCATATAGTGGAAGAATGTCTTGGGAGCCATCATGGCATCAACTACTGATGGTGAGAGACTTGTCTTAGTAAGTTTCCTCTCAATGACCACCCATGAAGGTTCCGTCAGGCCACGTTTGGATGCTACAGACGGGGATAACAGATCCTCACTGAGAGGTAGCTATCACAGGTCAGATGTTGACAAGACTGAGTATCTGGGAGAACCATGGTCTCTGTGGCTAGTATGGAGCCACTAGAAGAACTCTCTTCCTCTCATCTCTGATCTTCTTGAAGACTCTGAAAAAAAGCAGCCTAGTAGGAAATGCATACAAGCCCTGTATCCACAGAAAGACAAGAGAGTCTACAGCTTCTGCTGAGCAAACTTCATAGCATGAGAAAAAAACTTTTTACCTCATGGTTGTAGGGAGAAGTAAACAGATCCACTTGCACTCTTTCAAAGACGCCCATGAATTCTTTGAAAACATCTGGATGCAGTTTCCACTTTCCATGGTGGACTTGTTCCCAACCTGGGCCATCTACCTGATTGTTTTCCTTGTCTTTTAGATGCTCCACCACGAGAGACTCCAGATGGGTCTCTGTCCAATGGAGAAGGAGAGATGATCAGACTAGTCTGACATTACAAACTGATATTACAATAGTCCAGGGAGGGTCTCTGAGTGGAACTCCCCTTGCAGAATAGCCTTCTGTGACTATCAGACCAAAGACTGATGAACTGTATGTGACAGAGAAACCTGAAGGTCTGACTGCAATGTTGCTCTGAAAGGGCAACAACACCCATTGAAGAGGGTGGGTGTGGAGTCCTGCCCAAGGAGTTATCTGAATTGCCCAGACCACGAGGACTAGGACTCACATGAGTTTCATGAGATCCACAGATGGAGAGGATAGAATACAATGGACCACCAGTCAATTCTTAAGAGGCTCATTCCGGAGAAAGTGACGGGACTCCCTGTCTCCATGTCTATCACAACCATGTGCTGGATCCATTGAAGCAGACACAGTTGATTCTTTGTGTGACTGATCAGAAACCCATGGTCTTGAGACATGCCAACTTGATGTGTAGATCCTTCAAGGCCCTCAGAAAACCAAACCAACAGGTTATCCAGATAGGGATAAATGTGAAATCCTTGCAGACTGAGGTGGACCACCAGGGTGACCATGATTTTCGTGAACATCCTGGGGGCCAATGACAGGCCAAAGGGCATGGCCTTGTACTGGAAGTAGAGGCCATCACAAACCTCAGGTAATGCTTGCATGGGCACAAAATAGGAACATGTAAATATGCTTCCTTGAGATTAACTGATAAGAGGAAGCCCCATTTTCCAGGAACTCCTTGATGGGCAGAAGCATCATCTGGAACCTGTGATATCAAATGAACTCATTTAGATGTTTCAGGTCCAGCACTGCCCTGAAGGAGCCACAGTAAAGAAAATGTAACAGATGCCTGAGAAGGAGCCACAGTAAAGAAAATAGAACAGGTGCCTGAGAACATCTCCCTGGTTCTATGGTAGAGATCTGAAGCAGTTGCTGAATGGCATCCTGAACTCTGGCTCTCTTTCCGGATTGGTAGAAAGAAGGGAAGGAACTTCTGGGGAGGGGAAGATGCCCTGCCTCATAGTCTGCACTATCCCCAAGGTGATTTTGTGCCACCCATCTGAGAAAAGCTGTAAGCGACCTCCAACTAGAGGGGTGTCGACATCCGAATTAGTGCTGTTGCCTTGCAATTGGGAGCCTGATCTGAATTTGCCAGAGTACTGTCCTCCCGTTGCTAGAATATTGACTACTCCCAAAGAGGCAGGCAGATTGAACATCTTGACTTTCTCCAGCTGACTCAACATGACTGGTTGGACAGGCAAGGATGGAACAACCACTGAAAGTAACATCCTTTTTCTACTTAGAAGTCAAAATTTTCCTCTGTATTTTGACTCCTCCAGAACCTTCTTCAACACTGTGTCACCAAAACGTTTGCTACTAGTGCAAGGCACAGAGGACAGGTTGGTATGGAACCATGACATTGGCTTTCCAATGGCATAATCAAGGGGTCCTCCTCGTGAAAACACCCACCGCCAGGTCACTAGCAGAGACTTGCACTACATCCATGGAAGCCATGAAGACTACAGTATGGGAAATTTTCAAGAGAGACGTGCAGACTCTAGCCAGATCTTGTGGACCAACCAACAAGCCGCCTAACCAGAACAAGGAGGCCCTTGCAAAGACTGAAGATGAAGCAGACCCCCACACTGACAAGGCACTAGTGTTGTGAACTCACCTCAAACACAGATCCATCTTTCATTCCAAGGTGCCCTTAAGCTGCACATCCAAAGCTTTTGGATTCAAAGAAGATACTCACTAGTCCCACACTGTAGATTCACAGAAGGACTCACTAGCTCCATGATGTGCTCATTAAAGAGAGTAAGCATCAGTTGATCCATATTTTTTGCTCTACAGCATAATACTTGTTTGCTGTGGGAACAGACTTCTCACAATGGAAGAGTATATCAAACTCAGATTTGATTACTTTAGAAAACAGTGATGGAAGCTCTGACACTCTGGACTTCTGTTGAGGATCATGGCATACTGCTGCCACCCTGGATGAGGACGGAGCAGGAAGGTTCTCCTTAGAATTCAGATGTAGAGCATCCATCATCTTGCACTGGAAGGTGTGATAGTGGGAATCCTGGAACAGGTGATTAGAAGCCACATCCTTGGACTCTGAAGCACCAATCCATTCCTCCTCATCCAAAACAATCAAATCGGAATTTGGATCCTCAGCTCTGTCTGGAGGGTCCTTTCTGGTCTAGTTAGGGGATGGGCAAGAGGCATGGGATATATGTACAGCATGGGGATAAGGAGACATATGAGGTGGAACCAAGGGCCTGGGGCACAACATGTGGAATAGAGGGAGCACCCTACTGCAGTGAAGAATGAGACTGGTTTGGCAGTAAATTGGAACTTGGTATAGCAAGAGCCTGCTGCGAGGCATGAGGCATCATTTGAAACAATTGTCTCTAAAGCAGATTATAAATCAGTTGTGATTTAGCAAGCACCTGTCCCATTAGCACCATGTTACCACAAAACTATGGGAGAATTCAAGATATGGTTTACTAGTTTTTGGCACAAAGAAGATAGATCAGTAGTTTAGGAAGTCAAAATCACTTAGGTGTGTGGTGTACAATCTTTAGTGCATTAGAGACTCACTGGATTGGGGAAAACACATAAAATACAAATCTTTCTATAAAAGCATTACAGAAACAAAATAATTAAAATGGCAGTTACCCAGCCTCAAGAATTGGAACAATATCATCCGTCAGATGAGTAGCATGACCAAATTCATCCTGGACATCTAGAGGAATATTGAATGGATGCCCAATTCGAAATGGAGGATCCAAAAGACCTATTGAAAACTTCTGAGGCTTGCCCTCTGAGGTAGGGGGAGAAATAGAATTATTGTAATGAAATTGTTTAGGGGTTTTGATTCTAGTCATTCTTAGTCTCTTTCTTCATTTAACTGACAAATCATATTTGTAAACTGAAACTAAATTCTCCATTTACACAAGATCAAAAGTTCTTTTTGTTTCCTCATATAAAATATAAAAGTGAGAAGTATTCCTTGATGCATGGATCAGGAAACGCTTCACTCCTCTTCATTCACATACAACATCTTAGGTTTGTTTACACAGAAGATTTCAAATGATGAGAAAGATAAATTGCTATGTTAGAATATATTGTTGGGTGAACAAAGCTGCTTTTGCAGGGCATAGCGCTGATGGCACAGGCAAACATTTCTGGGAAGGGCATAACCCCTCCCTGCTGTAATTAGTGCTACATCTGGAAAGTTGTTGGACACGTTTAGGAGAGTTATTAAACTTTGCATGCAGGGAGAAGTGGGAACACTTGAGCTTATAGCCCATTTCTGACCCTGCAGGCCACTGTATGGAGAATCATCTGAATATTTCAACTCATTTATATTTTATTAACACATTCATTGTTTTCAACACATAATCCAGCTTCAAAAAGAATAATAGTATTTTACTTAGTTTCTCATACTAGCTTCAGTATGTAAACAGCACTGACTAGTTAAAGAACAACAATAGTATTACCTTACCTATTATATAAAATTTAAATGTTTTTGATGGAAGAGGTCTTCCTGCATAAGTGTCTGCATTGCTTTCATTCAACACCACTTGCAGTTTCAACATGTAGGTTCCAAGTTTATTAATATTTTCTGTGTATAATCAGACATGAAGTTTAAAATGCAATAATCAAAATGTTGATCAATTGTAGGATACATATAAAGCAAAAATACTCACCCATTTTTTTGAACCAGTAAGGCCATTTACCCCCATGCTGACTGATATGAGAAATGATTTCCTTATTTCCACTAGGGGCTTAAATGGGGGGGGGGAAAGAGAACACACATAAAAATAATGCTAGAATATATTTAAATGCATTAGGATTCAAGCAAATAATATAGAACATATTTATCTTTTAATAAGGATAGTAAGGCATTTAGTAAGGGTTAGTTACTCTGCCCATCACGGTGCTGTGTCTGCTTTTTAAAAAGCCATGTTATTTTTGTTGCTGGCCCCCAATCTAGTCTTCGGTGGGGGGTCTTGGGTGTCGAGGGTGTCAGAAAAAATTGCTTGGGGTCCAAATAAAGCCCCAGATCAGGAGATAACCATCCCTGCCTTAATAGGTTGGTGAAGGTGAGCTGAGGATTTTACGGCAATGCAGGCATGATCCAGCCAAAGTCACGTACTTTAAAACCCCACTGATTTTGTTTAAATGTCCCCCCATTAAAAATCAGGATTAGAAAAAGTGGGCATCTGGAAGGAAATACATAGGTTCATGATTTTTGAAAGGCCTTCATAGTTAAGTAAAAAATGGTTGTTGCCAGGATCCCTACGGCCTAGTGCAGTGCCTCTGTACAAGGTCAGAAACAATCCTACTTTCTTCTCCAGCTCAATTTAGAACTTTAAGTGGATAGGGAAGATAATCTCTGCCAGGGCATACTGATTTATATAAATGATTTCAAGGATGACTTAAATCAAGTTTCTTATTGATATTTCTTCACATATCTTCTAAAGAATCATGCAAAACTGGCCACTAAACAATGTTATTATACAACTAAATGGAGTATTATTTACACTGCTATTTCAGCCTTATAACTAAGCCATGCTTCTCTTAATCACACTGCATATATTTGGCATTCCTTCCCTTTTTACCTACAGATGGAGGATCTTTAATATAGTACCATGTTCTTACTACCAGCACCCATGAAAGCTTGCAAGGTTAACAGCACAATCCTATTTACTCAGAAGTAAGTTCAATGAGGACTTTTTCCTAAGTAAGTGGGTACAGCACTACAGTTTAAATATGGGAATATAGGAATCTGCACAATGCACACTTTTGTCTTCCATTCTTCGTTCCAGAGTTTGCTCCTTTCTATTTCACTTGGCCCAGCCCCACCCTCAAAGAGGAAACAAAGATGCAAGTGCCCATAACTGATAGATCAAAGTACAACTGATTGGTATTGGGCAGACTTGCATAGCTTATTTACATCAAGTGAAGATGAAATTCCTATGCTCGGTAGGTGAAGTGTAAATACTCAGATATGACAAAATGGTAAGAGTGGATCTATATTTACATAGACAAGCCTCCTTTATTTCAACTTAACAGGAAGAATGCTTTGATTCCATCCAGAGATTAACTGTAGAGCTAACTCAGCCTTGTAAACAAGCCCCCAAAAGTTAGTAGCCTGCAAAACAATTGCTATCCTGATGGGTGATGGCAAAGGAGGGACTGAGAACTACATTTCTACCCTGGGTGTAGAGGAGAGACAGACTACTCCATCTCTCCTCTATCAACACACTCACTCACCTGCAGGAAGTTCTTGGTCACCTATGGCTACCAGGCTATTTCTTAAAAACAAGGGTGGACTAACATGCTTATATTGCTTAATATCTAACCTATTTATTCTTTAAGAAAAACTCAGTATTTACATTAAAAAAAACTGTATTACAAATTGATTTTTATCCACCTTGGTCACTGTATTTATACTGGGCCTTCAATGCCCAGCACTATTACAAGGATTGTCTCTATGTTCTTGGGAAAGAAAAGGGAAGAAAATTTTGCTATGCAAATGCCTTCACATTCCAGAGTCAAAATAGCAACCCCCAGCTCTCCTCTTTAATTTGAAGTTGGGGGAGAGGAGAGATGTTCCCTGTAGTTGTCCAGTGCTTCTGAGCACAGCACAAATACAGGGATGATTCTTGCACCCTGCCCAGCTTCAAGCCTAGAGAGGCTCATCTAAAAGGCAACAGAACACTTGACCAGTAGAATTATGGACCACTGGGGAAAAAACAACCCTCCCCAAATATTGGAAACTTCATTAGACCCCTTTTAGTTTTATAATGATTATCAAATGTTCCTGATTACAGAGAAAGCTTATCATCACTCCTTCAACAATAAGTCCTAGGGCGGGTCACAACAATATAACTACATTATTAAAAACAGTTTAAAATAAATGACTTTCACAACTAGAAAATGGAAATGGACTGCCTTCAAGTCAATCCCCACTTATGGCGACCCTATGAATAGGGTTTTCATGGTAAGCGGTATTCAAAGGTGGTTTACCATTACCTTCCTCTGAGGCTGAGAGGCAGTAACTGGCCCAAGGCCACCCAGTGAGCTTCATGGCTGTGTGGAGATTTGAACCCTGGTCTCCCAGGTCATAGTCCAACACTCTAACCACTACACCAAACTAATATATATCTATATCTATCTATCTCAAGTATCAAAAGCCAAAATGAAAAAGTGCATCTTTAGCATACATTGAAAACTGTGAAGGTACAAGGCACACCTCTGTGGAGAGGGAATTCCACAACTTAGGGACTGCCATGGAGAGAGAATGTCCTCTCCTGGGCCGCCACCACCCAAACTTCTGAGGTTAGTGGAACTACCAAGATGTCCCCTTCTCCGATCTCAATACCTGAGAGAGTCTGAAGGGAAGGAGGTGGTCTTTCAG
Source organism: Rhineura floridana (assembly GCF_030035675.1). NCBI lineage: Eukaryota > Metazoa > Chordata > Lepidosauria > Squamata > Rhineuridae > Rhineura > Rhineura floridana. The sequence continues at coordinate 242,966,904 of NC_084480.1, forward strand.
AGATTTGAGGCCTAAATCATTTAAAGCAGTGGTTCCCAAACCTTTTTTTTTACCAAGAGACCACCTGAAACTTGCTGATGGTCTTGGTGGACCACTTAATGATATTTTCTTTGTCTACTGTAGCAACTGTAATGTGCTAAATGCTGCATGATTTTTAACAGTATTTTTGTTACTTCTTTTATTTCTAATATTGTATTTTATTCTATGTACTATTTGCATTCCATAGAATTCAAATTGTAATAAAATTCAATATAAAAATTAAAAGAAGAAATACAAATACAATTAAAAATCACCTGAATGATGCTCATGGACCCAATTTAGAGCTTTAAACATGAGCACCTTGAATTGGGCCCGGAAACAAACTGGCAACCAATGTAGCTGTTTTAAAATAGGGGTTATATGAGATCTAAATGGAACCAATGAGGTGTCCTGTGCAACATCTGCTGCAACTTCTTGGGAACAGATTCCATTGATGTGGCCTGATGACGTGGACAAGGTGCTTGCGATGATGCGGACAGCAACATGTCCTCTCAACCCTTGCCCTTCTTGGCTTATTAAAGCTTGCCGAGGGGGTCTGACCGAGTGGATCCAGGGTGTGGTCAACGCATCATTGCGGGAGGGAGTCATTCCAGCAGACTTGAGACAGTGATCCGACCACAAATGAAAAAGCCCATCCTGGACCCATTGGTTTGTGACAACTACCGACCGGTTGCAAATACCCCCTTTTTAGGGAAGGTGATTGAGAGGGTTGTGGCACAGCAACTGCAAGTACTCTTGTATGAAACAGATTATCTTGACCCATCCCAGTTTGGGTTCAGGCCTGGTTATGGGACTGAATCGGCCTTGGTCGCCCTGATGGATGACCTTTATCAGGAGAAGGACAGGAGGAGAGGGACCCTGTTATTCTTACTTGATCTTTCAGTGGCTTTTGATACCATTAACCATGGTATCCTTCTGGGCCAAATTGGTGAGATGGGTATTGGAGGAACTGTTTTATAGTGGTTCCGATCCTATCTCCAAGGTTGTTCTCAGAGAATAGCATTGGGTGACTGTCTTTTAACCCCCTGGCAGTTGTGCTGTGGGGTGCCGCAGGGTACCATCTTGTCCCCCATGCTGTTTAACATCTATATGAAGCCCTTGGGAGCAGTCATCAGGAGCTTTGGGCCGAGGTGTCAGCAGTATGCTTATGATACCCAGCTCTATTTCTGTGTAACATCTGAATCAGGAGATGCCATGCAAGCCCTGGACGCTGCCTGGACTCGGTGGTGGGCTGGATGAGGGCCAATAAACTGAGTCTGAATCCTAGCAAGACGGAGGCACTGTGGATTGGTGGTTCCCGAGTTTGGATAATTGGTCAGTTGCCTGTTTTGGATGGGGTCCTGCTCCCTCTGAAAGAGCAGGTCCGTAGTCTGGGGGTGCTCCTGGATCCATCTTTGTCGCTAGAGGCCCAGGTGACCTCAGTGGCTAGGAGTGCCTTTTACCAGCTTCGACTGGTAAGACAGCTGCAGCCGTTTCTGGACCGGGATAGCCTGATCACTGTTATCCACGCACTGGTAACCTCCAGGCTGGATTACTGTAATGCGCTCTATGTGGGGCTGCCCTTGAGGCTGGTCCGGAAGCTGCAGCTGGTGCAAAATGCGGTGGCGAGACTGCTCACTGGGGCAGGGTATCGCCAACATTTACCCCACTGCTGAAAGAATTGCACTGTCCATTTGCTACCGGGCCAAGTTCAAGGTTCTAGTTTTGGTGTACAAAGTCCTATACAGCTTGGGACCAGGATACTTGAAAGACCGTCTTATATACCCAGCCGATCACTGCGCTCTGCAGGTGAGGGCCTCCTGTAGATACCATCTTATCAGGAGGTTTGTTCTGCACAATATAGGAAACGGACCTTTAGTGTGGCGGCACCTACCCTGTGGAATTCCCTCCCCTTGAATATTAGGCAGGCGCCATCTCTGCTATCTTTTCGGTGCCTTTTGAAGACTTTCCTCTTTCAACAAGACTTATCCCAGTCTGTGTTAGAATTGCTTGTTAATATGGTTTTTTAAAAATAATGTTTTTAACCTTTTTTAAAAGATGTTTTTAAAGCTTTTAAAAATGTTTTTAACATTGTTTTGTTTTAATGTATTTTTAAGGTCTGTTTTTATGATGTTTTAAAGTGTTCTTAGGGTTTCTGTTTGCTGCCCTGGGCTCCTGCTGGGGGGAAGGGTGGGATATAAATCAAATAATAAAGAAAGAAATAAAACCCCAGCCAGTAACCTGGATACTGCATTTTGGATCAGCTGAAGTTTCTGAGTCATCTTCAAGGGCAGCCCCATGTACAGCACATTGCAATATGACAATCTGGAAGTTACCAAAATATGGAGTACAGTGGCCAAGTCATTTCTGTCCAAAAGGTGCCAAAGCCAGTCAACCAGCCAGAACTGGAAAAAGATACCCGTACCAACTGAGGCCAAATGAACCTCCAGTGACAAGGTTGAATCCAGGACCACCCTCAAGGTATGGACCTGATACTTCCAGGAGAGTGCAACATTGTCCAGGACAGACTGTCTCCCCACCTCCTGGACTCAAGAACTCGGAACACAAACACCTCTGTCTTTTCAGGATTCGGCCTCAATTTACTGGCCCATTTTCAACCATCGTCACTTTCAAGCACAGGTCTAACACTTCAATCACTTCTCCTGATTCAGATTTAACAGAGACACAGAGCTGCATGTCTTCCACATATTGGTGACACCTCACTCCAAATCTCCTGATGACGATTCCTAGTGGCTTCATATATTAATAGCATGTTGGACAAGATGGAACCTTGAGGGACACCACAGGACAATTCCCATGATGTCCAACAGTAGACTCCCATAACCACTTTCTGGAAATGGCCCTAGAGGTAGAAGCAGAAATACTGAAGCACATTGCCCAATCCCCACCTCCCTGACATGCTCCAGAAAAATACCAAAGTCAACAGTATTGAAAGGCACTGAGAGATCAAGGAGAATGAGCAGGGTCACAGTCCCCCCATCTCTCTCCCAACAAATGTCAACAACCAAGGCAGCTTCAGTGTCATAAGTGGGGCTGGAGCCAGACTGAGATGGATCCAAGTAATCAGATCAGCATTTTAGTGATTTTTAACTGCATAATGTCCACAACAAACCTATAAACATTTTGTTTCTTAGATTCACACAACCGTTTTCTTCAGTGACTACGTAAAATATTCAATGTTCAGCCACAATATATTTTCTTCAATGTTGTTATTTCCTTTAGGGCAGGGGTTCTCAAACTTTCTATCTCCAAGGCCCACTTGAAATGGCTGAAAATAGCTGAGGCCCGCCATTCACAAAATGGACTGTTAGTCTCATCTGAAAGGTGGTTTTCCCAGGTATCATGCCATCAGGTGGGTAGCAACACCACCTGGTGTCCAAAGGCAGGAATGCACAGTAGTCAAGGCTTCAGCTGCTCCTTCCAGCTTGACCCCAGTCCATTCCAGATGAGCTGTACACTGACAGAAAAGCATATGAGGAACAGCAACCAGCATAACACCCGTCTTGACTCCGAACAGGAAATATGAACAAACAGAGCAGTAAAGAACAGTCTTAGCAATAACATGACTCATAAAGCTAATGTAATTTGAATCAGATGGAAGGAATTGAAAGAGTCACTAAACAATAGAAAAAAACCACCTCCAGAATAAGCTGGGAAATCCCTCTCAACAGGGAGGGCCCTGATGGCATACCTGGGAAAACCACCTTTCAGATGAGACCAACAGCCCATTTTTGCCCAGGTAGCATACCATCCTGTGGGATATACCAAAGCAGTCCCAGTAGGGTGGGCCCAGGCTGCCTAAGAGGAGGACAGTACCTTTGTAGGACATGCCGACCAAATGAAGCTTCTGTAGAAGCATAATAATCTACTTGATAGTGTCTAATAAAATAATTTGGTGTGGACCACACAACAGACCTACAATTATCTGCAATGGGTGCATTGATAGCAAAGGCAGCCATAGCAGCTGCCAACCTTGTAGAGTGGACTGTGATGTTTTTCAGCACCAGAATCCAAAGAGACATAAGCCAGAGTGTTGGAAGCATGTAGCCAATGCGACAGTATTGAGCTGGTGACCTTCTTTCCCAAGGTCATTGGATGAAACGAGACAAAAAGAGACTCAGTAATGTCCCAGGTCCTGGCCAGGTAAACCTTTAGGGATTGACGTACATCCAGAGAATGCCAGCCCTTCTCAAGGGGATGAGTTGGCTGTAGACAAAAGGAAGGTAAATTGACATCCTGACTGCAATGAACAATAGAAGACACCTTAGGTTGAAATGCAGGATCGGGACATAACAGCACGTAGTCCTTGTGGAACACACAGAGGTGACAAGCAGAGAGAGCTATTGCTAGTCGGGCGGTATAAAAGTTGAATAAATAAATAAAATAAATAAAAGCAAAGGACAAAGCTGCCAGATCCAATACCTTCTGGGCTGAAGGAATTGCCACAAGAAACAGACTTTAAAGGAGAGCTGATGTAATGAAGCAGACTTGAGAGGCTCAAAAGGAGGAGATTGCAAGGCCTGCAGGACCTTTTGAAGACTCCTAGAAGGAAAGCAATGGGGTACAGGTGGTGAATGCAGAGAAGCCCCTTTCAGGAACCGCTTGACCGAGGTGTGTTCTAAGGGAAGTCTGGTCTGACTGCGCTGACAAGTCAGATGAAATGGCTGAAGCCTGCCTGCACAGAGTATTAGGCTTTAGCCCCATTGAAAGTCCCACATGGAGGAAATTGAGTAGATGGTTAACCATAGCACTGGATGGCTGGATCTGCTGTTTGAAGCATCATTTAGCAAAGGCCAACCACTGTGACTTGATAAATATGGATGGTGGAAGACTGTCTGGAGGCCAAAATGGTAGCAATTACGTCTTTAGAGACCCCAGAACGTCTCAAGTGGCACTGCTCAACACCCAGCTTGTCAGACTCATTAGGATCCAGATGACAAAGTGGACCCTGAGAGAGAAGGTCTGGCTGCGATGGTAGATGCCATGGTTGCCAAACTGAAAGAGCCAGTAGATCCGAAAACCATGGCCTGTGTGGCCGGTAAGGTGCCAGAAGAATAATGTGAGCATGTTCCTGATGGATCTTCATGATGGTCCATCCCAGTAGAGGGATTGAAGGAAAGGCACAGAGGAGCCCTCTTGGCCATGGTGTTGACAGCGTGTCAACTGCCTCTGTGCCCTCTTAATGATACCTTGCAAAAAACCTTGGAAATTGTGCATTCTGAGTTGAGGCAAAGAGATATACTGTGAAAGGACCGAACTGGCGATGCAGTTGACAAAATATCCCAGGATGCAGTTTCCACTCCCAAGGAAGAACTTCTTGTCTGTTGAACCAGTCTGCTGCAGTATTCAAGTCACCACTGAGATGCTCTACCCTCAGGGAGTGTCAGTGACGTTCGGCCCAACTGAAGATGAGAGTCAATTTCACTTGAAGGACCCTTAACTGTGTACCCCCTTGACAGTTCAAATATACTTTCACACTGATATTGTCGGTCCGAATGAGGATGTCGGTTAGATGGATCTTTTGATGAAAATGGAAGGGGGCCAGACACACCGCTCGCAACTCCAGCAAGTTTATGCTGAGCAATTGCTCAGCAGCCATCCACGTGCCTTGACTGAAGAGGGAATTGCAATGGGTACCCCATCACAGGAGACTGGCATCAGTTGTAATCAGAGTCTTCTTAGGTTCTCTGAAGGGAGGTCCTCTCTGCAGATTCTTAGTCACCATCCACCAGCAAAATGAAGACCACAGGAATGGGAGGAGCGTACTCACCTGTGTCTGGAATTGGTGATGTCCAGCTGAAAGGGCAGAAGAGCCCACTGGAGTGGTCAGGTATGGTGGAGAACCCAGGGAACAATGTGAATGGAGGATATGAACAGTCCAAGGGCTAGAAACATCACATCTTCCGTCCTTCAAGCCATTAGGTGGTGAGTTGTGTGGATGGTGGCTGCTATACTCTCTGGGGACAGAAAAATCATTGTACAAACCATGTCCAATATGGCCTCAAGGTGCTGAAGACATTTTTTTGAGGCAAGTGGCTCTTCACCAGGTTGAGGAGGAAGCCATGGTCCCTGAAGGTGTTGAGAGTGAGACACACGTGGGTGGATGCCTGAGACATGGGGTGTGCCCGCACAAGGAGATCGTCCAGGCAACAATAGATGTGGATGCCCTGGAGGCAGAGGTGCGGTACCAGAGCTACCATAAGCTTCATGAACACCCTCAGAACTGATGAGAGACCAAACGGTAGAGTCCAGTATTGGAAGTGAGTCTGGCCATACCAGAATCTCAGAAACTTTTGATGGGTGGGCAAGATTGGCACATGCAGTTAGGCTTCCTTCAGATCGATAGAAGTAAGAAAGTCCCCTTCCTGGGGAGCCTCCAAAATCAATGCCAGAGACTCCATTTTGAAGTGTTGATGCCTGACAAAGGAGTTGAGGAATTTGAGGTTTAGGATTGCCTTTCATGAATGATCTTTTTTGGGCACTGCAAACAAAATGGAGTAGACACCTGAGTAAAATTCGGCGGGATTCACTGGCTCTATTGTGCCTATGGAAAGCAAGTGAACTATAGCCTCAGTCATCACTGTCCTCCTCAGGACAGGTGGACGGGGAGGATGGTAGAAACCTGCGAGGAGGAAGCTCCCAGAATCCTACAGAGTAACTGTGAATGACAGAATTTCACACTCAAGCGTCCATGGTTACGTGCTGCCAATCTCTGGCAAACTGAACATGTCTGCCACCAATTGGGATGGCATCAGTACTGGTGCTGCTGATGTCCTCCACAGCCAAAGGGTGAGGTACGACTCAGGCGTCTGAGAACTGACTCTGGTTACGGCCAAAGAAGTGCTGCTTGTTCCAGTAGCTTCTTGAGAGGCAAAAATCATGGCCCCTAACTGAGGGTTGCAGTGACCGAAAGGACTGCTAGTAGGGGTAAGATGATGATCTGCAGGCAGCTCTGTGATCATCTGATTTAGTCATGGCTAATGCGGGTTTCCTTTTATTCTTGAGATCAACCAGCACTGCTTTGAGGGCCTCATTCCAAAACAGTAGGGAGCCCGAATAGCGGGCTGTGGAAAGGTTGATGCAAGCTTTGTTGTCAGCATCCCAGTGGCATAGCCAAAGGGTCTGGCAAGCTACCACACCTGTGGACATAGCCCTAGCAACAAACTGTGTCATGTCAAGAGTTGTGTCTGCCACAAACACTGCAGCCTTGTGTAGTTTGACCAAGGTCTTGCAGAGTCTACCCGGTCCGGCTGAGGATTGTCAAGTAACTCAATCAGCCACATAACAGAGGCTCTGGTGATCAAAGAGGCAGTGCAAGAGCCTCGGATGGCATATGCCAAGGTGTTGTGCGTCCTTCTAAGGGTGTAGTCCAGTTGCCGCTCAGATGCATCTTTAAACTGAGAGTCTGTTTCTTTGGGAAGGAGAGACCTGGAAACCAAAATGGGCCCATCCACTGCAGGGACCTTCAGGAAATTCATGAATTCAGGATCTAGCAAATAAAATTTGTTAGCGAAAGCTGTCATGCTGTGCATGAAGAGCATGACCCCATTCCTCCTTCGCCATCCTGTCGAGTGGGTCAGAACTGGGAAGGAATGAACCAAAGAGTTGGGAGCTTTCAACACCTTAGCCCCCTTGACAGGGACAGATGAGGGTTCAGGCCCCGGCACATCAAGCCCAATGTGGTTAGGGACTTGCAAAATAAGGCGAGATAGTCCAAAGACTGAAACAAATGATGCGGACAAACCGCTTCTCCTTCTGATTCCCCGCTCCATTCAGCCTCATCCCCATCAGGAGTGATGAAATGATGGAGTGGATCAGCTTCAGCCTCGAGTGTTGCACCCTTCCCCTAGAGAATTCAAAAGGGCTAGAGGATGACACCTCAACTGAGGTTTCTCAACTGAGAGTGAAGGTCAAGACTGATGTGTAGAGACGAGGGTGGGCCTTCACAGCTCAGAGATGGAACCCAGTAGAGCATTTCTGAATTGAGACAGAAAGGCCTGGTTCAGAAGACAGCCCTGCAAGGGGGCAAAAGATGTGAGAGGATTCAAGATTGCCCATGGAACAGAGGACAACCGACGTTGATCCAAGATGGTAGACAGCCCCACCTTGGGTGAAGCTGTGAATGGCCCAGGTTGCTCAGCTGAAGGCAAACGGCAGAGGCCGGAAGCTGTGTGTGTGTGTGTGACCCTTGCAGTTGTATATCATGGATGAGCAGATGTGACAGCCCAGCCATGATACACACACAGTAGAAGGGAGCAGTACCAGGCAATAATATAATCAAACCTAATCACACATGCACAGACTGCATGGTGCAGTGGAGAACCAGTCAACACACTCACAGATAGAGGGGTGAGGTGGATTGAAGGAGGCCAGTAGTAACACAAACGGTAGAGAGGAGCAGTTTGACATTAAATGCAGCCAAGTTCTTCCCCCCCTTCTTTCTTTTTTAATGTACTCTTTAATACTTCTTCCCTTTCTTCTCTGCTTCTTCCTGTGTGCAAGACAGGGAAGAAGAGAGAAGAAACCAGGAACAGACAGGCACTGGCAATACTGGAGAAGAAAAAAGGAGGGAAAAACAGCAAAATAAAATGGGGGACAGAGGAAAAAAGGTGGAAAAACAGTAACAAAAACAGCTGACGGAGAAGAACGGCCTGAGGATGGGGGTGGAAAAATGGTGGGAACCCCCTAAGCAGAGGGCATTGTGCACTCCCTGGCCAGGAGAAGCTGCAGGCTGTGGAGCTGCTGGCACCGCAGCAGCAGCTTCCAGAGATGAGTGGCAGCTGTCAGAAGGGCAGCCAGGTAAAAGCTCACAACCATGATGCTGAAGATGTGTGGCACCAGCAAGAACAACCACCGCACTGAGCTGGCACAGAAGCAGCTCCAGAGGTGCGGGCAGAAGAACGGAGCCGCAGTCATGAGCTGAGAGGCAGGCAGGGTGGGAGAGTGAGCCTGGGGAGAACTCCAAGGTGGAGCAGCGGCTGGGAGGGGCTTTGAAGATGGGCTGCAGCTGCAGAAAACCATGGACTCCAAGAGGGGCAAGTCCGGTGAAGGACAAAAATAGGCCACAGAAGCAGGGTTTGGGAAAATGTTTTTTAAAAAGAGAAAGACAAACAAACAATAAGGGAAAGAGTGACAGAGAAATTCTAACAGAGCCAACAAAGAACAGACTCACTGAAAAGAGAGCTAAGGGTGAAAGGATCCCCCAGGACAAAGGCAGGAATGGACTGGGGTCAAGCTGGAAGGATCAGCTGAAGTCTTGACTCCTGTGTATAAGAACATAAGAACATAAGAAGAGCCTGCTGGATCAGGCCAGTGGCCCATCTAGTCCAGCATCCTGTTCTCACAGTGGCCAACCAGGTGCCTGGGGGAAGCCCGCAAGCAGGACCCGAGTGCAAGAACATGCTGCCTCTGACTAGGGTGGCAGAGCACAACCATCACGGCTAGTAGCCATTGATAGCCCTGTCCTCCATGAATTTGTCTAATCTTCTTTTAAAGCCATCCAAGCTGGTGGCCATTACTGCATCTTGTGGGAGCAAATTCCAGAGTTTAACTATGCACTGAGTAAAGAAGTACTTCCTTTTGTCTGTCCTGAATCTTCCAACATTCAGCTTCTTTGAATGTCCACGAGTTCTAGTATTATGAGAGAGGGAGAAGAACTTTTCTCTAACCACTTTCTCAATGCCATGCATAATTTTATACACTTCTATCATGTCTCCTCTGACCCGCCTTTTCTCTAAACTAAAAAGCCCCAAATGCTGCAACCTTTCCTCGTAAGGGAGTCGCTCCATCCCCTTGATCATTCTGGTTGCCCTCTTCTGAACCTTTTCCAACTCTATAATATCCTTTTTGAGATGAGGCGACCAGAACTGTACACAGTATTCCAAATGCGGCCGCACCATAGATTTATACAACGGCATTATGATATCGGCTGTTTTATTTTCAATACCTTTCCTAATTATCGCTAGCATGGAATTTGCCTTTTTCACAGCTGCCGCACACTGGGTCGACATTTTCATTGTGCTGTCCACTACAACCCCGAGGTCTCTCTCCTGGTCGGTCACTGCCAGTTCGGACCCCATGAGCGTATATGTGAAATTAAGATTTTTTGCTCCAATATGCATAATTTTACACTTGTTTATATTGAATTGCATTTGCCATTTTTCCGCCCATTCACTCAGTTTGGAGAGGTCTTTTTGGAGCTCTTCGCAATCCCTTTTTGTTTTAACAACCCTGAACAATTTAGTGTCGTCAGCAAACTTGGCCATTTCACTGCTCACTCCTAATTCTAGGTCATTAATGAACAAGTTGAAAAGTACAGGTCCCAATACTGATCCTTGAGGGACTCCACTTTCTATAGCCCTCCATTGGGAGAACTGTCCGTTTATTCCTACTCTCTGCTTTCTGCTTCTTAACCAATTCCTTATCCACAAGAGGACCTCTCCTCTTATTCCATGACTGCTAAGCTTCCTCAGAAGTCTTTGGTGAGGTACCTTGTCAAACGCTTTTTGAAAGTCTAAGTACACTATGTCCACTGGATCACCTCTATCTATATGCTTGTTGACACTCTCAAAGAATTCTAATAGGTTACTGAGACAGGACTTTCCCTTGCAGAAGCCATGCTGGCTCTGCTTCAGCAAGGCTTGTTCTTCTATGTGCCTTAGTTAATCTAGCTTTAATAATACTTTCTACCGGTTTTCCAGGGACAGAAGTTAAGCTAACTGGCCTGTAATTTCCGGGATCCCCTCTGGATCCCTTTTTGAAGATTGGCGTTACATTTGCCACTTTCCAGTCCTCAGGCATGGAGGAGGACCCGAGGGACAAGTTACATATTTTAGTTAGCAGATCAGCAATTTCACCTTTGAGTTCTTTGAGAACTCTCGGGTGGATGCCATCCGGGCCCGGTGATTTGTCAGTTTTTATATTGTCCATTAAGCTTAGAACTTCCTCTCTCGTTACCACTATTTGTCTCAGTTCCTCAGAAGACAGATGCAAAGAATTCATTTAGCTTCTCTGCAATCTCCTTATCGTTCTTTAGTACACCTTTGACTCCCTTAGCATCCAAGGGTCCAATTGTCTCCCTAGATGGTCTCCTGCTTTGAATGTATTTATAGAATTTTTTGTTGTTGGTTTTTATGTTCTTAGCAATGTGCTCCTCAAATTCTTTTTTAGCATCCCTTATTGTCTTCTTGCATTTCTTTTGCCAGAGTTTGTGTTCTTTTTTATTTTCTTCATTCGGACAAGACTTCCATTTTCTGAAGGAAGACTTTTTGCCTCTAAGAGCTCCCTTGACTTTGCTCGTTAACCATGCTGGCATCTTCTTGGCCCTGGCGGTACCTTTTCTGATCTGTGGTATGCACTCCAGTTGAGCTTCTAATATAGTGTTTTTAAACAACTTCCAAGCATTTTCGAGTGATGTGACCCTCTGGACTTTGTTTTTCAGCTTTCTTTTTACCAATCCCCTCATGTTTGTGAAGTTTCCTCTTTTGAAGTCAAATGTGACCGTGTTGGATTTTCTTGGCAATTGGCCATGTACATGTATGTTTAATTTAATAGCACTGTGGTCACTGCTCCCAATCGGTTCAACAACACTTACATCTCGCACCAGGTCCCGGTCCCCACTGAGGATTAAGTCCAGGGTTGCCGTCCCTCTGGTCGGTTCCATGACCAACTGATCTAGGGAATAGTCATTTAGAATATCTAGAAACTTTGCTTCTTTGTCATGACTGGAACACATATGCGGCCAGTCTATGTCCGGGTAGTTGAAGTCACCCATTACTACATTTCCTAGTTTGGATGCTTCCTCAATTTCATATCTCATCTCAAGGTCTCCCTGAGCATTTTGATCAGGGGGACGATAGATCGTTCCCAGTATTAAGTCCCTCCTGGGGCACGGTATCACCACCCACAACGATTCTGTGGAGGAGTCTGCCTCTTTTGGGGTTTCGAGCTTGCTGGATTCAATGCCTTCTTTCACGTATAGAGCGACTCCGCCACCAATACGTCCTTCCCTGTCCTTCCGATATAGTTTATATCCAGGGATAACCTTATCCCACTGGTTTTCTCCATTCCACCAGGTCTCCGTTATGCTCACTATATCAATGCTCTTCTCTAAGACCAAGCACTCCAGTTCTCCCATCTTGGTTTGGAGGCTCCTAGCATTAGCGTACAGGCACTTGTAAGCAGTGTCTCTCTTCAAGTGTCTTTGGCACTTGTGGTTAGGCCTGTGGTAATTTTGCTCTTCTGAATTTATATCCTGTGCCCCTGCTCTCACAATGCCTACTTCTAGGCCTACCCCTTTTAAAATTTCATCATTTCTTTGGTTTTTATCCCAGGGGGGAGGTTTATTCCGAACCGGACCTTTCTCAGCTCCTGTCGGGTTTCCCCCCTCAGTCAGTTTAAAAGCTGCTCTGCTACCTTTTTAATTTTAAGTGCCAGTGTATTCCTGCCTTTGGACACCAGGTGGTGCTACTACCCACCTGATGGCATGATACCTGGGGGAAATGGTGCGGCAGGAGCGAAACCAATCACATAATTGTGGCAGATGGAGGCAGAGTTTGTCATAAATTCAGCAACTGACATCCTTTTCTAGTGATGATAGCTAATCTATCTGTGGAAGTCGCTAAACTCTTTGCCACAATATTTTCCATATGGCAAGGAGTTCCATAGCTCAGCTTTCCTCAAGCTAAGTACAAATATTTGCTCTAGAGGTATTATGACTCAGCCTTGCTGATTCCAAGGCTCTAAGTAGAAAAGACCTTTTTTATTTTATGTTCCCACCCCTTCCCACCCCCAGTGCTTGTTATAAGTATTTTTATCTATCTCCTGTAATTTCTTCTCCCATTCTCCCTGCATACTTACTTTGTACCATTCCCCTCCCCCCAATCAAATTGCATTTTCAAGTAGGGCTGGGAGTAACCCATCTGCAATCCTGGAAAGTCACTGCCAGTCAGTACAGATAATACTGAGCTAGATGGACCAATGGTCTGATTCAGTATAAGGAGGCCTTCTATGTTACTATGCTTCCTATGCAATCATTAAAATGTGCCAGGTTCTATAAGGTCCAACAGTAGAAACCTGCAAGTCAGGGTTATTCATTGTGCCACTGGGCAGATGGAAAAGAGAGGAACTGAATGCATTTCAGATCAACAAACCGAAACCTCTGGGGAGAGTTCATCTAGCAAGGAAGCCAGTTAACAGAAAAAATAGCCACCTTCCACTTCCTCCTCATTAATCTCCAAGGCTACTGCTGTTCTTTCGACTCAGACACTGACCACTCAGGAAAGCTAGACCTATCCCCTGCTGGCCTTTCTCTGGTGTCCACTCCACTTTTTCCTGCTCTTCCCTCAGTCCTTTCCTCACAGAATGCTCTTCTCTCCATATTTACTACAGCATGCCAAATCCACCTTTGCCAACTGAGTTCTCTGACACTGCTGGCGTCTATTGTTTCCCAGATTCCTGAGGCTGACCATCTCACAAGTGATGCATATCCTGTGTAAATGGTTGACTTCATGGGGCCCAGTGTATGATACATTTGGGATACAAGCAAGCAAGTTTATTACGGTCATACACCCATACAATATTGTAAAAACTGCAAAAACGTTATACATGAGTAAGATGAATAAAATGGATAAAATAAAGATTGATTAGTTGTTAGACATAAAGACGTAAAACATAAGGTTGAGAATCTCTCAGTAAAATATCAAACTTGTTTTAAATGTTTGTATTGGGCAGCGTAGATGAATTTGGCCACCATCTCAGTTTGGGATCTATTTGAACCATTCAGAAGACAAATTATCAAACGTTCAAGGGATAGATTGGAATGTTTCGTTATTAGAGGGGTAATGTATTTATATCGTTCCTGTTGGCAGAAGGGGCAGACAAAGAAGACATGGGCGAGAGTTTCCAAAGCTCTCGTGTTACACGGGCAGAAGCATTGATCGTAGGGGATTCCGTGATATCTGCCATCCATTAGCGCCGAGGTCAGACAATTAAATCTAGCCTTTGAAAAGGCATATCGAAATTTGGGAGTTGTTAGGTGTTCGAGATATAAAGGGTATTTGAACGGATCTAGAGGCAATTTGTGTTGTAGGGGAGAGCAGGTTTTAAGGGCTGCTGCAATAGAGTTTTGACGGTCTATATCTTTGAGTCGGGTCCATATAGAGTGACTGACTGAATTGAAGTCTAATAGGGTTAGTTGTTCTAAGGAAAAGTCTAGTCGGGGGAGTTTGTCGTGGTAAGATTTCATCCACTGAGAAAGGTACGGATCTTCCCATAGAAATGTTAAATACACCGGGGGGGGGGAGTTATAGGAAAGTTTAATCCAATAGTTAAAGGCATGTGTCCAAGCTTGACATTCGATGGATGATACACATACTTCCAGTCTAAGGGCTGCATTCGGGACTGATCTTGGCATCCCAAAAATTTGTCTAAGAAAGATTGAAAGAACAGCCTCTATGTGGGGTTTATAGGCCAAGATCCATATAGGGGCACCAAATAATAGTTGGGGGATAATCTTAGATTGAAATACTTGTATTGCTGCAGGGATATATTGCCCGCCTTTGGTGTAAAAATATCGTAGGATGTTCTTGATCGTAGTACGAGCAGTCCTCACCGCCCCATGAATATGTGGGGCCCAGGAAAGGGTAGAATGAAACAGAATACCTAAATATTTGTAGGAGAAGACTTGAGCAATTGATTACCCATTAATTGTCCACTCATAAAGTTTACGGCGCTTTGAGAAAGCTACAATTTTAGTTTTGTTGAAATTAATAGTTAGGTGGTTCCCCATACAGTAGGACATGAAGGCTCTCATTAGGCGTTTAAGGCCTACTTTAGAGTAAGATAGAAGGGCTGCGTCGTCCGCATAAAGCAGGACAGGGCATCTGTGCTGACCGATTTTAGGTGAGTGAAAATGTGGAGAAAGACAGTTGGATCTTAGATCATTCAGAAATAGATTAAAGAGGAGGGGAGCCAGTACACAGCCCTGCCTAACCCCTTTCGTTGTGAGGATGGTATTGGTCAGGTCCCCGTCTCGGCCACAACGGACCCTAATGGAAGTATTCAGATGTAGGTTGTAGATAAGAAGTAATAGTCTTTTCTCTATTGTAGTTTTTGCCATTTTTGTCCATAGGATTTCCCTGGAGATGGAATCAAAGGCGGATTTGAGATCTACAAAAGCTGTGAATAATCCGCTTCCCACCTGATTCCTGTATTTTTCTGCTAGATGATATAAAACAGTACAGTGATCTAAGACAGAGCGACCACGTCTAAATCCTGCTTGTTCCCATCCTAAAATATTCTCATCCTCTATCCAGGAAGAGAGTTTGCTTTTCAAGTAACTAGCATATAATTTCCCTGTTACTGAGAGGAGACTGATTGGACGGTAGTTGTTAGGGTCGTCTCTGAGGCCTTTTTTATAGATAGGGATGATTATGGCTTCCCTCCAAGCTTGAGGAATTAGGCCAGTATTATTGATAAAGGTAAATAAATTAGCCATGATAGGGGCCCACCATTCACAATAGTTCTTCAATAGCTCAGGGGATATATTGTCGATGCCTGGTGCCTTTGCAGATTTTAATTTAAGAATTAATTCAATTATTTCTTCCTGAGAGACAGGGGGTCATGATGGTATGCTGGAGAGATCAAAGGTAAAAGGATAATATGGAAAGGAGTGGGAGGTATCTTGTTGAGTAATTGTATAATATTGTTCCCATATGTGGGCAGGGATATTACATGGAGCAGTATTGGAAGGACTCATTAGACCCGAAATGATAGACCAGAAACCTTTAGAATTTTTGGACTTGGAGGCCAGCACTAAGGATTTCCAGCCCTCCAGTTGTGTTTGTCACTTTTTTATGGCTATTATTGTCTTATAGTTCTTTCTAGCCGTATAATATTCGGGGGGGAGGTTGCTAACGTTACATCGTCGGTAACATATATATACCTGTTTTAGTTCCCTCTTGGCAATTCTGCACTCTTGATCGAACCACTTAGGAAGGCCAGCTCTTAAGTAAGCCCTGTTGTTATTCGAGTTGGAAACTAGAAGCGGATTTAGGATCTCTATCAAGAATTCGTAAGTGGATAGGGCTAGTGGGTTATTAGAGGTGTTTCCTAAGTGCTGGTGAATAGATTTAACAGAAGGTAACGCAATAAAAGCAGCTATCTTAGAGGCTATTTGAGGGGACCAGTTTATTCATTTGTATGTGTGTTGGGCTGGATTAGTTCCCAGTTGGTGCTTCATCAATAGTCTAGTTTTCTCATTTAACTGGATTGAGAAAGTTAACGGAAGGTGATCACTGTCCAGTCTCAGGCCCACAGAAAAATTAACTACAGCATTTAATAGATGATGAGGGATTATGGCGTAATCGATGACACTGCCACCTCTGCTGGAGATGAAAGTATATTCGGCGCAAACGTCCCATGGTTTTAGACCATTAAGAATGTTAAGATTGCGACTTCCAGTTAAGCATGTTAAACATATACCAGGGTAATTCACCTTATGATCTTTAGAAGCCCTGTCGGGTAAATGAGCAAATTGTTCATTGTCCTCCCCACCCCACAGTTTCGAAGCCATAAGGGTGTCATTATTGGGGCCCATTCTGGCGTTGAAATCTCCCGTTATGATTAAAAAGGCTTTGGGATATCTTGCCTCCAACTTTGTTATATAAGCCTCTAATTCGTCCCATTTTTTATCCATTTCAGCCCTTGTGGTTAATGGAGGAATGTAAACATTAATTAGAAGCAAATCTAAAGTTTGCAAGGACATCAAAAGAGACACGGCAACATTCTTACATGGACAGACGTTTTCCAGGTGTGCATACATAATTTCAGCTTGTGGAAGCCATGGCAGCAATGGAATTACTTGTGTTTCTGGTCCATTTGCACAACTCAGTTCCTCAGGATTCCCACAACTATGGCGGAAGTAGTTTAATAGTGAATCCACCCTTGATAAAGCTAATCCTAGACAATGGATTCACACACCTTTATTGGAAAAATAGACTGCGTTCAAAACAATTCCGACTTATGGTGACCCTTTGAATAGGGTTTTCATGGTAAGCAGTATTTAGAGGGGGTTTACCATTGCCTCCCTCTGAGGCTGAGGGGCAGTGACTGGCCCAAGGTCAAGCAGTGAGCTTTATGGCTGTGTGGGGATTCAAACCCTGGTCTCCCAGGTTGTAGTCCAACACTCTTAACCACTATGCCACACTGGCTGTCCTCACACCTTTATTAGTTATACCAAATATTCTTAGGGACAGAGAAAGCTACCTTATGCTAGGTAAATGTATTTCCCCATCTGACCCAGTACTGTCTACACTGACAGGCAGACTCTCTAGGATCTCAGGCAGATGCCTTTCACTTCACTCATTACTAGATATTTTTTTAACTGGAGATGCCAAGGATGTTAATATATCCCATAAGCAAAGGAAAACGTTAGAGCAGGTATGGGGGACCTGTGGCCTTCCTGATGTTGTTGGACTCCAATTCCGATCAGCCCCGGGAAGCATGATCAATGGTCAAAGCTGATAGAAGTTAGGGTCTAACAACAACTAGAGGGCCACAGGTGTCCCACTGCTGTTTTAGAGGAATATATTGAAAAAACTGTATCAAATCTGAATATGGATTAATAATAAGGTTTTAAAATAATCTAGTAAAAAAGCTGCTTGCATTCTTACAATGCAAAATAACCTTAAGTTCCACAAGCAATTTCTTCAATCCTCCATGACTTGACCCTGGAAGCTTTTGCATAGCCTCTCCTTTTTTATTCAATATTTCAATTCTTAGTGCACCTATAAAAAAAAAAGTAGAGAGACCAAAATGCATTAAGTATATCTAAGATCCATTTTTTCTACTTGTCTGTTATCCAATCATTGTAAATAAAATTTAAATCAAACTATGGATTGGGTTCACAAAAAAAGCCCACAGAAGTAAATTGGACCATTGGTCTCACCTGAAGGGTGATTTTCCTATGAGTATGGCCATCACAGCGGGTTATAGCTCCACCTATCATGCGAAGGCAAGAATGTTTTTGAAGTCAAGACTAGGGGCGTCAGGCCCCTCCCACTCTCCAGTTCATTCGCAGCGAGTCTAAGGAGAAATATCTAAAAATACAAGAACAAGGCCAACAGGCCTGCCAGCAGGAAAATAACACAATAGTAACATGCATAATAACATGACTCCAACATAGCGATATAACAGAACTAGAAGTCTTGACTTCACTCTTAAATTTAAATATAATAGCGTAACAGTAATATATAACACATTAGAAAATATCTAGTCATCCTCCAACTGGGAGGGTCGTGATGGCCGTACTCATAGGAAAATCACCCTTCAGGTGAGACCAATGGTCCATTTTCCATATGAGTCCGGCCATCACAGCGGGATGTACCAAAGCAGCCCATAATAGGGAGGGACCACCCACATGCTAATCCTCATTAAGAACCTGTTGCAACACTCGTCTGCCAAAAGAGGCGTCAGCAGAGGCATAGCGATCTATTTTATAATGCCTTATAAATGAGTGAGGGGTAGACCAAACGGCAGCCCTGCAAATATCAGCAACAGGAGCGTTGGTAGCAAAAGCAGCTGTAGTAGCCGCTGACCTGGTTGAATGAGCAGTTATGCTAGCTGGCACTGGAAGCTTAAGAGATTCATAAGCTAAGGCAATACATGCCCGCAACCAGCGGGATAAGGTGGAATTAGCTACTTTATGCCCCATAAAACGTGGGTTAAAGGATACAAATAGAGACTCAGATCGTTGTATATCCTGGGTCCTAGACAGGTAGATCTTGAGAGCCCTCCGAACATCCAACGAATGCCAAGCCTTCTCAAGAGGGTGGGTAGGATTTGGGCAAAAGGTAGGAAAAACAATGTCCTGGTTGCAATGGAAAACTGAATCGACCTTGGGACGGAAGGAGGGATCAGTCTTCAGTACAACAGAGTCCTTATGGAAGACACAGAGATGGCAAGCAGAAGACAACGCGCCCAGTTCCGAAACTCTTCTCGCAGAGGTGATTGCGATCAGGAACAAGACCTTGAAGGACAGCAGACGTAGAAACACAGTCCTGATGGGTTCAAACGGAGGGTGTTGCAAAGACTGCAGAACCTTCGACAGACTCCATGAGGGAAACCGATGGGCAACAGCTGGAGATTGTAGGGCGACTCCCCTCAGAAAGCGTTTGATGAACGGATGTGAGGCAATAGTCGCACCAGAAGAAGACACTGATAAAATAGATGACAAAGTCGAGGCATGTCGACGTAATGTGTTGGGTCTGAGTCCCATCATAAAGCCGCTATGGAGATATTGTAGCACCTGCTGCATGGTGGCCTGGGATGGATCGTGATGGTGGGACTGGCACCACTTGGAAAAAGCCACCCAAGTATGTTGATAAATACGAGTGGTAGATGGTCTTCTCGAGGCCAAAATAATATCAATAACAGCGTCAGACAGGCCAGCTGACCTCAAATGTCCCCGTTCAAAAGCCACGCTGTTAGATTGAGCCAAGTGGGGTCCTGATGCCACACCGGGCCCTGGGACAGAAGATCTGGCCTGACTGGAAGTGTCCAAGAATCCGTCAATGACATTGCAAGAAGATCCGAAAACCACGGTCGACGTGGCAAATATGGTGCTATCAGAACCAGTTGTGCCCTCTCGCATTTTCCATTTTCCCTATGAGTCCGGCCATCACAGCGGGATGTACCACAGCAGCCCATACAGGGAGGGACCACCCATGTGTTAATCCTTATAAGAACCTGTTGCAACACTCGTCTGCCGAAAGAAGCGTCAGCTGAGGCATAACGATCAATTGTATAATGCCTTATAAACGAGTGTGGGGTAGACCAAACTGCAGCCCTACAAATATCGGCAACAGGAGCATTAGTGGCAAAAGCAACCGAAGTGGCAGCTGACCTGGTAGAATGAGCCATTAGACTAGCTGGAACTGACAGCTTCAGGGACTCATATGCTAAAGTAATGCATGCCCTTAACCAACGAGATAAGGTAGAATTGGATACTTTATGCCCCATAGACCTTGGATGAAAGGATACAAACAGAGACTCCGTTCTTCGAATCTCTTGGGTCCTAGACAGGTATGTCTTGAGAGCCCTCCGAACATCCAACGAATGCCAAGCCTTCTCGAGCGGATGGGTAGGATTCGGGCAAAAGGAAGGTAAAACAATGTCCTGGTTGCAATGAAAAACTGAATCGACCTTGGGACGGAAGGAAGGATCAGTCTTCAGCACAACAGAGTCCTTATGGAAGACGCAGAGGTGTTGAGCAGAAGACAATGCGCCCAACTCCGAAACGCGTCTGGCAGATGTGATTGCGATCAGAAACAAGACCTTGAAGGACAGCATACGTAGGGGCACAGACCTGATGGGTTCAAACGGAGGGCGTTGCAAAGCCTGCAGAACCTTCGGCAAACTCCATGAAGGGAACCGATGGACAACAGGCGGAGAGCGTAGGGCGACTCCCCTCAAAAAGCGTTTGATGAATGGATGTGAGGAAATATGATCTCCAGGAAAGGACACTGAGAGAATGGACGACAGAGTGGACGCATGTCGACGTAGAGTGTTGGGTCGAAGTCCCATCATAAAGCCGCTATGAAGAAATTGCAGCACCTGATGCACAGTGGCTTGGGATGGATCATGGTGGTGGGACTGACACCACTTGGAGAAAGCCACCCAGGTATGTTGATAAATACGAGTGGTAGATGGTCTTCTCGAGGCCAAAATAATATCAATCACTGCGTCAGACAGTCCAGCTGACCTCAAATGTCCCCGTTCAAACGCCACGCTGTTAGATTGAGCCAAGTAGGGTCCTGATGCAGTACTGGACCCTGGGATAGAAGGTCTGGCCTGACTGGAAGTGTCCAAGGATCCATCATTGACATTGCCAGAAGATCTGAAAACTACGGTCAGCGTGGCCAAAATGGTGCTATCAGAACCAGCTGTGCCCTCTCGGTTCGCACCTTCCTCAAGGTTTTGGCTAACAATGGTATTGGAGGGAAGGCATACAAAAGACCGTCTGGCCACTGTGTTGACAGAGCATCCACTGCTTCCGCTGTTGTGTCTAGATATCGGGCAAAATACCAGGGAAGCTGGCAATTGCGGCTGGAAGCAAACAGGTCGATGGAGAAGTTGCCGAACCGACACTGGAGACGCTGGAAAATGGTTGGATGGAGTTTCCATTCTCCCGGAAAGACCTGTTGTCTGCTGAGCCAGTCTGCAGTCACATTCCAGATTCCTCTGAGATGTTCTGCTTTCAGGGATTGTAGATGATGTTCTGCCCAGCCAAAGATGAGGAAAGTGAGGTCCTGCAGAGGATGGGACCTGGTGCCCGCCTGTCTGTTCAAATGTGATTTTACATATATGTTGTCCGTTCGAATGAGGACATGGTCCAAAGGGAACAGAGACTGAAAATGAAGTAGGGCCAAGTGGACAGCCTTTAGCTCCAGCCAATTGATGCTCTGAGTCTGCTCTGCCGTGGACCAGACCCCCTGAACATACTGGAAGTTGCAGTGGGCTCCCCAGCCGATGAGACTGGCATCTGTAGTGACAACAGTCCTGCGGGGTTCTCTGAAAGGAGTGCCCTTGGAAAGATGTTGGACCCTTGTCCACCAGCGGAATGAAAGGCGGAGTGCTGAGTTTAAGGGGATTGCTCGATGGTTTGAGCTGGCAATGTCGTGTTGGAATGGCAGCAAGGCCCACTGGAGGTGGCGAGTATGAGCTTGAGCCCATGGCACGATCTGGATAGTAGAGATGAGCATTCCGAGCGCCCTGGCTAGGAGCATGACGTCTGCGAAGGATTTGTGCATCAGAGATCTTGCGATGTCTGTGATAGCAGTTATGCGATCTGATGATAGGAACACCGTCGCTTGGTGGGTGTCCAACATTGCACCCAGATGCTGTAGACGTTGCGTTGGTTGTAGATGGCTTTTGTCGAAGTTGACTAGCCAACCGTGGGCCTGCAAGACATTGAGAGTGAGCGTTACATGACGATGAGCCAGCTGCTTCGAACTTGCCCGTATTAAAAGATAATCCAGATATGGGTAGAGATGGACCCCCTGAATCCAGAGATAAGCCACTAAGATGAGTAGCACTTTGGTAAATACTCTAGGAGCAGAGGAGAGGCCGAACGGCATCGCTCTGTATTGAAAGTGCTGGTGGCCAAAGGCAAACCAAAGGAACTTTCTGTGGGCTATGCAAATGGGCAAATGGAGATACGCTTCCTTTAGGTCGATAGAAGCCAGGAAGTCTCCTTCTTGCAGACTTTCTGTAATGGAGTGGAGGGATTCCATTTTGAACCTGCGATATGTTACAAAACGGTTGACAAACTTGAGGTCCAATACTGCCCTCCATGATAAATCTCGTTTGGGCACAGCAAATAGGAGGGAGTAGACACCTTCCGACCTCTCTGCAGTGGGGACTGGCTCTATCGCCGCTATGTCCAAGAGGTGCTGTATAGCTGTCTGCATGATGCAGTGCCTGTCTGGTGCCCTGGGACAAGGGGAGGGATGAAACTTGTCTGGGGGTATTGCCCAAAACTCAATTGAATATCCATAACTAAACAGATCTCTGATCCAGGAGACCTGAGTCAGGCGTAGCCACTGTCCGCCAAACAGAAGCAGTCTGCCCCCAACTGGTATTGCCTTAGAACTGTCTGCGCTGGCGAGACCCTCCCCTGAATGAGGACGTTGAAGATCCTCTGCGGCCCTGGTACTGACCTCTACCCTGGAAGCGTCTATTCCAGCCTCCTCTGGAGGAGTGGAAATCATATGTAGGGAACTCGCGGCCTCGTCCCCCAGGCCACGTTCCTCGAAAGGGCTGAGATGTGCGGTATGAAGCGAAACGCCTAAAAGGTCTGCGCTCCATGTTTTTGACGGTGGCCAAGACGGGCTTTCGAGTGTCCTTAGGGTCAACAAGCACCGCTTTTAGTGCTTCCTCGCCAAAAAGTAATGACCCGGCATAAGGTGCCCGTGATAGATTAACTCTGGCAGTAGGGTCGGCCTGCCAGTGACGAAGCCAGAGGGTCCGTCGGGCCACGACTTGAGATGCCATTGCGCGTGCTGCTAGTTGATTCGCGTCCAAGGTGGCGTCGGCCACGAAGGCAGCTGTTTTGTGCAGTTTTATAAGCGATCTGTGCATTGAAACAGGATCTGGATTGGGATCCTCGATGAGGTCATCCAACCACATCATCGCTGCCCTGGCGAAGATAGAGGCTGAGGTTGATGCACGCATAGAAAAGGCGGTGGCCTCATGAGTTTTGCGTAGTGCAAAGTCCAGTCTCCGCTCAGTAGCATCCTTTAAATGAGATTCTCCTTCCCTTGGCAAGAGGGATCTGGAAACTAAGCTAGAAATAGGCTTGTCTATGCCAGGGACGGCCAGTTTGGTAGCAAAGTCCGAGGCCAAAGCATAAAGTCTGTCCGCAGTTACTAAATCGGCGTGCTTGTAGGGGGTGAGCCCATTCGCCTTTGGCCAGTTTGGCGATGGGGTCTGGCACGGGAAGGTAGTGTTCAGCTGGGGTGGGGGATTTCAAAACCCTAAGACAGGAGTGGAAGAAGCAGTTGGAGTGGATTGAAGGCCAAGGGTGTTCAACACTCTGCGCGCCAGAGGCTGGTAGTCTGAGGCGTCGAAGAGGCGATAGGATGTGTCCTGCTCATGCTCAGAATGGTCACTCCATTCATCTCCTTCATCTTGCAGCGCGAATGCGGACTCCTCCTCACCAAAGGCGTCATCAACGAACCTGCCCCTGGCAATGTCCAACGGGTCAGGGGAACCAGATGGGTTTGACTCACTGTGTACAAATTGGTCCCGGCTGTGGTGAGGGATAGCAGGAAGTTGTGAGGGTGGCTGTCTCTGGGTAAAAAACGAGAGCATGCCTTGGAGTTGTGAGATAAACTCCTGGGACAGTTGCAGGCCTGGAACTGTGGACGGTTGCTCTTGGGCAGGCGGAATGGGCGGCCCCACAGGTAGTGTAGAAGAGTAAGCCCCAGGTGGGATGACCGTTGGCTGCTCAGGAAAGCCTGGAAAATCCTCCTCGTCAGAGGAGGCAGCAGGAGACCGAAAAAGGGTAGTTAGCTGTGCAGGGGTTGACCCCTGAGGAGTCGGAACAGAGACATAGCGAGGCCGTTTGGCAGTGCTGTAGCCAGAGAGGTGCTTTGTTTTGGCAACCGCTTTCGTATGCTTATGTCTGACCGCCTTAGGTGGTTAAGGCTTGGTCGCCTGGCTTGTCTCTGTATGATGTTTTGGCATGGGCGCCTGGGTTGTCTCCGGCTGTTCTGCCATCATATATATATTAGGGTAGCTGTACACGGCACACGACTGGGGCAGAATGCACAGACCCAAAGAGGCTCAGTACACGGCACATGACTGGGGCAGAATGCACTGGCAGATGGCTAAGTACACTGCCACGATGGGGCAGAATGTACACTATGAACAGGCTTAGAACAGGCTCAGTACACGGCACACGACTGGGGCAGAATGCACTGGCAGATGGCTAAGTACACTGCCACGATGGGGCAGAATGTACACTATGAACAGGCTTAGAACAGGCTCAGTACACGGCACACGACTGGGGCAGAATGCACTGGCAGATGGCTGAGAACACTGACACGATGGGGCAGAATGTACACTATGAATAGTCTTAGAGATATTTGCCCAGCTTTGCACAGTATCAATAGCTTTGTCACATAGCCTCGGGTGGGGAAATAGCTTTGTGTGTTATCAAGAGTCTGTGTACACAGTCAAGTAGGCAGAGTGCACAGTTAAGGCAGCTTGGTGAAGAATCAACAGCCTGGACGTTTGCGATAATGCAGTGGATAACAACGTTGCAAGACGCAGCAGCAGTAGCCGAGGCAGTAGATCAAGCTGTGAGGACTGATGAAGAAGCTTGGCTCGGCCAGCTACAGGCCCGGTAATATAATAACCCCCCCCTTTGGTACTATAACTGACTAGACAACAGAAAAGGGAAGGGAGTGAACACAAAATGGCGCCCGCAAAAAGGGCGGGAAAATAAACCAATCAGAATAGCTGGGGACGGGTAAAGGAGCAATGGCGGCACTTTAATAAAAGAGCCTCAGAGGCAAACTCTGTGGCCGGGCGGCACAGCAAACGTAGGGAAAAATGAGCCGCCGCCGCCAGCTCCAAAGGCAGTCGCGGTAATCCCAAAAAGCCTGTGATGGGACCGAGAGCAGCAGCCGCAAGCTCTCAGTTAAAGCCAGGTGGCTTGCTGAGGGAGGGAGAACCGCATCCGCGGTCTCCCGTATCGTTACTGAGCCTCCGAAGTTCAAAGGAATCCGCTGACACGGGCTCAAGCAAGCCGAAAACGGCCCAAAGAAAGTGGAACGACCAGGCAGCCGCGATCGCAAGCTACTGATTAGAACTGCGACCGCCGCCTGAAAACAAAGGGAGCCGCAGCCGTGGTCTCCCTGAGAGCCGTTAGTCAATTACAGGGGAAACAGACAAAAGGAGCCGCAGCCGCAGTCTACCTGAGGGTCATTAGATAATTTACTGGTAGGAAACGAGGTAAGGGGAAGAAACCCCGAACGAAAATCCCCAGGAAGGTGAAGGAGCCGCTGCCGCGGTCTCTCTGAGAGCTGTTAGGCAATTCACTGGGAAGGAACGAAGTAAGGGGAAAAAAAACCCGAACGAAAATCCCCAGGAAGGAACAAATACGAGGGAATAGAAAACAGTTGAGACAGAACAGAGGGAAGGTACAGACTAGACACACAAACCTCCCTCTCTGTCACAAAAATACAGAAAAACTTATCCTAAAGCTACGCTGTCAAGAATTACAAACTTGTTCGGTACGAAGGCAAGAATGAACTGGAGAGTGGGAGGGGCCTGACGCCCCTAGTCTTGACTTCAAAAACATTCTTGCCTTCGCACGATAGGTGGAGCTATAACCCGCTGTGATGGCCAGACTCATATGGAAAATGGTGGAAGGTGACATTTGCATCTCCTCCTCCCTTTAGTATCCTTCCCCAAAGACTCTCCTGAAAGTCAGGGAACCTTTTTGAGTGGGGTGGACTCTGCTGCAGGGGGAGTCCTGAAAATCAGACAAAGGCACCTTTCATGAGTGGGAGTTCCATTCATGGAAGATGCCTCCACCTGATCTTTGATGAACCCCTACTTCTCCTTCAGTGTCCTGTGTGATAGCTCATACTATTCAGGAAGGTCTCCAACCAGCAGGAGAGGTTTTTCAGGGGGCATGACAGATTGCTAAGGGGAGGAATGTCACTTTCCATTAGTTTCCTTCCTTAGACTTTCCTCTGGATACAACCTATACCTGGAATGAACACATACCTATGGTAGCTCCTGCAAGCTTAGTTTCATTTGGTAATAATTCATCTCCTTCAGGCCACGTTACTGATAATCTATCAGGAAGCCTAATTAAAAAAAAGAATTTGTGATTATTTACATTTTCTAGCCATACAAACTTTAATCAATTAAATCAGTTAGATTAATTAATTTTAAATTTTTTATCAACTAAAAATAGAGACTCTCTTTTAAAATCTATCAGCCCTCAGAGTTTTGAACAAACAAGTTAGTTTTTCATTTGCTCAGATAAACTTACTTGGACATTTCCTCTTCAATGTATTTCTTCACTGCTTTGTCGGACACTGAACGATCAAGTTTGCTTATTGGAATAACCTTTGTTTCATCATACAGTTCTTGGGGTTCCTGAAAAGTTAAGCTGTTGTTTGTAATTGCAGAACAATTCCAATGAGGGCAGAAGATGGAGAATCTGTGCCCCTAGAACCAAATTCAAGCTCTCCTGATCTTATAATGGCCAGGGCTGGAGGGGTGTGTGTGTGTGGGGTAACTGGAGGAAACAAAGTATGCCAGCTCCCTGTCAGGGAAATGGGAACATTTTGGATCCAGACAGCCCAAAGCTTCCCCCGATCTGTCTTGACCACGCCTCCTTTAAAAGAACATCTACAGGATCTGATCTAAGAGGAAAATGGGTTAAAAGAACTGAGAGCTATAATTAGAGGGGTTAATTAAGTCTTATTATCAATAAAACATAAAATGGGTAAAGTGCAGCTATCTTTTCTCCAATACCTCCCAGTGAGACATATAATAATCTAACCAATAAGAAGCTATGACTCATTTAGAGATTTGTACAAGTTTTGAACTATTGAACTCAGCAGTTAATCAGTCCCGTGGAAAGTCAGATATACAAAATACTAATGGAATTTGAACCACCCTGGTATTGCTATCAAGTATGATGGGAAGCTGATATCCACATTCAAATACTGATACATAAATGGCATTGGATCTGAAGGAATGTTCCACATCTTACACGATGTGCGAATGTGAAATAAAATTTTACAAGTTTTTGACAAGTTGTTATCTGACTCCTGCTAGACTGAATAAAATATATCCAAGGGCTAGTGTTCAATACTGGAGATGGGAATTCGTAATGCAAATATATTTTTGTCATGTGGACATGCCCAACTATCAGGACATTTTAGGAACCTGTACAGACAGAAATTCTGGGTCATGATCTCCCAAGACACCCTAGGGTAACAATATTTGAATATCTCAAGAGCATTATACTTAAAGACTGGGAAAGTTTATCTATTAATGGTGGCCAAAATGATGATCTGTCAAAAATGGAACAATTGTGTGCCACTCTCTCTCGATTCCTGGTTAGTTAAAAGTTGGGAAACACTGTATATGGTAAAACTGGCTAACTTTGTTAGTTACAAATGGGCTGACTATAAGACAGTAAAGTTCACTGAAAAAATGGAGTGTAAAGTACAGGATCAAATTAATCCATATTCTTTACTTATAAACAAATGGTTGAAGTGGCTACACTATAATAAAGCATAATATAACATAATCAACTGTAAATTTTGAGTAAATGAATATATTTTTCTCAATTCTCTTTGTACCCATAAAGTAGACCAATCAAAGTATTCTGAACTATTCACATAAATTTGTATGTGGTTTTGTAAATTTATGTATCTGTCTATGATATTTACAATCTATTTATTACAGTATCATATACCCTGATCCCTCCCTGCAAAAATGCAATAAAATGTACTGTAGAGAATGCACATTTATCTAGCATCAATGCAAACCATTCCTCCTTGTAATTAATAGAGTTCTTGAGAAGATATGCAAGTAAAATAGCAATGTACGTAATGCCATTTCTGACTGTTTACCACTCCAACTGTTAAATTAGCTTACAATTTAAAATAGGTGAGTCAATTAAAAAAAGTTAAGTGATAATTGAATGGAGCAGAAGATTTTTTAAAATTAGATTTTTTACACTTGTATATACAATAGATGGCAAGCATCATCTAAAAAGAGCATTTCTTCTTTTCTCTCAAATAGGAGAGAACAGAGTGTTTCCTTAATTATGAGTTCTATGTCTATCTATTCTCTATATAGTGATCCAGAAAATGCTCCCATTATCTGGACTTTCATTTTTGCAAGGAGACATACATGGGTAGAAATAATAGACATAGACTATATTCCACATATATTGTACATGTATTTAATCCTACATGTACAGCCCACTTTACAAACATGAAATCCAAGCCACCTGAGAGTCAAATATGGCACATTGCTTGATCCTGATCCTCCACCACATATAAGGCTTGAACATCTGCATAGAGCAGGAGTGACTCACCTGCTGGAGCAGAGCTACAGCAGTAGCATCCTGGCAGTGGAGGAACAAGGTTAGAGCTGTGTAGATGCATTGGCGGGAGGGTCAGATTGGTTCTGCCAGTGTGTCTGCACAGCCCTGACCTCAATTCTGCCTCATCCTCCCCGATACACAGCAGTGACTCTGCCCCACCAGACGAGCCACTCCTGGCACAGAGGCTATGATCTGAACTTCCAGATTAAAAAAAAATTGACACTACTTAGCTGAAATAATTTTCAGTTGCATATTGTTACTTATGCTTAGAAGCTGCCATGACATTGTGATCCTGATATACTTATCTACAAATCTGAAAATGGTTACATCTAATTAAATCATTCGATCAATTTAAAATGTTAATTACTCACTTACCAAAGCTATCTGAACTTCTCCTCCAGTAGCATACACATCACCATCATGATCTCCATACAGAAAAAAATTTCTGATGCTGCCATGGAGTACTGGATGTGTTTTAATTGTTTTTACCTAACACATAAGCAACAGTTCAATATTTATTGTAATGCACTCTTTATAGATTTAATTTAATCCTAGAAATAATATTCAGTAGATCTATTCAACATGGCTAGAACAAACACTTTTTAAGTTAATGAAGTTAAAGAAACTAGACAATGTCCAAAATCTCACACAGTAACAGTTCAGATTAAACAGGCTAATACCAAGTAAATAACAAGTCTGAGGAGGAGAGAGCAATTGGGAATTTACACACAAGTGCTCTGAACTAAAAACAAGAAACAGATTGTGGAGAGGTGTATGTGTCAAATGGACAAAGACCTGCCTGCAATTCCTGTTTTCAGCTACAAGAGGGCAGCATAATCCACCATGCCATGTGTTCACCACCTCTGGAGAAAAGTGTTTGGGAAAAGAATTCCCTGCATGCAAATACAATTTGGCTCTTAAAAGCTCTTCCCCAGGTAATAACTCACTGCATAGTTAAATATTAAGATCACATTCTATCAGAAGACTCTTTTTTGTTCACCAGGTTATAAACAGAAAATGCTTGGGAATTTCCAGGTTTATTCCAAGGACATAGAGCAGTGTTTCCCAAACTTTCAACATGTGCGTACCCCTTTTGAGACACTGATTTTACCGGAGTACCCAACTTTCACAAAAATAATTGGGAGAGGAGTAAGGTATTATAACACATTCGTAATTCCTATAATTTTATATGAAATGTTTGTAAAAAAATAAATACAAAGTAAGTAATAAACATTTTAATAATAGAAATAATATTTATATAACAAAAATATATATTCAAAAATATAGAAATAATTCATATACCAATAATTAAAATAACTATTATTCAAACAAAAAAAAACCATTCTGGAAATAAAGAGTAATACTTTTTTGGTATTAAAGTCAATACAAAACAACTGTTTAATGGGAGGGATGGAACTGCTTGTGACCAGATATTAGTGCGGCAATATCCGGTTCCATATTTGTGATCTTAAGACGAAGATGGGGCTCCACATCAATAATTTGGGATGGGAGCTGTAGTTTAAAATAACTTTTCCAAGCTCTGGCTAAAAGCTGCTATACAGATCGGTTAAAAAACAGATTAAACAGTCGCGGGGGGCTGACATTTTGGTGTATATCTCGGGAACCAGACGATCTAGAAACTTAGTTGTTTTTTTAAATTGAAGCTGAGAGTCTGGAGATTAAGGTAAGTTAGCTGGAGACCCAGAGGGGACCCCCCAAAACCGGAAAGTCCAGCCAAAAATCATGCAGCATGCAGCGGGTTTACAGAGGCAGCACTTGCCTGGGCTGGAGGTTTGAATCTCCTGCTCTTTAGCAGCAGAGCGGTTTTTTCCCCCATCCTGCCTGGGAAGCCACTCAGGCACGCAGACCAAGAGCAGGCATGGGATTCAAACCTCCCGCCTAAAATTCACAGCTGATGAGTGGGCAGGCCAGGCAGGATGGGGGGGGGAAACTGCTCTGCAGCCAAAGAGCAGGAGATTCCCCAAGAGGGAAGTAGCTGGCGAGATGGCCGCTGCAGGGCTGAAGACAGAGAAAAAAACCCACTTCCCCGCTTCCCGGTGTGAACATTTTTGTAGTCAAGCATACGCATAAATATCTTTGTGGCGCCATCTGTCTGTAGAAGCGTTTTTTGGTGGCCAAAGTCATTGCGAGGGAGTCCGAGTCTTATGAGAAACTTGAGGGGTGCACGAAAAGACAAGGAATGCATTGAGAGCAAAAGAGACTACGGGTTGAATAACATCGGGATAAACCACTGTTATTATATTGATCTTCCCTCACATGATTGTGTGAGAAACTGGAGAAATTACAAGAACTGTATTTTCTCTTAAAAGAATACACGCACATGCTTTTCGCCACTAAAACCCAATGATAAAGTACAAAAAAAACCATTCGGCCGCGTACCCCTTGAAACCCTTTCGTGTACCACCAGGGGTACGCGTACCACACTCTGGGAAACACTGACATAGAGTATCATCAGTAAAACCACTGTCAGCTGAGCTGGTGCAAAGGCACAGAATGTTTATGAAAGAAAGATGTTTGCTGTCTAGATTCTGTAGGGGAAGAAAAGCTGTTGCTTTGGCTGGGATTAACACCTCACACATATCCTAGGGAAAGGACCAGCTTTGTGCATCAGGTAAGGACTGGAAAAGAGATAAGGTGGCAGAAGGAAGAGGGAAAAGTAGAGTCAACTGAGCAACAAGAAGGATAGTAAACAAGATGTTAGAAAAAAGGGAGCAGTTTGACCTTATGCAATTTAAGTATTTTTTTTGTATTACTGTAGTTTTCAGAGTGGGCTGTATGCTGTGGGAATCAGGTCATAACCTAGAACCTGCAACTCGAGAAACAGAACCTCTGAGCTATGAATGCCCAGAGAGGTGCGGCGCCACCAGCCATGGCACCGATCGCAGTCAAGTCCCCCCTTGGGGTTATCTTCCTGTTATGGTGGCCAGAGTGACCAGTTCGCCACGATCCTTGCCCAGTGTGAATTATACATTTGCATACGCCAAGCCGAGTTTCCGACTGATGACACAAAGGTGGTGTTCATCATCAGTCTCTTGGAACAGCCACCCCGTACCTGATCAGAAACGACCGTTTTGGGCCAGTACACCGCTTTCGTTAGAGTCATGTCTGACATGTTCCATGATCCTCAACGGAAGGAGACGGTTGCCTGCCAGTTGGGAACTTTGAAACAAGGAAAAAGATCCATGGGAGTCTACACCAATGCATTCTGTGTTTTAGCCAGAGACTGACTACAACGACCCAGCTTTGATGTACTTTTACCGGAATGGACTTAGTTTGGAGGTGCTGGACGAATTGGCCCTCACCTCCCCACCGGGCACCTTGAGAGAGTTGATCCAGCTGTGTTTGCAAACAGACAGTCGGCTTGAAGGCCGTCAGTTGGAGCGTAGAGTGGAAACATCCCATTCCCAGGCACCGTTACCTCTCCCCCCATTCTCTACCCACCTACCTAGTGTGGGAACCTCGACCTCATCAGGGGAGGAGCCTATGCAAATTGGCGGGGCAAAACCATGCTTGTCAGAGGAAAGGGAGAAGCGCAGGAGGGGCTATGCCTATACTGTGCAAAAGGGGGACATCTGGCCTGAGGGTGCCCCCGCCAAGGCAGGAAAACTCCAAATCCCAGCTCTTGTAGAGGCCAAAGAGTTGGGAGGCAATGTGACAACCCGGCCTCCTCAGCAATTATTTTATTATGAAATTGTTTTTGTAATTGTTTGCTTTTGTTGTAAGCCACTTTGAGTACAGGTGTTGGTTTTTTTTGTAAGTCGCTTTGAGTTCCTTTTTGGAAAAAAGTGACTAACAAATATTATTAATAAAGAAATAAATAAAAAAAGGAAGTGCATCAACTGCCCCCTCATCGCCCTTACGACTGCGCCATCAACTTGATGCCAGGCACGTGCATTCCCTCCAGAAGGATCTAGTCCCTGTCAGAACCGGAGTTGGCAGCGCTGAGGGAATTTCTGGACACAAACCTGAAGAGGGGTTTCATTTGCCCCTCCCAGTCCCTGGCCAGGGCACCTTTGCTGTTTGTTAAGAAAAAGAGTGGGGAGCTACGTCCGTGTAATGACTACTGACTGCTGAATCAAATCACCACCCCCAACAGCTATCCCTTGCCGCTCATCAAGGAGATGTTGGAGCGACTGGGGTCAGCCAAAATCTATACCAAGCTAGACTTGAGGGGGGCTTACAACTTGGTGTGGATGAAGGAGGGAGATGAGTGGAAATCCGTGTTCAAGACGCACTATGGTCAGTTTGAGTATCTAGTTATGCCCTTCGAATTGTCCAATGCTCCAGGGGTCTTCCAAAATTTCATGAACGATAACTTGAGAGACTATGAGGATAATTTCATGATTGTGTATTTAGATGATATCCTGATTTATTTGGATTCCCCAGAGGAGCATAAAGAATATGTGCGAGCTGTGTTGCAGCATCTGCGGGAGCACCATCTCTATGCCAAGTTAGAGAAGTGTGGTTTTGATCTGACCACGCTGGACTTTTTGGGGTATCGCATTTTGCCAGCCGGTGTGGAGATGCAACTGGGCAAAATCCACTGCGTCCTCATATGGCAACCCCTCAAAACCAAGAAGGATCTACAGTGTTTCCTGAGCTTCGCCAATTACTCTGACCAGACAGCGCCTCTCATGGACTGTTTGAAGGGCCCAGGCCCCTTTCACTGAACTGAAGCCATGCAACAAGCCTTTGACGAACTGAAGCAATGGTTCACCTCGGAACCCATCTTGCAACACGCCGATCCCACGCCCCCCTTTG
Organism: Rhineura floridana; assembly: GCF_030035675.1. Lineage (NCBI taxonomy): Eukaryota > Metazoa > Chordata > Lepidosauria > Squamata > Rhineuridae > Rhineura > Rhineura floridana. The sequence goes on from NC_084480.1 coordinate 243,000,370, forward strand.
TGGTTGAGATGGATGAGAAGGACGTGGCCATTGGAGTGGTGCTTTTACAACCAGCGTAGAGAGAGGGAGGTCTGAGACCCTGCACCTACTTCTTGCGGAAGTTGACCAGTTCAGAACAAAATTACACCATGTGGGGAAAAAAATTCTGGCCATCTGGGATGCTTTTGAAACTTGGAGACACCATCTGGAAGGAGAGCACCATGAGACTGAGGTGTGCACTGATCATTGGAATTTGGAAAGCCTTCACACCGCCCACAAGCTCAATCAAAGACAGGTGTGCTGGGCCCAGTTCTTCGCCCGCTTTCACTCCAAAATCCACTACATTCCCCAAGCACAGAACAAGAGAGCAGATGCATTGTCCTGCAAGACAGAGTATCTGTAAAATCCAACCCCGAGGTTGCTGCAGTTCATTATACCACCAGAGAAGATGGTGGCTGGAGTGTGCCAGGACTCCTGGGTGTCTGATCTGCGGGTGATGCAAGAGCAGGATCCATTCGTCAAAGAGAAGCTGTCTGAATTAGCGACGCAGCCTCTCAAGGGTCAAGAGGACTTTACGCTGAAGAGGGGGTACTGTATCACAGAGACGTCATTTGTGTGCCCCACAGAGAGCCAAGATGCTGCATCAGTACTATGATTCCCCCACCGCTGGGCATTTTGGAGTCTTTAAGACTTTACAAGCAGTAACCAGGGAGTCTTGGTGGCCTCGGATGAAACGGGAAGTGGAGCACTACGTTTGGTCCTGCCCCACTTGCACCTGGGCCAAATATGCCACAGGGCGGCCGGTGGGGCTTCTAGAGCCACTCCCCATCCCTCAGGGCCCCTGGCAGATGGTCACCATGGACTTTGTCACCGATCTTTCTGCTTCACAAGGAAAGACAACCGTGTTAGTGGTGGTGGATGCTTTCACGAAGATGGCCCACTTCATTCCGTGCACAATACTCCCAAATGCACAACAGATGGCCCACTTGTACGTGCAGCATGTATACCGGTTGCACGGTCTGCCGGACAGTTTGGTCTCAGACCGAGGAACACAGTTTACATCTCAGTTCTGGAGTGCGATGTGGCAACTTTTATAGAGTGAACTGCGACTGCCATCTGCTCATCACCCGCAGACGGACGGGCAAACGGAAAGAGTGAATGCCATGTTAGAGCAATACCTGCACTGTTATGTCAACTACCAGCAAGATAATTGGATCTTCTTTTTGCCTCTGGAGAAGTTTGCCTATAACAATGCTGTGCACGTGACCACGCAACAAACCCCATTCTTTGCTAATCTAGGATACCACCCTCGGGCGTTTGCCGCCCCATGAGTCAATCCGGCCGTCCTGGTGGCAGAGGACTTTGTGCAAGAACTTCAGGCTATGCAGCAGCTTTTGAAGGAGGAACTAGCGCAAAAAAAAAGGAAGACTACAAGAGGGTTAAGGATCAACATCGTCAGGAGGGGGGACAGAGTGCGGCTGTACAAGCGTTACTTGCCAACACAGGGACATTGTCATAAATTAGAGGATTGTAGGGTGGGACCCTTTGAAGTGGAGGTGCAAATCAATCCAGTGGCCTTCCATCTGAAACTGCCTTCCACCTTCAAGATACACCCCATGTTTTATCGCTCCTTGCTGATTCAAGAACACCCCCCAGATCCTCACAGAGTGCCAGAGGAGCCGTTATCTCCTCTTATCATGGATGGCCAGGAGGAATATGAAGTGGAATGGATTATGGACTTGTGGAAGCACTGGGGAAAACTCCAGTATTTAATTCACTGGAAGGGCTACGATCCATCAGAATGCTCTTGGGAAGCTGCTGCTGATGTTCATGCTCCAGATTTGGTGAGGGAATTCCATGATGCCTACCTGGAAAAGCCCAAACCCAGGGCGTGGAGGGGAATAGTGCATGGAGGCGGGGATGATGTTGAGACCCAGCTACCCCAAGCGCATCAGGGAGAGTGGGCAGAGGAGGATGAGACTTCTGAGAGCTTTGACGGAGAGGGGAGCGTTAGATGCCCTCCAGTCTCCCTGGACAATCCCCTGGGTAATCTAGATCCCGCTCCATCTGAAGGCGCCTTGCCACCTGCAAGTGCTCCACCAGAGCCATTGGGGAGCAATCTTGGACGCGTCAGTGCAAACCCCCAGGACTCCCCACATTTCCCCGCCAACTTGCTCCTTGCCTCCTGAAGTTGAGCCGGCACCTAGCAAGCCTGTACTGTCCGATGAGCAGACGGAGGCTCGCCCTGCACAAGACGATGCAAGAAGCAGGATAGTCAGAGGGTGGAACCATACAGGAGTCAGAGATTATGAGCGAAGACCTTCCCTACTTAAGGCAGCGCCCCCTGGTTGAGGTGGTGAGTCAACTTACTCCACACACTGCAGAGAATGCTTAGCATAGTTAGCATCAGTAGCGACCCAGCCTAGTCATGTCTATGAAACGCACTGCTTTTGATGTAACTGTGACTCTAATAAAGCAAGAATTATTGCCAGTCTCGCCTCCATCTCCTGTGTCGGGCTCTGGGCAGGACAGCAATATATAAGAATTTGTATAATTGGGAATTTCGTCCATATTATACAGGATAAGGGAATACTACTATTTCCCAATAATGCTTGACCTAGCAATCATTCTTTTGAAAACATATAATTTTATTTATTTTCAACTTTTAATGTATCAAGACCAACATTACATCATCTTTTAAAAGTGTCACCAACAAGCAATTAACTTACCAGCTGCTCAGTTCTATATATCTTTCCATCCCACTCTATTGCCGAATATATAGCCCAGGGACTCTGCATACGTTTAGAGGTCAGCTCAGTGCGTGTAATTATTCCTTTGAAGAGCGTGAATTTTATCTGTTTGTCATATTTTTCATGGCAGTCCTTGAGCCACATTGCAAATTCTCTATCAATTTTCATTCTTTGCTCCTGTGAATAATTTTGTACATGCATTACAAATGTAGTTCAGCATTTATGATTGTTTCAAGGGTCATTCTTCTACAGGCCTCAATGTCAGTTAATTTTTTTTGCTTCAGTACATTTTAAGAGGGTTAGAGACTTACTTTTTTAAAAGAAAAAAGCTCACCTGTTGGCATGGGCCCTGATACAATTGCTCCAGCTGTCCCATTATAATCTGGCCACTGACTTGGCTAAGACTATCTGACAAACATCATAGTTGAACAGGAATTTCAGTCTGTGTTTTCCCACACCCCAAGTCATTATACCATACTGACTCTCAGGAATCATTTTATTTTTTAAAAGTTTGTTTTCAACGTGCTGCCTGCTGCAATTAGCTTTTAAATATTTGTTCTTATCAATAAATACACACAGCAGAACTAATATCCTAATATCAGGACCTGGCATTCTTGGGCAACTGTCAGTGTCCCAGTAGAACCCATTGCTGATATCTGCAACAGACTTCCTTTAACATTTCTTCTAGAACTCGCAAGCAGGTTGCTGCATTGCTTGGGCATCATGGGAAACTAGAAGGGTGGCCAGACCCAGCTGCCTAGCACTGCTACCATAACCAGGTAAGCCTTCCAGGGTCCACGGACAAAGCAAGGAAAGAGCCTACTAGAAGATACTTCACACAGAGCTCCCTTGAACGAGGAGCTGGCTCTGAGATTGTGATTGATAGCACATACCAAGCTTCCAAAATGCAACAAAAATCTAACAACGAAAGAAGCCAATGTTAAACTGTTATAAAATACAAAAAACTCACATCTAATGGTTTTCTTAATTTATTCATTTAATTTTGGCAAACAATTAATTTAAAGAAGCATTACCTGTCCATTGACGATTCTTGTAAAAAGTGTGTTTTTGTCTTTTAACTTTAATTCCAAATCCATGAAAGTCAGCTTGTTTGTGCTGACCTGAAATTTGTCATTTGTAAATAATGCACCGGAAATTCTGTTGTAACATTCAATCGGGGCAAGCCCTCTCTTCTTGGGAAGAGCACACCATTCAAAACTTAGGGGGGAAAGGCAACATTAGAAACTTTAAAAAATAATGATAGAAAAATATATAATTGTCATACTGGCATAATCTTACTCTTCCACAGTTGTGTATGGTATCAGCCTTCCATTCCAAAAACATTCAAAAATAGGCCTTTTCCCTCTCGCTCCCTTTTCTATTATATAGCATTCTTCATCGTCGTCATCTTTTAATCCTAAATTAAAAAATGAGTTTCAAATTATAGAGGAATGCGAAGAACACACCGTTCTCCAAAAAAGAACACTATAGTACATACTATTTACTGTTAAAGAATGATACTTAGAAAAAATATGTCTCTTTCCAGTTTTTTAAGACAGTAACATTATTAAGCCAGTATTTCTAATTGTTAATTAGTCATACAGTTCTCCCTCCCTCACATACCCAGCAAACTAGTAAAACTTTTTCAGTGCCGGTAAGTAAATTAACTTTGTATAGCCTAATCTCCAATGACCCAATAGGATTCATGGTTTTCTTTCATATCATAAAACACTGGCAACATGGATCACCCTATAAATTTCAACCAAATGTCTCAATCAACCTGCCAACACAGTGTTTGGTCATATCCTAGTAAGGTGTCAAGTGGTTACCAATATGCCAAGAATTGGCATTAGAGAGTGAACTGTTAGTTCTCACCTGAAAGGTGATTTTACTGGATGCCAGTCCATCACGTGGGTAGTAGTCTGTCATCTGGAGTTCAAGGACAGGAAATACACTGAAGCTTAGAGCTTGAGGAAGTAGCTAGGCATCCCTGGCTTGCAGGCCCCAGTTCATTTTCGGATGTTGTCCACCAAGATGTGTTACTGGAACAACCTGTGAGCAGACCTGGAGAGGGGAAAAGTGACAGCGGCCCCCCACAGGCCACGGAAAAGACAATAACACAGCCAGCGACGTCCTAACATAACTTGAATCTACTTATGATCATGATTGTTAAACGAGAATGGTTGTGGGGAAACACAACGGGAAAGCTACAGTGCTAAACTTAGTCCTAGGTATCTATTATGTACATACGAAAACTTTCAGTCTGCCGCTCAGACAGATCCTCCTTCCCCTCGTAATATGGATTTTTACCTGTACTGAGAACAGCAGGATCCTTAGCACGAATTAGTGGCTATGCCCCAATAAACCGAAGCGAGCGGGATGTGATGGACTGGCATCCAGTAAAATCACCTTTCAGGTGAGAACCAACGGTTCATTTTCCCTGGATGCCAGTCCATCACATAGAACATGTCAAAGCCGTCCCAGCTGGGTGGGCTGGGGCGAGCCTACTAATCCGTGGAAACCGCTTGCTGCAGTACCCTTCTTCCAAAGGAGGCCTTGGCTGAGGCATAGTGGTGTATCTTATAGTGTCTAATGAAAGTCGGAGATGACCAATTTGCTGCTCTGCAGATATCTCTCAGGGAGGCATTGGTAGCAAAGGCTGCTGTGGTACAGGCTGCTCTAGTGGAATGGGCTGTTATGCCCTGTGGCAGCATAAGGCAGCTGGCTTTGTAGGCCATCTGTACGCAAGTCCTTAGCCAGTGCGCTAAGGTCGGTGTCGAGGCCTTCTTGCCCAGAAACCTGGAGTGTACAGATATAAACATCGCCTCCATGGTTCTCAGGTCTCTTGTTCTCTCTATGTACGTCTTGAGTGCTCTAGTGATGTCTTGGCAGTGCAGCTCTTTCTCCCTCGGATGTACTGGTCTGGGTCAAAAAAACCGGTAAGACCAGTTCCTGCTCCCTGTGGAAGGTCGTATTGACCTTTGGGATGAAGGAGGGGCCCATCCTGAGGATTACGGAGTCCTCTTGAAAAATGCAAAGTTGGTGTGCGATGGACAGGGCGCCCAACTCCAAGACGTGCCTGGCTGACGTGATGGCAATGAGGAACAGGAACTTGTAGGTCAGGAGCTGAAGTGGGATGGTATCAAGTAGCTCAAAGGGTGGTCTCTGTAGGGCGTATAGGACTTTATGTAGGTCCCATGATCGGAAGCAGTGGGTGATGGGAGGCTGTGAGGCCGCTGCCCTTTTGAAGAAATGCCAGACCAGCAGGATGCTGCCAACTGGCTGACCGGAAGTGGTGGGAGAAACACCGATATGGCTGATGCCTGTCTCCTTAGCATAGCAACCTTCAAACCTAACTGGAGCCCCCTGTGTAGGAATTCAAGGATCTGCGGGGCGATGGCTCTGGAAGGGCGGATTCCCCTGGATTGACACCATCTGGCAAATGCCTTCCAGGTAGCCTGGTAAATCCTTGTTGTGGAAGGTCTATGTGTGAAGAGAATGACATCAATGACTCTTGAAGTAAGGCCTGACCTTTTCAGGCTTCTCTGCTCAAGAGCCACGCCGTCAGGCTCAACCATTCTGGATCTGGATGCTGAAGTGGCCACTGGGACAGAAGATCCAGCCTGAGGGGTAGTCTCCATGGTTGCCACTGAGAGATTGAGGAGCTCTAAAAACCATGGTCTCCGTGGCCACCAGGAGGCAATCAACACCAGCTGGGCCCTTTCCTCCCTCACCTTCTGCAAGGTGCGACCTAAGAGGGGCATAGGTGGGAAGGCATAAAGAAGGCCCTTTGGCCAATGTTGTGAGAGGGCATCTACTGCCTTCGCTCCCGGTGACCAGTGTCTTGCAAAGAAACGAGGCAGCTGGTGGTTGTGTTCCACTGTGAAGAGATCTATCTTTAGCAGGCCGTATCTCTGCTGTAACTTGGCAAATATCTGTGGGTGTAAGTCCCATTCCCATGGGAGGACCTGCTGTCGACTGAGCCAGTCTGCTGTAGTATTGGACTGCCCACTGAGGTGCTCTGCTGTCAGAGATGAGATGTTGCATTCTGCCCACTGCATTAGAAGGGTGGTCTATGCCTGAAGGCTCCTTGAGCGTGTTCCCCCCTGCCTTGACGATGTGTGCCCTCGTTGTTGTCGGTGTAAATCAGGACATGGCTGAGATGGAAACACTGGTTGAAGTGAAGAAGCGCGAGATGGGCTGCTTGAAGTTCTAGCCAGTTGATGCTGTGACTTGCTTCCTCCTCTGACCAAGTGTCCTGGGTGTAGGTTGTGTTGCAATGAGCTCCCCATCCCAGCAGGCTGGCATCCGTGGTAATTATGGTTCTGGGCAGATCCCTGAAGGGGGTACCTTCTAGGAGGTTGTCCCGCCTTGTCCACCACTGGAAAGACTGCCAGAGCTCCTTGGACGGGGGGTTCGTTTGTGCCGGGACCTCGCAACGTCTGCCTGATGTGGAAGCAGAGCCCACTACAGGGGTTGTGTGTGGTGATGAGCCCAAGGAACTATCTGTATGGCGGAGATGAAGAGACCTAAAGCCCTGGAATGGCTCGTGATGTCCGCTGCCTTGTTTGGTAGAGGGTGGATGCTGTCTCCCTGATAGTCTGTACTCTCTGTGGAGAGACATATGAGGTCGCGCTCTGTGTCTATCAGGGTCCCCAGGTGTTGCAGCTGTCAGGAGGGGACTAGGTGACTCTTTGCAGTTGACCAGGAAGCTGAGATGGTTGAGGAGCCTCAGGGTTAGGCTGATGTGATCCCGAGCACGCTACAGACTGCTTGCCCATACTAGAAGGTCATCGAGGTATGTATAGATGTGAATCCCTTGTAGACGGAGGTGTGCCACTGCAGCTGCCATGATCTTCGTGAATACCCTTGGAGCTGAAGACAGGCCGAAAGGGAGGGCCCTGTACTGGAAGTGATGTTGTCCAAACGAGCACCTTAGGAACCTCATGTGGGAGGGCAGGATTGGAATGTGGAGATAGGCTTCCTTCAGATCTATGGAGGCCAGGTAGTCACCCTCTTGTAATGCTTCCCTGATGGAGGACAGGGATTTCATCTTGAACCTGCGGTACTTCATGGACCTGTACAGGTGTTTGAGGTCTAAAATTGCTCTCCAAGAGAGATCTCATTTGGGAACAGTAAACAAGACTGAGTAGATGCCTCAGCCACGCTGTGACTGCTTGACCTCCTCTATGGCGTGGATGTCCATTAGGTGCTGCACTGCAGATGACATGATGAGTCTTCTTGACGAGTCCTTGGGTACCTCACCAGATAAGGCTTTCTTCTTTCCTTGGGGTCTATGAGCACCTCCTTCAGAGTCTTGTCACCAAAAAGTTTTCCTCCAATGGTATGGTAGCGAGGTTGGCCTTTGCTGTATTGTCTGCATCCCAGTGCTTTAGTCAGATAGTGCGGCGAGCCATGATGCCAGCAGCCATAAACATGGCTGTGAATTGAGAATAAATAATAATAATAATAATAATAATTTTAATTTATAAGTCGCCTATCTGGCCAATGGCCACTCTAGGCGACGTACAACTCAATTAAAATACATCATAATAAATACAGTACAACAATAAAACAGTAAAACAGTGACAGTTCAGAGTAGCAGGCAATTAGTCAAAAAGATTAACCCTCCCCGGAAGTCCCGAAGGCCTGTCTGAAAAGCCAGGTCTTCAAGGCCTGGCGGAATACATTCAGGGAAGGGGCATGCCGAAGATCATATGGGAGGGAGTTCCAGAGAGTGGGGGCCGCCACTGAGAATGCCCTCTCTCTAGTCCCCACCAGCCTAGCTGTTTTAGTTGGTGGGACTGAGAGAAGGCCCTGTGTGGCTGATCTTGTCGGGCGGCATAATTGGTGGCGTTGGAGGCGCTCCATCAGATAAACTGGGCCGAGACCGTGTAGGGCTTTAAAGGTTAATACCAACACCTTGAATTGGGCCCGGAAAACAACTGGGAGCCAGTGCAGATCGAACAGCACTGGGGTGATGTGCTCCCAGCGACGACAGTTTGTAAGTAGTCGAGCCGCTGCATTTTGTATAAGTTGTAGTTTCCGGACCGTTTTCAAGGGTAGCCCCACGTAGAGCGCATTACAGTAGTCCAAACGAGAGGTGACCAGGGCATGTACCACCAATGGGAGCTGATGAACAGGGAGGTAGGGTTGCAGTGTACATATGAGGTGTAATTGATACCAAGCTGCCCGGCTCACTGCCGAAATCTGAGCCTCCATGGACAGCTTGGAATCAAGGACAACCCCTAGGCTGCGGACTTGGTCCTTTAGGGGCAGTTTCACCCCATCGAACATCAAGTCAATATCTCCCAACCTTCCCTTGTCCCCCACGAGTAGCACCTCGGTCTTATCAGGATTCAGCTTCAACCTGTTCCTTCCCATCCATCCACTCACGGATTCCAGGTACTTGGACAAGGTCTCCACAGCCAACTCTGGTGAGGATTTAAACAAGAGATAGAGCTGAGTGTCATCTGCATACTGGTGACACTGCAGCCCAAATCTCCTAATGATAGTCCCTAGCGGCTTCATATAGATATTAAATAGCATGGGAGAGAGGATAGAGCCCTGTAGCACACCACAATTGAGAGGCCAAGGGTCTGAAACCTCCTCCCCCAATGCTACTTGTTGATGCCTATCAGAGAGAAAGGAGCGGAACCACTGCAGTACAGTGCCTCCTATTCCCAGTCCCTCCAGGCGATGTAAAAGATACTGTGGTCGACAGTATCAAAAGCCGCTGAGAGATCGAGGAGGACAAGAAAGGTGAATTCTCCCTTATCTAATGCCCTCCTCATATCATCCACCAGAGCGACCAAGGCTGTTTCAGTTCCATGTCCAGTCCTGAAACCCGATTGGTATGGATCCAAATAATCCGTTTCATCCAAGTGTGCCGACAGCTGATTAGCCACGACTCGCTCAATGACCTTGCCTAGAAATGGTAAATTTGAAATAGGGCGAAAGTTATTCAAAACTTGGGGATCCAAGGAGGGCTTCTTTAAGATGGGCTTCACGACTGCCTCCTTGAGGGCTAATGGCATTACACCCTCCTCTAGGGATGCATTAACCACCGCCTTAATCCCCTCGCCCAATTTCTCTTTGCAGCTCACAAGGAGCCACGACGGGCAAGGATCATTTAGACATGTGGTAGGCTTTACAGTTGAGAGCACCTTGTCCACATCCTCAGAAGGGAGAGGCCGAAACAGATCCCATTTAACCGGCTTGCAACTGGCCAACTCTGGTTCATCCACTGTATCCACGGCGTACGGGATCAAGTTCCGTAAGTGTTCGATTTTATCAGCAAAGTGCTTTGCTAATTTGTCACAGGAGGCCTTTGACTGTTCCAAGGGTTCCTGAGCAACTGGACCGACCAGGCTTCGGACCACTTGGAACAACCTCCTGGGACAGCACTCTGCGGACGCAATGGAGGCAGCAAAGAACTTTTTCTTTTCTGCCTTCACTGCCACTTGATAGGTAGCTACTGCTACTCTAACCTGTGTCCGGACATCTTCGGAACATGATTTCCGCCACCGGTGTTCTAGTCGTCTCACCTCCCGTCTCAGATTATGCAACCGTGGTGTATACCATGGTGCTAACTGAGTTCTATTCAGGGGGAGAGGACGTTTCGGAGCCACCCGGTCCAATGCCCTGGTGATTCCCAGCGGGTAGAGCAGGGAGTTGTAGCCGCAAGCTCCCGTTTGACCACCGCCGAGGACAGAGACCCGCAGCCGCGGGGTGTCTAAAAAGCCATTAAGGCAAAGGCTGGGCCCGTAGAAAACGGCGGGGTAAGCAGGGAGCTGCAGCAGCAAGCTCCTGTTCAGCGACACACAATGATTAGACAAGACAGAGGGAAGGGAACAAGGTGAGTATACACACAAAAAAGGAAAATCCTCCACACTCTGTCACACAATAGAAATAACTTATCTAGACACTATGGCAATATATCTTGCACGGACGAAGGCAAGAATGAACTGGAGAGTGGGAGGGGCCTGACGCCCCTAGTCTTGACTTCAGAAACATTCTTGCCTTCGGATGATAGGTGGAGCTAATACCCACTTGATGGCATACCTCCTATGGAAAATAACATTGCACTCTATGAAGCCAACATGAACTTGCAAACTTCTAGATCAGTTCCGTGACCCTTCAATTTTCTTTGTGTTACTCTTCCTCATGTTGCATCCCAGGATGGGCCTTGGCGGTGTCCTGGTGCCCCCAGAGAAACACCTGGTGAGTAAAATGGTTCCTTCTCCAGTGGGCATAAGGGCACCCCCAAGCGGGATGTTCCAAAGCTGACCTATTGTATAGGCGAGCCATAAGTGGTTAATGATTTTTCAGCACCTGCTGGATAACTCTCCTACCAAAAGCTGCCTCCGCAGATGCATAAACACCCATCTTATAGTACTTGATAAATGTATCCGGGTTTGCCCAAGTGGCTGCCCGACAAACCTCTTGTAGAGGAACCTTTGTTGTATGTGCTGCATAAACAGCTGCTGCTCTTGTTGAATGTGCCATGATACCAGGTGCGGAGTAAGGTCACCCCCTGAATGCTTTGGAAGCAGCCAGAGAAGCTCCAGCTAAGAGGAACTCTCTAACGGACACCTGGTAATTTATGCAACCAAACCTCCTGAGTATTTTGACAGCAGCCAGGAAATCTCCGATTAGGTGAAGCTTCTCATACCTACACAGCAGTCCCTGAAATATTGGCATGCTATGTGAACCTGCTGAGTGCCAGTAATCTGCAAACGGAAGCTGCTGTTTAAATGAACACAAAGAAACAACAGAAGGCCTGGTAGCCTTAATTTGCAGTGAATTAAGGATTGAATAAGAAGCATGTGTTTGTCTTCGATTCATATTCTCAAAAAACTATATAAAAACTATCTACCTGTTGAAGACAAAGAATAAAAACAAGTTAACTCAGTAAATATGCATTAAATTTCCTACTGATCTTTCTCGAAGGAGGAAACAAAACAGAACTGCCTATGTGTGAACCTTAGCCAAGTTACCAAATTGTGCAGAGTGGTAATCCCTACCAAAGGTTGCTTTGATCCAAAAATAATTTAATCTATAAACTGTTTTATGCTGCCCTGGGACCTGGTGGCGAAGGGCAGGCAATGAATTAAACATCAGTAACATTCCAACAGTTCCTTAGCTAATGAACTGAACCCCCTAGTAAAATAATAGTGAGAAAATAATTGTGGAAGATAATACTGAATATTGTTGTTGCAGAGAATATGGCTGAAGCCTTCTGGAAACTTGTGAAACAAAAACAATCTATATTCTATTTATTTGTTGCTATTTAATTGTTATTGTTAAGGTCATCCTATAGGGGACCCTTAAACTCCTCAAGGATTGATAAGGTATATGTAATTATCCATTCCTTCAACTGTTAAGGACTGCAGTTCTCCAGGAGAGCAAACTTTGTGCTATGTGCTGCTACTCTTGGAAAATACTTACAAACAAAAATTTTCCCGGGCTATCTGCTAGAAATAACCTTCACATTCTCATGACACTCATGAGGTAACTGACATTTACTTATGTATATGCCTCTGATGCTCTGGAACCAGCAGACTATTCCCAAAGAGCTAATGTTCTGGTGTGGTGAGGGGAAAAACCTAACATGTCTCCACAGACATGTCTGTATAACTCTTCAACACTGTATGAACATTCTTGGGTTCAAATAACCACAAATTGGCTTTTAGGACTAAAAAAGATGTTGTCCCTCGTAGCTGGATCTTATGTCACACTCCTGAATGACCGATGTGACAGCCCCGTAATTACTGAGCAGCATCCCCTTATTATATGTTGTTATAATGTAAATCATCATCACTATCATTTTCATTTTATTTTCCTCTCACTGAGGGACTCAATGTTCATCTTGCCACTGTGATCTGACCAGTTTCTGAGACAGAGGTGGAACAGAAATAGCCCATCCTTGCGACTTGTATCAGGAGCAGCAAACACCCCTGAGAAGTAAAAGGGATGGACTGCTGCTGGGGTGAGACTGCTGGGACCATCAAGGGGCAAGCATTTCCATCTGCCTTGCCCCACTCCTCTGCGTGGGCCTTATCAGGAAGAGCTGCAGACTGAGATGTGCTGCTGCAGGGATGAGACTGTGCTGGGACCATCAAGGGGAATGCTTTTCCACATGCTTTGCCCCCCACCCCTGCTCTTAGTGACATTTTTCTGGGGACTGGCCTTTACCAGGAAGATTAATGCTTTTGGTTTGCTGCTCCTGTTTTTTTAGAGATGTTAGGACTTTGTTTGATTTTTTTCTTTTGTAAATTGTATTGTTTTTATTTGCATTTTGTATTTGTATTTTTATTTGTGTGTAAGCCGCCTTGGGGGCCTATTTGGCCGAAAGGCAGCCTAGAAACAAAACGTAACATAACATAACATAACTTCACACCTGGTGCATTGTGTCCAAGGCTGTTGTGGCCTTAAAAACAGGTGCAGGCCATGATTTATTAGAGACCATTTCATCATTTCTTTCTGCATTCTGAACATTCCATATCTAACCCCAACTGATCTAATATTTTATTGAGCCACAAAAGCTGCTCTGATAATAAAGAAACGGACTGTCCAGTATGGGACATTATGGAAACTACTACTCACATTACAATAGCATGCAGTGACAGCTCTCTGCCTTTGAAAGGCTGACTGCAGCTTCTGATTAGTGAATGTGGAGGCTGGAACCCAGTAACTCCTCACCTCCTGATGTGGAAGCGTCCCAATTGGCCTCATATACAGTACTTGGCAACTGTGACCATGTAGTGGAATGGTGAGTAGTAAGATGTTGCTGTGGAATAGCATGAGGCTCAAAACAGAATTGAAGACTGTTACCGACCAGTAGGATGCACTTCATGCATCCAAGCTATTCTTCTAACAGTCGTGTCTAATGGAAGTGCTATCTCTTGTAGTAGATTAGCTTTGGCCACTAAAATAAGCACTGGCAAATTAATTGCTAATACTCAGAGTTTATACATAAAGTCTGGGCCTGTAGAATAGTATCTATTTGCCAAAACCATTAGTCTTTTAGTCTGAAGAAGTGCTACCCCTTCAATCTAAGTCTTTTACTTAGGAGCTGGACCGAAAACTTTGTGATTAGTTCTAGGTTCTTTTGGAACCTCTGTGCTTTGGATGTTGGTTTGTCAGGATGGTCCAATGCTGCTAACATTCTACAAAAACAAATGAATAAAATGTTCACCCTTAACAGATTGTGAAATACTTTTCAATCTGTACCAGGAAATTACTTTCCCTCAATATCTGGCATCACTTGAGGATCAGGGGAATTAGTGTTCATAGCAGCATCTGGCTGTCTAGCAACCTATGATATCACTCTGAACTTTGGCCCATGGCCCACTGGAACTGCATGCAAGTCTGGGAACTTAACACCCTCCTCATCTGAAGAGGAAGTGTGCCCATGATATGGCTTTCTCGAAATCTGACTGTGCATCCAACTAATTTATTTTATTTATTCATTTTTTAATCATCCTCATCATTGTTTTTGCATGACTTGGGAGCAACAATTTGTGGAAAACCAGGCTGATCAGCCTGTGTGTGGCTGGACTGAGAAACTATACACTGTGAATTAGACAACTGTAGCGCACCCAATGTGCCACTATATGGCCCTGTTGAGTGCACTTGAGCCACTGTATCTCAGCAAATGAGAGACTTAACATCTTCCAGCCAAACTTGTCTCATGCTGCAAAAGCAGATGCAGATCAGATCTGAACGTAGGCCAATAAGCACATATAGCCCCTGCGTTTTCTTTGTGGAGACCAGTTTTGTTTTGTTTTTAATGAAATGTCTTTGTCTATTGCTTGTGCCCACAAATTCATCACTTGATGCAGATAATGCACATGAAGCAGCCCCTAGTACTTGTGTTTGAGGTGGGTGCTGTGCATTTGATAGGAGTTCATCCGCATGATTGATTGCAGTTTGCCAAGCTGAATTAGTGCACTTCAACTGACCAGGGCATCCAGGCCATGTGTCCCTCATATAGCTTGATAGATAGATATACTTTATTACAGTCAAAAACCAGATACAATAAAATATGAGCAACAATATCAAAAGATTAATTCACGAAGAGGTATAAAAGTTTTTTAAAAATTTAAAAATTAAAAGGCACACATTTAACAATCAGGGGTACATATTTTTCTCCAACGGATTGCAGCAACTGTGTATTTGGCAACTACAAGAGTAACTTGGGCAGAACAATCCCCAAGTAAATAATCCACATAAAATCTTTCTGGTCTACCGGGTAATGACTTTAAAATGGGCACGATTAGTTGTTGTCTTAAGTCATGATAAAAGGAGCAACGAAAAAGCACATGCTCGCTAGTTTCTATCTCGTCGTATCCACAAGGACATAGCCTTTTAAAGTAAGGTATTTTATTATACCTGCCCTCGAGGAGAGCAGAGGGGAGTATATTTAGTCTAATTAATGTAAAAGCTCTCCTATAATTAGGTAAGTCCAAAGCCGATAAATAAGACATTAAAGTGCAAAATTTAGGGTTATGTCTTTGATTCCTAATTTGCATTAAATGCTCTTGGAAATCAATATCACTAAGACGCTTTTTAATCGTTGCGCTAGCCAAATTAAAACCCATCTGTAAAATATTGGGAAGGGAAAATCCCAAATTAGATATTTTAGCGAGGACAGTTTTAACCCAAGGGGAACCAAAAGAATCCAATAATACTTGCGGGGCCAGACCTATCGGATTGAATAGCAATTTGAGCCAGAACAATAGTTTCATTTTCCAAACAAGGGATTCAATGGATTGTAAACCAACTTCCAACTTCAGTATAAAACTAGGCACACATGTAGGTACTCCAAGAATAGCTCTGAGAAATGAGTTTTGGATAGATTCTAAAACTACAATGTTCTCACTTGTAGTTATTTGTGAGCCATAAAGTAATTGAGGGACAACTTTTGCTACAAATATTTTTATAATGGGTGGAACAAGTTGTCCACCCTTATTATAAAAGAATGATAATAGAGCCTTAGTTGTACGCTTGGCATTTAGCATAGAGTATTTAAGGTGCAATTGCAATGAGCCTGTTGATTGAAGAACAATTCCTAAATATCTGAAGGATTTAACTTGGTCTATACAATAGTTATTAATTCTCCATACGTGATTTATTTTTCTCCTTGTGAAAATTAGGACTTTCATTTTCTCATAGTTTATAATAAGTTCTTCTTTCAAACAAAAAGAAGCAAAAGCCCTCAAAAGTCTTTTCAAACCAATCGGTGATTGGGATAACAATACTATGTCGTCCGCATATAAGAGGCAGAATCTCGGTGAGCCCACTAAATTCGGAGGATGAGAGGGAATAAAAGCAAGGTTTTCCACCACTGCATTAATATAAATATTAAACAGTAGGGGTGCCAATATACATCCCTGCTTTACCCCTTTAAAGGTAGGAATTGGATTTGTTAGGTGCCCCTTGTTATTACAACGAATTTGTAGGTACGTATCATCATAAAGACCCTGTATTAATATCAATAGGCGCCTATCTATGTCCAGGTCTAATAGCTTGGACCATAATCTTGTTCTCGATATCAGGTCAAATGCCGATTTAAGGTCGATAAAAGCAGCAAACAAGGCTCCTCTTTTTTTACAAGCATACTTAGTTGCCAAATGTTGCAAAACGAGGGCGTGATCAAGAGTTGAACACCCTAAACGAAACCCAGCCTGTTCTGGGGCTAAAATTTCATTTTGATTTATCCAATGTGGCAATTTTTTATACAGATAACTTGAGTATAATTTACTTATTATATTAAGTAAGCTTATAGGCCTGTAATTTGCCGGATTTAAAGTGGAACCTTTCTTATAAATGGGTACAATAATTGCAGTTCCCCAACCCTCAGGAATTTGTAATGTAGAGTTTATTGTAGTAAACAATACTGCTAGGATTGGGGCCCACCACTCAGCATTGGCCTTAAAGACTTCCGGAGGTATACTGTCCGGACCAGGGGCCTTATTTGGCTTCAGATCTTCTATAAGTTCCATTACTTCGACAATTGTAACAGGCGGCCAAAGAGGAATTTCAGGTGGTAATTGCGATGGTTGCGATAATCCAGAACTAGTCGCTTGGAACAGATTACCATAGTAATCTTCCCATACAGTTGGGGCAATTGTACACTCAAATTTAAAAGATGATTTAGGCCATTGAAGGGCTAATTGCCGCCAAAAAATAGCCGAATTTTTTAATTTGGAAGCTTGCAAGAGGCTTTGCCAGGATTGTTTTAAAGCTAGGCGTTTTTTCTTTTTTATTAAAGATTTAAATTGCCTTCTAGTTTCACAAAAATTGACCAAGTTTTGCTGAGTTCTAGAATTCTTATAGATTAGATGTTTGGCATTTAGTTGTCTTTTATATGTCAAGCATTGTTGATCAAACCAGGGCTTCGACTTAGGGAATCTGCCACTCAGTTTGAACGTAGATTTAACAACAAGCAGTTCACGAACTTTGGTCAACAAAAGGTTAAAGCAATTATAAACCTCCAAAGTTTGAGATGTAGACATTAATTGAGTTTTTATGGTTAGTAATTCTGTAGAAGTTAGTCTATTCAAAATCTTTTCCTCCAATTTAGGTAGCCACTTTATCCGTGCTGGGTGTATTATTACATCATCTATATCAAAGGCTTGTTGATCTAAGAGTAAAGGCCCCTGATTCAAAACAAGCGTTAGAATAAGTGGGTAATGGTCACTTTCGGGTCGAGGCATGACCTTAAAACTATCAACCAGAGGGAACAGTTCTTGAGAGACAAATATCATATCTATTAGAGATGCTCCTCTAGTTGATAGATAGGTCGTTTCACCTACCGAGTCGCCTCGCGCACGTCCATTTAGAAGCACTAAGTTCTGTTTTGATGTTACTTGCATTAAACAAAGTCCAGCATAATTTATACCCTTATCTATAGATTGTCTAGAAGGGATAGACATAGGGCCATCAAATATTGGAACCTCCGATTTAAATTTAGCAAACAATGCATGGTCGGATATACCCATCCTAGCATTAAAATCGCCAGCTAAAATTAGCATGGCTTGAGGATGGGATTTTATTAAATCATTTAAATAGGCTTCTAATTTTTTGAGTTTTTTATCGACAGAGCTTTTATCTTGACTAGGTGGAATATAGGCATTAATAAGAAGCAAAGAAATATGTGGAAACTTTAATATTACGGCCAATGCTAAGTCAGGCAGGGGTTTTAAATGAATAAACTTAGCCTTAATTTTGGTTGTAACAAATACACAAATACCCCCTTTATGTCTCCCCCCTTTTTTACTTGGGGCAGCATCCAATATGGCTGTTGAGTAACCATCGAGGTGCAAGACATCAGCCATCCATGTTTCTTGGACTAAAATAACATCATGTTGTGAAATAGTACTCAAGAACGTCGGGAGTTGGACTTTATTAGTCCACCCAGCAATATTCCAAGATATAATTTTTAAATTGTGGGTGGACTTCCCCTCACTTAGTCAATTTAACGTTCTAGGAGTGGGGTCCTTTACTCTGTTGTTAACAGTAGTTAATTGAGCATTATTTGGAGAAACATGGCACTCGGTGGGACTTAATCTCTTTAGTGCCAGCATAAGATTTTCAAGGCTATTCATAATATCAAATTTAGCCTCTAGTGGTAAGGTAGCATAAGATTCCAGAAGTATTAATTCTTCTGGGGTAAAATTTTCATATACAGTTGGCGGATCATTTGCATCCCTCTGTATCTGGGCACCGCTCAAGACCAAGACAGGTTGTCTAGATGGTGATTTAGAAGGACCATGTGTTTCCAACGTCTGATTTGGCTCCATGTACAGTGTAACAGGGGGATGTGTTAATATACCTTCCTCTGATGTATTTGGCTGTAGCACTACTGGTGATCCTTCCTTTTCATTATTAACAGTACATAGATTTTGCATTACAGATAAGTTTTGCATTACAAGCGACACATTTGAATTACTATGGTTAAATGCAATAATGCTCTGAGGTTTAACCAAATTATCATAAACCTGAGAAATGCCTAGATTATTTTTTAAAAATAAATCTTTCTTATCATAGAAACGTTTAGCCTTATCTACCCCATGGAAAGTTATCATGGCTCTGGCATTAGAATAATTATAAAAAAGATATTCAATATTTACAACATCTTTCTTAAATATAACACCGGGGGATATTTCATTGACAATCTTTATAAGATGATGTGTCCTTTCTTCCTGTGTTAAATATCCTTTCATTTTGGGGTAGTTTATTAGAGCCAACTTTTTGGTGTTTAATACTAGTTTCCAATTTCTGACATTTAGCATGGAAAGTGAAGAGTTTATATTGTTTATATTCTTGGTAGTTTTTTCCGGTTGTAATACAGCCACGTCACACGACGGAGATTTTAACTCTTCAATTTGAGCTTCTGGAGTTAATGGAATTATTGGATCTTGAATGGTCTCAGCTGAATTTGGATGGTTAAGTTCTTGTCCAATAGAAAGTTTAAACTTTGTCTTCTTTTTCTTTTTCTTTTTCTTTTTCTTCTTCTTCTTGGTCTTTTTCTTGATAGACGTCTTAGGATTATCTAATAACTTAAATAACTTTTTAAAGTTCATATGGCATCTACGGTGGGGTCCACTCACTTTGATGTTTTTGCTCTTTTTAATGCATTGAGCTGATGATTTACTAGGCTTCTTATTATTAATCGTTGAAGGGCGAGTTATCAGCAGTGAGGTTTGGCAAGCCTTTGAGGTTGTCTCTGTTGTCACAGACTCAGCAACAGGATGAAATTCTTTGGTTGCAATGAGTTTAGTCAGTGTTGTGAGCAGCATATTCGATTCAGCCACAAATGAAGAAATTTGAATTAATGAATTGGACATTGCCTGACACCAGCTTTCGTTCATCATTGCTGTTCGTGTATTAGATGACACAGCGGCTTTTGCCACCTTTTGGTGCAAGAGGGATAACGGTGAGCTATATCGGGTTGCCTCAGATGAGTCAAAAGATTCAAGTGGTGGCATAGAACTGGCTGTGCTTATTGCTGAGATATTAAACTCTAGCATAAGTTGTAGTAGATCTCTTCCCTCCGTAGCCTCTTCGGCTTCTTGGGCTAAACTTAAGGAATCAAATTCTTCATTGATTAGCAACCAGGGAGGAAGGTTATTTCGCGTCCCATTGTTAGTTAGTTTATCACATTGCTGGCTACCTTTTATCTCTGACTTGTTGTTAGACTCATTGCCAAACTCATTTGGATGGTAATACTGTGTTATTTTAGCTTGGTTCCCTCTTTTGGTAAGCGGCAGTTCTTCCATTTTCAGCGGGATACCTAAGTCTTTGTAACTTTGTCTTGTTAGAACCATATTAATAGCCGTTTCCTTTTCCTTTTGATACACAGAAATCCAAAGCAGCTTAATAGCTTAATTTTAAGTTTATCTGTATGTTACAAGCTACAAGAGGATAAGCTGCATATCATCTCTTAGTTTACAGCTGTATAACAAACAATCCGCTCTCAGTTTGCAACAAGTTCATGGGATTTACATTCCAGCTCTGGTAATGTTCTACTGTATTTTCATCAAAGATAACAGAATGAGAAAGCTGTTGGACTTACTTGACTTCTTCTGAAAAGAGTTATTAGGGCTTCTATTAATAGCAACAGAGTGCCAATTACAGCGTCCTTACTGTCTCGCGGCCATCTTCCTCCATATAGCTTGTCTTCCTGCTCTCCAACAATTCAGCTGCCCTTCTAATGGCCATTAGTTGCTGCCCAATCATTGCCACGGGACTACCTAAGACTATTGAGGGAACAGCAGGATTATTCAGACCAAATAGTTAATTTACAATTCCATTGACTTTGTCATCCTTTATGGAAAGGCATCAGGGTGGACTGCTCTTCCACCTGTGAACCATCTACATCCTTCTCCAGAGAGACAACTGAATCATCATAAACATTCTGTTGCATCTCAGGGGGTTGTCTGCCAAACCTCTGTACCATCAGCCTCAGTGCTCTACCTCTGGACAAATCCTGTGGGTCTGGTGAAGCACTGTCACATGTTCTCTGTTGCCCCTACTGCTTATTAACAGCATTGTTTGGCTGACTCAAATGACCACTGTGCGGCAACGTATTGGAAGGCAAGTGATTATTCACTGGTGCAGGGTGTGATTGTGTAACTTGCTGCATTTGTGCAGATGCTACTTGAAAGGACGGGCTAGTTCTGCAGAAATGTCATTCATCAGGGCTCTACTAATGTGATTTAATGCAGCAGGACTTAAATGGAAAGATTCCACCTGCTGAATTTCTTGACTGAAACCGGAGATGGCAACAGAAAGCAAATTAACTGTGTGTGTTTAATCTTTATGCTTTTGCTGCTGTTTTTGACCAGAGGTAGCAGCATTACGCAATGGCACTGTATCTAAATAGGTCTGTGGAAGTTCAGACTGCTGGGTGTTAACCCCAGTGCACTCTTCTTCCTTTGAATTTGAGCTGAAAACGACCAAAGGATCTGGAGCCCTTTCACCCTCAGACAGCATCTCATCTTTTGTTGCCACCCACTGCTGGCTGTGCTATCCCATGTAAGCTGCTCTTCTGCACTTCTAATAATGTTGGTAAAACTGCATTTTTATTTTTGTCCTTTGTTTTAGCGGCATTTCCCCTCCCTGATTGCTCTGCTACCACATTGCTTGCAGGGTTTGTAATGCTTTTGTGCATGTCTCTGGCCACTCTCTGTGATACCACAAGAGTTCACATGCCACCCACTGCCTGTGAGGCTGTTTTTTGTTGCCCACATGGCAGCCTTCTGCACTATAACAATACATTAGTAAGACTCCTTCTTTAATACTCTCATTATTTTTAGCAGCATAAATTGTCCTTGACAGCTGTGCCACCACATTGCTTACAAGTTTCTCTTCATTTTCAGTTTTGGCAACATGCTTCCTCCCTGATTGCTCTGCTGCTGCATTGCTTATAGGGTTAACAGCGCTTTGTTGCTGATTACTGGCCTCTCTCTGTGCTACTGCAAGAGAGGATGGGCCACGCACTGACTGTGAGGCTGTTTGTTGATTAAAATGGTAGCTGCCTCCGTGTGCGCGGCTGAGGCTTGTGTTTTTAACCAACATCTTTTTCTCTGAGCAGGCTGAAGGCGCTACTGCACCAACTGCTCTTGCCGCTTTCTGTACTGATTTTATTTCATTTTATTTGAGTGCTCTTTAGGCATTTGGCTGCTAGCAGGTTTTTTTCCCTTTTCAGAAAAGTCTTCTTTGTCACAGTTGAATCAATAGACAGATTTCATTAGATAAAATGAAATTAATTTGAACACCTCAGTTAATTATCTAGGTAATTAATTCAAGGTATCAAATGCTGACGGCAATCATTCTAACAATATAATAAATTGACCAATGGACATAACAGACATTTACCAGTCACTCAGACATTCACACAATTCATTTGGAAAAACTGTACACTTAAACACACACCACTGACACAATAAATCAATAACAGTAGAGAAAGATTTGAGATTCTAAGAAAGGATATAAGCCAAGCCAGCCAGACTGAAGAGCAAGGCAAAAACAGTACTGCTCAAGCCAGGCAGGAAAACGAACTGACACTCCGTGGGAGGGGCTAAGGTGAGAGTCGCTTGGAGTGTTAACTCTTTCCTGCCTCAAGCAACAGGAGAGGAAGACAATACCCACTTGGCGGTGTCCTGGTGCCCACTGGAGAATTTAGGCTTCATTATTGGTACATCAGCTAGAAATAGCATGAAAGTTACCCAACTTACTTGAAGGAAAGCAAGGATCATCAGGGTAGGTTTCTTTATCATACAAGAAAGGATGATAACGTATAATGCCTTCCACT
Organism: Rhineura floridana; assembly: GCF_030035675.1. Lineage (NCBI taxonomy): Eukaryota > Metazoa > Chordata > Lepidosauria > Squamata > Rhineuridae > Rhineura > Rhineura floridana. The sequence goes on from NC_084480.1 coordinate 243,022,924, forward strand.
ACACCTTCTCCTTCAACATGAGCCTTGAACTCAAAGCTATCTGCTGCAGTATTTACATATAAAGTCTGCATATCATCTTTAATTTCTCTAAGATTCACAATCTTAGGTGTCTTCCCTTTCTCAAACATTGAAATCTAAAAATAAATAACAAATAAATGTAAATTCCTCCTTCTGTGAATGTATTTCATTGCTATAGCCATCAACAGAAAGAAATAACATTAAGTATCAAGTCTATTATTGCTTTTGAAATATCACATACATGTCTTGTATCAAATACGTCAAGGTAACATGTGAAAATACTACACTATTACAGTCATGATGACCTGCACAAATCCCTAAATGTCCATTCACAACTTTTCTTAGACCAAAAGCCTCCATTGCTCACACACTGAATACTCACGTCTCAGGCATTCCATCCCCCTCCCAATACATGACAGTGATTTCTCTTTAGTTAAATCTCTTTGACAGCAACCCAAGAGGAGTTATTTCCAATTTATATTTCTTCCCCTCTTGGCAAAGCAATAATTGGCCCAGACACCCATATCTGAAGGTCTGCTGTGTATGCAATCTGCATCTTGTTGGCTGAGCCTTCCCCTCATCCACCCCTCTGCCAACCAAGATACAGAAGAAGTGATTTTTATTAGTTGCTATCTTTACTGGAACATCTGAAAGAACCAAGCATTTACTTGGCATGTAAGGTGGACTTTGTAGGTTAGCCTAGCTAGATGCTACATTCGTGTTTTACTTTCTCTTGTACTATGCTGATCTCTGTCCTCTTTCCTAAATCATTACTTTTTCAAAATAAGTTATCATTTAGAATACTGGACAATTGCTTGTTAATCTATATCAATACAGTTTATATGCCCCCCCCAGTCAAGCTGCCCATCAACATGCTCCAAGGATAGGCTGATTCTTGTGTCCAATAGCGACTGCAGAATCTGCTAGCAATTCCTCAATTCTCAAAATAAAAGCCTGAAAGCTATGGGATCCCTGCTCCACACTAACTTAGAGGTTTATAAGTAGTATAGTGACAGTACATCTAAAGGTTAGAGCCATGGATGGTGCTTTAGCTCCTGAGATCATCTTACATCCATGGGAGAAGAGACCTTTGGTCTTAACATGAAACAGTCTTCTACGTGCATGTAAAGATGATCTCAGGGCCCCTCCCTATGTAATATGGGTGGCCTTTTGTTTCTATTTCCTTAGTTCAGTTTCTGTGAGTGTATGCTGTTTTTACTTGACACACTCTTTCCTTGTTGGTAGCAGAGACAGCCTTTTTGTGTTTATTTTATGTTATATGTAATAACAGTTTGTGCGCTGTTCCTATTCATGCTGTCTGTGTTTGGATATGGCTTGCCATGAAAGAACTGTTACCTGAAGCTAAAGGGAAACTAGAACACTCTGAAAAATCAAAGAGCACTATTCTGTCTTCAATGACAAGGTGGGACTCAAGTCTGCCAAATCCCCCATCTGTTGGCAGCTCTATGAATCATGCTATTATTTCCTCAATACCAGGATCAGTTTTTTTGGAAGTTCTGCAAGCTGCAATGCAGAGGAGGGAGCTGGAATGCCCCGTTTTTAAAGTGAAACACTTTTTATGGTTCTCTGGATCCAAACTGATGTAATTAATTCCAAAGATATGTATATAGATCCTACCTCAATATCAATATTGTTGAAAGTTCTTGCTTCCTTCATCAGCAAATTAATTTCATTTCCTTTTGGTCCATGGATATAGTAATGATATATATGTCTGTAATTATTTAAAAGTTTGATTAAAATAAGAATGTGTACACTGCTGAATAGTCAAGGAGGCATTTATTTAAGGCTAATTTATAAAAACTGACATTGCACAACTAGAAACTTATGCTATCATGCTCACAACTGTGCCTTGGTCATTCAACTGAACATTGGGCTTGTGTGGGAGGTGGGTATGTGTCCACATGAACATTCATCAGGTGCTATTGTAGCAGGTGTTTGGGGAATTCTGTAGAATTTCTGCCTGGAAAGTCACCACAAGTTGCTGTACTGAAGGAACACATGCATTTTATGGATCGATCACACAGAAGTTCTTAGCTTTGCACGTAGCAGGTGTTTTGTGAAGTTGCATCTGTCGAATAACAGGTTTCCTGTTAAATTAGGTGTAGAAATATTCTGATTCAGGTCACCATTTTGGGAAGATTTTGTTGATCCAGAGGCTTTAAGTAGAGGATTTTATTTTATTTTATATTTTCTCTTTCCTCCCCCATATCTCTCAAAAATGTTTTTACTTATCTCCTGCAATTTGTTCTCCCCTTTTCCTTTCATGCTTAATGTGATTCCCCCTGCCCCAAACTGCTACTTTCTCTCATCCCTCCTATTACATTTACTTCATTTTACAATTTTTAAATTACTTTTTATCTCTTTTCTTCAACACCTCCTCTGGCCCTTTTCCCTACCCCTACCCTCCAAAAAAACTTATTTGATTCTCAGCCACCTTTACTCCCCATGAGGCATCAGCCCAACCAAAAGGCTACAGCTCATCCAGAAGGTTTCAGGCAACCCCTCTACTTAACCTCTCAAAATAGAGAAGCATATGAACGTATGCAGAGGACATCCACATGAATTCCCATTGACAGACAATGGCCATAAAATGGCTTTTTAATAAAAATTAAAAACACGTTACACTAATATTAGGCAAAAGCACATGCTAGAGCTAGATGTTCCCCTTAGCCTAATCCAACAACCCATTTCCCAAATCACACAGTACAAACTGAGAAATCTTTCTGGAAAAACCACCCCAGCAAAGTCTATGGAAGAACATCTGTCAACTTGCTGAACTCTCACATCAAATGTTTTAATTCATTCAAAGCATGTCATGTATTATCCCTTCTACCTCAAATTTGGCATGAACCCTCCTTAGTCTTATCTACCATACTGCTAAGTTTCAAATCAGCCATGGGCCATTTTCTAACTATGAACTAAAAAAAAGGGGGAGTGAACCTCCAACCCATTGGTCAATCTTTGGTCACCAGAGGGTCCAATTTGACCCGATAGGCTATTACCTCAAAACCAGATCCACATGTCAACCAAGTTGATGTCAGTGGGAGATGTCAGCTGATGTGCGGTTCAATTCTGTATTGGCTACACCCACAAAGTTCCCCACATGGAACTGTTGTGCACAATCAAAACAGCAGGATTTAACCCCTTGCTCATCAGCTGATGAGTGAAGGGTTAAATCCTGCTCAGATCCCTACAGAGAGCAGGACTGAAGTCTCTGTTCATCTGCTGATGAGTGGGGAGTTACATCCTGCTGGGTGTTTCTTTGCCAGTGCATTTCCTGCAGAGAATGTGCTGGCAAAGCAGATCCCACCCCTGATATCTGGTGATTGATAGTGGGTGGCCTCACTCCACCAAAGTTAGTCAAAGGGATTGGGTGTTGATAAATACTTGGCCTAGAAGGGTTCCCCAGCTGTCCTATAGAACATACTCTCCCCCGGCCAATTTCGCCTTATTGTGGCGGAGTGCGATTCGCTTGATTCACCCTTAACACAGAGCCACTACTGGGGTTATAATCTGGCTTGCACTCTGCAAGCATACATGTGGATCCTGGCTGCTAGCCAGTGTCACGTAGTGGTTAGTGTGTTGGACTACTACCTGGAAGCCTGGGGTTCAAATACCTACTCAGTCATGAAGTTCACTGGGTGACCCAAACTCAACTCAGCCCCCACAACACCTAAAACATGGTCCAAGGGAAGTATATGTGTAAACAGTACTGTTAAAAATGTAACAATATCTGAGGCAGTGCCTATGATTTGCACAAACTGTATAAAGCAAGTATATCAAGATATGAGTCAATGGGATGCATCCAGTGAAGTTGTCCCATTAGCGCAAGGACTTCCAAAGAAACTTCCACTCCCTCTCCTCTCCCTGCATGCTGCCCCAAAAATGCATCAGAGGGGTGGGGAACCCCAAGAACAGATCTGAGGAGGCATTCAAGAGGATAATAGGGAGGGGAAGTTCTGTTGCACAAGTTGAAGACCTTGAGCTAATGGGATGACTTATCAGATACAATTAAATATAAGAACCACTTTAATAGTCAACTCACGTTAGTTGCCTCGTCCAAAGGTGAAAATTGTTCTTCAGGTACTGCACATGATCTGGCTGCACTCCTGTAATAACTACTGCAGTAAAACTTTCTTTGTCTTTTTCTTCCATGATAAGATTATGCAGGAATCGTTCATCATCGTTAACAACGTGGGAAAAGTCAGATGGCTACAGCAGAAGTTTTTTAAAAAAATAAAATGGATCATCTGACTACAATTACAGTTAGTTATAAAGCCATGAGAGTGGCTGTATACTATGGTCAGCATGGATTTTTCACATTTCACAATGTTAAATTGAAAATACCCCCATGCCATTCTGATGCTTCCCATAAGCTCATTTCAAAACAAAACCTTACAAAACTTATTGTCCTGAACTCAGAAATGCTTGCTTAACAACCCTCTAAATTTTCATGGTGATACACAAAATAGTCAGAGAGAATATGAGAGTTCAAAGTGTAAAATATCACTCCAGTGTTAGTAGATCTACACTGGCTACCAGTTGTTTACCGGGCCCAATTCAAGGTGTTGGTGCTGACCCTTAAAGCCCTATACGGTTTCGGCCCAGTTTATCTGAAGGAGCGCCTCCAGCATCACCAATTATGCCGCCTGACAAGATCAGCCACACAAGACCTTCTCTCGGTCCCACCAATTAAGATAGCGAGGCTGGTACGGACCAGAGAGAGGGCATTTTTGATTGTGGCCCCTACCCTCTGGAATTCCCTTCCTTTTGATCTTCGCCATGCCCCTTCCCTGATAGGTTTCCGCCGGGCCTTGAAGACCTGGCTGTTCAGGCAGGCCTATGGGATCTCTGGGGTAGGTTGCTTTTAATATTGGTACATTAATTACTGTTTTGGTTTTCATTGGTTTTTATTGTATTTTACTATATAAATGTACGTCGCCTAGAGTGACCGTTAATTCGGCCAGATAGGCGACTCAAAAATAAAATTTTATTATTTTATTATTATTATTAAAAAGAGAGAAAAACCAGACACCTTTTGGACTTTTTTCTGTCTGAGTTCTCATAATCTGTTGAAATTCATTAAAAATCAGCCATGTTCACAAAGTACCTGTAATCCTGTTACTGACCTTGCCCCATACCCTGACCTTCATCTTCTGCAGTTTAAAAGTTAAAAAAATGCCTGGCTGATTTTTAATTAATTTAAGGAATTTAGCATTGAACTGAATGATAATGTTGGGCATGCTCAGTAAGAACCAACTGTCAGCATTCTAAAAGCCAGACTCACAGTTGCTGGGCTTGCCTAATCAGAGGGCCACACCCACACCACACTTTGATGACTTGAGACAGTCATGGCTTTCCCCAAAGAATCCTGGAAAATGTAGTTTGTGAAGGGTGCCAAGAAGAGACTCCTATTCCCGACAGAGATCCAGTGGCCAGAGTGGTTTAACAGTCAGATGCTCTGACTGAAGCTCTGTGAGGGGAACAGGGCATCTCCTAACAATTCTCAGCACCCTTCCCTAACTACATTTCTGAGGATTCTTTGGGGGAAGCTAGGACTGACTAAAGTGAAATAAAGGACTGATGTGGATGTGGCAAGGGACAGCTTTGGTTTAAATTTTGGTGGAAGGATGCATGTGCCTGCTGTAGAATTAAAAGGTTGGGAAAACCCTGAAAAAGAATAATACTGTTCACAATGTTTCCCTTCTGGAAAGGAAAGGGGCTTCCCCTCTGCCCAGTGCCCACTTATCCAATCTCTTCCCATCCCCCTTCCTCCCCCGCCCCTCTTCTTGCCCTCCTCTTCCACTTCCCTCCCCTAGGTCAGTTTCACCTAACCTAAGCATGACTGCAGAGGAGTAAATCCCACTGAACACAAAAAACATGCAAATGCTCAAACCTGCGCTCCCTTCCTCCTCCCTCTTATCCCTTCCCTCCCCCTCCCTTCCCCCTCCCTTCCCCTCTCCCATCCCCTTCCAATCAGCTCCTTCCCCCTCTTCCTTTCCCTTCCCTCCGCTCTCCTCCTCCCCCACTGTCAGTGTCACCTATCCTAAGCATGATTATATGGGAGGAAATCCCTCTGAACTCAATAAGCATGCAAATAATCAAACCTGCCCTCCCCTCCTCCCATCACCTTCCTTTTCCCCCTTCTTTCCATCTTCCTTCACCCCTCCCCCTCCCCTTTGAATCCCCTCCTTCTCCCTCCCCTTCCAATCCCCTCCTTCCCCCTCCCCTCTCTCTCCTTCCTCCTTCTCTCTATTCTCTCCTCCCCCTCGGTCAGTTTTACCTATCCTAGCCACGACTGCACGGGAATAAATCCCACTGAACTCAATAAGCATATAAATGATCAGACCTGCCTTTCCCTTCCTTCTCCTCTCCTCTCCCTTCCTCCTCCCGTCTTCCCTCTCTTTCCCTCTTCCTTCTTCCCTGCCCACTCCAGGCTTCCCTCCCCATGGTCAGTTTTACCTATCCTAAGCATGATTGCATGGGAGTAAATCCCACTGAACTCAATAAACATGCAAATGATGAAACCTGCCCTCCTCCTCAACCTCCTGCCTGTTCTCCTCTCCCTTCTCCCCTCCCCATCCCCTATTGTCAGTTTCACCTAACCTAAGCATGATTGCAGGGCAGTAAATCCCACTGAACTCAATAAACAGGCAAATGATCAATCCATTCTCAGCAAACTTGCAAAGGATCTCATTTCTTATCTCCTGGATTAAAAAGCAGAGAAATTCACTAATAGGCAAAAAACCTTGCGGTTTAAGAATGTACCTATAGCCAACAGATATTTCTATCAAACTTTAAAAAGTAGGGAAATTGGGCACCTATAGTGAATGCACCAGGGCAGCAGGAGACCTGACCTCCTCTCTGATATATTGTACTGCCCTACAAATTTGTAAAAATGCAAACACAATTTTGGTTGGTCTTTCACAGTCCAATCCACTTCCTGTGGAGCTTGGAAGAATTTGGGAATACACGTGCCTCTGAGCATATAGTGAGTGGTGGCAACACCTGTAATCAGCCCAAATAACAGAAACAAGACATGTGCTGTGCTGATCTTGTTTGAGCAGGGAGGAAGCAACAATATTAAAACAGATGATGTAGTTCAGATAGTCACTTTAAATATGTTTGATTTACTTTGCAATTTTATTGAAGTTTCCTATAATAAATCATTCTCTTTTGCCTGTTTCTGTGAATATGTGAAATACAGCAACACTGTGCAACACTAAAAAAAGCTCCAAAAACAATTGTGGAATAATGGCACTGACTATTCTGCAGAATAGTTTCCAATGGACATGAGAAGTGTCTCAGTTTGCACAAGATAAAACTGGGAGGTGAAATATATTCTAGCAAAATTCTAGGTGTGCTCTATGTTTTTAATTGACCATGCCCACCTTTCCTTAAGCGAAGTAATTTAAGCATAGGAGGCTGAAAACATGAATCTTGGGCAGGCCAAGTTTGTTTTTTCCAAGAGTTAGAGTTTCAGATTCAACTGTTAATGCACCCAAAATAGAAATAGAACATAACCTCCAGTTTGAAACACAAAAGGCTGTCTTTATCATCATATGACATTCACCAATAAAAAGGCTTTGAAAGTAATAAACAAGTTGACACAGATTTCTAGGATGAATAATGAGAGAAATATAATTTTCTAGGTTAGATTCTCTGTAGAAACAGTGGCAACACAGAAAAGAAGCAAAGTAAGAAGATCACCAACAAACATACAAAAATGCAATTCTCCATCTTTGGAGATGGCAGGTGTTGCCACCACTCAGCATATGCTCAGAGGCATATGTTATCAAATTCTTCCAAGCTACATAGGAAGTGGTTTGGACTGTGAAACCTCAAATTGTGTTTTGCATTTTTACAAATTTGTAGTATCTCAGAAAGGAGGTCAGGTCTCCTGCTCCCCTGGTGCATTTACTGTTGGTGCCCAATTTCCCTGCTTTTTAAAGTTTGATAGAAATATCTGTTGGATATAGGCACGTTCTTAGACCGCAAGGTTTTTAGCCTATTTGTGAATATTAACTAATTTTGGTTATCAAAAGATTAACAGAAGAATGTGGGCAAGAACAGCTCATCACCATAAAAGATATGCAGTCAATACACTAACTGCCTAAATCCTAGTAGCTATTTTAAAGCAGTAAGATGGCTTTTTACAAGTATTTTGTATGTCTAGATAAATAAAGCACCATTATTATTTTACCTTTCTATTTCTAATGTATCCCCTGTATATAGCTTCTTTGTTTTTCTCTTTCTTTTCAAAATCTTCTTTAGAAAGGACAAGCTCATGAACATCTTGAGAACCTGCAGGTTTGCTTATCATCTGTAAAAGATTAAAAATAAATAAATAAAAAGATCAATGTCAAAGTTACAACACTGGATACAATCCCAGGAGCACACAAAGAGCAAGAAGGAGGGAATCCACATTTGTCAAAAGTGCACACAAGATGGCATGGTAAATAGAGATCATTAGTCTGTATCTGCCCCAATATAGCTCCTGGATGTAGCACACATCCCACCTCATAATCCCATGCTATGCAAGACAAAGACTGCCTGCCTTCCACCAGCAACCCAGGCTCTCATACACAGAGTATTTTCAGGCATTTTCAGTGTGCAGTCACGTGCGCAAAGATTTGACACCAGCAGTCCCAATTGCCAGGCTGTAGTCTGTGTGAGAAAAACATTGTTGCCAACTGGTAGCTAGAAGGCAAAGGGAGTCCCATTCACTTACCAGAGGCTATAGGATGATGATAGGATGTGGGTAGACAACCCATAGTATTCCTAATAACTACTGAGCAGACAGGTCTCCTCTCTCCATGCTAGTTGCCAACCAGTGATCATGCCCTGACAACTTCTCTTATTACTATCAGCATACAGCCAACTTTCCAGGCATGCTTTGTGAGCTCCACAGAAAACCAGGATAAGGCCCATAGCATGTTGCTAATACAGGCTAGCCAAGCAGTACTTCATAAAATGGCTAAACCATAAAAAGATTAAATTTTACTTACTCTGGTAGATTGTCCAACAAAAAACACTGCTTGTTTACCGCCAACCCCAAAATATGATACATCACTGTTTAAACTGCGGGGTACTGCTGGAGGACGTACATATCCTGAATGATCACTAATTTCAAAATTAGATAAAAAAGAAATAACAGAAACTGTTAAACATGCTTTATTAAATCAGGCACTACTGAAAACCTTCGGTTTATGACAATATCTAGCTTGAATGTATAAAGCTCATTATAACATATAGGTCACAATATATTTTATATGTTTAGAGGATTTGTACCCCACTCTTCAGCCAAAAAGGTTTCCAGTGTGGCTTACATACGATCAATTAAAACTAGACAGCCTTCCCGCAGGCTTGCAATATAAAACATGACACAAAGGAAAGGGGACAGTGAAGGAAGGGGGGGGAAGCAAATGTAGGCTCCAGTTCATAAATAGAACTTCTAGTGAAGCATTTCACATGGTTGGCAAAATTATTAAACTACATCTCTTGCTGTGTCAGATGAACCTCCGAGAGAGGCAAGGCAGAATAATATACTATCCCAACTATTTGCAAATTGAGTCAATTCTAGAAAAGTTAATAAAGAGTTGAAATACTGAAAATCTCAATGTGTACATTTTAATTTGTGAGCATTTAAGAACTGCAGGAACTTTTAAAAACTTGTGTCCTTAACTGAGAAAGCTGAATTCTTGCACAATGAAATTCACCAATTTTATACTTAAATACCATTGAAATTAGAATGTCCTAACCTTTCCATATCACCTTGTCGCGTAAACTTTGACAAACGATACACAGCCCAATTATTCAGTTGTTTAGAAGTCATGCCTCTTCCATTATCGATCACAGCGACAGCTGGCTTTCCTTGAGTATCATCAAATAACTATTAAAAAAAAGAAGAAACAGTGTATGATGGTATTATGATATAGCAAACCTGAAAAACACTAGCGTAGCTCCTTAGTTTCTTACCAACTTTAACTGTATTCTCCGGATACCAGTATTTCCAGAAGTAGCTGATAAAGAGTTATCAATCAATTCTGCAAGTGCAAATGCTAAACAGAAAGAAAGAAATGTTTGCTAAGAATTATAATTAACAGCAAAAAATAGAATATCCACTTTTAACATTCTTCTGAAAGGCAACATGTAGTTTAAGCTGTCCTTTTCCCTCTGACAAGAACATTATGTCTCATAACAAGAGCAGTATTAACAGAAGCATATTAGAAATGTAACACACTGGTTCATTAGTACATGTACTGTATTACAGTCACTGTCTATCTGTCAAATAATATTTTATACAACTAGAACAGTAATGCATTTTTTAATCCTTGTTTACTGTTATTAACACTTTGGTACAATTGTGATACAGCAGAACAGTTCTATCTACAACTTTCAAGCATGTGATATGAAATGGATTTAAGAGAAGATCTACATCAAGGGTACAATATACCTAAGCAGGGCCAGTTCCAGGTTTCTAGGGGCCCTTGGGCATAGTGTATCAGTGGGCCCCTTGTCCCTTTCCTTCTCAAATTACACTCCTCCTCCCTTTTGGCCACAGCACTTCTAAGTAAAACAAATATTGACCAGTATAGAAACCTTCTATTGTCAAAGTAAAACAATACAAGCTTTTGAATTTCACTGGTTGCCTTTTTAACTTTTTGTGAACAATGTAATTCTAGGTATAGCTTAATCAGTATTTGTATACTTACCTGGGAGTAAATCCCATTGAATTCAGTGGGGCTTACTTCTGAGTAGGTATCTTATTTGTTGGGATTATTTACTTCTCTCAGATCTAATCCTTTCACTTGGATTCTCAATGGATGCATTACCCACTCCCTCCCAATCCCGTCCCAGAATTCTGCTCACAAAGAAATGAACTCCAAAGAAAATTTGAGGAAAGATGATGGAATTCTCCTATTTCCTTAGCCTCAGTAGAAGTAGCCTATACACTTGTTTGGACAGTTTGGCAGGCAGGGGAGGGGGAAAAAGTCTATTAAAAGAAAACTTCAACACACAATGATGTGTTGTAAATAAATAAAAGAAACGCAAAACATGAAAGGGAGGCGAGGACAGCTGTGACTTGTGTTAAACAATGTGTTGCAGCCACAGAGGAGCTTGTGGTTAGTTTCCTGCACTCTGGCTTTTCTCTTTGGGGGATTGCTGGAGTTACCAAAGCAACAAGTCCCATGACATCAGCTGAAGGGGCTGTTTAGCTCGACTGAAATACTCATTGCTCAGTAATGAGACACATGCTGGTGCTGGTGCCTCCTCCTCCTCCCTCCACACACATGCTTCTTCTGGGCTGACTCCTTGCTTCCACAAGTGAAGGAGTGTGCACATTTTGGTATATCTTACTTACTTACTTACTTACTTATTTCTTTCTTTTATTTATATACCGCCCCATAGCCGAAGCTCTTTGGGCGGTCTGCAGCAATTAAAAACAATAAAAACAAATATACAAATTTTAAATATACAAATTTTCTTCTTTCTCTTCTTCCTCCCCCTGCTGCTGAAGCCCTGAGGGAGCTGCCATGACCCCTTCCTTATGTGCATTCCTCAGGAGGAGGCGCCTAAAGTTGCTTGCCTTCTTAGGTGAGCAAGGCACTAGGCAGCAGCAGTGCAGGAGACTCCTCAGGTGAAAGGCACCAAGGAAGGCAGCTGATGGTTGTCGCCTTGTGCAGCAGGTTGAAGCTGAGCTGAGACATAGTGTACAATATCAGTGTATGTGTATGATAGCTGGGGTGACAGGATTGGACTCAGGCTGGTGAGGGGCCCCTGTGAGATCCTGGGCCCTCAGTCAGTGCCTAATCTGGATGTCCACTAGCCCTATACCTAAATTTATCACAGTTGAGGTGAAGGGTTGGAAGAAGACAAAAAAAAGGAGAAAGTTTTTAAAAGCTAAAACTATCTGCATGACAAATAAAAGTAGAAAAAGCAAAATAAGAGATACCAGGCATTTCAAAGGATTCTCTTTTAATTGTGAAAGAACTCAGCTGAAATTGGGGAAGCCTTCAGATAACCAGTTTTGCACATGACAAGCTATTAAGGATGTGAGAGTCCTTCAAGATCAGACCAAAGGCTCATTTAGGCCAATATCCTGCTCTCAGTGGCCAACCAGCGGCCCATGGAAAGCCCACAAGCAGGACCTCCGCGCAACAGCACTCTTCCCTGCAACCCACCTAGTGACTGTATTAATCTCAACACCAATTGCTCCTAGTACAGATGGATTGGCAGAAGCACAGGTGGCACAGCAACCCTCTAAAAGAGCAATGGAAAACCCAATACATTAGTCTCTTTCCCCTTCATTCCTGCTATTGTGCTACTGCTGCTGTGAACAAAATCTGCGAGTGCCCAGAAGTAGTAGAGAAAAGCTACATATTTTTCATTCAACAAACATTATTAAATCTCATATCTACAAGAAAGCATGAGGACTGTCTTCACATTTACATTTTCCAACAAATCTGCCAAATTTTGGAACAAACTATATTTATCAAAAATAATTAAATGCTGTTTATATTAAAAAAAATCTAAAGCAGTTTACAGTATCATTTCAGTAAAACAATTAGAAACCCTTAAAATAAACATAAGCAACAGCAGCTATAGTTAAATATTCTACAACATTAGTCAAAATATTAAATAAATCAGGATAAACACAAATTAAATAAAAGCAGGATAAATGTAGAACAGTAAGTTCTTAACCTGCCATCTTCTTTGGTCTTTATCTATTTATTTATTTATTATTTTATTTATACCCCGCCCTTCCTTCCAGCAGGAGCCCAGGGCAGAAAACAGAAACACTGAAAACACTTTAAAACATCATAAAAAGACCTTAAAATACATTAAAACAAAACGTTGACAACATTAAAAAACACTTAAAAAACATCTTTTAAAAAAGGGTTAAAGATATTAAAAGACATATTAAAAGCAATTCTAACACAGACGCAGACTGGGATGGGTCTCAACTTAAAAGGCTTATCTTTAAGTATTTATATACTGCTATTCATAAAAGAAACCAGAACCGTTTGCAACAGCCATATACATAATACACATACAATAAAATAATATAAAAAGTTAAATCAGAAATCATTAACTATTGCAGAAAGATATCTGCAATAGTCAGAACATATATAGCCTACCATTAATATGTCCAAAACAAAATAATACAGGTATTCCATCCCATCTCTCACCTGGGGCATCAACTGTCACTTCTCTACCCGTCTCACACACAGAGGTTATGAACTCTCTAGGACACCTCAGTCTCTCACACCGGGCACTCCAACAAGCATAAAACCTATGTATCTCATGCCTCACATACCCTAAAAACATGCCACATACAACAAACAAATCTCATACAATACCAACATTACCAGGAACAGAAATCAGGAGAAGTAGTGATGGAGATGATAAACAGCCGATGTAAACAGATACTCTGTCATTTATTCAAGCAGCATCTGTGGGCCCCTGAAGACCTCCTTGTGTATCATCCGTTCTGCTGCTATCAGTGCCTGGCAGCTGAGTCAATCTGCCTAGAATATGTATATGCCCCTTCAATACTCTGCCACCATGGGATCCAGGTTGTCCTCCCACGCAGCTGAAGATCACCACTTCCAACTGCAGAGCTACTGATTTGGTGCCCCCTTAGTGTGTCATGTGCACTTTTATTGTGGTATTGTCAATTCTCAGCATCACATTACAAAAACCTCTCTTGGGTACAAGGTGCTATAGGGCTAGCTTTCCCATCATAGATCTAGCCAGTTGATACTTTGCTTTGTTTCTGTTTGAGACCATGAGCCTTGAATGACTTGACCTTCACAATCAGCACCCCAGCCCACCATGTTTGCGTCTGTTGCAACCACAAATCAAAGAGGATCCTTCAAGGGCACCTACTTGTGGAGGTTGCTGTCTAAGGACCACCACCAAAGAGACAATCAAGCATGCCTGGACAGCAGAATGGACCATTGGTCTCACCTGAAGGGTGATTTTCCTATGAGTACGGACATCACAGCGGTTTTAGCTCCACCTATCGTGCAAAGGCAAGAATGTCTTTGAAGTCAAGACTAGGGGCGTCAGGCCCCTCCCACTCTCCAGTTCATTCGCAGCGAGTCTAAGGAGAAATATCTAAAAATACAAGAACAAGGCCAACCGGCCTGGCAGCAGGAAAATAACACAATAGTACCATGCATAGTAACATGACTCCAACATAGCGGTATAACAGAACTAGAAGTCTTGACTTCACTCTTAAATTTAAATAATAGCGTAACAGTAACATATAATACATTAGAAAATATATAGCCATCCTCCCAACTGGGAGGGTCGTGATGTCCGTACTCATAGGAAAATCACCCTTCAGGTGAGACCAATGGTCCATTTTCCCTATGAGTCCGGCCATCACAGCGGGATGTACCATACAGGGAGGGACCACCCACGTGTTAATCCTCATTAAGAACCTGTTGCAACACTCGTCTGCCGAAAGATGCGTCAGCAGAGGCATAACGATCAATTTTATAATGCCTTATAAACGAGTGTGGGGTAGACCAGACTGCAGCCCTACAAATATCGGCAACAGGAGCATTAGTGGCAAAAGCAGCCGAAGTGGCAGCTGACCTGGTAGAATGAGCCGTTATACTAGCTGGAACTGACAGCTTCAGAGACTCATATGCTAAAGTAATACATGCCCTTAACCAACGGGATAAGGTAGGATTGGATACTTTATGCCCCATAGACCTTGGATGAAGGGATACAAACAGAGACTCCGTTCGTCGAATCTCTAGGGTCCTAGACAGGTAGGTCTTGACAGCCCTCCGGACATCTAACGAATGCCAAGCCTTTTCTAGAGGATGGGTAGGATTCGGGCAAAAGGAAGGAAAAACAATGTCCTGGTTGCAATGAAAAACTGAATCGACCTTGGGACGGAAGGATCAGTCTTCAGTACAACAGAGTCCTTATGGAAGACGCAGAGGTGTCGAGCAGAAGACAATGCGCCCAACTCTGAAACGCGTCTGGCAGATGTGATTGCGATCAGAAACAAGACCTTGAAGGACAGTATACGTAGGGGCACAGTCCTGATGGGTTCAAATGGAGGGCGTTGCAAAGCCTGCAGAACTTTCGGCAAACTCCATGAGGGAAACCGATGGACAACAGCCAGAGAGCGTAGGGCGACTCCCCTCAAAAAACGTTTGATGAACGGATGTGAGGAAATATGATCTCCAGGAGAGGACACTGAGAGGATGGACGACAGAGTGGACGCATGTCGACGTAGAGTGTTGGGTCGAAGTCCCATCATAAATCCGCTATGGAGAAATTGCAGCACCTGATGCACAGTGGCCTGGGATGGATCCTAGTGGTGGGACTGACACCACTTGGAGAAAGCCACCCAGGTATGTTGATAAATACGAGTGGTAGATGGTCTTCTCGAGGCCAACATAATATCAATCACAGCGTCAGACAGTCCAGCTGACCTCAAATGTCCCCGTTCAAACGCCACGCTGTTAGATTGAGCCAAGTAGGGTCCTGGTGCAGAACTGGACCCTGGGATAGGAGGTCTGGCCTGACTGCAAGTGTCCAAGGATCCATCATTGACATTACCAGAAGATCTGAGAACCATGGTCGGCGTGGCCAAAATGGTGCTATCAGAACCAGCTGTGCCTTCTCGGTTCGCGCCTTCCTCAAGGTTTTGGTTAACAATGGTATGGGAGGAAAGGCGTACAATAGACCGTCTGGCCACGGTGTTGTCAGAGCATCCACTGCTTCTGCTGTTGAGTCCAGGTATCGGGTAAAGTACCTGGGAAGCTGGCAATTGTGACTGGAAGCGAACAGGTCGACTGAGAGGGCGCCGAACCGACACTGGAGACGATGGAAAATGGCTGGATGAAGTTTCCATTCTCCCGGAAAGACCTGTTGTCTGCTGAGCCAGTCTGCTGTCACATTCCAAATCCCTCTGAGATGTTCTGCTTTCAGGGATTGTAGATGTTGTTCTGCCCAGACAAAGATGAGGGAGGCTAAGTCCTGCAGAGGACGAGACCTGGTGCCCCCCTGTCTGTTCAAATGTGATTTTACACACGTGTTGTCTGTTCGAATGAGCACATGATCCAAAGGGAACAGAGACTGAAAATGAAGTAGAGCTAAGTGGACAGCCTTTAGCTCCAGCCAGTTGATGCTTTGAGTTTGCTCTGCGGTAGACCAAACCCCCTGAACGTACTGGGAGTTGCAGTGGGCTCCCCAACCGATGAGGCTGGCATCCGTGGTTACAATGGTTCTGCGGGGTTCTCTGAACGACGTGCCCTTGGAGAGGTGTTGAACCTTGGTCCACCAGCGGAAGGAGAGGCGCAGTGCGGGGCTCAAACGAACTTTACGATGGTTGGAGCTGGCAATGTCTTTTTGAAAAGGCAACAGAACCCATTGAAGGGGCCGAGTGTGGGCTCGAGCCCATGGCACAATGTGGATTGTAGAGATGAATATCCCGAGCGCTCTGGCGAGAAGCATGACGTCTGCGGATGTTTGTTGCATCAGGGACCTTGCGATGCTTGTGATGGCAGTGATGCGATCTGGAGCCAAGAAGACCATTGCCTGCAGGGTGTCCAACATTGCCCCTAGATGTAGTAGGCGTTGGGTTGGTTGGAGATGGCTTTTGTCGAAGTTGACAAGCCAGCCGTAGGCCTGCAAAACATTGAGGGTGATCATTAAGTGATGATGAGCCAGCTCCTCAGACTTGGCCCATATTAGCAGATCATCCAAATATGGGTAGATATGAACCCCTTGGGTCCGGAGATAAGCCACTAGGATGAGTAGCACTTTGGTAAACACTCTTGGAGCAGAGGAGAGGCCGAATGGCATCGCTCTATATTGAAAGTGCTGGTGGCCAAAAGCAAACCGAAGAAACTTCCTGTGGGCTATACAAATGGGCACATGGAGATACGCTTCCTTAAGGTCAATAGAAGCCAGGAAGTCTCCTTCATGCAGACTCTCCGTAATGGAATGGAGTGATTCCATTTTGAACCTGCGATATGTTACAAAACGGTTGACAAACTTGAGGTCCAATACCGCCCTCCATGATAAATCTCGTTTTGGCACAGCAAATAGGAGGGAGTACACCCCTTCCGACCTCTCAGTTGTGGGAACTGGCTCTATCGCCGCTATGTCCAAGAGGTGGTGTATAGCTGTCTGCATGATGTTGTGCCTGGCTGGTGCCCTTGGGCAAGGAGTCGGATGGAATCTGTCTGATGGGGTTGCCCAGAACTCTATGGTATAGCCATAACTGAAAAGGTCCCTGATCCAGGAGACCGTAGTAAGGCGCAGCCATCGATCTCCAAAATTAAATAATCTGCCACCTATGGGGAGGGCGTTAATACTACTTGCGTGGGCGAGGGCCTCCCTTATATGAGGATGATGAGTTGCCCCTGCGCCCTTGGTACTGACCTCTGCCCTGGAAGCGTCGGTTCCAGGAGCCCCTGAATGTGTTGGGGTCATAGGATCTGAAGTCGCGGCCTCATCCTCCTGGCCGCGTTCGTCGAAAGGGCTGGTTAGAATGGAAGGAAGGAAATCGCCTGAAAGGCCTGTTGTCGATGTTCTTGACTGTGGCCAGAACAGGTTTGTGGGCGTCTTTGGGATCAACCAGCACTGCCTTTAGAGCTTCCTCGCCGAAGAGTAGAGATCCGGAGTAAGGAGCCCTGGACAGGTTCAATCTGGCTGCTGAATCAGCTTGCCAGTGGCGAAGCCGGAGGGTGCGTCGAGCGACTATTTGAGCCGTCATGGCTCGTGCCCCTAATTGAGTGGCATCCAGAGTGGCATCGGCCACAAAAGCTGCTGTCTTACGCAATTTCAATAGCGCTCTTCTGAGGGCGACAGGATCAGGGTTAGCGTCTTCTAGAAGGTCATCCAGCCACATCATAGATGCTCTGGAGAAAATGGAGGCTGAAGCGGAGGCACGCATGGATAGGGCAGTAGCCTCGTGATTCTTGCGGAGGGCGAAGTCTATTCGTCGCTCAGTAGTGTCCTTTAGGTGTGATTCCCCTTCCCTGGGCAAAAGTTATCGTGAAACGAGGCGACCGATTGGTTCATCTATGCCAGGGACATCTAACTTGGTGGCAAAGTCTGGAGCTAGGGCGTAAAGCCTGTCAGCCAGGTTCTTGAAGCGTCGAGCTTGGAGTGGATGAGCCCATTCTTCAGAGGCTAATTTGGCAATTGGGTCCGGCACCGGGATGTAGTGTTCAGTAGGTGCAGGGGATTTGAGGATCTTGGCCCCTTTTATAGCTGGGGCGGACGAAGTTGAAGGCACAGTCTGGAGACCAAGGGTATTAACTACCCTACGTGCTAGCGGCTGATAGTCTGAGGTATTAAACAAACGATACGATGTATCCTCCTCATGATCTGAATAGTCGCTCCAGTCGTCTCCTTCAACATGGTCAGTGAAAGTTGACTCCTCCGCATACGAGGCTTCGTCCGTACATCTGCCTCTGGCTACGTCAAAGGGATCTGGTGAACAGGAAGAATGAGCTTCATGACACGCACGTTGGTCCATGTTGAGTTGACGTATGGCAGGAACTTGTGGTAGTGACTGCATTTGGGTGAAAAATGCCAGCATGGCTTGAAGTTGGGAAAGGAAATCAGGAGACAGCTGCAGACCGGATGTGGCAGATGTATGTGCCTGAGGAGCTATTGGAACAGATGTTTGGGGTGGTAAAACAGAGGGAGGTTCGTTAGGCAAACACTGAGCGGGAAAACCAACAAACTCTTCCTCGTCAGAGGAAGCAGCAGGGGAATGGAGAATATCACTTATGTGTGTCTGTGCTGTGGTGGTGGTTGGCACAGAAACATAACGTGGGCGCTTTGGTTTGCTATGGCTGGAAAGATGTTTTGTCTTAGCCAGAGCTTTGGCATGTCTGGTCTTAGTCGTGTTAGGATGTTGTGGCTTGGCTGTTTGTGGCATGCCTGGCTGATCTGGCCCCATATGGGTTGATTGCGACATGCCTGGCTGTTCTGCCATCTTATATTAACTTGGGTGCAGTACACGGCCACGGAGGGGGCAGGATGTAAAGACCCGAACTGGCACAGCGTACGACCACGGAGGGGGTAGAATACGCTGGCAGATGGCAAAGTGCACTGCCACAGAGGGGGCAGAATGCACTGAGGAGTCAGTGTTAATATATATAGGCTGTTTTTAGAGTTGGCACACTCAGATTAGTGCTGTAGGCTGGGTTTCAGGCGTGGTACACGGCCCCAGAGGGGGCAGGATATACCAATATAAATCAGATTTAGTACAAGTCAGCCACTAAGATTAAAGCTCCAGCCTTGATAATACAATCCAGCCACTAGGATTAAAGCTCCAGCCTTGATAATACAATCCAGCCCACTAGGATTGGAGCTCCAGCCTTGATAATATAATCCAGCCACTATGATTACAGCCACAGTAAAATTGTGTGCAAGTCAGTCCTGTGTAAGTCTGTCTGCAGCACGTATACAACACACATACGGATAAATAGCCTGCAGGGGAGGTATCCGATGGTTAATAAAGGGTAACAAAAAAGGTGGGAAATTTGAATTCAAAAAATGGCACCCGGAAAAAAGAGCGCGGAGAGAGAAGGAGCAATGGCGGCCGTCTGGAAGCAAACTGGGGGAAGGGCTGCCCAGCACAGTCTCGCAGGAGGAGCCGCGGGGCCGAAAGCCGCACTAGCGGCTCTAAAAAACCCCCAGGAGGGAAGAGGCAGTAGGGGAAATGCGGCAGCCACTGCAGAGGGAGCCGCCGTCGCTGTCTGCAAAGCCCTTCGCGGTGGGGTGAGCTGAGGTAAAAGCGCTAATGAGGGAGCCGCAGACAGTCTCGCAGGTTAATGAAAGAGCTGCAGCCACAGGTTTCAGTGGGGCGAGAACGGACCCGGGCAGGCTAAAACGGGTGACGGGGTAATGGCGGGAGCCGCAGCCGCAAGCTCCCGCTGAGATCAGAAAAACCGCAGCCGCGGTCTTCCGAGAGCGTCACGGAGCGCGGGGAAAAGGGAGCCCAGCAACGCAAGCCGCTAGAAGGGAATTGCAGCCGCAAGTTCCCAGGGGAAGCGCAGAGCCCAAGAGAGAAAGAAAAACGAAAGGACGAGGAGGATCCGCAGCCGCGGTCTCTCTTAGGGGTGGGGAGTAATCCAATAGGGGAAACAAACTGCCCGGGCAAGGGAAAAAGGTTCCCCAAGAGAAGTCCCCAAAAATCGGATACAGTTAAAAGCAGTTAAACACAAGACAGAGGGAAGGAGGACACTTGGAGACACACAGGAGACAATACCTCCGCCCTGTCAAACAAACACACAAACAAAACACCAAAAGAACTTAGCTAAACGCTACGCTATATAGATCTCAATCTTGTTCGTACAAAGGCAAGAATGAACTGGAGAGTGGGAGGGGCCTGACGCCCCTAATCTTGACTACAAAGACATTCTTGCCTTCGCACGATAGGTGGAGCTAAAACCGCTGTGATGTCCGGACTCATAGGGAAAATCTGCTTGTGGCAACTGTTCACAATAGCAGTCTGATGAGCCAGCAATGCCCACTGAAGAGAATGGGAATGGAATTTGGGCCGTGGGGTCATGGAGACCACCCATCTGGCCCACAGGATCACAGAGACCATCTGGCCCAGCACTGTGGAAAACAACATATCTGTCAACCTTGCTGTGAGGAGGGGGGACACTGGTGCCTTGATATTGGCAATCCTGTCTTCCAGGAGTCAGATAACCTCTGCTGGTTCATCACTCCCAAATGCTGAAGATGGAAATATAAAGTGACTCTTTGTACTGTTCAGTAGGAAGCAGTGGTCCTTCAGAGCCACCAGTGTAATCTCAATGTCTTGGTATGCCACATGGAGAGGCAGCGACCTGAGCTGGATGTCAGCTAAGAAAGGACACAAATGAATTCTTAGCAGATATAGATGAGCCACAGAGATCACCAGCACCTTTGTGAAGAAATCTGAGGCTGTTAGCTCAAAGGGTGTGAGCCTCTGCTGGAAATGTTGACCCACATAGGCAAACCGAATGAATTGCTTGTGTAAACGATTTAGTGGCTTGTTAGGTTGATGGATGCCAGCAAATCATGGCCTTCCAATGTCTCCCAAATGGACACCAGAATTTCCATCCAGAATTTCCAATAACAAACCGGTTGAGAAATTTGAGGTCCAATACCACCTTCAAGAATCTGTTCCCCTTGGGCATCAAAAAGAAGATGGAGGAGATGTTGGACCTATCTGGACTGGCTCTATCACAGGTGTTTGTAACAGACAGTCAATGCCGGCTTGCACTATCCTCTATTTTCCTGGACTTGATGACACTGGCAATGAAATACATCAATTTGGAGCAGATTGGCGCTCTATTAGATATCCGTGATAAACTGGGCTGCACATCTAGCAGACTGAGATTGTGGCTTCCCACATGGATTTATTTATTTATTGAATTTCTTTGTCGCCCATCTGACTGGCTATGAAATGAAGCAATCTGCCATTTACAGGAGGTGGCACAGTATCAGAACTGATGTTGATTGCTCCTTCTGATCTGGAATGAAGTGGCAAAACTTGTGCTGGATTGCTCCTGTCCACTTGGTGGAAACCTTGGTTTGCTCCAGATGGGGTGACTGGTTTAAAAATCTCTGCCTCTACTTCCAAATAGGGTGCGATGAAAGAACTGGTACAGCTGAAAGATGAAAGGACTGCGGATCCCTACCCCTTTGTGCATAGGGCATGATTTTTTATTTATCTTTTGTCTCCACTAGCTTGTGTTGCAGAGCTGCATCACCGAACAACTTGTGCACTTTGTTGCGAGATAAGAATTCAAATCAGCTTTGCAAAGGCAGAGCCAAAAGGTACACCTTGCCATCATCTCCACTGCAATGGATCTAGCAGCAAACTGGGTGATGTCCATGGTGGCAGAAGCTGTATCAGTTGATGGGCAAGGAGTTCAATCCTGCTTGGTGTCCATCTCCCCCCACCCAACAATAGGCCAAGTCTGGCTGGTGGAGGGGACCACTCACCTGTCAATCACCTGATGTCATAATGACATCAGATTTGACAGGCAAGCACTCCCACTCACCTGTAAGAGTTGGTCTAGAGGATTGGGAGATAGAAGATCAGGCATGCTGGGCCAAAATGGTGTCCCATCAATGCTCCACAGTGCCATCAGTAGCCATGATGCCCGGATTGACAACATCAGGAGGTACAGTAGTCTGTATTCGCAATTTAGGACCTAAACTAGATGGATCTCCAGACAATAATTTTATGTATTTTATTGTAATGAAGGAACTTGAGTGGTAGCTTGTCTGGGGACAGCCAGCTCAGCTGGCAAATCAGATAGTAGGGTCTCTTTTATTTGTTTAAAGACAGCCATATCAAGGAAAATTGAAAGGAAGGGGCTGGTGGATGCCCTGGATTAGCTGGTGGATGCCCCGGATTAGCAGGTTAGGCTGGGGGAACAACCCCTTAAACCCACAAAATAATTCCCTGGTGAAGAAGCAGAGAGAAATAGGGCCACTGGGAGCTGGTCCAGACCCTTCTTTCTCCGAAAGACCTTTCTTCAGTCTCCAGTCTGTTAGCATGTGGTGGGAAGGATCAGTGGGTGCACTTTGCAATTCTGCACTCAAATCAGGCTCATCTATGCACTTGGCCTATCTGCAAACCAAACTCAGTCCTGCTGCCACTGAGGAGAGTTGCTCTCACCTTCTTTTGGGACCTGGTGTACCAGAGCCCCCATCTGCCACCTCTATGGGACTCTTTGCAAAGTATTCCCACAACTTACAATGCTGGACTCAAAATGGTGCCTGGGGTCACACACGCCAAGTAGCTGAGGGGCTCTTACCTTAGCTTCCTTAATCTTTGCTCTGGCATTGTGTGCTATCATGCTCACCAAAATGTCAAGTTTAAACCACACGTGCCTTTGATAAGGATGCAATAGTTCCATTTTTAAGAACCTTTGGAATTAAGCCTAATTAAAAAGGCAGCAGCAACAGAGGCCAAAAGAGCAGAAAGTGGGAAGGAGATAGCAGGGACAGAATACAGATTTGTTTTGTTTTCAAGACAACAACAAATGGATAGGAAAATTGACCAAAAAGAGCAAATTCACAGTAGGATCAATGGAGTAGGGCTGACCAATGAGGGGTAAGAATTTGAGGAGACACTGAGGGAACAGACTAACAATGGGATGCTGAAAAGAAAAATCGGCTCTGTAAAATACTAAGGAGAAACAGGTATTAAAAAACAAGGATGGGAGAAGTTAAAGACACACTTCAACTCCACAACCACAAGACACAGACACTCACAACAAAGACACACTATAAGACACACAGAAGCCGCCAGAAAACAGGAAAAAGTATTGGCCTGGTCTGCTTCAAGTGAAGGCAGGAAATGAACTGACACTCCAAAGGAAAGGGATGGAACAAATTATGTCGTTAAATGTTTAGAGTGACATTTCCTGACTTTCAGCACTAGGAGGAACACAATCACTCCTGGAGGTGTCCTAATGCCCATAGAGAATTTATGATGCAGTGGGATCCAAACTATATTACACGAGATAACATTTAAGCAACTACCTCTAAGCTTCCATCCAGGTGTGGAAAATTTACTTCTTGCAGCAACCAGTTCTTATTAATTCCCAACGTGAAGTAAGTGTGCAGATAAGACATTTGGTCTTACAGTGAAACAGTTTTCTCTGTGCATGTCAAAGATGACCTCAGGTGGGTAGCTAGCTCCATCTAGCGGCTGAAGGCAGAAAGAGCGCTGTTCAATTTTTTCAAGGACTTTCTCTCTGTAGCTCCTTATCACAGTTCTTTATGACAAGCACATTAGACTAATATAGACTTAACGAATAGAAAACACAACTGAAGAGAAACAAACAGCACTCACGCACTGTCTGCTAAAAAAACCCACAAGAGGCCTGATTTCTTTCACTATTTTATTAAAAATTTCTAAGGGATCTGAGGAGGACAAAAGTTGATCCCTTAAAATTAATATTCTAGGAGACATTACAAATAGATTTATTCCTTCTTGAACCTTCCCATTCCAGCGGACCCTTTTGTCACCTTGAACTGTCAGGTTCTTTGGAAGGACTGGCACTGAAGGGATAAATCTGACTGGAATGGAAAAAAGAGATTGAATTGGCATACGATAACTCTCGGGCCTTGCAAGAACTTTAAAGGTCTCTATGACGTTTTGAATCTTGTTTTGAAAGTAGCCCAGCTGGATTAAATCCAATTCTTTTACAGAAGAGGAGACTGGGGGCTCTAAAAGGTGTAAGGAGAGGGATGACTCGATATTTCTCCTGAATAGATAATGTAATTACTGGGTGTTTGTTGACAACATTTTCCTTAGAAGGATTAAAAGTAAAAGGTGCTTTAGATTTGGGATTACAGTTTTAGTAGATTCTGGGTGCAGGTTCTGACAAGTATTGTTATAGACTAACCTATTCAACAGTTTTTGTAGCCTAGCAATAATACACTGTTGCTCCCCAACTGGAAGTGAATAAAATGTAGTAATTAGTGCTTCTTCTTCTTCTGGTATTAAGGAGGTCAAAACTTGTTCAGAGGAAGAGTGTTTTCCACTCCTCGCTGTGGAGTGGTCTCTCTCATTTAAGTCGGTCTCTCTCATTTAAGTTTCTTGGAGGGGATTCTTCTACTATCACAGGCAGAAAGTCATTACAAGGGAGTTTGCCAGCTTTAGATTTCATAGGACTGACAGAGGTCAGGCGCATAGTTCTTACGTCATCTCCACATTTCAGATCTATAAATTCGTTTGAGGGTAAAGGTGTCTTACCACCAACTAATACGACCTCCTTCAAGTCCAACACATCCTCAGTAGGACAATTTAAAGACAAAAAATTATCTCTCTTAATGGGCACTGTATTCTGATAAGAGACACGTGATTCTTTAATCAGAGGTTGGATCAGAGTATTACAGAAGTGTCTGTTCACCTCTACTCCAAATTTTGCAGACTTCCCTGCATCTAAGGATATCTACAATGGAGGTTCTAGTAAAAGTTACTTTTAACCCAAAATTAGAGAAATAAAAAGATACTCAACTTCCTTTATATCTAGAATTGATAAATAAGTAATTCCTATATCATAAACTATCTGTATAAAATGAAGTTTCTTTCCATTCTGTGTTTCTTTCCATTCATATTTTGGCCTAGGGAAGTTACAGAACACTAGCTGGAGTCTTAAGAGTACCATTGTTGAAGCTGTTGAGAGAGATAAATTACCATTAACAGGAATCCCATTTGTAACTGGGCTCTTAGATAGGAGAGGGTTAGATTCCTCTACTATGGGGGGTAGAGAGGGGAGGAACCAGAAACTGGCCCCCTTGCCTTGGATATTTTGATATTGTTTAACTTTTTTGCTTGCACCTTTTTTCATTTTCTTGATTTTCAAGCAGATTGAATAATTCTTAAAATTAAACTTAGTGCTGTGGGAATTTTTTTTCTTTTTCCCCTTAATTGATTTTTTGGTCACTACCTGCCTAGTTTGAGGTTTATTTTCACCCCTAACACTCTTGAGCCTCCTCCCTTTCCCCCCTCTGCACCTGGAAATATCAGTATCCTTTTCTACCCTTAATTCAGTGGACCCCTTAGATCTCTTGTTCCTTTGTTCAGTAATTCTGGATGGGACATCTGGGAGTTCAGTTTGAGTACTGACATTAATACAAATCTCATTGCTGGTTCCTGTAGGTTTATGTAAATGGCAACTTCTAGTATAATCACCCTTCAGAGAGGTAGCAGAGAAAGCAGCCTGGGTCAGGTGTACAGAGGTCTCATTGACCAATCCCACAGGATGAGCATAAAATTGTTTAAATTCTATAATTTGTTGCTTAATATCCGTAATGTCTCTCAGGATAAACTGGAGTGAATTTGCAAATAGCATCTTTTGTGCTCCCACAATATCAAACCATAATGAATCAGGAGAAAACATTGAAGCCAACTGTGAGGACTGTAAGAATTCTGCATCAGTCTGTAATGTAGGCTGCTCCTTTAAGTCATAAAAATGGAGGGGTGACCTTGCATCTTTTATACATTCCCCAAGAGTGAAGAGGGGGTAAGACATGCCCCATTGTGATAGGTCTGCCCCATGCCCAGAGTTATCCAAACATTGTTTCTGTTCTGCAGTCCTGAATACAGTGCCCAAAAGTTGATTTGGGGTTTGTTCACATGCTTCAGGGCCATTTAACTGGTCTGGTGGTTTCTCTATCAGGGCCTCCGTCCTGGGAAAAAAGTTTGTTATTTTAGTCTGAGCAGTTGCTTGTGTTTTAGCAGAGTCTTGGAGGCATTTTGGAGAGAGCCCCAACTCCTTATAATTCCTCCTGGTATGCACCATTTTTTCCTTTCTGTTTCTTTTTTGCTAAATCAGCATAAAACTTTTCGGAGGTGCCTGAGCAACTGAGAGGTCTGTCAGAAGCCTTACTGGTCTAAGAGAACGTGCTGCAGCACTCTCCTCTCAAAGACCACCTCAGTAGAGGCATAAGCATTTATTTTGTAATGTTTGATAAATGTGTTAAGATTAACCCATGTAGCTGCTCTGCATATCTTCAGAAGGGAAGTGTTGCGAGAAAACACTGCAGATGTGGCTGCCGCCCTAGTGGAGTGGGCCACTACTTTGGTTGGGCAAGCTACTCTCAGGGAAGCATATGCTAGTGTAATGGATGCTTTAATCCATCTTGCTAGTGTTGTGGTGGAGACCTTCCCTCCTAATGAAGTTAGATAAAAAGACACAAATAAGCATTCCATTTGGTGGAAGGGTTTTGTTTCTGCAATATATACTTTTAAGGCTGTTCTCACATATGGAGAGTGTCATGCCTTCTCTGTGGGATGGACTGGGTTGGGACAGAAAAAAGGAAGCACCAGCTCTTGTTGACAGTGGAAGTTAGACAACACTTTAGGATGGAAGGAAGGGACAGTAAGGAGAACTACCCTATCCTTATGAAATACACAGTAACTCCTGTCGAAAGACAAGGCATTCAGCTCAAACACTCTTCAGGCCGAGGTAATCGCCACTAGAAAGAACACCTTGAAGGACAGCAGGCAGAGAGGAACTTTACTGAGTGGTTCAAAGGGAGGTTTCTGGAGGGCAGTTAGCACTTTGTGCAGGTCCCATGTTGGGTAGCGGTGCTCTGTAGGTGGTGCTGATATTGTTGCTCTGCGAAGAAAACACTTCAGGAAGGGCTGAGATCCCAGTGGATTTTCTGGGGATCTGGACAGTATTGCTGACAGAGCTGAAGCTTGACACTTCAACGTGTTCGGTCTGAGTCCCATCGCTAACCTGTCCTGTAAGAAGGAGAGAACTTTGCTGATGCTAGCTTTCCTAGGAGGTATCTTCTTCCTCTGAGACCAGGCTGAGAAGGCCTTCCAAGGGCCCTTATAAATCTGAAAATTGGATGGACACCGAGTGGCCATCATTGTCTCCACTACCAGTAGGCCTTTTCTTAACAGTCGTTGCCACTCAACTTCCAGACATGAAGTGCCAGCCATCCCAGGTCTGGGTGGAGAAGCTGTCCTTGTGATAGCAGATTCTCCCTGGGGGAATTTGGTAAGGAGGGGCAACCGCCAGGTCGAGCAGTTCCAGAAACCAGGCTCTCCTTGGCCGATATGGAGCAACCAGCAGGTCTGTAGCTTTCTTGGTCCGGATCTTTTGAAGTACCCTCAGAATTACTGGAAGTGGAGGGAAGATACAACTGGACTGCGGGCCACCGAAATATCAGGGCATCTATTCCTTCCACCTTTGGCATTGTGTATCTGGCAAAGAACCTTTTCACCTGACAATTGGGGTGGGTGGCAAACAGATCCACTTTCACTCTTCTGAAGTAGTCCACTATCTGCTGAAAGGCCATTGGGTGGAGTTTCCATTCCACCTGATGGATTTGCTCCCGACTCAACCAGTCCGCTTGACCGTTGTCCATGCCTCTGAGGTATCCCACAAGGATTGAGTCCAGATGGACCTTCACCCATTGGAATAGTAATGAGGCTTCCCTCTGGAGCTTAGCCAACCATGTGCCCCCCTGACTATTCACCACCCCAACTGCCTTGATCTTGCAAAGTGTTGTAGCACTAGGTGGATCACATGCAGTTCTAGCAGATTGATAGGGAGTAAGGACTCCTGTGCTGACCAAGATCCTTGGACCATCTGGCCCTTGCAAAAGGCTCCCCATCCCGTGAGGCTGGCATTCAATGTGATGAGCATTTGCCGAGGGTCGCAAAATGGGATTCCCCTTTGCAGATTGGGTTCATGAGCCCACCAAGGTAGGAAGTGATGAACCTTTGGTCATAGCAATAACCTTCAATGATGCCTGGCCACAATGTCACTTTGGAAGGGTAGTAGCGCTCACTGGAGGGGATGCAAGTGGTGCCGTGTCCAGGAAGTGGTTTGAAATGTAGAGACCATGAGCCCTAAGGACTGCTTCCAACTGCATGAAGTCCACTGACTGAGAGGTCAGCAGATGTGATGTTGCAGTTCATATCTTGTCTATTCTGTTCTGTGCTAGTCTTATAAATCTGTGTTCCGAGTCCATTGTTACTCCCAGATGCACAATGTAACAAGATGGGCATAACTGGCTCTTGGCCTGACTGATTAAGAAGCTGTGGTCCTTTAGGCATGCTAAGGTGACGTGTAGGTCCTCTCATGATTTGTGAATTGATGGGGATTGAATTATGAAATCATACAAGTATGGAAAGGCATATACTTCGTGTTCTGAGGTGTGCCACCGGGGTAACCACAATCTTTGTGAAAACCCTGGGGGTGGAAGAAAGACTAAAGGGCATTGCCCAGTATTGGAAGTGGTCTCCCCCTACTACGAACCTGAGGTAGCATCGGTGGGGTGGGAAAATAGGGATGTGCAGGTAATATTGGTTCAAGTCTATTGAGGTGAGGCAGTCTCCCTGTCTCAGGGCCTCCTTGATTGTCATTAAAATGTCCATGCAGAACTTGCAGTATAGGACATACTCGTTCAAGTTCTTGAGATCAAGTACCGCTGTGAACAAACGATCTTTCTTCCCAACTGTAAAGAAGATTGAGTAGTTTCCCAAAAATCTCTCTCCTGCAGTTCTATTGCTGCTATATGCAATAGGTGAGAGATTGCCTGTTGGATCCTCTCCCTTTTGCATGGAGACGTCAAAACGGGAGATGGAATGAAACTTGTGGGAGGCAACAATGTGAATTCCAGATGCAATCCATTCCAGAGGGTCTGCAGCACCCATTGGTCTGATGGTAAGTCCCTCTATTGATGGGCAAACTGCTGGAGGCGACCTTCCACCAGCGTGGTGCTGCCATCAGAATATATGTTTGTTCCCACATGACTGGGACCTTAAACCAGCCCTGGTGAAGAACTGCTGTTGGCCCCTGACCTGGCTGTGCTGCCTATTCCAGAATGGATGGCTAGGTCTGCCTTCTCTTGCCCTTCCTGATGGCCTTGAATCTCGAAAGGATTGGGATGTCTGGTAAGGATGAAATGTTCTGCGAAAGGACCTTCTGTCATCTCTTTTCCTGGTTGAGGGCAGAGCTTAGAAAAGTTACTTTTTTGAACTACAACTCCCATCAGCCCAATCCAGTGGCCATGCTGGCTGGGGCTGATGGGAGTTGTAGTTCAAAAAAGTAACTTTTCCAAGCTCTGGTTGAGGGCATAGATTTCTTCTTTTCTTTAGACTCCAGGACGCTTGCGAGGGCAGCGTCCCCAAACAGCTTGCCTCCTACGTAGGGTTCTGAGGCCAAATTAGAGCAAGCCGTGGGATCTGCATCCCAGTGGTGCAACCACAGTGTCCTCCTAGTAAACACACCTACTGTCAGTGCTTGTACTGAGAATTGCATGGCATCCATTCAAGCATCTGGCATGAAGGTCACCGCCCAGATGATTTTCAATAAGGGCTTGTGGGCTTGGGCTGGATCCTGCTGTGGGCCATCTAGTAAGTCTTCCAACCAGAGGAGAGAAGATCTAGCAAATACTGAGGAGGCCGATGCTGCCCTAACTATGAGGCCCAGATCCATTTTGCATTCTGTAGGATCCTTGAGGTAAGCGTCTGAGTCCTTAGGGTTCAAGGAGAGGTTTAACAAGTTTACTATGGGACCATCTACCAACGGGACTTTCAGCTGGTCTATTGAGGTGTTGCTCCAGGGTATATTTACTGGCTGTCGTAACAGGCTTCTTGAACTGCACTGGGACGTCAAGTTCAGAGTTGATCACCTTGGGAAGGAAGGAAGGAAGGAAGGAAGGAAGGGAGCTTTAGTACCCTTGATTTGGGCTTTAGATCTGCACACACGACAGAAATCCTAGAAGCAGTGGGGGCTGGAGGTTCTTCTGGAGAATTCAAACTCAGTGCTTCCATTGCCTTGCACAGAAGGGGCAGAAAGTGAGTGTCGTGGAAGATCCTGTTGGTAGAAATCTCTTCAGATTCCAAATCCCCGCTCCACTCTTCTGCATCCAGAACAATCAACTCATTATCCAGGTCTGTGCCCTGGTCTTCCATATAGCCATGGCGTCTGCAGCTGGGTGAGGATCTGGTGACCCACAGTTAGTGGGCCATGGTCTTGAGGCTGCTGATGCATGCAGCGGGTCAGAAGCCTAAATACGCTGCGCCCTCCCCGGGTTCTGGGTTGAGGGTCTAGCAGCCCCCATTTCCCCCAGGGCATAGTGAAGAGACTGTTGGAGCAGACAGGTCTCAAGCCAGATCCACTAGGAGGGATTCCCTCACCTGTTCCTTCAAATGTTGTAGCATCAGGGGCAAAAACTGCAGTTGTAGTTGCTGAGCGTGGCCAACCCCCTCTCCGACACCTGCCAGGGTGGGAGTTGACTGGGGGCCTCTTGAAATCCTGAGAAGTCCTCAGGAGATGATGAGGTGGAGAAAATGCAGATTAAAGATGGATCGGGTTGCTCCTCTTCTTCCTCAGAGAGGGGTTCTTGATTTCTTTGCAGTCTGCACACAGAGCTGTGGGAGTCTTGCACAGCCATACCATATGGATTGCCCTCATGCTCCCTTGCATTATCATCCAGCCTATTCACTTGTGAATAAGCTTCCACTGAAGCCACCCTACCCACTTGAATACATGCCTCCGCAACCTCCTGCCTGCTGGTGGAGGGGCAGGCTACTGCTGATTCGACAGCTATCTCTAACATCTGGCAGTCTGGGACTGGTAGGAGTGGCTTGGCCTTCTTGGCAGGGACCATTGATTTCGTGGTTGCTTTCCCCATGGGACCAACGTACAGTGTGGGGCTTACGGGGGCAGTAAAAAAATGGAGGTCTGAAGCCGAAGCTGTGGGCTTGTATAGAGGCAGGAGGCCGAATAGTAGGCTTTGTTGGGCCTGTTGTGGCCTACTTTGATGGCGTGGGAGCTGTTAACAACCACAAAAATGTTCTGTTGGGCCCTCAGGGGCCTACGTTGAGGCTGGGCGATGTGGGGAGGGGCGTCGGCAGCAAGGCAATGGATGGTGGCCACACGCAGCTCCGTTAGGCCTGTAGCAGCCTTCATTGGGCCTATTGCAGCCTGCTCATAGGCCTACAGAAGCCTGGCTGATGATGGACAAAGGGGGCGCACAGATGGCTGCCGTGAATGGCTCCAAGGCCTCTGTTGGGCCTACCGAGGCCTGCTCCGCAAATGGAGAGAGGGAGGAGGAGGAGGCGAAGAGGTTGTGGGTGGCCAACAAATGGCTCCGTTGGGTCTGTAGCAGCCTGCTGCTAGCAGCAGGGGAACGCTCCCCTAATTACTCCACTGTGGTGAGTGGAGGGGGGGGGAGAAGCCAATGCCTTGCATTGGAAGAACAGAACTCCTCCATGCACCTAATGGTGCAAAGAAGATTGGGGGGCTCCCTCCCTTGCAGTCCAAAATGCTGTGGATGCCCCTTCCTCTTTATATATATATTTTTTTAAAATCCAAAGGGCTAGGGACAGGAAGGATTCACTATCCAACACCAGAGGGATAAATATTACAAGAAAAACATAGACAAACACAGAAGTATACAGGTCTGAACCAAGAGCAGAGAGCAGATACAACCATCTTTGGTGAAGGCAGAAAGAGAACTGTGATAAGGAGCCACAGAGAGCAGGAAGTCCTTGAAAAAAATTGAACAACGCTTTTTCTGCCTTCAACCACTAGGTGGAGGTAGCTACCCACCTGAAGTCATCTTTACATGCACAGGAGAATAACCTTCTTTTCCACAAGTGAACCTGGCCCCATAAACCATAGCTCAGGTGGGTGGTGTTGCAGTAGGGTGTGTACACAGAAAATAGACACGTTTTTTAACAAGACACACATACAGTGAAGAGTATGGACCCTATATGTAATCCTTAGCCAAGCAAGGTCTGCAATTCTGATCCTGTTTATGAGTTTTTTCAGAAGCACCTGTCTGTCCTCTGTGAAAAATAAAATTTTGGAATAGATGTACTTCCCACATCACAATCACTGATATTACTTCCTGCTCCTAACAACGTAATAGCTGTCAGATACATCGATGCTTAGATAAATCAGTTTGAAGTGGCATATAAAAAATAATAATAGAGATGGGATATACTGTACCCAGAAATTTTGGCAAATTTATTTCAAATAGGTTTTAGTTGTACTGTTAGTTCTGTTTACACAATGGATTCAGAAGAGTCTTGCTCTGCCAATGGATATGATGGGCTATCATGCATAGTGATAGGGGGGGAAATCAGTCCAGTTCACATTTTAACATGAATTTGCCTAATTTGCTCTCCCTGAAGCAATAGGCAAACCAAAAGGCAGTTATCTTTTGCACTTCTCCAAATAAATAAAATGTACACAAACATGAATAATAAGAGGAAATGTGCATAAAAATGCATATATTAGAGGAAACACCACACAAAAATGCATTATATTAGGGAAGTTGCTTGCAAAAACTTTGTTAAATCAGAAAATGGTCAGAAGACATTACACAAAGATGACAATGAATCTTGGTGTCATATTTTAAGTCTTCTGACTAGGACAATCTGCCAGCCCCAATCAACATTTTAGATGAGCTATCCATAATATAATTAGAAATATTTTGTGCCTGAGTTCCCTACTCATCTCAAGATCCAATAGAAGGTGCTATGCTAATGCCAAATATTAAAGAACACTATACAGTATTGTGCTACCGCTGTTCAAAACATTGTAATAGGGTATTCCTAGGTCGCTCTTGCCAAAATATTGGCTACCCTGGATGGCCAGCCATTTACAAGAAATATGGTAGTGTAACTGTCAGTTTTCACTTTTAAGGATATGTATGCACAGCAAACATGGATGAATGATCATCACCCAGGAAGCCTAGCCCACAAAGCAGAATTCTCACTGAGTGGCCTCTTTGCCATACCCAGGATTCTACATTCGGAAGAGCTGAGAGAAGGAGGATTGCGCTTTGATCTCAGGTGAAAGCTAGAAGCCAGCCACAGTGAATGTGATGAGTAGTGTTGGAGAGTGTAGTGGGAAAGGCAATCTTCTTTTAGGGTGTGTAAACTGTGCATAATATTAAAGGGAAAAAGAAAACCAAGACAGAAAATGTAAAGCTTCTGCTATTTTTTTTAAGCTGACTTTAAAACTAATTGTATTTAATAGCAAAGCATTTGTCCTAATAACACAATGAACTAATTGTGTCATACATTTACAGTTCAAAGAATACTTGAAATACTTACGCAGAGGATTTTGTCCTTCGCTAGCATAGTATTCATACATTCCACTTTTCACAAGTGTGTCATAATGTGGCAGAAAATCAATACGCTCCTTTGTTGCTGAGGGGAGTGTTTGATCAACTGACTGAAGTAAGTAGAGAGTCATGCCATCTTTAACAATTTCACCTACAACATATATATAAATCTTTAAATAAGAAACCAACTTCATTTTTCATACTGACTTTTGAACATATGATTGTTTCCAATGTAAAAAAATTTACACTGCTTTTAATACACTAAGGCCTATTTTTGCTTTAAACTTGGAAAGATGTTAGGAAAGATGTTATGTAGCTTTCACTGCATAAAAACAATTTAATAATAAAATCAAACTTGAAAAATCTCAGACATCTGACTGACCAGGTGATGATCCTCTGTTGTTATCATATGAATATGATCATCTAAAATTTGTAATAATCTTTAAAAAAACTGATTTCCATACTGTACCTAACATTCAAAAATATTTTTCAATCATGTTCACATGTCTTGTTATTACTATTTCAGAACCAAAATAGACTTTGGATAAAAACAGCTGAGTTCTAGGGCATCTCAAAGGCAACTGATAGGATAAGCATTGGGTTTCATATGCTTTCCCTACTTTATCAGATAGCATTTGGGTGTACATTGTTCCTGTTGAGAAACATACTTACCAAAATTTTTGTTTGTGATTTCTGTTCTATTAGTTGTTGTGATAATAAAACTTCCTTCGGAGGAAATGCCAAATACCTACAAATGCAAGTTAAATATTAAATCACACAAAAGGTGGTGGGAGGCATCAAGTAGAGCTCAGAGTAAAAACATTCAAGAACATTAAGAATTGCTCCCTGCTGGATCAGACCAAAATGTCTAATATTTAGAACAACGAAATGATAAACAAGCAGCTTTGATTTTTTTAGATGCTGAAAAAGCATTTGATAATTTGAATTGGAAATTTATGTTTCAGGTTTTGGAGCAAATGGATTTTGGAGACAATTTTATAAAATGGATTAGATCGATTTATACATCTCAGAAGGCTCAGATAATTGTTAACGGAGATTTAACGGATTCATGTGAAATACAAAAGGGTACAAGACAGGGATGTCCATTATCTCCCCTTTTATTTATTCTGGTCTTAGAAGTGCTGCTTAGAGATATAAGGCAAGATAAAAGGATTTCGGGATTAAAGATAAAAAAAGAAGAATATAAATTGAGAGCATTTGCTGATGATTTGATAATTGTACTAGAAAACCCTTTGGAAGGAATTAATGTATTGATGGACAAATTAAAAGAATTTGGACCGTTAGCAGGATTTAAGATCAACAATCAAAAAACAAAGATGTTGGTGAAAAATTTAACTTTAAGGGAACAGAAAGAGTTAATGGACAAGACAGATTTTACAATAGAGAAAAAGTTGAAATATTTAGGTATCATTATGACAAATAAAAATTCAAAGTTGTTTCATAATAATTATGAAAAATTATGGACAGAGATTAAGAAAGATTTGCTAAAATGGAATAAACTACAATTGTCATTAATGGGTAGAATATCTGTGATAAAAATGAATGTATTACCGAGAATGATGTTTTTGTTTCAAACAATACCTGTAATATTCTCTGATTTACCTTTTAAACAATGGCAAAAAGATATCTCTAAATTTGTATGGCAAGGAAAAAAACCAAGAGTTAAATTTAAACTACTACAAGATGCCAAAGAAAGAGGAGGACTGGGATTACCAAATCTGAGACTTTATTTTGCTGCCTGCTGTCTAGTCTGGATAAAGGAATGGATCTTATTGAGGAATAAAAGACTATTGGATTTGGAGGGCCATAATTTGAAGTGGGGATGGCATGGATATCTATGGTATGACAAAGTAAAAGTAAATGTAGACTTTAACAATCATTTTATAAGACGTCCTCTGTTGAAAATATGGAATAGATATAAATCAAGGTTTTATTCGAAAATACCATTATGTGTCTCAAGTCAAGAAGCGTTTTACAGAAGAGAAATGGCTGGAAAAGAGAAATGGTTAACTTATCAAGAACTATTAGAAAATGTACATGGAGAATATATAATGAAAGAGAGAGAACAACTGACAAAGGAAGGATATAGTTTTCAATGGTTTGCCTATTTACAATTGTTAGAAAGATATAAAATGGACAAGAAAATGTATGGGTTTGAAATAAGTAAATCTGATTTTGAAATAGGATTGTGTACAAATGATGAAAATATAATTGCGAAAATGTATAAACTCTTACTGAAAATGGATATGGAGGAAGAACAAGTAAAAGAGTGTATGGTAAAGTGGGCAAAAAATTGTGGTTATAACATACAAATGGATCAATGGGAAAATATGTGGAAAAAAGGCTTGAGATTTACACTATGCTATAATCTTAAAGAAAATTTCTATAAAATGATGTACCGTTGGTACATGACTCCAGAAAAGTTGTCAAAAATGTATAGTAATGTTTCTAATGTTTGTTGGAAATGTAAACAACAAGAAGGATCATTTTATCATATGTGGTGGCTGTGTAAAAAGGCAAAATCATTTTGGGCACAGATAGGTAGGAAGATGCAAAAAATTCTAAAGATAAATATTCAGTCAAAACCAGAATTTTTTTTATTGGGTTTTATGGATAAACAAATAGAAAAGAAATATGGAAGAATAATATTATATATGATTACGGCAGCAAGATTATTATATGCACAAAAGTGGAAAATGGAATCAACACCAACAACGGAAGAATGGCTATTGAAATTAATGGACTTAGTAGAAATGGATAAATTGACATGTCTACTTAGAGAAAAATCGACAGATACATTTCTTAAGGAATGGAAGCCTCTCTTAGACTTTTTGTTGAAAGATCAAAATAAAATGATGATATTGGGATTTGACGATTAACTAAGACAGCCTATGGAGAAAAGTGATCCTGTATGTATACATTAAGGGACAGGTTTGATGTATATTATATACTTATAGCTGATCTGCGACAAATCGGAAGTCAACTATTTTATTTTTATTTTTTTTCGTTGTATTGTTATGTTTTTTGACTTTGTTTTGTTTGTCTTTTGAAAAATTTGAATAAAAAATTATTAAAAAAAAAAAAAAAGAATTGCTCCCTGCTGGATCAGACCAAAATGTCTATCTAGTCCAGAATCCTGTTTCTTCAATGGCCAGATATTTGCAGGAAACCCACAAGCAGATGAAGGCAATAGCACTGCCTTACTGTTTCCTCTAGCAACTGGTATTCAGTAGCATATTGGAGTTTTTACATTTTTTCAGTTAGAACTGACAGTTATACCAGCAGCCATCAATAAAAGTTTAATCATAAATTTATTGTCTGTTAAAATCAGATCTTTCACATACCTAAACAAGATGACCAATGGGTTCATTGAAAGTGTATACCCTGTCCTAACTTTATTTTATTACCTCAATCAAAAATATTTATTTTGGGACAAGTCTGAACAATATGATATATTTGAGCATTTACTGCTTTACAGCGCCAGCATAAATTGCTTGCTATACAGGCATACCCCGCTTTAACGTTCGCAATGGGACTGGAGAGTATACTTTAAGTGATAATCTACTTTAAGTGAAGCAATTGTCTTCACTTGTACTGCACGCAATCACTCCTAGATGGCAGCGGCGTCATGCCAATAAAATGTACATTATTGCGAAGCGCGCAAACGTTAAGCGGGGTATGGGGACGTATGGAGCATGTACGTTATAGCGAGGCAACGTTAAGTGAAGCAACGTTAAGCGGGGTATGCCTGTATTATCATCATGATATAAGTTAACAGAAACTTTTGGGAGACTGGTGCTAATTGTTTGAAGGTGAACATTTTGCCCTATCCATTCCCATTTTTCTAAGAGTGTCTCATAACCAAAATCTCTTCCCTATTCAGTCTGTATTCAGGGGTATGTTTATGCTCAGAATGTTCCCACATACTTTGCTTAATAGCTTTTGTGAATTAGCATTCAACATTAAACTCAAATTCTGTTATTTGCCTAAGAGAACTGTGGACAAATGTGGTATATATGTTTGTTTGGTTTGTGTTTAGAACAAAAGTGCCTTGCAAAAGTAATCTGACCCCTGACCAATGCTCATATTACTGAATTACGTTCTGTATGGTATTTTATTTTGAAACACTGAAACTCAAAATCAATTATTGTAAGGTGAATTGGTTTTACGTTGGGAAATGTTTGTAAGAAACATAAAAAATGAAACATGTTGCTTGTAGAAGTATTCAACCCCTGTGCTGTGGAAGCTCCCAGTTAACACAGATGAAAGAAATTGCCCTGTCAAGGATGCAATTACCTTACCATTGGCCTCCACCTGTGAACCATTAAAGTTGCTGTCACATTGTCAGGATAAAAAACCCATTGTTGAAGGATCATTGGTCAGGCTGTGGATCTGAAGGAAAATGAAGACCAAAGAGCATTCTACAGAAGTGAGAGATAATGTAATACAAATGCATAGATTAGGAAAAGGGCGACTTCCCAGGAGGATCCCTACGCCTGTGCAGCCTCTGAGACGAGCTCCGTCTTGGATGAAACTTATCCAGTTTAAATTCAGTCAGAAGGCTCTTTTCTGACTGGGAATAATTTCTTCCGGATAAGGAAGAAACGTGAGATTTCCCACACAGCTTTGTTTTGATTGTTGGAGTCTGGAATTCGTCAGAATTGTCTGTTTTCCAGCAGCTCAGACAGAGCGAGGATTTTTATGCTAGCTCAGCTGGATAAGTGACCCGTTTTTTTTTACGGATTAACAGGCAAACATCCTCCTGTCTACATTCATCATTTTCTTATCTATACAGCTAAAGAGATTTGTCAAAGTAACAGCAATTGAGATAACCTAGGTGAGGTAAGACTTTCCTTTTTATATTCATGGAACTAAGGGGGAAGAAAATATAAATAGCTTATCTTTTTTTTATTGCAAAAAGCTGACATGGAAAATAGCATTTTAAAGATTACAACGGATGGGAGATTTCTGATTGGAAGAGATAAGAAATCTTTTTGATTTATAAGACTTTTGTGTAATATATGGCTGGGACTATTTTTCCTGATCTACTTTTTTTTTTGACGAATCTGCTCATTCTCTCTGCTACTAGTTATTTGGACGCTGTGAACTAAAGCCGTTCTTACACTTCCGGGCAGATAAGAGATAAGGGCTGTCTAGCGTGTGACGTTAGTTTGTTGGAAAGATTAACTCCTTAGTAACTGGTTAAAGAAATAAGCTGCTCTTTGTTTGGGACATTGAAAATTGAAGGAGTTTTGTTCCTTTGGCTTTAAGAATGACAATTAAGAAGATCATGGATGTACAAGAAGGGACTTTATCTCTAGACATGTTTCAGAAAATAATGAATGGGATTAACTCAATAAAACAAGAACTGAGAAATAATAGACAAGCGTGGAGAATTGAATTTCACGAAATGAGACAGGAGCTGAAAGAAACTCAGGATTCTATGAGAAAGGAGAATAAAGATAGATCTGGAAAACAAAAAAAGGATGAAAGAGAAATTAAAGGCAAGGTTCAAACTATGGAGATTGGCTTAATTATGGACATGAAAAAAGATTTGGATTTCCTGGCTGTGATGGATCCTGGAGACAGATATTACAGTTTGGAATTCAGCACTGTCCCTGAAGGAATTGAAGAGATTGGAGATAAAGATATTATCGGTTCAAAAAAATTCCTGGACTGGAAGGATTTGATGGAACTTGAAATGGAGAAAGTTAACAGAATTAATCCCTGTTTTGTGTCAATGGAAAAATCTTCAAGAGATGTACTAGTGTATCATGTGGAAAAGAGGAACAGAGATGCGGCTTTGCAACAATACTTCAGTGATACGTTTGGATTTGATGGCAAGAAAATATCTGTGATGGAGGAAATTCCTATCAGACTTTTATTATATGACTATGACAGCAAGATTTTTGGGTGCGTAAAGATGGAAGATGGACCCAATATGGATAATGACAGAAGAGCGATTTAAAATTACTGGACTTAGTAGATTTGATGAGTTGGATTAATTGATATGTTTATTTAGTAAAAAAAATTGATTGATATATATCTCAAGGATTGGAAACTTCTCTTTGACTTTTTGTGGAAGATTAAAATGATAGGATGTTAATGAGATTTGAAACTAACTAAGATAACTGCTGGAGGAAGGTGATTTTATAATCTATTAAGAGATAGGTTTGTTATACATTATAGATTTATAGCTGAATTATAGCGATTTGAAATTACTGGACTTAGTAGATTTGATGAGTTGGATTAACTGGCATGTTTATTTAGAAAAAAAATTGATTGACATATATCTCAAGGATTGGAAACTTCTCTTTGACTTTTTGTGGAAGATTAAAATGATATGATGTTAATGAGATTTGAAACCAACTAAGATAACCGCTGGAGGAAGGTGATTTTATAATCTATTAAGAGATAGGTTTGATATATATTATAGATTTATAGCTGAACTATGACAAATCGGAAGTCAATATTCTTTCTTTTTTATATATATATTTTTCTTTTTGTATTGTACTAGTTATTGATTTGTGTTGTTTTCTTTTTGTATTGTTTTGGTTTTGAAAATTGGAATAAAAATTAATTGCAAAAAAAAAAAGATTAGGAAAAGGGCACAAAATAATATCCACTGGATATCCCAGTGAGCAATAATCAGGAAGTGGAAGCTGCATCACACCACCCAGGCACTGACAAGAAAAGGCTGTCTGTCCCTCAAAACTCAAGAGCTCGAACAAGGAGACTTGTGAGAGAAGCCACAGAGAGGCCAACAATCACTTTGAAGGAGCTACTTTGAAGTGGCTGGGAGTGGAGTAATGGTGCACCAGTCAACTGTATCAAGAGCTCTGCATAACTCTGGACTCTATGGAAAGGTGGCAAGAAAGAAGCCGTTACTCAAAAAGTACCATCTGAAAGCACTTCTGGACTTTGCCAGAAAGCATGAGAGTGCCCCAGCTGCGATGTGGGAAAGGGTTTTGTGGTCAGATGAGACCAAGAAAGAGCTATGTGTGGCCCAAACCTAAGACTGCCCATGCCTCAAGACATACCATCCTGACAGTCAAGTATGGTGGTGGCAGCATCATGCTGTAGGGATGCTTCTCATTAACAAGGACTGGGCATCTTATTAAAAGTGAAGGAAGAACGGATGGAGCAAAATACAGGGAAATACTGCAAGGGAACCTGCTTCAGTCCATTAAAAAACTGAAGCTTGTGAGGAAATTCACTTTTCAGCAGGATAATGATCCCAAGCACAAGGCCAAAACAACATTGGAGTGGCTCAAGAACAAAAACGTGAATGTCTTAGAGTGGCTCAGTCGAAGTCCTGATCTCAATCCCATTGAGAATCTGCGGCTCTCTTTGAAAATTGCGGTCCACAAGCAATGTCCAACCAAGCTGAACGACCTGGAGCGAATCTGCCAAGAATCGACAAAAATCCCTCCGACACTGTGTGCAAAGCTGGTACATACTACCCCAAAAGACTTAAAGCTGTTATTGCAGCAAAAGGTGGCTCTACCAAATATTAATTGGAGAGTGATTGATTTTGAGTTTCAGTGTTTCAAAATAAGATATACAGAATGAAATTACAATGTACCATTTGTAATTCAGTATTATGAGAGCATTGGTCAGGGGTCTGATTACTTTTGCAAGGCACTGTATATTCTGTGACCTGTGATGCCATGTTGCCTTACGTTATGTTGTTACAAGCCTGCGCAAGTGCTTGGTGACAGGTTCTGAGAGGAAAGCGGTACAATCACTTTGAGAATGTATTAGATGGGGCCTGGATCAGGTACATACATTCTGATTTGTCTCGGTGAAAGCAGATTCTGATTGGCTGGAGGTTCCATTCAGGGGGAGTTAACTGTCAGTGGGAGAATCAGTTGGGAGTTGAGAAGATAGGGAGTTGGTTGATGAGGTCCAAGCAGCCAGGAAGACAACCAGAGGAGCTTTGGGTTACAGAGGCAGATTGTCCCCAGTAGCTGGACTGGGTTGTGAGAATATTTAGGTGGAGTGGAGGTTTAGCGAAATTGGCCTGAGATAAAAGCCACTTAGAGGCTGGTGTCAGCAATGGTGTCTCTCAAATCTTCAGAAATAGTCAACAAGCACCTTAATGACCCAATATAAGTATCAGGATTCCCTTAGATAAACAGTGTTCCTTTAATAAGCCTGCAATCTTTGCTTAAGGTTTATCCTGTCTATAGTGTTGGTGTTAGGTGTCTACCTCATGCCTAAAACCTTCAATACAAGCTACTAAGAGGGTGCTGAAAATATTCTGTGAGAATTAGTGGCGGTGGAAAAATTAAGGAAACCTGTGTTTATCCAAAGTGAGGCTGAGTGGGACCCAGAATCCTTGACAAGGGCCATACTTTGTAATTAGCTCATGAGCTATATTTCTTAGCTACAGGTATTGGTAAAATTAAGGACGGGCTTGTTACATTTAATCTCTTATTAAATTAATTTGAAAATGCCATCTTTACATAGTGTTCTTTATTCTATTAATCCATTCTCCTTCCAGAAAGAAATATTATGAACTAGGCCTTTTTCATTCATTTCCTCATTGTAATATAAAGTTTTTAAGACAAACCACAACTCCTTTCAAATTTACTCCAAAGACTAAACCAAGATTTGTTTCTTTGTCAGTTTGAGTACATTACCACAGTATTTTTTAACATCTCTTGAGATACTACCCTCTTCCACTATTAATGATCTGTATGAATGAAACCAGTTTTCCAGATTTGCTAAGAGGGGTATCCAATAATAGGTTTTTTTTATCAAAGGGAAAACTAACCCTCTATTTCTTATAGCGTTAGACAGTTTTCAGACTACTGCTGGTTCTTTTCCTACCCCAAACAAAGTTTATAAATAACTTTAGCCAGGTTTCAATAATTGTAGAATGGACTTCCAAAAATAAGTTCTAAAATAAAAATAAGACTTTGCTGAGGCTGTCTCTACTGTTCCAGCTCAGGATTTCATGGTCTCCATGACAACCATGGGGCTGTCTCAAGTTGTCACTTGTCTGAAACATACGGTACAGCACACTCTCAATTTGGTTTTTCCTCCAGATGGAGGAAGGGGTGGTCTGCAGATGGGGGGAATTACCCTATTGTGGTGGTCAGACCACTTCCTGGTGAAGTTTAGACTTCAGCTCCAATCCTCCCCTGAAGGGGTGGTGGACAGATTAAGATGGTCCGCCCCCAGAGACAAATGGAATCCAGTGGATTTCTGTATGACCTGGGAAAATTTCCAACAGACAGCACAGGTGACCTTGTTGAAGTCCTTGTCAATAGAGTTTCCAGATGTCCGGTTTTCAGCTGGATACTCCAGTTTTTTTGGGTTCTCTCTGGGTCACTGGAAGAGTCACCTTAATCTCTGGACTCTCAGCTTTAATTAAAAAGAATTACGTTTCTAGGTGGCCTGGTTCACAAGATA
Source organism: Rhineura floridana (assembly GCF_030035675.1). Lineage (NCBI taxonomy): Eukaryota > Metazoa > Chordata > Lepidosauria > Squamata > Rhineuridae > Rhineura > Rhineura floridana. The sequence continues at coordinate 243,066,025 of NC_084480.1, forward strand.
TACACCAAAATGTCAACCGCCCCCCCATAACTGTTAAATCTGTTTAACAAATCTGTTAAATCAGCTCGTAGCTCTAAACTCACCCTTTCAGGATTGTAGCCAATAGGTGAAGTCAGGGTTGTAATTTGTTGACCTCCAGCCACTGCCTAGACCCCACTGAAACGCCAGAAAATGGTTGGTTTTTTCCTATTTATCTGAAAATCTCATAAATTGAGTAAGTATATAGCTTTCTTTTCTTTTTTCCTTGTGTGCAGGAGTCAAACCCTGGGCTGTTGAAGAGGGCAGTGTTTTGAAAACCTTCCCAATATGAAGCTTTAATCCAATACTTGCTTACTGGGAGTAAAGCTGCAAGGCTAATCCTACATACCTGGAGTAAAACCCATTGAATTCAATAGGACTTACTTTTGAGTAGACATGATTAGGATTGTGCTGTAAATTAATAGGATTTTTGAGTGAACATAGCAAAGATTGTCTGTGTTGTACATCTTTCTCTCCCTCTCCAATCCTATTTTTTAAAGCAATTAGGCAGGCCTTACTTAGGCATCATTTTCTATTATGTAGGAAACTAATACTGATTTTTTAAAAAATGTTCTGCAATGACCAACTGGTTTGACAATAAACTATTATAAAGAGTCTATGTATTTTTACATCTGCAGTGTCTGTGTTATATAGAGTCTTTCTAACAACCCTGTGAGGTAGGCAGAGCTTGGAAAAGTTACTTTTTTGAACTACAACTTCCATCAGCCCAATCCAGTGGCCATGATGGCTGGGGCTGATGGAAGTTGTAGTTTAAAAAAAGTAACTTTTCCAAGCTCTGGAGGTAGGGTTGGTGATTGGAAACCAAGGCAGCTCACAATAAGAAATAAATCCCTTTAAAATCCAATAACCACAAAACAAGTATAAACAGCTGTATAACAGCTGAAAGTGGCATTTCTGAATTTTGGGTTAGGTGAATGAAGTGTGGTGTAGTGGTTAAGGTGTTGGACTACAACCTGGGAGATCAGGGTTTGAATCCCCACATAGCCATGAAGCTCACTGGGTGACCTTAGGCCAGTCACTGCCTCTCAGCCTCATGAAAACCCTATTCATAGGGTCGCCATAAGTAGGAATCGACTTGAAGGCAGTACATTTACATTTTAATGAAGTTTATTTATTTATTATTGTATTTATATACCGCCCTTCCTCCTAGCAGGAGCCCAGGGCAGCAAACAAAAGCACTAAAAATACTTTAAAACATCATAAAAACAGACTTTAAAATATTTTAAAACAAAACATCTTTAAAACATTTTTAAGCTTTAAAAAACATCTTTTTTTAAAAAAAGAACAGGTTTAAAAACATATTACAAAGCAATTCCAACACAGACGTGGACTGGGATGTCTCAAATTAAAAGGCTTGTTTATTTATTTATTTATTATTTGATTTATATCCCACCCTTCCTCCCAGCAGAAGCCAAGGGCTGTTGAAAGAACAAGTTTCTTATCAGTTGAGGTTGCAATTCTCTGCACACTTGCCTGTTTGAGTAAGCCCCAATGAATACATTGGAACTTGCTTCTGAGTAAACAAACATAACATTGCACTATAAATATCTTTACAAGTTGTGTAAATAAACATATTTGATAGTCATGCTTATATTAATATTTCTTCATACTGTGTCCCAATAAGGATTTGATTTCAGACTATGATTGTAGATTATTTTTTCCTCTACATTTTAAGTGTGCCCTTCTGTTGGAGAATTTTCCTCCTTGGGATCTTTTGCTGGGGGTCCTTGAATAAAGTGGAAGACACAGGCATGGAGCAAAAAGGTAGGACTTTATTGTTACAAGCATATGCAGGGTCAGCCTCCCAGAAACATCCAGGAGAGACTGCACTGAGGCACTGTGTGCAAGCTCTTTTATAGAGTACAGTTACAGCATGTGACAATGATTTCACCAATCTCATGAGTTCCTGCCCACCCAACATCACAGTTCCTCCTCTCTACAACTGTTCCAAACCAATCGGAAAGCATTAGGAAACTCCAGTGGAGATTCCAAGATTCTGTCCATATCATTAATGTCTCCATTGTCCTGCTGTCTTAAAAGACAAATGAATTTTGGGACTATTTGGAACAGTTACTATTGTGAATATGGTTTCAAGCATACTTGGTACATTCCATATGCCATTGTTCCTGATCAGTCAGGCTGACCCAGGTACACCTGGAAATATTTGGACAAGTTCCCGGAATTACGTTTGCCTCAACTCAGGGTGTTTGGGAATGTATGAGCACCCCCAGTTCAATTCCTTTGCCATAGGGGTTCTTATGTCCTTATACTTTCTCAGAAATCCCATTCCCTTACTTATGAAATAAGTAGCTCAAGAGAAGGGATTATTTAAAAACTCGAGCTTCATTTTGAAGCCACACAGACTAGGGGGAAACTGGGTAACTCTGGTTAACTAGTATCTTTCAGCGTCAGGAATATAGAGGAGGCAGGCCACCCCCTCTTTCTTAATGAAAACACCACCTTTTTCTTAATGAAAACACACTTATAAAGTTGTAAATACTGAGTTGCTTTAAAATCATTATAAAACCTCACTATTGCTCTTCATTAAACATTTTATAATTATTACAGATTTTTCCCCTAGGTGGCATTATAACTTTACGCAAGAATCAAACATTGGCCATTCCTACTTATTACATCAATCCCAGCTTCTCTTACAATTTAAACGCTCCTTGCTTCCAAATAATAGGGTAATCAATTATCTGTCAGTCAAGTGTTGGCTAGGTCTTGGCAAAGAAACAGAAGGTCCCTGTGACCGCTGCCATTTGCAACAGGTTTTTGCAACAGGTTTTTGCTTACAGGTTTGAATTAAATGCTAAGATTCAGGGTTCTCTATGAGCCTGAATCTTCAGGGCCCCAACAGGACTGCAATTCAGTATTTAATTCTTTATGATTATAAAACATATACCTTCTCAATATCTATGATTATATATGTATGGATATATAGAATTCACCATTACTTCTTCCTTGGGGTGGTCATGGTTCTCCGTTGTTTTTGTCCTGAGGGGCAGATAGGCCGAATGAAGGTGAGTAGCCCATGGTTTCATAGCTTATTTCCATTTTGAAAAATTAACAGATTTTAATTTTAATTAATGTAAAAAAGATTTACATGCAGGCAAAGTTTATTAACTAGATCCACACAATACATTTAAAGCACAACCAACTCACATTAAAAGTGCATGACTTTCCCTAAAGAATCCTGGGAAGTATAGTTTCCCCCTCACAGTTATAGTTCTCACCACCCTTAACAAACTACAGTTCCCATGATTCTGTGGTGGGATTCATGTGCTTCAAATATGTGTTGAATGTGCTTTAAATTAATGGTGTGGATCTGCCCTAGGTATTCAAGAGTGAATTGAAAAGAACAATTTTTAAACACGAGAAGGGTTGTAGCTCATTGGAAGGGCATATTCTTTGCACACGAAGGTCCAAAATTCAATTTCCGGAACAGACTATTGCCTGGAATCCTGGAGAGCCAATGGTAGTCCATGTCATCAGTACTGAGCTAGATGGTACCAAATGGCCTGAGTCACTACAGTAGGGCCCCGCTTTTCAGCGACCTGCTTTTCAGCGTTCCGCTAATATGGCAGCTTTCAGATAGAGTAAGGCCCCACTCATACAGCACTTGTTCTGCTTTTACAGTGTTTTTTGGGCGTTGGGTGCCATTTTATTGATGGAGTTCCCCTTTTCGGCAGGTTTTGCTTTTAGGCGGAGGTCTGGAATGTAATCCGCCATATGAGTGGGGCCCTACTGTATAAGGCAAAAGTGGGAAGAGACTCAAGGGCCACAGTGACTCCAAAATTTATTTATGTATTTTATTTACAACAGTTATATACCGCTTTATTGTAAAAAAAAAAAAATCTCAAAGCAGTTTACAGAAAGAATTAAAACAATAAAAAAACAGTTAAATTGGCAAAAACAGTTAAAGACAGGTATTTAAAAACATTCAATATAATAAAACCAACAATTGGTTAAAAGCAGATTTAAAAACACAATAGTTTCTATATGACTGGATAGACTAAACAAAAATGATTTTAGCAGATGATGAAAAGCGGCGTCTGCCTAATGTCAATAGGCAAGGAGTTCCAGAGAGTAGGTGCTGCCACATTACAGGACTGATTTCTTACAAGAGCAGAACAAGTACTATATGGCACACATAACAAAGAAGCACACCTTGACCTTGGCCTGGTAGCAAATCAGCAACCAATGCAGATTTCAGAGCAGAGGTATTATGTGCTGATAGAATCTCACTCATGTCAGCAATCGTGCCATGGTATTCTGCGTTAACTGCAGCCCCTGAGTCAGGTTGTGCTGCATGGGGATTTCTGTGACCTTGGCTGACTGGCTGTCAGGATTTTTTTAATGTTGGTTTTTGGTTATGAATCCTGACTGGTTGTGGGATGCCAAGTTATCTGCCTTAGTCACAGGAATCTCATTGTGGTTGGTATTGTATGGCATTTAGGAAATCATCACTGTCTTTTGTTTGTCTTTTTTATTTGCATTTCGCTTATCTTTAACCTCAATCCCTTACGTCCACAGAAGCAACAGCAGTGGTTCCATGCACTCAGCTCAACCCCCTTAAACTCACTGATGATGCACCTGTTGGTTTCATGATGGTTTTTCTTGCCCAATAGTGGTAAGAGAATTCACATACTGGGAAGTGTGGCTGCAATTGTTGTTCCCAAGCTGCTGCCTATGAAAGTAGACCAAACCATGTGTGTTTTCTCTCTGTCAATTATTACTCACTGGAATTGGGTTGGCTGTCAAAGTGAGTTTATAGCAGCCCACAGGGTAGACAGAAAGGGTAGAGAATCTTCTTACTAATTTCTAAGACTTCTTTCTGAAGTGAAGGGTCAGCTATGTTAAAAGATAGAGGCAGGATATTCCAGGCAGGGGGTTGCCAACCCTGCTTGGATATAGATGTGTTTGCAGAGAATCCCTAGTCAAGCTTTACCAATAGCACAATCCAAACTATATCTACTCTTGCCGAAAGCAAGTAAGCTAGATTAAATGTTCCCTATCCAGGGTCCATCTTTTATCTAAGATTTCTTAATCAGAGAAATGTTTTTGTTTTAACTGTATGCTCCAAGCAACTGTGATTGAAGCTTAATGTATCTTGCTTAATGACATCTCTAGGGCCCACCCCTGTGACATCACTTGGGCCTGCCCCTGAAATCTCAGGATTTGAGATGCTTCTGACCTGGCAACCCTACTTGTCACACTGTGGAACAACGAGATGCATCAGGCTCTTGACAATGCTGCCCCTGAGCACCCTTCTCTAGCATTGTGGAGCCCAGTCTGCACCTTGGTACAGCAAAGCAAGGGAAGTAAGGGCAAAGCAACAGGCTGGACGATGGCTAGAGCAAAAGTGCCCAAAGACATGATAAGGGCCACAAGTAAAACATCATAACTGTGCCCACTGTGTGGCAATGAGAGTGGCAAAGAAGGCTCAGTTCTCTGCCTTCATCACATCCTCAGCAAGTTATCCAGTGGTGCCTTTTCATATTATCAGGGTCTATTCAAAATCAAGTCCAGGAAATGGACTTCTAGACCCTTTGGAGGCCCACTGTGAATTATTTGCAAGACACTTGGAGAGTAAAGTTATTCACCTCTGTAACAATCTTGATGACCCATCCAAATCTACTGTAGCCCCCCAGGAGGGACAAGGTGCTTGCAACAATGCAGCCAGAAACGTGTCCTCTCAATCCCTGCCCTTCTTGGCATATTATAGCTTGCAGATGGGGTATGACCAAGTAGATCCAGAGTGTGATCAACACATATTTGCAGGAGGGAATGATCCCAGCCACCCTGAAAGACAGGGTGAACCAACCGCTCCTGAAAAAGCCCTCCCTGGACCCATTGGTTTGTGACAACTATCACCTGATCACAAACATCCCCTTTTTAGAGAAGGTGATTGAGAGGGTTGGGGGCGCAGCAATTGCAAGTACTCTTGGATGAAACAGATTATCTTGACCCATTCCAATCTAGGTTCAGGCCTGGTTATAGGAGTGAATCGGCCTCAGTTGCCCTGATGGATGACCTTTATTGGGAGAAGGACAGAGGGAGTGCAACCCTGTTATTCTTACTTGATCTCTCAGCGGCTTTTATTAACATTGACCATGATATCCTTCTGAGCCGACTTGGTGAGATGGACATTGGAGGCACTGTTTTACAGTGATTCCGAGCCCACCTTCAGGGTCATTTCAGAGAATAGCATTGGGTGATTGTCTTTCGGCCCCCTGGCAGTTGTGCTGTGGGGTGTAACAGGATACCATCTCATATCCAATGCTGTTTAACATCTATAAGAAACCCTTGGGAGCAGTCATCAGGAGATTTGGAGTTAGGTGTCAGCAAGACATTGACGATACCCAGCTCTATTTTTCAGAAACATCTGAATCACAAGAAACTGTGCAAGTCCTTGAACAGTGCCTGAACTTGTTGGTGGGCTGGATGAGGGCCAATAAACTGACTCTGAATCGTAGCAAGATAGAGGCACTGTGGATTGGTGGTTCCCGAGTTTATATAATTGACCAACTGCTTGCTTTGGATGGGGTTGTACTACCTCTGAAAAAGCAGGCTCATAATCTGGGGGTGCTCCTGGATCCATCTTTGTCACTAGAGGCCCAGGTAACCTCAGTGGCTAGGAGGCAGCTATGGCTGTTTCTGGACCGGGATAGCGTGACTACTGTTGTCCATGCACTGGTAACCTCCAGGCTGGATTACTGTAATATGCTCTATGTGGGGCTACCCTTCAGGTTGGTTTGGAAGCTGCAGCTGGTGCAAAATGCAGCAGCGCAACTGCTTACTGGGGCAGGGTATTGCCATCATGTTATCCCGCTGCTGAAAAAATTGCAGTGGCTGCCCATTAGATACTGGGCCAAATTCAAGGGTCTGGTTTTGGTGTACAAAGCCCTATGCAGCTTGGAACCATATAAGAGATAAGACGACCCAAAAGATCAACTTACCCCTTATATATTTAGTCGAACACTACACTCTGCAGGTGAGGGCCTCCTATACATACCATCTTATCAGGAGCTCCATTCCGCACATCACAGGAATGAGACCTTTAGTGTTGTGGCACCTACCTTCTGGAATTCCATCTGCTTAAATATTACACAACACCATCTCTGTTATCTTTCTGGCACCTACTGAAGATCTTCCTCTTTCAACAAGCCTTTTAAGTAAAGATCTTATCCCAGTCTGCTTCTGTATTGGAATTGCTTTTAAATATATATTTTAACGATGTTTTTTAAAATATGTGTTAAAGCTTTTTTTTTAACTTGTTTTTTTAAAGAGGTTTTGTTTTAATATGTTTTTAGTGTTTTTGTTTGTCATCCTGGGTTCCTTCTAGTTGGAAGGACAGGATATAAATTTAATAAATAATAAAAATAGCTGTTTTTCCTAGCTATTACATTTTTCTTTCAGGTCAATGACTTCATCTGCTCATGACATCTTGTAAGAATTTGTCATGGTTATATTTTGTTATATTTTCTAAATTTTCCATGATCCAACTTACTAAGGATTTAATCACAATATCTCTCCACTGTATTTTATAATGTTTTGATATCTATTATTTAAACCCACTCATTCTGAATTAGTGAAATTAATTTTGTACCCTGAGTTTTAATGGAGTTCCCTAATCAAAGTTGTCAATTCAGGAACTGCATTTTTTGATCTTCAAGTTAAAAAGTCTCTGCCTAATCCTATATTCTCCAAAATATGATACAAAAAGCCATATCCCAAGTGAACAAAGCCTTCTTAGCTTCTAAAAAGATTATCCCATATGGGTGCTTCGATTTATTTATATTATAATATTTAAGAATATTAAATATTTGAATATTTATAATATATTATAAAATGGCATATGACTTTTTATAAAACCTGTTTGATCATCAGCAGTATATTTACCTAGCGTAAAGCCCAATCTTTTTGCCAAAATGGTAGTCTAAATGTTGATGTCTTCATTTAAGAGTGCGGTGGGATGATAGGATTGAACTTTAGATGGATCTTTGAGGATTGTTGGCATGATTACTACTTTCACTTGTCCCCATGTTTTAGAAAATCTGTGGCCTTGCATTATTTAATTTAGTGCTTCTAAGAGTATTCCAAATCATTCATTTAAAAATATACATATATTTGGCTGTAAACCTATCGGGTCCGCGAGTTCTATTATTTTTTAATTTGGTAATTCCGTTCCAAAGTTCATGTATTGGTTCGTGTTCTAGGAGTGCTCCTGGATCCATCTTTGTCACTAGAGGCCCAGGTGACCTCTGTGGCTACGAGTGCCTTTTACTGACATAGCCTGACTGATTGGATTAATGTAATGCACACTATGTGGAGCTATCCTTGAGGGTAGTCCAGAAGCTGCAGCTAGTGCAAAATGTGGTGGCGTGACTGCTCACTGGGGCAGGGCATCACCAGCATGTTACCCCACTGCTGACAGAATTGCACTGGCTGCCCATTAGCTACTGGCTAAGTTCAAGGTGCTGGTTTTGGTGTATAAAACCCTATACAGCTTGGGACCAAGATGCCTGAAAGATCATCTTGCTTCTTATATATCCAATTAATCAGTGTGTTCTGCAGAAGAGGGCCTCCTGCAGATACCATCTCATCAGGCGGTCTGTTCCGCACAACACAGGAAGCAGATCTTTAGAGTTGTGGCACATAACCTTCGGAATTCACTTTCCTTAAATGTTAGACATGTGCCATCTCTGTTGTCTTTTAGACGTCTACTGAAAACTCCTTCCGGGAGGAAGGACGAGATATAAATTTCACAAAATAATTAAAAAAATTAGACCTTCCTATGTCAACAAGCCTTTTAAGTAGAGACCTTGCCCCGGTCTGCATCTGTATTAGAATTGTTTTTAAGACTTTTTAAAGATGTTTTGCTTTTAAAATGTTTTAAATATGTTTTAGTATGTTATAACTTGTTTTCTGCTCTGGGCTCTTTCTTGAGCGAGGGTGGAATATAAATTTAATAATTAATAAATTGTCATAGATGTCTGATAAAAATCAACATCCTTTTAAGAAATATGTGGTAAATTAATCTTTTCAAAAAAACCTTTGGATTTTTTTTGAGGCAGATCAGAGGTATACAGCTTATCATAATATTCTCTAAATTTGTTAGTGATAGCACTGTAGTCAGGGTTCCAAATCAGTTCATCTTGCAGAAGATCCTGGGTATAATCCAGGGCTGCCTCCTTTCTAATTAGTTCTTTATCAAAGTTTGCCAATGCACAGTCACTCATTTTATCAAGAATTTCTGTACCTTTGTTGCAACTTGAATATGCATTTTACCCTGTTAGTTGTTGTTATACATCCTCAAATTGATTATGACTTATGGCGACTCTATGAATCAGCGAGCTCCAATAGTATCTGTCATGAACTGTCCAACAGTATCTGTCAGATATTGTGAGTTCAGGTCTGTGGCTTCCTTTACGGTCTCTTGTTTGGTCTTCCTCTTTTTTTACTCCCTGTTTTTCCCAGCATTACAGTAGGGCCCCACTCATATGGAGGGTTATGTTCCGGACCCCCGCTGTAAAGCGGAACCCATTGAATAGAATGTAGCGCAACGCCCAAAAACCGCCGTAGAAGCGGAAAAAGCGCTGTATGAGTGGGGCTTTAGTCTAATTGCGTCTAAATGAGACCGCTGCATTAGTGAAGCGCTTTAAAGCGAAGCGCTGTAAAGCAGAGCCCTACTGTATTGTTTTTTCTAGTGAATCATGTCTTCTCATGATGTGTCCAAAGTATGATAACCTCAGTTTCATCATTTTAGCTTCTAGTGATAGTTCTGGTTTAATTTGTTCTAACACCCAATTATTTGTCTTTTTCACAGTCCATGGACTTTGGTCAGCAGAGCAATGGTATATTCTTGGAACTAAAATACTGTTTCAACCTGGTATTTCCACACATGGCAACTCTGTGGAAGTACTTTGTACCTTTTTAAAGCATTCTAGTTTGTTGGGCTGTTTTGCCTTCCTTGATAAACAGAGCAATGCACATTTCTCTGTCCTTCCTACAGATTTCATATCCAGGGATGTCCATGTACCACTCTCATTCTCTCCATTTATCAAGTTTCTGAGATGCCCAACATTTTTATGTTGTTGTTTAAGTAGGAATCATTCTGAAATCATTCTTCACACTGGCTTTCCAGTTGCCAAGAAAGGTGAAAACTCTTCCCTCTTAACTGGGACCATAGGAGGAATGCTGACTGCTCCTGGCCCTCCCAAGCAGTGCAATGGATAAGGCAGTGACGTGGGTTTTCCAGAAATTTTTTAATTGGAAAATTTTCCAGAATTATTTCCTGTGCAAACATTTTCATTTTCTATTTGACATTGTATGTTCCCTTTATAAGCGAAATCTTCTTAGGCCACTTGTAATATAGAGGAAGAACACATTTATAAGTTTTACTTAGCTTTATTTGCAGCCTTCTAAACATTTAGGAACCTTAAACTACAAGCTCTAATGATGAGAATGCAGTTTCAAACTGCTCTAGAGAAAGTCTCTCAGCACCTAATCACAACACTCTCCTTGTCGTTGCTTCATATTTTAATTAGAAGTATTGCATCAGTATGTGACCTGGTAATCATTTCTCAGCAGACCTCTATACTGAACAACAGGTCCAAAACAGAGATGTATTCTATTATTTCTAAAGCTGTGTACAGAAATCTTCCCTCTATAGGAAACAGCAGAGATAAGAGGGAGATGGCAATTATCTATTATCTCTAATGCTACCACCACGAGTCAAGGGTGGGTACCAACTCAATAAAGATTGTCTGCTCCATCCCAGGTCCTCAACTTACATGGAAATATTTAACTGTCTATTGTGGCATAGTGGTTAGAGTGTTGGACTACGACCTGGGAGACTAGGGTCGAATCCCCACACAGCCATGAAGCTCACTGGGTGACTTTGGGCCAGTCACTGCCTCTCAGCCTCAGAGGAAGGCAATGGTAAACCACCTCTGAATACAGTAGGGCCCCGCTTACCGGCACTTCGCTTCCTGGCGTTCCGCTAATGCGGCGGCTTTCATTCCCCGTTTTAAAGCCGATTTTGCGCTTTTGTGTCATTTTCGCACAACACGCCCCACTATACTCAATGGGGTTCCGCTTTACAGAGATTTCCGCTTTATGGCGGGGGTCATGAATGGAACCTGCCATATAAGTGCGGCCCGCCTGTACTGCTTACCATGAAAACCCTATTCATAGGGTCACCATAAGTAGGGATCGACTTGAAGACAATCCATTTCCACTGTCATTTTAAGCTTGCCTTTTAGTACACACACAACACCCCTAAACCTTTCTCTTCCCTTTAAATTGACCCATCTTACAGTTTCTGCGCTGATATCCCTCCCTGTTTTGTGTGGGTTTTTTTTCCTATTTTTGAATAGTATAAATCTAAGACTAACTGGAACTAAAAATTATGACTGATTTCAAAATAACTTGGGGGGGGGCATGAGATATTATTGGTATCACTATCCAAAAACACAGCCTAGCTCAGCAAATACTGGAGTACATTGGACCCCACAATGTTAACTTAAATTCCTCATTAGGCTATTTGGAAACCCTGAAGGAGAAAACAGAAGTCTAGAAGAAATAAAAACTAGAGCAAAAACAAAAAAAAATGCCTAGGTGAAATGCTGGTCTTTTAGTAAATAATGGAGAGTGTCTAATATACTCCAATAGCCTACTATAAAAATGTTATCTCCTGCATCACGATAAAGCCAATTTTGAGCAGAATTAATCCTCTAAAATTAAATGTATTCCTGGGATCCAACAGACACCTGCAGGTCTGTTATTTTTTGGTTTTTGTACACACAGGAATGTATGGAAGCTTTTTCTATCATAAAAAACAAAACAAAATCCTCTGAAGTGGCTTAAACATATAAGAATTGAATTTATACTGACATATGCAAAATGCTAAGGTTTTCCTTACCGTACTTGAGAAATTGCAGGGGAAAGAATGGATCCCAGTTAGTTTAGGTCAAGGATTGTGAACGTGTCACCTGCACAGGGCCAATGCCAGGCATGCTGGGGCCCTCAGGCACCAGCCTGCTCCAGACCCCAGCACCACATGCACACACGCAGCCAGGCATGACTGGGCTCTTGGGCATGAGCCTGCCCTGGGCACGCAGCTCCTGCCTGTTCCACCTACCTCTCTCTTGTGTACTGTGTGCACAGGCTGCCACCAACCAAGACGGCAGCGGAGCCTTCTCTAAGGGGCTGGTACCCCTGCTGCCATCTTGGTCGATAGCACACATGCACAGTACTTTGCATGCACATATACCTGCCATCAACCAAGATGGTGTTAGGTGCATCAGCCCCTTAAAGAAGCCTCCGCCACCACCTTGGTTGATGGCAACCCTGTTCGCACAGCGCACACAGCAGAAGACAGGAGAGAGAGGTAGGTGGAGTGAGCGAACGGGCAGGCGGCCTGGAAGCTCCCTCGTGTGATCCGCTGCAGGGACCCTGCCACAGATTGCGGAAGGAGAGCACTACTCCCCCATCCTAATGAGGGGTCCTTCAGGAGCCCCTATGGGCCACAGGACCCTCGGCCAGTTCCCGATCTGGCTGCCCTTTGGTGCCATCCCTGCACCTGCAGGTGCCATGGGACCAGCAAAGGCATTCAATGGTGCCCTCAGCAGGTAGCCCAACATCTGAGCTTTCATTTAAGAAAAAAGTAAGTCTCTAGCCCTCTTAGACAGAAAGTTAAGGAGCAAAATGTGCAGGTACCCTTCTAAATGATTTATGTAAAATGAACCAGCCTGGCTGCTCTTGCCTATCGATGTTATTGGCCAGTGAATGAAGTCAGAGCTGTGACTGCTAAGAGAATTATTTGGACACCAGGGAATATGAATTTCTGGAGTCCTAAAGAGCTGCTGTTTTGTCTTCCTTTTAGTGCACTTTTCCTGTTTCTTTTTTTCAACTCCTTAGAACAGCCTTTCCCAACCAGTGTGCCTCCAGATGTTGTTGGACCACAACTCCCATCAGCCTCAGCCAGCATTGCCAATGGTCAGGAAAGATGGGAATTGTGGTCCAACAACATCTGGAGGCACACTGGTTGGGAAAGCCTGCATTAGAACCTCCATAATTTCAACTCCTTAGAACCTCCATAGTTTGCCCTTCTTTTTTCCCTAGCAAAATCATCGGAGATCTGGTAGTGCCTAGAAATTACTTTGTGCATATTCTAGTACACCATAAGTGTGGGTGAATTTTAACAATCCTCCCCCCCCAAAGGCAAATGTGAAAACTTTGCAAAGAGGCTTAGGCATATCTCCTGCTTTGCAAAGCCCTGCTTTGATGCCCTGAGCTCCTACTGGGAGATAGGGTGGGATATTAATCAATCAAGCAATCAAATGAATAAATAAAGAAATAATAAAGACCAGGAATTCACTGCATAGTTAACTTATAGCCCAATGGTATAGTGACTCTTTGTGTTTAATGGGGCATACATCCAGGTAAGTGGGTAAGGATGGCAGCCTAGGCTTTGCAGTTTAGGTTTGGCATTGGGGAAAAAAGGAGTTCCTGTGCCTTTAACAGCTGTATGACAGGCAGAAATTCAATAGGTCCAGCCTTTTCTAGTATGGAAATACAATTATGGGAAAATGTTTACCATGACTACTCTCTAATTTCATGTTATGCCATGCCCCCCATGGCAGCCATTTTGTGTTGTGCCATGCTCCTATGGCAGCCTCAAAATTTGAAATGTGCTCTCTAATCCAAAAAGATTGGTGACTCCTGGTTTAGATGCTTGGTAGTTTCATTTTTTCATTAACTTCAGTAGGGATAAGTTGGACCGGATAGCTAGGTAATTTAAAAGTACACTTTTTAAAAAACTGGTAAGGTGGGGGAGGGGAGAATATAGCATAAGACAACTGACCCCATAATTGATGAACAGTACATGAAGTATGAAATGGTTTAGATTTTTTTACAAGTATTTCAAACAGCTGTTAGTCCACAGTAATCACAATAGCATATGAAAGTCAAACAGCAATTTCCTATGCAGTACTGTATCAGATGACTTGCTAATGTCCCAGTCCTTTACATGGATACACATCTAGTAAAATTAGACTCTCTCTTTTAAGTAGCCCCATTTGGTATTATTACAGGCACCATCTTGTGTGCCTGGAAAAATACAGAACAAGCTGAGAAAGATGGTAATTTAGATCAGTGTTCTTAGCACTCCATTTACGGCAGCAAGCGATGGACCACTTTTGATCATAAAGAAAATAAAGTCAAGTGGGGAGGGCAGGATAATGACTTAAAGATTGAGTGAGATAGCAAAGGGAGGCACCACAGCTTACTCACCACAAACAGAGCAACACAAAGGGAAGATTAGAGACTAGACCAGGAAAAACAATGAGGCAATAAAGCAATAAATGAACAGAGCTAAAGGAAACCCAACCTCATGGACGACAAAGCAGGAAATGGACTGAGGAGTCACATGACAGAAGCAACTTACTCCCTCAGAGTACTGCAATTCCTGCCTGTGGGTGCTAGATGGCAAAGATGACTCATTTGATGGACTATCATCCAGGAAAAATCCATGTTTGCCATTTATATCTATCACTAACTGTTACTGGCAAGATGAGGTAACCAAATGCAGCATCCCTGCACATAGCAATCTACCAGACATCCTTTTTCTTCCCCTGCAGATACGACTGACACTGAATGAGGCATGTGCACAGGATGCAAAGATAATGCATATGAAAGGACATGCTTTACAATGAAAGCAGTGATGTGTTTTCAAGAAAGTTTTGCATTGGAAGGTTTTCCAGGGAAAAATTAAAAAGTAATTAGAGTATCCCTGGACAGAGATAGCCTCACTTCTATTGTCTATGTTCTGGTAATCTAAGTTAGAGTACTGCAAAGCGTTACATGTGGGGCTACTTTTGAAGACAGTTCAGAAACTTCACCTAATGCATAACAAGGCAGCCAGACTGCTGACCGGAGTAGGTCAGTCCACACATGTATCACCAATTCTGGCACGGTTGCACTAGCTACAGATTAGTTTCTAGGCTCAATTCAAAGTGCTGGTTTTGACCTATAAAGCCTTATACGGCTCAGGACCTAAGTATCTCAAGGCCCACCTGTACCCTTATAAAATGACCCAGACCCTGTGTTCTTCATCTGAGGCCCTGCTGTGTGCATCCTCTCCACAGAAGGCTCAGAGGGTGGCAACACAAGAACAGGCCTTTTCAGTGGTAGCCCACCAGCTGTGGAATGCTTTCCCCAGGGAGGCACGCCTGGAGCCTTCTCTATCCATCTTTAGGCCCCAGGCAAAGACCTTTCTTTTCACTCAGGCCTTTGGTATTCTGTCTTAGTCCTTTATGTTGGGTTTTAAAATTTGTATATTGTATGCTTTTAGATTTGTTTAATATTATGTTTTTAAAATGTGTTGTAAGTTGCCTAGAGACCACTAGGTACGAGGCAACCAACAACAACAACAATTTGTATTGAAAAATATTCAGTTTTGCACTGGAAAATGTTCTAGAGCTATCTACATACTGTAATAACATCAAATTTAGGATGTTTATTTTACTTGAACTTAGTAAAAAAAGCTAACTATGTTGAACTGCCAAACTTGCCTAATATTGTACTATTTGCAACTGGCATCCATTTATTGTTACTAATGCACTTATGAAACAATTTTTTTAAAAAAAAGCACTGGAAAACATGGGACGGAAGCACTTTCTGCAACACATCATTGAACGAAAGTGACTAACCCAGAGATCATCTAATGCTTTGATATAAGAACACTTTTAAATACAACATAAAGGACTTTTTATAACAATAAATTGAACATTAATAGGTACATTTGGTGTAAAACACTGACACAGAACACCATGATATAATGAGAACTGGCTTTCCAGTAGCAGAGGAATCATAAGTAGGAAAACATAAGACTGACATTTGTTATGTTATGTACTTGTAATGTTAATTGTTACAAATTAGTTGTTAATTAATTGTTTTTAATTGTAATTAATTAATTGTACAATTAATTGTACAATTAATTGATTTTTGTTATACACAGAAATATACATGCACATCCCAAAAGAAGATGACACCTCTATTCAGAATCTTCAGTCTAAAACCACAAAGGAAAAAAAATAGCTTAATTTTCTGATAACCCTCAAGCACATTTGTTAATTGTATCTTCTTATTTTCAGCCATGATCTCATTGCTTTCCTCTCTAAGATACAATGGTCTTGGAGCAAAAGTGTAAATAAGATTCACAGGTCACCTATCCAGGCACTGACCAGATATAGATCTGCTTAGCTTCAACAAGAAGGTGGGCTCATGTGTCTTCATATCATACTCTGGGGATTTTTGGTAATAGCCTATCAACATTTGTTTTGTTTAGTTTTTGTAGATGGCCACCGTTAATAGTGCGGTATCATCATCCGTATTTTTCTGCATTTCATTTCCTTCTGATCTCGCAGCTTAGAGTTCTTGCATACACACACTCAAATTTATATCAGGGTGGCTAATCTCTGGTCTGGATAAGCCAATTTTTTCACCCGTCCCCTCCAGTTTTGGCAGTGGCAGAAAGAAAATTAAATTAAATATAAACAGCACTGGGGTGGGTGAACAGGGTTAAACCTCTCCACCAAGCCCTGCACCCTGATAGTGATGCAAATACTCTCCTCCCTGGTCATGAGATCAATCATCTGATGAGCAAGGAATGATACCCCCCCCCGGTATCTGCATGGAGAAGCTGAGGGGATGGATTGTGTACAAGTGACAGTATAGTGTAGTTCCCAGATGGCTGAGTAAGTGTGAATAGAGCCCTTGAGCACAAACTGGTTAAACACACTAATAGATATGTATACATGTGTGTATAAAAGAACCCTTCCTTGTAGAATGTGGGTTGTTGCATACAATGTTTCAACAGCATTATGAATTATCTCCATAGAATAAACAAATAAAGCCAGATCTGTCCTTCACTACCAAACACAGGCAGCATCAAAAGCAGTACAATGGCTGCATGAAATGAAACTGTGAGGAGACTAAGCATGCATGGGTAGCAGCTTTCCAGCCTGAGTTGAGAATTGTCACAATATCACGCCACTACTAGAGAGGGGAAACTGTAGTAACTTATTAAAAATTCCCGATTAGTGTAGAAAGCTACTACATGCTAGTGGTTTGCCACATGAAGATGCCTCTCTGCCATACCACTGTTTATGTCAATCGTTTTCTCAAGAAACCCACAGATAAAAATTTCCCCAATTATTGTTTCTGCAGTTTGGCATCTTATCTGCCAGCTAGCCAATCAAGGGATCCACCTGCAGCCCCTTCTGCAACCTTCTTCTTGAGTGCTGTTCACTTACCTATCTTAGATCAAACACTGCAGGGGCCATAAGAGACTACCATATGCCCTGAACATTTTTATATGGTGATGGATTTTATTTTCTATACGCTGTTTTGAGAGCCAGTATTTGATAGAAAGCAGGTCTTAAATAATTTTACTTCAATTTAAAACAACAGCCTCACATTCTTAAAGTACCCCACCTCCTTACTTCAAACAACTTCTTGAGCAAAAGTAAGCAGGTAAAGCCACTACCCTCGGCTCAAATTAAAGCGTGTGAACCTGCCTTCAGTTCACAGCAGTGGCCTGCAGGGAGTTGTTGGGGGACATTTCCTGTTCCTTCTCAACATGACAGCTGAATTCATGAGCGCACAAGGGGAGCTTCAGCTTCCCTTCACACCCTCCTCATCTATCTTACTCAGCTTCAGGCCCTTCGCGCCTTTCTGGTGGCCGAAGAGAAGCCGCGCCCGCGCGCAATTCACCCTCCAGCACGTGCCGCGAAAGTCACCAGGCGTTCAAGTTCTAGAACTGTCACCGAGCCCTACGCAGTTTGGCGGGTGGATGCGGAAGAGATGAAAACAAGAAATCGCATCGCTGGAGAAGCGGGTAGGCTAACTTGGTGTCGGGTCCTCATCAGTCGGTTGTCCGTTAAACGGACGCATGTTTACTCCCCTTCTTCCCCGTTACCTGGCACACGGCCCTA
This sequence comes from Rhineura floridana, assembly GCF_030035675.1. Lineage (NCBI taxonomy): Eukaryota > Metazoa > Chordata > Lepidosauria > Squamata > Rhineuridae > Rhineura > Rhineura floridana. Next base: position 243,084,069 of record NC_084480.1, read on the forward strand.
TGGAAGGCCCCGTAGTTTTCCTCACAACATTTAAGAACTTTATCTTCGTCGTCTGAATTCTTCTGGCGCCGGTCAAACACGTATACAGTCAAGACTTTGCCACCGCCACTTGCTGCCGCTGCCATATTGGGGCAGAGCCCTATTAACGAGCACCTCAACTCAACAGGAGGGCTCACCCGTCCGGCACTGCTCTCTTGGTCGAGCGCGGCAGGCGGGTTCGCTGAGGAAAGGGGCGGGCACCGGGAGACAAATGGGGCGTGGCCTGAATAACATCATAGAGGCCGAGCAAGAGAGAAAAGGGCGGGGCAAGAGAAGAGGGGCAGGGCGGGCCCAAACTGTTCGGATCAAAACAAAAGAGTAGGAGCCTAAAAGATGGAAGGAGAGAACAAACAGTAAACCCGGAAGGAAAAGCGCTCGCGGGAGTTTCAATCCGGCTGTTGGGGTCTAATATGTTCAAGTCCAAAGCGAGACCCACGTCACGTCACATGTCCGTTGTGAAGCGTACCATAGTAATTTTTTTCTAGCAAGATCGAAAGCCACTCGATGTGAGTGACGTAACGGGCGCCCAATGCGCCGTGACGTAAAAAATGGAAAACGAAACCGATATTCTTCCGCCGAGAGGCAGCAGTCTTATTTACGGTTTCTTGTAGGGGGTAGGAATATTGGTGGTACTGGGCCAGCTTCTCTCTCCCAGAGAGGAAGTATTCCTTCTGCCCAAGATAAATATGTTTTATTTATGAGCAACTCACTGCGTTTAAGGGAGGCAAAGAAGCACGAGGCAAGTAACGCCTTTGAGTTCTACACTCAGTTTCAGTAGTTTGAGGGCTGCAGCTCACTTGTCTCAACAGAATTGGGAAGAAATACTCATATCTTAATAAAATTGGGAAGAATATATATAAACCACAGCCAAGCTTCAGCAAAGACTAACTGCAGGCAGATGGGATTCTGTGGTGATCTTAGTAACAGATAGTATGTGCTTTTTGTGGTAAAAGGTAAGGTGTCAGTACTTAAGTCTTGATGAAAGTGCTGTGGGCACCAACACAAAATGGTTGGTATGGGCCGCAAAAAAAAGAGGTGCTCGTGTTCTGTACCAGTGAGTACTGTCACAAAAAAAGCACTAATAATATGAGCTGGTGTGGCAAAGTGGTTAGACTGTCAGCCTGGGACCTGGGATTAATCAACATCTCTCAGCTTAACCTACCTCACAGGATTGTTGTGAGAATAAAATCAGGAGGGGGAGAACCATGTATGCCACCTTGAGGTCTGTGGAGAAAAGGTGAGATATAAATTCAATAATAAAATAAAAGTCTGGACTGGGGGGGAAAGGAGGATTTCCCCCCTCCCTTCTGCCATTGAATGGAAGGGTAATAAACTACACCATCTCCAGGAGTGGCATGTTTAGGAAGGAGCATATTGGTGGGTGTGTTCGGAAAATGGAGCTACTCTGCTATGAGAAAAAGTTGCAGCATTTGGGGCTTTTTGGTTTAGAGAAAAGGCAAGTAAGTGGTGACATCATAGAACTGTATAAAATTATGCATAGCACAGAGAATGAGAATAGAGAGAAGTTTTTCTCATAATACTAGAATTTGTGGGCATTCAATGAAGCTGAATGTTGGTAGATTCAGGACAGATAAAAGAAAGCACTTCTCATAGTGCAGAGTTAAAACTGGAATTCTCTCCCTCAGGAGGCAGTGATGGCCACCAGCTTGGATGGCTTTAAAAGAGGATTAGACAAATTCTTGGAGAATTAGGTTATTTGGCTACTACACATGATAGCTATGTTCTGCCTCCACATTTGGAGACAACGTGCTTCTGAATACTAGTTGCTAGAAACGACAGGAGGGGAGAGTGCACGCGCGCTCAGGTCCTGCTTGTAGGCTTCACATAGGCATCTGGTTGGCCACTGCAAGGACAGGATGTTAGATTAGATGGGCCACTAGCCCAAGCCAGCAGGCTCTTCTTATGTCTTTGAATGAGCTCATGGTGGCACATCTTATTAATTTAGATCATTTCTGTACTGCTGAATACAGTGGTTCTCAACTCCTCCCATTGACCATTTGAAAATTGCTGTGGGTGTGACAGACCACTTAATTATTTCTGTGCCTATTAAGCAATTGTAATTCCTTGGAATGCTTATTGTAATACCATCAAATATAATATAAAAAGAAAAATGTAATTAAAAACTAGTATGAATATTCAGTGTGATGGATGTGCTGTCTCTTATTTATTTAATCCATCCATCCATCCATCCTGCCCTTCCTCCCAGCAGGAGCCCAGGGTGGCAAACAAAAGCACTAAAAACACTTTAAAACATAAAAACAGACATTAAAATACATTTAAACAAAATAACTTTAAAAACATTTTTTAAAAGCTTTGAGGACTTTAAAAAGAATGTTAAAAAACCTAGTTTTTAAAAAAGTTTTAAAAGCATATTAAACAGCAATTCCAACACAGAAGCAGACTGCGATAAGGTCTCAAAAGGCTTGTTGAAAGAGGAAGGTCTTCAATAGGCGGCACCTGTCTAATTAAGGATAGAAAGTTCCACAGGGTAGGTGCCGCCACACTAAAGGTCCATTTCCTATGTTTTGCAGAATGGACCTCCTGATAAGATGGTATCTGTAAGAGGCCCTCACCTGCAGAGCGCAGTGATCAACAGGGTATACAAGGGATAAGACAGTCTTTCAGGTATCCTGGTCCCAAGCTGTATAGGGCTTTGTACACCAAAACTAGAACCTTGAACTTGGCCCAGTAGCAAATGGGCAGCCAGTGCAATTCTTTCACCAACAGGGTGACATGGTGGCGATATCCTGCCCCAGTGAGCAGTCCCGCCACTGCATTTTGCACCAGCTGCAGCTATCAGACTAACCTCCAGGGCAGCCCCACATAGAGCACATTACAGTAATGCAGCCTGGAGGTTACCAGTGCATGGACAACAGTGGTCAGGCTATCCCGGTCCAGAAACGGCTGCAGCTGTCTTACCACCCAAAGCTGGTAAAAGGCACAGTTGATCTAGGAGCACCCCCAGACTATAGACCGGCTCTTTCAGAGGAAGTACAACCCCATCCGAAGCAGGCAACTGACCAATTATCTGAACTCGTGAACCAACCCACAGTGCCTCCGTCCTGCTAGGATTCAGACTCACTTTATTGGCTCTCATCCACCCCACCACCCAGTCCTGGCAGCGGTCCAGGGCTTGCACAGCCTCTCCTGATTCAGATGTTACAGAGAAATAGAGCTGGGTATCAGCATACTGCTGACACCTCACCCCAAAGCTCCTGATGACTGCTCCCAAGGGCTTCATATAGATGTTAAACAGCATGAGGGACAAGATAGTACCCCGTGGCACCCCACAGCACAACTGCCAGGGGGCTAAAAGACAGTCACCCAATGCTATTCTCTGAGAGCAACCCTGGAGATAGGATCGGAACCACTGTAAAACAGTTCCTCCACTATCCATCTCACCAATTCGGCCCAGAAGGATACCATGGTTAATGGTATCAAAAGCCGCTGAGATATCAAGTAAGAATAATAGGGTCGCACACCTCCTGTCCTCCTCCCGATAAAGGTCATCCATCAGGGCGACCAAGGCTGAAGCTCAATCCTGATAGGACCGAGGTGCTACTTGTGGGTGACAGGGGAAAGTTGGGTGTTGCTGACCTGAATCTTAATGGGGTAAAATTGCCCCTGAAGGATCAGGTCCGCAGCCTCGGGGTTGTTCTTGATTCCAAGCTGTCCATGGAGGCTCAGATTTCGGCAGTGAGCCGGGCAGCTTGGTATCAACTACACCTCATACGGAGGTTGCAACCCTACCTTCCTATTCATCAGCTCCCACTGGTGGTACATGCCCTGGTTACCTCTCGATTAGACTACTGCAATGCGCTCTACGTGGGGTTACCCTTGAAAACAGTCCGGAAACTACAACTGGTGCAGAATGCGGCGGCACGCCTGCTTACAAACAGCCGCCGCCGTGATCACATCACGCCGGTGTTATTTCATCTACATTGGCTTCCAGTTGTTTTCCGGGCCCAATTCAAGGTGTTGGTCTTAACCTTTAAATCCCTATACGGTCTTGGCCCAGTTTACCTGAAGGAGCACCTCCAGTACCACCAACTAAGCCGCCCGACCAGATCAGCCACACAGGGCCTTCTCTCCGTCCCACCAACGAAAACAGCTAGGTTGGTGGGGACTAGAGAGAGGGCATTCTCAGTGGCGGCCCCCACTCTCTGGAACTCCCTCCCGTTCGATCTTCGCCATGCCCCTTCCCTGGATACATTTCGCCGAGCCTTAAAAACATGGCTCTTTGGACAGGCCTTTGGGGTCCCCGGGATGGGCTAATTTCTTTATATTGTTTTAAAATTGTCTGTTGATGGCCCTGTACTGCCGCTTTTTAAAATGGTTATTGTTGACTGCATTGTATTTTATTATGTATTGTATTATTATGTATTGTTGAATTTAATGTGGTACGTCGCCTAGAGTGGTTTCGGCCAGATAGGCGACACAAAAATTAAATTTATTATTATTATTATTATTATTAAGTCCCATAACCAGGCCTGAACCCAGACTGGGATGGGTCAGGATAATCTGTTTCATCCAAGAATACTTGCAATTGCTGTGCCACAACCCTCTCAATCACCTTCCCTAAGGGGGTATTTGCAACCGGTTGGTAGTCATCCATCAGGGCGACCAAAGCCGATTCAGTCCCACTAAAACCATAAATCCACAGACATACCATGGACTACCTGAATGAAGCTAACACAACACAGTTTAGGAACCCTTGGCTTAATATATAAAATTATCTCTATGCAGTGTGCAGCAAACTAAAACAAATGTTACATGAATACACAATAAAATTATTACAAATTATCAATAAACATATATAGCTAACAATTCCTTTTTCTGACACACCTCCCTACTCAACACCTTCCAGTCTTCTGGCTCTCACTAGGGCTCCATCCTGGCTCTTACCTATGCCCAAACAAACTCACAGATCTTGTGTGATGGTCCTGTTTATCCATCACAATATGCAGCAAGTTAGGATGAGGCAATGATTATTACCTTTACATTATTCTGCTGATGGTTCCAAGCTTCTTCAAACAATCAGCAATTGTTGAGCTGAAGAGACTGCTTCATTTCTAAAACTAGAGTCAAGGCTCTTAGATGAGAAGCTGTGCTGTCTGACTGAAACCCTTATGTGCTACTACTTTCAGGATAAATGTATGCTGCCAAACTGCTCTTTTTTATATATACTTAATATGCTCCATGACATAACCCTGGCTTAAATGAATCCCCTGACTGGAAAACTTATCACTCCACAGTAACTACAAAGTAGAACCCTGAGCAGCAAGTATTTAAGATAGGTCAATGACTACAACATATTAGCTCCAGATTCATTACCCCGTGTTGTATGCAAATCTAGTCAATTGCTCATAGTGCTCATTTTTAAATCATTTTATAAATTAAACTAAAAAAATTACCATTTTCACCTACAAATTCAATGGCTTTATATGAGATACTAAGAATATATTTAGAAAATGGTATGAGGCTATATGGGTTGAGGGGTCCGCATACTATTTCATGGTACAAATAGGCCTGAAGGTCACCTCTGGAAACTCATAATCAATGTTGGGTAAGCATATCTATGTCTGTTTCTGAGGACAACCGTGGAGGTTTTTTCCCTATTTCTCTGACATGATAGAAGACCAGAATAGCTTTGCTTTCTTCTTATAGCAGGCCTTGTGATAAGGAAAAAGAACAAGCTCCTTCACATTTGTAGCTGGATGTTCTCCTGGATTCACTGCTGTACCAGGAATTCCAGGATATTATGTTCCCCAATAGCACTTTTCACCAAATTAGGTGAAGATTTCATGGCTTTCTCCCTTACTGCCCTTTATTCCTGTAACTGCCTCCATTAATCTACTTGTTTCCTTCAAATCTTTCCTCAAAACCCCTTTTCTGTGAAGCTTTTGGCAGTTCCCATTGCCCAGAGTAATTATATATAACTGAAATTCTTCTAATTCACCTTACTTCCATTTTCTTTCCCTTCCTCAGTTGATTCCTCTAGTGTGGATTTCTAGGTTAATTCCTTGGGGCAAGGTAGTGTCCTCTCATACTTTATAATGCCATCTATATACATAGCACATCAATCACAAGCTTTGGATCAGCCGTGCTAGAACCAACACTGCAATCCTAACATAAGTGTTTTTATTATTTATACAATTTGTATGCCCCTTTTCCACACAAATGCATCCAAAGTGGCTCACAGAACAAATGCCGACATTTTAACATGTTATGATAAAATCAACTTCTTTATTATTTGTATTATGATTGCGTACTGCCCTGAAATCCTAAAAAGGATGAAGGGCATTGTCAGGGATCCTTGGGTCCCCCAGCCCCACTGTCTATAAACACAGGCTTCCTTAATTTTCCACTGCCACCAATTCACTCAAAATACTTTTAGAATCTTCTAGTAGTGTGTATGGTAGGCTTCAGGAGAGAGATGGATTCCACTAGAGACAGGATAAACGTTAAATGAAGATGGTAAGTTTATTAAAGGGATACCATTTACATAAGAGAATGCCAATACTTATATTGGATCCTTAAGGTGGTTGTCGACAGTTTCTGAAGAGGACCATTACTGATACCAGCCTCTAAGTGGCTTTTACCTCAGGCCAATTTCCCTAAATGTCCACCCCAGCCAAATGCTCTCACAACCCAGTCCAGCTGCTGGGGACAATCTGCCTCTGTAACCCAAAGCTCCTGTGGTTGTCCTCCTGGCTGCTTGGTCAGTTTAGCCAACTGAAAAAAACACTTGTGTCACTTTCTTCTGGTAAGACCTTTTCCCAGGGCAGCCTCTCAAGCCAAGTCAGTCACCTACTCCCTTCTGATCTTTACCAGACAAGTATTATCAGTTCTTCCCTCAGCTATTCTCTGGTTTTATTTCCCACATTACTTCCATGAACCAACTCCCTCATCCTCAACTCCCAACCTGACTCTCAAGTGACAGGAACCTCCAGCCAATCCCAATCTGGTGTCACCCAGACCAATCAGAATGAATTTACCTGATCCAGGCCACACCTAATAAATTCTCAAAGCAATTGTCTCTTCTCTCAGAACCTGTCTCCAAACAGCCCAGTGCTAAACAGGGTGGTAACACAGAAACAGTATAATGCCTCGTGACTCACGGAACATGTTTTTTTCCTTCAAATACAAACATATACATCGCATTTCTCCACAAACAATATAAAAATGTTTTGATGAAATAAAATCTAGGAGCTCATGGGTCATCATGTACTCTTATCTCAACTGATGAAATTAATTTTATTACCCAAACATCTCATTTCTAGATATAATTCTGTGATTATACAAGCTATGACACAAGATTTTGGATTATGTTCTTGGCAATATAAAGACTATAAGCTCTATATTATGAGTTATAGCCAATTAAGTTTTACTCAGAGTAGGCCCACTAAAATTCATGGATCTAAGTTAGTCATGCTCACTAATTTCAATGGCTCTTGAATAGGACTAGTATTGGCTACAACCCATTGGCTTCTATCCAATGTAGTAACTTGTTCAGTTAGCACAAGGATTTATGCTTGCACAACCAAATGCTACACCAACCCCCTAAATCTGCTTTGGGGTTCCAGATTTGAGAAGGGGGGGATTTTGTTGTGCAAGTATAAATCCTTGCTTTAATGAAACAAGTGCACTAGATACTGCCCATTTGCATATGATTGTTATCATGCTAAGGTTCGTTCAGCACAGGTGGGAGGGGGGAAAGCTTTTTTGTGCCTGCACAGAGCTTGTTCACCCCTTGCCACAAGCAGGAAGAGGTGGTGGTTCTTGCTGTGTGGAGAGAGTGTGAGCTTAGGCTCTGGTTCTACTGCCATCACCCCATTTTCCCAGGGAGCCTCTGTGGAGGAAGAGGTACATGAAGTGAGGGGAGGGAAGGAAGAGCGATTGTCAGCTCCATCAAGCCCAGTCCGGGACAAGGCTCCAACTCAGTTCTTGGCCCCTCATCTTAGCCTTCCCTGTGCCCCACTCCAAATTGTCAGCACTGGTGGCCAAAGTCAGCAAAGACTTTGACTCCAATGAGGCTGATGAGATCTCAGGAATATGTGGTAGGAGGGGGCATGTTATGAACAGCAGGGGGGACCGGCAGAGAGAAAGCACTTTTCTTCCTCCCCCTGGTACAGAGCTGGCTGGGAAGAGGTGCTGGCCACTGGAGCAAGTAGGGGGATAGAGCCCCCTCCCCAGTAGAATATATAAAAGTAGACTATATAAAAGTTGCAAACTAGCAGGTAGGAAACTTTTTAAAAGCAATCTATTATGGCAAATACTGGCAGTCAGGTACAAAGACAGAGAAAAAGAGAATTCCACATGTTACAGAAGTCAAGACAAGGGATGTCCAGAGCGTAAGCATTTTAGCATTAAATACAGAAAGATTTAGAATGATGTGACACATCTTGATGCAGAAAATTTAACTTCAAGATTTTGAGTTTGTCGAAAAGGAAGGATGACACCATCTACAATAGTAAGAGGAGGGTTTGTGGAAAGATCAGAAGCACTTAATTTAAATTAAAAATGTTGAGCTGAAAGACAATGGGCTGGATCCTAAAAACCAGTGAGTTTGTAGTTATGTGCCTCCAAGTCGACTACGACTTATGGCGACCCTATGAATCAGCGACCTCCAAGAGAATCTGTCATGAACCACCCTGTTCAGATATTGTAAGTTCAGGTCTGTGGCTTCCTTTATGGAATCAATCCATCTTTTGTTTGGCCTTCCTCTTTTTCTACTCCCTTCTGTTTTTCCCAGCATTATTATATTTTCTAATGAATCATGTCTTCGCATTGTGTGTCCAAAATATAACCTCAGTTTCATCATTTTAGCTTCTAGTGACAGTTATGGTTTAATTTGTTCTAATACCCAATTATTTGTCTTTTTCGCAGTCCATGGTATCCGCAAAGCTCTCCTCCAACACATTTCAAATGAGTTGATTTTTCTCTTAACCGCTTTTTTCACTGTCCAACTTTCACAGCCATACAGAGATCAGGAATACCATGGTCTGAATGATCCTGACTTTAGTGTTCCGTGATACATCTTTGCATTTGAGGACCTTTTCTAGTTCTCTCATAGCTGCCCTCCGCAGTCCTAGCCTTCTTCTGATTTCTTGACTATTGTCTCCATTTTGGTTAATGATTGTGCCAAGGTAGTGATAATCCTTGACGCAGCCTTTCCCAACCAGTGTGCCTCCAGATGTTGTTGGACCACAATTCCCATCTTTCCTGACCATTGGCAATGCTGGCTGAGGCTGATGGGAGTTGTGGTCCAACAACATCTGGAGGCACACTGGTTGGGAAAGGCTGCCTTCACAAGTTCAATATCTTCATTGTCAACTGTAGTTACATAAAACTTCTGTTGTCATTACTTTAGCCTTTTTGACATTCAGCTGTAGTCCTGCTTTTGTGCTTTCCTCTTTAACTTTCATCAGCATTCGTTTCAAATCATTACTGATTTCTGCTAGTAGTATGGTATCGTCTGCATATCTTAAATTGATATTTCTCCCTCCAATTTTCATACCTCCTTCATGTTGGTCCAATCCTGCTTTCCGTATATGTTCTGCGTATAGATTAAATAAATAGGGTGATAAAATACACCCGTCTCACACCCTTTCCAATGGAGAACCAATCAGTTTCTCCATATTCTGTCCTTACAGTAGCCCCTTGTGCAGAATATAGGTTGCGCATTAGGACAATCAGATGCTGTGGCATTCCCATTTCTTTTAAAGCATTCCAGTTTTTCATGATCTACACCAGCCTTTCCCAACCAGTGTGCCTCCAGATGTTGTTGGACCACAACTCCCATCAGCCTCAGCCAGCATTGCCAATGGTCAGGAAAGATGGGAATTGTGGTCCAACAACATCTGGAGGCACACTGGTTGGGAAAGGCTGATCTACACAGTCAAAGGCTTTGCTGTAATGTATAAAGTACAGGGTGATTTCCTTCTGAAATTCCTTGGTCTGTTCCATTATCCAACGTATGTTTCCAATATGATCTCTGGTGCCTCTTCCCTTTCTAAATCCAGCTTGGACGTCTAGTATTTCTCGCTCCATATATGGGAAGAGCCTTTGTTGTAGAATCTTGAGCATTACTTTACTTGCATGGGATATTAAGGCAGTAGTTTGATAATTACTGCATTCCCTGAGATCCCCTTTCTTTGGAATTGGGATGTATATTGAACACTTCCAGTCTGTGGCCCATTGTTTAGTTTTCCGTATTTCTCGACAGATTTTTGTCAAAATTTGGACAGATTCAGTTTCAGTAGCTTGTAGCAACTCTATTGGTATGCCATCTATTCCTGGTGATTTGTTTCTTCCAAGTATTTTAAGAGCAGCTTTCTTCTCGCATTCTAAAATATCTGGTTCTTCATCATACAGTTCCTCTGTGAATGAATCTGTCATCCTGGCATCTCTTTTATAGAGTTCTTCAGTGTATTCCTTCCATCTTCCTTTTATTTCATCTTGGTCAGTCAGTGTGTTCCCCTGTTGATTATTCAACATTCCTAACTCTAGGTTTAAATTTCCCTTTCATTTCTCTAATCTTTTGGAACAGGGCTCTTGTTCTACCCTTTTTGTTGTCCTACTTCTATACAGTAACTATTGTAATAGTTCTCTTTGTCCCTGCGTACTAGTTGCTGTATTGTAGCATTTAGGGTTCTGACTGTGTTTGTTTCTATCTCCTTTTGCTTTTGCTTTCCTTCTCTCTTGAACCATTTTAAGAGTTCCTTCAGTCAGCCATTGAGGTCTCTCTTTTTAACTAGAGGTATTGTCTCTTTGCATTCTTCCCTGATAACGTCTCTGACTTCATTCCATTCCATAGTTCTTGTTCTCTGTCAACTAAGTTTAAACCCTCAAACCTGTTCCTTATTTGATCTTTATATGCTTCTGGAATGTTATTCAAATTGTATTTTGGCATTATGATTGCTTTGTTGGTCTTCTTTAGCTTTACTCTGATTTTCGATATGACCAGTAGATTCTGTTTATAGAAGAGATGCTTGTGCCACACCTGCTAATGGAGAAAGGAGGGGATTTTTCTGGTTTTACCTTCTGCTCCAGAGGGTTGGGAGCCCTTCAGAACAGCATGAGGGGCAGCGGGGAGGGACTGTATGGGGAAAACAATCACCAAAAAAACCATTTTCTCTTCTGTTACCAGAGGCCCCCACTGGATTAAAGTTCCTTTTGTTCACAGAAGAACACTTTAGGATCCAGTGTCTATGATTATACTATATGGAGGGATACTACAGAGGATGCTGCATGTTATTTAGAGTCTCTGCCTGAACAAAGTGACATGTATCTCTGAAGTCTTAATTGGGGAAGCACAGTCACCTTCCACTATGTGCTAAAGTGTATCTTACAAATAGTTTCACCTCAAAAAGTTTTGGTGTACTTCTTGAGGACCCAGAGAGTGTGCATCATGATGCAAATCATCCAGATATTTTAACAGCTGAAACACAGGTGGGGTAGCAGGGAACATCTATTTAGTAAAGAAAATTTTGGATTACTGTGGATAACACACAACAGCAATGTACAAGATAGGATAATTCAAATGCTGAAAAAGCATAAACAAATTTATTCTAACATATTACATGTGAGAGAACTATACAAAATAGTAGTTTAATTGAGAGATTATTTAGATAGTGCTAAGTAGCTCACTAGTTCAAGTTTATTTATCCCAGCCCATAATCACCCAACATCAGAAAGAAAGCTTGTAATAGAACATTTTGTTTCAAGTTGCCCCCAAGGGTTCTTGTACTTTTGAAATTACTTAGCCCAATATTGCTTTCTTATGAAAGTTATACATGTCCAAAAAAATGCAAAAAGTATAAGAATGGTCTTCACATCTGCAAAGAGCTTGTTTTGTCAGCCATTTGCCTGAAAGCTTCCTTTTGAAGAAGAGCTACAACAACTTACAAAAAACTAGTGTGGCAGATAACATCTTAGAAGAGGTGTGGTGTTTATGTGTATCTATGACACAAAATAATTTAAACATTGCCACATTCAAGTTAAGGGATTAAATTGGAAGACAGGGATATTAACAAGAAGCAACAGTGCTGGATCCAACCACAAAGAGATAAAGTTGTAATTTTACTTTCTCATCTATGAAATACTCATGCTAAATAGGAATATGTAGAAATAAAGCAAGTTTAAGCATATCACACCTTTGAACCTTATACAAATTACACTGTCACTCTCATTTGTCCAAGGCATTCAAAGTATTGGTCTTCTTTTTGTAACTATCTAGAATTTCTCTCAAGTTCGCCAATGGATCTTCAGCCATTAATTCATGAAATTCTCTATCAATTTTTGCATTCTGTTCAGCTAGGTACTTCTAGAATAGAATAAGAAGTCAGATTATAGTACTTAGTTTATTTTAAAAAGGTATAGCAGCATATATGATAAGTCTCAAATTCATCACAAAGCACAGCTCTTCTGTAAACATTTTACCTTTTGTAAAGCATTCAGTTGCGAGGAAGCAACATAATGGAAGTTATGTTAGGAACATGGCTCATCAATTTGTCCTGGTGCATGTAAGAAGACTCACATCCAGAAGCAAGTTATTGTACACAAAACACTTGCTGAATCAGGAACTATAGACATAAAACTGTGTTGCTTCCAATTAGAAGTGCATTCAAATACACGTGCTGATCTACTTTCTGGTACAATAAATCATGTATAAATCTAGGATCAGAGCAATGTTTTTGAAGAGTTTTCATAAAACAGTATGATAAATAAAACTGCCATTTTGCCTTTTCTGAATTGCCAGAAAAACACCTATCCATGAATCTTAAAACATTCTGTATTGCAGGTTACCAGACAGAATTCCAGCATATATATGGGAACAGGAAGATAACACAAAAGTACTAAGTTTACTTTATCTCCACACAATTTGTATGAACTTGGAAAGGTGCCATGTACCAAATCAGATCACTGGTCCATCTATAGTAAACCCAGTGCTTTCTATTCTGAGTGGCAGCAGCACTCTTAAGGACTGAAACTGATGTCTCCGTCGTCACCTGCTACCTAATGCTTTTAACTGGAGATGCCAGGGATTGAATCTGGGACCCTCTGTCCCACTAAATGCTCTATTACCGAGCTATGGCTTCTCCACATGAAAAAGACACACATGGTCATTCATGAAGAAATAAAAATTTAAAGACGTAATAAGCATTTAAAGAATCACAGACTAATGTTGCTTGTTTAAATAATAAATGCTTGCTAAAAATAGTTTAAGCTTGGTAGAATGAGTTACCTCTACAGACTCAAGATGACTAAATATCAGTTCCAGAAGGTGTTGAAGATTTTTGTCCACTTTCCTGTTCTCTTCCAATGTTGTTTTCATAACCACTTGGTATCTAGGGAATAAATATACCATAACTGCAATCCAACACTGTTAAGTATGCTTCAGCTCATTAACCTCAATGGTTTTAGGCATACCTAACTCTGTACTAGATTATGGCCTTAATTCTTGCACATTCATTACATGCAGATATTTACAAAATGTCTGAAGAATTATAAAAGAGGAACAATTTTCAGATATAATGTATTTTTAAAAGATGCTAATACATTTACAGTAAAAGAACAAGGTCTATCAAGAAAAAAGTCACACTTAAAACTCAGGTAGCATTTCTGCTATTTTACAACACTCTTTTTTGCAGATAGCATTTTGGGATGGGGGCAAATACTGCAGCAGTTGCGTAGAAAAAAAGCCTATCTGTAAATTACAAGTCAGATAAAAAGTCTATGGTTATTAGTACAACTCATACTGCAAAAATATACTCCAAGCTTAAATCACATTTAATTAAGATTAGATCATGTCACTAAGATTATCATATCACAACTATTGTGCCTCACACACTTCAGATCACTCCAGCTGTTCACTTTTATTGTGCAATCTGGGCCTTAAGCTTTTACAACATTGGTGGGGAATCTCTTTGGCTCCAAGCGCCACATCCCTATCAGGGTCTGCCTTGCAGGCCACATTTAACAGGTAGGTGGGGTTTTGTACCTGTCAATCACATGACATCATTATGGTGTCAAATGATTGATAGGCAGGTTGTCCCACACATCTCACAAAATCCCTTGCAAGGGGTTCCCAAGCCCCAACAGCCTGCTGGCAATCAGGGGTTTGAAAATCAGTACACATGGGTGGGGCATTGCTAGCAAATTTCCAAAGCACTAAACATAGGGCTAGCAAAGTGGTTCTTTCTCCCCTCTCCATGAGGGGACAAAGAAGCTGGTATTTTACAGGCATTGCTGCGTGTGGAAGAGAGGCCCTTCTCACAGCTGATCTACAAAAACCAGACTTCTTCCCCCTGTGCTTTGCAGTTCAACTGAGAGAAAGGCTTCTCTCGAACACGATGCCTAAAAAATACAGGGGGCACTGCTTGAAAAGTAATTCTCCTTGTGAAGACTCACTGCAGCCAACACAGAGAGAGAGAAAGAGCACAGGGCTAAAAAAAAAGTGAGGTGAAGCAGCATTTTCTCACAAAGGGGCAAAGGAAGGAAGACTGAAGAAAGGCAGCATGTAAAATACAAAGGACATTGCTTGTAAAGCAGTTAGTTTTCCCTTGATTGGCTTTGTGCAGATTGTCTGAAAGTAGAGGGTGGGGAAGAGAGAAAGAGCAAAGGGCTAAAAAGAGTGGGAGAAGAGTGAGGCTGCCTGTATTTTACAAGGGGAAGAAATCTGCTTTTTGTAGATTGGCTGTTTTTGTGCGCAGTGATGTCTGTAAAATACCCCCACTCTTATGATCCCTTTGCCTCCCCCCCACTCTCCACAATACTCTCTCCCCTGCCCTTCATTTTCTCACAGATGATCTTCAAAAAGCACCAACGAGGGAGAAAAATGCTTTACAAGCAATGCACCTTGTATTTCACAGCAAGCCTTTGTTCCTCTGCACCTCTCCCTTATCTGTGAGGAAATGCTACTTTGCCTCACTCTTAGCCCTATGCTCTCACCCCACCCAGTCTGGCTCTCTTCACCCATCCTCTGTGTTAGCTGTTTTGAGTCTGCAGGGTCTGTTTGAAAGCCCTTCATTTTAGCAAGATTCTGATGCAACCCCCCTCCTTAAATCAGTAAGGAATTTGCATAGAAACCTGCCAACCTGAGCAGGATTTAAACCCCGCTCATCAGCTGATGGTCAAGTGTTAAATCCTTCTGTCTTGGCTGCAAGCAACCTTTTCCCTGCTTGGAATATCCATGGGGATGGGCATGGTTTGGGAAAAATAGTCTCGTAGGCCACAATGGACCCCCTGCCAGACTAAGAATGGCCCATAGGCTGTAGATTCCCCACCCATCTTACAGCATAATCCATTACATGTTTAGTTGGAAGCATGTCACATGGAGTTCAATGGGTTTCCTTCCAAATAAGTGTGCACAGAAGTGAAGCCTTAGTCTCATTTTCACTGAAGAAACAAAATGAAACATGCAATTACATTTGCTTACATTCATCTTTTTCCATCTTTATCTGTCTTTCTATGGTGACTTTTACACTGCTGGAATTTAGATTGTAAGTTACTTTTTAAAACATGCTTAATGATACTACTGTATAAATAAATTTACTTGAAAATTCAAATCCCACTGATTTTAAAATGAAACCTATTTTTAAACAAATGTGTTTATGATTGCAGCCTTAGAAAATACTGTGCAACATAAAATAGAAGATCTGACAAAATATACATGTGACAAAACATACACAAGCAATTATTTAAAAGTCTAGAATGAATAATGCAGCGTCTCAAAAGTCAAGCCTATACACTGTTTAGCTTACTGGCATCGAAATTCATGTAGCTCTTTCATAGCTTCACTGACACCTTCATTGACTCCACTCTCAAGCAAACATTTATGTTTTTCCAACAACTGCAGCTCTTTGATACCTTTTTCTTCTTCTTCTTCAACTTCCTGCAATAAGCATATGAATTACCACTTCAGAATATGCTAACGTGATGACCAGTTTGTAGCATGTATATAGACCCTATCTATTAGAAGAGAAAATTAGGAGGAGTTAAATATAATATAGTGGCCTTGTTTCAATTCTGGAATATTGCTCTAGGATACTGAACATTTTTGCTTATCTGTTACCATTCCTGGTGGCGATAAATGGAGGCTCTGAAGACTGTTGTGGTATCTAGCAAGAGTTTGAAATTAGCGTATCCTCACATTTTCAGTGAACATTCAGATATGCTGTCCTTCACATGTCTGCCAACTGGAGAAGTCAACTACTTCTCGCTTTCATACATCGTTTCATTAAAGCAAGCATTCTTTGTCCTAGTAATCACTAAAATATTTGTTTACAGATAGTTATATATTTATAAACAGATATAGACGAGCCAGCCAGTGAATAAGTTACTGATTTGTCAGTTTCCAAACGTGTTGAGAAACACTTTACCTACCTTCATTTTTTGCTGACAGAGATCTTCCAGTTTTTGGCCCTCTTCTCTTAGCATTTTCACACTGCTCTTCTGTTCTGCTTCCATTGTACTTGCCTTTAAAATATACATTTAATTAAAAGGTAAAAAAGGTAAATGAACAGTACTTCCTTCAAGTCGATTCCGACTTATGGCATAAGAACATAAGAAGAGCCTGCTGGATCAGGCCAGCGGCCCATCTAGTCCAGCATCCTGTTCTCACAGGGGCCAACCAGGTGCCTGGGGGAAGCCCACAAGCAGGACCCGAGTGCAAGAACACTCTCCCCTCCTGAGGCTTCCGGCAACTGGTTTTCAGAAGCATGCTGCCTCTGACTAGGGTGGCAGAGCACAGCCATCATGGCTAGTAGCCATTGATAGCTCTGTCCTCCATGAATTTGTCTAATCTTTTAAAGCCATCCAAGCTGGTGGCCATTACTGCATCTTGTGGGAGCAAATTCCATAGTTTAACTATGCACTGAGTAAAGAAGTACTTCCTGTTGTCTGTCCTGAATCTTCCAACATTCAGCTTCTTTGAATGTCCACGAGTTCTCGTAATGTGAGAGAGGGAGAAAAACTTTTCTCCACTTTCTCAATGCCATGCATAATTTTATACACTTCTATCATGTCTCTTCTGACCCGCCTTTTCTCTAAACTAAAAAGCCCCAAATGCTGCAACCTTTCCTCGTAAGGGAGTCGCTCCATCCCCTTGATCATTCTGGTTGCCCTCTTCTGAACCTTTTCCAACTCTATAATATCTTTTTTGAGATGAGGCGACCAGAACTGTACACAGTATTCCAAATGCGGCCGCACCATAGATTTATACAACGGTATTATGATATCGGCTGTTTTATTTTCAATACCTTTCCTAATTATCCCTAGCATGGAATTTGCCTTTTTCACAGCTGCCGCACACTGGGTCGACATTTTCATCGTGCTGTCCACTACAACCCCGAGGTCTCTCTCCTGGTCGGTCACCGCCAGTTCAGACCCCCATGAGCGTATATGTGAAATTAAGATTTTTTGCTCCAATATGCATAATTTTACACTTGTTTATATTGAATTGCATTTGCCATTTTTCCGCCCATTCACTCAATTTGGAGAGGTCTTTTTGGAGCTCTTCGCAATCCCTTTTTGTTTTAACAACCCTGAACAGTTTAGTGTCGTCAGCAAACTTGGCCACTTCACTGCTCACTCCTAGGCGACCCTATGAATAGGGTTTTCATAGGATGAGAGATAGTGACTGGCCCAAGGTCACCCAGTGAGCTTCATGGCTGTGTGGGGATTCAAACCCTGGTCTCCTAGGTCGTAGTCCAACACCTTAACCACTATACCACACTGGGTCTCATAATTAAAAGGTAATGATAGTTTTTTAAAAAAGGGAACAAAGTAGCTGGTGCCCCTGGATCCAGTCCTTTCTCTCTCTCTTTCGTTTATCTTCATTTCTAATGGTGGCAGAGAGAACACCTCTAGCATGGTGTCTAGGGATCAGAGAATGAAGTTAGAATCAGTCTTGTCAGATAAGGCACCTCAAATATCTAAACTTTCACTATTTAGCCTACATGTATAGCAGAGTTTCCTCCTCTTCGGATGCGCACCTTAACGTGGTGAGGGGGTTTGAGTGTGTTGAAGAAGCTGAGAGCAATGCCGTCAGGAGTCTAGACCAACAGGCTAGACTCCTAGCAGAGGCACCCAAGACGGAATGGTCAAAGCTGAAACACCAGACTAAGATGCATCCAAACTCAGAGGAAGGCAATGGTAAACGACCTCTGAATAACTCTTACCACGAAAACCCTATGAACAGAGTATCCAAAATGCAACACAAGATAGTGCTGGAAGATGAGACCCCCAGGTCAGAAAGCACTCACCGAGCTACTGGGGAAGAATGTACCATTGGTCTCACCTGAAAGGTGATTTTCATAGGAGTGGGCCATCACTACGGGTATTAGCTCCACCTATCGTGCGAAGGCAAGAATGTTTTTGAAGTCAAGACTAGGGGCGTCAGGCCCCTCCCACTCTCCAGTTCATTCGTGGCGAGTCTAAAAAGAAATATCTAAAAATACAAGAACAAGGCCAACAGGCCCGCCAGGAAAATAACACAATAGTCACATGCATAATAACATGATTCTAACATAACAATATAACAGAACTAAAGTCTTGACTTCACTCTTACATTTAAATATAATAGCGTAACAATAATATGTAACCCATTAGAAAATATGTAACCCATTAGAAAATATCTAGTCATCCTCCAACTGGGAGGGCCGTGATGGCCCACTCCTATGAAAATCACCTTTCAGGTGAGACCAATGGTACATTTTCCATAGGAGGTGGGCCATCATTACGGGTTGTACCAAAGCAGCCCATACAGGGAGGGACCACACACATGTTAATCCTTATTAAGAACCTGTTGCAACACTCGTCTGCCGAAAGAGGCATCAGCAGAGGCATAACGATCAATTTTATAATGCCTTATAAACGAGTGTGGGGTAGACCAGACTGCAGCCCTACAAGTATCGGCAACAGGAGCGTTAGTGACAAAAGCAGCCGAAGTGGCAGCTGACCTGGTAGAATGAGCCGTTATACTAGCTGGAACTGACAGCTTCAGAGACTCATATGCTAAAGTAATACATGCCCTTAACCAGCGTGAAAAGATAGGATTGGATACTTTATGCCCCATAGACCTTGGATGAAAGGATACAAACGGAGACTCCGTTCGTCGAATCTCTTTGGTCCTAGACAGGTAGGTCTTGAGAGCCCTCCGGACATCTAACGAATGCCAAGCCTTCTCGAGAGGATGGGTAGGATTCGGGCAAAAGGAAGGCAAAACAATGTCCTGGTTGCAATGAAAAACTGAATCGACCTTGGGACGGAAGGAAGGATCAGTTTTCAGCACAACAGAATCCTTATGGAAGGCGCAGAGGTGTCGAGCAGAAGACAATGCGCCCAACTCCGAAACGCGTCTGGCAGATGTGATTGCGATCAGGAACACGACCTTGAAGGACAGCATACGTAGGGGCACAGTCCTGATGGGTTCAAACGGAGAGCGTTGTAAAGCCTGCAAAACTTTCGGCAAACTCCATGAGGGAAATTTATGGACAACAGCCGGAGAACGTAGGGCGACTCCCCTCAAAAAACGTTTGATGAACGGATGTGAGGAAATATGAGCTCCAGGAGAGGACACTGAGAGAATGGACGACAGAGTGGACGCATGTCGACGTAGAGTGTTGGGTCGAAGTTCCATCATAAATCCGCTCGAGCCCATGGCACAATGTGGATTGTAGAGATGAACATTCCGAGCGCCCTGGCGAGAAGCATGACGTCTGCGGATGTTTGTTGCATGAGGGACCTTGCGATGCTCGTGATGGCAGTGATGCGATCTGGAGCCAGGAATACCATTGCCTGGAGGGTGTCCAACATTGCCCCTAGATGTAGTAGGCGTTGGGTTGGTTGAAGGTGGCTTTTGTCGAAGTTGACAAGCCAGCCGTAGCCCTGCAAAACATTGAGGGTGATCGTTAAATGATGATGAGCCAGCTCCTCAGACTTGGCCCGTATTAGCAGATCATCCAGATATGGGTAGAGGTGAACCCCCTGGGTATGTAGATAAGCCACTAAGATGAGTAGCACTTTGGTAAACACTCTTGGAGCAGAGGAGAGGCCGAATGGCATCGCTCTATATTGAAAGTGCTGGTGGCCAAAAGCAAACCGAAGAAACTTTCTGTGGGCTAAGCAAATGGGCACATGGAGATACGCTTCCTTAAGGTCAATAGAAGCCAGGAAGTCTCCTTCATGTAAACTCTCCGTAATGGAGTGGAGTGATTCCATTTTGAACCTGCGATATGTTACAAAGCGGTTGACAAACTTGAGGTCCAATACCGCCCTCCATGATAAATCTCGTTTTGGTACAGCAAATAGGAGGGAGTACACCCCTTCCGACCTCTCAGTTGTGGGGACTGGCTCTATTGCCGCTATGTCCAAGAGGTGGTGTATAGCTGTCTGCATGATTCTGTGCCTGGCTGGTGCCCTTGGGCAAGGGGATGGATGGAATCTGTCTGATGGGGTTGCCCAAAACTCTATGGCATAGCCATAACTGAAAAGGTTCCTGATCCAGGAGACTGTAGTGAGGCGCAACCAACGGTCTCCAAAATGAAGTAATCTGCCACTTATGGGAAGTGTATTAATACTGCTTGCGTTGGCGAGGACCTCCCCTATATGAGGACGATGAGTTGCCCCTGCACCCTTGGTACTGACCTCTGCCCTGGAAGCATCGGCTCCAGGAGCCCCTGAATGAATTGGGGTCGTACGATCTGAAGTCGCGGCCTCGTCCTCCTGGCCGCGTTCCTCGAAAGGGCTGGTTAGAACGGAAGGGAGAAAATCGCCTGAAAGGCCTGTGGTTGATGTTCTTGACAGTGGCCAGAACAGGTTTGTGGGCGTCTTTGGGATCAACCAGCACGGCCTTTAGAGCTTCCTCGCCGAAGAGTAAAGATCCGGAGTAAGGAGCCCTGGACAGATTCATTCTGGCCGCTGAATCAGCCTGCCAATGGCGAAGCCAGAGGGTCCGTTGAGCGACTATCTAAGCCGTCATGGCTCGTGCCCCCAATTGAGTGGCATCCAAGGTGGCATCGGCCACAAAAGCTGCTGTCTTACGTAACTTTATCAGAGACCTTCTGAGAGCAACAGGATCAGGGTTAGTGTCCTCTAGAAGATCATCCAGCCACATCATAGCTGCTCTGGAGAAAATGGAGGCCGGAGGCCGAAGCCGAGGCACGCATGGATAGGGCAGTGGCCTCGTGATTTTTGCGGAGGGCGAAGTCCATATGTCGCTCAGTAGTGTCCTTTAGTTGGGATTCCCCTTCCCTGGGCAAAAGAGAACGTGAAACGAGACGAGCGATTGGTTCATCTATGCCAGGGACGTCTAACTTGGTGGCAAGGTCCGGAGCTAGGGCGTAAAACCTGTCAGCCAAGTTCTTGAAGCGGCAAGATTGGAATGGGTGAGCCCATTCTTCAGAGGCCAATTTGGCAATTGGATCCGGCACCGGGATGTAGTGTTCAGTAGGTGCAGGGGATTTGAGGACCGTGGCCCCTTTTATAGTTGGGGTGGAAGAAGTTGAAGGCGCAGTCTGGAGACCAAGGGTATTAACTACTCTGCGTGCCAGGGGCTGATAGTCTGAGGCATTAAACAAGCGATACGATGTATCCTCCTCATGATCTGAATAGTCGCTCCAGTCGTCATTTCCTTCAACGTGGTCAGTGAAGGTTGACTCCTCCACATACGAGGCTTCGTCAATACATCTGCCTCTGGCTACATCAAAGGAATTTGGTGAACAGGAAGGGTGAGCCTCATGACATGCACGTTGATCCATGTTGAGTTGAGGTATGGCAGGGACTTGTGGTGGTGACTGCATTTGGGTGAAAAATGTCAGCATGGCTTGAAGTTGGGAGATGAAATCAGGGGACAGCTGTAGCCCAGTTGTGGAAGATGTTTGTGCCTGAGTGGCTATTGGAACAGATGTTTGGGGCGGTAAAACGGAGGGAGGCTGGTTAGGCGAAAGCCGAGTGGGAAAGCCAGCAAAATCTTCCTCGTCAGAGGAAGCAGCAGGGGAATGAAATATATCGCTCATGTGTGCCTGAGTTGCTGCGGGTGGCACAGAGTCATAGCGCGGCCGCTTTGGTTTGCTATGGCTGGAAAGGTGTTTTGTCTTAGCCAGTGCTTTAACATGCTTAGTTTTAGTCGCCTTAGAATGTTACGGCTTGGCTCTTTGTGACATGCCTGGCTGATCTGGCATCATATTGGCTGATTGCGACATGCCTGGCTGTTCTGCCATCTTATATTAACTTGGATGCAGTACACGGCCACAGAGGGGGCAGGATGCACTGTGGTATCAGTGTTAGTATAATATAGGCTGTATAATATAGGCTGTATTTTAGGCTTGGTACACGGCCACAGGGGGGGCAGGATGTACAAAATATAGT
Source organism: Rhineura floridana (assembly GCF_030035675.1). Classification (NCBI taxonomy): domain Eukaryota; kingdom Metazoa; phylum Chordata; class Lepidosauria; order Squamata; family Rhineuridae; genus Rhineura; species Rhineura floridana. Next base: position 243,106,503 of record NC_084480.1, read on the forward strand.
TCAGATTAGTGCTGTAGGCTGGATTTAGGCGTGGTACACGGCCACAGAGGGGGCAGGATGTACCAAATATAATTCGGATTTAGTATAAGGCAGCCACTGAAATTAAATCTCCAGCCTTGATTTAGTACAAGGGAGCCACTGAAAACAAATCTCCAGCCTTGATAATACAGTCACAGTATAATTATGTGAGTCAGCCACTGAAATTAAAGCTCCAGCCTTGCTGATACAGTCGCAGTAGATTTGTGTGAGTCAGCCACTGAATTAAAGCTCCTGTCTGGAAGTAAGACTTGTGTGAGTCTGTCTACTGCCCACATACAACACACATACAGATAGCGTGCAGGGAAGGTATCCGATGGTTAGTAAAGGGGTAACAAAAAAGGCGGGAAATTTGAATCCAACCAAAATGGCGCCCGGAAAAAAGAGCGGGGAAAAAAAATGATCCAAAAATGGCGGAGGGAGGAGAAGCAATGGCGGCCGCCTGGTAACGAACTGGGGGAAGGGCTGCCCAGCACAGTCTCGCAGGAGGAGCCGCGGGGCCGATAGCCGCACTCGCGGCTCTAAAAAACCCCAAGACAGAGAGTGCCGAGAAAAGCCTGTGTCGGAAGAGGCAGCAGGAGACAAGCCTCCGTCGCCGCCGAGTGCAGACCTCTCTGCAGCGAAAATTAAAGCTACGGAGAGAGCGGGAGAGAGAGAGCCGAGTCCACAGGATCCGGAGAGGCAGTACCCCGGCCAGCTAAAGTTGGGTGACGGAAAGAAAGGGCAGGGAGCCGCAGCCGCAAGCTCCCGCCTGGGAGAGAACCGCAGCCGCAGTCTCTCCAAGAGCTCCTTAGAGCGCTGCTTAAGACAGCCCGGCACAGGAAAAAATATATCCGCGAGCTCCCGATGGATGCAACAGAGCCAGAGGGGAAAAGCTCAAAAGCGGCCAAAAACGAAGAGAACCGCAGCCGCGGTCTCTGAGGGAGCCCCCAGACAAGGAAGGAAAATAAACCGAAATGAATAGCTCAGAATTGGCGAAAAAACGAAGAGAGCCGCAGCCGCGGTCTCTGTGGGGACCCTCAAACTTAAATGGAAGTTAAACACAAAACAGAGAAAGGAAGGACTTGAAGACAAATAAACAAACAAATACGAGAGACATAGCTAAATGCTACGCTATAATTCCAATCTTGTTCGTACGAAGGCAAGAATGAACTGGAGAGTGGGAGGGGCCTGACGCCCCTAGTCTTGACTTCAAAAACATTCTTGCCTTCGCACGATAGGTGGAGCTAATACCCGTAGTGATGGCCCACCTCCTATGGAAAACAAAGGACAAGTATGAGTAGCGCTGTGACTAATGATGCAGATGGGTCACAGCCGAAAGGAAGCCCAGAGGCTGATGCGCACAGATGCGAAAGGAGAGTCCGGAGTTGTACGACACACACAATAGGAACATGGAATGTGAGAAGCATGAACCAGGGAAAGTTAGAAATTGTCAAGCAAGAAATGGAACGCATCAACATTACAATACTTGGTGTGAGCGAACTAAAATGGACAGGAATGGGACATTTCCAATCAGGCAGCTACAAAATATTTTATGCAGGAAATGAGAAATTAAGAAGAAATGGGGTTGCTTTAATAGTGAGAAGCAATGTAGCAAGAGCAATTAGGAACTACAACGCAAGGTCTGAGCGAGTGATATCAGTGAGATTAAATGGGAAACCTATCAACATAACCATCATCCAAGTCTATGATCCAATGGCAAATGCAGAAGAGGAATTGGACAAATTTTATGCAGAAGTACAGGAAGAAATTGATCACACACCAAAACAAGATGTGCTGATAATCATGGGGGATTGGAATGCAAAAGTAGGGAACAGAGAAGAATTAGGAATTGTGGGGAAATGGGGCCTAGGAGACAGAAACTAAGCAGGAGAAAGACTTATTTAATTCTGTGAAGCGAATAATTTGTTTCTTGCAAACACATTTTTTGAACAACCGAAAAGACGACTATACACGTGGACATCACCAAATGGTCAATATAGGAATCAAATTGATTATATAATTGGTAGCAGAAGGTGGAGAAGTTCCATACTTTCTGCAAAAACAAGAACAGGAGCAGACTGCGGTACAGATCATGAACTGGTCGTATCGAAAATCAGAGTAAAGCCAAAGGAGACCAACAAAGCAATCATAACACCAAAATACAATTTAAATAACATCCCAGAAGCATATAAAGATCAAATAAGGAACCGGTTTGAGGCTTTAAACTTAGTTGACAGAGAACCAGAAGAACTATGGAATGAAATCAGAGACGTTATCAGAGAAGAATGCAAAAATACAATACCTCTAGTTAAAAAGAAAGACCCCAATGGATGACAGAAGAAACTCTTAAAATTGTTAAAGAGAGAAGGAAAGCAAAAGCAAAAGGAGATAGAAACACAGTCAGAACCCTAAATGCAACAATACAGCGACTAGTAAGTAGGGACAAAGAGAACTATTACAATAGTTACTGTATAGAAATAGAAGAGGACAACAAAAAGGGAAGAACAAGAGCCCTATTCCGAAAGATTAGAGAAACAAAAGAGTAATTTACATGAAGAGTAGGGATGTTGAATAATCAACAGGGGAACACACTGACTGACCGAGATGAAATAAAAGGAAGATGGAAGCAATACACTGAAGACCTCTGTAAAAGAGATGCCAGGATGACAGATTCATTCACGGAGGAACCATATGATGAAGAACCAGAAATTTTAGAATGTGAGGTGAAAGCTGCTCTTAAAATACTTGGAAGAAAGAAATCACCAGGAATAGATGACATACCAATAGAGTTGCTACAAGCTACTGAGACTGAATCAGTCCAAATTTTGACTAAAATCTGTCAAGAAATATGGAAAACTAAACAATGTCCCACAGACTGGAAGCATTCCGTATACATCCCAATTCCAAAGAAAGGGGATCCCAGGGAATGCAGTAATTATCGAACTATTGCCTTAATATCCCATGCAAGTAAAGTAATGCTCAAGATTCTACAACAAAAGCTCTTGCCATATATGGAGCGAGAAATGCCAGACGCCCAAGCTGGATTTAGAAAGGGAAGAGGGACCAGAGATCATATCGCAAACATACATTGGATAATGGAACGGACCAAGGAATTTCATAAGAAAATCACCCTATGCTTTATCGATTACAGCAAAGCCTTTGACTGTGTAGATCATGAAAAACTATAGAATACTTTAAAAGAAATGGGGGTGCCACAGCATCTGATTATCCTGATGCGCAACCTATACTGTGCACAAAAGGCTACTGTAAGGACAGAATATGGAGAAACCGATTGGTTCCCCATCAGAAAGGGTGTAAGACAGGGGTGTATTTTATTACCCTATTTATTTAATCTATACGCAGGACATATACGGAAAGCAGGATTGGACCAAGAAGAAAGAGATGTGAAAATTGGAGGGAGAAACATCAATAATTTAAGATATGCAGACGATACCATACTACTAGCAGAAACCAGTAATGATTTGAAACGAATGCTGATGAAAGTTAAAGAGGAAAGCACAAAAGCAGGACTACAGCTGAACGTCAAAAAGACTAAAGTACTGTATATTCCGGCGTATAAGATGACTTTTTAACCCCGGAAAATCTTCTCCAAAGTCGGGGGTCGTCTTATACGCCGGGTGTCGTCTACCATCTACCACTTATTACCCCACCTTACTTGTGCCGCTGATGACATTGTTTGCTGGAGTGGAGAGGAGTGCGGGTGTGTGTGGTCGCTGCTGGCTTGGGGTGTCGCATTCTTTTTGCAGCCTTTGGCACCGCGGTCTCGGGTGCTGCCGCTCTGGGTTGTGGCCCGGACGCGAGCGGTTGCAGTGCCGCCCAACCTTGGACCCTCCTGGACTGTTGTGGCGGGATTGTTGCTGCTGTCTGGTTGTCGTGGCTGGGTGTGGGCGGTCGTGCCGTGCCCCTTTTGAACTGCCGTCGTTCACCTGGGCTCGGGTGCTGCTGTGTCGCCGCGGCCCGCGTTGTTTTGGACCATAGCTGCTGGCTCTTGTTCGGGTTGGACTGCCGTACCTCCTTCTCTGCCTCTCAGATCTCACTCCTGAGAGCTGACCAATCCAAGCAGGCTTTGTATACAACAACCAACCAGTGATTGGCTGGTTGTTGTATGCTGGGTCAGAGCTTGGAAAAGTTACTTTTTTGAACTACACAGCTCCCATCAGCCCCAGCCAGCACGGCCACTGGATTGGGCTGATGGGAGTTGTAGTTCAAAAAAGTAACTTTTCCAAGCTCTGTACAGTACAGCACCAGTATTCGTTGGAAGAGGGGTAGTCTTATACGGCGAGTATATCCCAAACTCTATATTTTAACTGGAAAAGTTGGGGGTCGTCTTATACGCCGGAATATACGGTAATGACAACAGATTTGTGTAACTTTACAGTTGACAATGAGGACATTGAACTTGTCAAGGATTATCAATATCTTGGCACAATAATTAACCAAAATGGAGACAATAGTCAAGAAATCAGAAGAAGGCTAGGACTGGGGAGGGCAGCTGTGAGAGAACTAGAAAAGGTCCTCAAATGCAAACTGAACACCAAAGTCAGGATCATTCAGACCATGGTATTTCCGATCTCTATGTATGGTGTGAAAGTTGGACAGTGAAAAAAGCTGGTAAGAGAAAAATCAACGCATTTGAAATGTGGTGTTGGAGAAGAGCTTTGCGGATACCATGGACTGAGAAAAAGACAAATAATTGGGTGTTAGAACACATTAAACCAGAACTATCACTAGAAGCTAAAATGATGAAACTGAGGTTATCATACTTTGGACACATAAGAAGACATGATTCATTAGAAAAGACAATAATGCTTGGAAAAACAGAAGGAAGTAGAAAAAGAGGAAGGCGAAACAAGAGATGGATTGATTCCATAAAGGAAGCCACAGACCTGAACTTACGAGATCTGAACAGGGTGGTTCATGACAGATGCTCTTGGAGCTCACTGATTCATAGGGTCGCCATAAGTCGTAGTCGACTTGGAGGCACATAACAACAACAAATAGCAGAGTTTGAAGATTTTCAGGCTGCATCTGTCAAGAGTGCAGAGAAGTCAGAATGCAGCTGAGAAGGATTAAAGCCAACAGTAGTTCCCATGCCCTTTCTTGTTTCCATTATTACCTATTCTCTCCACTACTTACTAGCTACCTGCACTTCAGCTGGAGGCAGAGTTATTGTTTGGAAGGGCTGGATAAAGAAATACAGCCCTACATACACATTTTATTGCAGTTGATTGTGCAGGGGCCTCCTCCCAGTGGAGCCAAGGTATTTAGACACTCACCTGTTCTAAGGTATCCTCTAAATCAATTTTTTTCTTTGTAGCGTTAGCAATTTCTTCTTCAGTCTTGCTTATGAGCTGCATAAGGGTTGCCTACGATGATTATACAAATATCATATGGGAAAAAATCATCACAACCATGCTAGGTGAAATACATTTCCATGAACTGATAAGGACGCTTCAATGGGACAATTTCGCTCATGACCTCAAACATCCTTACACCAAGTTATACTTTAAGGAAGCCTGCTAACAGCGCTTTAAATACCCATACTATGTTTTTAAAAATGTTTGGACTTTTGGAAGACTTGGTTATATTTTAATGGATTTGAGACAAAAGTACTAATTCTGATTCATTTTCCATTCTGTCATAAGAACAAAAAAAGAGACCTACTGGATCAGACCAAAGGTCCATCAAATTCAACATCCTGTTTCCCCACAGTGACCAACCAGATACATATGGAAGCCCATAAGTAGGTCAAGTTAGTTGTGCTTGTCCTTTGTCAGTAAATAATCCCTTGTATGTTCACATTTATAAAAACATAAATTGAATTTTTCATAGCTGTTAAAAAGAGGAATATTTACATTGAATTATAAGCATACACTTACACGAATTTGATTTCTGTGTTTGGTCAGACAGTTTGGTCTTGCATCTGGATTAAACTTAATCTCAAAATCAATGCCACCAGAATTCTCTGAACATATAGGTATTAGTTTTAGCTTTCGAGCCCATTTATGGTAGTCTGCCAATTGTGTTTCAATCTGTTAAAGAGAACAGGAACAAACAAGGAGAAAGATACAGCTTTAAAACACTGCAATTGATAAATTGAGAGAGCCAGAGAAAATCTAAATTGCCCCATAATCATTCATTTTTTCATTTTTCAGGGTATCAGTATTTGGTGCTTTTTTGGCTGAGATTTGTTTTGTGGTTCAACATTTAAAAAAACTCTTTTCATATTGGTTTTGAGTGCGAGTCAATAAATATTTCAGTAGTTATTAAACTGCTGCCCAACTCATTAGTCTATTAAGCCAGTTTGCTACACCAATTCCCAACAAAAATATGTACCATTGCAGCTGAATAAGAATCCAGTGCTTGCCAAACACAACCAAAAAGCTACCCTTACTCTCCCTTGCTAAAGAAAGAGCAAATGGAAAGTTAGCCTTAGGCTGTTTGAGAAACCTTTAGAATGCCCAGTGAAAAGGATCCTAGCTCTTCTGCCATTTCATCCAGTTTATAAAGTAGCAGATTTCTGGTATAGAAGGAATATTTATTATTTATTAGATTTATATCCCATCTTCCAGTAGGAGCCCAGGGCAGCATTAGATTTCAAAGCCTTAGTTTAGATTCACATACCCCTTCTTTTACTCTAGCATATTTTAATTCCTCATTCCACAACTGATGTTGTTCTGTCTCCAGTTCCTTGTTTAGTTTATTGACTGCCTGCTGCATATCCTCTATTTCACTTTTTAGTCTCTCAATATCTGCAACAGAGTGCTTCTGATGATCACAAATGTGCTTCAGTTTAGTGTTCTCCTCTTTCAGTGCTTCAATTTCCATGGCTAAAATTAAAAAGAATGTATAAAACTTTGTTAGGAAGACAGAATGAAAAACAAGATACCAGTTTCAAACTTTTTGCTGTAGATGACAGTACTCAATTCCCCTTTGCTCTCTTAGTATTTTGATAGTTTAAGGCTTTGTATTTATGTGGATAGAATTCCAGAATGTTTGGAACTTGACCTCTCAAGAGGAATTCTTATTTTTCACAAGTTTGGAACTTATTGAAAGACATGAGAAATGATACCTAAACTGAGATTATCTAACACATATATACAGTTCTTTTCTGGTGCTTGATAAATGCTACCAGAAAGGAACAGGTCACATAGTTTGGAATTATCTTAAATATTTTAATGGTCTCTTATTCTAGTTATAAACATTTTTCTTCATATAAATAATGTGACTGTCTACTATCTCCCAGAAGTTCAAAACCAAACTATTTCTATGCACATCCCTCTTGTGGAAACAGTTCTCTACAGTACAGAGATGTGCACAATCAATATTTTATTTTAGAAAGCCCATGAATGGGAGAATGAAATATGTTATACAGCAAATTACTCATGATCGGCATTTTATTCTCACCAGCAGCCTCAAACTCCTCAGTAATACTCTTTGATTTTTGACTGATACTGCTTGAGTGAAATTCCAGGTTGGCCATATAAGCCTCATATTTCCTAACATCTGCCTGTAAAGACGATTTCAGTTTCCGTAGAGTCACTAAACGATCCTTCAAAAAAACAAAAACAAAAAAAACCACAACACATAAGACTGATTTCATTGCAGCATGTTAACTGAATGACAGATAAAACAAGTGTGGGGAAAATATTTTACACAGCCTTTGTATTTTTCCCACAACCATGCAGTCGTTTACAAACCGGTTCACTTTCTCTCTCCTTCTCACGCCTTGCAATCTCTTCATTCAGCCTCTTTTCTTCTGCTCCTAATGCCTCTAAATGATTTTCATTTATCTTGAATAGATCCTCTGAAAGAAAAAGTCAATTTAACTCTGTAGTAACTCAACACATTAACTACACCACATTAGGAAGCAAGCTTACATTTGCTTCTGTAGATGTTAGTAGACACCATTGTCATTTTGCATTACAACGTACAAAAAAGAATGGGAATGAAACTAATTTTATCAGGTTGCTTCACTGCAAAATATATTGCCCTAACTATGCTTTATTTGGGATACTTTGTTGCTACTTTAAATGAAATACAAGTTAAACGTGATGAATATAGTAAAATTCCAACTGACAACATTATTTTTATTTACTGTAGTACATTTATATCCCACCTTTCTTTCAACATTGAGCACAAGGTGGTATACATGGGGGTTCTCAGGTAGTCTCCCATCCAGACACTGATCAGATCCAGACCCACATACATTTCAGCAAAGTTGAAACTATTCCTCAACACCTCTGTGAGACATCAAAAATATTAATCTATCCCGTCTTTTTGGTAAAATTTAATCAAGCATCACATATTCTGATCCACATCTTCTGCACATGTAGTAGATCTGGTAGTACGGATTTGGATTAATATCCCACTGCCAAATATTTGTATTTAATGTTAAAGGCCTATGATCTCTTGACTAGAATACTCCAAATATGACCTAAAAGCTAACTCAAGCCTGTCAGAAAAGACTGATGGAATGCAGAAATTGTAGTTTATCACTCACAAAATGTGTCTTGTTTTTATAATAAAATATTACTTTAGCCAGGGATACTATTTCCTAAAGACATCCTGAAACTGAACTTCTAGAAGCTAAGGGAGCAATCCTAACTATGGGAAGCCAATGTAATTTAAACTGGTTTAAGTTATCATGTCATAAATGACTCTAGATCTAAACCCAGTTCAGGAGTGAGGCTGTTGTTGGCTGAGCCAGCCCAAGCCTAGCCAAGAACAAGCCTGTAAAATGGAGCTTGACTTGCACCACTCTTTTTGCTGGTATAGGTTCTGCCAGGTCACATGACTGAACGGAATTAGGATCCAGCATAAGTCCCCTAGCCGGCTCGATCCTGACTCAACAACACCCTTTCTTGGGGATTTACACTGGTCTTGGACGACCTGGCTTCAGCTGAGCTGGGATGAGGGACTTACACCAGCATAGCCCCAGCTGAGCCGAAGATCTGCCAGATCTTAACTCGCTCATCCCAGCAAATCTTGGGTTTGGATTGCTCCCTAAATGTGAGTATTCTGGTTGATAGCAAAGGGATAAAGGGGAGCTAGACAAAGTGAGAAGGTTTTGAGATATAATCAACATTACTTTAGTTAAATTGAAGAATCATACTTCAACAAGCTCACTATGGAGTAACTATCTGTTAACTACAGAAAAACGTTAGGGAAATTACAAGATTAACATTTGCACCCTTCATGTTCTACGAGGTTTAAAAATGAAAACTACTTACTTAATTTGGAGTATATTTCAGTATCAAATTCTTCAAATGTGTCTCCACCCCTCATAAAATGGTCATAACATTTTACAGTGTATTCTAAAAAAAGCTGAGGATAAAGTTATGCAAGTCAGTTTGATTTTAAGGATTTTTTTAAAAAAAGTGTAGAGGCCAATCAGAATTACATTACAGGACAATTTTGTATAACAATCCATTAGCAACCAAGATTTTTCTCTCTCCATTTGATGGGATCAGCTGCATTTCATCCAAAGCTGAAATGGAATTCTGCACATATACATAGAATAGTAGAGTTGGAAGGGGCCTGTGAGGCCAGAGTCAAACTTCCTACTCAATGCAAGAATCCAACGTAAAGCATACCCAACAGGTGGCTGCCCATCTGCATCTCGAATACCTCCAGTGTTGGAGAGCCCACCATCTCCCTAGGTAATTAGTTCCATTGTTGTACCGCTCAGTCAGTTAGAAAGTTTTTCCTGATGTTCAGTCAAAATCTGGCTTTCTGTAACTTGAGCCCATTATTCCGTGTCCTGCACTCTGAGATGATCAAGAAGAGATCCTGGCCCTCCTTTGTGTGACAACCTGAAGAGTGCTATTTTGAGCGCTACAAAATCTTTAAACTTTGTTTTTGTATTTTTTGAGACACTAACAGCATGGTCGTGTGCTCCAACTACACTGGCTGGGATGTTTTAGAAATTGGTTCAAATCCTCTGTGGCAGTGGATAGAGAAAAGTTCTTCTCCCTCTCTCATAATACTAGAACTCGTGGACATTCAAAGAAGCTGAATGTTGGAAGATTCAGGACAGACAAAAGGAAGTACTTCTTTACTCAGTGCATAGTTAAACTATGGAATTTGCTCCCACAAGATGCAGTAATGGCCACCAGCTTGGACGGCTTTAAAAGAAGATTAGACAAATTCATGGAGGACAGGGCTATCAATGGCTACTAGCCATGATGGCTGTACTCTGCCACCCTAGTCAGAGGCAGCATGCTTCTGAAAACCAGTTGCCGGAAGCCTCAGGAGAGGAGAGTGTTCTTGCACTCGGGTCCTGCTTGCGGGCTTCCCCCAGGCACCTGGTTGGCCACTGTGAGAACAGGATGCTGGACTAGATGGGCCACTGGCCTGATCCAGCAGGCTCTTCTTATGTTCTTATCTTGGAAATACAGCACTGCTAGGAACTGTATTCCAAAGGATCACAGAGAATGTTATGCCAGCACTCCACCAGTGGAGAAGCAAAAAATGAGTTACACTCAGAGCTTATTAGTACTGTGAAATCCAAAGAACTTCTCAATTCTAACAGGGCAGTCCAGCAGCCCACTCTTACTATCCAGGCACTGGATGGGGAAACTGAGGAGACCAGAGAGGCATGCTGGGAATAACCCTGACACATTGATATGAGTTCTAAAGAAAGGGAGGCAAACTCTGGCTCTCCAGTGGTCCAAAAGCTTCATTCATGTGGTCTATGGCTTGTCAATGGATTTGTCATTGAAGACAGGAGACAGAATGCCATGAAATATTCATATTGATTTTTAGTTGGCTTTTAATTCTGTTATTTCTTATATTGTATTACAATTTTAATTCTATGGAATTAAATATCACACAGTACATAAAAATAAAAACAGCAATAAAATATGATTACAAATTGTACATCTAGCAGAGTGCATTACAATTACTGTAACAGGAAAAAAATCATTAAGCGGTCTGCGAAGGCCCTTAATGTTTGGGAACCACTTCTCTAAACTCCGTGCCTATTTGGTCACTCACTTTTAGGTTCATAGTCTTTTGGCAGATATTTAAAGTTTAGGAGTGGGGGAGGGACAAGTGGTCTTTAGAACATAGGTTTTTGTGCTAGCTTGCAAAAGTAGCACATATTCTGATATTTAGTGTGAGATCCTTAAGATACCTTGTTATGTACAATTCCATCTTCAGTTTCTCCTTCCAAGGTCTGTCCTTCATCAAATGGTGGTGTTTCTTTCATAGAAAAATACAACTGAATAGGACAGAAGAGATGATAGGTTAACATGTATAAATTAGTACTATTCTACATAATGTAGCTGTATAAAAATGCTATCTAGTTGCTGTTATAGACCAGCATGCTTCAAGAATAATGCTGTAGAATAGATCTCTCTATATTTTTGCCAAGGAGTGTGTAAGTTTCCTTAGTAACAGCAATGAAGCTGTACAAATTGCTTGTCAATTCCAGATTTATCAACATAGATGCAAAAAGGAAAATACAGTAGTAGAATGAACTGGGTATTATTGCTTTGGCTAAACTGTCCCAAGATAACCTAAAAGCAAAGTAGTTCTAGAACTTAAAATTCCAAAGAACTTGACTGCCAAAATCACCATAAGAATGTTAAGTCCAAACTGAGTTTAACTAAGAAATATAAAATGTTCAGTATTTCCATATTTATAAAAAGATAAAAAAATAAATGTAAAACTTGAACTCTCCAAGTGTGAGTTATTTGCAAACCCTATAAAAGTAACCACAGATTTATCCCAACAGCTTTCTGGTACCTTGACACAATCTGTCAGCCAGACCAAAGCTGCTACAATCTGAGGCCATGTATGTGGTGCTCCCACTGTGTACATAGAGCTTTTTGACAATGCAAAGGGATACCTATAAGAAAAACACAAAAATTAGAGTTATGCAAAATACTTTATGTTTTTAAAAATACCAGTATATGCAATTTAATATATACAATTAGAGGTTCAAGTTAAGAAGTGTAGTCAGATATGAGAGCAACTTTCTCCATTTTTAATTATGCATCTACCAGGTTAAAGTCAAGATTTGGAGCTCTAGTTGCATATATTGTCACCCAATCAGTATTTGTAGTATATTTACTTTGTGCTAATACATTAGTGATAGCTAGACCACATGTATACTTAAGCACTTTAACAGGCATAGGGCACATATTTAAGAATTCACATGGATAGAAATCTCTTGTATTCTTTCACAAAATAGGAAGGATGGATTATATTTCTACATTTTTATAAATATTTATGGAATGGCATTCCTAATACAAGTTAGTGATCTATGAGTAATGAGCCAGTGGACTACATAATGGTAACTATTTGAGATTAAATAATTCCAGTTATAAAATAGATGTGATACATTAGGCTTTGTATTTGCCTCTAAAAATTGGGCACACGTAAAAGAAACTTGAACAAAAGTGGAATCTGTCCCTTGATAAAAGGTTAGCTCTGTATAATGCTGTCAACTGATAAGACTTGCAATATAGTTTCTAAAATATAATTTAACTATGTTTTACCCTAAAAGATACTGGCAATGTTTACCCTAAAAGATACTGTATAGACAATTTTCACTTACTGAGAGGGAGAAAAAAACATATCAAGTATATTATTCTGGTACTTACCCAAGCTCTTTAAAGCATCTTGGGATTTCTTCTTCAAACTTAGAACTAGGAAGCTCATAAAGAGGGCTAAAAATCCCATAAATAAAACTGAAGATTTTCATGAAGTCCTTAACAGATGGAGTCTGGAGTGACTTCACAGAAACATTAGGACTATAGCCATATGTTATAAGAAACTGAAAAAAATAAAGACGTATTTCTATCATTTTTATGTAAAAAAAAATATTTACCATTGAATATAGTAAAGATATCTAAGCTATTTACATATGGTATATAAAATAGATTTCATGCCAGATTACAGAACAGTGTGAAACCATACAATCCAAATTAGAGTTGCAATTTAATTAAAGTAAGCTTAGCTGATAAATCATTGAAAGTTTAAACAGATTAGTCTACATAGATTTGAGTATGAGCAAAAGCAATACTTTTCAAGAAAGGAAAAACTTTTATTTTTCTGTGATGCATGCATTACAGAAGGTGATAGAAGAGGCATTCCTACCAGCATTTAAGAAAAACACTGTACCAAGCATCTGTCATTTTTGAAAGTGAATGTATCAAAATAATTGACACTTTAAAAAAACACTGCCCATTTATTTGGGGTTTTTTTACCCTTTTAATCTTACAAGAAGATTCCCAAGACGAAGCAATCAAGGGGCAACTAAAATCAGCTACATATTGAAGCTCTAGTCCAAAGGCAAATAGTTTACAAGTGCTTCATACTTCACAGAGTTGTCGGATACATTGCTGGATGAATGCTTTATCATGAAGTGGCCTAGGTTCCTTGATCTTCTCCACACTGCCGAATGCAGCATACTGACCATTTTGTAAGCTTCCAGGGCCACTGGTTCTAGAAATAAGGCAGCAAGATGACAACTGCTAGTTAGCTGCTACAGTGAAAACAGAGCTACTTGGACACAGAAATGGCAAGCTACAAGAATAAGCCAGACTCACAAATAACAGCCAACAGAATGTCTGTCAGCCTGCCACACTATAGTATTCCACTGGGTAATGAAAGTGTAGTGTTTGGCTTTCCGGGCTCTTAAGAGGTGTGAATATCTTTGCTGTAACTCTCCAGCCCAGTAGAAGTAATAAGCTGCTCTACCCCAGTTTGGAAAATATAAAACAAAGCCACATAGAGTTCTTCCATATTCAAAGGGTAAATAGGTCTTCTAATTGGTACATCTAAACATAGGAAAGAACAGTGCTGCAACATTTCTCCAGGCTGGAAAGAACACTACAAAGTTACACTACTCCAGCTTTCTAAACGGTGCTGTGGTATAAATATTTTCATGCCAATTTCTCCTAGCCAAATTCTGCCAAGTGTGGACCTCTCAAGAGTTGTTATCAGTAGGCTGTATTACCTTTTGCCAAAGAAGCTAGTTTTCCTTTCCAATGTTCCTGGTGCATGCTTCCCCACACTCAGCTTTCCAAAGGTTGTCCTCCTTTCTTGCCTTGAAAAGAATATTGATTTGCACACATCATAGTGAAATAAGTTATCTTTGCATTCATTCAGTAAAGCTGTCTGCTATAACTATCAAAAATAAATATGTGATAAAGAAATGTAGGTGCATAGAGCAACTTAAACACACATTCACTTATTTTTATTCTCTTTCCCTTTAAGAGAGCTTTTACTGTAACCTACATACATACATCATATAACTACAGACACACAAATAAAATGAGAATAGATCACACTTTTCCTTCAATATACATAGACACATTTTAATTTCCACAAGTAACAACTTGTTTTTAATGTGCTAAAACTATATATAACACTTAAAAATCTTAAAATAGAAACTAGATCTCAACAGGACTTCCATTTTCAAAATGTGTGCTTTAAGAATGTAAGATTTTTAAATTGTTTTTTGTGTTTTCAAATTTGTATATTTGTTTTTAATGTTTTTAATTGCTGTAAACCGCCCAGAGAGCTTTGGCAATGGGGCAGTACATAAATGTAGTAAATAAATAAATAAAAAGATGAACCCTACTGGATCAGACATTCCCACAGCAGCCAATTAGATGCCTAGGGAAGTCCATGAACATGACCAGAGTGCAATAGAACTCTCCCTACTTGCGATTCCCAGCAACTAGTATTCAGAGGCATACTGCCTCCACCAGTGGAGGTAGAACGTAGCCTTATCCTCCATAAATTTGTCTAATCCCCCTTTAAAGCCATCCAAGTTAGTCACTATCACTGTATGATGTGGTATTGAATTCCACTGTTTCACTATGTGAACTATTTTATGTTCACCGCCCAGAGAGCTATCGCTAGTCGGGCGGTATATAAATTTAATAAATAAATAAAATAATAAATAATATGTGCTGCGTGAAGAAACACTTCCTTTTGCCAGTCCTGAATCTCCCAAAATCCAGCTTCACTGAATGTCCATAAATTCTAATGTTTTGAGAAAGGAAGAAAAATCTCAACGTTTTGCAGTTTTATACACTTCCATCATTCCCTCCCTTACCTGCCTTTCCCCAAACTTAATAAGTTCCAGATGTCATATCTTTTCCTCATAGCAGAGCTGCTCATCATTTTGATCTTTTTGGCTGCCCTTTTCCAGCTCTACGATATCCTTTTTAGGTATGAAGACCAGAATTGTACAAAGAGCATTCCAAGTGTGGGTTGCACCACATAATTATATAAAAGCATTACGATATTAGCATTTTTATGTTTTAGTCTCTTCCCCAATGATCCCCAACAGAGTTTGCCTTTCTCAGCAGCCTCACCCCAGGTAGACTTTTCCAAGAAGTTAGCCAACAGTATCCCAGGATCCCTTTCTTACTCAGTCACAGTGCTTTCGAAATTATCGTTCACGAATAAAACCCCACCACAGGAGAAATTATGTATCTTACGTCTGAGGAGTATGGGGTCCCATCTTGTTGATATCGTGCACCCTGAGAGGCTGGATGGACTGCCGACAACTGATGCGGCTGGTACTGGAGTTGCGCCTCATTGTTGCAGGGGAAGGGCAACACAAGTGGATCCGAGCTGACGGCCTTTAGGCACGCCTCCTGAAGGAGTGAGAATACCGTCTTGTCAACGACAAAATTGGGGAGGCCTAAGCAAAGCCACCATTGGGCTTCTTCCTCTACCCCTACGACTCCAGATGTGAAAAGCTTCGCTGGCAGGCGCGAAGAAGCGGTGTGCCTGACGGAAAACCGCGCTCTCTCCCTCGGCAGGAAAAGGAACACGCCAAAAATAAATAGCTTTGAGCTGCCACCCCAGCAGGAGAGAACTCCAGCGGCGGCTATGAGTCCTCTCCACCACCCCCGTCCCGGGTTTGTCAGAGCAGCTCCCGTGAAACTCCGCGCCTCCTGAGAGAGGAAGCCGACAGCGAGCCGGGGAACTTTTCGCATCCCTATGCAGACTTATCTGGAGTAAGCCCCCACTGGACACGGCGAGCAAAGAGATACAAGAATGTGCGGTTAAAGAAGATCGCCTTTCAGAAAAGGGAGGAAGGGAGGCAGGGAGGGGAGAAAAGCAATATTTCCAAGTCCATGTTGGGGAAAGAAAGATAAGACAAAGTGGTAGGTAGGCAGCTTATCCATACACATAGCCCGAGGAAGAATTGTAGAGCCCCAAGGGCGGTCCCCCGATCGCTCTTCAACCCCACAAATAGCAGCGTTTCTTCATTCGACCCCTATCACCTTCTTCCGTCGACCTGAAGAACACTCGACCCCAATAAAGCACTACAACATTTCTGAAGCCTCTCTAATCATGGTACTACAAGCCAGCAGCCTCTCTTTCCTCAGAGGCTCCCTCGCACCGTAATTCGCCGCCCCTCCTCAGTCAGTCGCGGAGCCGCGTTTCTTTTCAAATTCACCCGCCAGTAAGGAACGTCAACGGTGACGTCCTCTCTATAATAGAAAAGAATGGAGAGCCGACGTATAAGGTTAAACGTCACTTCCCTCAGAAACAGGAAGTTGATCCCAATGGAGTATAATACTTCAAATATGATTTCCTCTGTAGTCTGTATGGTTATCTCTGGCAACGCTCAACTCTGTAGGTTTGTTTGTGTGATCACATGACTATGCGTGTTTCTCCGCCATCGATCTTACGTCCAACAGGGTGGCTGCGCCCACGTGAGCAAACATTTCGGGGATTAAATCGGCCATTATGGGTTCCTTCTCGGCGATCAGACTCTAGAGAGGATAGAGAAGTGTTTGGTTTATTAATGGGCTCTTCCAATTAAGGATATATTTTAATGCACACGTTTCTGGAAGCAAACTCCATTGAACTCGACGTGATTTACTTTCTGAGTTAATATGCATTTGGTTTTTCTGCACGAGTCTCCACAACTCAAATCTCTCTTCAGCCACGAACTCGCTAAGTAACAGAAAATACACCTGCGAAATGGGGACAATGCTGATCTACCTTGCGTGGTTGTTGTAAGAATTAGGTCAAGATAATGGTTGGTATTCAGCGCTAGTCCTCTCAGAATAGACCCATTGAAGCTAATGGACATGACAAACTTAGGTTCATTAATTTCAGTTGGTTTACTCAGAGTAGGCCTACATTCCAATATATAGCAAGTGCTCTAAAAATCTAAACACTCAAATATGCTGTGTCAGTGTAAATGTTACAATCTTTTTTTGCTCTTCATTCTTAAGTAAGCAGGTAGTTTATCCTGTCTTTGGATGTTATTGATTGGGGTTTGTCTTGCCCAGTAGACTGCCTCTAGTTTTTGTGTTTTTACTATGAATCTTATGGACAAGTAGTTAGGTTTTACTATTACCTGTGGTATGAAAAACTATAGTTAACTAGAGTGCCTTAAAATGTGTATTGGCCAATATGCTTGCAACTGCTAACAACTTTGCATAAGGGTGCAGGGACATTCTGAATGCCTTGTATTGCATAATTACCAGAGGAAATTTTTGCAACAATAACAGCAAGGCACTTCAAAGGCTAACAACCTCATTGAAGCAGGAAACCAAGTAATGTCTGATCAGGCCCATTAGGAGACAGAGGTTTAAATAATGGGGTTCCTACAGTTTATATTAACAATATAACAAGAGCTAAATAATGGGATTACATTTAAGGCCATTCAGATGTATGATTCTGTTATATATATATACAGTCCGCTTCATCAGATGCATCTGATAGTGGACAGGAATGCTGGAGAGGCTGGTACGTTGACACATGAAAAACAACCCATTTCCATCAAATAATAAGATTCAGATGAACTTCCTGCTTCTGTACATGCGAACACAGAATCATAGTTGCTTCTAAGTAACTGCAATTATGATTGGAGCATAAAGAAACTGGGGATACATTCAAAGGTATTACTTGGCTGTCAGGATTCTAACCCAGAGCGTGAGCAGGATTGGGTCTCAGAATTACATGTTTTCTCTTTCTTATCCTGACACTTTATTGTGTCTTTGTAACTTAAACCATCCTGATGTATAGCTGTGAAAAGTGTAGCTTATAAATATTTAAATAATTTTTTTACTTTAAATTTTTTTGCTCTAATGAATAATTTTTTACTTTTTAAGTGAGGCAAGCCTTTCAAATAAATGTTAGATTTTCCTGTACATCAATTATTGTCTACCCATGGTGAGAAGAGTGAGTGTGAGCTGGAGATCCTGTTCCAACCTCATTGAAGCAGGAAACCAAGTAATGTCTGATCAGGCCCATTAGGAGACAGAGGTTTAAATAATGGGGTTCCTACAGTTTATATTAACAATATAACAAGAGCTAAATAATGGGATTACCTTTAAGGCCATTCAGATGTATGATTCTGTTATATATGATTGGATAGCTTCATTGATGTCATTAAATTGCAATCTTGGAAAGAATTTAAAAGTTGTTGAATAATTTAGCATTGTGTACTGCAAGGAGTTTTTTTATCTTTGGCTGCAGGCTGAAACATGCTTACTTGGAAAGTAAGTCCCATTAGACACAGTGGGATTTAGTTCCAAGTAAACATGTATAGAATTCTGCTGTTGCAATATTGGGACTTTTGGTTCCAAACAATGATGAATTGCAATGCTTCTAAAATGTTTACTTCTTTCATTTTCAGGAAGATTGATATTTTTTAGCTATTGAATCCAGTTGGAAGAATAATACCTTGAAAAACAGCAAGACAAGCAGAGAATGTCAGTTGTTTGTTGTCTATCATCTGGGTGGCTATTGGACCACCTCTCCTTCATAAACAAGTCTGTCTACCCACTGTGCCATTCCTATGATCATTCTGCCTGGACCTTTGTTGATTATTCTCCTACTGCTGCTGCTTCAGATGCGGCTGTCGTGGCTGCAACCCTTGGTACTAAGAACTCTTGCAGGAAAGATTCTGTTTATAAGAGAAAGGCTATGGGAGAAAAAGCAAGTCTAATAGCAAAGGAGATATATGTTTTTCGGGAAGATTTTTTTAATGTGCTGAAGCCCCATATAACTGCAAAATTTCAAATGGAACTCCAGCAAAAAAGCTGTGAGGTTGGTCTAGGAAATGGTGGATCAGAACAGCAGGAAAGAGTCAAGACTGGTGATTCTTACTGTACAGCTAAAGCTAAAAAGGTACAGTATAAAGCAAAAAGTTGCTGCAAAGTATCTTCCATTATGACAGAGTTTTATTTCTAACTGTTTAAGAAAGGGAAACAGAATTCCCACTAATTTATTGTTAAATACATTTTTACAGACTACTTCTGGAGCCCAGTGGCCACCTTTTTATAGACATGTTGTCTCCTATGCCATCATAATAGTCACTAGTTGTTCTGAGTAACATAAATAAAATGAACATGTCCCTTACACTTGTATTACAATGTAGATCCATTGATGTCACTAAGTTGTAGTCCTGGAAGTAAGTTTAAATGCAAAGTTTTTGAAAGATTAATGACTAAACATTGGTTTAACATAGGGTGCTATAAGAATATCTGTCTCTATGACAGCTACAAAGTGTTATCACTTTGGGGACACAATAGTAGCAAAGCTAATTAATTCTGCAGTGTTTACTTTTCATTGTGAATTAATTATAGGGAAAGCTTTAATTTAAAATTGTTACTGGCTCTAGAGATGTGAAACACAAAGAAAGAGGAGAAAAAATCCCAGAATTCCTTCACATCTTTAATTGACTCCAGTTAGGATCTTGTCTAGAACAAAAAGCAAAGATGATATGTGTTGTATGTCATCATTTGGCTATATGGGTACTTCTCTTACAAGAGATCCACTAAAATGAAGGCTACTTGGCCCTGCTGTATCTTTCAGCAGGAGTCATGTATAACTGGAAGTAGATGTGAGAAAAAGGTGAGATAGTCCTTCTCTTCATTCTCTTGAAATTCCCATTTCTACACCACCACCCACCAAAAGTCTGAATGAGAAGTAACACTTGAGCAAAACCAGGAAAAATAAAAAAAATGGACAAAGTCTGAAATGGAGGAATTTGAGAGCCCCCTCTTTTCAAAGAAGCTAGCATTTTTTGTCTGATTGCTGTTATTTCTAACCTTATACCCAGTGTTTAAATGTAAATAAATAGAAGCTTGTCAGGCTTTCTAGCCTTGCCTTTTCCCTCTCACATTCTTCCTGATCTGAAAATTCAGATAGCTTCCACCTTTCCACTCTCCTTAATGTAATCGGAATTTTAAGAAGTTAAATCCTATTTCTGCTCTTTTTCCCTCCCATCTCCTCCTCCCCAACCTCCTTCAACATCTCTGTGTTCCTAGAAAATTACCCATTCTCTCTGAACTCCCTTTCTGATGTTTTAAAACCATAAGAAAAGCCTTGTTGTATTTGACCAAGGATTCATCTAGTTTCCATCACTGGCCAGCCAGATGCTCAAGGAAGCCCATAAGCAGGGAATGAAAGCAACATTTATCCCTTGCTGTTGTCTGCCAGCAGCTGGTATTCAGAAGTATACTTTCTCTGAACATGGATATTGCATTTAACTGTCGTGGTATGATGGCCATTCATAAATTTATCTTCCATGAATTAGGGTGCAACACACACACACACACACAGCAGGGCTGTGCGGCACGACCACCTCATCTGCAGCCCAGCTGCTCATGGCAGTAGTGGGTGCAGGACAATTGGACCTAGTTCACTTGCCAGCTCCAGTCTGGTACTGTGATCAGGTCCAGATTAGGCCCGATGCCATTGGGTGATGGCAGCAAGACTGGTTGTGAATCCAATGGAGTACTCTGTTTTGAGACACTTCACTGGCCTCCACTGGTGGCGATGCCACCAGCCAGCCTCCTAGTTACATATTCAGCAGGAGGCCAGCTGAACAAAGGGGCACCTTCACTCAATCCAGCCCACAACCTCATGTACAGGGGATTTGGTTTGCTCTGCCAATCTACCTAGTTTAGTCATCCAAACTAGTAACCATCAATTTCACAAGCTCAGTAGCAGAACTGCTGTTTTGCATGAAGAAGGTCCCAAGTTCAATCTCAAGCAAGTCCAGGTAGGACTGGAAGAAACACCTGCCAGTAATCCTTGAGATGCCACTGCCAGTCAATGTAGACATGGCTGAGCTAGATAGACCAAAAGTCTGATTGGGTATAAGGTAGTTTCCTATGTTGCCAACTATGCTTTTTTTAAAAAAGAAAAAGAAAAAAGTCTATTTTTTTATCCATTCTGAACTTACCATTGATCAATTTCATTTGGTGATGCAAGAAGTTAGAATATGAAAAAGGAGGAGAGAAATCTCTATTCCATTAAGTGTTTGTTTCCCAAAGGTGTCACCCTTCAGCTCACTGAAACTGGCTTGATAATTTCAAGAAAATGCTGTGCTTTGGATTCAATCTAAAGTTACTGTGGCTATTCTGGAGAATCTTGACCACAGTATTATTGCAGCTGAGGATGAGGCAGTGCTGGTATAGATGGGAACCATATCGGTTGCTGTTCCATACAGTTCCTGCTGCTAGATGGCCTGTGATCTCCAGATGTGGTTGAACTACAACTCCCATCAGCCCCAGCCACCGTGGTCAATGGTCAGGTATGATGAGAGTTAGAATCCAGCAACATCAGGAGGACCACAGGTTCACCACCCCTGTGTTAGCACTTTGGATCCATTGTTAATGGAAGGAACTCCCATGATGCTTAGTAACCTATGCATAAGTCTTTTTGTCAAGTTTTAGAAGGCAAGATGCATCAGAAAATCCACTTTTTATCTTTTTCAATATAAGGACTATAGAGGATGTTAATATTTTTAAATGGAAGAGTTACTGATGTTTATGCTTGTTGCCAACTTTAGAAACGAAAAAGAAGCAGTGAACTTAACCATGGTGAACGTGATGCCTTAGAATATCATTTAAAGGTATGTCTGAAAAATAATAGTGAAAAAAACCCTTGGGCAATTCACAGAGAGGCTATTCAAGGGGAAATTACTCACCAACCCCCAGCTGGGCTCAATAGGAAGTGATAAAACCAGCTAAATCTACAGATAAGCAGGGGCGGCCAACCTTCTTCAGCCCAGGGGTTGCATTGATAGTCAACTACTCTTGCAAGGGTAACATGTGAACAGTGGGCACGTCCAGTGTATGCATACATGCACACACTCACTACATATTGGTTATTCATTTGTTTTACTTGTTTTTATAACTTTTTAAATTTGTTTTTATAATTGTATGTTATGTTGTTGTAACCCACCCTGGGACCTCATGGTGAAGAGCAGGGAAGAAATACATGCAGGTGCACACATGCAGTCACAAACACACAGAGCACTCTCGTTTTCTTTCCCCAACGCTAGAGACAAATGGGTTGGATTCAGAATTCCCACGCGATGAATTCTGCTGAAAGAGCATTCATGCTAGAGGAAGCAGGAGACGTGTTTTTCACAGATTCCTCTGGAACAGCATTGGAGGTAGTACTGGGGGCCACGGGAAAGGAGGAATCAGCAAATACTGTCTCCCTCCAGTAGGAGCTTCCATTGGATCAGTTCCTTCTTGAATGGAAGGAGCCCTTCTGATTTTGGAAGGCCACATCTGGATCCAACCCAGTGTTACATCCAGGCTAATGAATATACATATTTTAGGGTGGAACTTTTCATGGGTTGATTTTAAAGCAATCTGAAACTATAGGAATGATTTATAGCATGGACATTAATTCAGATTATCTTGTTCACAAACTGAAGATTTACAAGTCTGCAGATATGTCTGTGTAGAATTGTAATTTACTTTTCCATGGGCAATCCATTTCAGGTATTTTTCCTTTCCCCCCCTTTTTTTCTGTGTACAGATCAGTGGTTTGATTTCAGATGGTACCAGGAGTTTAGTCCAGGAGGGGCTCAGAAGTGGTTTCCTTCAATCTAGTACTACAAAACAGATTCGTTCCAAGACTGCTGTTATAGGACACAGTGATTGTGGTTTAGCTGAATTGTGTGAGATGGCAAAGCAGTTTCCTTCTGTGAATGAAAGAGAACAAAGTGTTGTATGTGTCATAAATGAGGAATCCCCTGTTCCACAACAAGTTCGGGTTTCCTGTGTTACAGAAAATACCACAAACTATGCAAAGATGATAACATTAATGGGGCAGAAGTACCTCTTTCCCCCCAAAAGCGCTTTTCTGTTATCTGACATTTCTTTTATTCAGCCGCTCTTGGACTGTAAGTACATTTCCAATTAAAATTATCCAGTTTTGGTTCAGTTTTCCTTTAATATATTGACAGAGCAAATTTGTATACATTTTGGGAAGGATTTAATGAGAACCTGACTATCAGCTCAAATACTTGGATTTGAGCATCAGTACTTGGCTGGTTATAAACACATTTTTATACTGGACCCCATATATGACACTCATCTTCACCACTTCCATCCTCTTTCGTTTAGCCTACATAATGTGAGATACCTGAAAAATGGCACGCTAACACGTCCATCCTGGACAGAAACCTCTCTCAATAAATGAGAAACATTTTATGGTACATTTTGAAACTGATATGACCTATTAGTTTGAATGAACATGAAATAGAGCCACTTCAGTTTTTATCTTTATGAGAGTTGTCAATATAAACATATAAGAGCAGCATTACTGTTTTCAAAGGCAGGAAAACATCACATCTCTGGGTTTTTTTTAAAAAAAACACCATGAAAATTGTGTACTTAACATTTGCTAAGCGATTTAGTCTTGAGATAATTTTAAATTGACTTTATTTGAAATACTGAAAAATACCTTTTGTTGATGGTTTATTTCTAGATAAAAAAAAGTTTGGCATAATAGTAATAGATCCTCCCTGGGAGAACAAGTCTGTTAAAAGAAGTAACAGGTAGGCTTTCACATTCTAAAACGTGTATTTTAGTCTATTAAGCATATGTAAAGGGGAGCTGTTTTAATGTAGTGTTTTCGTTCCATGTGGAATGACAGTTTGTGGCTTTACTAGTGCAATGAAGAAGATAGCTGTTTACAACAGGATATCTGTCTATGTCCTATGCATGTCTATTCAGAAGTATGTCCCATGAGTTCTTATTCCCAGGTAAGTGAACATAGGACTGCAGCCAGAGTCTGTTATACAGGCTTGGGGTTGGGGAATCTCCAATAGCATCTGTCATGAACCACCCTGTTCACATCTTGTAAGTTCAGGTCTGTGGCTTCCTTTATGAAATCAATCCATCTCTTGTTTGGCCTTCTTTTTCTACTCCCTTCTGTTTTTCCCAGCGTTACTGTCTTTTCTAGTGAATCATATCTTCTCATTATGTGTCCAAAGTATGATAACCTCAGTTTCATCATTTTAGCTTCTAGTGACAGTTATGGTTTAATTTGTTCTAACACCCAATTATTTGTCTTTTTCGCAGTCCATGGTATCCGCAAAGCTCTCCTCCAACACCACATTTCAAATGAGTTGATTTTTCTCTTATCTGCTTTTTTCACTGTCCAACTCTCACATCCATACATAGAGATCAGGAAAACCATGGTCCTGACTTTAGTGTTCCGTGATACATCTTTGCATTTGAGGACCTTTTCTAGTTCTCTCATAGCTGCCCTCGCCAGTCCTAGCCTTCTTCTGATTTCTTGACTATTGTCTCCATTTTGGTTAATGACTGTGCCGAGGTATTGATAATCCTTGACAAGTTGTCAACGTTAAAGTTACATAAATCTGTTGTCATTACTTTAGTCTTCTTGATGCTTAGCGTTCTATTATCTGCAATTGCTACTTTAGAATGCATACATCTAATTCTCCAGTGGATTGCCACACTTTTATATTGGTAGAATTTAAATTAAACTGAATAACTTTAATATGAACATTTTATAATGCAGTAGGGAATCTGGTTTTATAGCTTTCTGAGGTGAAAATAGAGTTATACAGGGGTTTGGGGAGTGAATTGGGATAGAGTTGCTGCCTGTTCTTAAATGGTGGATTGTGTTTTGAGATTACAGTGCTGAACTAATTTTTTTTAAATGAGAATACTCTATAATTGAAAATATTAACTTATGAGCAATCTAACTCTCTGAGTGCTCTGTTATTTCGAGGTTAATCAAAATGAATATGGTCTATGCCTCTGGGGTGTTTTGGGAAGTTAAAGCTACTCCAATGCGCTTCTAATTAATTCATGTTTTACAAAAGATACCAGGCAGGACAACCCTAGTGCCTGATTGGGAAACTGGGCAAGATGTATATGCTCCTTTCTAAAATAAGCAATGTGTTGAGACAAGTAAAGCAATGTAATTCCATCATTCCCTTAAAGGAATGCTTACCAGCGTACAAAGGATTCTTGGGAAGCATACAAACAGTCCCAGAACATTTGTGATTCCACCATTATTTGAAAGATATAACGGTGACATCACATTCTGGGATGGGAAATAGGAAATTCACACTAAAGATGGGGGAGGAAAGGACAAGTGGTACTTTCGGTACTTCTGTGATGGGAAGAATAAAGTGAAGAATTGTCGTAGAATGACATAATAGCACTGTGTGAACGCTTTTCAATATGGTGTAATCTGTACGTTGAGGTGGGTTTTTTCCTTGTTAACCAGCAACAACAAAACACTTGACAGATATTTTCCCAGAATTTTTTTTAAACGCTTTGTTTAAAGGATATCTGTTAATTCCAAAATAAACAGGTATCAGAGCTTATATGTTTAATGTACAGTTTGATTCTATGCAGAGCGTTGCATACCTAAGGCTATTGGAATCAGTGGGTTTATGTGAGCTTAATTAATGGATTGCAGACTTAATTAATTGCAGACAAAATTAATTTGTTACAAAATAAGTTCGGGGCCCATCTCTTAGGAGTGCATATCTCTTTAACTTGCATATCTCTAACTTACTGTCTGTAACTCGGGTTGTAATACTTGGGTCCATGTAAATTCTCAGGTGATATAACAGGCATGCCTTTTTAAAATTCAGTACAGAAAATACAGATAATCTGAGTGATGGGCATTTCACTTACAGGAATTGCCTGAACAATCATTTTGAAGTTTCTGTACTTAATTGTAAAAGTCATAGATTTTGAATATCAGTTTGGTATGTCAGTGCTTTTCTATTATTAGACTTTCAGCACATGAAAAGGTACAATCAGGAGCTGTTTTCCCCCCAAAGTATATTTCTTAATACTGCAATTTTAAAATTATAAGAGGAGTCTTTCTGGATCTGACCAAAGGCCTATCTAGTCTAGCATCCTATTTCCTACAGGGACCAAACAAAAAGGAAGGTCCCCAATATAGGAGCAAAAAAAGAAAAAAACAGGAGCCAGTCAGCGAGAATATGAACTTGTATAGATAATACAGGTAAGAAAGACACAAAACATGAAAGAATAATAAATCAGTGATAAACTACTACATAATCACAAATAAGATACTCCAAATATTCCAGTTGTTCAGTTATCCAGTCATTATTTAGCTGCCTAATAAACATAAAAGTATTCCAGATGTTCCAGTTCTTAACAAGATCTGCTGTATTGCATCTCGTTTCGTACTTTCTCAGATAGAAATAGAAACTATGCAGGGATGGCAATTTTCTTAAACCTTCTGTTGCCTCAAATTCTTGTGAAATACGTTTCTTCAGGAATATATCCTAAGACTAACAGCACAATCCAAATGACAAGCAGCTGGCACGTTTTTCTTCCTTGCCTGTATTATCTATTCACTAATAGGCAAAAATCTCTTGCAGTTTATGAATGTACCTATACCCAATATATATTTCTATCAAACATTAAAAAGCAGGGAAACTGGGCAGCTGTACTGAATGCACATGGGAAGCAGGAGACCTGACCACCTCTCTGAGATATTGTGCTACCCTACAAATTTGTAAAAATGCGAACACAATTTGGGTTGGTCTTTCACAGTCCAATCCACTTCCTGTGTAGCTTAGAAGAATTTGTTAACGTGTGCCTCTGAGCACTGGGCAGAGGGCAAGGAAAACACTGTTAACAGTATCATTCTTTTTCAGGGTTTCCCCAAACTTTTTATTCTACAGCAGGCACATGTAGTCTCCCACCCAAATTTAATCCAGAACTGTCTCTGGCCACATCCACACCAGACATTTATTCCACTTTAAACAGTCATGGCTTCCCCCCAAGAATCCTGTGAAGTGTAGTTTGTGAAGGGTGCTGAGGGTCCTAACAAGACACCTTGTTCCCCTCACAGAGCTACAGTGACCAGAAGAGGAGCTGACTGTTAAACCACTCTGGCCACTGGAGGTCTGTCAGAGGAATAGGAGTCTCCTAACAACTCTCAGCACCCTTCACAAACTGATTTTGGAAATGGAATGATGTTTTAATCTGTGTTGCTGTACACAATAGATCAGAATGTAAAGATACAGGTGTTCAGCTGTGATGGCAACAGATTTCACCACTGGATGTCACTCTTGACTCAGTTTTAATTTATCTAAATGTTGTTAGAAGCTAAAAGGTCTGCAAAAGATTGTCAATATTGTATAAGGGGCTGTTTTCCTTTCTAGCTTTGGGCCAGCTCAAACTTTCTGAATATATCCACATGTAGGTACAGCTACTTGTCTCATTGGCAGATCAAGAAAATTCCTGTTCCAGCACTGGCAGCCCCTGATTGTCTTTTGGTCACATGGGTGACTAACAGACAGAAGCATTTATGCTTTGTAAAGAATGAACTTTATCCCCACTGGTCTGTTCATGGAGTGGCAGAGTGGTTCTGGGTGAAAGTAAGTTTGCTGGAACTTTTTTATGTTTATTTTTTAAATTCTTTCCCACTAACTGTAGTAGCATTTATTAGTAGCATTTAAAATAGATGAATCTTAAGATTTTTTTAAAGAAATCAAATTTGTCTTATGTATGTATATAATTTTTTTCATATTCTCTTCTAAGGGCAAGTTAAAATTAGGGATGTCACCTAATTAAGGAACTCATTCAGCACAATCCTATACATATATACTCAGAAGTAAGTCCCACTGAGTTCAGTGGGTCTTACGCCCAAGTAAGTAGATATAAGATTGCAGCCTTAAAATATTAATTGTATGAGTTCTAATCAAATCTATATTTGTATTGTATTGTATTGTGTACTGCCTTCAAGTCGATTCTGACTTATGGCGACCCTGTGAATAGGGTTTTCATGAGGCTGAGAGGCAGTGACTTGCCCAAGGTCACCCATTGAGCTTCATGGCTGTATGGGGATTCGAATCCTGGTCTCCCAGGTCGTAGTCCAGCACCTTAACCACTACACCACGCTGGCTCTCACAATCAAATCTATATACATTTGTAATAAGTATAAAACAAGAAAAAATGTTATTTCTTGGTGTTAAGATGGTGCATACACATTTCATAGAAGGCAGCATCATAGAAAGAGGCATTCCTTCCTGCATGGTACCTATCCTTCGTCGTTTCTAAGGTGGCACCTACCAGCTGTAGTTCTGTAAGAACTTGTAAATAGTCAAACTTGTTTTTTAAAAAAATTGCATGATTAATCTTGTGCACTTTTTAAATTTATCAAAAGATTTTTAATCTGTTAAATGTAATCTTAATTTAATCTAAATTTAATCTGTTAAATCTGACTAAATGTTGCAGTTGCAAATGTTTAACTCATTGGGAATCAGTTATTTGACCAAATGTTGCAGTATTTTCTTATTTCACTTTGTGCCTCATAATACATATGTAGCATAGACCTTGGACAGGCAAAACCTTAACTGGGATTTAGCAGTCAATTTTTGACTGATTTGTAGGAAATCCCCAGACGTTTCTGACTCCCATCCCTTCACAAAGCAGACTCCCTTTACCCTGTCATCCCCTATTGTTGTATGTAAAATTTTGGAAGATTGGCAGGTATCTCGGTAGGTGTTCAGTTCCCCTCACTCTCCATTAGTAGTGCACCTAGTATCCTGCATAATGTTGGACTCTGGATTACGACCCCCCTTTAGATAATAATGTGAATTCTTTCACTGTTTTCAAAATGTGGTAAGCTAGCCCTGGTACTCATTCTACTGGCTGTGGTCCTGGATTCTGTCCCGAAATTCTGCCCTCATGGCACCATTTCCCCACAGGTGTGCTTCCAGCCATGAAGTTCTCCCTTTACCTGCCACATCTCACACATATTCTTCCTTTTGCAGCCACGTTTGCTTTGCTTATTTATTTTATTAGGTGTATGTATTAACCACCCTTCACCTGAAGGTTCCAGAGTGAGTTACACAATAATAAAACAGTACAATACAAATCATAAATAGTAACAAAAAAATCAGTTAAAATCACTTCATCACAACCAGTATATGCTCCCTCAAGTTGTCCAATTTATATTATCAGCCAGAGTTGCAGGGATAAAGATCTGTCCTGTTGTATCAAATAAATCCTTAAATCCTATTGATTTTCAACAAAATAGTTTTGACCTGTGGTACTGATAGGAGTATATGTAGTCATTAATTCTCAGTCTCCCCCTTACTATGCTGGCGTTTTGTTTTCGTTCTAAGGTTAGAATCATATCCACAATTACTTGGGAGCAATTCATGCTGAAGTCAGTAAACCTTGCTATTGAGGATAGGATCAGGCTGTTCATCTTGTTTTCTTCCTCAAGTATCAGTAACGATACATTAGCTGCATTCCTGATACTCTTAACTTTCTTGGTCCATCAGCAAGTTATATATCTCTGAGCCTCAGTGTTTCCCAGCTACAAAATGGGACTTTATGTCTAAGAATGCTGATACAACTAATTGAACCTTGAATTACAAATGAAAAAAGATTCTCTAACATAGATTCAATGGGTAGCTTTGAGATAATCACTTATTGAGCTAATCCCTTATCAGTGAGTGACAGGTAAAATATAAAAATTAACTGGTTTCCTATTATCAGATTAGGGTTGCCCTGCTGGTCATATTTTGGAATTGATGTTGGAATCCCTGATCTGTCATAATTCAGATGTGGATTTATATGTGTATATCTAGCCATTGAAGTGTAAAGATCATGGGGTGCAATGGTCTACCCCCAAGCCATCATTTTATGTCTGGTTGATAGAACTTAAGTATTAGACAGGCACCATCTCTCATATTTTCGGCACCTACTAAAGACCTTCTTCTTTCACCAAGCCTTTTAAGTAGAGACCTTATCCCAGTCTGTGTCTGTGCTGGAATTGCTTTTTAATATGTTGTTAAACCTTTTCTAAAAAACAATATGTTTTTAACCTTTTTTTAAAGATGTATTGAAAGCTTTTTTTAAGAAATGTTTTTAAAGATGTTTTGTTTTAATGTATTTTAAAGTCTGTTTTTATTATGTTTTAAAGTGTTTTTAGTGCTTTTGTTTGCCGCCCTGGGCTCCTGCTGGGAGGAAGGGCAGGATATAAATCAAATAATAAATAAAATAAATAAACTTGGGATGCTAAAAAAAACAAAGTGGATTACAGAAGCCTGAAGACTACCCACTCCTGGACTAGACTGATAGTGGGAAAACATGAATAGAAAATAAAATATTGTGTACATTGATTTGTACTTACAATGTTGATTTCCAGCTTCTTTTTATCAGATTACAAGGTCTGGTGAGTTCGTATTTCCATTAAATTCTTTTCACAAGAAGCCTTATGAAGTTCTTGTGTTGGGCAGAGTCCAGGGAGAAACAGATGTGCCATTAAGGTATGAGTCCATTGATTTCTCTATATTTTTAATGTGTACTGTTATTATATGGCATTCATTAGAAATACTCAGTTGAGGTTTGAAGGAGAGAGCAATGGCCTTTCTTAACAAATTTTTGAAGACTGAAGTATGCCTGTACTCCAATTCCCTTGAAATATAAGCTTTTAAGAAAGCTGTAAAATACACCAGATTCCTCCTTCAATTCACTTTAGATATCTTATTTAGTTGCCTGTTTCCCGTGATGCTGTGAAATTCGATTTCTCAAGATATGACTTTGGGAAGTCTTGAAAGCAGATGCCTTTAACTAATGACCAGTTATAACTGAATGGGTGGGTGGGATGTCATTGCAGGGCCAAGATCGTTAGATGCTTTGAACATTCATTTCAATTGGAAGGGGAGGGTAAAAATCCCAGAGTAAATATTTCCTTTTCCCTTTAGCAAAATTTAATCAGTTTATGTGAATATAGTGGCTGTAATCCAAAGAGCTGCTTAGCGTAATGTGAAGGGTTTGTGCAACCCCAGCAGAATATTTCCTTTGCCATTTCCTTTCCTTTTCTTTCAACAGCAAGTCCCCATACCTTACCACAACCTCCCCATAACTTTCAATTTAGAAGGTGGAGGAGGGGCTGCTATAAACAAACAGGAACAAAGTCCCCTTAGGCTTGCAGAACTAGTTTAAT
Source organism: Rhineura floridana (assembly GCF_030035675.1). Classification (NCBI taxonomy): domain Eukaryota; kingdom Metazoa; phylum Chordata; class Lepidosauria; order Squamata; family Rhineuridae; genus Rhineura; species Rhineura floridana. Next base: position 243,137,775 of record NC_084480.1, read on the forward strand.
AGTTCTTTGGCTCCTAGCTGGAATCTTTTTTGAAGAGGTTGAGAACTGGTGATTTAGTACATTACCATATACAAGAAAGGCTAATGAAGACAGGAATTCTCCTGATCATATTATATAAACTCGGTAACTCCATGTCTACTTAGCCAAAACCAAATCTTCTCTATGCGATCTCGCATTAGCCCTGCAGGCCTATTGGTTTTTGCTGCCAAGTGGATCTTCTGCTCCCTTGTATTAAATATAGATCTGTTTTGTTAAAGGCAAGCAATATTCTGCAGTTGAAATATATATTGGTTGTGCTGTATTTGTCTTCTTCCTGCAGTCTTATTCTTTCTTGGCTTGGCTTTTGAAGAAGCTTAAGAAATTTCATAAGCTACCCGTTATCTTTCAGGAAAACCAATACAGTCAGCATTTAGATATTTAGCTTCCCTGGGGCTTACCATCTAGTATGACAATGAAAGAATGGCTTTTTTCATATTACTGTAATTATTCTGTTTGGGTGTGGGGGAGGACCGATGAAAGAATGGATCTTTAGCAATATATTCTTGTTTGAGGCTCTCAGCTTTTATCTTCTTCTGATTTATACAGTAGGATTTCAGAAAGTGAAGTGCCTCCAATTCCTGATCAAAAATTAATTGTGAGTGTACCTTGTACTCTTCACTCTCACAAACCTCCTCTTACAGGTATGTTCTTGAAATAGTTCCATAAAGCTAAATATTTTTAGGGGTTGAGATTTTCAACTATTGATACCCTTGAGATTAGTTAGTGGCTTGAATACCTTTGTGCATTTGTTTGTCTTGTTAGTTTCTGACCGTCAATAACTCATCATTGAAGTTTAGAACTTATTTTTAAAATTGAGAATGTGATTAGATCCTAATCGTGGATTTCAGTTAGGCAGTAATTGGGCATTTCAAGATTCCAAGCTGGACGCTTTTGATCAGTGTACTAGTTATTAAACTTTACAGTTGCCATAACAACTTTAAAAATGAGGTTGATCTTGAAGATGTGATTGATAAATTACAATTGATTGGCTGAATACAGAGTTCCTGTGAGAAGCTCCATTCAAGGGACATTTCTGCCAGAAGAAGGGAGATAAAGGGAGATGCATTTTTTTGCTGATTCCTCTGCCTCCTTTGTGCCCCCTGAAAAGCTGTTCCAGACGATTGGGGGATGCTCTGGATCTAACCCAGTAAATTTCTTAGTATGCTGCATTTGTGTTCCATCTAGACTATATTGCTGGCAGTTTCAGGGATTTAGGCAGTTATTCTTTGGTTATCCTCTGAAATAATTAAAGGTGCTGATTCAGATGCATACACTTGCTAACTTGGACCTTGAGTGACTGAAACTTTTATCATCATAGCAAGGAAGTTCACTTTGAATTAAGCAAGTTACTTATTGAGCTTGGGTGTTCTTGGGTTTATTGTATTGTTGGCAGAGGCAGCAATGATCGAGAGGAATATGGAGAGGTAGAGCAAATAAAGGAAGAAATCTTCCATCCTGGGCTCCATCCCTTTCAGCTACTGTAGTTTTGGATGTCCACTTGTAGAACTTTAGTGTATAATATAATTTATGGCATATGCCAGTATCTTTCTTAATATTCCCCATGTACAGTGTACTCACTCAAACATACATTTTGACTGTCTGATTAAAGTTAACACATAATGCCATAAAGCTGCCATTTTGTTGACTAATGCCAGGCTTGGGTGGGGAAATTTGATCTTAATGCTGGATGTTAGCATGGGACTGTGGAATAGCCAGCAGTGCCCAATGAGGTATGGGCTGATGACACTGACCAATGCTGGGCATTGCTGTTTATTCAGCATATACAGGCCTTCATTGTATGGTCCCACCTATCATGCAGTCCTTGTTGCTAAAGGCATGAGGCTCTTCTCTCAAATCACCAAGACAAAAACCTAGAAAAGCTAGCATTTTGTATCCTGAGGCATGTGTATGTGCAAGTGTCTTTGAATAAGCATGCCCCAATTGTGTTAGAAAGTCAGGTTCTTGGATTTTGTCGCCCCCATGTTGATTTCTTTCTGGGACCACTCCCCTCTTTCAAAAAACCAAGTAGATTTATAAAGAGTATGCTTTGGGAGCTCAAAAGAGAGAAGGATAGAAAACAGCTGTGTCAGTAAATGTTTCTTGGAACCTTCTCCACATATTCATTAAGAACTGGGAAAAGCTGCAAAGAGTAAATTAACATTTTTAAAATATCAAATTATTTTAATTGCAGTAGGACCTTATACTACTGTGAGAGTAGGTAACAAATGGAGGACAAAATTTATTGCAGCTATGTTCAAAGTGATTCACGTTGAAAAAAATAACCTCAATTATGCTTTCTCATTACTGTGCACCAAACAAACTAATGATACATCCTATCTGCTATCTTGTAAATCATATAACAGAGCAAGGAAAGGTACAGACAAGAAAAGCTGAACACGTTATCAGGGACAAGGCATGCTTTTCATGTTTAAACATTATAAAATAGCAAACCTGTGGCTAAGGCACATCTAACTCTGCTTAGATCAGGTTTTATCACTGTCCAGCTTATAAGGGAGAGACCATTATTTGAAGTACTGCTGTAGATGAAATAATTTCTTAAGCAAATCATATCACTGTTAATGAGGAAGAGCATGAAGGTTACACACTTGGCAAGATTTGATAGAATTACCATGTTTCTTTTTTTGGGGTATTAATCTGACTAGCTGGAAAAGTATTTGGTGATATGTTTGATTTAATTGGATAAAAGGAATACAACAGAATAAAGCATTCGTCCATTTTGTGGTTTCCGTACTTTATTCCCCACCTCCAAATAAGGAAAATTTCTATGCTTGAATGTATATTGCATGGAAGCTGCCTTGTGTTTGCTGTAACAGGCAGCCTATATGTATCTTAAATTAATGAAGGGTTACATGGGACTGAACAGAAAATTCAGATATAAAGTTTAGACAACTGAACTCCAGACTTAGGTTGTGGGTATATTTCAATATTAAAGACTTGCCAGTTGCTGAAGAAAGATAAGAGTAAAATGTGGAAAATAGTGAAAAATAGATATCTGGATTTGCCAGTAGAGGGAAGTAGTTCCAAATTCCTACATCATTTTGGACAATATGAAAAGAAGCAGAAATGTGGAGTGAAGCAGTAGAAATACTGATCACTCGCATGCATAATTTTTTGTTTTAAGGAACTGTAAGTGCAACATATTTATTGCTACTGTATAGCATTTTATTTCTTGTTCCAGTTGCAAAGCTCTGCTGCTGGTAACCATTTAATGACTGATTTATAACAATTTATTTCTCTGAAAGAAGAGGAATTTGCAAATTAAAGAAAGTTATCAAAAAAGTCATTTTGTTCCTGCAGTACATTTAACTGTGAAATCATGACTCTAGGAGTTTCTAATTATACATATTCCGTATTTAATACTCAGTTTTGATGTGTGATTCTAGATGTATTTAAACTGCTTTATGTAAATATGGTAATTTTAATTTAGATTATAGCAGGGGTGTCTGCTTCAATTCTTGTAGGAGAAACAAAATTCACACCCTGTAAATATATAAGATGGACCTTTGAACTTCCATTTTTGGTTGCAATAGTTTTGTGGTCTATATGTGCAACTCAGCATAGCCATGTAACTGCAGCTGAAGTCATAACCTCAGATGAGCCCCACTGAATTCAGTGGGACTTACTTCTGAGTAGATATAGTTAGGATTACAGCCTACATTGATTTTCAAGGTCTAGTATTAGTTCTTTAAGGTGGTCTGTTTTGTAAGTAAGAAGAACATAAGAACATAAGAAGAGCCTGCTGGATCAGGCCAGTGGCCCATCTAGTCCAGCATCCTGTTCTCACAGTGGCCAACCAGGTGCCTGGGGGAAACCCGCAAGCAGGACCCGAGTGCAAGAACACTCTCCCCTCCTGAGGCTTCCGGCAACTGGTTTTCAGAAGCATGCTGCCTCTGACTAGGGTGGCAGAGCACAGCCATCATGGCTAGTAGCCATTGATAGCCCTGTCCTCCATGAATTTGTCTAATCTTCTTTTAAAGCCGTCCAAGCTGGTGGCCATTACTGCGTCTTGTGGGAGCAAATTCCATAGTTTAACTATGCACTCAGTAAAGAAGTACTTTCTTTTGTCTGTCCTGAATCTTCCAACATTCAGCTTCTTTGAATGTCCACGGGTTCTAGTATTATGAGAGAGGGAGAAGAACTTTTCTCTATCCACTTTCTCAATGCCATGCATAATTTTATACACTTCTATCATGTCTCCTCTGACCCGCCTTTTCTCTAAACTAAAAAGCCCCAAATGCTGCAACCTTTCCTCGTAAGGGAGTCGCTCCATCCCCTTGATCATTCTGGTTGCCCTCTTCTGAACCTTTTCCAACTCTATAATACCCTTTTTGAGATGAGGCGACCAGAACTGTACACAGTATTCCAAATGCGGCCGCACCATAGATTTATACAACGGCATTATGATATCGGCTGTTTTATTTTCAATACCTTTCCTAATTATTGCTAGCATGGAATTTGCCTTTTTCACAGCTGCCGCACGCTGGGTCGACATTTTCATCGTGCTGTCTACTACAACCCCGAGGTCTCTCTCCTGGTCGGTCACCGCCAGTTCAGACCCCATGAGCGTATATGTGAAATTCAGATTTTTTGTTCCAATATGCATAATTTTACACTTGTTTATATTGAGTTGCATTTGCCATTTTTCCGCCCATTCACTCAGTTTGGAGAGGTCTTTTTGGAGCTCTTCGCAATCCCTTTTTGTTTTAAGAACCCTGAACAATTTAGTGTCATCAGCAAACTTGGCCACTTCACTGCTCACTCCTAATTCTAGGTCATTAATGAACAAGTTGAAAAGTACAGGTCCCAATACCGATCCTTGAGGGACTCCACTTTCTATAGCCCTCCATTGGGAGAACTGTCCGTTTATTCCTACTCTCTGCTTTCTGCTTCTTAACCAATTTCTTATCCACAAGAGGACCTCTTCTCTTATTCCATGACTGCTAAGCTTCCTCAGAAGCCTTTGGTGAGGTACCTTGTCAAACGCTTTTTGAAAGTCTAAGTACACTATGTCCACTGGATCACCTCTATCTATATGCTTGTTGACACTCTCAAAGAATTCTAATAGGTTACTGAGACAGGACTTTCCTTTGCAGAATTCATGCTGGCTCTGCTTCAGCAAGGCTTGTTCTTCTATGTGCTTAGTTAATCTAGCTTTAATAATACTTTCTACCAGTTTTCCAGGGACAGAAGTTAAGCTAACTGGCCTGTAATTTCCGGGATCCCCTCTGGATCCCTTTTTGAATATTGGCGTTACATTGGCCACTTTCCAGTCCTCAGGCACGGAGGAGGACCTGAGGGCCAAGTTACATATTTTAGTTAGCAGATCAGCAATTTCACCTTTGAGTTCTTTGAGAACTCTCGGGTGGATGCCATCCGGGCCCGGTGATTTGTCAGTTTTTATATTGTCCATTAAGCTTAGAACTTCCTCTCTCGTTACCACTATTTGTCTCAGTTCCTCAGAATCCCTTCCTGCAAATGTTAGTTCAGGTTCAGGGATCTGCCCTATTCCACTGTGAAGACAGATGCAAAGAATTCATTTAGCTTCTCTGCAATCTCCTTATCGTTCTTTAGTACACCTTTGACTCCCTTATCATCCAAGGGTCCAATTGTCTCCCTAGATGGTCTCCTGCTTTGAATGTATTTATAGAATTTTTTGTTGTTGGTTTTTATGTTCTTAGCAATGTGCTCCTCAAATTCTTTTTTAGCATCCCTTATTGTCTTCTTGCATTTCTTTTGCCAGAGTTTGTGTTCTTTTTTATTTTCTTCATTTGGACAAGACTTCCATTTTTTGAAGGAAGACTTTTTGCCTCTGAGAGCTTCCTTGACTTTGCTCGTTAACCATGCTGGCATCTTCTTGGCCCCGGCGGTACCTTTTCTGATCTGCGGTATGCACTCCAGTTGAGCTTCTAATATAGTGTTTTTAAACAACTTCCAAGCATTTTCAAGTGATGTGACCCTCTGGACTTTGTTTTTCAGCTTTCTTTTTACCAATCCCCTCATTTTTGTGAAGTTTCCTCTTTTGAAGTCAAATGTGACCGTGTTGGATTTTCTTGGCAATTGGCCAGTTACATGTATGTTTAATTTAATAGCACTGTGGTCACTGCTCCCAATCAGTTCAACAACACTTACATCTCGCACCAGGTCCCGGTCCCCACTGAGGATTAAGTCCAGGGTTGCCGTCCCTCTGGTCGGTTCCATGACCAACTGGTCTAGGGAATAGTCATTTAGAATATCTAGAAACTTTGCTTCTTTGTCATGACTGGAACACATATGCAGCCAGTCTATGTCCGGGTAGTTGAAGTCACCCATTACTACCACATTTCCTAGTTTGGATGCTTCCTCAATTTCATATCTCATCTCAAGGTCTCCCTGAGCATTTTGAACAGGGGGACGATAGATCGTTCCCAGTATTAAGTCCCTCCTGGGGCATGGTATCACCACCCACAACGATTCTGTGGAGGAGTCTGCCTCTTTTGGGGTTTCGAGCTTGCTGGATTCAATGCCTTCTTTCACGTATAGAGCGACTCCGCCACCAATACGTCCTTCCCTGTCCTTCCGATATAGTTTGTATCCAGGGATAACCGTATCCCACTGGTTTTCTCCATTCCACCAGGTCTCCGTTATGCTCACTATATCAATGCTCTCCTCTAAGACCAAGCACTCCAGTTCTCCCATCTTGGTTCGCAGGCTCCTAGCATTAGCGTACAGGGACTTGTAAGCAGTGTCTCTCTTCAAGTGTCTTTGGCACTTGTGGTTTGGCCTGTGGTAATTTTGCTCTTCTGAATTTATATCCTGTGCCCCTGCTCTCACAATGCCTACTTCTAGGCCTACCCCTTTTAAAATTTCATCATTTCTTTGGTTTTTATCCCAGGGGGGAGGTTTATTCCGAACCGGACCTTTCTCAGCTCCTGTCGGGTTTCCCCCCTCAGTCAGTTTAAAAGCTGCTCTGCCACCTTTTTAATTTTAAGTGCCAGCAGTCTGGTTCCATTCTGGTTCAAGTGGAGCCCGTCCCTTTTGTACAGGCCTGGCTTGTCCCAAAATGTTCCCCAGTGCCTAACAAATCCGAACCCTTCCACCCGACACCATCGTCTCATCCACGCATTGAGACTGCGAAGCTGGGCCTGTCTGACCGGTCCTGCGCGTGGAACCGGTAGCATTTCAGAGAAAGCCACCTTGGAGGTCCTGGCTTTCAGCATCCTACCTAGCAACCTAAATTTTGCTTCCAGGACCTCACGGCTGCATTTCCCCATGTCGTTGGTGCCAACGTGCACCACGACCACTGACTCCTTCCCAGCACTGTCTACCAAACTATCTAAACGACGGGCGATATCCGCAACCTTCGCACCAGGCAGGCAAAACACCTTGTGGTCTACACGCCCATCACACACCCCACTGTCTATGTTCCTAATGATCGAATCACCCACTACAAGGATCCCTCCACCCCCTGGAGATATATCCTCGGCACAAGAGGATAGCTGCTCATCCCCCAAGGAATGGGTCCCTTCTAAGGGATCGTTTCCCTCTTCCTCAGCTGGATGCTCTCCTTCCCCGAGACCATCGTTGTCCATGATAGCAGGAGAGCTATCATCGTTGGAGTGGGACACAGCTATAACGTCCCTGAAGGCCTCCTCCACGCACCTCTCTGCCTCTCTCAGCTTTTCCAGGTCCGCCACCTTGGCCTCAAGGAAATGAAGTCGTTCCCGGAGAGCCAGGAGCTCATTGCACTGAGAGCACACCCACGACTTCTGTCCAACAGGCAGATAGTCGTACATGCTGCAGGTGGTGCAAAACACTGGAAAGCCCCCACACCCCTGCTGGCTTCTTACCTGCATAGTTTTGTTTAAGGTTTATTACGTCAATGGGTTGGAGACTGCGGTTTAGTTGAGGTCAGGGAACAGACGGGCAGAGTGGGTGGCCCTGTCCTCCTCGCCCTGCTGCCGAACTCGCTCTGCTGCTTAACGAGCCTTGACGCTTTGTCAGCTGGGGCCTTGACGCTTTGTCAGCTGGGGCCTTGACGCTTTGTCAGCTGGGGCTCCCTCTAGCTTGTGGAGCAGGCTCCCTCATCAGAAGAGCCCTCATCAGAGAGCTAGTTCCTTCCAGTAGTGTAGATGTGGTTCAGTTGGACTGGCTACTTGGCTCCACCTGCTAAGCCAAACCTGACTAAGCAACTATTATGTAGTGGGCACATTTGTACATAATGATAAGATTGGGTTTTATTGTTGGTTTTTGGTTTATGGATCATGGCTTTTTGGGGACCAACAAACCACAATCCCTTGATCATACATAATGGGAACCCAAGCCTTCCTGGTTTGTTTATCACACTTTCATCACAGAGGAGTGAATCATTCAGGCTAAACGCAGTAAGCCAGCCACTCTGGCTTATTGCTACATGTGATCATGACTAGCATGAGATGATTTGAGTTGAGGGAGAGACGAAAAACCAGAGAAACTCGACCCAGACTGATTCCCCCATTAGTGGAGGCTTTGTAGGTATAAGACTTGGTGAATTGTGCCTTTAGTAATATAGTTTACTAACTCTAAATTGGAACTGAAACTGCAACAAATGGGGCTTTCAAAGGAGTATTTAATATCCCAATCGCCAAATGATGCATTAACAATAATACGTACACAATTTAAAGACATTGACTACCAAACATCTTTGACTAAAGCGTCTAAACGATGCTCTCCAATATACTCGAATTTAAATCTTCCCCCTGAAAAGATCAGTACGTACTTAGATTTACTTACAATTCCTAAATACCGATTAATGTTCTCTAAAGCGAGATTCAATTCCTTACAATCTGCGGTTCTCGAAGGGAGATTTAAAGGGATCCCATATGATCAGCATATATGCCCATGTGATGCTGACATTGAAACCCTTCCTCATACTATCCTCTTTTGTTCTCTGTACATTCAGATTCGTTCTAAGTATCTGGAGGAGATTCTGCTAAAAATTTCTCATAAGCCCCCTGGAGCTTCTATAGCATATCTACTATCTGGGTCTGACAAACAAATTACCTTACAGGTTGCTAAATTCATATATGCAGCCCAGCAGATACGTATTTCCCTTTCATCTGTATAAAGTAGCTATACTCATGTATATAAGAATTGTTTTTATTATTTTCACCCCTATATTGTACTATGTATAATATATATTTTTGTTTGGGTCTAAGACTGTAAATAAAGAGTTGTTGTTGTAGTTTACTAAATTACACAGAATGTTTTTTATCTTTAACATTACTTTTATAAAATTTTGCTGTTTTTGTATTCTTCCTCAGACAAAGACAATGAAAACCAATACAGTGTATTTTCCTTACTTCTATTTTATTCTAAAAAAATTTTTTTTTTAAAAAGCTGTAAAACAAAATCTTCCTGTTCATAACTTTCATCAGAATTTTAACATGTTCTTTAGTAAAAATGACTTTTCTTCCAAATCATGTCTGTGCATATTAAATTGTCAAAAGTATTTCTAAGATAAAAACTTGCAACCTTTCTCTTAATCAGTGAGAAATAACACTTTTGATAGATATTTATAGTATCTGATTCTTTATTCTTTATTCTAGCTTACTTATAGGTATATCACAACATATAATCAGCAAAATATAAATTATTATATCTATGTTTGTCGCCACCAGAAGGTAGTGCTTGGGGAACATTGCTCGATGCCCTGGACTCTCCATTGTGGAGTCCCGCAGGGATCGGTACTGTCCCCCATGCTTTTCAACATCTACATGAAGCCGCTGGGTGCGGTCATCAGGAGTTTTGGGGTGCATTGCCATCAGTACGCTGATGACACGCAGCTCTATTTCTCCTTTTCATCCTCTTCAGGTGAGGCTGTTAATGTGCTAAACCGCTGTCTGGCCGCGATAATGGACTGGATGGGAGCTAACAGACTGAAGCTCAATCCAGACAAGACCGAGACGCTGTTAGTGAGTGCCTTCTCTGCCCAGATGGAGGATGTTCATCCTGTTCTTGATGGGGTTACACTCCCCTTGAAGGAACACGTGCGTAGCTTGGGGGTTCTTTTTGATCCTTCCTTGTCACTTGAGGCCCAGGTGGCCTCGGTGGCACGGAATGCTTTCTACCATCTTCGCCTGGTAGCCCAGCTACGTCCCTATCTGGACAGTGACGACCTCGCCTCAGTTGTTCATGCTCTGGTAACTTCTAGACTGGACTACTGCAATGTGCTCTACGTTGGGCTGCCCTTGAAGACTGTTCGGAAACTACAACTAGTCCAGAATGCAGCGGCCAGATTGCTGACGCGGACCAGAAGGTCCGCTCATATAACACCTGTTCTGGCCCGTCTGCACTGGCTTCCTGTTTGTTTCCGGGCTAGATTCAAAGTGCTGGTTTTGACCTATAAAGCCCTACACGGCATGGGACCGCAATACCTGGTGGACCGCCTCTCCCAATATGAACCTACCCGGACACTGCGCTCAACATCTAAGGCCCTCCTCCGAGTGCCATCCCATCAAGAAGCTCGGAGGGTGGTGACTAGAACCAGGGCCTTTTCTGTGGTGGCCCCCGAACTGTGGAACAGTCTCCCCGATGAGGTGCGCCTGGCGCCGACGCTACTATCTTTTCGGCGCCAGGTGAAAACCTTTTTATACTCCCAGGCATTTTAAAGTGTGTTTTAATAGCATTTTCATCATTATTTGTATTTTGGATGTTGTTTGGTTCTTTTATTGTTTGTTTGTTTTGTTTTCTTGATTTATTGTATTTATTGTATTTATACATTGCTTGTTTTTTTATCTTTTTGTACACCGCCCAGAGAGCCTTCGGGCTTAGGGCGGTATATAAATTAAATTAAATAAATAAATAAAATAATATGTTCTCTGCCCTTACCATAGGCTTTACAATGGAAAGGTGGGATATAAATAAATAAATAAATTAGTTAGACTGTAAAGATGCTAACAAAGATGCCCAAGATGTAGCTATTCTGAAATAACATTAATTACTTTAACACATTATTTATTTGCCTTTTTATATGCACATTTTATTTAATTTGTGATGCATAATTGATTGTGATTTATAGACGTATTGCTCTTCCAGCTATAAAAATATGCTTGTATACCAGTTCCAATGAAATACTATAATTAAAGCTGTAAGATATGCCAGCATTCTCCTTCAGTTCACTTTAGGGGAGGAGCAAAGCCCGAGCAGCAACACATAGCAGGAGGCGAGCAACCATCTCTTAAATTGTTATGTGCATGGCTCTTCTAAACCAGCTAAGACTTGTGCAAATGTTAAGTTTTTATTAAATTGTCTAGCCTTCCTACCAAAGAGATCCTCTTTTCCAGCAACAGTGGCATTTTATGTGAAAAAACAAACTTTAGCAATAACATCTTAACACAGTTTCATAGTTTTTGTGTTGCTACAATATTGATAGCAAAGGAGATTAAATGCTCTGTTTGTGCAGATAAAATTGAGGAGTCTGGAGGGAAGGAAGAAACAAAATTTAGTAGAGGTGTCTAGGAAAGAATGTGTGGGCAAAAAGTGGTAAAGGCGACATCCAGAAGAGCTTTTCATGGCTGCTCTTTCAGGGGAAGTTCAGTTCACTTTGAAATTTAGGGTTGAACACGGGAATCTTTCCACTTCCCTTCTTCTGAAGTGTTTAATTCTCTGATGGGTAAGCCTGGCATTAGCAATGAAAAGTTTGTTGTTCCAGATAAATGTTCTAACTCTTTATAGATGATTATCACATGCATCTCTTACTAAGTGTTCTAGAAATTATGCGCCAAAAGGTAGGCAACGGTTTACAGAATAGAGGGGCGCATTTGAAACCTTGGGCTGGCATTAATTTACATATTAAATGACCTGTAATTAATCTTGCCACATAGTGGAAAGACATGGAGGCTTTATAGTAACAATACTACTGTTTTGAAATAATTGAACTCAAAATGTTAACCAAAAATAATTCTAAACCATTCTTTGAAAATTGTTGGCATGGACTTTGAAATGTTTATTTCAAAAATGTTTATTTGAAATCAAATATGGTTTTCATTTTGTTTTTGTTTCCAAGCCTTTAAGCATTTTTGTCATCATGTTTTTTTCAGATATGTTTGTAGCCATTAATTGTGTTATGTCTTTACACTAAGTCAGGAGGGGCAGTGTTGACCTATCCATTTTTAGTCAGTGAAATCTTTGCAGGTATGTTTCAGCTCACTTGGTGAGCTGATTGACTGTGCTGAATGCTAATGAGAGGGGTAACCCATGTTAGTATAGTATAACTAGGTCTGGACCCATTGTTGAATGAACTAGCTCACTGTGCTGAGAACCAAAGAGGCAACCCTTTTTAAAAGTTGCCTAAGGAATATAAAGCTATGAATGAGACTGATCCCTCTTTTCACCTTCCTACCCTTGAACCAGGATGAAAGCTGGCTTCAGCAACATAGCTCTTGACTATGTGAGTAGTTCTGCAACTTCGGTTGTACTCATAGTGTCTTACAACAACAGAATAAAGCCCTGAACTCATGAGCACCCTGTAGGATTGAACCTGAACTGTTTTCTGATTGGAAGCCCTTATGCTATAATTGGATTGTCAATCTTTTTCCTAAAGGTCTCTGTGCATTTAACAGCTGTAAGCAGGCTGAAATTCAGTGGGTGAGCTTTTCTTAGCACTGAGATATTCATTGATGGAGAAAGATGCAGCCACTGATCTTCTGTCTACCATGCAACTTTTAAATACACAGAGAAACTTATAGCAATAGAAGGATAGAATTGACTGTTAAATCCAAATATATATATAGGAATATATCATATGTCTACAGTTTTTAACAGAACTTTATCAATAAAAGTTCTGTAAGGTGCTAAGCACTGTGGCTGTGATCCAATCAATGAATCCTATTGAAACCTTTTGGTTGAAGGTTTATTGAACTAGTACTCAGATGTCAAGCCTGGGAAGTCTCTATCTATAGAATCTAGTTGTGGCAGGGAACGCTTTTTAAATAGGTGCTACAAAATGTATATGCATATATGTATATAGTGTAGTATCCAATGCTGTCCATGTGCGAGTGGAACAGACTTCTGCTTGTGCAACAACACTTCACCTTCCTGTCTTCCCTTTGCAGACCTCTGTGTGCCCCACAAATCTGTTTTGGAGGGTTGAGAGACCCTTCAGAACAGATCTTTGGGGTATGTAAGGGAAGGACAGGAATGTGAAGTCTTGTTCCATGAGTGAAGTTCCGTTCATGCAATGTTGGATTCCACCCACACAGATTACTATATAAATCAGTTATTTAGATGCAGTCCTATAATGAAGATCTGCCAGTTCGCTGGTATAGTAGCAGCGTGTCTTCACTTCATAATGTGAATATAGGTTGCTCTGCTCAGCTTCTAAGTGCATGCCTTAAACAAGTACAAAGATGGTTTAGCTGGTAGCTTTCTCCTAACAATTCCTTGGAAGTGACACTCTGTGAAGGAGGTAATGATCTTCTGCATGCTTAATAAACTACAATCTGCAGGGATCCTCAGAAGGAAACCACAACAACTTGAATGCATGATCTCTCCTTCTCCTCCCCCCCACAAACACACACAAAAGCTTCTCCAAACCACTAAGCTTGCAACTCTGAGGTTTCAATCTTAACATACTAAGAATAAGTCTCATTGAAATGAGGGAGACTTCTGAGTAAACATTTATAGGATTGGGCTGCAAACAATGCGACCAGGAAGTATGTAACGAATGAAATCAGTTGGCACCTGTTTATATTTTTAAGCTGATTTTTTAAAAATTCAAATGAAGACATTTTAAAACATACATTAAATATAGCTGTCCATGTTTTTTGGGTGGGGGGTGTTAAAGCCAAATCCCATTTGAGAGGTGTTATGGTTTCGATAGTGAAAACTCTAAGGTCATCTTTAGCAGCGCTAAAATCCTCATTCTCTATCTCCAAATGAATCCTGATAAATCAGAGTGACTGAAAGCTTTTGACAGTATTGTTCATACTCTCAAGGTCATTTATTTCATATGCCTTTCTGGCTATAAATAGTAAAGCTGGCTGATGAAATCCTTGAAATTAATTTGCTGTCTCTTTTTTTTAATGAAACAGTCTTTTTTTCCATCTTCCAACAGCTTTGAGGAAATTGATTTTTTTAATAACCCCCCCCACACACACACACACCTCTTTCTTCATTCTCGTGACTTTTTCTCCCCAGAGATTCTGAAAGGATATGCCAAGCCAGATGTGGAATGTTTGGAGCTGTTTGCTCGGAATTTGCAGCCTGGATGGACCTGTTGGGGCAATGAAGTTCTCAAATTCCAGCACATGGATTACTTCACTGCATTACCGAATAAAAGTGACAAGTGAGACCCAACTATATGTTGGGGTTCATTTGGTCATTCTAGACTGCATCTTTACCATCAGCGCTTTACTTGGGAAGCAGTATGAATAATCTGGAAATCAACATGATGTTTTTGAAATCTTTGTGATAGCATTATGGTGATACCTTATTTGTTCCTGGATTCATATATGTTCTCTTCTGCAGCAGGATGACTTTTGCAATCATCTTGTGGAATTTAATCATTTGGATCACCATGTAAATAGCCTTTAAAATTGACCATGCCCTTACCAGTTTGGTGCCAGGTGCGTATGTGCATTGAATCATCCTATATTATTATTATTATTTCTATGTTGCCTTTCAAACAAAAAGGCCCCCAAGGCAGCTCTCGGAGGTTCACACATACTATAAATACAGAATTCAAATATAATTGAACTTACAAAAATTTAAGACAAAATCTCACCATTGTACAAAAGACTACATGTCAAATACATCCATATTCCTGCCCAAAGGTAAAAAGCAGTTCTCTCTCCCCACGCCAATAAAGAATGTCAGAGACAAAGGAGAAGTAAATCCTTGAGGACCAGGTCCTCCTGATAAGAGTCCCAGGCAAGGGGGCAGGGCATGGCAGATGAAAAACCTTACCCTTTGATGGGTCCAACACAGCCTCTTCTGGGGGTGGGGGAGAGTGTATATTTGTGTAAATGAAAAAAAAAGGGAGTCAAAAGTCAAGTGTGATCATGTCACATTGAAAGCAATAATCATGGCCAACTTTTATTGATGTGTGGGATTTCATCATGATTAACCTTTAGATTGAAACTTATGACTATATTTTAATATTCCTTCTCCAGTTTACAGGACTAGAATTTCACTGAATATGTATTAAAATATGTTTTACAGTGGTTACTGCAATAATAAATTAGTTTTAGAATGAAAAAATGCTTACGTTCTTCTCTCCCCTTAGGGTTTACTTTGGGGGGGGAGTGTTCAAATAAAAATTACCGTGTGTTTATATTCAAAACTATAAGAAAAGGAATATCTTAAGAAATAATAACCACTATTTAAAAGAGAGCAGAATACATCTGGCTGTACTACAAATTAGATAAACTTCAGATTGCTCGGTGTGCTGTTAAATTTTTAAATAAGCTCTCAGTGTTCACAAGTAGACTGGGGTTTTGTACTTCAATAATAAAAAATCAATTTCAGAAATATTTTTCTTGATATATTATTTACAGGCTTCTTGTTTTTTCAAGTTGTGTGTTTGATTTAAAGTATTAAGTTTTTTGTTTTTTCCTTTGGAACCATCGAGGCTAAAACAATGGCTTGTTATTTTTGCTTTGGGAGATAGTGCAAACCTAAAATAGAAGCAAAAGTGGAATCCTATATGTGTCTTCCCAGAAGCAGGTTTCACTGAGTTCAATGGTGCTTTCACCCAGGTAAGTGAGTGTAGGATTGCTGTTTTCATCTTCATAATCTGTCATGTTGCTAACAGCAGACATCAAGGCCTCTACTACAGCCCAAATGTCCCACCTGTGTTCCATCTGGCTCTGTCAGCTGTCCATCTCATGGCTGACCAACATGTTATGAACAAAGATTGATGATGGCCTATTGACAGTCTCCTCTGGCTTGACCATGGAACCATCCAATGCAGGAGCAAACCCAACGTTGGAGGTGCTCTCAGTACCAGTGTCCTCCATGTTCCAGTTTTGGAAAAATGGCGGGGTATAAATAAAGATAATAATAATAATAATAATAATAATAATGTTCATCTCAGGTCTGAAAGTGTACCTAAAATCACCTGGACTCTCAGCTGCCTTAACAGCTCTACCAACTCTGGAAGTGAAGCTTCCAGAAGTGAATTTGATGCAGAAAAGTATCTAAAAACAATCTGCTTTGTTCAAGCTCACAGGCCCTAAGAAGTAGTAGTGGAGAATAGTCAAGCATTTGTTATCTCTTGAACAACCACAGTAATGTCTTTGGTAAGTCACCATGCCACCCCAATTTTGCAATTTATTATTATTGACATTCAGTTACATTGCAGGCAACACAGTTGCAGAAGAAAAATGTTCATACATTAGGTACTTTCTTTTTGTATCTAATTTAACTTTCTCAAACCAGGGCCCCTCTTGGGATTGCTGGCAGATTTCTGTGCAAACTTAATTTCATCATTTGCTTCCATTAATTTATCTGTTCCAAAAATATCTCACAAAAGCATTACCGGCCATATTTTTGCTTATTAGACTATAAAGATAAGTAAAGGTCATATGCTAATCTGACATTTTAAAATCAAACTCAATCCTTCACTTTCATTTTTAAAAAAGTTTGATCACAACATTCATTGAGTTACTCTAGATAGGAGGTTGGAATATATTTGTATAAGAAGTTGTCTTTTCTAATCAGACAACTGCAACACCTGTCATTGCCATAAATTGTTTACTATTAGGTCCCGGACCTCATTTTCAGTGCCAAACTGCAGCTTGAAACTTATAATAAAGAGCACATTGGAGCATGCGTGTGGTGCGTTTCTCAGACTAGTAACAGCACCAATCTATCTGGATATAAAAGGGAAAGGTTCCAGACCAGCCTAGAGGGCCTAATTCCTGGCTGACTTCAGCCATAGAGTCTCACATTGAGCTGGTTTCTGGAGAGATTGTGGCCACTGTTCTCCTCCCCTGGTCCTCTTGCTGCTGCAGTAAACTAAGCCATGGTTGGGTTTAGTGTGTCATCCAATCCTGAGCTCATGGTTTTAGTCCTCCAGACAAAGCATGAACTGTAAACACAAGAATAAACCTCTGTTACAATTCATGGTTTGCTGGAGTAAGACAACAAACCATGTTTGGATGACACACCATAGCTCAACTCGCTGCAGTGTAGCAGCAGCAGGACTAGGAGAGAAGCAAACTGATTGCGATTTCCTTTCTGGGAGACTGCATGCTTCCACTATACCATAGATTAGATATGCTTTACATGCAAACCAGCTCATTCTAAAAATTAAATACTATCACCAGTCACACAATTCAAGTTTGTAGGTTCTGCTCTCCTTGAAGAGCAAGATATTCGTGCACTGCTGCCTTATTTGTCTTGCTTTAGGAAGGCGTGGCATTATGTGTAGTCCCCAGTATGGGTTTTTTGTGCCTGAGTAGACATTGTTTTAGAACTTTCTAAAGCGAAGCTACCATTTTTGTCTTCAACCTCCAACCATTATTTTGTGATAGATGTCAAATACAAATTAGGAGTAACACATAAATCACTATTAATAGATAGAATGCTGGAAGATATGGGGGCATAAGATATTGTTCAAAAAAGACATCATGACTCATTCTACAGATCTTCCAATTTGTTTGCATAGCTTGCACAGTGTTTCTTGACTTTCTTTAAAGTGACTTTCAATAGAGCAATACTTCCCAAATGTAGTCTGGGGCCTTCTAGTGCTCTTTGAGGAATAAATTAGTTAAATTGTTAAAGGTTCCTCTGAGGCTGCTTTATCAGTCCTTGAAAGGGATGGGGAACCAGTAGCCTTCCAAATGTTGACAATTCCCATCAGCTGTAACTAGCATGGACAATGGCCAGGGATGACTAGAGTTGCTGTGCAACAGTACCTGGAAGACCACAGGTTTGCCATCCTTGGCATGTAACTAGGTAATTCTGCCATGTTTCTGCATCGTGTTATTGAATTAACTGATGATGCCCTATGAATTGATGTTGCAGAACAACTTGCACCTAATAGCAGCTTACCACCTCCAGCTATATGTGAGTGACTGCTCTGGACATGCCTCCCAATCAGGAGACCCTCCCTACAGAAGTGACTAGCACAGATTTATGAGATGACCTAATTGGTGGTATTTGGTTGTTTTAGACTTGGGGCTCTTCAACTTTTTTATTAACTTGAATGAGGAGGTACAGAGCATGCTTATCAAATTTGCAGATGATACAAAATTGGAGGGCACAGCTAATACCATGGAAGACAGAAACAAAATTCAAAGGGACCTTGTTAGGCTAGAGCATTGGGCTGAAAACAACAGAATGAAAATTCAATAGGGATAAATGCAAAGTTTTACACCCAGGAAAAAGAAACCAAATGCACAGTTTTAAGATGGGGGATATTTGGCTCAGCAATATGACATGTGAGAAGGGTCTTGGAATTGTCATTGATCACAAGCTGAATATGAGCCAACAGTGCAATGTGGCTGCAAAAAAGGCAAATGCTATATTAGGCTGCATTAACAAGTATAGTTTTCAAATCACATAAACTATTCCCCTCTATTTGACACTGGTTCCGCCTCATCTTGAGTACTGTGTCCAGTTCTGGTCTCCGCACTTCAAGAAGGATGCAGACAAACTGGAACAGGTTCAGAAGAGGGCAACAAGGATGATCAGGGGACTGGAAACAAAGCCCTATGAAGAGAGACAGAAAGAACTGGGCATATTTAGCCTGGAGAAGAGAAGACTGAGGAGAGATATGATAGCACTCTTCAAGGACATTAAAGGTTGCCACACAGAGGAGGGCCGGGATCTCTTCTCGATCGTCCCAGAGTGCAGGACACGGAATAATGGGCTCAAGTTGCAGGAAGCTAGATTTTGATTGAACATCAGGAAAAACTTCCTAACTGTTAGAGTCATATGACAATGGAACCAATTACCTAGAGAGGTAGTGGGCTCCAACACTGGAGGCGTTCAGGAGGCAGCTGGACAGCCATCTGTAGGGAATGCTTTGATTTGGATTCCTGCATTGAGCAGGGGATTGGACTTGATGGCCTTATAGGCCCCTTCCAACTCTACAATTCTATGATTCTAATATTCTTATGGGAACAGGGTCTTCTTTAGATGACAATAGTTATTCTCTTATTTCAAATGGTCCTATGAAGAAGTTTGACTTACTTCAAAAAGTGGATAGCCGGTGCTCCTGCATTTGGGGGCCCTCCTGCACTGAGTGCGGAATAGATGTCTACCTCAAAGTTCTGTCCTGTGTGCACCACTAGGTTTCCTCCTCATAGCTCAGGCAGTACTGCTGCATTTCAGTATAGGAATTGCAGACTACTTTGGGAGAAACAAAATCAAGTTATGGAAGCTCCAAAATGTAACTTATTTTAACGTTAATCCCACATACCACATGGAGGTCAGGATAGTGCTCATGCATGCACACTCTCACGTACACATGCAGACACACACCCTCTTACCATCACAACTCTGGTGAGGTGGATTACCATGACTAAGGGTCACCCAGTGAGTTTCATGGCTGAGCGGGAATTTTAACCCAGGTCTCCTTGGTCATAGTCCAACATTCTGACTGCTGCAGCACATTAGTAAGTAAGCGTTATCAATTCTGCTTCATTTATTAAAATAGTTCAGTCCACCACAAACTCTGTGGAACAATATACAACACGAAAATTAGCAAGATTTTAAAAATTAAACATTTTTTGTAGTGGTTAAGGTGTTGGACTAGGACCTGTGAGACCAGGGTTTGAATCCCCACACAGCCATGAAGCTCACTGGGTGACCTTGGGCAAGTCACTGCCTCTTAGCCTCAAAGGGAGGCAATGGTAAACACTGCTTACCATGAAAACCCTATGCATAGGGTCGCCCATAAGTCAGAATCAACTTGAAGGCAGTCCATTTCATTTTTTTTTCATACAGAACATTCTCTTAGTTACTGATACCTGGTTGAAATTATGTTTAAATTAAATACCCTTCTGACATTTATGTAACAGTGGTGCGAGCAATGGGATTCTGTTTTCTGGAAGAGGATCTGTGAGCAATGTGTATCTGAGCTAAAAATGGAAGGAGAATTGACAACAGCTCTGGAGTAGTTTTAAGTTGATGTTCCAGCAGCAGATGGAGCAGCAAATAGAAAAGCAGAAGTAGCAAAAAATGGATGCCTCACAGCAGCAAATTATGCAGCTTAAATGCAGTCTTGAAGACAAGATGAATGTCATTTATCAGCCACATTAGTGGTGGATAGAGGATTTGGAGTCATAAAACTTGCTGTATAAAGAAGACCTCAGATCCGAATGAGCAGTTTGGAGGCCTCACAAGGGAAGGTACTGTAGATTCTGGAGAATGTTGGGAGGTAAATACCTTTCCTGACTGGCAGCTACTACCGTTGAGATTGACCACAAAGCCCAGCTGCAAAGCATCCAGACTGGGTTAGCTAATAAGATCCAGGGAGAAGGAGGGCAACTGAAGAGCTTGAGTGTATGAAGAGTTGCGGGGATGCAAGCAGCTTTGACTGTCCAGGCATCTGCTAGCAGAGAAGACACCAAAAAGCTGGAGAAGTCCCAAGAATGGGGAAAGTGGGCAGGAAAGGGTGCAGTCCAGGATGGACTTTTATTATAAATGAGAAAGGAATAACCTTTCTCCAGCATATAATAAATAACCTTAAAAAGGGTATCCTTTCTGGTAAGGGGCATCAACGCTGTAGTCCTTTCCCCCATTTGAGTCCCTTATGATGTGGTGGTGTTGCCCGAGAGTTCCTGTGAGGTGATGCTCTCATGCTGCTCCTTGGTGTTGCAGGCTGCTGGACTCCCTGCGTCTTCTGTCCCTTGTTGCTATTTTGTTCCGTTTCTATCTGCCACAGCACTCCCAGAACTCATGATCTTCCCTCACATCACTGACGTACTTCACAAACTCACAACAGCACTTTCTTCTTCTTACTAGCCCACCATTCCTTCTCTTCTAAGTGCCCCAACTGTCACTTCCCCAACATTCTGATTTCCTTAGCAACAATTGCTAAGGCTGTCCTGAACTGTCTTTCCCCTAACTAGTTAGTTTACTTATCCCATCTTCCCCAGCCTTATGAAACTAGCCTTCTGGTATATATTAAAGCCAGGACAGAAACATTAAACAAACATCTCATCACAAAACTATGTGATGAATATGCATACATTATCTGCCATGCAGCCCAGGATGGAAAAAATGAATGCTGTGGGGGTGAAGAGGTGCTGTCGATAGATTGGACTTGATAGCTTTATAGGCCCCTCCAACTCTACTATTCTAGGCTTCTATGTTTTTTTTTCACTCCATGTACACCAGTTGTGTAAGAAAAGGTGCAACTAGTGCATGTTTGTGTGCCAGAGGGGCAGCCAGAGCCTGGAATACTGGGTGAGATAAAATGCTTGTTTGCTCCTTGGCTGCCCCATGATGTTCATACTGAGTGGGATCTTGCCCTTATAGTATATGGAGTCCAGTGGCAAATCCTAGCAATGAGGGAAACCCAGTTTTGACAGAAGGGTTTCTGTTGGTGCTGGGAAATGTAAATGCACTGTAACTGTATGCTTTTGATCATGTATGTCTCAGTCTTGTATTGATCTGTCCACTTATCATTTACAAGAGAAGCTGTTGTTTTGTTTCTGTTGGTCTGCGGTCCAGACCATTGTTCTAAGGGTGGGGTAATGTAATAAGATTGAAGTTAGGGTAAGATGCCCTCTCAGTGTACCTTCCAGCCCTGTGATTTTATAACTGTAAAATTAATCTGCAGAAGAAGATTGCAGGAAAAAAGTTTAAAAGGCAGATCCTTTAAGTAAATAACCTAGCCAGCTTAGTTAAATATCTACTTTGTGGGTAAGCTTAGGCCAAAGTGTTGCTATAGAAACTAAGTAGCTGGAAATACTTCTAGAAGGTGAACTGAAGAATGCATGTTTTTCTTTCCCCTCCTCTGGCTGGAGGCGATATGATTTATTTGATTTATTAGACTTGTATATTGCTTTACACTCAAGCATTATATATCAAAATAATTTACAGTGCATATAGTATAGCACAATAAAAACACATTAACACAATACATAATGTCAATAAAAACCCATGGTGTAAAGCAAAGCTTGAGTAATTGTAATAATAATGTCACTAAACCTGTCCATAAGCATAGGAAAATAAAAATGTGTTTACCAGGTGCCAAAATGATAGTAAAAGTTGGCATCAGATGTGCCTCCCTGGAAAGAGCATTCCAAAGATGGGGGGCTATTACAGAAAACGTCTGCCTTCTGGCTACCACCCTCTGTACTTATTTTGGAGGTGGGCAGAGAAGGGCTTCAGATGACAATCACAGCATCTAGGCAAGTTCATATGGGAAGAGGTGGTCCTTTATGTTGTGTGACTAAGGCATCTGTTTGAAAGAGAACAAAGGAGATAGGAAGAGAGCTAAAAAAGAAACACGGAAGCTGGACATATTTTCTGTGATAAATTCAGAACTATGGTATTGGGAGTTCCCCTAGAAACCTAATAGGGGGAACAGGATCTGCCTATTTATTACTATTTATTCAGGGCATTTCTAACTTACTCTTCATTATAAGAAATCCTCGAGTGGGGTACATAATATAAAAACACATAATGCAAGATAAAAATCAATACACAAAAATTCAATGTAGCATTAGAATGCACCACAATAAATCAAGATGTCCAGCGAGGGCAGGCTACCCCATTCCATGTGTTGAGTGAAGAGGTGCATTTTAAACTAGTGCCT
Organism: Rhineura floridana; assembly: GCF_030035675.1. Classification (NCBI taxonomy): domain Eukaryota; kingdom Metazoa; phylum Chordata; class Lepidosauria; order Squamata; family Rhineuridae; genus Rhineura; species Rhineura floridana. The sequence goes on from NC_084480.1 coordinate 243,160,567, forward strand.
AAAAGCATCGCAGTTGAATTTGGAAGGAAGGGCATTCCACAAACAGTGCACTATTGAGAATGTTCCCTGAAACCTCTCACCACTAAGATATTGGGGTGAATATAACAATATATAAGTAGTCTCGAACAAGGCATTTAGAGTCAACTTTCTTTTGTAAGAACTGCAGCTTTGGCAGCATACTTTATTCTTAGGCCTATGGGTATTTTGGGGGGGAGGGTTTAAAAGCAAAGTGTGTTTTCAATATTAATTCAGTAAAATAATGGATACCTTTATTAACAGAAGATTAGGAAACAATGTAGTAATACCTACTTCCTCATTAAGATCCTCTTCCTGCGACTATCTGAGCTTGTAGCAGATGCGAAACCAGGCCTGTCACTATAAGTAGGAAGGTCTGAAAGGACATATGTAGAATACCTGTGATGTCACAATTTTTGCCACAAGTTGACAAAATCACCACAGACTGTTCTATACATTTTTGCTGTGGGCTGGTGGCTGATTGCAGAGGTAAACGGTCCTGTCTATTTCCATCATCTAGAGAAGCCTCCAACATGCATTCCGTTCACTGAAACAGCTCCACATTTGTCAGTCATTAAGTCCCTACTCCAATACAGAACTAAGTACAACAGTTTTCCAGTACAGTCCTCAAGCCCACATTACCACATATTTTCCTTCACCTTACTCTTCCTTCTTTCTTCACACCTGTTCCAGGCCAGGATGAGGCTTTGGTTTCCTTCCCAATTTATCATCCTATTTGGATTTTCTTTCAGCTGCACCACCACAGAAAATGTATCTTCCTACGTAATATTTTTTTAAGTGTCTGGCTACATGCTTCTGTGCAGGACAGGCAACCCATGTGCAGGGAGGGAGATGGGAGCACTGGTGACCCATGGAGGGGTGCACTGGTGACAGCAGGTGGGGTTGGTGAGCAAAGCGAGCAGGGGTGGAGCCCCAGTCTAATAATGGTACAACCTCTCCTTCTGCTTTTCAATTAAAACAGTAAGGATAATCTGAGCCTCCATTCCTAACTAGCCTCCCAAAATGAAACATTCTGCAGTTATGTGTAGCCACAGGCCACCAACAGAGCCACCTGTTACTCAAATGCATTATTGTAGTATTTGTTGTCGTTGTTGTATTTTAATTACCCACCATTCACCCTGAGGTCCCAGGGCAGGTTACAACAGTTTAAAATACATTCTTAAAAATAACTTACAATAACTTACAATCACAAACATCACAAAAATAGGATGGGTCCTAAAAATATACAACTTGGGTATCGACGGCTAAAGAGGTGCATCTTCTACTAGCCAGAAGCCAACTGGGAAGACCAAGGGGGTGCTGTGATGTCCCTGTATATAGATATTACTGTAAATATGGTAAGTGCTGGTTTATTAGAGTAAATGAGGTAAGTAGAGTGAGTGAGAGGGGGGAGTACATGGGCTAGAATGCTGGAGAATGCTGTATGATGATTGGCTGAGCGTTTGAGTGGCTGAAGGTATAAATGAGAGGATGACAGTTGAGAGGGGGTTGGTAGTTTGTGGTGGTTGTGGGATGGAGTTGGTTGTGGGTTGGATTGTATTAGGCTGGTATTGAGGCAGATTATATATGACTGGAAACATAAAGAGTAACAAAAAATATGAAACCATACGCTTGTTAAATATACCATAAGTAATCTTGTTATTTCCTGGTGTTTATAAATAAATATTTTTCTTGGTTTACCAAAAGCCTGATCCTTGGCTGGGGCTTTCAAGGACTAGAAGGGTGGGCAGGGTAGTTACCAAGGTGGAGAAACAGTATCAAATGGTGGCAGCGGTGAAGAGATAGTGTATCATCAAGTATCCAGAGCAACCCAGGGCTGTATGCTTCATTGGCACAAAGATACAGGGGGGTTGTGGCCTGCAAGTGCACCCAGACACAAAGTAACAATAAGCCAGAAGGAGACTAAGGCAAAGTCTCAAAGCAATATTGTGAAATAGTGAGTGGCTGGTGGTGCTGCCTAGCAGTGGGATCTTGCGAGATCTGTGCTAGAGCCGGTGAGAGAACAAATAAAAACCAGGATCCTGACTGGTGTGACCTGACAGGTGGTGGCAGCAGGAGGGATCCTGACAGGTACCTCAAGTGCTCTTATGGAGAAGTGATACTTCTTCACATAGGCTACAGATTGCAGTTAGCTATATAATTCCAACAAATAACTCCCTGTCTCTGCTCATAAATTTGGCCACTACTATTTGAAATAAGCTGTGCATCCTCCTGAATCCAATGTTCCTTGCCTGTGCTTGTGTTGGTGGCAGGGCTTAAAAAATCTGGTGAGATCAAGCAAAATGGTAAGGAATGGAAGACAAACAAAACCAGTTCGATAGACTGACATCATTTTTTATTTCCTTAAAAGTCTCATTGGCACAGCAATTTGTAGCAACAAATACACCATTTGGAAAGGTTACTTCAGTAACAGATGTTGGGGGCTCTGCTAAAATGGAGAACTTGCCTGTTTCTTCTTCCTGAAATGTCAGCCCTAGGTTTATACAGGCAACCTAATTAGGTGTTTGATTCTTAAGGAGCTCTTTGTTGCAAAGAAACCTCTTTCAACCAAAATGAAAAAGAATGATTGTAAATAAATTCAAAGGCATTGCAGATATTAAGGCTCCCTATGCAAGCAGGATGTTATCAATTGCCTAGATAATTTTTACTGTCCAGTCATTCATAAAATGTTTTCCCAGTAACTATATAATCATTTTCATTTAAAAATCATGGCACAAGACTTTGAGTCTGAGACCAGCTGTGACACTTAAGAATTTCCTATTCTGATGAACCAGACAATCAAATAATCTAATTAGTCCCCCCATGAGAAGCAGTCAGAAGTCTGATAACTTCCCTATGTAAGAATCAATAAAATGGCAACATAGTAAAATATGTCCAACCATCTGTAATATAAATGTTTTATTATAAAAAAAATCACAAAAGCCTGATTAAGAATGATTACTTATATCTTCATTTGCAATGGGTAGTGATTAGCAAACTGCGCTTAGCGATTTCATAACATTAATGTCTGAAAATGAAGGCAAATAGTAGTTACATTAGCAGCTCTTTGGAAAGAATACATTACTGGATTCATTCCAGTGATATAGTAGTAAGACTTTGGGTGTGTGTGTGTGGGTACTTCTTAGTTGATGTAAAATGCCAAAAGCTACAATGACAGCACTGTAACTGTGCCAGTTTACTAGAACTTACATTGAAACTCAAAATGATACATTGTAAAATTCCCCCCTTGTAACAGCTGCTCCCTATAGAAAAGTAATATCCTCTCCATATAAGAAATGAGACAAAAAGCAAAGATTATCTATAATTGGAAATAATTTCCTTTTTATTAGAGGAGATATCAGTATAAGTCTTCGCTTCTTAGGATCTGTTTAAATGCTGTGGTTCCCATCCCCGACTATCTCCCAAGAAACAGATTAGGACACAGCCAAATGGCTCATGCCTTTTCTCTCCTGCCTGAGTATGGGTAGAGACTTGTGGATAGTATCATTATATAGTTTTAGTTACTAAGTGTCACTAGACTTAATTGTTTCTGGGTGGTGTCAGCTTTCATGTTACTTTTCTGTTCTTGTTGGGAAAAGATAACATTCTTCTTTACTTTCCAGACTAGTGTATCCTTTTAAAACTCCTCTGACCTTGCAGGATTACATTACAGAACTCATCATCTTGGTCTGCCTGTTCTGTCTGATTCATTTCAACATTGCATTTTATATCAGGTCTCCTATATAGGGTTGCCAGGTCAGAAGCATCCCAAACTCTGAAATTTCAGGGGTGGACCCTAGTGATGTCATTAAGCATCAACCACAGTTGCTTGGAGTATACCATTCAAACTTATAAATGTAAGAAAATAAATAAAATAAACATTTCTCAGATTGGAAATTAAGATAGAAATCTTAGCTAAACTATGGTGTTCCCAGGTCCAGCTGAAGTGATGGAATCATTTCTTATCACCTGCTTAGGAAAGTGTGAATTGGGAACATTTAGTCTACCCTACTTGTTTCTGGCAACAAGGATTTAAGTGCCCTGAGACCAGGCCAGTCACAAGAAGGCCATTGGAGGAAGAGGGGAGCCTAGTGTTGTGGAAGCATTAGATAAAGTTGGATGCCCCTGAAGGGCTCAATTCTAAACATACTTACTAAGGGACTAAGCCCCATAGAACTCAATAGGACTTACTTCTACACAGATATGCTTAGAATTGCACTGTTGCTAAGGCTTGACTAGGGATCCTCTGCAAAGAGATCCATATCCAAGCAGGGTTCCATCCTTCTTAAACTGTGATGTCCAGAAGTGGATGCAGTATTCAAGATGAGGCCTAACCAGTACTGAATAGAGGGGAACTAGTACTTCACATGATTTGGAAACTATACTTCTGTTAATGCAGCCTAATATAGCATATGCCTTTTTCAGCCTCATTGCATTGTTGGCTCATATTCAGGTTGTGATCAACAATTCCAAGATCCTTCTTGCATATAGTATTGCTGAGCCAAGTATCCCCAATCTTATAACTGTGCCTCTGGTTTCTTTTTCCTAGGTGTAGAACTTTGCACTCATCCCTGTTAAATATTATTCTGTTATTTTCAGCTTGATGCTCTAGCCCAGCCTTTCCCAACCAGTGTGCCTCCAGATGTTGTTGGACCACATTTCCCATCTTTCCTGACCATTGGCAATGCTGGCTGAGGCTGATGTGAGTTGTGGTCCAACAACATCTGGAGGCACACTGGTTGGGAAAGGCTGCTCTAGCCTATCAATATCAATTTGAATTTTGTTTCTGTCCTCCAGGATATTTGCTATCCCTCTCAATTTTGTATCATCTGCAGATTTGATAAGCATTCCCTTCCCCCTGCACAACTTTTAAAGATACAGAAGACCTCTTGGAGTCTGGGGCTGGCAAAATTGTACTAAAATGATGCTAAATTACAAACTGATGTGGAAATGTAGAGGACTGAAGATAGGAAAAATGAAAACCTGAGAGAAATCAAAACTGACATATTCCCTAGTTAAAGAACACCTGTCTACTTTAAATGAGCTCAGGTCTCCAGGGCTACAGCAATTATTTCCCAGGGCACTGCAGGAGTATGCAGATGCTTTTTCTGAGCCACTGTCTATAATGTTTGAGAATTCTTGGAGAATAGTTGAGGTGCTGGAAGAATTGAGATGGACAACAGCAGGTACCTGGAATTATGATTAAATTAAAATATATGAAAATGAACATCTTTTTTCATAGATATGATGCACATGATATGAAGTCTCAGTGGGTGGAGCTCTTGTATAAATAATATGAAAAATTTGAACATCTTAGTGCAGGCTTTAAGTTGATTTAGCATCATTTTAGTACAATTTTCTCCTAATATACACATTTTGATGCATTTTCAATGTTATTTTCACTAAAATATACATTTATATGCATTTTTGTACAGATTACTTGGCTCAAGAACTGCATTTCAAATGTAAAGAAGTGTGAATTTTGAAGGATACCTGTTTCGTTTCACACATTATTTTGGAAAGTGTAAATTGGGTAAGTTCACCTTTAAATGCAATCTGAATTGCATTATTCTCCCATCTCTAACTATCTGCTTGCCTGCCCTGGGCTGCAAGACCCTCCTTAATAGGGTTGCCAGGTTCAGGGCCTGAGGCTGATCCTGTATGTTTAGGAGAAGAGAAAGTCAGCCAAGTGCAGGTGTTCTTGCAACCCTGTAATGGGAAAAACCACAAGGTGGAATTCTCCCTTCCCCCTGCACAACTTTTAAAGATACAGAAGATCATGTGTTCTACTTTTCCTAGGCCAAACACAATTCTGCTTGTGGGCAAAACAGAAGCAAAGAGGGCATAAATAGTTCTGCCTTTTCTCTTTTACTGGTGGCAGTTAACACTTCGCTATTTCTTTCAAGCTGACCCTTCCTTGTTCTTCTCCTTGCTTGTAGCATAGCCAAAGAAACTGCCTTAGCTGTTTTTAGCATCCTGTAGTTCACTGTGGACCTTGACTTTCCTGACATCATCCATATAGGTTCAGACTACTCTAGTGTTCTCATCATTGGTTATATATCCCTTCTGCCATCTGCTATCCAGAAAGTTCCTACCATCAAGACAGGAAAACAGAACTATGGGTTGAAAATGCACATGTGTGCGAGCACACACACAACTGCACAGGGGAAAAAGCCCTTCTGGCTCTATTTCTTGGTTTAACTTCAGTTATTCATTTTTAAAAAAAAATGTTTTTGTGTCTGACAAAGTTATTGACACAATTTCTCGCCTACAGTTATCTCTGGAAGGTGAGGATTACTGCATACTGTGATGGCAGGCCTGTCTTTTTTTCCTTAGTCTTCACTTCCCCTGAAAGATTGTTCCATGGTGTTAGCATAGTTTTATCTCTCATTTCCACAACTCCATGCTGGTCCTTGTGAACTGCAGCCCCAGAGAACATAACTGTTTTACTTCACCAAGATACCTAAAGCTGTAAACAGGTACTAGAGTTGACTGTTACTTTCAATATATACATTTATTTATTTATTTATTACATTTATACCTCACCTTTCTTTTCATCATAGAAACCCAAGGCAGCTTACATATGGTTCCCAGGCAGTCTCCCATCCAGGTACTGACCAGAAGCAGGGTGCTGGCCTCATGTGCCTTCAGACCATAGCCTGGGACTATGGATTTATTTAAGGATGTCATAGAATTGGATGAACAAGAGAGATTTAGAAAGAAAGGTAGTTGCTTCCCAGAGCAGAAAAGGTCTTTTTCCCCCAACTTTTTTTTAATTGGCAGAGGGTTTTTTGTACAGTATGGAATAGGGATATATTAATATATCTTCTTGTACAATACATATTTTCACATTCTTTATACATGTGCTGTGATATATTATGAATATATGGTTTCAATTGGGTGTGTCTAAGTTTGCCTACTAAGTTCGTTGAGTTTGTATTGTATGTATTATGGGTTGGTGTGCTTCTGTCCAAATTTAATCAGTTTCTGGTTAAGTTTTGGAATGTTATGTTATGTTTGGCCTAATATGTCTTTCCATCCTGAAGTGTGCACTGTGAGAGATGTGCATAGATAGATAAAGAGAATGCTAGAAAAATACCATGTCAAGGGTGACTACACAGGCTTTGACAAAAGGCATGCAGCCTAATCCCATTTATCGTTAGTTATGCCCATGGGCTTAGACATTAGGTGAAGGAATATTTTTCAGCCTAAAGCTGATTAATTGGATAAGATTATAAATACAAATATTTGCTTCTGTATTTACTTTTGATATCATTATTATAGCCTATGGCCAAGACATATAAAGATTTGATGATAACAAATGCTTTTGAACTTTGCATACATTATTCTCACCTTGCATTGAAATTCATATTAGTGGCTTTGCAAGCTTGCACAAATACTATAATGAAAAAACATTTCAGATTAGGATATTTCTGAGAGTGCACCAGATGTGCATCTTATTTGTCTAAACATTGCATTGCAAAACATAGTAAATTACAAAATGTTCTGTAAACAATGTTCCGCGTTGAGATCTTTTAGATAGTAAGCGGTCTATAAATGGAAATAATAATAATGCAATTGCTGAAAAGAACAGCTCTGCAGGCTAGGAAATGCTGCACCAATTCTGTATTGGTAAGTTTAGAGGGAGAGAGAACTAGAGGACTTCAGGACTCGAGTGCCTCAACCTCAGAAATGAGCCAAAGAAACAATATGAGAGATATTGGTTCTTACCTTTGTCCCGAGAATCTGACAAAGGCATGACTTACCACTGAAAATGGCATATAAATAAACTGAACTTATTTATTGTTTATTTATTAGATTTATATCCTGCCCTTCCTCCCCGTAGGAGCCCAGGGCAGCAAACAAAAGCACTAAAAACACTCTAAAACATGATAAAAGACTTTAAAATATATTAAAACAAAACATCCTTGAAGATTTATTAAAACAAAACATCTTTAAAAACATTTTTTTTAAAAAGCTTTAAAAACATATTAAAAATAAAAAAGCTTTAAAAACGCATTAAAAAGCAATTCCAACACAGATGCAGACTGGGATAAGGTCTCTACTTAAAAGGCTTGGTGAAAGAGGAAGGTCTTCAGTAGGTGCCAAAAAGATAACAGAGATGGCGCCTGTCTAATATTTAAGGGGAGGGAATTCCAAAGGGTAGGTGCCACTACACTAAAGGTCAGCTTCCCATGTTGTGTAGAATGATCTCCTGATAAGAAGTTATCTGTAGGATGCCCTCACCCGCAGAGCCCAGTGATCGGCTGGGTATATAAGGGGTAAGGGGTATCAGGTATCCTGGTACCAAGCTGTATAGGGCTTTGTACACCAAAGCAAGCACCTTGAACTTAGCCCAGTAGCTAATAGGTAGCCAGTGCCATTCATTCACCAGCGGGGTGACATGTTGGTCATACCCCGCCCCGGTGAGCAATCTCGTCACTGCATTTTGCAGCAACTGCAGTTTCTGGACCAACCTCAAGGGTAGCTACACATAGAGCACATTACAGTAATACAGCCTGGTGGTTACCAGTGCATGGACAACAGTGGTCAGGGTATCCCAGTCTAGAAACGGTTGCAGCTGTCTTACCAGCCGAAACTAGTAAAAGGCACTCCTAGCCACTGAGGTCACCTGGGCCTCTAGCAACAAAGATGGATCCAGAAGCACCCTCAGACTACAGACCTGCCCTTTCAGAGGGAGTATGACCCCATCCAAAGCAGGCAACTGACCAATTATCTGAACTTGGGAACCACCAACCCACAGCTGTCTTGCTAGGATTCAGACTCAGTTTATTGGCCCTCATCCAGTCCACCACCGAGTCCAGGCAGCAGTCTACGGCTTGCAGAGCCTCTCCTGATTCAGATGTTACAGAGAAATAGAGCTGGGTATCATCAGCATACTACTGACACCTCACTCCAAATCTCCTGATGACCACTCCCAAATGCTTCATATATATGTTAAAAAGCATGGGGGACAAAATGGGACCCTGCGGCACCCCATGGCACAACTGCCAGGGGGCCGAAAGATAATCACCCAGTGCTATTCTCTAGAAACAACCCTGAAGATAGGATCGGAACCACTGTAAAACAGTGCCTCCTATACCTATCTCACCAAGTTGGCCAAGACGGATACCATGGTCAATGGTATTAAAAGCTGCTGAGAGATCAAGTAAGAGTAACAGAGGCACACTCCCTGTCTTTCTCCTGACAGAGGTAATCCATCAGGGCAATCAAGGCCGATTCAGACTGGAAGGGTTCAAGATAATCTGTTTCATCCAAGAGTACTGTCAAGCCCGAACACCCCGAAGTCAATCACAAACGAGGAGCTGTGCTTTTTTAAAATGGGTTTATTAATGGATTTCGGTTCAGAGCACTTCGTGAATCAGTTTACAGGTTACCCAGGGTTCAGCATCATTACTAGGCTAGACTAGAGAAGACACACTGTACCAAGGATTCAGGCATATTATAGAAGAATTAAAAGCTTACTGTTCAGAGGAGTTCAGCCTCCCTCTCTCTTTCTTTCCCACCCCTTTCTCTTCTCTGCACATTTGCTCTCTGTTCATATCAGCTCAGCTCCTCCCTTCTTGGCAAAGTTTTGCTCCCAAGATACAGCAAGCAAGACCATGCAATATATTGGTGGGTCCCAGAAAACAGGCTGCCAGCAGCTCTATAGGATTTTAGGCAGGGTTCTCTTCCAGCCCTACCTGGCGATGTTGGAGATTGAACCTGGAACCTTCTGCATTCAAAGCATATTCTCTTCCACTGAGCTACAACCCCTTCCCAAATTCCCATCTGCAACTCTCATAATCTCTAAACATTGACCATGGCGGCTGGAGCTGATGAGAGTTGTAGTCAAAAAACATCCAGAGGGCCACAGTTTCCCCATTTCTGCTGTAGTACATGCCCCAAGCATTAAAAAGATAATACTCTGCTTCATTCTCTGTTCATTCAACAACCAATTGTAATGCTGCCATATGAAGAATATATTGAATAAAGACATTCTTAACGAAATATTTGGCTCTAGGATTTTCTTTTTGTGACAATAACACAATGCAGAAGCTATCAGAAGTTGCCATGGAAACAAAGTTCTGCAAGTGTTTTGTGTAAAACCCAAAACATCAATTACAGTAGGTTGCAATATCAAATCAGTGCAGATCTAAATGGCCCTCATGCAATTTACTGTCTAAAAAGTGATATATATTCTTGCCCTGTGCAAGACATTCAAAACACAACAAAAGATCTTTAAGAAGGGGGGAAAGACAGGTTTGTGGCTTTCTTTAGAAAGCCATTGAGTGATGGTGTAACTTAACTTTCTTCTCTGTGATGCAATCCATAGCTCTTTCCTTAGTTACTTCACAGTTTTATTTTAAAATATACGTTGGTTGATGGTAGTATTTATTTTATTTATTTAATTCCATTTCTATACCACCCATAGCAAGCTCTCTGGGCGGTGTACATCAAATAAAAACACAGCAAATACAATTTAAAACGATCTGGTCATCAAATTACAATTTAACTGTCTGTTAGCACACTAAGTACAAAATACAAAAATATTAAAAATGTTAGTACTGAGTTTAACATTCATGAGTTATATTCCTAAAACTCTCAACTTGATTGGTCTCTTATGTATGTAAGAAACATTGTTCTCTTTTTATTATTATTGGTAACATTTTGCTGCAGCAGTTGCTTTAATCCCTGTAGCTCCCGTGGCAAATCATATTGATCATTTCCCATCACCATTCTTCTCATGTTACATTTTATCTCTATTTGTAATGTTTTATCACCTTAATTTGTAGGCTTTAAAACCCACCAACTTTAAGAACAATAATTTTTATGTTGGTTTTATTTGTACAATTATGGCTCTTTGCAATACCTGTAATATATCCATTCTAAAATTCTAAAATTACTAAGGATCCATACTGTAGTACACATGCTCCCATTTTAATTCATAGATTATTGGGGATCAGCAATATCCTTCAGTTAATTAGTGAATACATGCTACATCTCCAAGGGCCAGGTCTGGCCCAGGACATTTTGTTGCCTAAGGACAAGACGATCCACACACACATACAAACATTTCACTTACAGAAGCTGACTGGACTGGCAATTGAATCTTACTCAACACTGGCTACAGAACAATGTTGTTCTGTACTCCATATCTGTACTCTCTGTACTCCAACATTTGATGGTCACTGCCCCCTGTCACTCTAATTATAGGGCCAGTTGTGATAAGGTTAGAAAAAGTTCAGTTGTCATACTTCTCTAACAGGAAGTTCTTCCTGATGTTCGGTCAAAATCTGGCTTCCTGCATCTTGAGGCCATAATTCTGTGTTGTGCAATCTGGGATGATCAAGAAGAGATTTTGGCCATCCTCTGTGTGACAACCTTTCAAGTACTTGAAGTGTGCTATTACATCTCCCCTCAGTCTTCTCTTCCAGCAGCGTCACTAAGGGGGTGTGGGAGGTGTGGGCTGCACCTGGGTGACACCATGAGGGGGGGTTACACCCAGAGCCGCCCCTAGGCAAGGCATCAGGAAGCGAGAGCTGCCCTGCCTGCACTAACACGTGAGGTGTGGGGGAAGAGCAGGGAAGGGCACCACAGCGCCGGCTGGATCTCCCACAGGGTGGGGCCTCAAGCAGCGTTGCAGCTGTTACCAGGCAGGCTAGGCTAGAGCCTGAGCCTGCTGCACCACCACCACCAGGGGTGACTATTTTGTGCGCCACGTGGAAGGGAAAGATGAGTTTCGGAGCCGGCCAGTCGTTTAAGCGCGCGCTTAGCTTCCCCTTGAAATAAGTAAGAGCTGCATTGCCATCTTATCCACTTTTACTCGGGAGTAACTTCCACTGCTTTCATTCGGACTCAAAAGGCACAGGACTTTATCCTTAAAAGTTTATTTCACTACTTGGGAGCAAGTTCCATAGAACTCTGAGATTTGCTTCCGCGTAAACATGCATAATAGGATCGGGTTGTTTTCTCGATTCATTGCTGCGTTTTCTTACTCCTCCTTAACTTCTTCCCGATCAGAATTTAACTCCACCTCTTCTAAACACGTTATATTTTCCCACAGCTTTTTTTTGTAAGATAGTCCTTTTTTTTTTATTAACAGTAGGCAAAGTCCAGATGCATTTTCTCTTTGCTAAGCAAGGCCCTTGGCGAAAGAGAAAACAGCTAGCGTTGCAGATTTTACTGTGTTCCTTCTTTCGTGTATGTTTTTTCCTAAATTATGCTGCAAAAATATACTCCTAAATAACGAATCCAGCTCCTTAACAAAGTCTGTGCTAAGTGAGCTTGGAATAGTTTTTAAACAAGCGGAAAAGGAGTCGAATGTTTATCATTTGCCATTTTATTCAAGTATTTTAAAAACACACATTAATTCCCCCTTTTTTAAAAAAACAAATAAATCTGGGGGTGTATTTTATTTGAACAAAAGTTATATATAAATGTATAAAAACATATTTTACTTTTTTTATTTCACCTATCCTTATATTTGGTTAAGAATAGTTTGTTTCTTATTTGAAAATGTGTCCTTATATTCTTATAAAAACAGAATATAATTTAAGGCATATTAGATGTATTCAGCGTTTATGTTTACTTTTCAAAATCTGTTCGTATTTGAATATTCCATAAGAAACTACAGCCGCATCCTATGAATGCTTACTTGGAAGTTAATTTCCACTGATTTCAATGTATCTCTTCCAGGTAAATAGGGGGCTCCCCATAGAAATCAGGTAGGCTTACGTTTGAGTGAACCTAGAACCGGACTGCAGGGGAATCTAGCCTGTAGGCTGCAGTTCTATCGAGAAATCCTCTCTGAGTTCAGTGCAATGAGTAAAAGCCCCCAGGAGGGAATGAATTCCATCTCAGGAGGATTTTACCTTGGGTGCAGCCAGTTTTGAAGGGTGAGAATCCAACCACAATAGGCAGAGGTTTCAGCAGCAGAGCTGCTCAGCTGGAGTTGGAATCACACAAACTGTTCTCTGTTAAGAGCTGGCTGTGCCTGTGCTGTGCCCCTAGATATTTCTGATGTTCTTCAAATTCTTCAAATTCCTGGGTCCATGGGGGTGACACCATGAGTTACCGCACTGGGTGACACCAACCCTAGTGATGCCACTGTTCTCTTCTCAAGGCAAAACATTCCCAGATCTTTCAGTCTCTCCTCATAGGGCTTTGTTGCCCTCCTCTGAACTTGTTCCAGTTTGTCCACATCTTTAAAGTGCAGTGTCCACAACTGGATGCTGTACTCAAGATGAGGCCTAACCACTGCTGAATAGAGAGGAACTAGTACTTTATACAATTTGGAAACTATACTTTGGGTAATGCAGCCTAAAATAGCATTTGTCTTTGTTGCAGCCTCATTGTACTGTTGGCTCATATTCAGCTTGTGATCAACAACAATTCCAAGATCCTTCGCACTTGTAGTATTGCTGAGCCAACTATCCTCCATTTTATAACTGTGCATTTGGTTTCTTTTTCCTAGGTGTAGAACTTTGCACGTATCCCTGTTAAATTTCATTCTGTTGTTTTCAGCTCAAAAATAGGAGACTCTTATTCCCCTGACAGAGATCGAGTGGCCAGAGTGGTTTAACAGTCAGCCCCTCTTCCCAGAGACTCTGGGAATTGGAGCCCTGTGAGGAGAATGGGGCTCTCCAAACAACTCTCAGCTCCCTTCACAAACTACACTTTCCAGGATTCTTTGGGGGAAGCCATAACTAAAGTGGAATAAAGGTCTGGTGTGAATGTAGCCAGGGACAGCTTTGGTTTAAATTTGGGTGGGAGACTACATGTGTCTGCTGTAGAATAAAAAGATGGGGGAAATGCTGAAAAATGATGTTAACAATGTTTTCCTTTTGGAAAGGAAAGCGCTTTCCCTCTGCCCATGCCCACCTGCCCAATCTCCTCTGCCTCTCACTACTCTTCCCCTCTCCCCTCCCTCCCCTCCCCCCGCCCCTTCCCTAGGTCAGTTTCACCTATCCAAAGCATGATTGCATAGGAGTAAATTCCACTGAACTCAGTAAGCATACAAATGATCAAATCTGCCCTCCTCTCCTTCTGCTTTCTATCCCCTCCCTTCTGCTCCCCCCTTCCTCCTTCCTTCCCTCCTCCCACCTCCTCTTCCTCTCCTTCTCCTCTTCCCCCTCTCCTTAAGGCAAGAATGCAAGGTGAGAAACTATAGGTTGTTCAGAATCCCCTTTGATTAAACTACACCTGTTGTACTTTAACCCCCCCCAAATCGATATTTTAACAAAAAATACAGAACATAGTATTGCAGTTAATCTAAATAATTTAAATAAACAAGAAAATATTGTTCTGAACTTCTGAAGTCAGGGGATCTTTTTGATTTCAGCCCATAAATACACAACAAGTCACCCCTTTCATTTTTTACATTACCATCTTCAACAATTATTCTTCCTCTACTCTCTGCATTTGCTTAAATCTGCAAATGCACCCTGATGTATATGATTGGATTTATCCAATGATCTTTCCCTAGATCCTACATCACATATAAATTGTATTAAGAGACCTTTTCAGAAAGTACTCTCCACATGTACACTAAAGATGTAGAGGAGGAGCAGGACCACCCCTGCTGGTCCCGACCCAGGCTCTCACATGCTATGCAGGTCCTGGCCTAATGTGTGCACACTTGCTGAGATATCTGTAAAAGGGAGCAGACACCTCTGGTGAATTGCAGGTTATAAACAAATAAATGAGTGCGGGTTTATGTGAGTAACCTTTCCACTTAATTAGAAAGTTTACTCAGTTGGGGTTCCTAGTCAAGTTGAAAGCCTAGGCACAGACAGCTGTTCACACATAGGTTCTACTTTACAGAGAGCCAGTGTGGCGTGGTGTGGTGGTTAGAGTGCTGGACTGGGCCATGGGAGACGAGGGTTCAAATCCCCACTCGGCCATGAAGCTCACTGGGTGACCTTGGGCCAGTCACGGACTAGTCTCTCAGCTTAACCTATTTTACAGGGTTGTTGTGAGAACAAAATCAGGAGGGGGAGAACCGTGTTTGTATGCCACCTTGCACTCATTGGATGAAAGGTGGGATATAGATATAAGAATAAGAATTAATAATAAAAAGATATTCCACTCAATGTGCAAGTGTTAGAAGAGGGGCCAGTGGGGTTTATAGAGGCATGGGCAGAGCCAGCAGGTATGGTCCCACTTCCCTTTAATGCATTTTAGTGTGTGTGTGTGGATCAGATAAGAACATAAGAGCAGCCTTCTGGATCAGGCCTATAGCCCATCTTATCCAGCATCCTGCTCTTACAGTAAACCAGGTGGGAAGCCCAAAAGCAGGACCTGAGTGCAACAGAACTGTCCCTACCTGTGGTTTTCAGAGGTATACTGCCTCCGACAATGGAGGTAGAACCTAGCCATCATGGTTAGTAACCACTGATAGCCATATTCTCCAGGAATTCATCTAAACCTCTTTTAAAGCCATGCAAGTTGGTGGCCATCACTGCTTCTTGTGGGAGCATATGCTATAGTTTAACTATGCACTGCCGCTGTGTGAAGAAGTACTTTCTTTTATCCATCCTAATTCTTCCAAGAGACGTGAAGAGGACAACGAAAAGGGAAAAACAAGAGCCCTATTCCAAAAGCTTAGAGAAATTAAAGGGAAATTTAAAAGACGACTAGGGATGTTGAATAATCAACAGGGGAACACACGGACTGACCCAGATGAAATAAAAGGAAAATGGAAGCAATACACTGAAGAACTCTATAAAAGAGATGCCAGGATGACAGATTCATTCACAGAGGAACCATATGATGAAGAACCAGAAATTTTAGAATGTGAGGTGAAAGCTGCTCTTAAAATACTTGGAAGAAACAAATCATCAGGAACAGATGGCATACCAATAGAGTTGTTACAAGCTACTGAGACTGAATCTGTCCAGATTTTGACAAAAATTTGTCAAGAAATATTGAAAACTAAACAATGGCCCACAGACTAGAAGCGTTCAATATACATGCCAATTCCAAAGAAAGGGGATCCCAGAGAATGCAGTAATTATCAAACTATTGCCTTAATATCCCATGCAAGTAAAGTAATGCTCAAGATTCTACAACAAAGACTCTTACCATATATGGAGTGAGAAATGTCAGATGTCCAAGCTGGATTTAGAAAGGGAAGAGGTATCAGGGATCATATTGCAAACATACGTTGGATAATGGTACGGACCAAGGAATTTTAGAAGAAAATCACCCTGTGCTTTATAGATTACAGCAAAGCCTTTGCCTGTGTAGATCATGGAAAACTATTGAATACTTTAAAATAAATGGGGGTGCCACAGCATCTGATTGTCCTAATGCGCAACTTGTACTCTGGACAAGAGGCTACTGTAAGGACAGAATATGGAGAAATCGATTGGTTCCCAGTCGGAAAGGGTGTGAGAGAGGGGTGTGTTTTATCACACTATTTGTTTAATATATACGCAGAACATATCATACTGAAAGTGGGATTGGACCAAGATGAAGGAGGTGTTAAAATTGGAGGGAAGAATATCAATAATTTAAGATATGCAGACGATACCATACTACTAGCAGAAACCAGTAATGATTTGAAATGAATGCTGATGAAAGTTAGAGGAAAGCACAAAAGCAGGACTACAGCTGAATGTCAAAGAGGCTAAAGTAATGACAATAGAAGATTTATGTAACTTTAAAGTTGACAATGAGGACATTGAACTTGTCAAGGATTATCAATACCTCGTCACAGTCATTAACCAAAATGGAGACAATAGTCCAGAAATCAGAAGGCGGCTAGGACTGGGTAGGGCAGCTATGAGAGAACTAGAAAAGGTCCTCAAATACAAAGATGTATCACTGAACACTAAAGTCAGGATCTTTCAGACCCTGGTATTCCTGATCTCTATGTATGGATGTGAAAGTTGAACAGTGAAAAAAGCAGATAAGAGAAAAATCAACTCATTTGAAATGTGGTATTGGAGGAGAGCTTTGCACATACCAAGTATTGCGAAAAAGACAAATAATTGGGTGTTAGAATGAATTAAACCAGAACTGTCACTAGAAGCTAAAATGATGAAACTGAGGTTATCATACCTTGGACACATAATGAGAAAACATGATTTACTAGAAAAGACAATAATGCTGCGAAAAACAGAAGGGAGTAGAAAAAGAGGAAGACCAAACAAAAGATGGATTGATTCCATAAAGGAAGTCACAGACCTGAACTTACAAGATCTGACCAGGGTGGCTCTTGACAGATGCTATTGGAGGTCACTGATTCATAGGGTTGCCATAAGTTGTAATCAACTTGAAGGCACATAACAACAACAACAACAAAATTCTTCCAACATTTACTGGTTGGCCCTGAATTCTAGTGTTATAAGAGAGGGAGAAAAAACATTTCTCTATCCACTTTGTCCACATCATGTATAATTTTATACACTTCTATCATGTTTCCTCTTACTCGGCTTCTCTCTAAATAAACTAAAAAGCCCCAAATGTTGTAACCTTTCCTTATTGGGGAGTTGCTTCATCCCCTGCATCATTGTGGTTGCCCTTTCCAGCTTTACAATACACTTTGTTTGGGTCAGGTGACCAGATCATCTTAAAAGAGTTTATGAAAACTACAACAAAATGCTCAGACAGAGGATCAAGTTGTAAAGTTTGAAAAATTCTAGCATAACCATGTGACCTTGGACAAGATACATAATTTCTTTCTTCCCTTTACAATCAGCAAGAAAAGAAGCATTTCATTTCAGATAATATGAGACTTATCCTTGGTGCACATATTATGGAGGACAAGCCTGATACATTGTTATTGCATTGCTGCATTTTTGGCATAATTGTATAAAAGCACAGCTTTTAGTTAAACACAATGGAATAACCTTGAATATATCAGAACAGTCAATTAACTACTTATATGTGAGCACATACTCATCTATCTATAGTCTGTGGTATCTTAATCTTGTTTTTGCTCCTCTTGTACTTTGCATTCAGTGAATTCAAGGCTGTAGGTTCAAATATCTACTGGCAATAAAAGTCCTTGGAAGGAAGGACATACGTTTCATGTGCATCAGTATTGTGAAATCTGCCCTTGGATACTATGGATCTTATTTCTTACAACATTTTGAAAAATGACACTTTTAAAAAGTTGCACTTTATATCAATTTCAAATTTTTATGTAATATTTCTCTAAGCACACCACAAATAGTGGATGTGGTCTTTATTTCAAGTTACATTCCTGATCGATGCCCTGTCTGGATAACTTAGGTAAAAAATAGGACCTCATTAAAGAAATATTAATATTCCATCAGTTATGTTCTCATATTCTATCTGAACAAATATTGCAGAATATCCCCCATCCTGGTCATTACCCCACAGTCTTCTGTTCATTATAAAGTTCCTCATCAAAAGGGGGAATGGCAGCAAAATACTATTTAAAAAGATTGAATGGCACATTGTTGTGTCTCTGCTTCAATAAACAAACTTGAGAGGGAGAAGCAGCTGTGCACTACTTTAATCCTGATTGGGTGCTCTGTAAGGAAGTATGCACATTTTGGGGGTTTTATTCTTTGGTTCATATTAATGAATCAAGGCATAGGAGCCCAAGCTACATCCCTGAGAAACATCCCTTGCAATGACCCCAAACTTCAGCATGGCCAGAACTGGTTTCCTGACCTGAGGAAGACACATACTAATTAGTTAGTGAATAATGAGGAAGGTTCCAAATTGAAGATTTGGAACCTTCCCAGCCACCCTGGGGTCCTGCTGGGAGGAAGGGCGGGATATAAATAAAATAATAAATAAGTAAGTAAGCAAGCAAGCAAGTAAGTTTTACCTGACGAATAATCCCTTTAACTGAACAATGGCTTCTACCCTGATATATAAATCAGGTTAATGTAACACACACAAGATAAGCAAGTTCTTCCCTGAAACAGGAATGTACACTCATACATAGTACCTGACACAGTAGGTATAATCTGTAACTTCACCTAGGTAAGGCCAATAGTCCAAAGGAAATCCTTTTATGTCCTTTTATGTCTATAGATCACTCACCCGTACCCTGTCTCCCAGTTTACATGCACCCAAGGGCAAATCAGCTCTCATGGCTCCAATGGTTTCCTGACATGTCAGATTGTTCTCCAGGAACACCAGTTCACTGCACTGGACCTTGCACCAAAGAAGGGTGAGGTCTTTTGTGTCTGGTTGCTGGTTATTTCACAAGGGAGAGCTTAACTCTCACCAGGCATGGAAGTCTTGTTTGTGTCTTGATAGTCTCAAGGGAGGGTATCCTCTTCTCTCTTTCTGTCGTGATCACTATCTTGGATATGAATAGGTGTAGGATATCTCTATACTCTCATAGCTGTAGCGTGTGACTGTATTTGATAGACACTGCCCATATGTTAACTGGAAAGTGACTGCTATTCTTTCCTTTTCCTCTTTTAATAAACCAACATTTGTGATATCTTTATATCTTTATGTGTGCTCTGGGGATGATATTACGGATAGAAACACATACTTAGAGCAACATGTGGGTATTAATTCCAGAAAAAGTTTCCACTATGCCCTTGGGGATATGTTTACGTGTCATGTGGATTGGACACACATAGGGATTCAGACCAGAGCTTGGAAAAGTTACTTTTTTGAACTACAACTCCCATCAGCCCCAGCCAGCATGGCCACTGGATTGGGCTGATGGGAGTTGTAGTTCAAAAAAGTAACTTTTCCAAGCTCTGATTCAGACACACACTTGTAATAGCTCCCCATGCAGCAGGGGACGGGCATGAACTGTGCACACACAGAGGTGAGTCCCATTCCCAATGTCACCATGTTATACCAGCCAAAGAGGTGGTGTAAACATTCCTATTGAAATCAGTGAGGAGTCCCAAACTTCCTCTCACCTTCTTCTACACCCCTACAACTACAATGAAGGCTGTTACTATTTTGGGGTAGGATTCATTTCATACCGACAAATTCAGTTTGTAGAATTATAGTTTACTGGGAGGTCATTTGCAACAAACTTCCTTCCCCAAGAGTGGACTGTTTGCAATAAGGCAAGTGATAGGAAACTGCTTTTATGTGGAATTGAAACAAACAAATAAGCATTAATGCTCAATGAACAGGTCATCTGGAAGTACCCCCTGTGTGAAGTACATTAAGGTGACATTTTTGTGTTGTTAGCAGCAGGGCTGACTCCAGGATTGAGAGGGCCCTTTGTATGGGACACTCTAGTACACTCTCCATTGCAGCTGCCTCATGTGTGGCCCATGCAGGGATGCATAGGCAGATTTAGTGCCAGAGGAGGAGAAGGAGCATGTCATGGATGGCCACAGCAGCACTCCTCTAACAAGCATAGGGAAGCTGCCATTGTAATAGTCTACAATACCCCTGCAGTAATGTTGCTGTAGAGCATGGATGAGGAATCTGTGGCCCTCCAGTTCAGCCCAAGTCAGCATGGGCAATGGTTAGGAGTGATAGGAGTTGTAGTTCAAGAATGTCTCAAGGGCAAGGTTCCCCAACCTTGCGTTAGAATATTGTAGGCAAGGCAGCAGCATTAGCAACAGAGGGTCCCTGGCAGCTGTCTGAGGATGCCACCACTGAGACTTGGTCTGTTGAATTACCTTATCCATCTTTTCGGACACATAGTGAACAATGACAAGATTCTTAATAAGAGTCATGCCTTCACATAGTGTAGATTCCCATTTTTGAGGGGGCAATATCTGGATCTATGGGTGAGTCACCCCAATCTCAGGACTCTTAGCTTTTATTTAAAAAAAATAAGTTCCTAGGTGGTCTAGTTAAAGAGATATACACAAAAATATCAGCCCCCCTGAAATTTATGTTAAATGAACTAATAGCTGGCTACTTGAATCCCCGCCCTTTCAGGTTTGTAGCCAATAAGAGTAGTGATTGATAAGGGATTTGTTGACCTCCAGACAATAGCTAGAACACATTGCAAGTCCTGAAAATAGCTGCCTTTTCCTGCTTTATCTGCATATCATGAGTTGAACAAGTTTATAGCTTTCAGCCTTTTTCTCTGTGCCTTTTTCTCTGTGTGCATATACTGCACAATAATCAAGCAGGAGATCTAGAACTGAAGATCACAGCAGAATCTTCGTAGGCATGCACAGTAAACAATTTCAGTTATGATTATAATAAAAGTATTCAGGGTTTTTTGATTACTTGCAACAATAGCATATTATACATTTTATCTTTCAAATAATTTTTGAATAGAAAATTTTAAAAGTGTACATGCCATTACAATGTGTTATACTTTTCTAATTATGAGGAGTCAAACAAGTTTAAATTTTCCTGGGCTGTTGAAGAGGGCAGTTTATTTGTCTAATTCATAGCCTGTTTTGAAAACCTTCCTAATATGAAGCTTTAATTCTATATTCACTTTTCTGGGAGTAAAGCTGCAATGCTAATCCCACATACCTGGGAGTAAACCCCATTGAATTCAATAGGATTTACTTTTGAGTAGACATGGTTAGGATTGTGTTATAAATCAATGGGATATCTGAGTGAACACAGCAAAGGATTGTGTTGTAAATCTTTCTCTCCTCCCTTCCAATCCTATTTTAAAAGCAATTAGGCAGGACTGACTTAGGTGTCACTGCTTTTATTTAGTAGGAAACTAATACAGATTTTTTTAAAGTACTGCAGTGATCAACTGGTTTTGACAATAAACTATTTTATGGGGTGTATGTATTTTTACATCTCCAGTGTGTGTGTATATGGAGTCTTTCCGACAACCCTGTGAGATAGGGTTGCCAATTGGAAACCAAGGCAGCTCACAACAAGAAATAAATCCATTTAAAATCCAGTAACCATAAAAACAAGTATAAAACATTTGCAAAACAGCTTAAAGTGGCATGATTCTGAATTTTGGGTTGGGTGAGTGAAGTTCTTTATCACGTGAGGTTGCAATCCTGTGCACACTTCCCTGTTTGAGTAAGTCCCACTGAATACATTGTGACTTGCTTCTGAATAAATATGCATAGGATTGCACTATAAATTTCTTCATGGGTTGTATAAATAATCAACATCTTTGAAAGATGTTTTGTTTTAACATATTATAATGTTGGTTTTAGAGTGTTTTAGTGCCAGAAGCAAGTAGGCTAAATTAAATGTTCCTTATCCAGGATCCCTAAGCAGGTAAGAAGGAATGATCCCATCACTTCACCTAGACCTGAGAACACTCTCTTTTAGCTAAGATTTGTATCTTAATTTCCAATCAGATTTTTTTTTGTTTAAATGGTGTGCTCCTAGCCACTGTGATTGATGCTTAATGTATCATGTGTAATAACTTCACTAGAGCCCACTGCCAGGACATCACTAGGGCCTTCTCCTGAAATCTCATGATTTGAGATGCTTCTGATCTGGGAACCATACCAATATGGTGCCCATGGGTGCACCTACAGAAGTCTTCCCTGGTGCCCTCAGGGTCTCCTCCCCCACTCCTCCTCCTCGATTAGGCTTGAAAGAAGCATTCTAACAAGTAGCATTGGTTGCAGTGTGTGCTTGGTTGTGTTGTGTGTGGTGCCAACAACAGCTTCTCCAGTTTGCAAATGTGCCGATGGGCCCAAAAATATTGGTGGTCCCTGGTATAGTGCTTGGCACAGTGTTGTATCAGATCTGCTTGGAGATTCTATATATGATCTTTGTATATACTGATCAACAGCAGTTACATAAATATAGTACCCACAAATTACTTGCTTGTAGAATGCTGTTGATTCTCCATCACTCCCCTCCCCAACCCACACTTCAATTAAATAATATTCTGATTGTTTTTAAGGAATTTAAGTTTGCATTCCAATTCTCAGATGCATTTAGTAGTACTTGATACATATGTTCCCTTGTCCATTAAACAAAATACACTTTAATTAAGTTTGTAATGGATTGCTTTTGTTGTTATTCCAGGCTTTCTTGCCATGTGTTCTCCTGTGTCTTTTCTAAATGGTAAAATATTCATGAAATGCTTATGTATTACAGCAGAAGTGATTCTTTGAAAATTCTGTTTTTCCATCTGAAAATGCTGATAGATATTTCAATTTTTTAAGTGTTCTGTGAACACAGAAGAATAAATATATGACAAAGACACAAAACACCTGGATTCAAATCTCAGCACAGATATGGACTCAAAGGTACCTTTGAGCAGGTTACTACACTCTGTCTGCCTTTGTTTCTCCTCTGTAAAAAGTGAGTAATAAAAACCTGCCTCCCAACAAAGACTCAGTTGGCCTGTAGCTATCTAGGGGGAAGGGACAGCATTTTCCCTCTAATTGGGCAGCATTCAACTACCTCATCCCTATAGTGTAAGAATTACCATAGTGCAACAGGACTTCCCCCTCCTCCTCACCTGTGCACCTTGCACCCTCCCCAAATCTGCTCTAGAGGCTTGGGGAAACCCCTATAATAGATTTAAGAGACACATGGGGGAGGAGGGGGGAGTCCCATTGCACTAGCGGTAATCCTTGTGCTTATGGGACTCTGACTTAGAGCTACATTAAATACAAGCCATTGACCAAAGAACTAACAGCTGTTGGGAGCTTGCTCCTTTTTCCTCCTGGATAAACCTCTGCCAGAATTACTACCATAACTGCCAGTTGCCCTATGGCTACAAAAGCAAGGGGCAAGACAGCCAGGGCCCATCTATTGCTGGGTAGAAGGACAGCAGCTCCTGGGAGTTTTCTTACCTTGCAACAACAACCCAGATAATATGAAGGGCAGCCTGACACCTGCAACTTGACTGTCTATGTGCTTTATTATGACTGTGAGAATTTACCAATTTTCTTTTAAGCACCTGGGAGGTTCCCATCTTTGTTGTCTAAGTTAAAAATATTAATGAAACCCCCCCTGCAGCTGCTATTAGTTCTGGGGGTGGAGGGAGTTCCCATTAGTTCCAATGGAAGCTTCAGCTAATAGCTGCTTCAAGGGATATTTCTGCTGAGACCACTGCAGGAGACAAAGGGGTTAAAAAGACCTCCCCATACGTGATGGTCTGGACAAAATTGTGTCCTGTGCCTGCAGTTAACACTAATCATACACAGACACACATACAGAACTAGAAGTGATGCATTTACTGTCACATCAGGTTTGGCAATCTAGCTTGGTTCTAGTCCAGACAAACCTGGGTTTTAAACTAGTTTGTGTTGCAACCTGACACCAGAGCATTTTATTCCATTTTCATCAATCAGTAGTGCATCTTTCCTCCCCTTGACCCAAGCTCAGTCTGTCCATAGACAGTCAGACATACAGAGTGAAGCAAATGAAGTAATACGATTACTCAGGTGAATGACTTCCCAGGTCCTTGGGCACTGTCTTGTGGCAAAGGTCACTTTGCCACTTGCTGTAGCTGGAAAAGAGCCCCAAGAGGCAAACTCAATTAAATCATTTCAGACTGTCTTTCAAAATGTCATTTTTGTTAGTTTGAGTTGAATGTGTAACTAATACTAATAAATAATAATAATAAAATTTTATTTAGCAGACGCCCATCTGTCCGACTGAATGGACACTCTGGGCGACGTACAATATAAAACACAATATAAAATACGATCTCCTTATATACATAATAATCACATTATTAATGTCATAACATCTCATCTAAAGACCATCTTACGCTGATACAGTGTAAAACCTAACCCACCCCAGAGATCCCATAGGCCTGCCTGAAGAACCAGGTCTTCAAGGCTCGGCGAAAAGTCAACAGGGAGGGGGCATGCCGAAGGTCAAAGGGAAGTAAGTTCCAGAGGGTGGGGGCCACGATCGAAAAAGCCCTCTCCCTGGTCCGCACCAACCTAGTTGTCTTAGTCGGTGGGACCGAGAGAAGGTCCTGTGAGGCTGATCTTGTTTGGCGGCATATTTGGTGATACTGGAGGCGCTCCTTCAGATAAACTGGGCCGGAACCGTATAGGGTTTTAAAGGTTAAAACCAACACCTTGAATTGGGCCCGGTATACAACTGGCAACCAGTGTAATTCAATCAACACTGGGGTGATATGATCGCGGCGGTGGGTCTGCTTTATTAAGCGTGCCGCCGCATTTTGTACCAGCTGAAGTTTCCGGACCATCTTCAAGGGTAACCCCATGTAGAGCGCATTACAGTAGTCTAATCAAGAGGAGATCAGGGCATGTATCACTCGTGGGAGCAGATGTATGGGAAGATAGGGTCGCAGCCTCTGTACTAGATGAAGTTGGTACCAAGCTGCCCGGCTCACTGCAGAAACCTGAGCCTCCATAGACAGCTGGGAGTCCAAGATGACCCTGAGACTGCGGACCTGGTCCTTCAGGGGCAAACTCACCCCATTAAGTATCAGGTCAAAATCACCCAACCTTCCCTTGTCCCCCACTAGTAATACCTCGGTCTTATCGGGGTTCAGCTTCAGCCTGTTCTCTCCCATCCATCCACTTACGGACTCCAGGCACTTGGACAAGGTATCCACAGCCAACTCTGGTGAAGATTTAAATGAGAGATAGAGCTGCGTGTCATCCGCATATTGGTGACACTGCAGCCCAAAACTCCTGATGATGGCTCCCAGCGGTTTCATATAAATGTTAAATAGCATGGGAGAGAGGATAGAACCCTGTGGCACACCACAGTTGAGGGGCCAAGGATCTGAAACCTCATCCCCCAACACTACCCGTTGATATCTACCGGAGAGATAGGAACGGAACCACTGTAAAACAGTGCCTCCTATTCCCAATCCCTCCAGGCGACTCAACAGGATACCGTGGTCGACGGTATCGAAAGCCGCTGAGAGGTCCAGGAGGACGAGGAAGGTAATAATTTCATAATAACACGAGACCATGCATCAGTTTAAGGTGGGATTCAAGTATTGTGCAAGAGGCTGAAGAACACAGCCCTCTGAAGCAGAACATAGTCTGGCAGCCAATTATTAGAGAACACTGCCAGAAAATTCACCAATTAAACAATCTAATGTTAAAATCTAAAGCCGAGTGAGTGAATATATAACTATTAAACCATGCTTGCAATATGAACAGTAGCTCTGGGGCTTTGTGTTGTAAATATTGTGAAATGATTTTGCGTTTTTTGGTAATCTCATAATTAGAATAGCCCCAAAAGGTTCCTTTTTAATTCTCTAGCACAATACATGAACTTGTATTATTAAATATCTTAAGGGTACAATATTCAAGAAAATTAATTAAATGCCGTTTAAAAGAAGGTAGAATGGAATCAGTGTGATGCCTACCACATTTATCCAAGCAGTGAGACATTCTAGGGTGCAGTGTTTATTCAAGTTGAGTTTCCTTTGGAAGGAGGTCACTGAGGCATCGGTATTACGTAATATTTGTTTTTATTTATAAATATACGCTTTGACAGTTTCTCTTAACACAGGGACTAGGATTACAATATCCTTAGCTAGGTGGTGGGGGAAAGAGAAAGTCTGCCCCATTCTCTTATGATTTTTCCAATTCAGTACATTCTTTTCAAATGGTTCTATTATCAAAAAGCAATTGGATAACTTAGCTTTAACTTTAGCTCCCATAACAACATACTGCCTGTATTTGCCTAGCAAAAGAATATGCCAGGCCAGACTTGTTCAAAACTCAAAGCATTATTTTTGTTGGGGTTGTATGGTGAGTGGTAGATAGCGTAGGTTCAACATTTATTTGTTATTTTGGATTTAAATGGTGAAGTGTAGGAATATTAATATGGGTAGGATAGGTAGGATTTTAAGTGTTTAAAGAACAACCAGTAGCTAAAGTGAAAGACCTAGAGACAATTAATGAAACAACATGCTTATGAACCCAAAGTGAACTTGTGCTTTTAAATGTTTTGTTTCACACACACACCCCTCATCATTTAGCTATGCTAAGGCTGGAATCAGATACATATTATCTATAGTGGCAGTAAGTACCTAAAGAAAGTAAACTATCAGGTTACAGGGGCTCAACTCATAACTGTGAGCTTTAAAGAGACAAAGTGTCGCAGAGAAGTTTGAGGCTTACCTGGTTACCTGAGCTATTATAGCAATAGGGCTAGGAGGAATATAAAGGAATCCCTATGAATCGACTTGAAGGCAGTCCATTTCCATTTCATCACACATTTGCTATACTTGGTGGTGGTGCATAAGCAGTAAACAGTATCCCTCTCTGCTAACAAATAGTGGGTTAGCAAAGTGAGGGATCATGACAGCCTTGCCTAAGGGCCCCTGCAAAATCCTAGTCTATTCATAATTCTCCATAGGACCCTCAGTCATTTTGCTCAATTATTTTGTCAAGGAGAAGGGAAAAATGTATTGTTTATTTATTTATTTATTTTATTTATTTATTTCATTTTTAAACCGCCCATAGCGAATAGCTCTCTGGGCGGTGAACAAAACAAGATTAAAATACAATATTACAATAAAATTACAATAAAATCAGCAACAAGTTAAACGAAAAACATTAAATGAAACACACTGAACATTAAAATGCCTGGGAGTATAGCCAGGTCTTAACCTGGCACCTAAAAGAAAGTACCGAAGGCGCCAGGCGTATCTCCTCAGGTAGGCTGTTCCACAGTTTGGGGGCCACCACAGAAAAGGCCCTAGATCTAATAACAATCCTCCGGGCATCCTGACCATACATAACTCTTACTGCCCCATATAGATAATTCCCCCCTCATGCATGGCATTAAGAGTATTTTCAATTAATTAATTATATTTTAAAACAGGCAGACTTTGAAGCAAAAATCCTGAGATAACAACTTGAGTACATATGGGAAATGTGCAATGCAACTATTAGCACCAGGGCAAGAGACGAGCTAAAATGAACAGAAAAGTTACAGGGGCTGCAGGTGCAGACAAGTTTCTTCCAAGCTGGAACTCTGAAATCCAAACAGAAGTGCATGAGAGAGGCTCATTCTAATATATTGTGATTAAACTAAAAGGAATCTTTACTTGTCAGTTTCATCAATAATTTGAATAAAGGTTTTTTATTTGGCCTGGAGGATTTCCCAGCTAGTGATTTAGCTACTGGGAATGAAAGATGGTTTGCATTTTTTGTTTTTGAAAACATATTTGAAGAAGTTATTGCCGCATGCTTGTGCATAAAGCTGAAATGTATTTGCATACAGATTGGACAAGTTACACTACATGTTCCTAGAGAAATTCTATTTATGTCATTATTTCTTCTCTAAATTAGCACTGACAAAAACATATAATGTTTACAAAGAAAAAGAAAACTATCCTATATTTTCACAATTACTAATTGGGACAACTAAAGAGAGATAGGCATTGGATGCTCATTAAAAATTCTGAAAACAGTGTGAATGTATAATTATCATGATTGTTATTTATTTCATTTATGAATTGCTTCCCCTGAGGCATCCTGAAGTGATTTACAATATCATAGACACACCCACCCCTACACAGTGTAAATATAACAGTTACATTTATTTATTTTATTATTTAATTTATATCCCACACTTCCTCCCAGTAGTATATAAAAACAGTTAAAACAATTGTATATAAAAATAATTGAAAAAAACCTAGAATCCCTGCCTTCATCAGCTGCTAACATACAAATGCTGTTACCAAGGTGGCAGTTATAGAGCTTTGAGAATGGAATGCTCAGAGGGGCTTCATTTGCAGAAGCTAAGTAGTGGTGGTACTGTCCTCCAGGTTCAGGCCATGTGGTGCCAATGTGTCCAGAGAGTATATCCAAAAGTTCTCCCTTTTTGTCAGTGCTGCTGGATCTGCTGGCATCTCTATCACTGTTATGGAAAAGTCCAACAGGCTGTGACCCTCGATGTTAAAATGCTGTGCAAATGGTTGCTCCACTTTTTTTGTCAAGATTGCCAACTTGTGGTTCCTGAAGAGCGTGCATAGGTCAGTTGTGGTCTTTCCTACATATTGGATGTGACATCCTGGTCTTTTGCACTCAATGATGTAAACTATATTGCAGGACCTGCAGGTGATGTTCTGTTTGATGTAATATGTCCTGCCTGTCCTAGTGCTTGTAAAAGTGGCTGTCTCCCTGAGGTACACACAGGTGATACAGCATTTGGAGTGACAAGGATGAGACCCTGGATTGGTGATAGGTGGCTTAAGCACAGCTCTCACCAACAGTCTGTGCAAATTAGGAGGTTGGCGAAATGCTACAACAGGAGGCCTGCTGATGGCTCTAGCAAGATGTTCAGAGTTTGCCAGCAATGGGTAGCTCTCCCTGATTCCTCGGTGATAGTTAGGAGATGCTGGATGGAAATCTATCACAAATGGAATCTGTTGCTCTCTGCTCTTTGACACCTCAGTATGATGGAGGAGGTTTTCTTTGGACAGAATGGAGGCTCGGTGGATGTTGCAATTGATAATATGTGGAGAATATCCTCTTAGAAGAAGGTGTTCTTTAAGTTCACTGATCCTTCTCTGGTATTTATCTTCAGTGTTGCAAATAAGTTTGATTCTCAGAGCTAAGCTATACACAATGTTCTTCTTTATATGCCTAGGATGGCAGGATTTCCAGTTTAAATAGGTGTGGGCATCAGTGGGTTTACTGTAGAGATCAGTGGCTATTTTGTTGTTTTCAATGGTAAGAAGGACATCCAGAAAAGGGATGTGCGGATTGTCATTTGTACTATTAAATGTAAACTTAATAGATGGATGGATAGAGTTGATGTAATTTTTAAATTGTTCCAAACTCTCTTTACCATTCGTCCAGACCATAAAGATGTCGTCAATGTATCGCCACCATATAAGTGGTTTGTTGAGTGCCTTTTTGAGGATCTCCTGTTCCAGTTTACCCATAAAGAGATTCGCATATGATGGAACCATGCGAGTCCCCATACCTGTGCCTTGTAGTTGCAGGTAGTGTTCTTCATTGAATGTAAAGTTGTTACAAGTCAGGACTAGCATAGCTAAAGTTGTGAGAACCTCTGTTGGAGGATTGCTCATATCTCTGGTGTTAAGGAACTCATTTAAAGCCTGAATCCCATCATTATGTGGTATATTGGTGTAAAGAGATGTGACATCTAAAGTAGCTAGTATAGTATTGTTGTGGAATTGATACTGCTTGTTTAAAGACTCAGTTTTAAGCAAGAAGTCCTTGGTGTCTTTGATATATGATGGGAGGTTTTGCACCATGTTTTGTAAATTTAAGTCTGTGTACAGAGAAATCCTTTCAGTAGCTGTGTTGTTACCTGAGACAATTGGGCGACCAGGATTGTTGGCTTTGTGGATTTTAGGCAGCATGTAAAACCTTCCAGGGGTGGAATTTGGATTAACAAGGAGACCAGCAGTTTCCTCTTTAAGAAGTTTCCTACTTGTAAGGTTTTGTATAGATGTAATGATACGAGTATTGAGATCTGTGGTGATGTCTTTGTCAAGAAATCTATATGTTGTTTCATCCTTTAGTTGTCTTTGATGTTCTGGTTGCCAGGCCTAGCCTCCAAGAGGTCTTCTGTATCTTTAAAAGTTGTGGAGGGGGGAGGGAGAATTCCACCTTGTGGTTTTTCCCATTACAGAGTTGCAAGAACACCTGCACTTGGCTGACCTTCTCTTCTCCTAAAGATACAGGATCAGTCTCAGGCAACCTTAAATGGGAGGGAGTTCCAAAAGGTAGCTGCTGCAATACTAAAGGCCCACTTCTGACATTGTGCAGAATGGACCTCCTGATAGCATGGTATGTGCAGGATCTCCTCTCCTACTGAATGCAGTGATCAGTTGGGAATGTAAGGGATGAGGTCATCTTTTACGATCTATGTAGCCCTATTCAGTTGTTACTCACATGAAGGTATAAAGGGGTTGTGGGGCCCACACCTTTAGCCCCACCCTCATTGTTCTGTTACTTTCATGGCTCCTTCTTGCTTCCCACATGTTCATGGCAAATGTCTGCCATGGGGAGCCTGTTGTACTTGTGCCAGCTCCACTGCATGATGTAGAAACCTGCACTAAACTAAATAGGTAGCCTTCATGTGGTGTAGTGGTTAGTGGGTTGGACTACGACCTGGGAGACCAGGGTTCAAATCCCCACACAGCCATGAAGCTCACTGAGTGACCTTGGGCCAGTCACTGCCTCTCAGCCTCAGAGGAAGGCAATGGTAAATCCCCTCTGAATACCGCTTACCATGAAAACCCTATTCATAGGGTCGCCATAAGTCAGAATTGACGAAGGCAGTCCATTTCCATGTTCATGATTGCAGCAGGCTCCCTGCTGCAGACTTTGTCCTGATGCTGCACCTTCATATGAGTAATGACTGAATAGGGCATAATAACGTAGTATGTCACACCAATAGATGGTGCTGTACTAAGCTATATTACAGCTTAATGACTGTTCTGTATATTGCCATATTGATGCTCTATCCACAGAGCAGAGTTCAAGTGCATTTTAAAGTATATATGCTACTTCACTGACTTGTGATGTTTTAATCTTTCCCAAAGCCATTAAATAAAAGAAAGATTAATGACAGAATTAGTAGACTTTTACATACAAATTATCTGCAAGGAAACCAATGCATAAAGAGTACAAAGGCCAACAGTATCTATCTAAGTGTAATGCCAAATAGATTCTTACATGCTTAGAGGAGAAAGATGCCTCCATGCTATTCTGTTAATTACATGCAGAGTTTCAATAAGATTTTTTCTCCTTATCACCTTTTCACAGATTAACACATGACACAAATGTGCTTCTTCCCTTGTCCTTTCCCTACTCTCAAGAGCAGAAAATAGAAGGTTTAAAGGGAGCAAGTAGTCTACCAGCAAAAAATAGGTATTCTGGGCTTTAATACAAATCAGGATTTGCACAAATCATATTGCAGTACTCCATTCCTGTCCTGACTCAGTGCCTCTATCTCTTCCCTTTTCCTGGTGTTGCTATGGTGATGATTGAAAATATGTTGTTTCAACTTCATTACTGACAAGAGTATGGGATATGTAGCCTAAGTTTTAAGATTTACAGGAAGCCATGACTCACTGTGAAGTCACTGAGGAGCAAGTTTTTGCTTTTTTCCTGAGATCCAGCATCTTCAAGACAGGAAAGAGGAAACCAGTTTGTTTTGCCATATATCTTTTACTTTATTACTATTAGTAGTGGTTGCTGGGTCATCAGTCACACATGCCCTCCTGCATCTAAGTCTTAATGCTGGTACATGAAGTTTCAATAGAACAATGGACTACCAGCCCCTTCTATACCCAATTGGCTGTGCCTCCTTCCTAGGTGCTGGCCAATCAGAATGATGCATAAGTCATTCCTGAATGACTTGCACAGGAAGCTCCTTAAATGGACCTTCTTGTCTGCCACTGCCTAGTAGCTTCAGTGATTGCTTGGCAGGCAGCCCATCAAGATAAACACCCACAGATCACAGGTCAAAGGCTTGCCCATATTTGGTGCTTCACATTCCTTATATGGGGCTTCCTGTTTGGCACTGCCCAGTAAGCCCCCCTCCTCCTGACAGTGTCTGTGACTCTAGCCCCTCCCAGACTATTCTAATTAGACTGCCTTTAGCCACTCCCCTTATGACATCATGTGACATCATCCATTCTTATACAAAATTAACTCTTTACAGGATACAGCTTTAAAGCTTCTACTTCTTACCACGGTGTATGCCCATTTCATATAAAAGCATATTATTAAGCAGTTTCAGACCCTTATTTAAGCTCCAGATAGGGCATTAAAGGGACAATTGCTGGATCCCCCTTATCTCCAGGAGATACAATTTCATTTGACATTCCACAGTTTGAAATTAAGCATGCTATTAGTTTCCTTCCTTGTTTGAAATCTGAAACAGGATGTTTTCATAGCTCTGTTGCAAATTTTTCAGATTAAAGCAAAGTGCTTTCCCAATGTGTGTGGGAGATGCCAAAAACAGAGTTGCCTTTAAAGTTATGCTGATATCTTGGGTGAACTGGGAAAGCTGTAAAAACTGTATACATCTAAAAGTATCTGACTTCTATTTCAGTGTTATTCAGAATGATATCTAAAATTCTAACTGCAGAGACAGAACATTCTTCTTCAGTCTTTTTTTTGCTTCATTTTTTTCAGATCGTATGAGTCACTGTGTTAAAAAAAAAAAAAGTGCCAGTACTGCAACTCCATGGAGTATTCATCTAGGCAAGAGGCTAGCCAATGTGATGCCCTCCAGATGGTGTTGGATTACAACTCCCATCAGCCCCATGGCCAATGATCAGTAATGATGGGAGTTGTAGTTCACAACATATGGAGGACACTGTGTTGGCTACTCCTGGACAAGGACACCTAGCACAGATATTCACACAAACTGTTAATGTATCAGACCAGAACACTGAAAATCCAGGTTTGTGGCTAAGATCCTATCACCTTCTCTAGGTTTTGTCCAATCTGTTTAAGAATTGTATGTAGGTTCATTTAAATGTTGTGAGAGAAGTTCATGAAACATTTAAGCTATCCATGAATGTTTATCCAATTGACAGTGATTGACTTGTAATATAAATCCTGGCTCCTTATATTTGTAATATTATTCTATGTTAGTGCATCTCTTGACAGGACAAAAGATCATCTTTTACGTCAAGTAAGGCTTCCCATTATTTCATGACAATATGAAATGTCATAATTTTGTTTTAATCTGGTGAAGCAATTGGGGTGCTGGCAGAAAGAGAAACAAGCATGGCATTTACTCAATGCCAGGCTTTTGGATTGGCTGCTGGCATTTTCCTCATCTTCAGCACCTGTAGTTATTTTTGCAACATTACACATCAGTGCAGTTCCAGCTTGATCTGTTGAACTGGCTTTAGCTACAAACAATAGTATGGATGGTGGATTCTGCTGTCGTTATTAAAACCACATCCAATGAATGATGAGCAAGGCAGAATCATTCAGTTCCACTGTACTTGTCAAGCAAATATCTAGCTATGGGGGGGCAGGAACAGACACGTTACTGTATTGTTGTAGCACATTCTGGATGACTGCAGCACAGTGGAGGCTGGTCTATTATGCCACCCCATCAACTTGCTTTTTTACTTACAAACAGTCAGAGGTGGTTTTTCCTGTCACTGGCTCTGGTTCCACCTACTACTGTTGATCTCTGTGCCTTCCACCCTACCAGTCCCAATGGGCACCAACCACTACTTCTGCAATATATTCCATAAAGATATCCCACCAAATTAGTGGCAGGAAGCACTGGCATAGCAGTTCACATTGGTTGCAACTCTCACTTCTAGGATACTGTATGCTTGCTGATGCTGTTCTAGCTTATTGACCACTTCCTGCGAGACCTTTATCTGAAGGGCATTAATGGCACTTTGGGATTTAATCTTGAGTGCAATGAAGGTGATTATAAGTCTTTTAAGCAAAAGGGAGATGGTGTTAGGGCTACGATAGTTACTGTTTCCTAACTGAGAATGCAAGCTCAGTTTGGGACAGAGTTATCCATCTGATATAAGGATCAATTGCTCAAATATCCTATACATACACACACATCTCACAGCTGACACAACATTGTTCCAAAACAAAGCATTTCTCCATTAAGTTGCTAGGCTTTCTAACTCTTCCTGACATTCTTGCTGACTTATTGAATATCCTATTTTGTAAAAAGGCAAAACACGTGGCATTATCCATTCACAGGTTACAGTTTCCTCACTCACTAATGCTAGAGTTATGTTTTAAAGAAAGCATGCTGTAAGACTGATTATCTTCCAAGTCTTATGACTGTGTCTTGTAAATGCATGCACTTCTTTTAGAAGGTTTTGGCTAGCATTATATACAACCATTCTCTTCAGAGTTTTGTAATAGCCTAAATGTCATGGAAGCAATCTTGTCGTTTGTCATGATAATGTAATATAACCAACATTACCTTATGGGGATGAAGATAAAATAGGCCTTTATATGATTACATCATATGATGATAAATGCTAACAATTTGTGTTCATTATGAAAGCAGCATTCCAAGGAAAACATCACTATAAAATTTGCCATTGCCCCCTCTTGCCAAGAAATTTAAATATATTACAAGGTTAGAAATCAACAAGCAAGCTCAAGCAACAGTATGGCTAGAGGAAATTAGAATTTGTGAATAAAAGCCCACATTCATTTAACTGAAAAACTTCCAATTAGAACAAAAAAAAGGGTAAGAGTAAAATATTGGCACAATTACTGTAGGGCAGCTATCTTCTATTTCTTTTAATGACAACTGCGTGATCAAACTCATTTAAAGTGTAGAACTGAGAAGGTAAAGGCTTCTTTTGGTTGCTCTCTACATTCATGGCAACAGTAGCTTTGCAATACATCATTTGATCTAAATGGCCAGGGAGACCGCCCCAGCCCCACCAGTAGATTGCAGCCTAACCCACAGATTAGTTATTCACAAGTGGGACCTGCAACAAAATGCTGAAGAGCTACAGTTTAGGATTCCAGTCATTCAGTCATGACCTTTTCTAGAATATTCTATTCCACTCCCCTCCTCCGCTTTCCTACAAAACCCAGTGGTCAGCATTCTGTACCTATTGAGCATGCTCAGTCATGAGTCAACTAGTCTGGAGTTTTATTTTTCCTGTTCTTAGGATTCCCCCCAAAATATTCTTTTCTACTTCTGCAAACCTTCTAAATGCCATTTTTAAAAAACCTGAAAAAATCTGAAAATGATGTGGGCTAAAAATATTAACATGTTCTAATTCAGAAGCAGCCAATATGGTGGCCTCCAGATGTTGTGCATTCCATTTCCCATAATCCCTGACCATTGGTCATGCTGTCTGGTACTGATGGGAGCTGTAGTCCAAAACAACTGGACAGCACCACTTTGGCTATGCCTAGTCTAGTTACTCTGAACAGAGGAAATTATTGCCATGAAATGTTGTTAAAGGCTATTGAATAATTTGATATGAAAAATCTATTAGGTGAATCTATGGAGATTTAAACATTTAACTGACAGTGCAATCCTATGCATGTCTACTCAGAAGAATGTCTCATTGAGTTCAATACTGAGAGAAAAACAGCCACTAAATGGTTAATGTATCAGCAACAGAAAACTCAGTTTTTCTTTTATCTTTCTTGTTTGCTTCTGTTTTATTCAGAAATGCTGATGATACTAAGTAAGTTTACAGTTTACAGCCGTATCCTCAATGTGCTGATACAAAATTTACTTTTCAGCAATTAAAGAAGTGCAATTCTGATATTTTTGTCCATTCAAGGGAAAGTATTCACACAAATAAGGAACAGATTACTCAAGGTAGCTGGGATAAGTTTCATTACTATATTTGTATCTCAGTTGCAATCCTGTTATAAATAGGTTACTATGATATTGAGATCAGGCATATTGTATAGCCATATGACAGAAGGAGAGCACATTGGTGTTGTCAGTTCTAACTATGTTTCACTCCTTGGTCATAATATAACTATCCCACAACAGAGGTTAGGGCAGGCACAGTTAATAGTTACTAGACATTTTATAACACTAGAACAAGATTGCTGTCAGGCACTGCCTTCTCCTGTATAGACCACTGTGACATTTCCGTATGTTTGTGGGATTCCACCTCCTGATTCCCCACACCTGGATCAATAAACACAGAATCTAATTGGCTTATTGACCAGTACTATTGGTGAGGCCCATGGGCTATTAAGACTATCTGATAACATCCAACTGCAACATCTCCTGAATCTCCCACCTTATAGCTGCAAGCACCTTCCCATTCACTTTATATGCAGCTGTTTGTATGGGAGAATGATTCCCATTGTTAATGACATGACTTATAAGGTTGGTCCTCCCAGGTGTAGAACTGAAAAGGTGTGAAAATTGTTGCAGGATTTCAAGAATGACATTTTGGGCCTCCTTAGGTGTATCTTTCACCCACTTAATTGGATCAAGGTCTCCACCCTCTTTGCTAAATAAATCTTGCTTTGTCCTATAATCATGGTAAAATTGTTGGATGGTATACAGGAGCCTCTCTGCTATAATATGGGTTCAGCATGTCAACATGTACCACTTTTTGCTTGCCACCTTCCACTTTTGAAACTATATAGGTGGTAAGGTCATATTTATCTCTTAGCACATATGGCCCCTCCCATCCAGCTTCCAACTTATTATGTTTCCTAGGCTAGAAGACCATAACTTTGTCTCCAATCTCAAAACCTCTAGTCCTGGCTTTTTTTTTTCCCCCAATTAATTTTTATTCAAATTTTCAAAACCAAAACAATACAAAAAAAACACAAATCAATAACTAATACAATAAAAAAAAGAAAAGAAGAGAAAAAATATATAAAAATATTGACTTCCAATTTGTCATAGTTCAGCTATAAATCTATAATATATAACAAACCTCTTAATAGATTATAAAATCACCTTCCTCCAGCGGTTATCTTAATTGGTTTCAAATCTCATTAACATCATATCATTTTAATCTTCTACAAAAAGTCAAAGAGAAGTTTCCAATCCTTGAGATATATATCAATCAATTTCCCCCCCTAAATAAACATGTCAATTAATCCAACTCATCAAGTCTACTAAGTCCAGTAATTTCAAATCGCTCTTCTGTCTTTATCCATATTAGGTCCATCTTCCATCTTCCATCTCCACGCATCCAAAAATCTTGCTGTCATAGTCATATAATAAAAGTCTGATAGGAATTTCCTCCATCACAGATATTTTCTTGCCATGAATTCCGAACATATCACGGAAGTATTGCTGCAAAGCCGCATCTCTGTTCCTCTTTTCCACATGATACACTAGTACATCTCTTGAAGATTTTTCCATTGACACAAAACAGGGATTAATTCTGTTAACTTTCTCCATTTCAAATTCCATCAAATCCTTCCAGTCCAGGAATTTTTTTGAACCGATAATATCTTTATCTCCAATCTCTTCAATTCCTTCAGGGACAGCGCTGAATTCCAAACTATAATATTTGTCTCCAGGATCCATCAGAGCCAGGAAATCCAAATCTTTTTTCATGTCCATAATTAAGCCAGTCTCCATAGTTTGAACCTTGCCTTTAATTTCTCTTTCATCCTTTTTTTGTTTTCCAGATCTATCTTTATTCTCCTTTCTCATAGAATCCTGAGTTTCTTTCAGCTCCTGTCTCATTTCGTGAAATTCAATTCTCCACGCTTGTCTATTATTTCTCAGTTCTTGTTTTATTGAGTTAATCCCATTCATTATTTTCTGAAACATGTCTAGAGATAAAGTCCCTTCTTGTACATCCATGATCTTCTTAATTGTCATTCTTAAAGCCAAAGGAACAAAACTCCTTCAATTTTCAATGTCCCAAACAAAGAGCAGCTTATTTCTTTAACCAGTTACAAAGGAGTTAATCTTTCCAACCAACTAACGTCACACGCTAGACAGCCCTTATCTCTTATCTGCCCGGAAGTGTAAGAACGGCTTTAATTCACAGCGTCGAAATAGCTAGTAGCAGAGAGAATGAGCAGATTCATCAAAAAAAAAGTAGATCAGGAAAAATAATCCCAGCCATACATCAAAAAGATTTCTTATCTCTCCCAATCAGAAATCTCTCGTAATCTTGTAATCTTTAGAATGCTATTTTACATGTCAGCTTTTTGCAATAAAAAAAAGATAAGCTATTTATATTTTCTTCCCCCTTAGTTCCGTGAATAAAAAAAGGAAAGTCTTACCTCACCTAGGTTATCTCAATTGCTGTTACTTTGACAAATCTCTTTAGCTATATAGATAAGAAAATGACGAATGTAGACAGGAGGATATTTGCCTGTTAATCCGTATAAAAAAAAACGGGTCACTTATCCAGCTGAGCTAGCATAAAAATCCTCGCTCCGTCTGAGCTGCTGGAAGACAGACAATTCTGACGAATTCCAGACTCCAACAATCAAAACAAAGCTATGTGGGAGATCTCACGTTTCTTCTTTAACCGGAAGAAATTATTCCCAGTCAGAAAAGAGCCTTCTGACTGAATTTAAACTGAATAAGTTTCATCCAAGACGGAGCTCGTCTCAGAGGCTGCACAGGCGTAGGGATCCTCCTGGGAAGTCTAGTCCTGGCTTTTTGATCATACCACTGTTTTTCCTTTTGTTGTGCTGTGGCCAAATTTGCATGAGCCAGTTCCATTGTCTCCTTCAACCTTTGTTGAAGTTCCATAATATATTGTACTTCTGTCACTTTCTCCTCAGAAACTACACCTTCTCATTAGACCTTCTCATAAGGTCTAAAGGTTTCTCCCCCTTCTCCCAAACATCAATTCAAAGGGTGAAAAACCAGTTGAATCCTGGGGCACATCGCAATAAGCAAATAAGATACAAGGTAGTATTTTGTCTTAATCATATGAATGTTCTGCTACATATGATTTAATCATGTTTTTCAGAGTACCACTGTATTTTTCACCAAGGCCATTTGTTTGGGGATGATATGCTGTAGATGTGAGGTGCTTTATGCTACAACACTTCCACAAACATTTAATTACATCTGACAGGAATGCAGCTGCTCTATCAGATATTAGTTCATGGGGAAACCCTAAACATGAGAATATTTTTAATAGGGCCTCTGCCACTGTCATAGCATCAATGTTTCTGAGAGCTTCAGCATCTGGGAAACGAGTTGCAAAATCAACCACCGTAATCACAAATCTTTTTCCACCCTGAGTAGGTTTTGTGAAAGGACCTACTATCTCCATAGCTACCCTATAAAAGGTTTGCCAATTAAGGGCAATGGCTGTGAGGGAGCTACACCCCTGCTCATCACTCAAAGTAATGCATTTAAACTCTCTATCTCCTTGATCTGAGGATGCAGAAGACACCTAGGCAATTCTGTCAAAAGACTGGGTCTCTCCCTGGTTGCTAGGCAACAGATCCAATGGTGGATTTGCTTCTGTTACACTATTACAGGCCTCATTTTCCTCAGCCAACTCAGGAGCTTTCTCCTCCCCCCCTTTCTAGATTCTGGTGACAATGTATGCCTATCTCTTATGAGACTTTATGTCTTTGCCCAGAATAAAAGATTCACTTTGCTCATTGTTAACCCCTACCTCATATTCTCCCTCAAAACCTCTCCAATTGACTGTAACTCTGGCCAAAGATATTTGAACACGGTCTGGCCTTATACATTTTATGGTAATGGTTCTCCTGGAATGTGCAGAGCTTGGAAGCTTAATTTTAAAAAGTAATAAATTACAGTTACAGTTACATTGCCGAAAAAAGTAGCAATTACCGTTACAATTACAATTGCTCTGAAAGTAACTGATTACTTTTTTAAAAAAGTAATCACTACAATTACATTTCAGTTACTTTTTACAAAAAAACCCTACAAGGTTCTGGCCTTGGCTGCTGCTGTGAGAGCGAGCGTCTCCTCCGGTGGAGGAAAAGGTCAACGGAACTCTAATGGTTAATGGACCAAAGGGGTAGGGTGGTCCTTAGACTCCGAAACATTTCCGGTTCCCAAACGAGAGCAGCAATGCGGAAGGGTGCTGGTCCAAAGAAACACAAGGAGGGGGGATGAAAGAGGTTCCAGCCTCCAAATGAGGACCGGAAGGCTGCATGTCTTCCACTGCTTTTCTGAGTCTCTAGTTGTTGCACCTCCCTGTTCCGGCCTGGTCAGTTTCCTTCACAAAGAAGGTGGGGAAAGCAGGGATGGAGGAGGGGGGGAATAAACTTCCAGGCTCCACCCCTTTTAAGAACCTGAGGGCTTCTCTGTGCAATCAACTCCAATCCAATGTCATGCAAAACAGAGCCCAAACTCCATTGCCTGGTTTTCTTGCAACCTCCAGATTTTTTGGGGGGGGGCTGTCCTGGTGCAGAGTAAGCCACCTTGCATGCGGTGGGTGGGAACAGCGGCTGCACTTTGGGATGCCAAAGAGGGTTGGACTTGATGGCCTTATAGGCCCTTCCAACTCTACTATTCTATGATTCTATGCCCGCCAACTTGGATGGCTTTCAAAGCGGGTTGCACATGTTTCTAGAAGCTCAATGGCTGCTGACCACGATCGCTCTGTTGCTCCCTCCGCTGTCGGAGGCAGGAAATGTCTCTGAATACCAGTTGCTGGGAATGTCATTTGGGGGTGAGTGTTGCTGTTGCCCTGGAGGAC
The DNA here is from genome assembly GCF_030035675.1 of Rhineura floridana. NCBI lineage: Eukaryota > Metazoa > Chordata > Lepidosauria > Squamata > Rhineuridae > Rhineura > Rhineura floridana. The sequence continues at coordinate 243,201,509 of NC_084480.1, forward strand.
TGCTTTCAGGCTTCCCAGTGGGGCCTCTGGTTGGCTACTGAGGGCACGATGCTGGGCTCTTGGCCTGACCCAGCAGCCAGGCTCCTCTGATGTTATGAGAGGGGTTGGTCTAGGGCTGGCACCAGACTTTTGGGGGGCTGTGAGCCCAGGGCCAGTAATGGCCCACACAAACACCTGCCTCCAACAAGGCCAAGGCCTGCCCTTTCTCTGCCCCTGCTTTGACATCGAGGCTGCTCACCACCTTCCACGCCCTGGATACACTTCAGCAGTGGACAGGTGGTGGCTCTTTTGAATGGGGGCTCACCATTTGGGGAACGAAACAAAGCTCATTAGAAGAGCACCTCCTTGGATGCAGAAGGGCCCAGGTTCGATCACCGACATTTCTGGGAAAGACCCCCTGCCTGAAATCTTGGAGAGCTGCTGCCAATCAGGGCAGACAATACTGAACTAGATGAACCAATGATCCTCAGTCTAAAGCAGCTTCCTGCATTTCAAGGTTTCTGTTGTTATGTGCCTTCAAGTCGATTATGACTTATGGCAACCCTATGAATAAGCAACCTCCAGTAACATCTGTTGTAAACCGCCCTGTTCAGATCTTGTAAGTTCAAATCTGTGGCTTCCTTTATGGAATCAATCCATCTCTTCTTTGTTCTTCCTCTTTTTCTACTCCCTTCTGTTTTTCCCAGCATTATTGTCTTTTCTAGTGAATCATGTCTTCTCATTATGTGTCCAAAGTATGATAAGGTCAGTTTCATCATTTTAGCTTCTAGTGATAGTTCTGGTTTAATTTGTTCTAACACCCAATTATTTGACTTTTTCACATTCCATGGTATGTGCAAAGTTCTCCAACACCACATTTCAAATAAGCTGATTTTTCTCTTATCCATTTTTCTCACTGTTCAACTTTCACATCCATACATAGAGATTGGGAATACCATGGTCTGAATGATCCTGACTTTAGTGTTCAGTGATACATATTTGCATGTGAGTTCTCTAATAGCTGCCCTCCCCAGTCCTAGCCTAATTTCTTGACTATTGTCTCCATTTTGGTTAATGACTGTGCCAAAGTATTGATAATCCTTGACAAGTTCAGTGCCCTCATTGTCAACTTTAAAGTAGGGAAGGGCTAAGCTGGGGTTGAGGGAGGGGGGATTTGCTGCTCCCCCCACCTTGCAATCCTGTGCATGTTTACTCAGAAGTAAATCCCACCCTGTTGAATGGGACTTACCCGCTAGGACTGGCGTCAGTTTTGCCGAGACAGCACCTCGGCATTGCACTTGCACTTTTTGCCCACTCACTTCTCCCTGCGTCCCATCACATCTGTGGTTCCCACTGGCCCTCAGAATTATCCCCAGGCCAGCAGAACAGTGAGTGCTTTTCTACCCTATATCTCAGTGGTAGGCTGAGCATGTGCTTTGCATGCAGAAGGTCCTGGGTTCAATCTGTTGCATGTCCTTGTGAAAGGGAAAAAATGTTCTAGGTTGTTTGTGTGACGATCCCACAGCTGGCTCTGTGTGTGTGTGTGTGTGTGTGTGTGTGCTATTACATTCAGTGATATACGGGAATTACAATTTACGAGTAACATTAGTACAAAAAACATTACTAAGGATTCTGTATGGTCTGGTACGGGAGGAGGTCCATGGGGGTGACACCATGAGTTACTGCACCGGGTGACCCCAACCCTAGTGACACCACTGCACTGAGCTACTATCAGAGATGCAAGTGAAAAAATATTTTACTGCAATTCCTGCCAGAAAGACAATGAGACTATCGTTGTCTCCCCCACCCAATATTTATTCAATTTTAATTTTAGGGCCAGTCTAGATGTGCACTTAAATGCTTAGCAGGTAGCCATGTATCTTGTTTTTCCTTAACTAAAAAGGCTTATCTCTTCATTCCACCACTGAGCTAGGAATGGGGATTGCCCCCCCCATGGTGCTATAACCCTTAGAAAGAAGTCCCTATTTGCACCTAGCTGTGTGGGTGGTAGGGATGGGGGAGAATATCTGACAAAATTAAACCTGGTACCAGATCCCGACTGAGTTCGTAGTTCACTATCCCTTCGGAGCAGCACCTTTCTCTTGCGGTGGGCTACGGCTGTAATTGGCACAGATTTTGTGGCCACAACTGCAATCAGCAAGAATCCCCCCCTGAAATCCTCCCCCTAATTTATGTAATTTTTTTCGTAATTATTTTTTCAGAATATTTTACCCCTCCACCAAAAAACCACATGGAACCCTGTGATCATTCACGTACGCGACCTAAAAATTATGCAGTGTTTTTCTCAGACACCAAAAAACTAAGTGGAATGCTGTCATTTACATAAGTATCTATGAAAACAATTATGTAATTTTTGCAACCCCGAAAAAAACCCTGTGGATCAAATCATGTGCAAACACATGCAGTAAATTGAATTGGCAAGTGCCAGAGAAAGCGGGAACCAAAAAAGGACAGACCAGTAAAGAAATGACCGACTTTCAAAATGCATGCGGATTGGCGCCATGCAGCAAACCCCATCCCTACTGGGTGAGGGCAATCTCCATTCTGAACCGAGGGTGAGTGAAGAGATATACCACTCCTTCTGCTGCCTTCACAATAAGTATCAGGCTCTCCTCACCCTGTAACTAGTTAAGGAAAAACAAGTTATATAACTGCCTGGTATGTATTTTGAGTGTGTGTTTGGTTCTCTAAAGCAGTTTTGTGTTACACATATAAGAAACCCTATTTCCCCCCCTCCTCCAAACAGTTTTATAAAGTAGGGTGGGATAAAAGCAAACAAGCCCTTGATGCCTGACCAGGGACTTGAGCTAAGCCTCTCCAGCCGGGTTGTATTCAAAATAGCATTAAATTATGGTCCTATCAGTGCAAGGATTTTTCTTATGGAACAGGACTTTCCCCTCTGCTTCTCCCTCCCAACACCCCTAAATCTGTTCTCGGGGTTCTACTAACCCTCCAGAGCAGATATGGGGAGGGTACGGAGGGAGGAAAGAAGCAAAAGTCCCATTGTGAAAGTGGAAATCCTTGTGCTGATGGGATGCCTTGGTTGGATGCTGCCCTCTATCTGTAAAGTCATTCCAAATCTCTGCTTAGACTTCAGTCAGGAACAAGGGATGGAGATTGATGTTGAACCAGCTCCTACCTAATCATCAGGCTCAGGCTGGCCACTGTATTGCTTTTGCTTTTGTCAGATCTTGTGTGATGGATGTGAGAAAGAAAAAAAAAACGTGAAAGACAGGGCTGGGGAACCTGTCACCCTCCAGATGTTATTTGGTTTCCAACTCCTATCAGCCCCAGCCAGCACAGACAATGGTAAGTAGGGATGTAGTTCTGTACCTCTTTGTCTTTTGATCTGAATTGTTACTCAAACTCGGTCCATTGCGGTTCACATTTCATTAAATTTGTATGGTCTCAGCCCAGTATGGCAATTTGTGAACATAACGTTATTGTTTTCAATTCTCCTGATGGTGGTGTGATCACCTCTTATACAATGGATATTGTTATATTCCTATATTTTTCGCTATTTCATAGAATCATAGAATAGTAGAGTTGGAAGGATCCTATAAGGCCATCAAGTCCAAACCTCTGTTCCACGCAGGAAGCCAGGTTAAAGCATACATGACAGGTGGCTGTCCAGCTGCCTCTTGAATGCCTCCTCCTAGGTAACTAGTTCCTCCCTAGGTAATTAGTTTCATTGTTGTACCACTCTAAAAGTTAGGACTTTCCCCCCCTGATGTTCAGCTGAAATCTGACTTCCTATAACTTGAGCCCATTATTCTGTGTCCTGCACTCTGGAATGACTGAGAAGAGATCCTGGCCCTTCTCTGTGACAACCTTTGAAGAGTGCTATAATATCGTCCCTCAGTCTTCTCTTTTCAAGGCTAAACATGCCCAGTTCTTTCAGTTTCTCCTCATAGGGCTTTGTTTCCAGTACCTTGATCATCCTTGTTGCCCTCCTCCGAACCAGTATTTATAGTACTACTACTGTTATTGATTGTCCTTCATCAAGTAGCCATCTATCCCCAGGAGCATTGTCTGTCTTGGTGATGTCACATGAATGATGTGGCCCTCCCCCCCCATATTTTTTGCAATTTAATGAGGTTTGTGCATGCCACTGAAGACAGTGCTTTGCTTTACTATTTAGCTATTTTTAAAGTTTATTGACTCCTCAATCCTCAATTGTGCTGATGGCCCTAACTGTTTTTTTAAAAACAATGTTTTGTGATACTGCAAAAGGTGCATTATGTAGCCACGCCACGTATTATGCTGAAATGATATTGCAACCCATTTGGACTCACTTTTGCTTCTAGTTCCAGCACTGTTAATTCAGCCTCACTCCCTGTACTGGAGCTATAGCAGCAACTGCCACAATCATGATTGGCACTGCTATACCATGCTGGGTGCAGACATTGCTGTACAGGTTGTACACGGTCAGGGTATAGCGGGTGAAGGAAGAGTCAGGAATAATACTGACAGTAACTCACTAGAATTTAAGAATCATTATAATGAGCCCATCTCCCCAGCACTAGCATAAATTTAACACCATGTCAAATCATTATGGTAAGGGTACTGGTAGCTGTTTAAAGGCGTGTGTGATAGTTGTGCATAGCTCCACTTGCCTTACAATAAGATATCACATCTGGTGTTATAGATAACCCTCAGCAGCTAAAGCCAGGCAGGATTATGGCATGATCCAAGAGTATTGTAGCAATCTTTCTGAAACTAGGTAGCACTGGGCCTGGTTTGTCAGTGCCTGGGAACTTTATGAATATCCTGCCCAGAGTGCGAGACACGAGAAGGTGGCGAGACTGGAATTAATTCTTCTTTTATTAGAGTAACGGTTACATCAAAGGCAGTGCGCTTCATAGACTTAACTATGCTAACTCAGTACTATCCCTAACTAAGCTAGCTAGACATACTTTGCAGCGTGTGAAGAAAGTTGACTCAGCACCCCAATCAGGGGGGCACCGCCTTAAGTAGGGAAGGTCTTCACCTGTAATCTCTGACTCCTCTGAAGTTCCACCTTCTGACCGACCTGCTTCTTGTGGCGTCTCGCGTGGGGTGAGGGGGAGGGCGAGCCTCCACCAGCTCATCTGACAGTACAGGCTCGATAGGTGCTGGCTTGGCTTCAGGAGGCGGGGAAGCATTTGAAGTGCTAGGCGGGTGTCCCGAGGAGGTGAAGTTGGCGCACATGACAAGTCATCTCCCAGAGGCTCTGTTGGGGCATCTGTAGGTGGAGCAAGGTCTGCTTTGACAGGAGAGCTGTCCGTGGGAACTGGCAGACTGTCAACTACACCCCCTCCCTCATTGTCCTCGAAAGCCTCATCTGCCTCTGATTCCTCTTCCTGCTCTAACTGGGGAAGCTGGGGCTCGACTGCCTCCCCTCCCTGATCCTCCTGGGAGAGCTGGAGCTCAACAATGAGTGATACTTTCATGAACAGATTTCATGGAATAATAAAAACATAGAAATAAATTCAAATGTTTTCAGAGTCTCTTCAACAAATGTTAGCCCTGAAGGTTAAGATCATAGATAAAGTAAACTCAAGGTTAAAATTTTACTTTAGGAGTGAGGAACCTGTGGTCTTCCAGATGTTGTTTAACTCTAACTCCCATCACTCCCATGGTCAATGATCAGGTATGATGGAAGCTGCCATCTGGAGGGCCACAGGTTTCCTGTGTCTACTCCATTACCTTCTGGCATAATTTTCACTTTGACCTGTTAGTTTCCAATGTGGGGGCATTTATAAACGGGTTGTCTGCTATGTGCATTTTGAGATGGTACAGTCATATTGAGGATTGTACCTTGAAATATTTGAATCTATCATAATTCTAACATTAGATTTGCTACTGGTAGAAAATAATAATAAAAATGTTGCTTTGGATTCTTTATTTGATGTTTATTATTTCTATTGTCTAAAAATGTGTCTCAAGAGTTTGGAGGAATGAAGAAGGAAGTATTTACAGCCACTGCAGTTCAAGTAAATACCATAGCACTCACTTCACTGCAATGAGAGAAGGTTAATGGCAACATCAAGATTTCTCCTTTCACATTGGTTGAAAAAAGAATGAATTTTCCCTGCAGTAGCTGGGGGGGGGGAAGAAAAGAAAAAGAAAGGTTATGATAGATCCTGATAGCTTGGCCAAGAGGACCCTGCCTCATGGGAGAATAAAAGTCTGCACATGAGGCTATGCCCAAACCACAAGACTATGAATGGAACACTGAAAATTGGAAGTGCACACCAAGAGGTTTAATGAGGATCAAGCACCCCCATCTCTTGATATATTCAAGTATGCATTGGAGACCTTAGCATCATATCATGAAGGTGATGAAATAGAGAAACACACTAAGAAAAGACAGACTACAGCTGGGGTCACTAACATGCTGCCTGGAATCACAGTGGTGCCCTTCAGATCTTTCCCTGATGTCCATGAAGAAGCTAGAATCAAGGACGCCTGCTGAATCTCTACTGCAAAAGTATTCCACAGCATGGGACTGGTGACACTAAATGCTTTTATTCTACTTGAAGCCAGTTGGGCTTCTGAAACACAGAGGACAACTAACAGCATTTCATCAGATTATCTCAGTGACTGAGCTCAAGGTATGTTGGACCCAAGTTGTTCAGGGCTTTGTATGTTAATATGCAGAGCTTGGAAATGTTACTTTTTTTGAACTACAACTCCCATCAGCCCCAGCCAGCATGGCCACTGGATTGGGCTGTTGGGAGTTGTAGTTCAAAAAAGTAACTTTTCCAAGCTCTGTTAATATGGAAAGTTGCTCATAAGACTGGCAGTTTTGGAAATGTCACAAGTTTTTCTAAGATGTCTAGATATCCAAACTGATTGTAGCTTATGATGTGCTTTTTCTGACACCAGCTCTTGGACTAACAGGTTTTCTACAACAATTTGATACATTCTGCAGATGTGCAGATTTTATTTGCAGTAACAGCACTGAAAACTTTGCAGCTACCCTAAATGCACCAGGTCTTTGAATACAGTTTCACATCACATGTTCAGTACCAACTAGCCCCTTCATCATCCTTGGTCCAGCAAAAAGGTGGTGGTGGTAGCCAGAATTACCAGAACCTGATCATGTGCTGTGCTTGGTGCCCTACCTCATAAGGTTACAATGAAAGGAAACGCAATAAAAGACTATGAAGTATCGTAGTTTTGCATTTTGCTACATAAATGAGAAATTGCAAGAGTTGCATCAAATCTGTGGGGTTTTTTTGGCAAAACATAAGCATTCCTCCCACACTGAACTGGCCTGTATAATACTCTCTAATTTCCAGGCCCCAATATCTACAACTGTGTCCTTGGTTGTAAAACGGAATTCCTTTCAAATCAAGAATTTAAGTTACTGCACTTAGAAAGAATGTCATGTAGAGACACGTGGCAAGGCTTTTACATATAATGCAGGAGTTGCCAACCTTTTTGGACCAGAGGACACATTTCAAATTTTGAGAGAGTGCTTGAGGCATAGTCACAAAATGGCTGCCACAGGGGACATGGCATAACACAAAATGGCTGCCCTGGGGCGTGGCATAACACAAAATTAGAGTGTAGTCATGGTGAAGCTTTTCTCATAATTGTATTTCCATACTAGAAAAGGCTTGGCCTGTTGAATTTCTGCCTGCCATACAGCTATTAACGGCAAAAGAATCCTGTTTTTCCCTAATGTCAACCCTAAACCAAAGCCTAGCCTGCCATCCTGTATCCGCTTATCTGGAAGTATGCCCCATTAAAAACAAATAGACTTACTTCTGAGTAGATATGTATACCATTGTACAGTAAATTAACTATACAGTGAATTGTTAAAGAGTCCTTGTTCTTCAGCTCCTGAAAAGCAAGAGATATGCCTAAGCCTCTTTGCAAAACATTTGCCTTTGGGGGGGTATTATTTAACATTCACCCACACTTATTGTGTAGTAGTATTTGCAGAAAATAATTTCTAGGCAGTAACTGAACTCAGGCAAGCCCAGCACAGGAAAGATGCATCCTAGCTGCTAGGGAAAAGGGAAGGGTAAACTATGGAGGTTCCAAGGACTATGGCAAAAAAGGACAGACACAGGAAAAATGCTCTAATAGGGCAAACAGCAGTTCTGATCAATCTTATCAATCACAGCTGACTTCACTCATTGGCTAATATCACTGACAGTGGGAACATCCAGGCTAGCTCATTTCACAGAAATCACTTAGAAGGGTACCTGTACATTTTGCTCTATAACCTTTTTTCTAGAAGGGCTAGAAACTTGCTTTTTAAAAATGAAAGCAAAGATTCTGTGCTACTTGCTGGAGGCACCACTGAAAATCATTGTGGGTGCCATGGTGCCCATGGGCAACATGTTGGTGATCCCTGATATAGTGGCTTGGATTTGGGGGTCTTTCTTGATCAGTTCTGGGGGAGATTTATTGTGCTTTGGAGAAAATCTCCTGATTCTTGTTGTGGGCTACCACCTGTGAATGGATTGCTGTGTGGATGTAGCTGAAAAAAGTATGCACATGGTAGTGATTTTTTGATTGTCTCGCCTTTAATACATCCAACTGATTGGTTCGGGTTTGTTAATGAGACCATAAATGAAGTTCTCTTCTCTTCCTTCCCACAATCAAAATAATGGATGGTAGAAAAATGAGAGGAAGAATTCAGAGCTAAGCTATTTGTATATCGGAAAGTCTGGCTGATACTTTTAATTCTAACCCTGAGGTCACTGATGTCTGAATTATAATATGAGGCTGTAGGGGGGGAAATCAGGTAACATAATGGGTAATTGTAGATGCTGAATATCCTGAAGTCCTCATTATTTTTTATTCTCCCTGATTGTAATGTTAGATTTCTTATTACATAGCTTGGCTGAATCTTTAAATCTGAAGAAAATCATTTCTTGCTTTAATGCTATACTTCTAAAAGAAGAAAAAAATAAATTGGAAAGTCCTGAACTTACTCTTTTAAACAACGAGGGAGGCGGCTAATGTTGCTCCTGTTCTTGACTCTTTAGATTGTCAATGAGAAAAACTTACATACTGTTCAGATCTGTTGCAACTGTTAATTAAGGGCTTTTCAGTTTGATGAACTCCCTAAAATTCAGAGGGCTTCTCATTAGCTATCTGTTATAACTAAGGATGCATCCTTGTTACAGCTTGAGAGCAAAAATAAATGTGATTTTTCATACTTCATGATGATGATATACCATCATTCCCTCTCATGGCAAATGTGAGAGCCCTTAGCAACCCAGTAGGGTATTGAAAGGGGACCATGCATATAGCAGGCATTTCTGCATATTCAGGAGACTCCTTGCATATGCAGGGAAAAAAACCATTGTTTTGTAAAACAAAAAGATCAAACCCCTCCCAATGAGTGCTGCTCATGAGCGAGTCTTCCTGTAGGGATCTTTAGAATGTTAGTTAACATAATGTTACTGACAGTTGATCTGAAAATAGGTAGAACTGTTGTAGACGGCAACAGAAAGGAGAGCTGTAGACTGAAACATACCATTTTCAGAGATCCAGGAGGGAAATGATATGACAGGCAATAATCCATAGGAAATATTTTTTTAAAAATCATACAAACAGAAAAAAGGGAGAACGCAAAATTATAAAATCAGCAAAGATCAAAAGTACAAGAAAATAAGCTACCAGTAGTTTTTAAAAAATCATATATAATTGTCCAAGTTCAGAGAAAAGCAGTTGCTTAAAGTTAGAAATGAAACAATAGGAACTTAAGCAGAAATGAAAATTATGAATGCAAGTGCAAAAATAGAAATATGTTGAGGGGGGAAATGGTTGACAGCAGTACCTTTGCGGAAGAGTAGGAAGAACTAGCTATGTAGAAAATGCATAGAGTAAATTCCATGCATGGAAGCTAAATTCCATGCTAGCTTTCCCACCCCACTGCGTTTGGAAGCTTTATAAGAAGTAGCTGCAGCTGCAGGAGTGGGACTTTGTGTAAGATCATGAGGGGGGGGGTCCAGCTTCCCACACCACTGCCTTTGGAAGCCTTATAAGAAGCTACTGTAGGAGTGGGACTCTGAAGTGAGAGACACACTTACTGTTATGGCAGTTCCAATGCATCTCTACCTCTCTTTTCTCAAAATGTGGGCAAACAATGCTAGTCAAACTCAGCCCCTTTTTATTTTAAAACCTTGTCAGATCAGCTCCAGTGTTTTGTTTGATTTTAAATTCGGCTTCAGGGAGATTTCGCAACTGATTGGTAGATCATAGGGTTGCCATATTCCAGTTCCACAAATCCGGGAAGGCTAATTTGCATATTATGCAAATTATTTCCATATTATTTGCATATTATGCAAGTATTTGCATATTAATATTTGGATTGTCCAGTTGTTTTGTTTTTGTGCCTAGGAATTACCACCAAAAACTTGGGAAAGATGTGAGAAATCTTTTTTTTAAAGCAACATTTTCAGCCTTAAATGCCTAGACTCTAGTTTCCAACACTATGGAGTATTTATTGATTGATTAAGAGGATTTATATCCTGCCCTTCTGCTGTTAAAAACAGAGCTCAGCACAGCTTACAAATATAATAAAAACAATAAAAAGACACAATCAATATAAAAACATAATAAAAACACAAAATAGCAACCAACATAAAGTAAGTCAGGGCAGCAGTACTGTTAACCATATACGATATATTTCAAAGATTTGGTGGGTGGAGAAAAACAAGAAGCCAAAATGTTAGGAAAAGGAGTCTTTCACACCACATGTTCAGTTCTAAATACTGTTGCAGCAAGTTTTACAAGTTCCTCCAGTATTCCACTGGTGCAGGCACTCAGACATTCAAAGTATCTGTATGTTTCTTAGGTTTTATAAAAGCAGAGCTTTGCTTAACTCAAAATTTCTTCTCCCTTTGATCAACCACATCTACACAGGTTCCACCTCCCTACTCAAAATGAAACTGGGCCTGGAAGTGTGCAACAACCCCACACATACCTTGCTAATTAGATTACCAATGCCAGGATGTCGGTCTTATTGCTACTATCCTGCTCCCCCCCCCCCCCCGGGCATCATGAAGGACCCAGTCCTGGGCTCAGAAAGAAAATAAATATCTGGTCCTCTCCAAATTATTGATAAGTCTCTTGTTTTAATTGAAATAATAATTATAAATTCTTGCTCTTATCACTAATGGGAGTTAATTATCTTGCATATGCTGCTGTTGCTTCTATGGCTGTAACGGAGTGAGGTTAAAGATAAGTGAAATGCAAATAGGAAAAAAACAACACAAAAGGCAGTATCACTTTCCTAAATGTAATACCATACCAACCACAACAAGATTCCTATGAGTAAGGCAGAAAACTCAGCATCCCACAACCAGTCAGGATTCATAACCAAAAACCCAAACTAAAAAAATCCTAGCAGTCAGCCAAGGTCACAGAAATCCCCATGCAGCACAACCTGACCTGGGGACTGCAGTTAATGCAGAATGCTGCAGCACAATTGCTGACATGAGTGAGATCCTATCAGCACATAATACCTCTGCTCTGAAATCTGCATTGGTTGCTGATTTGCTACCAGGCCAAGTTCAAGCTGTGCTTTCCATGTTATGGGTGCCACATAGTACTTGTTCTGCTCTTGTAAGAAATCAGTCCTGTTAAGTGGCAGCACCTACACTTTGGAACTCCTTGCCTATTGACATTAGGCAGACACCTCTTTTCAGCACCTGCTAAAATCAGTTTTCTTGAGGCAAGCCTCCCCAGGCATGTGGAAGCTATTGTGTTTTTAAATCTGTTTTTAACTCATTGTTCGTTTTATTATTTTGAATGTTTTTAAGTATCTGTCCTTAACGCTTTTGCCAATAATGTTATTGTTTTAATTCTTTCTGTAAACCACTTTGAGATTTTTTTACAATAAAGTGATATATAAATGTTGTAAATAAAAATAAATAAATGTTGGAGTCACTGTGGCCCTTGAGTCTCTTCCCACTTTTAGGAACCAAGGAATCTGCCTTATACTGATTCAGGCCATTACGTACCATGATTTCTTAAATGCAATACCATACCAACCACAACAAGATTCCTATGAGTAAGGCAGAAAACTAAGCATCTCACAACCAGTCAGGATTCCTAACCAAAACCCAAAAATATGATAAATGAAGAAATATTTATATAAGCATGACTATCAAATATATTTATTATTTACACAAACTGTAAAGATATTTATAGTGCAATCCTAGGTTTATTTATTCAGAAGCAAGTCCCAGTGTATTCAGTGGGGCTTACTCAAACAGGGACAGAAATGCAACCTCAAGTGATAAGCAACTTCATTCACACAACCCAAAATTCTGAATCATGCCACTTTATGCTGTTTTGCAACTGTTTGTATTTGCTTTTATGGTTATTGGATTTTAAATGGCTTTATTTCTTGTTGTGAGCTGCCTTGGTTTCCAACCCTACCTCACAGGGTTGTTGGAAACACTCCATACACGCACACGCACACGCACACACTGCAGATGTATAAATACATACAGACCATATAATAGTTTATTGTCAAACCAGTTGGTCATTGCAGAAAAATCAGTATTAGTTTAAAAAACATCAGTATTACTTTCCTACAGAATAAAAACTGTAATACCTAAGTAAGCCCTGCCTACTTGCTTTAAAATAGGACTGGAGGGGGGGGGGGACAGAAAGAGTTAGAACACAAACACAATTCTTTTTTACATTCACTCCAAATTCCCATTGATTTTCAGCACATTCATAACCATGTCTACTCAAAAGTAAGTCCTATTGAATTCAATGGGATTTACTCTGGGCATATGGGATTAGCATTGCTTTTACAAAAAGCAAGTATTGGGAAGGTTTTCAAAACACTGCCCAAGATCTTACTCCTGCACACAAGAGGAAAAGAAACTGAAATGTATATACTTACCCAATTTATGAGATTTTCAGATAAACGGGGGGAAACCACCATTTTGTTTTCTAGATACTGCCTCAGGTCAATGAAACTGAAACACAATCCTGGCTTCACTGATTGGCTGCAATCCTGAACGGGCGGGGTTAAAGCTAGGAAGTGCTATAGTACTGTATACAGTACTATTTAAAGAAAGATTTAACAGTCGGGGGGGCAGCTGACGTTTTTATGTATATCCCGAGAACCGGACCACCTAGAAACTTTTTAAAAAAAATTAAAGCTGAGAATCCGGGCCACCTAAGGGGCTAGCTGGGCACTGGGTGGCATGCAAAGAATCTGGGTAAAACTCGGCTAACCGGGCAATATGGCAACCCTAGTAGATCAACCACTTTGTCTTCCAGATGTGGCCAACGGAAATGCTTTGCTGCAGACTCAGGCAGAGACAGTGATTGGCCCACTGCTTTGCTGTGGACGGTGATGAAAGGTCTGCAGTGGGGAAGGGAGGTGTGGCCAGCCAAGGGCAGAGCTACTTAAAAACGCAGCCAAAAAACCATTCTGGCTGCTTTTAAAGTGACTGGTATGCCCACAGTCTATGTAACAACATGGGAGGGGTGTTTCTAGGAGTAAAGTGAAACTGAATTCCCTTCTTATGTTTCCTATTGTCAGAAAGTGTAATCTTGCCTGCTAAGTTGTTTTTGTTTGCTGTTGTTACTGATTTATTATTTTTGTTGTTAACAAATCGTTTTTGCACTTGTTGATTTTGAGATGTATTTCTGTTTGCCTTGTTGTAAGCTGCTTTGAGCACATTTTTTGTTGAAAGACAGCATACAAATAAAATGATGAATGAATAAATGAATGAACTGATGCCAAGGACATAATAGGTACTGCCAGTTTATCTTCATCAGCAAAATGACTCTGCTGGCAGAGTGGTCCACAATGTATCTGTTGCAATGGCAGTGCATATTGGCCTTCCAATGACATTGCATGGCTTCTGCCAAACCCAATACTGGAGTTTCTCAGCTGGTGGACCTTTAGTACAGGATTCCCTTATATATTTGTTAAATCACAGGCAGGAAGATGCTCCAGCAGATAAAGGAGGCTTTCCCAGTCCCTCATAAGATCACTGCCATAGGCTTCTGTAAGTTAAAAGCTTACTGGGTGTGGTGGAAAAATTTCAGACCACTCCAAAACTGGGTTTAGTGTGTTTATTTTTGCTGCAGCAAGAGAAAGAGACCTTACACAAAAATGATGCAAAGGAAAAAAATGGAGCTTTCTCTGGGTGCTGATATTTATAGAGTCAAGTACACAGGTTTCGCGTAAGCATTACAGGATATGGCAAGGTGGGCTCGGCAGTTGCAAACAATGCCAAGCCAGCAACTGTTTTTTTCCAAACAGATGTGTCACATTGACCATTTCAACTATCTGGTTGACAGTTTCAATTTTCTTCTTTATTTGACTTCAAACAGATGTACTGTCAGTCACTTCAACCTTTTTCTTTATCTGTCTTCATAACAGACAAATAGCCTTTTGATGGTTTCAACTTTTTCCTCCCATCTGGCTTTATTACAATACCTTCTATTTTCAGTGAGCATCTGGTTTAATTACAACAAATTCTATTTTAAGTTGCTCACTATGTAGCTGGTCTGCTTGGGGGAAAATAGCTTCTTGCTTGGTCTAAAACTAAACTCCAAAACTAAAATGAATTTGAATATTTTTCCCCATCATGGGCCACACCTGTTAGGGCCCCAGGTGGAGACAGGTACTGCTTACAGGTATGGATGGGAGAGAACTCTAGTTTGCTCCACAATTTGAGTGATCTTCCCAGTCTGCATCCAATGGATCATGCTCAGATTGGAACATAGGTATGCAGATTAGATTGCATGCCTATGAACCTTTCTGAGCATGGCTCGCTGCTACTTCAGTTTTTCTTTTTTTAGGTACATGGGGCCAGACTTCTTTTTTCTCTGTACAATTACCCAGCACAATATAATGGACTGTCACTCCTGGGACTTTTTACTAAAAACGTTTCAGGAATACAGCAAGCACCATGCTTTCTAGCTGCTCCAAGCTCCAAGCAGCTAGAAATGGTTTTTTAAAAGAAAAATAAATGGCCAGAAAGCCCTCAGTCAACCTTGTAAGTGCTTTTTCTGTATTTTGGCTTGCTGCTGCTGCTGCTTGGCTACCACCACCACCACCCTCTCCCTGTTGGAATTCTGCTCGGCAGGTGTCATGCCTTGCAGGACCAGGACCAGGGGCGTCACTAGGACGGTGCGGCGGGTGCGGGCCGCACTGGGTGACACCATGAGACGGGGTGACACCATGAGCTGCACCCCCGCCCTAGGCACCACCGCTGGGAAGCGGCAGGCACGGCCAAGGAGGAGAGAGAGAGAGAGATCAGGAGCGAGCGTGGTGACTGCCCTCTTCCCTCAGCGCCCACCATGCCGCCTCACAGGCTGGCTCCTTCACACTCCCTCGAGCTAGATTTGCTCTCAAATTGAGTGTCGAATGTGAGAGCAAGCGGCTCCTCCGGTGGAGGAAAAGGTCAACGGAACTCTAATGGTTAATGGGCCAAAGGGGTAGGGTGGTCCTTAGACTCCGAAACACTTCCAGTTCCCAAACGAGAGCAGCAATGCGGAACGGTGCCGGTCCAAAGAAACACAAGGAGGGGGGATGAAAGAGGTTCCAGCTTCCAAATGAGGACCGGAAGGCTGCATGTCTTCCACTGCTTTTCTGAGTCTCTACTTGTTGCACCTCCCTGTTCTGGCCTGGTCAGTTTCCTTCGCAAAGAAGGTGGGGAAAGTGGGGATGGAGGAGGGGGGGAATAAACTCCCAGGCTCCACCCCTTTTCAGAACCTGAGGGCTTCTCTCTGCAATCAACTCCAATCCAATGTCATGCAAAACAGAGCCCAAACTCCATTGCTTCCATTGCCTGGTTTTCTTGCAACCTCCAGATTTTTTTGGGGGGGGGGCTGTCCTGGTGCAGAGTAAGCCGCCTTGCATGCGGTGGGTAGGAACAGCGGCTGCACTTTGGGATGCCAAAGAGGGTTGGACTTGATGGCCTTATAGGCCCCTTCCAACTCTACTATTCTATGATTCTATGCCCGCCAACTTGGATGGCTTTCAAAGCGGGTTGCACATGTTTCTAGAAGCTCAATGGCTGCTGACCACGATCGCTCTGTTGCTCCCTCCGCTGTCGGAGGCAGGAAATGTCTCTGAATACCAGTTGCTGGGAATGTCATTTGGGGGTGAGTGTTGCTGTTGCCCTGGAGGACTGCTTTCAGGGTTCTCAATGGGGCCTCTGGTTGGCCACTGAGGGCACGATGCTGGGCTCTTGGCCTGACCCAGCAGCCAGGCTCCTCTGATGTTATGAGAGGGGTTGGTCTAGGGCTGGCACCAGACTTTTGGGGGGCTGTGAGCCCAGGGCCAGTAATGGCCCCCATGAACACCTGACTCCAGCAAGGCCAAGCTCCGCCCTTTCTCTGCCCCTGCTTTGACATCGAGGCTGCTCACCACCTTCCACGCCCTGGATACACTTCAGCAGTGGACAGGTGGTGGCTCTTTTGAATGGGGGCTCACCATTTGGGGAACGAAACAAAGCTCATTAGAAGAGCACCTCCTTGGATGCAGAAGGGCCCAGGTTCGATCACTGACATTTCTGGGAAAGATCCCCTGCCTGAAATCTTGGAGAGCTGCTGCCAATCAGGGCAGACAATACTGAACTAGATGAACCAATGATCCTCAGTCTAAAGCAGCTTCCTGCATTTCAAGGTTTCTGTTGTTATGTGCCTTCAAGTCGATTATGACTTATGGCAACCCTATGAATAAGCAACCTCCAGTAACATCTGTTGTAAACCGCCCTGTTCAGATCTTGTAAGTTCAAATCTGTGGCTTCCTTTATGGAATCAATCCATCTCTTCTTTGTTCTTCCTCTTTTTCTACTCCCTTCTGTTTTTCCCAGCATTATTGTCTTTTCTAGTGAATCATGTCTTCTCATTATGTGTCCAAAGTATGATAAGGTCAGTTTCATCATTTTAGCTTCTAGTGATAGTTCTGGTTTAATTTGTTCTAACACCCAATTATTTGACTTTTTCACATTCCATGGTATGTGCAAAGTTCTCCAACACCACATTTCAAATAAGCTGATTTTTCTCTTATCCATTTTTCTCACTGTTCAACTTTCACATCCATACATAGAGATTGGGAATACCATGGTCTGAATGATCCTGACTTTAGTGTTCAGTGATACATATTTGCATGTGAGTTCTCTAATAGCTGCCCTCCCCAGTCCCAGCCTAATTTCTTGACTATTGTCTCCATTTTGGTTAATGACTGTGCCAAGGTATTGATAATCCTTGACAAGTTCAGTGTCCTCATTGTCAACTTTAAAGTAGGGAAGGGCTAAGCTGGGGTTGAGGGAGGGGGGATTTGCTGCTCCCCCCACCTTGCAATCCTGTGCATGTTTACTCAGAAGTAAATCCCACCCTGTTGAATGGGGCTTACCCACTAGGACTGGCGTCAGTTTTGCCGAGACAGCACCTCGGCATTGCACCTGCACTCTTTGCCCACTCACTTCTCCCTGCGTCCCATCACATCTGTGGTTCCCACTGGCCCTCAGAATTATCCCCAGGCCAGCAGAACAGTGAGTGCTTTTCTACCCTATATCTCAGTGGTAGGCTGAGCATGTGCTTTGCATGCAGAAAGTCCTGGGTTCAATCTTTTGCATGTCCTTGTGAAAGGGAAAAATGTTCTAGGTTGTTTGTGTGACGATCCCACAGCTGGCTCTGTGTGTGTATGTGTGTGCTATTACATTCAGTGATATACGGGAATTACAGTTTATGAGTAACATTAGTACAAAAAACATTACTAAGAATTCTGTATGGTCTGGTACGGGAGGAGGTCCAGGGGGTGACACCATGTGTTACTGCACTGGGTGACACCAACCCTAGTGACGCCACTGACCAGGCCCCAGGTAGCCAGCTGTTGCTGATTTCTTCCACCTGTCCCTTCACTGGAGGGGATACATAAGTTGGTGGCTGAGGTGCCTCCTGCTTTGTCTGCCTTTTTGTGGGTCTTGAGTCATGTGCCTGGGAGAGGAATCAGAGCCAAGTGGGGAGACCTGAGGGGGGCCCAATTAGTGTAGTGACGGGTCGAGGGAGATATGGTTTTGTGAGGAGGACTTGCCAGGTAAGGGGAACGCGGTCCAGGCACTTAACAACTGTGCCTTGTTCCGGTCTTCCCCACACCCGCAGGTTTGTTGGTTGCCGTATCAGCCAGCTCTGAGGCCTCTGGATGCTGCTCCTAAATGCCAGATCAGTGCATAGTAAGTTCTCCCTCATTCACGATTTAATTGTGGATGAGGCAGCAGATCTGGCATGTATAACCTGGGTGGGTGAGCAGGGAGGAGTCAGCCTCTTGCAGCTATGCCCGCCAGGGTACCTGGTTCACATCAGGGTAGACCTGAGGGTTGGGGAGGGGGGTTGCTGTGGTCTATAAGAGCTCCATCTCCCTCTGCAAGCACCCTGTTCATGTGACTACTGGTCTGGAGTGTTTGCACCTTATGTTGGGTCAGCAGGACAGACTGGGGATTCTGTTGGTGTACCGTTGCTCTGCTGCCCAACAGACTCCCTAGCTGAGCTGACGGAGGTGGTCTCGGGTGTACTGTTGAGATCCCCCAGACTGTTGGTTCTGGGGGGATGTCAACATCCATGCCGAGGCCACCTTATCCGGGGTGGCTCAGGATTTCATGGTCTCCATGACAACCATGGGACTGTCCCAATATGCCATTGGCCCAACACATGTAGCAGGGCATACTCTAGATTTGGTTTTTGCAACTGGACATGGAGATGGTGATCTGAATGTGGGGGGCCTTGCATTAGTCCCTCTGTCATGGACAGATCACTGCTTGCTGAAGTTTAGAGTTACAGCTGCTTTTCCCCTCTGCAAGGATAGGGGACCTATTAAGTTGGCCCACCCCCAGAGACTAAAGGATCTGGATGGTATCCAAAGGGCTCTGGGGAGTTTTCCAGCTGATAGGGCTGGCGCTCCTGTTGAAACCCTGGTTGAACTGTGGAATACAGAATGACCCGGGCAGTTAACATGATTGCTCCTGAGTGCCCTCTCCTGTGTAGAGCTTGTACGACTCCATGGTATACCCCAGAGCTGAGAGCGATGAAACAATATAAGAGACGGCTTGAGTGCAGATGGAGACAAACTCCTAGTGGATGCAATTATACACTGGTAAGTGCCTATGGTAAGCTGTATTTAGGGACAGTGAGGGCAGCAAAAAAACAATATTTTTCTGCCACTATCAAATCATCACTCTGCCGCCCAGCGGAGCTCTTCAGAATTGTCCGGGGACTATTACACTCTGGCCCCAGGGACATGGTAGAACCATCTGAGGCCCGCTGTAATGAATTTGCTAGGCACTTCCAGGATAAAGTCTTTAGCATCTGCCAGGACTTAGACTCCAGTGTTATAGCAGGTGAATCAAGCGAGGTATCCAGAGCACAGCCTTGTCCCGACTTCTTGGATGAGTTTCAGTTGGTACAGCTTGAGGACATTGACAAGGTGCTTGGACAGGTTCGTGCAACCACTTCTGTGCTGGATTCTTGCCCTTCTTGGCTAATAAAAGCTAGCAGGGATGGAACAGGCAGCTGGGCCAGGGAAGTGATTAATGCCTCTTTGTGAGAGGGGGTGGTCCCTGGTTGCCTGAAAGAGGCAGTAGTGAGACCACTCCTGAAGAGACCCTCCTTGGACCCAGAAAATCTTAATAACTATAGGCCTGTAGCAAATGTTCCATTCCTGGGCAAGGTCCTTGAACGAGTGGTTGTGGACCAGTTCCAGACACTCCTGGATGAGACCGATTATCTGGATCCATTTCAGTTGGTTTTCAGGCCTGGTTTTGGCACGGAAACAGCCTTGGTCGCCCTGTATGATGACCTTTGTCGGGAGACAGACAGGGGGAGTGTGACTCTGTTGATTCTTCTTGATCTCTCAGGGGCTTTCGATACCATCGACCATGGTATCCTTCTGGGGAGACTGGCTGAGTTGGGAGTGGGAGGGACTACATGGCGGTGGTTCCGCTCCTACTTCGCAGGTCGGCTCCAGAAGGTGGTGCTTGGGGAACTTTGCTCGGCACCCTGGTCTCTCCAGTGTGGGGCTCCGCAGGGGTCAGTTCTGTCCCCCATGCTGTTCAATGTCTACATGAAACCGTTGGGTTCGGTCATCCAGAGCTTTGGAGTGCGTTGCCATCAGTATGCTGATGACACGCAGCTCTATTTCTCCTTTTCATCTTCTTCAGCTGAGGCTGTTAATGTGCTGAACTGGTGCCTGGCTGCGACAATGGACTGGATGAGGGCTAATAAACTGAGGCTCAATCCAGACAAGACTGAGATGCTGCTAGTGCGTGGTTCTTCTGACTGGATGGTGGATGTCCAACCTGTCCTGGATGGGGTTGCACTCCCCCTGAAGGAGCAGGTTTGAAGCTTGGGGGTTGTCCTAGAACCATCTCTGTCACTTGAGGCTCAGGTAGCCTCGGTGGCACGGAGTGCCTTCTACCAACTTTGGTTGGTGGCCCAGCTATGCCCCTCTCTGGACAGGGATAACCTGGCTTCAGTTGTCCATGCTCTGGTAACCTCCAAGTTAGATTACTGCAATGCACTCTACGTGGGGCTGGCTTTGAAGACGGTTTGGAAGATGCAGCTTGTGCAAAATGCAGCAGCCAGATTGGTAACAGGGACCAGACGGTTTGAACATATAAACCAATTTTGACCCGCTTGCATTGGCTGCCTGTATGTTTCCGAGCTCGATTCAAGGTGCTGGTTTTAACCTATAAAGCCTTACATGGCTTGGGACCACAATACCTGATGGAACGCCTCTCCCGATATGAACCCACCCATACACTACGCTCAACATCTAAGGCTGTCCGGGTGCCTACTCCGAGGAAAGCTTGGAGGGTGGCAACAAGGGAGAGGACCTTCTCAGTGGTGGCCCCCAAATTATGGAATGATCTCCCTGATGAGGTGCTCCTGGCACCAACGCTGTTATCTTTTTGGCACCAGGTCAAGACTTTCCTCTTCTCCCAGGCATTTTAGCATGTGTTTTTAAATTGTTTTAAATTTTTTAAATTGTGTTTTAAATTGTTTTTAAAAGATGTGTTTTAAATTTGTATACTTGTTTTTAATGTTTTTGGTTGCAGTAAACAGCCCAGAGAGCTTCGACTATGGGGCGGTATACAAATACAATAAATATATAAATAAAATAAATAAATTTTAAAGGCATGCATATTTCTAAGGATTTTACCTCAGAAATCCATCAGAATGGACTTACAAGTCTGCTTGTCTACTTATGTGCAAGGGACACAAACTGGAGTAAGACCATTCTGTCTTTCCCTATTCACACATAGGTGGATGCTCCAGCAGCAGGTAGAAGAATTTTAGCCTTCCCTTCTATTGCAATACTCAAGACAGCTTGTAAGAGGTTAAAATTCCAAGTCATTCATAAAAGCCATGTCAAACAATAAAAAAGGAAAACATTTACAATATTTTCCCTTGTGAAATGTCTGGTTTTGAACTTGCATTCATAGCTTTCATTTCTTATTTTATATTAGAATTTCATTAAGTTTTGTTTTTCACTTATATCGATAGAACAAACACAGCTTTAACAACAAAATAATCACTTTCATTTCTACTTATTGTCTACAATTTCATTTGTAACTTTAGAAAAGAAGACTTTATTCCTTAAATCAATCTCTGAAATCACTCATCATGGGATTTCTCTAAAATGCACACGCTGGTAGTTTAGTCCTCACATTTCATGTGTCATGTCTCTTCATGTCTTTGGAGGGTTCTGAAAGTTCGCTCCTGAAAGTCTTTCAATTGTAAGGTATGTGAGAAAGAACGAAATCCTCAGCAATACCAGTGAAGCAAACTCAGCATAGCTCAACACTTTTAAAAGTAAGACACACAACAGAACAGATGATTAATTTTCTTGGGACTGAGAAATCAACCTCACAGAAGCATGATGGGGGACGGGGGACGGAAGGGGAACTGTGGCTCTCCAAGATTGCTGCTAATGTAGACTAGGTTATCCTGCAGAAAAGCTAAAAACATTGACACACAAAATATGGTTGAAATGAGTTCAAACCAAATTGCTTAAACTGAATCCTAGGAGCAGCTGTATGTCTGGACTTGCTTAATTTACATACATCGTCTCTTATAGATTGTTATACATCATATATTCTTTGCTTGCCTATTGCAACATTGCTGCCTTTTGACACCATTCCCCAAGCAAAATAGTTGAAAACTGTTCATTAGATTCAAGAATTATGAACAGAGATCAGCAAAGCACGTTTGTGTCCACTTCTACCATTTATCCAGAAAACCAGGGAGAGCTCATCAGGCTGACCTTAAACCAGAAAGGCCAGGTCCCAATTTGCTGTCTAATCTTCTTCAGTGACAGATTGGGGATGCAAGAAGACTCATCAGTGTTGAGCCTCTTAACTGCTTTTCAGCCATATAATAATTCATTTTACACCTACTTTGAGCTCTGTGCCCCCATCTGACTTTATAAAAGTCATCGATTTCTTTTGGCTGAAGGACCTAGAGTCTTTATTAAAGACAGGCATATCATTCTCTGGCTGCTGAGCCTTGGCTTTTTTTTTTGTTCATTTTTTGATAGATTTGCGCATCTTCCATTGAATCTACACTTCTGCCTGTCCCCTGGGTTTTTTTTTTTTTTTAAAAAACTTTGTTGGAGGAATGCACAAAGAACATCTACTCACCTTTGTTGGAGGAATGCACAAAGAACATATATTCCTGCCACTATTGATCACCTGATGTACCAATTCACCCAGCTTTTTTTCCTTCACTTGGACATGAATGAATGGAAATGAGAGACAAATTCCTGGCATTCCCACCCACCCCTCACTTTGCTGGCATGTGTAGATAGTTTTCCTCACTTTTTGTTGTGATGTATTTGGTAGTTTTGTTCTGCCAAAATAGCAACAGACATTTTGCAGTATGAACTCTTTTTATATTACACGTGTTTGCTCCTTCTCCCTCCTCCCCCTTCCAGTTTCCTTTATCAAATGACTGCACTGTGCAATGGCCAGAATAAATTGCTTAAATTAATGTTCAAGCATTCATGAAACAATTAGAGCTTTTGTATCTGAGAAATAAAATAAAAATGGTTATACCTCACATAAACACACACACACACAATATAGGTTGCTCATAGTTACAAGAGTGTCTGTGGAAATATTTCTGGGTGGGGGCCAAAGTCTATGAATTATTACTACAGATCCTTGGCAACCTGCTCCACTCTACTCTCTTTTACATTTAGAATGCCCTAGGACACTCTTGTATGATTGGCAACCATCCCATTTACACTAGTGTTGACTCCAAGTCTGGATTACTGCAATGCACTCTGTGTAGGGCTACCCAGGACCAGTGCCAAATGGCAGCCAGGTCGGGCCCTGGTGAAGGGCCCCTGCAGCCCAGAGGGGCCCCTAAAGGGCCCCTCATATGGGTGGAAGACTAGCACTACCCTGCCACAATCTGCGGCAGAGTGTTTCTGGGTTGTCTGCCCGTTCTCTCACTCCACCTACCTCTCTCTCGTATCTTCTGCTGCTGCATGTGCTGCGCGTGCAGGGCTACCATCAACCAAGATGGTGGCAGAGGCTTCTTTAAAGGGCTGATGCCTCTACTGCCATCTTGGTTGATGGCAGGTATGTGCACGTGCATGTAGCATACCGCACATGCATGCCATCAACCAAGATGGCAAGCAGCCCCTTAGAGAAACCTCTGCCACCATCTTGGTTGATGGCAGCCCTGTGCGCGCAGCACGCACAGCAGTAAAAGACCGGAGAGAGGTTGGTGGAACAGACAGGAGCTGCGTGCCTGGGCAGGCTGTGCCCAAGGGCCCTGTAATGTCTGGTGCCAGCCCTGGGGCTACCCTTGTGCTTGACCCAGAAACTGCAGTTAGTGCAGAATGCTGCAGCACTGTTGCTGACAGAAGTGAGACTCGATCAGCATATTACCCCTCTGTTCAGAGATCTGCACTCGTTGCTGATTTGTTACCGAGCCATGTTCAGGGTGTTATATAAAGGCTTTAAGAGTGTGGGACCAGTTTACTTGCAGGATCACCTTATCCCATATATGCCCTTTCGACAGCTTTGATCTGCAGAACTGTCAGTTACAGAGACCACATAATATTTGTTCCGTACTTGTGAGAAATCAGTCTTTTAGTGTGGCAGCACCTACACTTTGGAACTCCCTGCCCATTGACATCATATAGGAACCTTCCCTGTACTCTTTTCAGAGACTGCTAAAAACATTTTTGTTCAGGCAAGCATATCCAGATATGCAGCATTCCAGTGGAGATTGGGTCCCCCGATGTCAGTGGGGCAGTGAATCTGCTCCAGATTTTAGTCTGACCTTTCAAGGAGCTGTCCACGGTGCCTGACATCAGGGCCACTAGTCTCCACTGTAGAAGTCAATGCGTGTTTTCATCTGTTTTTAGTTTATTGTAGATTTTAATTTTTTTTAAATGCCTGCTTTCAACTGTCTTTTTTTCAATTCTGTCTAATTTTAATGTTTGTCTTATTTTTTGTCAACCACTTACAGATTTTATTTACAATCAAACGGCATATACATTTTGTTAAATAAATAAATAAAATAATGTGTGTGTGTGTAGGAATGTAACATGTTCAGTCACAGAGCATCTCAGACTTTTAAGAGAATATGACCGCTTTAGCTAGTACAGAATTCCATTAGTATATTAGAACTCTGTGGAGCTTTTGTCTGGATTCAGATGACTGCTGAACTGGGGTGTGTCTACAGATGCTGCAAACACATGCTGACCATCATAGTCTTCATCACAAAAATCTCAAAATATTCAACTATAACCAGATGAGATGGGGAAAGCTGTCCAGCTTCAAACTTCACCTGGCAGATGAGAGTAATTGTTCCTTTATTGCTCAGCCTCAAACACATCTTCAAGTGAACTTAGAGCTCTGGGCACATTGTAAAAATAAGCTAACATGATACAGGGCTCTTGAACCAAGGAATTCTGGAGGTAAGATCTGTGTTCAGCTATGGGACTCACTGGGTAGCCTTACAGCAAAGCACTCTCAGCCTTATCTACAGCACATGGTTATTGAAGGATAAAGCAGGCTAGCTGTGCACACACTGTCTTGAGCTTCTATACAAAAGGGAAGAATGCAAATGCGAGGGGATCTCCATGCACGCTTCAAAAGTATGGCACATGTTCTGGCAAAAAAAATTGCTCTGCTCATTAACTGTTCTCAGCAGGGAATGGACTACACTGTTGTCTTTGGAGTGGAGGAAAAAGTAGTGGATTTTTCCAGGACCTCTGTTTGGTCCAAAGAGTTTTTAAGCCTATTGTTGTTTGTTGTTGTTATTGTCCACTCTAAACTTTTGGCATGAGTATAACTAAAGATTCAGATAAGAATATAACATCAATAACAGAAATACTGAAGGAAATTCTATTCTATCACTTGTGGTTTGAATGTAGGTTATAGTTCTTTTATCCCACTAATGGGGAATTTTATATATCCACACATATAATCATAGATATTAGAAGGTATGTTTTAAAATCACAAGGAATTAAGCATAGGGCCGCAGGCCTTTTGAGAACCTAAGATCCAGTCTCACAGAGAATCCTAAAAATCCATAGGCCTCAGAATGAGACCTGTGAGTAAGGGCTTATGGAAGCAGGCAAAGTAAACTCAGTTTGAACTCTTGTTTTCTTGCCAGAACTCGGACGATGCGTGTCTGACATTTATTAATTAGTGTATTGTTTAAACCCAAGGGGCATATAACCTGTGTAAGCTGTGATTGATATATTTTACTGCTTGATCCTGGGAAATAGATAGAAATCACTTATATTTGATTCTTATGTAGAGTGATAATGCCAACTAGGGGAAAAACTCTGTAACAAGTATCAGAGTTAGAAATGAGAGAAACAGTGAAGTTTAATAATGATTTTTAAAATAAGTCGGTGTGTTTTCTCACTTTTAATAAATAGAATGAAACTTGGTAAGCGGGTATTCATGGTGAAAAGGTATTTTGAGATAGTTTGCCTTTTCTATTCCTCTGAGGCTGAGAGGCAGGGGCTGATTCAGAATTACCCAGTGCCTTGTCTTAAATGTATGGTCTCCAGGCACAGTACAGTACCTTCATCCTAACCCTTCCTCTATAACCATGTATTTTTATAGTAAGGAAATGGGATTTCTGAGAAAATATAAGGAATAAGAAATCTATAGCAACAAATACAGCTGCAGGTGCTCATAAACTTTCAGGCACCCTAAGCTAAGCCAAACCCAACCTGGCATTGTTAAGGAACATGTTAGCCTGGCTGATCAAGAACAATGGAACAATGAGTGTACCGGGTTTGCTTGAAGGCACATTCTCAATAGTAACTGGTTTCAACTGGCCTGAAAGAGCATTAGTCAAGGGGACAGCAGAACAATGGTGATATTAGTAAGATGGACAGAATACTGGAATCATCAGTGGAATTACCTAATGCTTTCTGATTGGTTTGGAACGATTGCAGGGAGGAGGAACTGTGATGTTATGTGGGAAAGAACTTGTAGGATTGGTGAACTAATGTCACATGCTGCATCTGTACTGCTTAAAAGAGCTTGCACACAGTGCCTCAGTGCAGTCCTCTCCAGACTCTCTGGAAGGCTGACCCTGCATATGCTTGTAAAGAATAAAGGCCTAAGTTTTTGCATGTGTTCAATAGTTTACCAATGCTACAATGTTTGTGTTATGGCCAAACTGCTTGTTATAGTCACTGTAATTATTTCACTTTTATATAATTGTCACTATTCTTTAGACATTTCAGTTCTTGCTGACCTCACTCTTCTTCAACACCTCCCCCCAAGTGTATGTATGCCAATATAGGATTATACTTATTGCATCTGATGAAATAGACTCAAGTCTACAAATGCTTATATGTTATAATAAATTTATTTTTTAAGGTGCCACAAGGCTCTTGTTGTTTTCAGAGCAATCCAATTGCTGGGCAGCTGGCGGAGGGGGAGGTGGCGGGCCACCAGTGGTCTGACAGTGGGGCAGCTGGCAGAAAGCTCTGCTGGATCCTCCTTCTGCTTGGGAACTGCCAACCTGGCTGAACTCTGGATCCATTGGGAGCTGCGTGCACAAACCGCCCAGAAAGTGCCGGCTCTGGCGAACAGGCCTCCCGGGGAGTAAGCACTCCCCTTAGGCCTGAATGGGAAATAAATTGAATTGCTTTACCCCGCTGGCCAAAAGTTTGAAGAGGGATCTCACAAGAAGTATCTCACTTAAGTCCCCCCATGGCTCCCCCCATGGCTCCCCCCATGGCTCTGGAATGCCCCATTTTCGGGCCTTCCACTGGCTTCAGCCGTGCCTCTGTCCTACAGGCTGCCATCCCTGGCTGACCCCTGGCAGTGCTGGGAAGGGCCTGGTGGAGGCATATCTCTGCTGTGGTGGAGGGCTGCTGCTGGCAGAGCCTGGTACAGCCAGGAGCCTCATGTGCGCTGTGGGGATCCGCAGCATCCATTTCACCCCAGCCTGGCGGAAGGGTGAGTTGGATTGCACCCTTAGACTTATACAGTTTGCCGCTTTATGAATGCACTGTTCAGATAAAGGAAGGGCAAACATTTGGGCAAGGGATGTTTACTTATATTTGACAGATGACTCAGATTTCCAGAGCAAAGGAGAGGATGATTGATGGCACATTGTACCAAGAGTGGGCCAAGAAAGGGTGTTTCAAATGAGAAAGAATTATTTAACATTTGTTAAGAGAAGAAAGCACTTGCTATTAAGAAAATGGTATTTAAGTGAGTTTCTTTTCACTGTACATTAATAATGAATAGGTTTATTTGCTACTCTTTGTATTTCCAGAGAAAGATGTTGTCCAAAATATTCTACACATTTCTTTCTCCCCCCTTGCTTTTTTTTAAACAATTCTTGGAGTGCTAGTGAAGATAATGAATATTATCTTAAATATGCTTAAACATTTCATGTTGTATGACTTGTTCCTTTTAAATGTATTGTCAAATGAACATTTTAGTTTTTGTTTATTGCAGTTTTTATCTCTTTAACGTCTTTGCTATTTTTATTTTTACTGTGTAAGGGAGAAAAAATGGTTGCTTGAGGGAAGTCAAATTCTATTTTAAAGGCTTATTCTCCCTGTGCCAGGCTTGTACCAGCTCAGAAGGTAGCAGCCTTGCTCATGAATGGGGTTTGGTTCTGGCATACTTTACACTGGGTTAACTTAAGCCACTATAAATTACACTGGCTTCCCATAGTTAGGATTGCTGTCTTGGTAACTTTGAGTAACTTGAATGCAAAGATGTGACTAATAAATATAATTACAGGAGCTTTTTGCCCTGAAAATTCTTTTGTAGCAGTTTTTTTTTATCAGTTTGCAAAGATATAAGAGAATAAAAGTAATTGTGCTAAAACCCATCTGGCATATTCAACAATAAAACACTCAATTGTTTTGGCATCTTTGAGATACATTTCTTTTTTTGTTTAATAATAATAATAATAAGGTTCTAGTTTGCATCATCATCATCATCATTATATCCCACCCTTCTTCCCAGTAGGAGCCCAGTATTAATATTCAGAAAAAGTGGAGGTAGGGTATATACGTAATCCTTAAATTGATGTAAAATTGATTAGTTTCATGGTTACTTAGGGCGCTGATGAAGAGTTATCTCAAGAAGAGAAAAAATAATGCTTCTTATCAGTCAGATTGTATGCTAAAGTGCTGAACCACAAGTGTGGAAAAAGTTGCTTAGTTGCAGAGGCACTTTACAGTTGAATTACTGTGGCATGGACCTTTCTAGAGACCTTTCTACTTCATCACAACATGTATAGAACAGAGCTTGGAAAAGTTACTTTTTAAAACTACAACTCCCATCAGCCCCAGCCAGCATGGCCACTGGATTGGGTTGATGGGAGTTCTAGTTCAAAAAAGTAACTTTTCCAAGCTCTGGTATAGAACATATTGTTGAACTTATGTTGGTAAAAGAAGTTTGCATGATCTTTCAGTGGCAGACGTTTTATGTGACTGCTCTCCCTCATATGTTATCTGGGATTCCAGCAGGCTTCAACAGTGAGAGAGATGGGAAAGAGGGCCCATTCCATCATCTCTGCTGAAGGCCATCTTCATTGGGCTCCTCCTTTTGTGTAGTGTGGTCATCGTCGTCATCATCATCATCATTATAAATATTATTATTATTGCCTGTCCTTCACCAGTAGGTTCCAGGGCAGGTTCCAGAAATTTAAAATACAGTATTAACAACAATTCAGATACATTACATTCACAGGAATAGGATGGATCCTAAACACATACACTTCAAGTGCTGAAGGCCAGGGTAAAATGGAGCTTTTTAGACTGTAAGCCTGCAAGTAGGGACAGTCTTGTTTTAATGTATTGCATGTAGCCCACTCTGAAAGCCTTTTTGGCTGAAAATTGGGCTATAAATGCTCCAAACAAATACATAAAATACACCAGTCATTGCCCCATCCCAATATGATTCTCTGTATCAAAATATTGATATCAGTAAACTTAGAAAGTATTTAAAAACAGGCAACAATGACTTTAAACAGTGATTTCACAGATAACAGTAGCTGAGGTTTGATCCAAAATTAGGACTTTTACTTTGCTTATAGCTTCTTCTTTAAGTCATCACAAACATACTGTAACAAACAGCAAAGCAATGACAAGACTATGTGGGTGGAGGTAGAGTTTGGTCTAAAAATGGTTGACATACCAAGTAATGAGACCCAACAGAGAAATGAATGCGTCAGAGGCTGATGTATTAGTCACCAAGTATTACAATCCATTGTGAAACTTAATGTCTTGTGAGTAATGCAAATAGGCATAATGGGATGCAGCTTGGGAAATTAAGTTATTTGTTTTGAGGAAAACACTTTCTCTACTTAACTGTTATCCCCAATAATTAGTACAATAGGAATGAGAACCACCAGCTTCAACAGAAACTTCCGTTTCAGAGATAATCTAATAATGCTGAAGTATTTACCGTATTTCCAAGTTCTCAAATTAAAGCATGGTACAACAGTAATTTTTCAAACAGTCCAAGAAACATTTAAAATAAAAGAATAATTTGAGCTGCATAAGGGCCAAAATGAATGCAGGAGAATCTATGATAGGATCCCTGCATTTTTATTTCTTAAAGTAGAAGAGTGTGTGTGTGTGTGTGTGTGTGTGTGTGTGTGTGTGTGTGTAGGAGACTTAAACCTTTCTCTTGTGCCATTTTTTGACACTGCATTTAGTCACATTTGACTTCAAAAGAGGAAACTTCACAAAAATGAGGGGATTGGTAAAAAGAAAGCTGAAAAACAAAGTCCAGAGGGTCACATCACTCGAAAATGCTTGGAAGTTGTTTAAAAACACTATATTAGAAGCTCAACTGGAGTGCATACCGCAGATCAGAAAAGGTACCGCCAGGGCCAAGAAGATGCCAGCATGGTTAACGAGCAAAGTCAAGGAAGCTCTTAGAGGCAAAAAGTCTTCCTTCAGAAAATGGAAGTCTTGTCCAAATGAAGAAAATAAAAAAGAACACAAACTCTGGCAAAAGAAATGCAAGAAGACAATAAGGGATGCTAAAAAAATTTGAGGAGCACATTGCTAAGAACATAAAAACCAACAACAAAAAATTCTATAAATACATTCAAAGCAGGAGACCATCTAGGGAGACAATTGGACCCTTGGATGATAAGGGAGTCAAAGGTGTACTAAAGAACGATAAGGAGATTGCAGAGAAGCTAAATGAATTCTTTGCATCTGTCTTCACAGTGGAAGATATAGGGCAGATCCCTGAACCTGAACTAACATTTGCAGGAAGGGATTCTGAGGAACTAAGACAAATAGTGGTAACGAGAGAGGAAGTTCTAAGCTTAATGGACAATATAAAAACTGACAAATCACCGGGCCTGGATGGCATCCACCCGAGAGTTCTCAAAGAACTGAAATGTGAAATTGCTGATCTGCTAACTAAAATATGTAACTTGTCCCTCGGGTCCTCCTCCGTGCCTGAGGACTGGAAAGTGGCAAATGTAACGCCAATCTTCAAAAAGGGATCCAGAGGGGATCCCGGAAATTACAGGCCAGTTAGCTTAACTTCTGTCCCTGGAAAACTGGTAGAAAGTATTATTAAAGCTAGATTAACTAAGCACATAGAAGAACAAGCCTTGCTGAAGCAGAGCCAGCATGGCTTCTGCAAGGGAAAGTCCTGTCTCAGTAACCTATTAGAATTCTTTGAGAGTGTCAACAAGCATATAGATAGAGGTGATCCAGTGGACATAGTGTACTTAGACTTTCAAAAAGCGTTTGACAAGGTACCTCACCAAAGGCTTCTGAGGAAGCTTAGCAGTCATGGAATAAGAGGAGAGGTCCTTTTGTGGATAAGGAATTGGTTAAGAAGCAGAAAGCAGAGAGTGGGAATAAACGGACAGTTCTCCCAATGGAGGGCTGTAGAAAGTGGAGTCCCTCAAGGATCGGTATTGGGACCTGTACTTTTCAACTTGTTCATTAATGACCTAGAATTAGGAGTGAGCAGTGAAGTGGCCAAGTTTGCTGACGACACTAAATTGTTCAGGGTTGTTAAAACAAAAAGGGATTGCGAAGAGCTCCAAAAAGACCTCTCCAAACTGAGTGAATGGGCGGAAAAATGGCAAATGCAATTCAAATAAACAAGTGTAAAATTATGCATATTGGAGCAAAAAATCTTAATTTCACATATACGCTCATGGGGTCTGAACTGGCGGTGACCGACCAGGAGAGAGACCTCGGGGTTGTAGTGGACAGCACGATGAAAATGTCGACCCAGCGTGCGGCAGCTGTGAAAAAGGCAAATTCCATGCTAGCAATAATTAGGAAAGGTATTGAAAATAAAACAGCCGATATCATAATGCCGTTGTATAAATCTATGGTGTGGCCGCATTTGGAATACTGTGTACAGTTCTGGTCGCCTCATCTCAAAAAGGATATTATAGAGTTGGAAAAGGTTCAGAAGAGGGCAACCAGAATGATCAAGGGGATGGAGCGACTCCCTTATGAGGAAAGGTTGCAGCATTTGGGGCTTTTTAGTTTAGAGAAAAGGCGGGTCAGAAGAGACATGATAGAAGTGTATAAAATTATGCATGGCATTGAGAAAGTGGATAGAGAAAAGTTCTTCTCCCTCTCTCATAATACTAGAACTCGTGGACATTCAAAGAAGCTGAATGTTGGAAGATTCAGGACAGACAAAAGGAAGTACTTCTTTACTCAGCGCATAGTTAAACTCTGGAATTTGCTCCCACAAGATGCAGTAATGGCCACCAGCTTGGATGGCTTTAAAAGAAGATTAGACAAATTCATGGAGTACAGGGCTATCAATGGCTACTAGCCATGATGGCTGTGCTCTGCCACCCTAGTCAGAGGCAGCATGCTTCTGAAAACCAGTTGCCGGAAGCCTCAGGAGGGGAGAGTGTTCTTGCACTCGGGTCCTGCTTGCGGGCTTCCCCCAGGCACCTGGTTGGCCACTGTGAGAACAGGATGCTGGACTAGATGGGCCACTGGCCTGATCCAGCAGGCTCTTCTTATGTTCTTATGTTCTTATGTTCTTAACTTCAGCGGAAAAACAACAGCCAATTCTGCTAAAGGTTTTTTTTTTAAGTTGCAAGGTCTGATCATGGTTCTCCCATTTTTCTAAAAGATCATCTTACCCCTTATATACACAGTTGATCACTGCGCTCTGCACGTGAGAACCTCCTGCAGATACCATCTTATCAGGAGGTCCATTCTGCACACCATAGGAAGTGGACCTTTAATGTTGTAGCATCAACACTTTGGAATTCCCTCCCCTTAAATATTAGACAGGCACCATCTCTGTTACCTTTTCGGTGCCTACTGAAGACCTTCCTCTTTCAACTAGCGTTTTAAGTGGAGACCTTATCCCAGTCTGCATCTGTTGGAAGTGCTTTTTAAGATGTTTTAAAGATTTTTTTTACAAAGCTGTTTTATTTATTTATTTATATATTTATTAAATTTATTAGTCGCCCATCTGGCTGGGTATCCAGCCACTCTGGGCGACGTACAACATAAAAACATACAAATTACATTAGAGCATTAAAAATCTCAAACAATAATAATAAAACCTAAAAGATGTTTTGTTTTAATATGTTTTAAAAGATGTTTTGTTTTAATATGTTCTAAAGTCTTTTGTTTTTAAGATGTTTTAGAGTGGTTTTACTGTTTTTATTTTATTTATTTTAATTTATTTATTTTATTAAATTTATATACCGCCCCATAGCCGACGCTCCCTGGGCGGTTCACAACAGACAATATCAAAATACAATAAAACACATATTTAAAACAATTCAAACAGCATTAAAAATGGGCTTCCTTAAAAATTTTTAAATTTAAAACATTTATAACACATATCAAACACATATTAAAACACTTATTAAAATGCCTGGGAGAAGAGGAAGGTTTTAACCTGGCGCCGAAAAGATAGTAATGTTGGCGCCAGGCGTACCTCATCATATTTGTTGCCTTGGGCTCCTTCTGGGACACACACACACACAAAACAAACAAACAAACAAACAAATAAATACAGTGTGGTCATAAGATTATACTAATTAGAGCAGCCTTCCTTAACCTTGTGCCCTCCAGATGGTTTGGACTATAACTTCCATCAGCCCCAGTCAACATGGCTGGGCTGGCTGAAGATGGTTGGAGTTGTAGTCCAAAACATCTGGAGGCACCAGGCTGGGGAGTGCTGGACTAGAGATTCATTTTTTAAATCAAATATGCTTAGGGGTGGTGGAGAAATTTGATTAAATTCACATTTAGAGATGAATCTACTGAAGATATGAAACAAAATAGAGCCATCCTTCAAATTCACACTTTGAATTTTGCAGTGCCAGTTCTCCAGCCAAGTAATGTGTACAAAAGTGCACATACTGAAGTGTGCATAAAAATGCATATATTAGTGAAAATAACATCAAAAAGCATTATATATGAGAAATTGCTTTTTAAAAGTGTGTATGTTAGGCAAAATTGCAAACAAAAATGTGTTTATTAGGAGAAATTCACACTAAAATACTGATAAATTTTAATGGGGACTTAACAAACAAACCACAAATTGTTGCACAAATGTAAAGAACTGAATTTAAGATTGGAAAAATAAGGAACTGAGAGAACCAAAATTGACAGATCCATTTATCCCTAGCTGTGTCAGGAATCAAGAAATCTTGAAGTCCTTAGTTCTAATCCCAGATGCATTGGACTTGGTTGTGGTTACTCGGAGGTGTGTAGGATGGGGACAGAAGGACTAAGAATATGCTAAGGAACCCATTTACTTTATTCATATATATTTCCATTTCATCGTTGAACTATTTCAGCATTGATCTCTTGTACTGAAAACAGGGCTTGCACAGAGCTATGTTCTTGGGATGCCAGGCATAATTTAAGGCCTGAGAAAATATGGTGTGCTGTATTAGTTGTATCTGCATAATAGATGGTTAAAGAAACTTTACATGTTGCAAATTATTGCAAATTTTCTGTTAACACATGCGTTTGATAATGACTCTATTTTAGGACCGTCCATCCTCCAAGTGGGCGACAAACATAGGAGGCATGAAATGAAATGGACTACCTTCAAGTCGATTCTGACTTATGGGTGACCCTATGAATAGGGTTTTCAGGATAAGCGGTATTCAGAGGGGGTTTACCATTGCCTTCCTCTGAGGCTGAGAGACACAATGCATTTTTATTTTTATTATTTTTATCATCATCATCATCATCAACAACAACAACATCCCATCTTTCCTTGGGCCTTGGTGACCACAGCCTAAGCATGATGCTGGGTGAGAGGGCCAGGCAGGAAGCTAGTGGCAGCAGCAGCAACAGCAGCAGCTCGGAGGCTGGGGAGAGGCTTTGTGGCAGGCTTGACCTGTGTGTGGGGAGACTTTTGGTGACCTGTAGGGGGAAGGGAAGAGCTTTGGCGGCCTGTGGGGGTGAAGGGGGAGCTTTGGCAAACCTTGGGGGGAGGGGGGCTTTGTGATCCATGGGGGGAAGGGGGCTTTGGTAGGCGGGGTTGGCAAGTGAAGTTAGCAGGGGCAGAACCCCTAGTCTTACATATAATAAAAACATAAGAATGTCATCATGCAGCCCCCATTGGAAGATATGTACTGATTCATCAAAATCCTAGATTTGCATGAAATCAGTGTGGGGTAGGAAAGCAAAAGAGAAGACAGGTTACACAACAGCAGTGGCCATGGCATGGGAGCAAGAAGGGAGGGACACTGACATGGGAAAAGTGGTTGGTTAAAACCATGGGAGAGGTCTGAAAAGACTGGGAAGGGAGGAACATTGCTGTACTCTAACCTTGTTTTAAATGGCAACTTTTCCCCTCTGTGACTTCCCTTGCTTACTCTACTTAAACCTCTGTCATTGTCTAAAACTGCCATTTTCCTCTCAATGTACCTCAATCCCTACTTTACTCAAATGTCTACCATTGTGTAAAACCACCATTTCCCTCTCTGTCCCTCAATCCCTGCTTTACTCAAACTTCTGCCATTGTTGAAAACAGCCCCTTTTTTCTTGCAGTGTCTCTCCTGCTGCAATCCAATGTCTTCCATTCCTCAGCTGCCTCATATGAGAGAGATAAAAGGTGCAGAGCCCTCAGATATTCCATAGTACGTTCACTCCTGGTACCGTATATTGTCTTTAAGATGAAGTTCCAGATTCAATGTAGTAACTTAGAACAGGTATTTTATTAACAAGCAAACACCCATATATGTATAACATACCCATCAACTGAACTTAACCTTCTCTAACTGAATAAGCTAACTGAAAGGCTTACTCTTAAGATTCTATTAATCTTAAAGATACTGTAACATATATAATCATGGGTTGTGTGAGCAAAGGAGGCTGCAGAATAGGAGGGGAAGGAGGCACGGAAATGGGGTGGTCTGTGGGCAACAAGGAGTCGAGAAAATGAGGGGGTGAGGTGGTGGAAACTGAGCAGGTGTGCAAAGAGGGTACTGCAGAATAGGAGAGAGGGCAGGAGGTATGGAAGTGGTCTGCGTACAAGAGGGTTGAGAAAAGAAAGGAGGAGGGAGAGAAAGGGGGTGAAGGTGAAAATGGGAATGAAAAGGGCGGTTGAAAAAAGGGGACGATGGCTTCATTTCTATTTCTCCTTTTCATCTTTTTCAGGTGAGTCTGTTGATGTGCTGAACCGTTGCCTGACCGCGATAATGGATTGGATGAGAGCTAATAAACTGAGACTCAATCTAGACAAGACTGAGACACTGTTGGTGAACGCCTTCCCCGCTCAGATGGTGGATGTGCATCCTGTTCTGGATGGGGTTACACTCCCCCTGAAAGAACAGGTCCGTAGTCTGGGGGTTCTTTTTGACCCTTCCTTGTCTCTTGAGGCTCAAGTGGCCTCGGTGGCATGGAATGCGTTTTACCATCTCCGTTTGGTAGCCCAACTACGCCCCTATCTGGACGGCGACGACCTTGCCTCAGTTGTCCATGCTCTGGTAACTTCGAGATTGGATTACTGTAATGCACTCTACATTGGGCTGCCCTTGAAGACAGTTCGGAAGCTTCAGCTAGTGCAGAATGCGACAGCTAGATTATTGACGAGGACCAGTCAGTCTTCGCATATAACACCTGTTCTGGCTCGCCTGCACTGGCTACCTATTTGCTTCCGGGCGAGATTCAAGGTGTTGGTTATGACCTATAAAGCCTTACATGGCGTGGGACCGCAATACCTGGTGGAACGCCTCTCCCACTATGAACCTACCCATTCGCTTCGTTCGTCATCGAAGGCCCTCCTCCGGGTACCAACTCATTGTGAAGCCTGGAGGGTGGTTACTAGATCTAGGGCCTTTTCTGTGGTGGCCCCCGAGTTGTGGAATAGCCTCCCCGAAGAGGTACGCCTGGCGTCTACACTATTATCTTTTCGGCGCCAGGTAAAGACCTTTTTATGCTCCCAGGCATTTTAATCACTCTAATCTTTTTAGCTTTTAAATCTTGTATACTAAGTCTTTATTTTTATTCTCTGTTTAACTGTATTTGTTTTTATGTCATATATGTTTTTGTGATTTTATTATTGCCATATATGTATTTTACCCTATGCTGTTTACCACCCTGAGAGCTATTTGCTAAGGGCGGTATGTAAATGCAACCAAATAAATAAATAAATAAATAAATAAATAAATAAATAAATAAATAAATAAATAAATAAAAAATTGGGTGGAGGGTGAAAAGGGTGCTTAGTAGTGGCAATATGTGGGAGGATGAAGATGCAGGAGGTTACCATGGAGGTGGTCTGTGTGCAATGGGATTGCACAAAAGGAGGGGAAAGAAGAGGCATGGACATGGGGAGGAAGGTGAACATGAGGGTGCAAAGTGTGGCTGCAGAACAGAAGAGAAAAGTGTAGGCTGCTGAGAAGTCTATGTGTCTGGTTTTCCAGAAAGACATAGTAATGGGTTAATACTGTGCAGAGAGTGCCCAAGGTCAGCATACAGTGGAGGCTGCAGCTGGCAAGAACAAAACATCTATAAAGCCTTGAAAGAGAAACTGCAAGGTGTGGGGATGTTCGGTGTTAGGAGAGCTAGGAAAGTATTCTTGTTTGTAACTCTATTAGAAAATCCTGTCAGTAAAAGACTCTTAACTAGTAACTGTGTCTGTGGATATCTTTCGGCTGGATCTATTACTACTGGGCTCTAGGTGGGCACACGCTGAGCACGCACGCTGACAATACACCACTGCAACAAAAAGTGTTTCAGAAATGGGGCTGGGAAGGTGAAATGGGAGCTTAGTAGTTGCATAGGGTGGGAAGGAGAAGCTTTAGGGGGTTAATGGGGGGAGTGGGGGGATGGCAAGAGGAACTAGCAGGGGCGCACCCTGTAGTAGATCTTATAATTATGTAGCAATTAACAAATGGAAGGAGGAAGTTGAATCTCTGGTAAAAGGGGTCGAGGTCCACTCAGCCTTCCATCCATCCGTGGTCAGTAAAATGAGTACCCGGCATATGCTGGGGGGTAAAGAAAGGCCGGGGAAGGAACTGGCAATCCCACCCCATATATACAGTCTGCCTAGTAAGCGTCGCAAGACGTCACCCTAAGAGTCGGAAACGACTCGCACTATAAGTGCAGGGACACCTTTACCTTTACCAGCACAAAAGTGAGGAGATATGCAGTTTATATTTTAATATCCTCCCCCAAACAATAATGTTCACCTTTACAATCTATTTCCTTTGCTATGATATTAGGATCTATGATTTGTGTTCATGATCATTCTTACATTCTGCAATTTTTAAGAAGGCAAGAGAAAGGGAAGTAAAGAACAAAGAAGAAGTCATGACAAGAAGATAGATTACAAAAGCTATATCCAATGGTAGCCCTATTCAGAGGAGAGCCATTAATAAACACAAGGGAGTCATGCTCATTAATGTCAGTATTATTTATTTATTTATGTATTAGATTTACATCCCATCCTTCCTCCCAGTGGGTCTCCTCTGAGTGGGACTTGCATTGGATACAACTCTGAGGCCCTAAATATAAATGGATTGAATCTGGGGGCCGTAATTGTTTATTGCCTTTCCAGAGCAAGTTACACTACTCTAAATGATTGTATCCAGTAACTGAAACAGTAACTAAGATTCACTTTGAGAACCTACTGTGATCTGTGAGGGATGATATTTGGGCAGCATTTGGACGTGGCCAGACAAGATTGATGGAGAAAATGTTTTAAGTCCCTAGAGCATCCTGAGCATTGTTCAAAGAGCAGATCATCTTTTATCTAAGAAAAAGGAAAGTGTGTTACAGATTGTGAATTTATTTCATATCACCACTCTAATTCATGGGAGATCTGGCTCTACCCTGAGTTCTAATATTAGAAGCTATCTTAGGTTCTCAAAGAAAAGGATTTATCAGATGCCAATAGATGGAACACTTCACTCCATTTCAGATTATTCTGTGTTTATTTCCTAATACTAACAATTAATAGTTTTTGTTATTGAAATGCATTTCACTTTACTCTTGGTGTCAGTGTAAAGGCAACTGCTTTGGATCAAGGATGTTTATTTTACACAAGTGTACAAATAATCCTTTATAGCATATCAATGAATGCAAATGATACTTGAAAGGATATGTCTAATTTACACAACACTCTGTACATGGTGGCTTTGAAGTGATGCATGTTGCTGCTGGCCACATGATGAAATTGTTGGCTCTTGGTTTTACTGTAGAACTAAATTGCTATTTAGAACAAAATGAATACCGAATAGCCATCTAGGTGCAAAGGAAAAGAAACAGAGAATGGTTTTACTATGTGTTCAGCTATAATACATATCCAGTTGCCCTTCACAGTATATTATAAACAAAGCATAATGAGCAGGACTATAGTGCTTACCCCTGCTTCACAAAAGCACCAGACAGAAGAAACACACATGATGGAGCCTTGATCATCACATGGGGACCCAGCTGTGCTTTATATGGTGATGTACTCCCATGGAAGAGTATGTAGATTTAGTACACATGAGATCTCAGATTTGGACTCTGGATGTGGACTTCCATACAGGGTGTTCACGTGTACACACACGTGTACACAGGTTTGTGGGTGTGCAAAAGGGCAACGTTAATGCCCCTCCCAAGTGCAAGCAAAATAAATGTCTGGGTTGTTTCAGGGTGGGAGGAAAAGAACACACAAACACACATAGATCTGTCTGCCTGGAGGGAGAGAACCTGATTTCTCCTTCCTTACGTTCCTGGATTTTTAGCTCCCCCTCCCATCCTCATCAGCTGTTGGACAGGAAAAGAGAGGCTTTTCAGCCCAAGGAAGCTCAGTTAAAAACCTCCTCTAAGCTTTGTTTGTGTAATATCGCAAAATTGCCATTGTGGAAATATTATCCATTTAACATTTGATTTTATGTTTGATAGTAAAATAGTAGATTTTAAAAAACACCAGATGTGAGAGGAATGCCCCAGTTCACTATCAGAAGCAGGAATGAAAGGAGACGGCTCCCTGTCTCTCTGTCGCCTGCAAAAGCTGCCCTACTTTGCTTTCACTCACTCCCCCCATGTTTTATGTCAATTGCCCCCCTCAGGCTACCAAGAGTTGTGCAATTGACAAGAAACAATGAAACTGACAAAAAAAAACCCTTCCCCTCTTCAACAGCAAAATCAAGAGAGGAGGGTAGTAATGACTTCGGGAGAGCCCAGAATGCATAACAACTAACAACTTCGACAGTCTATCTGTTGGGAGGAACCTCTCTATGGTTAGCAGTGATGAGCCCTGAGTGGAGGGTAAGCACTGTTGAGGCTTACTTCTGAGTAAATAAGGACCGGGTAGTCACTTGAGGCTGCAGAAGGCACACACCTACATGTGCGCGCACACACACTTCCACTAAAAATTGCATTTCATAAATACTTTGAAAAGGGGTGGTTTCCCCCCATGCTCTTCCCGCTTCCGTGTCCAATTGACAAGAAACAATGGGAAAAAACTCTCCCCTTCTCCATTGGCAATACTCCAGAGGGAGTAAACATGCAGATTGGGGGGTGGGGCCACAAGGAAACAGCGATATTAACCCTTTCCAGAGGAATGCCATGTGAATTGAAAGTAAAAAAAAAAGTATTGGAAGCTGGAGAGTGTAAACCTTCCAAAGCTATAGAGATGGCAAAAGATGTGTATTTACTATGAAGTTAAGCTCCGTTGTGAACCAGCCCTTAAGAAGGTTGGGATATATATCAAATAATAAATAAATAAATAAATAAACATGTTCAGTGTGTGAACAAACTTATAGAAAAGGCTGAGAGTAGAGGAGCTAAACAGAAGGATGCTTGAAAATCTGCAGTGCTGTAGCCAAACAGAGGGAGTGTAGCATGTAACCATTATTACCCTGAGGAAGTAATTGTTCAGCTCTTGCATATCTCCCAGGAGTCCATCATTTTTCTAAGGCCTCTTCATCCCATTTAACTATGTGAGGGTAGTTAGATGTAACTCAATGATGTGTACCTTTAAAAAATAATCTTTATTCATTTTCAAAATAAACATAAACAATAAAATAATATAAAACAATACACTCTGTGGATCATAATCATATTGATTATAAAGATTACATTTTGATTACCCATAGTAAATTATTAAGACAATTTTCACTCATACATTAATACTTTTCCCTTTCTTTTTCTTTCCTGCGGGATTGTTGAATATCATTCCTATCCTTTAATTTGGTGGACCATTTAATAATAGTACCATATCCACGTGTATGTCATTGGCAGGGGGGGTATCCTTATATCTTGTAAATTAATAGAATTAATTAATAAAATTGTACCATACAGAAAGGAAATTAGTCCCTTTACTTTGTCCTCATGCTCTCTTTAAACTATTGGTTTGTTTTTCCAGTAGAAAGTAGCTATATCCCAAACTGTTTTATACCAATTTGCTCTCAAATTGTGCAATAGAAATCCTGACTGCTACCACAAAAAACTTTACCAACTTATTTTTCATATCAAGATCTTCATTCAGAATTAAATTTAATATTGTTAATTGTGATGTCAATGTAATTTTTGTTGTGTTATCTGTTCAATCTCCTTAGTCATAGATGCCCAACATTTGCAATCTTTTTGACAGTCCCAGCCAGTAGCATAGTGGCAAATTCAGAAGTGCAGGGTCTCTTCATGTTAGTCCCCCCTTTGCTCCTGGGTTGAGAATGAGATCCTGTTTATGTCTTCAGCTACAATAACAGACATCCCTAGGAGCCAATAAGCATGAACGTGGAGAAGAATCTTTCAGTGGCTGACTCACTTCCTTTCACTCTGATTAGCTGCAATCAGCAGGAAAGGACAAGGAAGCATGTTAGAAGACTCTTCTCAGTGGCTAACACACTCCTTTCAAGCTGATTGGTTTGTAGGATGCTGAAGACATAGAGACCCTGCTGGGACCCTGGTCCCCCAAAAGTAAGGGGTCTAAGACCCCCCACAACCCCAGATGACTACACCCCTGCTCCCAGCACATTGAAGATGTTCCTTGGATTCATTAACACTATTTTTCTGGATGTCAGATACCATTGATATTTGATTTTCAGAGACAATTCTCTATGTTTAGCTGCTATTGTTCAGTGTGGTGGTTTATCCCGTTGTGCTACCCAGTCATCTTCATTTATTTCAGTTCCAAGTTCCCTTTCCCACCACAGTTTTAATTCCGATGTATCTCCTCCTATGTCATCAATCAAGATTTTATATGTATTAGATGTCAGGCTGTTTGAATGC
Organism: Rhineura floridana; assembly: GCF_030035675.1. Classification (NCBI taxonomy): domain Eukaryota; kingdom Metazoa; phylum Chordata; class Lepidosauria; order Squamata; family Rhineuridae; genus Rhineura; species Rhineura floridana. Next base: position 243,243,675 of record NC_084480.1, read on the forward strand.
TTGGAATATGCTTATATTAACATCTCAAATATGGGGAACCTACATGTTGCAGCTTTTTTTATTTCTGGGTTATGAAAAAAAATTGTTCCCATAATAACCATGGGAGTGGAATTTCCTGTAGTTGATTTTTAAACCTGTCTTCTCCAATGGGCATTCTGTTCAGATAAAAAACAAAAACAAACAAGATATGATATAATCCCTTGGCACACCAGCCCTTTACATCATACATACTATTGTTATTGAAAACCATTGTGTGGTATGCCAAGGGAATAAGAGGAGATATTGTAGGAAATAAAACTGTTACCTTTTTCTTCCAAGTCTTAAATATTGTTCATGTAAATCTATTTTCCATTTCATTCAAAGATCAGAGTTTATTTTTAAGAAAGGAGAAGACATTTATTGGTATCCCATCTTTTGACATCATTTCTATTTGTACCCATTGCTTACTTATATCTCTTAATATAAGTAGGATAATATGGCCTATTTGATTTGCCAAGTAATACATTTCTAAATTTGGAATTCCCAATCCTCCCATTTTGGAGTTAAGATATAAACCTTTTTTACTAACTCATATTCTTTTTTGCCCCCAAATAAATTGAGTTATCTATCACTGCCATAATTTAATTGTTTTAAAGGGACCTCAGTTGGAAGAAATTGAAATAAAAAGGTAAATTTTGGTGTTACACTCATTTTTATCAGAGCCATCAAATCCATAAAGGTAAACTTGGATTTTTTCCATAGCTTTTCACATCTTTGTTAATACTCTGACAGTCTCAACCATAATTTTCCTCATAGATTTTGTTCAAATTTCTAGTGATCTGTACTCCTAGGTATCTGCTGTGGCAAACTGGAATACCTAGGAGCATTGAAAATGATTTTTGAACATTCACTCGGAGGCCTGTAACAAGTTCAAAAGATTCAGATTCTCTTTTTAAAGCCACAGCCATCTTCTAAGGATCAAAGTTGTAATGACTATATAATCTGCATAAAGCCCTATCACATATGTTTGATAGTTTATGTTTACACCTATCACATCTTTGGCCTGTTGTAATCTAATTGCTAAGGGTTCTAATGCTATAATAAAAATGATAACCCTGCTTTGTTTCCCATTGAATCTCAAATGGTGCCAAATTTGCCCTTATCTTAGCCTTAGAGATCAATCATATACGTTCAATCAACCTTTAAATTTTTGGCCAAAACTCATTTTTGTTATCACCTCTATCAGAAACTCCCATTCCAAGTAAATGAAGGATTTAAATATGTCTTAGGCTAATAATGCCAGAAAGGAGGAGGACATTTTGCTATAATGAATAGTATCAAATATTTTATGTATAGGAAACAAATGGTAAGGATTTTAAATTGCTATGTATGTAATTATTTCTATTACATATTCTGTTTTCTGATATTTCTATTGTATGCCACTTTGGAAACGTTTGTTTGGAAACAGTTCATAAATTCTTAAATAAAAATCAGCCAATCAATCAGGGACAGGATTGTGCTGTTGATAACAATTATATCATTCTGCATTGGACATAGGTTTAAGGATGGGACCACAATGGTAGTAACATTTGCATACGTTTGGGCAAATTGTCCAATTTATTCTGGATCACAGAAAGTGGAATATACTATAATGTTACAGAATATGGTATTTGAGGATGTAACTTGATGATGATAGGGAAACAATAACAGGCTAGCATTGGGCATGAAGTGTGGGGTGGGAATGGGGATAAATTGGAAAGGTTGCAAAACCCCTGTTTTGGGCACACAAGCTCTGCCCCAACCCTCTGTCCATAGAGGGAACTTCTTAAGATAAAGCCTCAGAAACCATAGAGCCTATATCTTGGCAGACTTTATCTTGTGAAGCTCAGTTTGCATTTTATTAATCTTTGGTACGACCCAGGAGGTGGTAGTGATAAAAAAGCAAGGTCAAATCAGATGTAACCCTGCAAAGATATATACCTGCCATACTTTCTCTCTCTCTCTGCTATTATCTAGAAGAGTTTGCATTTGACAAAGATATAGATATGAGGACTATTGAAAGTGCTCTACTTGTTAACAATTCAATTTTCTTTGCAAAGTCTTGCACATAGTTCTTTACTGATGGCATACTGTTTGAAGCTTCTGAACTACATTTATATGCTCTCAAGAGCATTTCAATATCTGTGTGATCATTTAAAAAGGCATATAAGAAAATAGCAGAAGCAGAAACATTGCCAGAAAAGATAACCAGTTTCACTGTGCTAGTAGTTATAATAATAATAATAATAATAATAATAATAAAAAAATTAATTTCTGTGTCGCCTATCTGGCCAATGGCCACTCTAGGCGACATACAACAGTTAAAACATAATATGATAAAATACAATACAATGATACAATATAAAAACAATATAAGAACAATACATATTAAAACAGGGTAGGAGGCATTCCAATCTTAGTAATTAACCCTCCCCGGAAATCCCGAAGGCCTGTTGAAAGAGCCAGGTCTTTAAGGCTGTACGAAATGTATTTAGGGAAGAGGCATGCTGGAGATCTTGTGGGAGGGAGTTCCAGAGGGTGGGGGCCGCCACTGAGAATGCCCTCTCTCTAGTACCCGCCAATCTAGCTGTTTTTGTCAGCGGGATTGAGAGAAGGCCCTGTGTGGCTGATCTTGTCGGGTGGCATAATTGGTGGCGTTGAAGGCGCTCCGTAAGATAAACTGGGCCGAGACCGTATAGGGATTTAAAGGTTAATACCAACACCTTGAATTGGGCCCGGAAAACAACTGGAAGCCAGTGTAGATCGAACAACACTGGTGTGATGTGATCCCGGCGGCGACTGTTCATAAGTAGTCAAGCCACCACATTTTGTATAAGTTGTAGTTTCCGGACCGTTTTCAAGGGTAACCCCACGTAGAGCGCATTACAAATGAGAGGTGACCAGGGCGTGTACTACCAGTGGGAGCTGATGAACAGGAAGGTAGGGTTGCAGACTTCGTATGAGGTGTAGTTGATACCAGGCTGCCCGGCTCACTGCCGAAATCTGAGCCTCCATGGACAGCCTGGAATCAAGTACAACCCCAAGGCTGCGGACCTGGTCCTTCAGGGGTAAACTCACCCCATTGAACTTCAAGTCAACTTCTCCCAACCTTCTTTTGTCCCCCACAAGCAGCACCTCGGTCTTATCAGGGTTCAGCTTCAGCTTGTTCCTTCCCATCCATCCACTCATGGATTCCAGGCACTTGGACAAGGTCTCCACAGCCGACTCTGGTGAAGATTTAAACGAGAGGTAGAGCTGAGTGTCATCTGCATATTGGTGACACTGCAGCCCAAACCTCCTAATGATTGTCCCTAGCGGCTTCATATAAATATTAAATAGCATGGGAGAGAGGATAGAGCCCTGTGGCACACCACAGTTGAGAGGCCAAGGGTCTGAAACCTCCTCCCCCAATGCTACTTGTTGATACCTATCGGAGAGAAAGGAATGGAACCACTGTAATACAGTACCTCCAATTCCCAATCCCTCCAGGCAATGTAAAAGGATACTGTGGTCGACAGTATCAAAAGCCGCTGAGAGCTCGAGGAGGACAAGAAAGGAGAATTCTCCCCTATCTAATGCCCTCCTCAAATCATCTACCAGAGCGACCAAGGCTGTTTCAGTTCCGTGACCAGTCCTGAAACCCGATTGGTATGGATCCAAGTAATCGGTTTCATCCAAGTGTGCTGACAACTGGTTGGCCACCACTCGCTCAATGACCTTTATTTATTAAAGGACAATGGTGGATGTTTGCAAGTGGTCATTTTCAGTGTTAAAGGGAAGCTTTGGAAGGGCATAAGAATGTTTTATTCACCATATTCAGAGTGATATCAGCAAGGCCAGCCCGCTTGCCAGTGAAAGCACAGGGTTGAGGGTTCTTGCTTTCTCCCTCTATGTTTACATAGAGTCCTTGTATGATGTTTCACCCAACTCACAGGTTATCAACAGCAGTCATCTGGTGTAGGCAGAGAATAGAGGAGACCCCACTCAAGAATTCTTCAGTCTTGGGAGGTACCAGAAATTTTCTATTTCGGAGTCAGACTTCAGGCAGCAGAACAGCCTTTATAATAATATGCTATTTATTAATATCTTGTGCACGACAACTAATAAAATGCATTCTAGGTGGCTTAGCCATTATTGCAGACACAGAAAAACAGAAATATATATCAGCATGAAAGAAGTTGCTGGATATCCATTTAACATCAAAGTAAAAGACTCTGAAGGCACATCTTAGTTAAAACAAGGTACAATAGATGAAGGACTGAGTTAAACTTTAAGTCATATCACAGAGCCAAAGGTACAAAGTACATGGAAATACATGTTATGATACATCACCCATCAAATGTCATGGATGAATAGATGGATGGTTCTTTTGCTTTCTTTGATTCCCCACTCCAGCAGAGCTGAGGAGTCCTGAGTGCTGTACTACCTGGCTTTTTATACTTTTTATCTAAGGGAAGGCATGTTTCCATCGTCTTATCAGCTACTGCCTGCTCACAGACCTGTTGGGATTGAGTTTGCATTTGACAAAGATATAGATATGAGGACTATTGAAAGTGCTCTACCTTGTTAACAATTAAATTTTCTTTGCAAAGTCTTGCACATAGTTCTTTACTGATGGCATACTGTTTGAAGCTTCTGAACTACATTTCTACGCTCTCAAGAGCATTTCAATATCTGTGTGATCATTTAAAAAGGCATATAAGAAAATAGCAGAAGCAGAAACATTGCCAGAAAAGATAACCAGTTTCACTGTGCTAGTAGTTATTTATTAAAGGACGATGGTGGATGTTTGCAAGTGGTCATTTTCAGTGTTAAAAGGAAGCTTTGGAAGGGCATAAGAATGTTTTATTCACCATATTCAGAGTGATATCAGCAAGGCCAGCCCGCTTGCCAGTGAAAGCACAGGGTTGAGGGTTCTTGCTTTCTCCCTCTATGTTTACATAGAGTCCTTGTATGATGTTTCACCCAACTCACAGGTTATCAACAGCAGTCATCTGGTGTAGGCAGAGAATAGAGGAGACCCCACTCAAGAATTCTTCAGTCTTGGGAGGTACCAGAAATTTTCTATTTCGGAGTCAGACTTCAGGCAGCAGAACAGCCTTTATAATAATATGCTATTTATTAATATCTTGTGCACGACAACTAATAAAATGCATTCTAGGTGGCTTAGCCATTATTGCAGACACAGAAAAACAGAAATATATATCAGCATGAAAGAAGTTGCTGGATATCCATTTAACATCAAAGTAAAAGACTCTGAAGGCACATCTTAGTTAAAACAAGGTACAATAGATGAAGGACTGAGTTAAACTTTAAGTCATATCACAGAGCCAAAGGTACAAAGTACATGGAAATATGTGTTATGATACATCACCCATCAAATGTCATGGATGAATAGATGGATGGTTCTTTTGCTTTCTTTGATTCCCCACTCCAGCAAAGCTGAGGAGTCCTGAGTGCTGTACTACCTGGCTTTTTATACTTTTTATCTAAGGGAAGGCATGTTTCCATCGTCTTATCAGCTACTGCCTGCTCACAGCTCTTTACAGTGCCTCTTTGCTGTCTCTCTTTATGCAGCCTCATCAGGCTCTCCATCGGGTCATTAGTCACGCTCATGGTAGGACTTATGTGGGGTAAATCATAAGCTAGAAAGTCGTCAGAACCCAAAACATACCTCTTACATGAGAAGAGTTGTGGTGAGTCCTTAGCTTCTAAATTAGAGATCAGCTGTTCAGATCATCCCAGGACTCTTCTGCAATATCCATAGGGATGGATAAAATCTGTCAATTTTGTTTCTCTCAGTTTCTCATTTTTCCAAACTTAAATTCAGTTTTCCACATTTCTGCAGCATTTTAGGGAGAATTTCTCCTAATAAACATATTTTTGTAGGCAGTTTTGACTAGTGCACACATTTTTGCAAGCAATTTCTCATCACATAATATATTTTTGTATGCTGTCTTTACTCATAATTCATTTTTATGCACACTTTCCCATAACATATGCATTTTTGTAAACATTGTTGTCAGTCTCTGCTGACTGAGGGAAATAGTATATGGCTGCAGTAAGATAATTAACAGATAATGGTCAGCAACCAGGCCGTAAATCTGTCAGGTTTGAGGCAAAAAGGCCCACAACTACAGACACTGGAAATACTGAGAAAGTGAAGAGCAGACAAGTCCTGGGGAAGTCCAAAGTCAAGGTACTGAGCATCCAATGAGACAGGACGGGGTCGAAGACACACAATCAATTACAAGCCTGGCTGGCTACAAGGAGTCACAAAAGGTCAACAGTGTTTCAAGCAAGAACCCCCAAGCCACTCACAGCCTTTTAAGCTCCTCTCCCTGGTTCAGGTGCTAGCAATCATCCCTCCAACTCCTGGGAGCTTATAACCTTAAACAGCCAGAACACCTGTGTTGCTGTGCTACTCGCAGGCATCTTTGCTCTGCAGGGAGTGGAGGGGCCTCACGTTCACTCTCTGAGTCTGACTGAGGGGCTCCAGCTGTATCTTGAACATCTTCTAGTGATGGGAGGTCTGCAGCTGCATCTTGGGTACACTGCAGTACCTGTTAAGGAATAGTAGATTTTTCAACCAAGATACCGGCATTTCACACAACTGTCTTTCACATGGCTGCAATGAATGTCTTGTTTTTGTCCCTTACCCATTATACATATGCTCACTGTAATTCCCCACTGTGAAACCCCTCGCCCTTTAGCATCTGACTTTCCCCCCAGTTGTATGGGCACAAGGGTGTCTGTGGGAAATGCTGCTGCTACCCGCACCTATGCCAGACTACTGATACAATTTTCATCAAGAAAAAAACATGTGCCTAAAGGGTGGGACCTCACTACATACTTGGATGCCTGTCATAGCAGCAGCTGCAGCTAGCAAAAAAGTGCACTTTTCTGGGTTCCCAAGCTTGCAAATGGATTATTTCTGGTACTATTTATCATGAAAATTAGTGCTAAACTTGCACTATATTCCACTAGCATTCCAGAACTAGTTTGTACGTCATGTGAAAGATCAAATATAATGTGCAAATTACCAGAATAACAAAACAAAGTGCATTGTGAAAACAGCCTTTCTCTTTTGGGAGCCAGGTCCCAGCAGGATCCCGATGACTCCAGTGTCCTATGAGCCAATTAGCATGAAAGGGGAGTGTGTTAGCCACTGAGAAGAGTTTTCTAAAGCAATATTCAAGCCTGGCCAGATTATTCTATAATCTTAGAAGCTTGTATGATTTTAGAAGGGGGCATGGCTGTGAATATTATGCACTTCTGAATCTGCTGCTTCACTTCTTACTGCACTCCAAGTCCTGGCTTGCCACTGCCCCTGCTTCTCCTCTTCTCATGTCCCCTTCCTTCTCAGCCTTTTCCTCTGCTTGGGGAGAGGCACACTAATGGCCTCCCCTGCTGGCCATGCCTCCCTTTTATGCAGCTGCAGAGGGTGGCGTATGTTGGGTGGCCAGCCACCATGCCATGCCACTTCTGGCCTTCCTGTATTTACTTTCAGCTGGGCAGGTCAATGTGGAGGCCAATACCAGCTGCCTTCGATACCCCACAACAGGACTGTCTCTTTCTTGGGACTACTGATGCCTTTATATGACCAGATTTGGCTAGATAACAATGTCAGTTGAAGGCAAATAAAGCTCATTCAGAATGAGAGCAATACTTCTTCCATTGGATATTTATAGGGATGGATGAGCAGCAGACTGTTTGCCCCAAAAATGAATTAAGGAGGAGATGGAGGCCAGGTGGAGCTATTCTGCTTCTGGAGCTGCCATTGGTGCCTGCTTGGTCCTAAAATCAGCTTTTGTCCATCAGCAGAGAATAAGCTGGCAGGGGTTTGCACAAGCAGGGAGGCAATCCCACTCATGGTGGGCTGTGCTACTTGTCCCAATTCTTCTTGTATTGCTTGTGTGTGCATCCCTACTTGATTTCTTATGTCATGTCTACCAATTTGTTTACAATAAATAGCAAATGGACTTTTACGCCACTTCCACCACATTTAAAGTTCAATTATAGACAAGGTTTGTTGGAAGCAAATCCTTTTGTGTCTAATGGAGCTTACTCATTCAAGTAAGTGTTCATAGGATTGCAGCCTTAAAATGTATGCTTTTCTTTTCCCTTAAAGAAGAAACCACCAATAAGCAATCGACACTGAACCCTGGGGAACATCCACTGTCCAGTTTACGTCATCCCAAATTATCAGATGACTTTTTAGGTGGGGTGCTGTGTAGTCTGTGAAACCCCTGTATTATGTTCAAAGAGCTGTAGTCTCTTTAGTGTTTCTCTCCCTCTGGCCTTGGACAATACAAAAACAATCCTGCAGGCCTCAGGAGAAGGGAATATATCTTATCCCAGAACTACGGTGGAACAGAAATAAAATAAATAAATGTGTCTGAGAAATGTGGGACATAATTGATTAAAATAAACTATTATAAATGAGATGAGAGGAATGTAACACACACACACACACACACACACACACACACACACACACACACACACACACACACAAGAGAGAGTTCTTATGAGTTCTATCAGCAAAAACATCAGTAATTGAGCCCATGAAAGGAGATGGTTCAAGATAATGCATATTATTAAAAAAAATCAACCTAGAGGCAAGAGGACAAAACTTATATGTATGAAATTCATATAGAAAGTAAAGCATGGGGACAATGGGAAATGTGTGTGAGAGTACAATGTTAAAAAATACAGTAATAGGATGTTTGTGTCATAGTGATAATCTACCAAAACAGCAAACTAGATGTTGGACTACCATACTAGGAATGAGAACAGAAATAGTGTTAATGAAATTATGGTACAGGCTTCTGGTTAATCTTGTTTCGAGAATAGTGTGCATGGTAGAAATGCCATGTCAGTTTGAGAGTCTATGGTCCACATCCACACCATACATTGAAAACACATTTAAAGCACATGGCTTCCCCCAAAGAATCCCAGGAACTGTAGTTTACCTCTCACAGAGTTACTTCCTAGCACCCTTAACAAACTACATTTCTCAAGATTCTTCGGGGGAAGCCATGCACTTTAAATGTATGGTGTGGAGGTGACATACATGTGGTTGACCCCACACCCATAAAGAAGACTCAGGACATATACATTTAAATTATGTTATATTTATTAAAATATAACAACTTTTTGAAGAACATGCAGGCCAAATCAACCAAATTAACCAAATTCAAACCTTCTGGGCAGGTGAGGCCTTTGCCTACCTCTGAGGGTGGGAAATGTCCCCCTTGAGACCCCCTGGGCATGTAACCAGCCACCGGCTGTGACTCCCCAGCCAAGGATGCAGAAGAAAACCTCCCTCCTTGCTAGGCCAGCTTTGGGTGCACACCCAACCTGCACATCTGGGCCCTGCTATACTGGTGTTCACCTGAATGTGCAAGCCAGACCACAAGGGGCACCCCCAAGTCCAACCCCGGCATCAAGCCCAGGTGATTCCTAGAGAGTGCCCAAAATGCCCCAGTACACCGATTCTTACCCCCCCCAACCTCATCACTTGCCCGGACTCCATGCCACAAGAGGCGGTCAGCTATTCCTTGATCGCCTCTATCCTCCAGAAAAATATCCCTTCTGCATGTACTCCAAAAACAGATCACAGACAATGTCGGAAGGGTGAACCCTGTCATCCCTAAACAACTATGGGGCATCACAGCAAATCCCTGGATGGGTCATAAATGCCCATTCCAAGGCCAGGACCAACTTGTGAACACTCCTGTTCACCCATTGTGTAGCCCGGTCCATCTTGTTAGGATGGACTGTTCCCCTCCAAACCCGCCTTTCGAGCAAATCAGACCCCCCACAGCATCGGACATGACTTGGAGCTCTACCTCAATAATCAATTCCTTCCTCCAAAAGGAGATACCATTGTACTCCTCAAGGAAGGTGAGCCACTTCCTCATGTAGCCCATCATACCTGCCGATATCCTGATGAAATAGATTTGAGAGCTGATGTCCTTCATGGCCTCACAGAGGCGGCATAAGAATGCATCCCCAGGTGAGATCACCTTGAAGGCAAAAACCAAGTGGCTGACTAACCCTGTAACTAGAACAGAGTGAGTTTCTTTGCTGCCACAGCTCCCTCAAACCAGAGTGCAGTGACTGAAGTTTGTCAGCTGGCAGACTAGAAGACTGGGCCATGGTGTCAAGCTGTATACCCAAGAAAGTAAGGGAGGTGGAAGGGCCCTCAGATTTTTCAGGGGCCAGAGGAACCCTCAGTTCCTCAGTAAGCCTGTTAAAAGCATCTACCAGAAAAGTGCACTGGGAAGAGCCGGCCGCTCCAAAAAACAGAAAGTTGTTCAAATAATGAGCAGTGAGAGATGAACCGGACCTGCTTCTAACCACCCACTCCAGGAAGATGCTGAAAGCCTCAAAGGCAGAACAAGAAATACAGCAGCCCATGGGCATCTCTCTATCAACATAATACCATCCCCGAAACTTAAAACCCAGGAGATCAATGTCCAGAGGGAGAACTGGTAGCAGGTGAAAGGCAGACTTAATGTTGCATTTGGCGAATAATGCACCCGGCCCAGCCAAGCTCACTACTTTGATGGTATCAGACAGACTCTCCTGCGGAATACCATCATTCACCGACCTGCCCTTTGGAAAGGACGGATTATGGATGAGGCAGTATTCACAGGGTGCTTTTTGGGCACAATGCCCAAAGGTGACACCTGAAAGTTTGGGAAAGGCGGGTGCAAAAAGGGGCCTGAAATTCAGTCAGCTGCAATCTCCTTGGCCAGTTTGGCTGAGACTATGGCTTCCAATTCCGGAACAGAAGCTTGATTGGAGGAAGAAAGAGGTAACCCAGGCCCCGAATATGGGATCCTGAAACCTTCAGAAAAAACAGACACAAATAGGCAGCCGCCTGGCGATTAGGGTAAGCCTCAAGCAACCTTGCCAGGGGGGCAAGCTTAATGGGGCTACTGGCTTTACACCATATCACCGATACTCCCTAACCCCCGTTTGGGCCTTACCGCAGGAGGCACTAGGGTGGCCCTACCACACATGCCGCATGTTTAAAGTGATAGGGTTTGTGAGTCCAGCAGCCTGAGCTGTTATAGCCCAGCAGACCTGTTGGGATTGAACCCACTGTGACCCTTGGCCAGAGCCAGAGGCCAAACCTGGGCGTGCAGCAGCAAGTGGCCACTATCTGCCCTTTCCCCCATAGCTGGCCTGGCAGGAGTCATGGAATGGAGCCACAGACCCCGATGCTTAATATCCCAATGCAAAGTTGAGTTCAGTGCCGCCCTCTGCCTAAAATTCTCATCATACCGCAACCAAGCGGTGCCTGAGAAATTCCTAAAGGCTTTATGAATGATGTCCTGGTACTTTATCATATATAAACCCCTGAATGGGTATGCCTGGGTCATAAAACCTATGTAGACGGTATACGCGTTGAGCCAATCAGGCCAAATGTGGTCAACTTTTCTCTTCTTGGCCGCTTCCTTATCTTTTACCTCCCCAGCTATTTTGGGCTGCTCTTCCACCTTATGAAACAAGAAGGTGAATATGTCTATATATTCACTGCACCAATCTTTTCCTGAGTGGTCTGTGTGAGGTGGTCATCCAATGGGAGGGATGAATCACCTTGAGGATACCCTCTCACTAGTAAGGGTAAGACTTGGGATGGCTGAGCTAATGATGCCATGGATGGATGCCATAGAGTCACCACTACAGATGGTGAGAGAACTAACACTCCCCTCATGTACACCATCTGCTGTTGTGCAGTACTTGTGACAAGTGCAGCCGATGCTCCCCTCTGCCCCGACTAGGCTATACCTAAAGCTGGGTGGGTGGGAGCAATGGTGGCATCAGGCATGCTAGACTCACCTGCAAAAGCATGTGAGGATACCAACACTGCAAACCCAGGAGCTGCTGGAAAAACAGGTGCAGGCAGAGCCACAGAGCCGACTGGAGTGTCTAAGATGCCGGCGGAGAAAACTCATGAGGAACCTCCAAAAGTTTGCAAGCCTCACCTTCTTCCTAACGTGTCACCCTGTTAACAAGATCCCAAAGAAGGTTAGCTTTAGAAGCCAGCCTGGCTAATTTCTTCACTGGAATCTGAGAACTGGGTTCTGGTTCTGGGTCCCTAGCATTCTCTTTCGAGCACCTCAATCCTGGCCATAAGCACTCTCAGAGTCCCCAGCCTTGTCTTCATCTGAGGACTGAGGCTGCACCAGCAGACATTTAGCCCCCTTTCCAGGACCTTAACACCTTGCTTTTGATTTGCCTTCCTAGATGGCATGTTGCTGCGCAGCAGGAGCCCAACCACCACCGTTATTGAACAGGTTGCAGCTGAGTTTATTACACCTGCTGAGGAGGAACAAGTTAGTATGGCCTGCCTTATTAGTAGCAGTAGCTGTACAAAGCAACCACCACCACCACCACCTATAGAATTCCCTGCTACTGATGCCCCTTTAGGGGAGAGGAAGCCCCTCTAATGCCTCTCCTGCAGCAATGGTACGGCCCCACCCCACCCCAAATGCCAGGCAAGCTGGAATAAATAACCATGCCAACAATAACCATAAAATTGAGGGTGATAATGAAAACTTTACTAGTAATAAGCAAAGTAATAGTAATATAGTAAAAACCCTGAATAACCACAACTGGGACAATCACATATAACAAAAGGCAATCAGAGCCACACATGATGGCAATTTGATTAGGCAGGCCAAAGAGCCTGGGGTGTGTGTGAAAAGCCACTTCTAGAAGAGGCTGGGTGGTGGTGAGTTCACAAAATCCAAAGGCCTGAACGGGGGGGGGGGGTGTCAACAAAAACCTCAAACTGGCCCCCTAAACCTTGTACATACCCCACCCACTAAGCACTTATCTGTCCAAGTAAGGTACTGAAGATTAGGCAGGCCTCACGCAGGCCTCAAATCTGGCACTCAGAACAACTTCCATCCCACATGGGCAGCAGGCCAGTGACGCCTGGGCCTTAAGTGGAGTCAAACTGCGAAGCAGTCCGGGCCTAGCACGGGGTTAGGGCCCGAAGCTATCATGCAGCCACAACTGCTGCTGGTGCTCCACTACCATGCTGTTGCCACCACCGCCAAGAGGAAGAAGGCCGCAAAGGCCTAAAGGCTGATGGGATACCGGCTGCTGGCCCCAACTCCCAATGGCCAGGAGGCTTTGGGGTTGGCCTACGCAACTGATCACCCAGCAAAACCTCTCCATCATGCCTCAAAAGAGCAAAGAGGGAGGGATGGAGATGACTTGTAAGCCTTCTCCTACCCCCCTCCCCCAGGATTGGCCAGCTGGCCCCTCAAGACTTCCTTCCACTTCTCAGGACAAACCACCTAAGTCTTCTTTTGAAAGGAGGGGGGTGGAGGCAAACACCCCCCCCCTTTGGCAGGAACATTCTTCTCACTGGATAACTTTCTGTCTACCAGGGACAGAGCCAATTTACTATTCCTACCCCCCCAAAACTGGTCAGCTTCTGTCTATTCCATTTATTTATCAAACATGACCCCACCACAGCACTGCTAATGGAGAATGCAGGAATTTCACATGACATTGAATCCCATGCAGGAACCAACAAGATTCGAAGGCACAAAAATTTATCCTGAAAAACATTCAATCCATTTTTCTGAATATATATTCAGCATTAGAACCATGTTTTCCATGCTGAAAATGTCTGCCAAATTTCCCATTCTGCATTTATTCTATGATGCAGATGGGTTTAAGGAGGCATTTCAGTGGAAGCCTCTTACTTCAATGCATCGCAAAACTAATAAAACTAATAACCACCTCCACAGTGAAATTCTAGTTGATCATTAACCAGAGATTTGTTGCCTTGGATACTGAGTCAGGTAGGTTTCCTAGATATGTTTTGAAACAAGCCCAGCATTTGATCTGAGTGTTCAGAAAACAGAAGCAACATAGTTTCTCCATGGGAAAAGCTTACAGTGATAATTGCATAATTGATGCAGAAAAAGAAAAATTAACAAGGATTCCATTGGGGGTAGGGGTTGTATTAAGCACATATTGAATATCAACATGATGTAAGAATGTAAATAAAATCTCCAAGTAGTTGTGAGAAAAAAACACTTTAAAACTTTGGGAGTTGTTCCAGTGGATCAAATATGTGGTTGGGATGTCTATGTTGTTGTTATGTGCCTTCAAGTCGATTACGACTTATGGCTATGAATCAGTGACCTCCAATAGCATCTATCATGGACCTCCCTGTTCAGATCTTGTGTGTCTATGTAAAATTATTAAACTGAGAATATCTTATTCCTGTTTATGGCAAGGATGGGTAATCCTTAGTAGTATTGCAAATCTCTTTGGTCTGGCTAAACAGAACAGACACATTTCTAGCAAAGCAGATTATTATTAACCTTCCTCTTTCAACAAGCCTTTTAAGTTAAGACCTTATCCCAGTCTGCATCTGTGTTGGAATTGCTTTTTAATATGTTTTTTAAACCTTTTTTTTTAAACAGTGTTTTAAACTTTTTTCTTTTTTAAGATGTCTTCAGATGTTTTTAAAGATGTTTTGTTTTAACGTATTTTAAAGTCTGTTTTTATGATGTTTTAAAGTGTTTTTAATGGGTTTGTTTGCTGCCCTGGGTTCCTGCTGGGAGGAAGGGTGGAATATAAATCAAATAAATAAATAAATAAATAAAATTAAATACCAAGGTTAGAGCCCTGAATCAGTTCCATTATTGGTTCTAAGCTAACACTCAAAATTTTTCAATAAAGGTATATCTTCATATTACCTGAATGGTTCAAATGCATCTTGAAAGATTAAGTTACAGAATGGGAAGGGTGGGGTGTGCCACACACAAGTGTCAGCAAGGCTCCTAAAGCAGAGTCAAAATCAGAGCTTGGAAGTAACTCATTACAAGTAACGAATTACTTGTAATTTATTACTTTTTTGAGTAACGAGTGGGGAACTTCATTACATTTTGCTGGCAATAGAACGAGTAGTAACTTTTACTTTTGAGGAGTAATTGTAATGTTTCCAGCATTACTTTTGCGCATTACTTGGGGGGGGGGAGCAGGGGAAGTCTTCTGCTCCTCTGATTTGTGAATAAAAAATCATGTGCTTCAAATTGGGCTTCTGTGCAGTGTTGTTCTTCCTTCATGCTCTATGGGTGCTTAGGAGGCAACGAGGGAGGAGGTGGAGAGTGAGACGGCGTGGAGAAAACAATTGTTTAAAAATTGACAGGAGTGGAAGGAGAAAAGAGCTGGAGGCAATATATATATACACAAAATATGTGTGTTGGGGTATCATCATTGCTGGGGGTGGGGTGAGGGGATGTGATATTCTGTTATGCCATTCTGTTAATCTTACGGATAAAAAAAATTATTCTACTACCCTCTGTGTGTGCATGCTTATTTTTAATGTTGTTTTAGGCTACTTAGATGTGCAGCAGCCAAGGCCAGCACCTTGTAGGCATTTTTTTTAAAAAAAGTAACTAAAATGTAATTGTAGCAATTACTTCTGAGGAAAAGTAAAGTAATCAGTTACTTTCAGAGCAATTGCAATTGTAACGGTAATTACTACTTTTTTGGGGCCATGTAACTGTAACTGTAATTTATTACTTTTTAAAAGTAATCTTCCAAGCTCTGGTCAAAATATTACAGGTGAGACTTACAACAAAATGTTGCAGTGTATTCTCAAACCCAAACAGGAGTGCTTGTGTTCAGGGTACTAGCCAGCCAGTCAGACAGCTAGGCCCTCCTTCAGGATACTATAAACTGTAAGGACAAAAAAGGCTATTCCACCATTAAATCCTCCCCCCCCCCAGGGTTGCAAGGTCTCCTGTTTTTGTCCAAAGCCTCCAGTTTTTTCGGGTTGTCTCTGGGTCTCCAGGTGAGTCATCTTAATCTCTGGACTCTTAGCTTTCATTTTAAAAAAAAGTTCTAGGTGCTCTGGTTTAAAAGATATAAACCAAAATATCAGCCCCTCCTGCAACTTCTGTTAGTACTGGCTGCTCTAATTCTTGTCCTTTCAGGTTTTTTGCCAATAAGTGAAGTCAGGGTTGTGATTGACAAGATTCGTTGACCCCAGGTAATAACTAAATTCTCTCACACTTTCCTTTTTCTGCTTGTCTCACACCAGGAATTTAGTAAATATATAGCTTTCAACAGCATGAAGAATACTTTCTCTGTACAGGATTGAGACTTGCTTCTGAGTAAACATGCATAGGATTGCACTACAACAGAAGATCACAGCAGCATCTTGGTAGGCATAAAAGTGTACATGAAGGTTTTTTAAATTATTTGCATACAATGGCATATTATACATTTTATCTTTCAAATTATTTTTGAACAGAAGTTTTAAATAGTGTACATGCTGCAATGTTATACTTTTCTAATTAAGGAGTCAAACAAGTTTACATTTTACTGGACTGTTGAAGAAGGCAGTTTGTCTCATTTCTAACCTGGTTTGAAAACCTTCCCAATATGAAGCTTTTCTAGGAGTAAAGCTGCAATGCTAATTCCACATACCTGGGAGCTAACCCCATTGAATTCAGTAGGACTTACTTTTGAATAGACATAGGATTGTGCTGAAAATCAATGGGACTTTTGAGTGAACTTAGAAAAGGATTGTGTTGTAAATCTGTCTCTCCCCATGTAATTTTTTTTAAGCAGGTACGCAGGGCTTACTTAGATGTCACTGCTTTTATTTGGCAAGAAACTAATACTTATTTTTTAAAAATGTTTTGCAATGGCCAACTGGTTTTGACAATAAACTATTATATGGGGTATATGTATTTTTACATCTCCAGTGTGCATGTATATTGAGTCTTTCCAACAAAGCTGTGAAGTAAGGTTGGAAACCAAGACAGCTCACAAGAAATGAAACCATTTGAAATCCAATAACCATAAAACAAGTATAAAGCAGTTGCAAAACAGCTTAACGTGGAATGACTCTGGATTTTGGATTGGGTGAATGAACTTCCTTATCACTGAATTGCAATCCTGTGCATGCTTCCCTGTCTGAGTAAGCCCCATTGAATACATTGGGACTTGCTGCTGAGTAAACATGCATAGGATTGCACTATAAATATCTTTACAGGATGTGTAAATAATAAACATATTTGATATTCATGTGTATATAAATATTCATACTATGTCCTGATATGTATCTGATTTCACACTATGGTTGTAAATTATTATTTACAAATTATTATTTCCTCTACATTTTAAGTGTGCCCCTCTTTCTTGGGGTGGTTATGGTCCGACCCTGTTGTTTTCTCTCTGAGGGGTAGATTAAGCTGAGAGATGGTGCATAGTCCATGGTCACCCAGTAAATTTTGTAGCTCATTTCCATTTTAAAATTTAATTAAAATGATTTGTATGCAGGCAAAGTTTATGAAGTAATGCAGATTCACATAATACATTTAAAGCACATCCAAGTCACATTTAAAGTCATGACTTCCCCCACAGAATCCTGGGAAGTGAAGTTTCCCCCTCACAGTTACAGTTCCCATCACCCATAACAAACTACAGTTCCCAGGATTTTGTGGTGGGATTCATGTGCTTCAAATGTATGTTGAATGTGCTTTAAATGCATGGTGTGGATCTGCTCTATATGCTGTGCATTCATTAGTGAATTGAAAAGAACAATTTTAAAACAGGGCTGTAGCTCAGTTGCATGCAATGGTCCAAAATGTGATCTCTGGAAGAGACTATTGCCTGGAATCCTAGAGAGCCAATGCTAGTCCATGTCATCAGTATTGAGCTAGATGGTCTCAAATGGCCTGATTTGGTATAAAACAGGGAAAAGATCCAAGTGCCACAGTGACTCCAAAATTTATTTATGTATTTTATTTACAACATATACTACTGTATTTTTAAAAAATCTCAGAGTGGTTTATAGAAGGAATTAAAAGTATAAAATTATTGGCAAAAACAGTTGAAGACAGGTATTTAAAAACATTCAAAATAATAAAACCAACAATGAGTTTAAAAAAGATAAAAAAAACCATAATCGCTTCTACATTCCTGGGTAGGTTTGCCTAAACAAGCAGGTACCAAAATGAGTACAATGAAGGTGCCTGCCTGATGTCAATACGCAGGGAGTTCCAAAGCATAGGTACTGCCACACTAAAGGATCAATTTCTTACAAGAGCAGAACAAGTACTGTATGGAATGTGTAACATGGAAAGCACACCTTGAACTTGGCCTGCTAGCAAATCAGCAACCAGTGCAAATTTCAGAGCAGAGATATTATGTGCTGATAGGGTCTCACTCATGTCAGCAATTGTGCCACAGCATTCTGCACTAACTGTAGCCCCTGGGTCAGGTTGTGCTGCATGGGGATTTCTGTGACCTTGGCTGACTGGCTGCCAGGATTATTTTAGTTTTGCTTAGGAAGCCTGACTGCTTGCGGGATGCTGAGTTTTCTGTCTTACTCTAGGAATCTTGTTGTGGTTGGTATGGTATTGCATTTAGGAAATCATCACTGTCATTTCTTTTTCTACTTGCATTTCATTTACCTCTGATGTTACTCCCTTACATCCATAGAAGCAACAACAGCGGTTCCATGTGGTCAGCTCAACCCCCTTAAACCCACTGATGATGCACCTTGTTATTTACATGATGGTTTGTTTCTTGCCCAATAGTGGTAAAAGAGAATTCACATACTGGGAAGTGTGGCTTCAATTGCTGGTGTTCTCAATCTACTGCCTGTGAAGGTAGATCAAACCATGTCTGTCAATTATTACTGACTGGAATTGGGTTGGCTGTCAAAGTGAGTTTATAGCAGCCCACAGAGCAGGCAGGAAAGTGTAGAGAAACTTCTTAACTCTTACTCATTTTTCAGACATCTGTCTGCAGTGAAGAGTTAAGTCTGTAAAGAAGTTTGGAGCAGCCACATTAAAAGGCAAGCAGGGCATTCCAGGCAGGGGGTGGCCAACCCTTTCATATGGATATTGTTCCAGAGGATCCCTAGTCAAGCCTTACCAACAGCACAATCCTAACAATATCTACTCAGAAGTAAGTCCTGTTGAGTTCTATGGGGCTTAGTCCCATAGTAAGTATGTTTAGAATGGCAGCCTTCAAGGGCATCCATCTTTAGACATGGGTGCTCCCATCTAACATCTCCACAACAGTAGGCCTTCTTCCTACAATTGCCTTCTGGTGACTGGCCTGGCCTGAGGGCACTTAAACCCTTCTTGCCAGAAGCAAGTAGGCTAGATTAAATGTTCCTTACCCAGGCTGTCTAAGTAGGTGAGAAGGAATGAGCACGTCACTTCAGCTGGACCTGGAAACACCCTTAAGGGGATAAAGAATACTTTTTTTTTTAAATAATTTTTATTCAAATTTTTCAAAAAAACAAACAAAACAAAGTCAAAAAAACATACAACAAAAAAATAAAAATAAAATAGTTGACTTCCGATTTGTCGCAGATCAGCTATAAGTATATAATATACATCAAACCTTTCCCTTAATGTATACATACAGAGTCCCTTTTCTCCATAGGCTGTCTTAGTTAATCATCAAATCCCAGTATCATCATTTTATTTTGATCTTTCAACAAAAAGTCTAAGAGAGGCTTCCATTCCTTAAGAAATGTATCTGTCGATTTTTCTCTAAGTAGACATGTCAATTTATCCATTTCTACTAAATCCATTAATTTCAATAGCCATTCTTCCATTGTTGGTGTTGATTCCATTTTCCACTTTTGTGCATATAATAGTCTTGCTGCCGTAATCATATATAATATTATTCTTCCATATTTCTTTTCTATTTGTTTATCCATAAAACCCAATAAAAAAAATTCTGGTTTTGACTGAATATTTATCTTTAGAATTTTTTGCATCTTCCTACCTATCTGTGCCCAAAATGATTTTGCCTTTTTACACAGCCACCACATATGATAAAATGATCCTTCTTGTTGTTTACATTTCCAACAAACATTAGAAACATTACTATACATTTTTGACAACTTTTCTGGAGTCATGTACCAACGGTACATCATTTTATAAAAATTTTCTTTAAGATTATAGCATAGTGTAAATTTCAAGCCTTTTTTCCACATATTTTCCCATTGATCCATTTGTATGTTATAACCAAAATTTTTTGCCCACTTTACCATACACTCTTTTACTTGTTCTTCCTCCATATCCATTTTCAGTAAGAGTTTATACATTTTCGCAATTATATTTTCATCATTTGTACACAATCCTATTTCAAAATCAGATTTACTTATTTCAAACCCATACATTTTCTTGTCCATTTTATATCTTTCTAACAATTGTAAATAGGCAAACCATTGAAAACTATATCCTTCCTTTGTCAGTTGTTCTCTCTCTTTCATTATATATTCTCCATGTACATTTTCCAATAGTTCTTGATAAGTTAACCATTTCTCTTTTCCAGCCATTTCTCTTCTATAAAACGCTTCTTGACTTGAGACACATAATGGTATTTTCGAATAAAGCCTTGGTTTATATCTATTCCATATTTTCAACAAAGGACGTCTTATAAAATGATTGTTAAAGTCTACATTTACTTTTACTTTGTCATACCATAGATATCCATGCCATCCCCACTTCAAATTATGGCCCTCCAAATCCAATAGTCTTTTATTCCTTAATAAGATCCATTCCTTTATCCAGACTAGACAGCAGGCAGCAAAATAAAGTCTCAGATTTGGTAATCCCAGTCCTCCTCTTTCTTTGGCATCTTGTAGTAGTTTAAATTTAACTCTTGGTTTTTTTCCTTGCCATACAAATTTAGAAATATCTTTTTGCCATTGTTTAAAAGGTAAATCAGAGGATATTACAGGTATTGTTTGAAACAAAAACATCATTCTCGGTAATACATTCATTTTTATCACAGATATTCTACCCATTAATGACAATTGTAGTTTATCCCATCTTAACAAATCTTTCTTAATCTCTGTCCATAATTTTTCATAATTATTATGAAACAACTTTGAGTTTTTATTTGTCATAATGATACCTAAATATTTCAACTTTTTCTCTATTGTAAAATCTGTCTTGTCCATTAACTCTTTCTGATCCCTTAAAGTTAAATTTTTCACCAACATCTTTGTTTTTTGATTGTTGATCTTAAATCCTGCTAATGGTCCAAATTCTTTTAATTTGTCCATCAATACATTAATTCCTTCCAAAGGGTTTTCTAGTACAATTATCAAATCATCAGCAAATGCTCTCAATTTATATTCTTCTTTTTTTATCTTTAATCCCGAAATTCTTTTATCTTGCCTTATATCTCTAAGCAGCACTTCTAAGACCAAAATAAATAAAAGGGGAGATAAAGGACATCCCTGTCTTGTACCCTTTTGTATTTCACATGCATCCGTTAAATCTCCGTTAACAATTATCTGAGCCTTCTGAGATGTATAAATCGATCTAATCCATTTTATAAAATTGTCTCCAAAATCCATTTGCTCCAAAACCTGAAACATAAATTTCCAATTCAAATTATCAAATGCTTTTTCAGCATCTAAAAAAATCAAAGCTGCTTGTTTATCATTTTGTTGTTCTAAATATTCCAACACATTCAAGACGTTCCTGACGTTATCACGTAATTGTCTTTTAGGTAAAAACCCTGATTGATCTTCCTGAATAAATTGTTGCAATATTATTTTCAATCTTTCTGCCAAGATCATTGTAAAAATTTTATAGTCATTATTCAATAGAGATATTGGTCGATAATTTTTTGTTTTAGTTAAATCTTGCTCCTCTTTAGGTATTAATGTTATATTAGCATTTTTCCAACTATCCGGTATCTTTCCCTCTTGCAGAATAAGATTCATTGTAGACTGTAAAGGTAGCAAGAGTTCTTCCTCCAAACATTTATAATACATTGCAGATAACCCATCTGGTCCTGGCGCCTTTCCTAATTTAATTTTGTTTATAGCTTCAGATATCTCTCTTGACGTAACAGGGCCATTAATAGCTTGTCTCTGAAAGTCTGTAATTTTAGGCAAATTCTGTTTAGATATATACTCTTCTATTTTTTCAGATGAAATTTCCTGACACTTGTACAATGTTGAATAATATTGATTACATTATCTGTCAGCGTCTCATCTCCTTCTTGTATCTTTAAAATAATATTTTTTTGACGTTCTTTTCTTAATTTATATGCTAACCATTTCCCAGGTTTATTTGCAAATTCAAAAGTCCTTTGTTTAGCAAAATTTAGTTTCCTTTCAATTTCTCTAACTGTCAGCATTGACACTTGCTTCTGTAACATTTTAATTTGATTTACAATAGAAACTTTACATGGATTCTTTTTCAATTCTTCCTCTTTTTGTTTTATTTCTTCCAAAATTAATTGCATTTTCTGTTGTTTCTTTTTTTTAATTCAGAGTTACATTTAATAAAATATCCCCTCATAAATGCCTTACTTGTATCCCAAACGATGTTTTCACTTGTTCCTTTATGTAAATTATGTTAAAAAAACTCTTTTAATTTCTTCTTACATTCTTGTACTACTTTGTCATTCTGTAATAATGATTCATTTAGTCTCCATCTAAATCCAAGATTTTTTTTTTTTAAAGTTAATATCACAGGATTGTGGTCCGAAAAAGTTTTTGGTAATATATCCATTTTAAAAATATCCTTCGCTAGAATTTTAGACATCCAAATCATATCAATCCTCGAGAATGTTTTGTGTCTTTCTGAAAAATAAGTAAATTCCTTTGCGTTATCATTTATATATCTCCAGGTATCCACCAATTCTAAATGTTCCATCAGTTCAAAACAAATCTTCGGTAATTTACCCTGTGTCTCTTTGATATTTTTTTCAGAAAGCCTATCAATTTTTGGTAAGATTACCCCATTCCAATCACCCATGACACACCAATGATCATATGAAAACTCTGACAATTTTTCCATAAGTCCTGTGTAAAACCTTGTTTTATCTTCGTTGGGGGCATAAATACCCACTACCAAAATGTTTGTACCCTGTAAAGTAATTTCAACCCCCACAAATCTACCACTATCATCCAGTAATACCAATTTAGGAAGCAATTGTGGGTTAATGTAAAGAACAACTCCATTTTTTTTTTGGTCCAGCCGAAATAAATTCTTCACCCAAATTTTTACAAATCAAATATTTGGAATCTTTCTTCTTAATATGAGTTTCTTGTAAACATATTATATCCAATTTTAATTTTTTCAAATAATGAAACACTTTCTTTCTCTTCTGCGCCGTGTTGGCTCCATTTATATTCCAAGTTAGATATTTGTAATCCATCTTTAAGTGTGTATTTTAAAATGTGCCTGATGCTCCTTTTAATCCATCATCTTCCTTCCCCTCCTCCGCATATCCTTGTTGACTTTGTTCCCCAGGAATTATATCCATATCTTTGAGTTTAGCTTCATCCATATCTTTTGAAGCTTTTCTCAAGAAGTCCCTTGCTTTTTGAACAGTATTCAATCTATATTTCTGTTGTCTGAATGTAAAGATCATTCCTTCTGGAACATCCCATCTAAATTGAATTTTGCGCTGTTTAAGTTTTTCTGTAAGGAAAGCATATTCTTTTCTCTTACGTAAAAGTCTAATAGGAATTTCTTTCATCACCAGTATTTCCTTACCATCAATTTTAAAGGTATTTTTAAAGTATTGCTGTAATACCATATCTCTAGTCGTCTTCTTTATAAAGTGAACAAGCACATCTCTTGGAATTTTTTTCATTGTTGCATATCTGGAATTAATTCTATAAACTTTGTCTATTTCAAATTCCATCCGATCTTCATTCAAATCCAGAAATTTTACTAGAGCATTAACAATTTTATCTCTGATGTCTTCACCTGTTTCCTCAGGGATTGCACGGAATCTCAAACAATGTTCTTTATTTCTCATCTCAGTCACAGCCATATAGTCCAAATTTTTTTCTAATTCCAGATTTAATATATCTGTTCTATTCTCCAAGATTTGTACCTTTTCTTTAGTATTTTTTGCATCCTCCTTTATTTGCCCAATTGTCCCTTTAATCTCATCCACTTGTGTTTTAATATAGTCTTTTATATGCATCAATTCAGTTTTCATTTCCTGTTTTATATCATTAATCCCTTCCATTATTTTTTGAAACATATCTGGGGGTATAGCCCCTTCCTGTGGGTCAATAGGACCTCTTCGCTCCTGGGCCTTAGTTGCTTTTTTAGTTGTCATTTTCAAAAGAAGCCTTTAATTTCTGATATTAACCACTGTTCCAAAAGCTAGAAGCAGTCTGTTTCTTTTTTTTTTTCCTCCACCAACAAAAGAGTTAATATTCCAGGCCTGTTATTATAGTCCAGCCAGCACAGCACAGTTCTTATCTACGTCCAAAAATGCAAAACAATTCTGGTTCCCAACACCAAACGATTAGTAACATATATGAACAGCAGATTCGTCCAAAAAGAAATAGTCCAAGGAGAAAAATAGTCCAAAATATATTTCCATCAAATAATAATTACCTCTCATCCATTTTTAAACTTTAAAACTCCAAATTCAGGCCAGCTTTTTGTCGTAAAAAAAGTATATAAGTTGTTTACATTTTCTTTCTTCCTTAATTATATTTAAAAGAGAAAAAGTATGACTCACCCAGGTTTCTCAGTTGCTGATTCGTAAACAAATCTCTTTTATTGTAGTAATTTAAGCCAAATGATAAGATTTAGACAGAAGTAGGCTCGCTGGTTAAAGACGTTTTTTTAAGAAGAAAAAAAAACGCTTTGCTTTTTTCCAGTACAGCTTGCATGGAAGTCCTGACTCCGTCTTCAGCCGATCGGCATGCCTTCTTATCTCAGGGATTTCCTGATCAATTCCAGCCGCCGACAGCTCAACGAAGTCTTGTGGAAAATCTGATCGGTTCTCCTATACCTTGGAGAACATTTAAGCCAGTCAAAGTTTCCTCTTGGCTGGCTTTTAACCTGAAAAAAGCTTCCTCTGAGGCAGAGATCTCTCAGAGACAGTCACCAGCTGAGCACTCACTTCCGGGAAGTCCGGGATAAAGAATACTTTGGATCTGTAATAATCTAAAAATGTTGTCAAGCTACATGCAAGTAATATATTCTTGCCATAATACTAGCTGATGATCCATTACAGAGAAAGTATAATCATGGAGAAAGTGCATATAGTTCAGCATTTTTAAAATAAATTTAACACATTGACTCCAAGAAGTCTAATAAAATTAATGGATTAGGATTGCTGGCACTTTCATTATAGCCCCAAAGACTGTCAAATTTCTTCTTTTCTAAATATAAAGTTTCCCTGTTCTTCACTATTTTGTGCAAGATCTAATTTCTCTCTCTAATTTGCTGAAATTCTCTCTCTCTTACATGCACACACGCACAGGAAAGAAAATCTGTGGTGGGGAAGAGAGATCCTATTTAATTGTTGCCAGTGTTTTGAGCAGTAATTACTGTTAGGAAAGAAGAAAGCAGTCTCCTGTAATACATTATATATCTGTTTCTCTTGAGGTAACTGACGAATGTTATAATCTTGTGACTTTTTCTTACAAAAGAGGATCTCCATGAAGCCCTGCCTATGTTGAAGAATATGAGGCAATCAGTATTCAAGTGCATTACTGTATACTAGCATGCATATTACTTTGTGGCCCAGTGGGGGAAAAATATTTGCTTCAATTCTGCAAAGGAATTCATGGCAACATACATGAGGTTATCCATTTTATATAGCTGTTGTTATGTGCCTTCAAGTTGATTACGACTTATGGCAACCCTATGAATCAGCGACCTCCAATAGCATCCGACATGAACCACCCTGTTCAGATCTTGTAAATTCAGGTCTGTGGCTTCCTTTATGAAATCAATCCATCTCTTGTTTGGTCGTCTTCTCTTTCTGCTCCCTTTTGTTTTTCCCAGCGGTATTGTTTTTCTAGTGAATCATGTCTTCTCATTATGTGTCCAAAGTATGATAACCTCAGTTTCATCATTTTAGCTCCTAGTGATAGTTCTGGTTTACTTTGTTGTAACATTCAATTATTTGTCTTTTTCGCGGTCCATGGTGTCCGCAAAGCTCTCCTCCAACATCACATTTCAAATGAGTTGATTTTTCTCTTATCAGCTTTTTTCACTGTCCAACTTTCACATCCATACATAGAGATCTGGAATACCATGGTCTGAATGATCCTGACTTTAGTGTTCAGTAATACATCTTTGCATTTGAGGACCTTTTCTAGTTCTC
The DNA here is from genome assembly GCF_030035675.1 of Rhineura floridana. Classification (NCBI taxonomy): domain Eukaryota; kingdom Metazoa; phylum Chordata; class Lepidosauria; order Squamata; family Rhineuridae; genus Rhineura; species Rhineura floridana. The sequence goes on from NC_084480.1 coordinate 243,269,832, forward strand.
TCATAGCTATCTTCCCCAATTCAAATCCTGGCTTATCCAACTATATCTCATTGGACTTGTATAGTACATGGGTGTCAAATATAAGGCACAGAAGCCTTATTGCACCCTTTAGGGGTCCCCAATGCATCCTAGAACACTCCATCATTCCATATAAATTACTCACAATAATTAATCCTACAAGCTGATGACCGTAGGAAAGTAAATGTTTAGGTCAGCAGACAGGTGGGTGAGGAGAAAACTGATTTAGCAGTCATATGTGGAAGGGATTTAGATATCAAGGTTTGTAATCTGGAATCATATTCCATTCATATTCCAGGTTCATACTAGAAATGTTTTAAGAACAGATAATTTATCATACTTGTGGACATATTTCAAATTTTAGTGTTTCATTTAGATGACTTTCATGGTTTGATTTCCAGCTTATATGAAATCAACATATTGCAGTGCAAAAAAATATGGATGTGTCCTCAAGCATCTTTTGGGCCAGACCTTTGGGTCTCAATCCATTTCTGCCACAGATGCTATGTTGAGGTAGATCAGTTAAAAGTTTGATTCAAGACACAACAATCCAAAGAGGGGCTGGACAGATACGGTGCAGGGGATCGTCTGCCACACCTCTAATCCTGCTGGCCAGGACAGAAGATGGGGACTGTAGTTTTGTGTGTGTGTGTATGGCTGCATCAGCCTCAGGCTGGTGCAGCAGAGGGGTCCAAATCAGGCCTGTCTCTGGGACATGGACCAGTTTAGGATTCAACTGATCCATGATCAGCCCTTTCCTGTCTGTGTAATGCCCCATTTTCAGGTCTATGCTGGTTACCACTGGCAGAACACACTGCTGGTGATAGCTTCCTAACCGCTTGTGCTTTGACAGGTACAGTTGGGGATACCCAGTGGAGGGACACTTCTGCCTAATCCTAACCCCTCTAGCAGTGCTAATCAGGGGGCTGAGATTGCATTGTAACTGACTAAAAATAAAAATAAATCTAAAAATGGGAACTTGCATGAATATTAGAGTGAGTGCTGATGGACAGACACCAGACTTTAGACCTGGACTCAGATACTTGGCTGCATAAGTACAGCATTTTTCTCAATATTTTCGGTGTCATGAATTGCACATTAAGTCTAAGATAAACAGCTGTAGTTCAATTTTTTATCAGCCACTTGACTCTCAATTGAAGCAAAGCCATCTGTCTGCCAAAACCAGTAGCAAAAGATGTAGAACATAAAACTATTAGTGGTGGGTAATTGTTAAAGAGAGTTCATATATATTTTCCGATTGAGTAATCCTACTTCTTATTTTTCCCTGCCATATGTGTGGTTGTTGTGGCTAGAGAGCAACCTGCACAAGTTCAAAGGCAAGCTTCTTTTTTATCATTATTTTTATATTACAGATTATAGGAAGGGCTGTAACTCAGTGAAAGTGAACATGTTTTGCATTTAAAAGATCTCAGGTTTAAACCCCTGGCATCTCCAAGTAGGGCTGGGGAAGACTCCTGTTTGAAACCCTGGAGAGCTACTGCCAATCAGTTTTCACAATAATGAGCTAATGGACCAACACTATGACTTTGTGTTATGGAGCTTCCTGTATTTCAAAGATAAGTCTTGGCATTTAAAAGATGTTCTTGGTTTGAATTATGACCAGAATGCAAGTTATAACATCATTTAGCCAAGAGGGCTGAACTATAGATGTTGTGTATGGAAACAGCAATGCACAAGAGTGGCTGAGCATTAATCTGAGTTACTTTATGTATTCCACTGGGGTCCTCTAATTGATTGTTGCCACCAGCAGCTGACATGGAGATGTGAAATCAGTACCATACCATTCTTTTATAATATCTCTAGCATGTTTGCCTTACTTGTCCAGTTTTTCCTTATCTAAAATATGGCCGTTTATTAATCTGAATGATTTGTGAATGCACTTAGAAGAATATGTATATGTGAAGACATCCACTTTTTTGGAATTCTGAATGTGCATTTGTGAGACCCCTTCTTACCAATGGAGAGTCACGTTGGTGGTTAAAAGAAAGCTTTGGGATTAGTGCAACCTTAGCCAGATGAGGGATGAACGATTTCATTTGGTCCACATTTTTAAGCAAACCATCCTAATTTGCTCCTTCTAGAATAATACATGGATTGAAACCCTAATATTCTTTGCATTTTACAATTCTGTACATTTTGTGATATAATTCTTTGCTTTAAAAAAGCATAAAATGCATATTTTAGGATAAAACACATTTAGAAAGGCATACCTTGAGAATCCAGAGATTAATATAGAAATGGGATGGAATGTAGAACCAGGTGTGTTTTGGAGGGGGGACGCGTTGGGACTTTGCCCCGTTACTTTTTCCACAGCCGGCCCCCTCCAATCCGCCACCCACTGTCTCTCACACACACATACCCCAGGGCAAAGGAGGAGACAGGAGGGGAGGGGGTCCCCAGCCAAACCATACAGCAGAGGCTTCTGCAAAGCTTCTCCCAGCAGGTGGAGAAGGAAGAGGAGGTGCAACACCGCAGGGCAAGAGACAGGCTGCCGGCAGAAGTCGACAAAAAATCTGCTTAATTCCAATTTACCCACCACAGCCTACAGCCTACAGCCTGTCCTTGCCCCGCAGTGTGGCTCTTCCTCTTCCTCCTCCCTGGGCTAGAACTCCTGGGGAGGATATTGCTGCGGCCTGGTAGCAGAGGGGAGGTGGCAGATCTGTAGCGGCACAGTGTGAGTGTGCATGTGTATGTGAGGGAGGTGGTGTGAAGGGACTTGAGAGTTTACATGGGACAATGGTGGCAAAGGGTGGTGGAAGGCAGTTGTGACCCCAGGAATGACTATTTTGACATCAAATCACCCAGCCTAGGAAGGAATTGGATGTTGTGCTTGCTTCCTGGGTTTTTTACCCCCTCCCAGAGGTGATGGATCAGTTCAGGTTTCAGAAGAGGAGGAGGGACACATTAGTTGCAAACCATCTGAAAGGGGTGAAGAATTGTGCCCTTTCTCTTTCTCTTTTAAAAAAAGAGGCTTTAGAACCCCTCCGATTCCCTTCTCCCCATGCATCTGAAAGTATTCCTGATGCAAAGCACTATAATTTGCAAATGCAGAAGGAAAATGGGTGCTTCTTGCCTCGGTTTGTTATATGAGCAGCAGATTATTCAAAGCAGTGTCTTCCCTTCTCTGTCAAACTCTGCCCAGACAAAACTCCTGTTAACAAAATTAAGCTGCAATCCAATACACACTTACCTGGGCGTAAGTCCATTGAACCCAATGGAGCTTACTTCTGAGAAGGCATGTACGGGATTGCAGCCTATCTGCTCCCTGTGGGGAACGAATGCTGCTGCTGTGGAAGGAACGAACGAGGAAGCAATTTTCTCAACTAGGAAGGCAGCAACACCAACATGTTTAAAGTTAACTTGGTTTACTTGGGAGTAAGTGCCATTGATCACAGCGGGGCTTGCTTATGAGTAAACATCCATATGATTGGGTTGCATGATACCATAGCAGATTTATCTTGATAAAATAGGTTACTAATTTCTTTCTTTGGCTTTAAATAATTCATGTTAAGGTCATTTTATCATTCTAGGTACATAACCTTGGGGTGGAGAAGGCGTGGAAGGATCTTTCAACAAATGAGCTTCTAAAACCACAATATGCTTAAAAAAAAAATCCTTGATGAAAATTAAATGGGGAAGGGCCTTGGCTCAGTGGCAGAGCAGCTGCGTTCCATGCAGACGATCCCAGGTTGAACTCCTGGCATCTCCCAGTAGGGCTGGAAGACACTCTTGCCTGAAACCCTGGATTGCTGCTGCCAGTCAGTGCAGACAATACTGAGCAAGATGGACTCAGTATAAGGCAGTTTCCTGTCTTCCTCTCTATCTTCCTAGACTGGCTTAACTGCTTTCTTTAATATACTGAGAAAGAGTTGTCTCCAGAAAAAGAAAAAGAAAAAGGAAAGTTACCTGTAGTAGTCTCATCTGACAAAGGCCGGCCAGCCTATGAAGTTTGTGACCAAAACAAGCTATCAGCCATGCAGGGTGGTTTGTCAGAGACTTGTCAAAACTCCTACTTGCTGTCTATATGAAATTATAAAAATGCAGGTTGTAAAGTACTTGCAGCCCACAGTACTTAGCTAGTGAGTCTTGTTTCGGGGCGGGGGGGGAGAGATGATTATCTTGTGGAAGGCCGATGGGTAATTTTAGGACTGAGGGAGTGTGCAAGGGGCTTGGTTAATCTATGTTTGCTGGTGAATCGAATGGGAAGGGATCCATCCATGAGGACTGAGATGAGAGGGTGAAGCTTCCATACAACATTTCAGGGTTTTTTCTTTATTGCTGTAGCTTTCCAAGTCAGTTATGTCAGCTCCAATAGTGTCAGTGGTATAACCTTAGAAGGGGTGGCAGTGGGAAGCATAGCATGACTCACAAAGGGACCCTGTACTTCTCAATGTGCCACTATGCTACTGTGCAGAACACATGTGAAACTGATACATCCTTAGGTCATATTATCTTCCCTTCTTCCTCTCCAGGGCAGTCGCATCCTCTGGTCCCATGTACCTCTGCAAGAAGCCAGGATAGGCTTGTGGAATGTGAGCACTCTATGCGTTTTGAGGACTGTGGGCACAAAGCATGGCATTGGCACCCCATTTTGTATGCATGTATTGTTTAAGATCAAAGAACCATTCCAGAATTGCTGATTGGTAGTGTCTCTTTAATGCTGTGTTTTGCATTTCCTCAAATTTTGCAATGCTGTTCGCAAACCAAACAATGTTTACAGAAATGCATATGTTAGGAAAGTGTGTATAAAAATGAATATATAAGTGAAAACAACATGCAAAAATGCATTATATGATTAGGAAATGCTTGCAAAAATGTGTACATTAGTTAAAACTGCCTACAAAATGTTATTAGGGGAAAATTGCAGTGAAATGCTGGAGAATTTTCATGAGGATTTTTTTTTAAAATTGCAAATTGCTACAGAAATATGGAGAACTGAATTTAAGATTGCAAAAATGAGAGAACTGAAACTGACAGATCTTTCCATCGCTACATATGTTTTAACCTAGGACCCAGGGTGCATCTTTCCTGTGGTGGTGAGATCAGGTACTCCCTAGAGGTGATTTTCTGCAAATAGCACTACTAAGAGCAGGTGGATGTTAAATTCCAAATGGCAAATGTAAAATAAAACAACTTTACAAAGAAACTTAGGCATATTTCCTGCTGTGAAGGACCTAAAGCAAGGCACTCATGAAGAATTCATTGTAAGTTACAGTACAGTGGTATATATGTATACTTCAGAAGTAGTTTCTTTGTGTTTAACGGGGCCTACTCCCTGGTAAGTGAATAACAGGATGGCAGCCTAGGCTTTGGTTTAGGATTGACATTGGGGAAAACAGAGTTCTTGTTCCTTTGACAGCTGTATCTCCATAATCAGGATCAGCAGGATATAGCTGATTTCTCATGGTAAACATAGATTGTTGGGGGTGGGGGTGTGGTAGACAGAAGAAGCAATGACTGTACTGCCTCCAATTTTGTGGCACCCATTTTGTGTTATGCTGCACCCCATGGCAACCATATTGTGACTGGCGTCCTCAGCTCTCTCAAAATTTGAGATATTTCTCCATAACATCTGAATTGGGAGAGGCCATGCAAGCCCTGGACCTCGGTGGTGGGCTGGATGAGGGCCAATAAACTGAGTCTGAATCCTAGCAAGACGGAGGCACTGTGGGTTGGTGGTTCCCGAGTTTGGGTGATTGGTCAGTTGCCTGCTTTAGATGGGGTCGTAATCCCTCTGAAAGAGCAGGGTCATAGTCTGGGGGTACTCCTGGATCCATCTTTGTCACTAGAGGCCCAGGTGACCTCCATGGCTAGGAGTGCCTTTTACCAGCTGCAGCTGATAAGACAGCTGAGGCCATTTCTGGACCGGGATAGCCTGATCACTGTTATCCATGCACTGGTAACCTCCAGGCTACATTACTGTAATGTGCTCTATGTAGGGGTGCCCTTGAGGTTGGTCCGGAAGTTGCAGCTGGTGCAAAATGTGGTGGCGAGACTGCTCACTGGGGCAGGGTATCACTAACATGTCACCCAGCTGCTGGAAGAATTGCACTGGCTGCCCATTTGCTACCGGGCCAAGTTCAAGGTTCTAGTTCTGGTGTACAAAGCCCTATACAGCTCAGGACCAGGATACCTGAAAGACCGTCTTATCCCTTATATACCCAGTCTATCACTGCATTCTGCAGGTGAGGGTCTCCTGCAAACACCACCGTATCAGGAGGTCCATTCTGCACAACATAGGAAATGGACCTTTAGTGTGGTGGCACGTACCCTGTGGAATTCCCTCCCCTTAAATATTAGGCAGGTGCCATCTCTGTTTTCTTTTCGGTGCCTATTGAAGACTTTCCTCTTTCAACAAGCCTTTTAAGTTGAGACCTATCCCAGTTTGCGTCTGTGTTGGAATTGCTTTTAATATGTTATTTTAAAAAACATTTTTTTCCTGAACAATATGTTTTTTTAACCCTTTTAAAGGTGTTGGACTACGACCTGGGAGACCAGGGTTCGAATCCCCATATAGCTATGAAGCTCATTGGGTGACCTTGGGCCAGTCACTGCCTCTCAGCCTCATGAAAACCCTATTCCTAGGGTTGCCATAATTAGGAATCGACTTGAAGGCAGTACATACATATACATACATATTTAAGATGTTTTTAAAGCTTTTTTAAAGAATGTTTTAAAAGTTGTTTTGTTTTAATGTATTTTAAGGTCTATTTTTATGATGTTTTAAAGTGTGTTTACTGCTTTTGTTTGCCGCCCTGGGCTCCTGCTGGGAGGAAGGGCGGGATATAAATTAAATAATAAATAAATAAAAAAATATGCCCGCTGGACCAAAAAGGTTGGTGACCCTTGGTTTAAGTAATACTTTGCAATTTAGATCTTGGACTTTGCCTGCTGTTAATTCCTGGTCTTTTTAAACTGTTCTGGGGGGCATGCAGCTTTTTACAGCTACGTTAGATACATTTCTTTTAATTACCCTTGACATTCAAATTCTGAATTTTTAATGTTCATTTCTCATGAGTGGAATACTCTGAGAATATATTAATGACCTTGATTGCCATCATACCAAATACCTTGCAGAGTTCATTATTCTCTTCCTAAGCTGAAAGTTAGGTGCTTTATACACCAGCAGTGAATGATGCAAAGAAGCATTCAACAATTGCACACTACTAAATAAAAAGATGACCTTCAACAAAATTAGACTCATTCAGCTTCGGTTTATACATCATCCTCCTCCTCCCTAGCAGTTGTTGGTACTAAATGTTTTATGAAACAATTTTACTTTCCCCATCTCAGAAAAATTACAATTACAAACACCGAAGAGAATCTAAGTACAATATGAGCTACAGAAAGGGACTCCATACTTTCCAGTGCAGCTGGTTTGGGAAGTTACTGCCCTTTGAACAATTCTCTGTCACCTATTTGGCATCAGAAGAGCTGAAGATCTTGGTCTCTTCTCCTGGATGGAAGGAGAAATCTGACTCTTGCAGCTATTTGCCCCATTCCTTATCTATCTGGAAGTTACACATGATGGTTCAGCTGTCTCCATGACTCAGATCAAGAATCAAAGTGAAGGATCAGATCCAAGTCAACCTGGCCCAGGCTGAGGGCAAAGGTTTTGGTCTCTGGCACCACCATGATCAATTCCTGGTTCAATATAGGAAATTGAAAGAACTTGTATACAGTTCATGCAGCTGAGTCTGAAAATGTGTCCAGAACCATCTAGTCCATCCTTCTGCAGTAGCAAGGCTTTCTTACTCTGGAAGATGATCTTTAAATTGCCTTTTAAAATTGCCATGGGAAATCCTCCAACCTTGGAGTGCAACTTATTCCATTGCTGATTTGTTGATACTTCTGACTTGCTGCTGTTTGAACACATTTCTTCCTGTGCTACCCAGATAGGCCCTTATACATCCTTAATTATTCCATATTTAGTATCTACCTATCTGTCTTCAAGTCATGTTTTTGGTCAGGTTCCTTGCAGTATTTCCTAAAATTATCTGTACAAACGCCTTTATGATTTTTGTTTTCTAACATATCCTCATATCTATACTTTATAAGTGGCAAACCTTTTATAAACTCTATTTTCTATAGCCCTGTACTGGCATTGTATTCACAGTTAACACCAACAGGTGAACAGGAAATGGGGCTCTGCGCTGAGTAGCCTCACGTTCTGCTGTCCATGCATGTGCCTGAAGGGTGCATGTGCAGATTTCCCTGTGATCTGGGATCTTGATCATTCAGGGTTCCAGACTGCATGGAACCCTGTATGTGCAAAGACTCCCCCTCCCTTCAGATATTTGGGTTCTACACATGGATGCCAGGAGAAGGAGCTACTCAGTGCAGTTCCACTCCCCATTGCATGTTAACTGTGAGTACAATGCCTGAATAGGGTTTATGCTATCACTGATCCTCATCTATTGCATTCCCCATTCTATTCAGATACTTAAGCTTCCCTCTCAGCTCTCATTTCTCCAATCCAAGGATGAAAGAAAATGAAGAAATGATGACACAACACCTTTCTCCATGCTATCTGTGTGCCTTGGGATGGTCAAGAACAGCCTCTTCCAACCTGGAACCCTCTAGGTATGTTGGACTACACCCAGCGCCAGTTCCAAAGGGCGACCAGGTTGGGCACTAGCCCGAGGGCCCCGCAGCTACAGGAGCCCCTGGGGGGTCCCTGAGGGGCCCTCTGCTCCCCTTCCATGATCCGTGGCATGAGCCGCGCTGTGGATAGCAAGACAAGAGCTTCCGAGCCACGCACCGCCACCGCCCCCCCACCCACCACCATCCCCCCGCTTCACCTACCTTTCTCTGCTGTTCTTTGTGGCTGCGCGCAGGGTTGCCATCAATCAAGATGGCAGCCGAGGTTTCCGTAAGGGACTGAAGCCTCTGCCGCCATCTTGGTTGATGGCAGCAATGCGTGCGCTGCGTGCAATCACCCAAGATGGCGGCAGAGGCTTCAGTCCCTTATGGAAACCTCGGCTGCCATCTTGATTGATGGCAACCCTGCGTGTGCAGTGCACGCAGCTGCAAAGAACAGCAGGGAAAGGTAGGTGAAGCAGGGGGGATGGTGGTGGGGGCGATGGTGGCGGGCAGTGGCGGCGGCAGTGGGTGACTTGGAAGTTCTTGTCTTGCGATCCGCAGCACAGCTCATGCCACAGATCACAGAAGGGGAGCGGAGGGGCCCAGGGCAGGCTGATGCCCAAGGGCCCCGGCATTCCTGGAGCCGGCCCTGACTACACCTCCCATCAGCATAGTGGTGGTGGCTGGGACTGATGGAAACTGTAGTCCAAAACATCTGGAGACTACCAGGCTGGAACAGACAGGTCAAGAGGATTTGCACAGAGGTAATTCATTTTTGTGAACACTGGAAATAAGCCATCCATCATTCCCTTCTAGTTCTGCTGCAAACATTGACTGTGAAAAACCTTGTGCTTTTTGTTATTTTAGGAGATACAGTCTTTGTCACAAAAGTGACTAAATATTTTCAGCTAATTTCCTGTTAATGGAACAAGAGGGTTGGTAACTGTGTAGTTTAATGACAAAATTCTATTGTTGATAAATGAGTTGTGGCCTTGAAATCACATACTAAGGTTGCAGAGAAAACAATGATACATTTTAAGATGGTATCTGGAGAAGAATTTATCTGGAAAACATGGTGGGAAATATGAAGCCATTTTTAAACAAATAACATGATTTTTTAAAAAAGTATTCTGGAGCATGTCTGCTTGTGAAATAAATCAGAACAATTTGTGTTACCTTTTGAACCCCTAAATTGGTTTTCCTTCACATAAGCATTCAACATTCTCTTACCGCTTTGTTGAGGAGCTCCATTTATTCATCTAAGTACAAAATTGAAATTACCTAGAATTTTGGATGAATAAATAGTCTCCCAATAAATATTATTGTTGCTTGGGTATTCCTAAAGGCAACATATTCCATGATTTTACTAAATTAAAAACAAAATTCAAAGAATGATTGGGCACAGGACTAAACTTAAGCTTCCCCCACACATACATATATAGGCACAGAGCAGGCTACAAATTCTGGCCTGAGAAGTCCTCCTCACACATCTGGCTTGACCCTGTTGCTTTTTGATCTATCACAGGGATGGGGAACCCTGGGCTTGGGCCTCAAATGTGGTCCTTCAAGCCTCTCTACCCAGCCCATGAGACTTTCCCAAAGCCACATATCCTCCCCAGCATCACTCTTTCTTCCCAGGCCACACACCCCTCACCAGCCTTGCTTTGCAACCTCCTTGAGTATTTTTCCCTGCCTAGAATGTGTCCTTGAACTCTGATAGTGCCTCGATACAGGAAGGGGTGCGATAACCTACTGTACAAAGGTAAAATTTACATGTGTTGCTCAGCCCACTTTGCTACTTGTCCCGCCCGCACTAGCATTTGGCCCCTAGATATTGTCCAGAAGGGAATGTGACCCTTTGGCTTTAAAGGTTCCCCATTCCTGATCATAAGCCATAAGACCCTCCTTGGCATTTTCACAGCCATGACAATCTATCTATTTAAAAATTATATTCTTTGTTACCCTTGGTTTAAAGCAGTATATAATATTATATCTGCAATGTACCCAGCATGAGAGTGAAGCCAGACAGGTGGCATCACACAGGTGTTCTGGGAGGCAGTTCTTTAGTTGTTGTTGTTGATTTCAAAATTTCATTTACTTCATTATATTATACAGCCATGAGAGCGATTGTATACTATAGTCAGCATGGATTTTTCGCATTCCACAATGTTAAATTGAAAATACCCCCCATGCCATTCTGATGCTTCCCATCAGCTCATTTCAAAACAAAACCTTACAAAACTTACAGTCTTGAACTCAGAAACACTTGCTTAACAACCCTCTAAATTTTCATGGCGATACACGAAATAGAGAGAATTGAAAGTTCAGAGCATAAAAAGAGAGAGAGAAAAACCAGCCCCCCTTTGGACTTATTTCTGTCAGAGTTCTCATAATATGAAATTCATAAAAATCAGCCATGTTCACAGAGTACCTGTAATCCTATTACCGACCTTGCCCCATACTGGCCTTCATCTTCTGCAGTTTAAAAGTTTAAAAAATGCCTGGCTGATTTTTAATCAATATAAGAACTTTTGCATTCAAATGAACAATAATGTTGGGCATGCTCAGTAAGAACCAACTGTCAGTGTTCTAAAAGACAGATTTACAGCTGCTTGGCTTGGCTAATCAGGGGGCCTCACCCACATCAGACCTTTATTTCACTTTAGACAGTCAAGGCTTTCCCCAAAGAATCCTGGGAAGTGTAGTTTATGAAGGGTGCTGAGAGGAGACTGCTATTTCCCTGACAGAGCTCCAGTGGCCAGAGTGGTTTAACAGTCAGCTGCTCTGATTGAAGCTCTTTGAGGGGAACAGGGCATCTCCTAGCAACTCTCAGCACCCTTCACAAACTACACTTTCTAGGATTCTTTGGGAGAAGCCATGACTGTCTAAAGTGAAATAAAGGTCTGGTGTGGATGAGGCCAGGGACAGCTTTGGTTTAAATTTGGGTGGGAGGTTACATGTGCCTGCTGTAGAATAAAAAGGTGGAGGAAACCCTGAAAAAGAATGAAACTGTTCACAATGTTTTCCTTTTGGAAAGGAAAGGGGCTTCCCCTCTGCCCAGTGCCCACCAACCCAATCTCCTCCCTCCCTCCCTCAGGTCAGTTTCACCTATCCTAAGCATGATTGCACAGGAGTAAATCCCACTGAAGTAAAAAAGCACACAAATGATCAAACCTGCCCTCCCCTCCTCATCCCTTCTATCCCTTCCCTCTTACCCCTCCCCCTTCCTTCACCCTTCCCTTCCCCTCCCCAATCCCCTTCCAATCCCCTTCTCCATCCTCCTCCCCCATGGTCAGTTTTACCTATCCTAGGACTATGACCTGGGAGACCAGGGTTCAAATCCCCACACAGCCATGAAGCTCACTGGATGACCTTGGGCCAGTCACTGCATCTCAGCCTCAGAGAAAGAGAATGGTAAACCCCCTCTGAATACAGATTACCCTATTCATAGGGTCACCATAAGTCGGAACTGACTTGAAGGCAGTCCAATTAATTTTCAAGCATGATTGCACAGGAGTAAATCCCATTGAACTCAATAAGCATGCAAATGATCAAACCTGCCCTCCCCTCCTCCTCCCTCCCATCAACTCCCTTTTGCCCCTCCCCCTGCCCTTCCAATCCTCTCCTTCCCCCTCCCACTCCTGCTCCCTCTCCCCTTCTTCCTTCCCTCTACTGTCCCCTGCCCCTCCCCCCATGGTCTGTTTTACCTATCCTATCCATGATTGCACAGAAGTAAATCCTATTGAACTCAATAAGCATGCAAATGATCAGACCTGCCTTTCCCTTCCTTCCCCTCTCCTCTCCCTTCCTCCTCTTCTTCCTGTCCTCTCCTCTTCCTTCTTCCTCCACCCCTGCCCACTCCAGGCTTCCCTCCCCATGGTCAGTGTTACCCATCCTAAGCATGATTGCACGGGAGTAAATCCCACTGAACTCAATAAACATGCAAATGATCAAACCTGCCCTCCTCCTTGTATTGCCAGTGACCACAAGAATTTTGATGTAACAAAGAGGATTAGAAATGGCACATGAATGGCCTCTGTCCCCTAATTATTGCCCCAAACCCCTGATTTATGGGGGTACTGACTGCTTTTTTACTCTGTTACTGTTTAGAATTGGGAAGCTCAAAATGAAGACTCCCTGACACAGTCACAGCATTTGGGAATTTTCCCTATGCCTCTGTGATCAAAGCAACACAGAGTCTGGGAAGTTTTTGCTCAGTAACCAAAATAGTGCAGCTTGTCCCATGCTTCTGCTCTGTCAGGAGAAGTTGTTTATAGCTTTCTCAAGCTTTGAAATGGATGATGAGCTAACTGGCATATGAATGTTCTTACTTGGTTAATGCAAACAAGTAGCCTGATAATCAAAACAAGCATTCAACCTTGAGAATGCAGCTGCATTCTCAAGCTGAAGATGTCTCCTGACCCTGTCCTCGTAACATCACCTAGGGGGAACCACCTACCTGAATTATGGGAAGATAATGATCTAATAGGTGTAAGGTGCCCCTCCCAGTGGGCATTTGCAGGATAAATACAGGACCCCTAGATCAGGGAGATTAAGCCTCCAGGGGCTGAAGAAGCCCCAAAATACCATCAAGATTAAGGCTCCAGGGGACTAATATAGGTTCGAAGTACCATCAAGAAACAACATCAAGAAGATTGAAGACTCAACCCCTCCCAAGCAAGAATCTCCAGTGAGCTGTAGGGAGGCTTCCAGCCAAAGGGGAGAGCATAAGACAAGGGAGGGAAGCAGAGACTGCTGGCTATGTAGTTTGTTTTAGTGTTTTATGGCCTAAATGTATATCTCTTTGATCTAATAAAGCCTTTAACTCCTTCACAACCAGCTGTGTCCATCACCTATTGAAATTCTGAACTCAATAGTCTTGTGCTTGGCAAAGGCTAGGCATTTGTCATTACACTCCTCCCCCTCCTGCCTCCTCCCCTCCCCCTCCCCCTCCTCTCCCCCTCCTCTCCCCCTCCTCTCCCCTCCCCTCCCCTCCCCTTCCCATCCTCTGTGGTCAGTTTCACCTATCCTAAGCATGATTGCAGGGCAGTAAATCCCACTGAACGCAATAAGCATGCAAATGATCAACCCATTCTCAGCAAACTTGCACAGGATCCCATTTCTTACATCTCAGATTATAAAGTAGAGAAATTCGCTAATAGGCAAAAAACCTTTCAGTTTATACCTATATCTAACAGATATTTCTATCAAACCTTAAAAAGCAGAGAAATTGGGCAGCTATAGGAGACCTGACCTCCTCTCTGAGATATTGTACTGTCGCACTGCAATAGTGCGTGTGTGGTCCAATACAACACCAAAAGCAGGTTCAGGTATAGAAAAGATCCAGTCACAGGCAATGATTTCTTTTAAGAGTCTTTACTGAGACATTTAGAGTTACAACCAGCTTCTTCCACATAAACGCTACACCCCCACGTCCTTTCGGTTTCTCTCCAGCCTTATGTAGATAAGAGTGCCCTTGTGATGGCACAGCTGCCATCGACGGCCTTGGCACTCTTCCCAACCGACTTAACCCCATAAGAGCAGGTTTGTCCGTTGCTTTCCTCTCTGTGAGGAACACACACATAACCTGAGAGCCCAACATGTACTGCCCTACAAAGTTGTCACAATGCAAACACAATTTGGGTTGGTCTTTTACAGTCCAATCCACTTCCTGTGTAGCTTGGAAGAATTTGGTAACATGTGCCTCTGAGCATATGGTGAGTGGTGGCAACACCTGCAATCAGCCCAAAGTATAGAAACAAGAGCTGTGCTGTGCTGATCTTGTTTTAGCAGGGAGGAAACAACAATATTAAAACAGTTGATGTAGTTCAGATAGTCACTTTAAATGTTTGATTTATTTTGCAATTTTAGTGAAGTTTCCTGTAATAAATCTTTCTTTTGCTTCTGTTTCTGTGAATATATGAAGTATAGCAACACTTTGCAACACTAAAAAGAAGATCCAAAAACAATTGTGGAATAATGGCACTGACCTTTCTGTGCAATAGTTTCCAATGGACATGATGAGTGTCTCAGTTTGCACAAGATAAAACAGTGGGAGGTAAAATATATTCTAAACGTTCTAGGTGTGTTCTATGTTTTTAATTGACCATGACCACCTTTCCTTAAGTGGAGTAGTTTAAGCATAGCAGGCTGAAAACATGTATTTTGGGCAGGCCAAGTTTTTTCCCCAACAGCTAGAGTCATTGCTTAAGTAGCAACATATTGTAATCAGTCTGATTTTACATCAAACTGCAGTTTCAGATTCAACTGTTACTACACTCAAAATAGAAATAGAGCATAACCACCAGTTTGAAACATAAAAGGCTATCTTCACCATCATATGACAATGAACAATAAAAAGGCTTTCAAATTAATAAAAATAAATTTGACACAGGTTTCCAGTATGATTAATGAGAGAAATATAATTTTCTAGGTTAGATTCTCTGTAGAAACAGTAGTAACACAGAAAAGAAGCAAAGTAATAACAACAAACATACAAAAATGTAATTCTCCATCTTTGTAGATGGCAGGTGTTGTCACCACTCACCATATGCTCAGAGACACATGTTACCAAATTCTTCAAAACTACATAGGAAGTAGATTGAACTGTGAAAGACCAAACCAAATTGTGTTTGCATTTTGACAGATAAGGTGTTGGACTACGACCTGGGAGACCAGGGTTTGAATCTCCACACAGCCATGAAGCTCACCGGGTGACCTTGGGCCAGTCACTGCCTCTCAGCCTCAGAGGAAGGCAATGGTAAAACCCCTCTGAATACCGCTTACCATGAAACCCTATTCGTAGGATTGCCATAAGTTGGGATCGACTTGAAGGCAGTCCATTTCTTTCTACAATATTTCAGAGAGGAGGTCAGGTCTCCTGCTCCCCTGGTGCATTAACTATAGCTGTCCAATTTCCCTGCTTTTTAAAGTTTGATAGAAATATCTGTGGGCTGTAGGTACATTCTTAAACCACAAAGATTTTTGCCTATTAGTGAATCAACATTACATTACATTAAGATCCAACTAGAACAAGTTAAATTTAAAAAAGGGAAGAGGAAAGGAAAAGAATTTACCCCTTTTTTCTTTTCTTTTTCTCCTTTTGAGAACAGAAAAGGAGGAGGGGAGAAAAAGAAAAAACAAACAGTGAAGCTAAATTAATTTGCAAACTATAAATTACAATCAGGTAATTTACTCATTTAGAACATTACAGGTATGCTAAATTACCTTACCAATTTGTTCCATGTATTCAGGGAACTGAACTTTACAATTGATTACATAACCTCATTTCTTTTTTCCTTTTCACTTTATCCAGTTACCACAAAGTTCTATTCATCTGTGCCATATTTCTACATAAACAGAGGGTATTGGGTACCTGTGTGTATTATCATTTGTATAAGAAGTCCTGCCATATTGCTAAAAATCGATCTTGTGCAGTTTGTCCCCTAGATGCCCTCAGCTTGTGAGATATTTTCTCCAGCAGGGTTGTACGCCAGATCTTCTTACACCAGCTATCTTAACTCTGCAAATTGAACACTTTCCAATGTTTGCTATCAGTGCCCTTATGGCTCTCAATAAATGAGGCAATTCTGTAGTGAAGCCAGAGAAGTGACATCACACAGGTATTCTGGGTAATAAGGGGAAGGGGTGGAGTCTTTTGAGGGAGAAGAAGGGCATCAGATGGCTGAGGCTGGTGAAACTGGAAGACCAAAATCAGGGACAGGAGTGTATAAATACTTTTACAACTAACTAACTAGTCTAAATTACAGCAAATATCTGGACACTTCATCTCTCTCTCTCTCTCTCTCTGTATCTATCATCTGAGACTAGATATAGATGTAGATAAACCCTACCTATTGCCAATGAACATTCATGGTTAGGGGTTGGGTGGGGTACTTTGGAAGGGCTTTAGCTGTGCTACCTGCTGTTACTGTTACTCCTACCATAGCCCTCTTCTCACATCTCTTGCTGCAGCCCACCTCCCTGGTCTCATATATCAGCAGACTGTGTGAACACCTAGAACAGGAGGGGGAACCTGTGGCCCTTCAGATATTGTTGAACTCCAGCTCCCTTTAGCCCCAGTCTGCAAGACCAATGGCCAAGAAAAGTGGGAGATGTAGGGCCATAGCCACCCTCACACTGTCTTGACATAGAAGGTCACATTTGGTTTATTTGGGGAGACGCTATCTTATTCATCTTGTAGCCTCTTCTAGCTTAATAGCAGAGCAAAGAGACAGCAATAGAAGGAGAGATAATGGGAAAGGAAGCCTTCCTAATGCCTTCCTCTTCTCAAATTTACCGGGGCAAGAAGAATTTGGCTCCAGAGCAGCTGGGGAGTCAGTGGGAAGGTTTACATTCAGCCCCTCCATTCACTCCTCATTTTTCTTTATTTAGATCCACATGTCCCAAACTGGTTCCGAACAATCTGTCTCTTTGATAATAGAGTGTGAGTGCTTACAAACATTCAAAGAAGCATCTATTACAGTACTAATACATACTGAACTGTATTTTATAAAAGCTGAAGTGGCAGTGCTATTTCATACATAGACAGTGGCTCTAGTGGCAGTATTGATTTGTGTCTATATTTGCTTAAATTCCATAGAGGCTTCAGCGTTCTGTTGGCTTGAGGCTGTAAACATGATTAATGTATGATGTAACATAATTCTTTGAAGCCAAGAATCTACTACTAAAGAGCTAGTTTTTTTTTTAAAAAAATTATCTTGCAATATTGTTCACAAATATATCCAGCTCAGTGTTAAAACCAACATTATTTCACTTGGAGAGAAAAATATACCAACTGATATCAAATTCATCCCAACCTCCACAGGCTATAGAGCTGTCAAGAAAACCATGCACATTTCAAGAAATTAATTTGACATTGTAAAAGTTCACCTTGACAAACAAGGAGCCAATTATATGTACAGGAAGAGGTGATTACACAGGGGAAGAGACTGTTCAATTTGGGGAGCTTTGAAAAGAGCAAGCTCCCTACTCAGAATCTTAAAAGGCTGCATATTGTGGAGGCAACATATCCAGGACAGAAATCAGTACCCCCTCATACACATACATTTTGACTCTTAAAACAACACCTACAATGAAAGAAGTAGTAAGAATTCCGATACCAGGTTTCAGCAAAATAATTCATTCATTTATTTATTATTTATTTATTATTTATTAAATTTTTATACTGCCCCACTAGCATAGCTCTCTGGGCAGTGAACAACAAGCAATACAAATAAATACAATAAAATCCAATAATACCATACAGCAAAAGTACAGAGAATGAAAGATCTAAAAACAATTACAACACACTTTAAAACTGAATTAAGTTAGATTAAAAGCTCTGGAAAAGAGGAAGGTTTTAACCTGGCACCGAAAAGACAGCAGCGTCGGCGCCAAGTGCACCTCATCGGGGAGACTGTTCCACAGTTCGGGGGCCACCACTGAGAAGGCCCTAGTTCTTGTTACCACCCTCTGAGCTTCTCTGTGGGTCGGAGCTCGGAGGAGGGCCTTCGATGTAGAGCGCAGTGTACGGGCAGGTTCATATTGGGAGAGGCGTTCCAACAGGTATTGTGGTCCTGTGCCGTATAAAGCTTTATAGGTCAAAACCAGCACTTTGAATCTGGCTCGGAAGCAAATTGGAAGCCAGTGCAAGCGGGCCAGAAGAGGTGTTATGTATTCGGACCACTTGGTCCTCGTTATCAATCTGGCAGCCGCGTTTTGCACAAGCTGTAGCTTCCGAACTGTCTTCAGAGGCAGCCCTACGTAGAGCGCATTGCAGTAATCCAAACGCGAGGTTACCAGAGCATGTACCACTGATGTGAGGTCCTCCCTGCTCAGATAGGGACGTAGCTGGGCTACCAACCGAAGATGGTAGAACGCATTCCGTGCCACCGAGGCTACTTGCGCCTCCAGTGACAGGGAAGGATCTAAAAGAACTCCCAGACTATGAACTCGCTCCTTTAGGGGGAGTGTAACCCCATCCAGGACAGGGTATATATCCACCGTCTGATCAGAGAAACCGCATACCAACAGCATCTCAGTCTTGTCTGGATTGAGCCTCAGTTTGTTAGCTCTCATCCAGTCCATTATCAAGGCCAGGCAACGGTTCAGCACATTGACAGCCTCACCTGAAGAGGATGAAAAGGAGAAGTAGAGTTGCGTGTCATCAGCATACTGATGACAACGCACTCCAAAGTGCGTTAAAGAGAACAATAGTCAAATAATGGAGGGAACTGTCCTGCTAGTGAATTTGACAGGTCTTGCATAAACCTGGCCCCTTTGAAAATGGGTCTGGAGATGAGCTGGGCTTCATTCTTCAAACACGAAACCAGGATTGGTGCTAACAAGCATGATCCCAATTTCCCCTCCATATGTACATTTCTAATTAATATGACTCTCTGCATAAAGCTTTTGTGAACTGGTGAAGTGAACTGTCTAACTCTGTGAGCTGGTCAGTTTCTGGTTCAAATCCCATCTCAGCCATGTACTCACTAGATGGTCTTAGGCAGCTACATATTCTTTCAGCATCAGTTGCTTTTCTGCAGTTTACAAATAATACTAGCCTTCCACACAGGGATGTTGCAAGCATTGTTGTTATGTGTGAAGTACTCTGATAACCCAAAATACCCTAAATAGTCATACTCTATTCACTTGTATGCCACATTTTCCACAAATATATTTTGGCTCAAAGTGGTTCACAGAAAATAAGCAGTGTAGAATAACAAGTACATAATTATACAATACATAACAGAAGTTATAATATCTCTGCAATAATATACAATAGACGTTTTATTACTGTAACACAACACCAACAATTAACAATTCATTTAAAACACATCAAAAAATAAACATACAGCTTACCAATAGGTCCAACAACAATATTCATCATTACCTTCACATCTCAAAAGTAGCCCCAAACCTGATGGCACTTTGTTGCTATGTGTCTTCAAGTCGATTATGACTTATGGCCACCCTATGAATCAGTGACCTCCAAGATCATTTGTCATGAACTACCCTGTTCAGATCTTGTACATTCAGGTCTGTGGCTTCCTTTATGGAATCAATCCATCTCTTGTTTGGTCTTCCTCTTTTTCTACTCCCTTCTGTTTTTCCCAGCATTATTGCCTTTTCTAGTGAATCATGTCTTCTTAGTATGTGTCCAAAGTATGATAACCTCAGTTTCATCATTATGGCTTCTAGTGGCAGTTCTGGTTTAATTTGTTCTAACACCCAATTATTGGTCTTTTTCGCAGTCCATGGTATGCTCAAAGTTCTCCTCCAACACCACATTTCAAATGAGTTGATTTTTCTCTTATCTGCTTTTTTCACTGTCCAACTTTCACATCCATACATAGAGATCGAGAATGCCAAGGTCTGAATGATCCTGACTTTAGTGTTCAGTAATACATCTTTGCATTTGAGCACTTTTTGTAGTTCTCTCATAGCTGCCCTCCCCAGTCCTAGCCTTCTTCTGATTTCTGGACCATTGTCTCCATTTTGGTTAATGACTGTGACAAGGTATTGATAATCCTTGACAAGTTCAATGTCTTCATCGTCAACTGTAAAGTTACATAAATCTTCTGTTGTCATTACTAGTCTTTTTGACGTTCAGCTGTAGTCCTGCTTTTGTGCTTTCCTCTTTAATTTGCATCAGCATTTGTTTCAAATCATTACTGGTTTCTGCTAGTAGTATGGTATCATCTGCATATCTTAAATTACTGATATTTCTCCCTCCAGTTTTCACACCTTCATCTTGGTTCAATCCCGCTTTGTGTATGATATGTTCTGCGTACAGATTAAACAAATAGGGTGATAAAATGCAACCCTGTCTTACACCCTTTCCTGTTGGGAACCAATCAGTTTCTCCATATTCTGTCCTTACAGTAGCCTCTTGTCCAGAGTATAGGGTGCGCATCAGGACAATTAGATGCTTTTAAAGCATTTCATAGTTTTTCATTATCTACACAGTCAAAGGCTTTGCTATAATCTATAAAGTACAGGGTGATTTTATTCTGAAATTCCATGGTGCATTCCATTATCCATCCAATGTATAATGATCTCTGGTGCCTCTTCCTTTTCTAAATCCAGCTTGGACGTCTGGCATTTCTTGCTCCATATATGGTAAGAGCCTTTGTTGTAGAATCTTGAGCATTACTTTACTTGCATGGGATATTAAGGCAATAGTTCGATAACTAATGCATTCCCTGGGATCCCCTTTCTTTGGAATTAGCATGTATATTGAACGCTTCCAGTCTGTGGGACATTGTTTAGTTTTCCATATTTCTTGACAATTTTTTGTCAAAATGTGGACAGAATCAGTATCAGTAGCTTGTAGCAATGCTATTGGTATGCCATCTATTCCTGGTGATTTGTTTCTTCCAAATATTTTAAGAGCAGCTTTTACCTTGCATTCTAAAATTTCTGGTTCTTCATCATACAGTTCCTCCATGAATGAATCTGTCATCCTGTCATCTCTTTTATATAGTTCTTCTGTGAATTGCTTCCATCTTCCTTTTATTTCATCTCAGTCAGTCAGTGTGTTCCCCTGTTGATTATTCAACATCCCTAAGTTTAAATTTCCCTTTCATTTCTCTGATCTTTTGGAATAGGGCTCTTGTTCTTCCCTTTTTGTTGTCCTCTTCTATTTCTATACAATAACTATTGTAATAGTTCTTTGTCCCTATGTACTAGTTGCTAGCAATTTGTCCCTGTAACGAAATCATAATTATTTATGTTTAAAACTGTTTTGAAATTGTGTTCAGGTACGTTAATAGAATGTTAGTAGGTCCAGATGAGGTATGACTGATAGGTGGGAGGGTGTGTGTGAGTGAGAATTCCAAGGGGAGTTTTGAAGAGAAAAGCCCTTGGCGTTTGACAGTTAAATAGGATTAGGGATCAAGAAGAGAACATCTAGTTAGGTGTGGTTTTGGGGGAGGATTTCATTGGAATTAGTTGGGTAGGATTGGTAGGCATGATAGGGACAAGAGCAATTCATTAATTTATTATCACATTTAACATCTTGAATATAATATTGTTTGTTTGATTCAAAATCCCACATTTAAGCATGGTCAAAAGTGCTACCATGTTAAGGTCCTATTCTGTACCTATTTATTTATTTATATATTATTTAATTTGTATCCTGCCCTGCCTCCTAGCAGGAGCCCAGGGCGGCAAACGAAGTGCTAAAAACACTTTAAAACATCATAAAAACAGATCTTAAAATACATTAAGACAAAACAGCGTTAAAAACATTTAAAAAAACAACTTTAAAAAAAGGTTAAAAACATTATTAAAACATATTAAGCAATTCTAACACAGATGCAGACTGGGATAGGTCTCAACCTAAAAGGCTTGTTGAAAGAGGAAAGTCTTCAAAAGGCACTGAAAAGATAGCAGAGATGGCGCCTGCCTAATATTCAAGGGGAGGGAATTCCACAGGTAGGTGCCGCCACACTAAAGGTCCGTTTCCTATATTGTGCAGAACGAACCTCCTGATAAGATGGTATTTGCAAGAGGCCCTCACCTGCAGAGCGCAATAATCGACTGGGTATATAGTCAGTCTTTCAGGTATCCTGGTCCTGAGCTGTATAGGCCTTTGCACACCAAAACTAGAACCTTGAACTTGGCCCGGTAGCAAATGTGCAGCCAGTGCAATTCTTTCAGCAACGGGGTGACATGTTGGCGATATCCTGCTCCAGTGAGCAGTCTCGCCATCACATTTTGCACCAGCTGCAGCTTCCAGACCAACCTCAAGGGCAGCCCCACATAGAGCGCATTACAGTAATGCAGCCTATAGGTTACCTGTGCGTGAACAACAGTGGTCAGGCTATCCCGGTCCAGAAACGGCCGCAGCTGTCTCACCAGCCGAAGCTGGTAAAAGGCACTCCTAGCCACTCAGGTCACCTGGGCCTCTAGCAACAAAGATTTATTTATTATTATTTATTACTGGCATTTGTTGGTCGCTTTTTTTCAACAGTAGAACTCAAAGCGACTTACAAGAAGAAAAAACACAATAATTGAAATAACTTATAACAAGAGCAATTACAAAACAATTTCAAACAAACTAATACAACCATAGTAAAAAAACAAATAGCAACTATTACAACAATACAAGAATTAATACCACACTATAAATATAATATAACATATAATAGAAGGCCACATTACACATCCAGTCAGTACTGCAAAAGTAGAAAAAGAATTAAAGCAGCTTCAACTTAGCCTCTACCAGTCTCCATCATCCGCAACCCTAGTTCTTCCCAGCGGCCCAATCTCAGGCAGCGGTGTCAAGTAACATCGAATGGCCAACTCCCCGGCTCCTCTCTCTTGGGTGGCAGGATGGATGGATGGATCCAGGAGCACCCCCAGGCTACGGACCTGCTTTTTCAGAGGGAGTACGACCCCATCCAAAGCAGGCAACTGACCAATTATCCGAACTGAGGAACCACCAACCCACAGTGCCTCCGTCTTCCTAGGATTCAGACTCAGTTTATTGGCCCTCATCCAGCCCAACACCAAGTCCAGGCAGTGGTCCAGGGCTTGCACAGCCTCTCCTGATTCAGATGTTACAGAGAAATAGAGCTGGGTATCATCAGCATACTGCTGACACGTTGCCCCAAAGCTCCTAATGACTGCTCCCAAGGGCTTCACATAGATGTTAAACAGCATGGGGGACAAGATGGTACCCTGGGGCACCCCACAGCACAGCTGCCAGGGGGGCAAAAGACAGTCACCCAATGCTATTCTCTGAGAGCGACCCTGGAGATAGGATTGGAACCACTGTAAAACAGTGCCTCCAATACCCAGCTCACCAAGTCGGCCCAGAAGGATACCATGGTCACTGGTATCAAAAGCCGCTGAGAGATCAAGCAAGAACAACATGGTCGCACTTCCCCTGTCCTTCTCCCGATAAAGGTCATCCATCAGGATGACCAAGGCCGATTCAGTCCCATAACCAGGCTGGAACCCAGACTGCGATGGGTCAAGATAATCTGTTTCATCCAAGAGTACTTGCAGTTGCTGTGCCACAACTCTCTCAATCACCTTCCCTAAGAAGAGGGTATTTGCAACCGGTCAGTAGTTGTCACAAACCAATGGGGCCAGGGTGGGCTTTTTCAGCAATATGTGTGGGTCTAATCCTGTCCACATTCAAAATAGTAACATCTGGCACTGTAATTGCATCTACTTGTTGGTTATTCCCACATACTTTGGCAAAGTGTCCCATTTTTTTTACAATGATTACAAAGAGCCATCCTAGCAGGACATTCTGCATGATTTGCAAGATGTTATGAAGACCCACAATGAAAAACATTTTATTGCGCTTTGATTTTGATGCATCAGCTGCTTCCAGCTGGCTCTCTCTTTGGGGTCCTGTATGTATTTTGTAAATGAACTTCTACGCTGGGAGTCTACTGCTTGCACCATGCCTTCATTATCTGAGCTCATTATTTTGACTTCTGCCAAAGCAATCTCCATTTGGATCACAATAGTCATAGCTTTCTCCAGTGTAAGATCAGTCTCTAGGAGTAAGCATTTTCATACACAACGCATAGTTGTCTTTTCAACCAATTGATCTCTAATAATCTCATCTGCCATATCTCCAAAATTACAGGAGCTCATTAAATCTCTTAGAGCAGCAATATATTGTACTGTAGACTCCCCCGGTTTCTGTAGACTCCCCCGGTTTCTGTTCACACTGATGGATTTTGTAGCGATTAGCTACCACATTCACCTTTGGCACAAAAAGTTCTTTAAAGCCATGCATGCTGTCTCGTATTTATCATCAACAAGAGAAAGTGTATAAAATATACACTGTCCTTCAACTCAGTGGATAAGCAATGCACATTTTCTTGCTTCAGAGATTTCTATGTCATTAGCTGCAAGCAGACAGTTTTCAAACATCTGAATCCAAACAGGGAATGCAATTGCAGACTCACCTGGACTTAGAAGGAAAGGTACCAGTGGGTTCAGTGATACAAGAGCCATCCTTAGTTGCCAAATATGTTGCATCCAAGAGGAGAGACAAGAAGTAGGTAATAAAAAACTTTATTCTAAGTACAAGCAAAGCAAGCATAACAAGTATACCTAGGTCTAGACCTAATTCACTATGCTTCCCACTGCTTTTTAATGAGCTACATCCCTTCAGCTGGCCATTACTCTCAGCTGACTCAAAGGCAAACTCCACAACCACTGTCTGAAACAATATGCAAACTGAAACACAGCTGTCTTTCTAAAACAATATGTGAATCGAAATATAGCACTTATCCAAATTTTGTGATGCGGTTTGCCAACTAAACAATGTTTACAAAAATGCATATATTAGGGAAGCGTGCATAAAAATGAATATATTGATGGAAATAACACACCAAATGCATTATATTAGGGAAAATTGCTTACAAAAAGTGTACATTAGTCAAATGCATTTAAAATAATTTATTAGGAGAAATTCACAGTTAAATGCTGATGAATTTTTATGAGAATTTTTTTAAAAAAAATCTACAAATTGCTGCAAAATGTGGTCGATTGCATTTAAGATTGGAAAAACTCTCTCAGAAATGGAGAGAACCCAAATTGACAGATCCTTCCAACCCTAGTTGCTGCATTACCTGTCCTGGAACTCCTAATCTGGCCTGCTGCCTCAGGTGTGGTAGAAGATCACCAGTCACATCACCAATGTCGAGGTAAGATTCAACTGCCACTCCAGTTAGCTTCTGTACATATTTATTTATTTATTTATTGTATTTATATACCGCCCCATAGCTGAAGCTCTCTGGGTGGTTTACAATAACTAAAAACATTAAAAACAAATATACAAATTTAAAAACACATCTTTTAAAAACAATTTAAAACAATTTAAAACACATGCGAAAATGCCTGGGAGAAGAGGAAAGTGGAACAGTGGAAGCAGCCATCACATGATGGCAAAAACAAAGCCTCTTTTTCCCTAATGGACAGTGAAGGGCAAATTGGTCTACTATATCCTCTAGTTTGTTTATAACCAAGGACACACATACACACAGAGACACTGCTCACCTACCACATACATATATGCAAAATGAGAATAATTAAAAGCCTATTATTGAGAATGGCAAGAGAATAGCAAGAGTTACATTTGTAAAACAGACATCTACAATTTTTGAAATTTTGTCACGACTGAAAACATTTTTGTTTTGCCAGACATTTTTAGAGAATTAATTTGGTCAGTATTGGTCATTTGTTCTGTATTTTATGATTTTATAATCTTATGTTTTAATGATTGTATTATGCACTGCCATGATGTTTTTTCTTAAGAGTTGGTGTTAATCAGTGGATCTAATCAAAGCCCATGCACACCATGCCAAATTCTGGATCCTTTCAATCCTGACTCAGTTTGCTCAGTAGCAAACCAGTGGAATAAGGAAAACCACAGACAAACCACAAAATCAAAACTGTGACCAAAATGAATATACTGGTTTATTATATTAAGCTCAGAAATGTAATAAAATTATTTTAGAACTAATAAAACAGATTATAAAACAAAAATATAAAACAATAGGAATAAATAGGATTTTAGAAGTATTTAACAGAACTTAATAGTATATCTGTCTGTGCAAGCCAGCTAATGGTTAATGAAAAAATGAACTAAGATTACAATAACGAAAAGTATGAATCAGTAACATTAGAATTACAATTAAAGATAGCATTGACATTCTAGATAAATGATTATATTTTCCACCTAACTTCCTCCTACCCTTCTACTGATATATGACTCTAAGTTTCCTAGATTACATGAAAGAATGTCATAGTTACCAATGAGTAGATAGGCATGAAGCCTTCAATTGAGCAAAGCACGTGAAAGCCGGGCAGAGCAGATAGTAGCAAGAAAGAAGAAAAAGAAATCCAAAGGTATTTTCCTCTACCAACCCCCCAAGAACATCTAACTAACCCAAAATTTGAATACACCTTTTACATTAATTAGCAAACTGGATCAGCAGGTAGGAATGATCAAATATATTTAAATTAATTTCAGTGAGCGTGCATGGACCCCCAAATATATATAATCATATGTAGAGTAGGGATTATTATAATTAGTCTGGAGGAGAACAAAATGAGTAAATGGATCCTGCATCAGTGATTTATACCAATATAAATCAAAATAAATAAATTCCAGTGAGCTAGCATTAAGAGAAAAGCTGGCTATGTTTTGCTCAAGAAAGTAGCAGCCTTTAAACCATGTATGGCTGCAGACACAGCAGTTGCTTCAAAAGCAGCCAGGCCATTCTCTTTGCCTGTGTTCACAAACAACTCGGCCTACGGCTGGACACATCTCTCTTCCTCACTGCTGTTTAGGACTGCCCACAGCAAAGCATTGGGCCAATCACTGTGTCTGCCTGAGCCTTCAGCAAAGCGTTTTCATTGGACACATCTGGGGAGGCAAAGGGGTTGATGGCCAATCAGCAGGGCCGGCTCCAGGAATGCCGGGGCCCTTGGGCATCAGTTTGCCCTGGCCCCCAGTGTGTGTGTGCACGCACACAAGCGTGCATGGCAGCCCCAACCCCCACCTACCTGTCTCCTGTCTTTTACCATTGCCCTTAATGAAGATGGCAGCCATGGTTTCCCTAAGGGGATGACTCCTCCGCCACCATCTTTGTTGATGGCACGTGTGTGTGTGCTATGCGTATGCATCTCTGCCATCAACTAAGATGGCGGCAGGGGCTTCAGTACCTTAGGGAAACCGCGGCTGCCATCTTTGGTAAGGGCAATGGTAAAAGACAGCAGACAGGTAGGTGGAGGGGTGTGGGGGGCATGGGGGGCCCATGGATCGCAGGAGCGGAGGGGCAGCTGATGGCCCCCTGTAGCTCCGGGGCCATCAGGCCAGTGCCCAACCTGGCTGCCCTTTAGAACCGGTCCTGCCAATCAGTTTTGAAGTCTGTGTGAAGCTGACTTCAAGGTAAAGTGTGCTGGAACTGCAACTTCTGAGATTTTGAAGTAAAAGGGGACAGAGTTTGTCTGGTGTCATGTGTCCCCATGTCCAGAAAACAGAGGTGGAGGCGCACTGGAGCCAGCAAAATCACAATGGTGTCTCCACCCTTTAATGCATTAACTCCAACTATTGAACAAAGACTGTAATGAGGTCCAGTCTTTGCTACTGAGTGTTGAGCCTCAGCTAACCCAGAAAGGACAGGATGGGGGGGAGGCATGAGTTTCAGGCGCCTCCGCTGCCAGAAGAAGCAGAGTTGGGGATTGTTGTGTCTGAGCAGGACCTTGCGGGAGGGGGTCAGCCTGCACTCCAGCCAGTTCCCATGGGTAGCGCACTTCCCAACGAACAGAGCGCACCGCCCCCAGCTGATGCAGAGGACTTGTTGGGGGAAGCTCCAGAGACAGTGCCAGCTCCTCCCTTGCCAAGCAGTTCCCAGGGGGATACCAGTGTGGCACAGCCCCCTGACCTCGAGCCCGTTGCTCGGGAGCAGGTGTCTTCTGATGAGCCGTTGGATGCGTGTCCCCTGTCTCCTCGTTCCTGTCGCCGTGAGAAACGGACAGGGCAAAGACAGGAATTACGAAGGAGTCAGAGATTGTGTTTGAAAACATTTCCAGTAGGGAGTTGTTGAGTCAACTTCCTTCACACGCTGCAGAGCATGTCTAGAGTATAGTTAGGGATTCTAGTGAGTTAGCGCAGGGTTTCCTATGAAGCGCAATGCCTTTGATGTATCCATTACTCTAATAAAATGAGATTTACTTGCACCCACACGTCAGCCTCATTCTTCCGGCTCTGGACGGGACAGTTTGACTCAACCAACATCCCTACTCGAATCTGTTCCCATGGCGGATGACATGGACCAGAACGGAGCAAGAGGGGGAGTACCCATCACCATGGAAGCCTTGTATGCCGAGATTCAGAACCTCCGAGTGACTACGCAAGCCCTACAAGCCGAGAACCAAAACCTCAGAGCCGCAACACAAGCCTTGCAAGTGGATAACCAGAATCTCGTGCCTTGATTGCCCAAGTCCAGGCTGCACCCCCCGGGGCGGCAGCCCCTGTGAAGTCTCCAGTGGGGCTTCCCGTGCGATACAGGGGCCAGAGTGAACAGTTTGCCACGTTACTAGCCCAATGTGAGTTGTACATTCAAGTGTGCAGAGCTGAGTTCCCAACTGATGATGCGAAGGTGGCGTTCATCATCAGTTTATTGGAAGGGGAAGCGGCAAAATGGGCCACCCTGTATTTGATTCGCAATGACCAGATGTTGCGCCAGTTTGACGCCTTCAAGAATGCGATGGGGGATATGTTCCGAGACCCCCAGAGGAAGGAGACGGTTGCCCGCCAACTGGGGACCCTGAGACAGGGAAGGGGGTCCATAGAACATTCTACCAATGCTTTTCGTGTTTTGTCTCAGGAGATGGAGTACAATGACCCAGCCTTGATGTACTTTTACAGAAATGGACTGAGTCCAGAAGTTTTGGATGAACTGGCGCACTCCACACCCTCTGACTCACTGAGGGGTTTGATTCAACTGAGTCTGCAGATAGACAGCCGCCTAGAAGGAAGAAAGTTGGAGCGAAGAATGGAACCTTCCCGGAGCCAGGTTGCTGCTCCACTGCCCCGTGCGTGCCCAGTGCCCAATCCTGGCATCCCTACTGTCTCAGGAGAGGAGCCCATGCAGATTGGGGGGGGCAGACCGCGATTGACAGAGGAGGAGAGGGAAAGACGCCGGAGAGAAGGACTGTGTCTCTACTGCGGAAAGTTGCGTCACCTCACCCGAAACTGTGCAGCCAAAACCGGAAGATCCCAGCCGCCGGAAAACTTCACATCCCAGTTCTCGTAGAGGCTAGAGAGTTGGGGGGTGCCACAGACACTGAGCCTCCGCCATGACCCCTTCCCTCCCAAGGGGCCCTTCTGTTGCCCATTCGCATCACCCTACCCTCAGGTGAGAGCTTCTCAGCCAAGGCTATGATCGACAGCAGAGCATCCTCTTGTTTCATAGACCAAGAGTTGGCACTACACCACGCTATTCCCACACGAGAACTGAGTCAGCCGTTGGCAGTGGAAACTATAGATGGCCGGCCTCTGAAGTCTGGGGGGGTGACCCGGGTGACTGAGTCCGTGGAAGTGATGGTCCCTGGACATCGGGAAGACCTGTTGTTCTATGTGGCGTCCTTGCCACGTTTCCTGGTGGTGTTGGGTATGCCTTGGTTGGTTAGGCACAACCCCACAATCTTTTGGGATGAAGCTGTGGTGGTTTTTACCTCCAAGTACTGCCATTGACATTGCCAGCCTGAAGAGGAGCCACAGGTGTTGGCAGGGGCGCCTTCCCCCAAAGAGATAACTTTGCCCACCAAGTATGGGAGTTTTTGGGACGTCTTCAACAAAAAGGAAGTGGAGCAACTCCTTCCTCACCGGCCCTATGATTGTGCCATTGACTTGGTGCCTGGGGCATGCATTCCCACTGGGTGGATCTACTCTCTATCTGAACCTGAGTTGGGAGCGCTAAGGGAGTTTCTGGATGCCAATTTGAAGAAAGGCTTCATTCACCCTTCACGGTCCCCAGCTGGTGCACCCCTGCTGTTTGTTAAGAAAAAAGGGGGGGAGTTCCGTTCATGTAATGATTATAGAGCCCTAAACCAGCTCACAATCCCCAACAGTTACCCGCTGCCGCTCATCAGGGAAATGTTGGAGCGGTTGCGTTCAGCCAAAATTTTCACGAAACTGGACTTGAGAGGAGCTTACAATTTGGTGCGGATTAAGGCAGGGGATGAATGGAAGACTGCGTTTAAGACCCGTTACGGGCAGTTTGAGTATCTGGTGATGCCATATGGGTTGTTGGGAGCACCTGGAGTTTTCAAAAATTTTATGAATGACATCTTCCAGGACTTTGTGGACCGCTTTATGATCGTTTATCTGGATGATATCTTGATTTATTCGGATACTCCTGAAGAACACGACTCGCATGTGCGTGCAGTGCTGCAGAAGTTACAGGAACACCGTCTTTACGAGAATCTGGAAAAGTGTGGGTTTGATCTAACCACGTTGGACTTTCTGGGGTATCGGGTCTCTCTGGCAGGAGTAGAAATGGACCCAGAAAAAGTTTGTTGTGTACTCACATGGCAATCCCCCAAGACCAAGAAGGATTTGCAACGCTTTTTGGTGTTTGCCAATTACTACCATCGGTTCATAGCCAATTACTCCAATCAGACTGCACCGCTCACGGATTGCCTGAAGGGCTCAGGACCTTTTCAATGGACAGAAGCTGCACAAGAGGCCTTTGAGAGCCTGAAGCGAAGGTTTGCTACCGAACCCATCCTACAGCATGCCGACCCGGTGCTCCCTTTTGTGGTAGAGACAGATGTGTCGGACGTCGTGATCGGAGGAGTTCTTTTGCAACCGGCCCAGAAAGGGGGAGCACTGAAGCCTTATGCCTACTTTTCCAGAAAGTTAACTGACTCTGAACAAAACTACACTGTGTGGGAAAAGGAGCTATTAGCCATTAGAGATGCCTTTGAAGCCTGGAGACACCATCTGGAAGGGGCACAGCATGAAATTGAGGTGCGCACAGACCATCGTAATCTAGAGTCTTCATACCGCCCATAAACTCAATCAGAGGCAAGTGCGCTGGGCTCAGTTCTTCACATGGTTCCATTTAAAAATTCATTATATCTCCCAAGCACAGAATAAGCGGGCTGACGCCCTCTCAAGGAAACCTGAATATCTGAGGGATCCCACCCCAAGACCGTTACAGTACATAATCCCTCCCGAGAGGGGAGTGGTAGGGGCCTGCCAAGATTCTTGGGAAGCTGAAGTGCGTGAAGCACAACAACAGGACCCTTTCGTGCAGGAGCAGCGGGTCAAAGAGGGCGCATCACCCAAGGCAGAACAGAAGGACCTTATACTCGGGAGTTCTGGTGGCCCAAGGTGAAGAAGGACGTAGAGCATTACGTTCGCTCTTGCCCCACTTGCATGAGGGCTAAACATGCCACTGGGAAGCCACCGGGGCTGTTGGAACCCCTTCCTACTCCCGCAGGACCTTGGCGAATGATTACTATGGACTTTATAACAGACCTTCCCCCTTCGCAGGGGAAAACCACAGTTTTGGTGGTCGTTGATGCCTTCTTGAAAATGGCTCACTTCATTCCATGCGCAGGGCTCCCAAGCGCTCAAGACACTGCCAAGTTGTATGTGTAAAATGTGTATCAGCTGCACGGACTGCCAGACAGCCTGGTTTCCGATCGGGGCACACAATTCACCGCGCATTTTTGGCAAGCGTTGTGGAAGTTGCTGCAAAGAGAGCTAAGACTGTCGTCTGCCCATCATCCCCAAACGGATGGGCAGTCCGAGAGGGTAAACGCAATTTTGGAACAATATTTACGTTGTTTTGTGGGGTATCAGCAGGACAACTGGATGTCCTACCTGCATTTAGCAGAATTTGCCTATAATAATGCTGTGCATTCGCACACGCAACAGACTCCTTTCTTCGCCAATTTTGGCTACCACCCCCGAGCCTTCCCTGCCCCAAAAGACAGTCTCTCAGTCCCAGCCGCTGAGGATTTCTTGCAGGAACTTCACGCTATGCAACAGCTACTCCAAGAACAACTGGAACAGGCCAAGGTGGATTACAAATGCGCAGCTGACCAGCATCAGAGAGAGGGAGACCTCATACGAGTGGGAGACAAGGTCTGGATCTCTACATGTTTCCTATCTATGCCCGGCAGGTGTCGTAAACTGCAGGATCGGAGTGTAGGGCCCTTTGAGGTGGAGGCACAGATTAACCCCGTGGCTTACAGACTAAAATTGCCGCCCTCTTTCAAGATGCACCCAGTCTTCCACAGGGCATTGTTGACCAAGGATTCTGCCCCCGACCCTCACCATCCGCGAGTGGAGCCTGCACCGCCGTTGTTGGTAGAGGGGGAGGAGGAATACGAAGTAGAACAGATTTTGGACTCGAGAAAACGCCGAGGGTGTCTTCAGTACTGATTCATTGGAAGGGTTACGATCCAACTGAACGTTCCTGGGAAACAGAGGAGAATGTGCACGCCCCGACTTTGGTGAGAGAATTCCATGAGGCTTATCCAGAGAAACCTAGACCTCAGGGGTGGGAAGGGTTAATGCATGGAGGGGGGGATGATGTTGAGCCTCAGCTAACCCAGAAAGGACAGGAAGGGGGGAGGCATGAGTTTCAGGCGCCTCCGCTGCCAGAAGAAGCAGAGTTGGGGATTGTTGTGTCTGAGCAGGACCTTGTGGGAGGGGGTCAGCCTGCACTCCAGCCAGTTCCCACGGGTAGCGCACTTCCCGATGAACAGAGCGCACCACCCCCAGCTGATGCAGAGGACTTGTTGGGGGAAGCTCCAGAGACAGTGCCAGCTCCTCCCTTGCCAAGCAGTTCCCAGGGGAATACCAGTGTGGCACAGCCCCCTGACTTCGAGCCCGTTGCTCGGGAGAGGTGTCTTCTGATGAGCCGTTGGATGGGCGTCCCCTGTCTCCTCATTCCCGTCACTGCGAGAAATGGACAGGGCAAAGACAGGAATTACGAAGGAGTCAGAGATTACATTCGAAAACATTTCCTACATAAGCCTGCCGCTCTCAGTAGGGAGTCGTTGAGTCAACTTCCTTCACACGCTGCAGAGCATGTCTAGAGTATAGTTAGGGATTCTAGTGAGTTAGCGCAGGGTTTCCTATGAAGCTCAATGCCTTTGATGTATCCATTACTCTAATAAAACGAGATCTACTTGCACCCACACGTCAGCCTCATTCTTCCGGCTCTGGATGGGACACTGAGTGACAGGACTGTCTTTCCAGGAGAGAACTGCCAGGTCTAATCTGAATCCTAATCTGCCAAGGATCCTACTTCTATCCCCTAATTTGGTGTAAAGTTATACTGGCACAAGAGGTAGGGTTGCCAGGTTCTGGGCCTGAGAGTAATTCTGTATCTTTAGGAGAAGAGAAAGTAAGCCAAGTGCAGGTGTTCTTGCAAGATTGTAATGGGAAAAAACCACAAGGTGGAATTCTCCCTTCCCCCTACACAACTTTTAAAGATACAGAAGACCTCTTGGAGGCCGGGCCTGGCAACTTGGCTGACTTTCTCTTCTCCTAAAGATACAGGATCACTGTCAGGCCCTGAACCTGGCAACCCTAATAAGAGGTGCTATAAGTGAAAACACTGTCATTGAATTCAATGAAGAGCAAAAACACATTGCCCTCCTCTTGTCCCACTCCATCTATGCCACAAACTAACTCTGTCCCCAATCAGAGCACAACCACAACAGTATATGAATTCTTGCCAAGAAGTCAATTTCTCAGATGATTGGATGTGCGGCTTGAGATATTTAGTGAGGAAAATCGCAATTGAAGGCTACTGTTTGGCACACACAAAAAGAGCATGTGGCACAAGCCATGCATCCTCAGGACAAAGACAGGTAGAGTACTAACAATTGGGTTCTCAGAACCCTCACACAATGTGCAAGTAAGCATGCAAGACACGTGGAATACAGTGTGACTTACTTCTGAGAAAACACACATAGGATTCTACTGTAAATTTCTTTTAAAAATCTGACTGAAGCCCAGTCTCTGAACTTGTACTCTGAATTAGATTTACGTTCATGTTAAGTGTACCGATTGTAGTGGTAGGTTGCTAGATCATTTGATTTTTCCCAGATGTTAGGCCCTAAATCATGTAGCTGTCTTTTGAAAATGTCACTGTTACATACTTAATAACTGCACACAGGCTTTGAAGGAGGTGGGAAAGAAGTACTTCCTACATGCTTAGCTATCTTGCTGTGCTCCTGATTAATCACACAGTGATTTCAGTAAATACTGTACAAAGGAATATTCCATTTAACATCTAACCTATTGCTACATATATTTTGCACAGGCATTTGAAGGAATCACATTTTGAAAGATGCTGAGTTTATAAAAGCACTTATCGCCACTATATAATATGTAATATAGGGACATTCATATCTTGTGTTTTTGTATGGCTACTATTTGAAGAAATCTGATGCCACCATTAACCCTTTTTTCAGCAATTATATTATTTCAAGCAGAGAACTACTCATTATAGCTTGCATTTTTTTTGGGGGGGGGAGGAGGGATTAGAAACCTACCTTTACCATCTCAGAACCCTGTGCTGCCCATATATTGAGAGAAAAGTTGGGAAAGTCATTAAGGATATGCCAAAAATTACTTTGCTCCTTGAATAAAGGCAATGTAGGAGTGGATTTATTTATTTATAGTTGGCCTTCACAATTTGTAACTCATTGAGCTAAGTTTAGCCCGTCAGTCATGTACTGAGGTCTTCAGAGTGCTTGACAATCCTTCTGTTTTTGCAATCCCAGACAGGCAGCAAAAAACAGGAGATTTTGGGAGCCTCTGAATAGTCCTATCACACATGGTTTCCCAGCTGGATGAACAGGTCTCTGACATTAGTGGCTACTTTGTATTTTAAAAATCCATTTACTGTTATTTTCTGTGCCCTTTTAAAACTTTTTGTAGATGTTTTTATTATGTTGTGTATATCACCTCAAGACATATATGTGGAAGGCAATTAATTAATTAATTAATAGTGGTTGGAATGTATCAACATTACAATACTTGGCATGAGTGAATTAAAATGGACGGGAATGGGACATTTTCAATCAGGCAACTACAAAATATTTTATGCAGGAAATAAGAATTTAAGAAGAAATTGGGTTGCTTTAATAGTGAGAAGTGATGCAGCAAAAGCAATTAGGAGCTACAATGCAAGGCCTGAGCAAGTGATATCAATGCAATTAAATGGGAAACTTATTAACATAACCACCATCCAAGTCTATACTGCAACAGCAAACACAGAAGAATTGGAGAAATTTTACGCAGACGTACAGGAAGAAATTGATCACACACCAAAACAAGATGAGCTGATAATCAGGGGGCATTGGAATGCAGAAGTAGGGAATAGAGAAGAACTAGGAATTGTGGGGAAATGGGGCCTAGGAGACAGAAATGAAGCAGGAGAAAGACTTATTGAATTCTGTGAAGCCAATAATTTGTTTCTTGCAAACACATTTTTTGAGCAACCGAAAAGACGACTGTACACATGGATATCACCAAATGGTCAATATAGGAATCAAATTGATTATATAATTGGTAGCAGAAGATGTAGAAGTTCCATACTTTCTGCAAACACAGGACCAGGAGCAGACGGCGGTACAGTTCATGAACTGGTCACCTTCATGCCCTAGTAGTGCTCTTCCCAGAAGTATATGGCTCAATACTGTTCAAAACAGTTTTTTTTTCCAGTTGGCCTTCCAGGCACGATGTTCATTAGCTGGGACACGGTATGTCTTATGTTCTCTCCAGTTTTATAAAAAAGTGTAGTGTTAAGTTTTTAAATTTTAAATGTTCTATTTTTATTTTCTGTTTTGACTGTAAGATGCTTAAAATAAGTAAATAAACAGGTTGATGGATGTAATGGGCCATTGGGTCTGATCCAGCAAGTACCATGCCTCTGGGAGCCAAATTGGGCCATGGAACCTCCAGTTGCTGACTTTTATCCTATTGAAATGAACTGGATTGCATCAGAACAATGCACTGAATATTGGACTTAATTTACATATATATTTGTGCTCAAGGAATTCTTTTTCTCTCTCACTCACATGCAATTGACTGCATTGATGAAATGCCTTTAAAAGGACAAAATCCTTTCCCCCCAGAAGCAGAGAGGTCTGGATTCCTTTTAATTTATATGCCTGTAATGATGCATTTACTTGTTTTCTGACCCTCTTATCTTCACCCATTGAGCTCTTTCATTCCAAATTGTCATTGATATCAGGATACAGTCCCTTAGTGTAGAAAAACGTGAGATAAACAATGAGTTGCAGAGCCTGGGTAGTGGGCTCCGCTGTCTTTTTGTTGTTCTTAATAATCTTTTTTTTTACATATCGCTGTTTTCCCTTTCTTGCTGATTTTTTATCTGGAATATGCCTTAAAAGACTGGCAGACTCTGTTGCTAAAGCAGGAATTGGAGGTATCTCAAATGTTGCTAATCAAATTACATTTGCGTTGGTTACAGTTTCATTACTAAACCTTATAGAAAGTCTCTCTCTCTCTCTCTCTGCATCTGGTAATAAGCAGAAGAGGTTATAGATAGGGTCAAGAATTGAGCAATCATGTAGAATTTGATTTTCTGCTTGTACTGCCAATGTTCCAGTTAAAATTTAAATCTATAATTCAGAGCTCTCAATCCTGTGCCATTTTAAGAAAACTTACTCATAGATTTTGTACTTGTCAAATGTAACAGTCCAAAAGATGAGCATATTGGTTTCTCACAGACCTGGGTTCCTTCTGGGAGGAAGAGTGGGATATAAATTAGATAGCTAGATAGCTAGATAGCTAGATAGCTAGATAGCTAGATAGCTAGATAGCTAGATAGCTAGATAGATAGATAGATAGATAGATAGATAGATAGATAGATAGATAGATGCCACGAGACTTCCAGTGGTGTTAAAACATGAATACAGTGAGATCTGCAAGATGTCACTTAAATTAATTTAGAATCCCACGTTCTTTTAAAAGCATTTATATATAGTGACACACTTATACGTACCATGTTTAAATTAATATCCATTCATAAATATTTAGCTTTTTAAAGTTTTTAAATTTGCAATGCACATCTTTCTATTTGCTTTTATCCTAGGGCATCTATACACATAGCCATTGAAAAGTGGGCTGCTTTTCCCTAGAACACTTTTTACATAGCGCTTTGTAATTGTACACATCTTCCCACCATAATGTTTATTAAATTAGCAGCTGCTATCCATGCCAATCAGTACACACTGATTGGCCAGTTTATCAACTAGAATGCATTGGTCTTCTCTATTCCCCTCTCCTCAGTTAGTGTTTCCACACCCCTTGAGTGCTACCAGAAATGATGCAATAATGCCTTGCTGCAGCTGAGCCCACACAGTTCCACTAACCTTTTCTGGGGGTTGGGGGTCTTTTAAAAGACAGGTTATGGCAAGAGAGGGGTTGATAACTGGTGCATTGATATATTGATATACTGATATATAGTTTGTTCCCTGCTTTTCCATATCTCAAGTGATATGCTTGAATGTACCACAATTGCCGTGCCTGCTTCTAAGATGTCCTTGAATCTTTTTCTTCCTGCCAGATATCAAGAAGATTGAGGATTTATTGTGTTTTCCATGAAATGCCTCTTCCCATTTACTGATATACCATTATCTTCCATTTTCAGCTTTACCGGCAAAGGGAATGAAAAGGTGAATGGGTATGGAAATGAGGGCTAGTGGCACACAGCCCTATGATTTCAGAAAGTCTGGCCCAATAGAAAGTCACCTGAGGAAGTGCTTTCGTGTATACATTCAGACAGCAAGCACCTGAGAAGTGCATTCTTTGGGACAAAATGGATTATAGTTGTTCCAGCAAAAAGTGCTTTATATCAATTACAAACATGGGACAGCGATTTCATGGTGATAATGTTGTGTGCACAGCACCCCAAAAATGTGCCTGCATCCTGCACTGAATGCACATTAACATACACTGCACACACAGCCTTACGCACACTATAAAGTGAAGGAAAGTCTCATTAGGATTTTGCAGGCTGTATAGAGTGAACATACATAAGGCACATAATTATATTATAAACAAGATAAATAAAGTGTAGAAGATTTTAAGGACAATCTGAGGGCTCATCCAGACGACTGCAAAATGTGTGACACGCCCTCTATGTGTGTTCATTATTTTTTGGTTGTCCAAATGACGTCTCGCGCTGTTACGCATTTTCGCGGGTTAAATCCACTCCTTGCAATGCCGGCAAAAATGCGATTTGCTGTTTAAAATCGGGAATCATCCGCTGTGCCTTCAGGAGGTAGGATGCAATACAGCGGACTTTATAGCTGATGGGTGGTTCTTGGGCGTTTCCCCTTGCCCCTTCTCCTCATTCCAGCCAATCACGTATCTGCACTTTTGTGCATGTGCAAGAATAAGCCCGGGAAAATTGAACCAATCATTGCAATGGTGGGGTGTTGGGGGGGGTCTGCAACCACTGCACAGATGCATTTTATTTTTTGCCAGCCTGCAAACTGGGTGTCCACTCTGGGTGAGATCTGCAAAGGACAGCAAGCAAGAAAGGGGCTGCTGGTCAGTTTCATGCCTGCCTCTGGAAAGCTTTGTCAATTTCATTCTACTGGCTGGGTTTTTTTGTTTCAAATCATTTCGCTGAGGGAAGGAAAGGGAGAAGGAGGGGGGTGACACGTTTCTTATTTTTTTGGAGAAATAAGTGCAATTGCCAGCATGTGTATCTCCTTAAATATCCATAAAGGCAGAAAAGCATACATTCCATAAAGGCAGAAAAGCATACATAAGCATAATATCGCAAATACAAACAAGAAAGCAAGGAGGCGTCAAATGGGTAGACCTGGTGGCCTGGTCGCATGTCCCCTGTCAGCATTCCTCAGGATAACACAGTATGCATATTCAAGTGATTGTTCTCAGTTATCAACTTGCAGTCTTCTCTAAGCAGGTGCTGATCATTGCCTTGGCTTCTCAGTGGATTGGAATGCAGTGCATTGGGATGCAGGTCTCCCAATTTGCCTGCTCCTCACTGCCATTTTATCCAGTACAGCCCACTCTTGGGTAGTTTGCCCCAGCTGTCCTTTTTCAATTGTCCCCCACTGTCCATCATTCTCTCCTTAGGTGACTGTTGCATAACAACTCCTACCCTGACATTCCATGTTCCCAGCATTCCATTACCTTGGTACTGGCCACATTTCCCTCCCTATTTTTTTATTAGTCCTTCCTCGGTCTAACAATAATAAAATAACATTTACATTTCCAACAGACACATCATTCTAATATTCTTCTATTCACCCTCATGGAGGCCTAGCCTTGTTTTGTCTTTGGGAAAATTGTTGTTCATCCAGACTTTGGATGGGATCTTGTTCCAAGCCCCAATCCATTGCATCACTTCCCTGTTGTTCCCTGACTTTGTTGCATGCCACTTGTTGCCCATTGGGTAGCATCTTCCCACCAACTCCGAGGGCTTGCATCTGCCTCCACATACTGGAACTCTGTTCAACCTCTTGAAATGCTTCTTGCCTTATGACACATGACTATTAAGATATTCTAGTACACTTGCTGAAAAAGGAATTGATTAATAAACCCCACAGTTTCTTTTGGCTACTTTCATAACCACTGTTCATTTTCCCTCTAGAAAGATTCAGAATTAGCATCTACCCCAAGGTAATTAAAAAACAACCACCATTAATTTCTTGCAGCAGCATCCAGGCTCTCTGTTCACCAGCAGTGCTAATTACTGAGAAAGACCTCAGTAGGACTGACAAACAGCAGGAAGATATTTCACAGGGTTTCTTCTGAAGCACATGAAGAATTAATAAATTTCTCCAAAATGTCTTATCTTGGCAGAAAGCAGAGCAATTCTGAGCAGGTACTGTTTGTTGCCATTCCGTGACCTGTGATTACATACATGACCACACTCTATTGATAATAAAGACAGTTGCTCTCTTCACCCTGTTCAGGAGTTCAAAAGCTAGCAGACTGAACATGAATTGCCCCCACTGTCTCTGCCCAGACCTCACTACAGTAATTGTAAGGTCTGAAGAGAACCATACATGCGTGCAACTGTACTTGCTTAAGCTCTTCTGTGTGATTGGGGACCCTGCAAAGTACATAGATGCTATGTGTGTACAGCTGTACATAGATAGATTTTTCACTGAATACTTTGAAGATAGGGGAAAGAACAGTGGGTGTTATTTTGATCCTGCCCTCTCTCCAGGACATATTTAGTTTACATGATTTTGGAAGTCTGAAGCAGGATCTTATGCTCAGTCCAGATTTCCATGTGTTACCACTAGGCAGACAAAACTCCTAAGTGAGGGGCTAACTCCAGTGGAGAAGGCAGCACCACAAATACATCATTTGTGCTCATGGGCATTCCTTTCCTACTAAACTAAATGTGGAAATACATATGGGAGGCAAACTTCATGAGTACACTGAAATTGTTATGCTCTCAAGGAA
Organism: Rhineura floridana; assembly: GCF_030035675.1. NCBI lineage: Eukaryota > Metazoa > Chordata > Lepidosauria > Squamata > Rhineuridae > Rhineura > Rhineura floridana. Next base: position 243,310,453 of record NC_084480.1, read on the forward strand.
CAGTGTTACCTGACCCCTAAGGACTACAGTTTCACTTCTTGGCCAGTGAAAGTCTTACCCAGTCACTTTCTCATTTGTGATCACTTTTTCAAGACTGATTGCATGGTTTCAAGGTGCTCTCCAAAACAAAACAAAACAAAACATGGGGACTAGAGACGGGTGATGTCAAAGTAAGTGTTACTCAGAGTAGACCCATTGAAATCCAGTTAGTGATGACTAATTTAAGCCCATTGGTTTCAATAAGTTTTCTCTGAGTATCACTTAGCTGGAAATCACAATTTTTTAAACAAGAAAAGCTGCATTTTCAAGATGCAAAATTCTACAGTTATATCAGCCATGGACTCACATAGTGCACTCAGCTCCACATTGCATGAACGTGGCATATTAGTGTATTGCTACTTGAAACATGGCCAGAGGAAAAGAACTGGACTTAATTTGTCAACTAGATGGCTTGAGGATGTGTCCTCTAACACTCAACGCTACAGGAACCTGATAGCCTGGCTCCTGGGCCCTCTTGACTTGGTAGTGCTACTCAGAGCTTGGAAAAGTTACTTTTTGAACTATAACTCCCATCAGCCCCAGCCAGCATGGCCATTGGATTGGGCTGATGGGAGTTGTAGTTCAAAAAAGTAACTTTTCCAAGCTCTGGTGCTACTTTTAAATGCCAGGTTGGCTGCTAATAAGATCTGGTTTACTCATGACTTGATTGCAGATGAGATAGCTGACTTGGCTTGTATTACTGAGACCTGGGTGAGTGAATTGGGTTAAGTGGATCTGACTCAGCTTTGCTCATCTGGGTATTTGGTGTAACATCAACCTTGATTGGATGGCTGAAGAGAGGGAGCTGCTGTAGTCCACAACCTCTCTATCCTGGGAGGGCTATGAGGACCTGTCACCTTTTATTGGACAAATGGGCAGAGCTTGGAAAAGTTACTTTTTTGAACTACAACTTCCAACAACCCAATCCAGTGGTCATGCTGGCTGGGGCTGATGGGAGTTGTAGTTCAAAAAAGTAACTTTTCCAAGCTCTGCAAATGGGACAGATTGGGACTGCTGTTGGTGTACCACCAACCTTGCTGCTCACAGCATACCTGATCGAGCTGGCAGAGGTGGTCTTGAATGTGGTGTTGGTGAACCCCAGGATACTGGTTCTGAGACAGTTCAATATCCATGCTGAGGCTACTGAGCCAGCTTAGGACTTCATGGCCTCCATGGGCTGTATGGAAATTGTCATAAGCACAATGCATAGGGCAGGACATACCCTTGATTTAGTTTTTAACTCAAGGTGTTGGAGGAATTGTCTGGATATTATCTGAAGTTTGGTTTTGCAGTGCCAGTCATACCCCACCCCCAGCAAGCCTGGAGACTTATAGAATCCATGGAGACTTATAGAATCCAAAGAATTCCTAAATGGAATTCCAAAGCCTGGCAAGATTCATAAGTGCTGGGCTGTTGACATGATTGCTCCTGAGTGCTCTCTCTAAAGTTGTGGAACCTAGAGAGCTCCCTGGTTTTCTAGGGAGCTTTAAGCTATGAAACAGGTTGGGTGAAGGCTAGAGCGCAAGTGATGTAAGATTCAATGTGAAGGTGATCAGACGTGCTAGAACACATAGTTGTGCCTATTGTGTGATAGTGAAACCGGCAAAGAAAGCTTACTTTGCTGCCTCCATTGGATCATTGAGTAGTCAGCCAGCAGAGCTACTCTGCATGCTAACACCTGTTCCTGGAACCATTGGAGGCCTGCTGTGACAAGGCACTTTGAAGATAAAAAGCACTTGTCTCCATGTCGAGTTGAAGGCTACTATTATTACAGAGCCAAGAGAAGTGTTTGCCAGAACATCTTGCCTGATCTCATGGGATTGGTTTCAGTTGTCGAGACCTGAGGATGTGGACAAGGTGCTTGCAGTGGTTTGTCCCACAACATGCTCCCTTGACCTCTTCCCATCATGGTTAATTTGAGCTAACTGAGGGAGTTAGCCAGGTGGGTCAAGGTAGTAGTTAACACGTCTTTGCATGTGTGGGCAGCTGCCTGGCATGTTGAAGGAGATAGTAGTGTGGCCACTCCTAAAGAAGTCCTCCCTCGACCCTGAGATACTTGACAACTACCACCTGGTCACAAATACCCTCTTTTAGGTAAGGTGCCTAAGAGAGTAGTAGCATTCCAGCTGCACACACTCTTGGGGGAAACTGATTAATTTGGCCTGTTTCAGACTGGGTACAGTTTTGGAACAGAATCAGTCTTATTCACCCTGATAGATGACCTCCAGAAGAGGGACATGCAGAGTATGACCTTGTTGTTCTTGCTTCATCACTTAGCAGTTTTCAGTACAGTTGACCATGGCATCTTCCTAGACTGTGTCCATGAGTTGGGAGTTGGTGGTACTGTGTTGCAGTTGTTCCATTCCTATTTATGGGGCTGAGTTCAGAGCATAGTGTTGGGGCATATGTGTCCATCTCTGGACAGTTGTGCTGTGGGATGCTGCAGGGCACTATTTTATAGCCAAAAGTGTTTAATAGCTATATGAAGTTGCTGGGAGTGGTCATTAGGAGATTAGGAGAATCAGATTCAGTATGCTGATGCCACCCAGCTCTATTTCTCCATAACATCTAAATCAGAAAAGGCTGTATTTAAAACTGGTGTCTGGATGCAGTAGTGGGCTGGATGAGGGCCAACAAACTGAGGCTGAATCCTGGTAGGATGGAGATTCTGTGGGTGAGTGGTTCTGAGGTTCAGGAATTAAGGAGAAGGTATGGGAAAGAAATTTGATTTAGTTTGCATTGAAAGGTGATCGTACCAAATTCGCCCTTTCCAAAACAATTCTTGAATCGAAATAGACCCACCCTTCAAAATTTGCACTTCTCTGAATTTTGACATGCAGTTCTTCAGCCAAGTAATATGTAAAAACAACAACCATATAGTGGAGCAAAATGTGCATAAAATAATATACAAAATACATTATATTAGGAAAAATTGTTTTGCAAAAATGTGCAATTTAGGCAACATTGCATATAAATATTGTATATTAGGAGAAATTTGACTAAAATGCTGAGTTTTCATGAGGATTTTTTTTAAAAAAAGTGAACTACTTTGGAAATAAGAACTGAATTTAATATTGGAAAAATGAGAAACTGAGAGAACCAAAACTGACAGATTCATCCATCCCTATTGGGGAGTTCACCTGATCCCATTGACTGGATCATAGATTTTGTTATGACAAGTGAAACAAAGCTGAATGGGAGTGGGGAAATCTTTTTGTACGAAATAGACTTAGCAGCACTAACTGCGGCTAGAGCATCCTTTAGGATGAGGCTGTCAGAATCTTTCATATCTCAAAGCTTTGTCACTGTGAGTATATGCTAATAAAAACAGAAAGCAATTTCATAATAATTCCTGAAAATAATGTAATAGAACAGTGTAGTATGCTTTGAGCAATTGGCCTCTTTTCAGAGTGCTCTCTGATGATGTAATGTTGAATAATTATTATTAAACTACAAATTTAGCTGCAAAAGTAGATTATCTGTCAGTAGCCATATGAATGTGTCACCCCGATTAAATAATGACTCAACCTGTGACTGTGTCTACTTTTATTTGCAAAGCAAGTGAAACTGCACTTGGATATTAACTGGACTATGCCTTTATTAAATAATTAAAGACATCAAAGTACTGAACCTGAGAGGGACCATCCAGAGCAATGCCTGAATTATTGTCACTGGCCACAGGAGTACAAATAGTTTCACCTTTAAATGAAAAATGGATGGAGTCATATTAACCTCTCCCTGTTATTCCTCTCATCTCAGTCAGTAGCTTATAGTCAGATGTACAGAGGTGCCATTCCTTAGCAACTAGAAAATGCTTTGATTAAATTATCTAGCTGGGCTAGGCAAGGACTCAAAACCTCCATCTAACACCTTAGACTTCACATATCCAGCAAGATTCTTATGAAGGGTTTGTCCCTGCAATTCATTTAGCCCACTGGTCGAAAGATAATTAATCATGCAATTATAAATATGTCTACTCAGAAGAATGTTCCATTGTTTTCATTGGGGCTTACTCTCCAGGTAAATGTATATGGAAGTACGCTGCATTGAAAACAATAAAACTTCTGAGTAAACATGTATATGATTGCCCTGTTAAGGAAGAAAAAATATGCAAAAATATACATGATATACAGTACAAAGCTGTCACCTGCTGCATAGCAAAGTATGGGTTCTTCACACAGTGAAGACTGAACACAGTCAACTGAAAAATAATCCGCAATACTACCTTGTAAAAGTTTGTTTACAGTTAGGCATTAGTTCCTAAAGCAGACTGTTTTTCATGTTGTTTGTTTATCCTCTTGAGAGTTATCACAATTATCTGCCATTGTTTCTACTAATTTGCACTGGTTCCACTGGGTCAGGAGAAAATAACCCCGAGAAATTAAGCTCTAGGTTTTTTTAAAAAACAGTGCCTCTGCTGATTAAAAAAAAATATTATAAGAAGAACTTAATTCCTTTCCTCACAGCTATTACAATATTTTGAAAGCTACTTATGTTTCTCAAATAATTTAACAAGTGTCTCATTACTATATTTCCTTATGAGTGTAATTGCAACCACTATCATTATATTTAATTATAATTCTACTCTTCCCCCCTCCAAAATATCAAGAACAGAATAGTAATTTTCAAATTTATAAATAATTTAAATGTGTCATTAAAGCTGACTGCTTTATTGCTGTTGGTTTATTATTGAGCAGCTGCAGCAGCTGTGTAGCTAAGGTGTCCTGTACTTTCCCATATTTGTCTATTCAGAAATAAGCTGCAAATAAATTCAATGGGATTTACTTTCAGGTAAGAATAGGATTGGGGCTACAGTGTTCTATTATTACAAAGCATATATTCAACTGCTTGGAAAATTAAATAATTTATCATATCACTCTGGCACAGATAATTTTCTTGGTGAAGTGTACAAGTTGTCCAAATTTCAGAATTAAAACAAACAATTGAAGATGCATAAAAATGGCAAATTTACAGGATCAGATTCTGATATATATTGAATAAGCAGAAATTAAAGACATAATGACTTAAGGGAACAATCTAACCACTAGGCTGAGGGAGGTTGGATATGGCAGACAGCCAACTGAGCTGGCAGGGTTCCGGCTCTGCCAGCAGAAGCCCCTCTTGCCATGGCAAATCTGGGACCCCACCACCTCAGCCGGGGGGTTGCTGGTGAAACCCAGCCTGGTGGAGAGGAGCCAGTGGAAGGCCTGAAAAAGGGGTGTTCCATGGGCATGTTGGTGGAGGGGCCGGGAGGGACTTACACAACATCCAACTCCCACTCAGACTGCTCCTGCTGGTCTCAATCTAGGCCAAAGTTTCACTGAGAAAAAGGTTGGTCTAAGAAAATAATTCTACTGGAAGTCAATGGGTAACCCTTACTTGATGGTAGGGGTGAGAGCCGGCTTTTTCTTTTTCATTCATGTGCACAACTCCCAGTGGAGCTGATGTTCTGCTGGCCCAGCGGCTCCCAAATGGGAAACGGATGCTGTGGAGCTTCCTGCTGGCTCCTCCTCCACCAGCATCCCTTTCGCTGACTTCCCATGAGTTGGGTTGTTCTGAAAGGGTGCAATCCTAAGCATGGGCACTGCCACATTCATAGTCCTGTTGAGTGTGCTGGCCAGGGTGAAAGGTGGTGGTGGTAGTGGAGGCTGCAATAGTCTGAAGCTGGCACAGTGATCAGGCCCAGATTAGCCCAATGCCATCATGTGACAGCAGTGAGGCTTGCTCAGGATCGGCATGGGATGCCCTGGCAGCATTCTGCCCACCTACCTCTTTTGTGGGTGGAAGGTAGACTAATGTGCTGAAGTAATACTGGCAGAGTGATGCTGGAGGGACATTTTTCTCCAAATCATCCCCACCATCCCCAGCAAAGCATGGCTGCCAGCTTTCAGAATAATAGGTGCAGTTGTTCTCCTACAAGGTCAGACCTTACTGTTTTGAGGTGCATAACAGAAATAACTTAATCTCCCCTAATGTTTTATGGGCAATCAGCATAAAAACTGATGACATGCGGAAGGTGTCCCTGGATACATGGCTAATAATGGGAATGAGCAACTGCATACATCTAAAGAGAAAAGAAATAGAATGAAAAACAAATAATTAAATTGGGCTGTGTTTGTTGGAAGACAAAAGGATTAGAATAAAAAGGAACAAATAAATCATACAAAAAACCTGTTTGAGCTCCAGTCCTCACACTGTGGAGACTAAGGGTCTTCAGCACCCCAAGGGTTCTTTTGTCTTCAGAAACCACCTGGTGAACTCTTCACTCAGATAAGTTTAGAGCCCTGCCTATCTTCTGAGATCTGTTTATTTAAGTAGTGTTGCTTCCCCATTAATTCCGCTAAGTAGTCTCTCCCTTCCTTCAGTTAACTCTTTCCCTCCTTGACTCGCCACTGGGGTGGCTAGTTCCAGAACTGTTGCCTTTTCCTTTCTCCCATGCTATGTCCTTAGTCTGTGTGGCAAGGCTTGCCCATTGCGTAGCTCTTTACTCTTTTCTTTTTTTGCTATTCCTGTTCTTGCTCCCTCCCCGCTTGGAACCGCCTCTATATGTGTCTTTCCTTCTCTAGCAGGGCTGCCCTACCCACGCTCTTCCAGTCTGTTTCGCTCACTTCCACAGCTGACTTTCAGGCCGACAGCACAAGCAGGGAGCTGCTGAACAGGCCACTCCTGACAAATCTTGCAACTGAACTGAGGGAAAAGGAAAGTGGAATGAACCTATTCTGAGCTCTCTTTAAAGTTTGTAAACTAGTAATACAAATGGGGAGGGGGGAGGAGAAACATCAGAATGACCCTTGATGTGGTGCCAAGGGCTCCATGCAGCCAATATTCATTACTTTCCAGATACCAATATTTCTATACTGGTATTTCTGTGAGTAGAACAAGCATTTGGGGGGGGGGAATCAAATTGACAAGGAAGAAGTGAATCTGTGACAGCAAGGAGAGAGAAAATAATACCATCAATTTCTTGGTTGGTCAGCGGAAAACAACAAAATACTGGAAAGCTTGATTTGCACTCTTAGGAGATGTAAAGCGGACAACAGAGAGCTCACCTTTTAGGTGTCCTACCAGCTACAATAATTTCAAATGAAGACGTATTAGGACTAGGGTTGAGCTGAAAGATCATAAGTTTGGCTCAAAATCTAAGTTTGTGTGTGAAACTGGATAGGGGGTATTTTTGGTGGTGCGGGGGGGAGCATCCATTCCCCAATGTTTGGGGTATGGGCTAACTATTGGCAGTGACAGTCTTTTATTTTTGTCTGTTTTTCTGTCAGCTGTAGCAACAGTGAAACAAGTAAACTTTCTGTACCTTTCAATAAATAATTATAGGCAAAGTGGTAATTTTAATCCACTTGATTTTAGCATAGTCACCATGAAACTCTGTGTGTGTGTGTGTGTGTGTGTGTGTGTGTGTGTGTGTGTGTGTGTGTGTGAGAGAGAGAGAGAGAGAGAGAGAGAGAGAGAGAGAGAGAGAGAGAGAGAGAGTTTGTGGTTCAATTAATTCAGAGCAAGAATATGATCATGCACATGTGGTATTTGATAGCATGCGTATTGAGAGATCAAACATGGATTCCACTCACTGCCACATCTCTCTTGTATGAGTGCATGAAGTAGAAAGAAAATGTTCCCAAAAACATGTAAAGAAACTAATGTATCAAATTTGATTAGCCATCATGAGATTATTTATTTATTATTTGATTTATATCCTGCCCTTCCTCCCAGCAGGATCCCAGGGCGGCAAACAGAAACGCTAAAAACACTTTAAAACATCATAAAAACAGACTTTAAAATACATTAAAACAAAACAAAGTTAAAAACATTTTTTTAAAAAAGCTTTAAAAATCTTTTTAAAAAAGGATTAAAAACATTATTTAAAAAACACATATTAACAAGCAATTCTAACACAGACACAGACTGGGATAGGGCTCAACTTAAAAGGCTTCTTGAAAGAGGAAAGTCTTCAAAAGGCACCGAAAAGATAGCAGAGATGGCACCTGCCTAATATTCAAAGGGAGAGAATTCCACAGAGGAGGTGCCACCACACTGAAGGTCCATTTCCTATATTGTGCAGAACGAACCTCCTGATAAGATGGTATCTCCAGGAGGTCCTCACCTGCAGAGCGCAGTGATCAACTGGGTATATAAGGGGTAAGACGGTCTTTCAGGTATCCTGGTCCCGAGTGGTATAGGCCTTTGTACACCAAAACTAGAACCTTGAACTTGGCCAGGTAGCAAATAGGCAGCGAGTGCTTCCCTCATGTGACCAGAATCACCATTGCTACTTAATAGCTGCTGAGGTGAAAAGCAAGAACAGCCATAAGTCTAAACTTCACCAGGAAGTTATCTGACCATGACATCCAGCCCCCCTATCTCCAGACCACCCCTTCCTTCATCTGGAGCAAAAACCAAGTCGAGGGTGTGCCCTGCCCTATGTACTGGGCCAGTAACAACTTGAGACAGCCCCATGGTCGTCATGGAGGCCATGAAGTCCCGAGCTGGAACACTAGAGGCAGCCTCAGCATGGACATTGAAATCACCCAGCACTATCATTCTGGGCTCCTCCAACATCACAGCTCAGTCAGAGAAACTGCCGGGCAGCAGGGTGGACGATACAACAGCAGCAACCCTAGTTTACTGTCTCCTCGGCCCAACACCAGGTGCAGGCCTTCACAGCCAGCTCCAAGACAGAGTGGTTTCCTGGTGACAAAGATGGAAGTTCTGTAGACCACAGCAACTCCTCACCCCTGTCCCTACAGCCTGTGCTGGTGTTGCACTGAGTATCCAGGTGGGTATAGTTGGGTCAGATCAACTCCTCCAAGCTCACCCACCCAGGTCTCAGTAATGCACATCATATCGTCACCTTTGCCATCTACTTTGGCTTGTTAATTGGAATATGTCTAGGATTTGTCTGCTGGCTGTTTTAAACTTCGGTGTAAGTGTTTTGTCAGCTTCAAAAATGTCTCTCATTAAATCATTACCTGGCTAGCAATTAGTTCAGCACTTCATGCACAACAAAGTGGATGGCGATTCTTTAATAAGGTGGATACTGTTAATGGTAATATAGATAACACAAGCTTTTCTAAGAAAACTTTTATGCATAACAGTACCAGTTGACCTATTAATGAATTAATTGAGCAGAATCAATTTTATATACACTGGTTAATTCTTTGATCCCCCCCCCAAGCCATTTACACAAAAACAGGAACAGGGAATCTTTTCAGCCAGCAGGCCAGATCCTAATCTGTCTCCACACCCACGAGGCAACCTTGGCAGGTGGGCGGGATAATACAAAGTCCCTTGTGAAGAACTTCCCGAACACCTGACACCCAGCTGCATTTTTACTAGGAGGCTTGAGATTGCAGCCTTAAACACATTAATGTTGCATTAAGAAAGTTAAGCACACTGTTATGGATAAAGTGAGGGAATATATGTTGCTCTATCTAAGATACCATTCTAGAAGCTCCAAACAGCCACAACTAACCCAAATATATTATTTGGATCTTGACCAGCATTCAGCACAATACTGATATCTAGTAGAACAAACTACATGAACATGGAATGCATATTTGAACTCATCTATTTATTTCAGACACTTTAGCCACACATTACCTCTGCTTGCCTTCTATTTGTGTTAGTGGGATTTATGCAGGGCTGCCTTAGAGTAAATAGAAGTGTGTGTATAGCATTGTGGGGTTGGTATGGATGTCATCTTTGGGTCCCCTCCAAGTCTGTGGTTTTTTATCTGTATCTGTAAGATAAAAAAGGAATGGCTGAAGTGGTTAAACCAGTCTCTTTGTTAAGGTAACGGCTCTAGTCAAGTTTGTTAAGCATCTCTTTGCATGACAAAAAAAGTTCGTCAAGTACAGGTGTATTGCTATAGAAATGACTAGCTAGTGATGCTTCCAAAAGAACGAGAAGGCCTTCCCCCTCTTACCTGCTGGAGATGATATCATCCTAAATGTAAGAGAACAATAGGCCAGGGGTCTTGTCTCATCATGTGGTGAGCTGGAGCTGGAAAGAGACATCAGAGGTTTGACTGGCAGAAAATCCCAGCTGTAGGAAGCCAGTGTAACTTAGGCTGGTGTAACTAATACTGGTATAAGTTACCCCAGTTCAAAACTCCACCAGGAGCCTCTAGGAGGGGCCACTGCTGGCCAAGCTAGCAGGTAAGCGTGATTCCAAGTTTTGAAGACTGGGTCCTAGGTGACATGGAATAGGTGTAAGTCTCTCCTTGCCCTGCCATGCCCCCTTTACAGAAATTACCCAGGCCTTGGCTCAGCCAGGTTTGGGTAAGTCCCAGCTGAGCTAGCTCATCTTAGATGATATGGGATGGAGGACTTATGCTGGTGTATCTCTGGCTTAGCTGGAATGAGAGACTTTAGCTGGTGTAGCTCTGGCTGAACCCAGGCTCAGTTGGTTCAGTCAGAGATCTGCCTATTGCAAACTCTACTAATCTCATCAGACCTTTGGTTTGGATTGCTCTAGCACTCTTGTTTAAATGAAAACTATGTCTTTGGAAAACCCCTAGAAACCCAACAGGGGAACAAGATCTGTTGGAATGTTCATCCTGTGAGCTCTTCCATCTTATGTTCTTACATTCATCCTGCACATATTATGAATAAAACCATTTATCATGAAACTACCACTGTCTCCAGTGACCTTCATTTGAAAGAAACCAAACCCAAGGTATCTGATGTCACCCCTAAAGTCTCTCATTAATTGGAAATTGGTGTATGTGTAACAATTATATATAACTATCTCTAAGAAATTCACAAAAGGAAAGTTGCCCAGCAGTAGTTCATGGTGGTGGCTTACATGGTGATCCTTTGGCTGTTACACCCTGGTTAACCCTGGCTAATAATGGTGTAACATAGTCTTGATCCTATTGTCAACAAGCAGAAAGTCAACAGCACAGTAATAGCTGTAGAAATATAAAGTAGCATACCAACAATGGCTGTCACTTCCACAGAGCTCCTCTTGGCAATTCTGCTGCCACCTTCTAATTATGATGTTGAACATCACATTAGCTGGAAGGTTCCAATCAGTGCATAGAGGCAGCAAATTGAACCCATGACATATCCTAACTCAGTACACACACAGTCCACCTGCAATGCAGTCAGAAAGGACCAAATTAAATGTGATGGTGAGTGAATGAATGCAATTAATATGTCTAGTTTTTAAAATGTAAATAATTGTGGTAGGGTGCCTGTAGAAGCTTTCTAGTGAAAGCTTTCCAGGGTGAATAGGAGCTAGATGGAGATGATTTTTATCAGGACCCTCCCTGTACTTCATTGGTCTTGACCTTGATGGTCTTGATCTTGATCCATCTGGACTTACTATGTACAATTTAAAAACTAGAACTATGAATTGCAACCTTGCGATTAATTTCACATCTAATATGGCCCCAAGAAACTACTACAGCATTTTCCCCACCTTTTAAACAAAGAGTGGTGGGATTGCTTATAGAAGGCTTACAACAAGGGGAACCCAGTGGTTACACCGGGAATGTTTTTGAGTGGTCCTATTGTGCAAAGCCTCCATGCAGATGAATTCTGTATTTGTATTGCTGTGTCTGGGAGGGGCACTAGCTATTGGAAGGAGGCAAGAATGAAGGCCACATGCACAAGGAAGAAGCTACATCAGGAAGCTTACAGCAGGCAACATCAGGGTTGCCCATTAGCTCAGTGAGACAGAGCAACATAAGGAGAAACAGGAGATATAGATTTGAGCGATCATTTGTGGGGGTCCTGAGTCCCATAATTGTAAATAGAAAAAGGGACATGAGATACACAGGAAAAGAAATCCTCTGATTGAGCCTATGATAGTAGTCTTATGTGGCCAGGACCTTGATATGCCTCATTTAGTATGAAAGGGGGCTTTGTGGGAAGAATGAAAACAGTCCCGAAACTCCCCTAAATGCTTCTATTTTGTACCTATTTGCTCATGTTCACAGCCCCAATTAGCTGGCTTCTGCATTGACTGCTACATTAGTGTCATGTTTTCTTCCTCAAAATAGTCAACTTAAGTGTAAAGAGCATTGAGATTTGGCTAGCATCAGCACCTGCCCTCAATAAACTTTCCATAGTACCTTTTGGGCAACATCAATCCCACCCTCTCAAGTGGCAGCACTCCCCACCACAAAAAAGTCTCTTTACAGCTTTAAGCAATTGGTTTATTGGCACCATTTCTTCTTGTTCTCTTAGGCTGGACATTGGCATCAACAATAGTGGGCCCTGCTGGGTTCCAGCAGCTGCTTAAAGGTGCCAATACCAGCCTTTGGGCATGCATTTCACAGGGAAATATTTGTTCATGAAATATAGTCCCCTTGTTTAGTTCAGCTTTATATACTCCAGGAGTCGTGCCATATTTAGCATCAGAAAAGATACAGATGGGGAATAGCTGTCTAGAATTGTCCATTGACTTTAATGGGTTGTTGTTGTAAGTGAAGGCACCTCTTCTGTTATGCCATTGCAGAGTGCATGAGTGAGACATGAGTGTGCATGGAGTTTCTTCCTAAGCTCCTCCCTCACCAAATCACCAAGTCTGGCCAGTTCCCCCCCTGCCTCCGGTACTAGCACAAGTGTAATTTTTTTCTGGCCAGCATAGCATTGTATTCTGCAAGCATAAAGAGTGTGTGCTTATCTTAACCGCTGGGTCTAACTCAATGGGAGGAGCATTCTGTTAGGCTTTGATGCTAAGGACATTATCACTGAAGTAACCAATGCTTTTAGGACTGAGATGTTACACTTCAAATAAGTGTGGAATTACCAACTCTAATTAAACTATGTAATCACTCCTTCCCTGCCACCCAATTATAGCATTAGTGAAAATCTATTGGCTCTAGGTATTCCAAATTTCAGTATTAAACCACAGTGCTTTATGGCTGTTTGAGCTATAACAATAGTAGGTGGAATATAATAACAACAGATATGAGTCATGAGTTGGATCCTGCAGTTCACACGCAGGCAATACTACTCATTGATCTCAACAGGATACTTGCTTGCGTAAGAGCTACAGGATCAAGCCCATTATGAACAGTGAGTCACCCTAAGATTGTAAAACCAATCAGTATAAAAGAAGGAAAGGATATTTTAAAAAAATTTTCATATCAGGATGCTTCTAGTGGATGCATAGAACATTTATTGACATGATGCCAAGTCATGGGCAAGTTGGCAGAAAACTTAGCAAAACCAGCTAGAGATGGGTGATTTCTCCTAAGGCAACTTGGAAATGATCCAAGTTTTCTTGAAAAAAAACTCACAAAACTCATTTTTCTGAGTCAGTATGAGGGACCCAAAAGTAAAAACAGCCCCCACCCATCCCTGTCAGCCCTTGCCATCACCAAAAAACTCTCTCAGCCAGCCCCTAAAGCACACTCACCATTCCTCTTACTTATCTGTCCAGCATCAGCAGCACGTGGACAGAAGAGAGGCAGGTCTCTCTTTAACTGGAAATGAAGGTTCTCCTGACCATGCTCTTCAATGTTATTTCCTGTGGGGACCCAAGGGATTTGCAGTTTCTTCTGCCTTCCAGTTCCTCAGAAGATAAAGCAGGAGGGAAAAAAGGAGAAGTCAATTCAGGAGGGGCAAAGCAAGAACTAAAAGCAGGCTGGCAGTGGTCAGGAGCAGGATAGAGTGGAAGGGACATGCCCAACTTTTCACCTTGTTTGCACAAGCAGAACTGAAGTACGTGTTGGGGGGGCTGAAACTGAGGTTCCCAAAAGGCAGCCTCCTACATCTTATTTCTTGTTTCTTCTGCAAGTCTGGCAGACTAAACACTGAAGGCTGCAGTACTAGCACCTGAGCACTCAGTCAGTCAGTGTACCCCAAAGGCCAGTCCTATCTGCCAACCTGTAGCTTTTGAACCTGTTCCTCAGTCTGAGCAATTGATGCTGTGTATGTGTGTGATGGCTTTCCTGAAGTTCCTGCTTCCACTCACTGATTTGAATTTTGACCCTTGCCTCATTTTGACAACATGCCTGCCTCTGGCCTTCCTGTTCCTCTAGTGCTGACTTGTATTTTCTCCTTACCTGTTTTGGACCACAATTGGCTTCTGGACCACTTGGACAGACAGATAGCTCCCACCTGGGTCCCTGGACCTGGCTGCCTGGAGCTTGGACTTTACTAAAGTCTGATACCCACATGCACCACCAACAACTATTTATATAGTGCCATCAGTTACATGCATGTAAGAGGGGATTCCAAAATTTTAATAACAAGTAGCCAGGTTCCTACCTGAGGATCCTGCAATCTAAAAACAAAACAAAACACCTGAGCACTCATGCTCCCAAGTCTGGGCATCCCCCACCCTATGTTTTCCTATCCAGAAGATGCCAAATTGAGAGCAGGAAGAATTGACTCCTGCTCTTGCCCTCACTCTGATTTGAATTCATGGTGACATTATACACCCTGCCATCACTCTGATGTCTTCTGGTAGGCACCATCTGAGTAGAAGTATTCTGACTCTAAAAACTTGACAACCAATCCTAGCAATGAATATGTAAAATGAAGGCTCCTACTGGGAGGAAAAATGGGATATAAATCTAATAAATGAATAAATAATAAATGAAACAACGAACTATATGTTGCATGCAAATATGTATAATAAAAGCCTGCCTTCCTGGGGGCGGGTGGGATACTTTGGGAGGAGATTTGAAATGTGTGTGGGGGAAGGGGTGCAGAATCCTTTTCCTACCCTCTACTTCTCCGTGCCAAATCTCCCCTTCCCCAGTCTCTTTTGTTATGGTGGGATTTCTAATACAAGCTTGCCTCCCTAAATACAAATTTGGAACTAGATAGTGGGACGGAATAGCAGCTGGAAGATGATTTCAAGTGGAGAAATGATAGGTGTGGAAAGGATTAAACATTTCTCCTCTCACTGTTTCTCTGTTCCAAATCCTTCTCCCAAAGGCACATGATGTGGGCATGTCCAGTGATACTTTGTTGCTGATGTGAAGTTGTTGTCCATATTAACTTTGTATTGGCAAAATCCTTGAAATTTGTGGACCATTCACTTTTAAATTATATTGCTGTTGTATGGGATTAACAACAGGGCAACAAGAATGGACTTTACATACCTTAATGGTCACCAAGAGAGTTATACTTTGAGCCTGGAGGGACAAATACCAGCCAACTATTATGCAATAGTCTGTTGACCTAAACACCCTTGCTACATTTGAGTGTACTTTCTATTAACACCACCTTCGTCTGGATACATATTTGGATGGCATATAATTGATATGTATGTGATGATTAAATGAACTATTAATGTGAGCAGATGGGTTCTTTCTTTCTTTCTTTCTTTCTTTCTTTCTTTCTTTCTTTCTTTCTTTCTTTCTTTCTTTCTTTCTTTCTTTCTTTCTTTCTGAAATGCTAATGAAAAAAAATCAATAAAAAACAAATATTTTGGAACCTATATTATCTATTAGATATCTAGCTTCCAGCTTACTGATTTAAATAAGATTTGCAATATTTGCCTAAAGCAGCCACTGTTGCTCCAAAAAAAAAGTAAAAAAGTAAAAAAAAGTAAGTAGCTGATTGCAAATCGGTAATAGTCCGAATGAATGCATGACAAAGCCAATGTGGTTTTAGAAATATAACCCTTAATATAACAAATTCTTTCAGGATAACTTTTTAGTCTGCAGCAGCAAAACAACAGCATATTATAGTGCTACAGGAGTCTTTGTTCTTATTATAACAACACACATATAAGATATCCAAAAATCAGTGATGATATGTGATTGATTACATTACAGTTTCTTTGTAGTAACTATCTGAAGGAAATGAAATAAGATGTAAATAATTTGCTTACCTTTACCTCTGGTAGTTGCTTACGCCCTTGCTTCTTGCTAGCTTCTTGCTATGGCAGAAAGCAAAGGAAGGGCTCAGGTCTAACTACATATCACATTAATTATGTTGCTTGCAGTCATGTCAGGAGATTCAAAAAATCTAATTCTAGATTTGCCCCCCCCCGTTTCCATCAGGACTGCAGCATGCAGGAAATCGGGGAGGGAGGGAGACTTGGCAAAGCCTCTTCTAGGATCAAACCCTGTCCTCCGTCTCATCAGCTGATGTCACAGGCCAAATTGCATCCCTGGGGAGGCATGATTGGCCCAGAGGTTCCATACTCCTGTGCTAATGTATATGCATAAATGTAGATTTATTACTATAATTTAAATAGCGATTGCAGTTCCAAGGTACCTTAGGGACTGCTTGAACCCTTATATCCCAGCTCGAACACTGAGATCATCTGTAGGAGCATTGCTGGTTCTCCCCCCGAATTGGTGAGGTTCATTTGACATAAATATGAAAACAAACCTTCAGTGTTATTGGCCCACTCTTGTGGAATGCTCTTCCAACAGAGATTCATCAGGTGTCTTCTGTATTAACTTTCAGTTGTTTACTGAAAACTTTCTTTGCTGCCAGGCTTATGCAGACAATTAAGAAAAACATTTTCTGTAATAGTCAGTTGGTGATCAGTTTTAATTTTTGTGTGGTTTTTAAATTATATAGCCACAAGTGTGGCTGTATACTATAGCCAGTGTGGATTTTTCACATTCTGCAATGTTAAATTGAAAATACCCCCATGCCATTCTGATCCTTCCCATAAGCTCATTTCAAAACAAAACCTTACAAAACTTATAGTCCTGAATTCAGAAACGCTTGGTGTAAATTTTCATGGTGATAAACAAAACAGTCAGAAAGAATCAAGAGTTCAAAGTCTAAAGAGAGAGAGAAAAATCCCAGACCCCTTTTGAGCTTTTTTCTCTGAGAGGTCTCCTAATCTGTTGAAATTCATTAAAAATCAGCCATGTTCACACAGTAGCTGTACTTCTGTTCCTGACCTTGCCCCATACTGTGACCTTCATCTTCTGCAGTTTAAAAGTTAAAAAAAATGCCTGGCTGATTTTTAATTAATTTAAGAAATTTTGCATTGAACTGAATGATAATGTTGGGCATACTCAGTAAGAACCAACTGTTAGTGTTCTAAAAGTCAGACTCACAGCTGCTTGGCTTGCCTAATCAGGGGGCCACACCCACACCAGGCTTTGATTTCACTTGAGACAGTCATGGCTTCCCTCAGAGAATCCTGGGAAGTGTAGTTTGTGAAGGGTGTTGAGAGGAGACTGCTATTCTCTTGACAGAGGTCCAGTGGCCAGAGTGGTTTGTCAGACACTCTGATTGAAGAACAGGGCATCTCCTAGCAATTCTTAGCACCTTTCACTAACTACACCTCCAAGGATTCTTTGGGAGAAGCCATGACTGTCTAAAGGTGTGGATGTGGCCAGGGACAGCTTTGGTTTAGATTTGGGTGGGAGGCTATGTGTGCCTGCTGTAGAATAATAATAATAATAAATTTAATTTTTGTGTCGCCTATCTGGCCGAAGCCACTCTAGGCGACGTACAAACTAAAATTCAGTAAATTACAATACAATACAGATAAAATACAATAAAATCAGAATGATCATTAATCACAGCAGCATAAAATCAGTTAGGGCGATCAATAGATAATAAAATATCCCAAAAAAGTTAGCCCTCCCCGGAATTCCTGAAGGCCTGTCCAAAAAGCCAAGTTTTTAATGCCTGGCGAAATATATCCAGGGAAGGGGCATGGCGAAGATTGAATAGGAGGAAGTTCCAGAGAGTGGGGGCCGCCACTGAAAATGCCCTCTTTCTAGTCCCTACCAACCTAGCTGTTTTCGTTGGTGGGAATAAAAAGGTGAGGGAAATCCTGAAAAGCAGTGATACTGTTTACAATGTTTTCCTTTTGGAAAGGAAAGGGGCTTCCCCTCTGCCAAGTGCCCATCCAGCCAATCTCCTCTCCTCCCCCTCCTCCTACCCTCCCTGCCCCTCCCCCAGGTCAGTGTTGGACTACGACCTGGGACACCAGGGTTCAAATGCCCACACAGCCATGAAGCTCACTGGGTGACTTCGGGCCAGTCACTGCCTCTCAGCCTCAGAGGAAGGCAATGGTAAAACCACCTCTGAATACTGTTTACCATGAAACCTAATTCATAGGGTCACCATAAGTCGGGATCAACTTGAAGGCAGTCCATTTCTATTTTCAAACATGATTGCACAAAAATAAATCCCATTGAACTCACAAAGTATGCAACTGATCAAACCCGCCATCCCTTCTCCTCCCTCTTATCCCCTCCCTCTTGCCCCTTCCCTCCCCCTCCAATCCCCTCCTCCCCCCCATGGTCAGTTTTACCTATCTTAAGCATGATTGCACGGGAATAAATACCATTGAACTTGATAAGCATGCAAATGATCAAACCTGCCCTCCCCTGCCCCTTCCTTTGCCTCTCCCCCTCCAATCCCCTCCTTCCCCCTCCCCTTCCTTCCGCTCCCCTCTCCACTTCCTTTCTCCTTCCCTCTCCTCTCCCTTCCCCCTGCTCCTCCCCATGGTCAGTTTTACCTATCCTAACCATGATTACATAGGAGTAAATCCCACTGAAATCAATAAGCATGCAAATGATCAGACCTGGCTTTCCCCTCCTTCTCCTCTCCTCTCCCTTTCTCCTCCCCTCCCCTCTTCCTTCTTCCTCCTTCCCTGCCCACTCCAGCTGTCCCTCCCTTCCCCTCGGTCAGTTTTACCTATTCTAAGCATGACTGCAAGGGAGTAAATCCCACTGGACTCAATAAACATGCAAATGATCAAACCTATCCTCCTCCCCTCCCCCTCCTTCCTGCTTCTATCCCCCTTCTCCCCTCTGCCCTTCCTCCCCTCTCCATCCCCTGTGGTCAGTTTCACCTATCGTCAGCATGATTGCAGGGGAGTAAATCCCACTGAACTCAATAAGCATGCAAACGATCAATCCATTCTTGGCAAGCTTGCATAGGATACCATTTCTTACCTCCCAGATTAAAAAGCAGAGAAATTCACTAATAGTCAAAAAACCCTTGCGGTTTAAGAACATACCTATAGCCCACAGATATTTCTTTCAAACTTTCAAAAGCAGGGAAATTGGGTGGCTATAGTGGATGCACCAGGGAGCAGGAGACCTTGGACTGCCCTACAAATTTGTAAAAATTCAGACACAATTTGGGTTGGTCTTTTACAGTCCAATCCACTTCCTGTGTAGCTTGGAAGAATTTGGTAACATGTGCCTCTGAGCATATGGTGAGTGGTGGCAACACCTGCAATCAGCCCAAAGAATAGAAAGAAGACATGTGCAGTGCCAATCTTGTTTTAGCAGGGAGGAAGCAACATTATTAAGACAGTTGACATAGTTCAGATAGTCACTTTAAATATGTCTGATTTCCTTTGCAATTTTAGTGAGGTTTGCTATAGGAAATCATTTTCTTTTGCTTCTATTTCTGTGAATATGTGAAGTACAGCAACACTTTACAAAATGTACAGTAAAAAAAGTCCAAAAATAATTGTGGAATAATGGCACTGACTATTCTTCAGAACAGTCTTCAGTGGACATCAGGAGTGTCTCAGTTTGCACAAGATAAAACAGTGGGAGGTGAAGTATATTCTAGCAAAATTCTAGGTGTGCTCTATGTTTTTAATGGACCATGCCCACCTTGCCTTAAATGAAGTGGTTTAAACATAGCAGGCTGAAAACATGCATCTTGGGCAGGCTAAGCTTGTTTTTTTCCAACAGCTAGAGTCATTGCTTAAGTAGCAACATATTGTAATCAGTCTGATTTTACATGAAACTGCAGATTCAGATTCAACTGTTAATGCACCCAAAATAGAAACAGAATAGAACCTACAATTTGAAACACAAAAGGCTGTCTTCACCATCATATGACACTGACCAATAAAAAGGCTTTGAAATGAATAAAAATAAATTTGACACAGGTTTCTAGGATGAATAATGAAAGAAATAAAATTTTCTGGATTAGATTCTCTGTAGAAACAATAGTAACACAAGAATGAAGCAAAGTAAGAAGAATACCAACAAACATACAAAAATGTAATTCTCCATCTTTGGAGATGGCAGGTATTGCCACCACTCACCATATGCTACCAAATTCTTCCAAGCTACACAGGAAGTGGATTGGACTGTGAAAGACCAACTCAAATTGTGTTTTGCATTTTGACAAATTTGTAGGGCAGTACAATATCTCAGAGACGAGGTCAGGTCTCCTGCTCCCCTGGTGCATTCACTATAGCTGCCCAATTTCCCTGTTTTTTAAAGTTTGATAGAAATATCTGTGGGCTATAGGTACATTCTTAAACCACAAGGTTTTTTGCCTATTAGTGAATTGTATTATAGTTGTTGTAAACTGCTTTCATTTTTAATGTAATTGTAGCATACAAATCCATAAATGTATAAACAAACAAACAAACAAATAACTCAATTCATCTCACAGCTGGAGGAAGAAGATGCCCAAGTGACCCATGTGCCTGCTCAGTCTGCTGTCTGGTGGAAACTATTGGTGGGAACTTCAAGGCCCCTGCTCTCGTTTCTCAGGGTTCCTTAACATTAAATCACACTTGGATTGAACCCTTCAAATAGAGGACTATCACCACCTTATAGCTGGGGAGGAAATGGATTAAAAAATCCCCCCAGTGTGGTATGCAGTAGCACATACTTAAGCTAGGGCTATGGAAATGGATTTGGCCAGTAGGCCAGAGCCTTGCCTTTCTTGCCAACCATGGGCCAACTTTGGCAGGAGGGCAGGACCACCCACCTGTCAGTCACATGATGCCATAATGACATCAGATGATTGATAACTGTCAAAGTCTAAAGGAGGTCGCTGTAACCACTGGCTCGGTGATCAGCAGCTACACCAACCTCTTTTGAAGGTCTGCTTTCAACACCAGTCAGTTTACTGGACACAAACAAATCAGGATGAATGCTCATTGTCATGTAACCTTCCTGCAACTGCACATAGTCTAACCACTGTGTAACCTTTGTGCCTTTTTGGTCCTTGCGGATCGGTTTCTTTTCTAGTGGTTTTCTGCGGCTGAAGTCGATTTTGTTTTTAAAAAATTGCCTCAAAAATATCAATATTAATATTGATATTTCCCTCAAAACTTCAATATCAGTACTGATATTGGAAAGGCTAACTCCAAAGTATTCAGTAGCATTTACATCCAAAAGGACCATCTTCTGTAGTTGGAGTCATTTAGCATCTCAATGGCATCAGACCTCCTGGCAGATTCAGAAGTAGCCATCCTTTCTTATCTAATCTGTCTGTATTACAGACTCCACAGACTCCTTTTTTTCTTTCTTTTATAAATCTCCAGTTATGTCTGGGCCCATGAACCTATGAGGAGATTTGCTTTATGAAGCAGAGTTCATTGGAGATATAAAAGAATATGAAAGAGAGTGGTGTTTATCTTAAACAAAATAAACTCATTTTATTAAGAAAGTACATTAAGAAATCATCTACACTAGCTGAATTCAAAAGGGGGGGAGAAAGAAAGAGAATTGTGGGAAGAAGAAGGAGGAACTGGAAGTGATGATAGCCCTGAGAATATCAGTCTATAACCGATCAGAGGCATGCTTAAACTTGAGGAAAGTAACTAGGAGAGAATTCAAGCAGGGGCCCTTTCAACTGACTAATTATATCTGTTGCCCCTCATGGTCAACAGATTCACAGCACATAGTAAGACAATGTATTTATTTATTTATTAAATTTATTAGTAACCCATCTGGCTGGCTGTCCAGCCACTCTGGGCGATGTACAAAATAAAAACATACAAATACATTAAAACATTAAAAATCTCAACCAGGGCCGGTTCCAAAGGGTGGCCAGGTTGGGCACTGGCCTGAGGGCCCCACAGCTACAGGAGCCCCTGGGGTCCCCCTGAGGGCCCCTCTGCTCCCCTTCCATGATCCGTGGCATGAGCCGCAACACAGATATCAAGCCAAGAGCTTCCGAGCCACCTGCCGCTGCCGCCGCCCGCCACCATCCCCCCGCTTCACCTACCTTTCTCTGCTGTTCTTTGTGGCTGCGTGCACTGTGTGCACAGGGTTGCCATCAATCAAGATGGCAGCCGAGGTTTCCGTAAGGGACTGAAGCCTCTGCCACCATCTTGGTTGATGTCAGCAATGCGCGCACTGTGTGCCATCAATCCAGATGGCGGCAGAGGCTTCAATCCCTTACGGAAACCTCGGCCGCCATCTTGATTGATGGCAACCCTGTGTGTGCAGTGCGTGCAGCCGCAAAGAACAGCAGAGAAAGTTAGGTGAAGCTGGGGGCATGGTGGCAGGGGGATGGTGGCGGGCGGAGGCGCCGGGTGGCTCAAAAGCTCTTTCTTGCAATCTGCGGTGCAGCTCGTGCCATGGATTGTGGAAGGGGAGTGGAGGGGCCTGGGGCAGGCTGATGCCCAAGGGCCCCGGCATTCCTGGAGCCGGCCCTGAACTCAAC
Organism: Rhineura floridana; assembly: GCF_030035675.1. NCBI lineage: Eukaryota > Metazoa > Chordata > Lepidosauria > Squamata > Rhineuridae > Rhineura > Rhineura floridana. The sequence goes on from NC_084480.1 coordinate 243,332,826, forward strand.
AACAATAATAAAACCTAACCCACCCCAAAAACCTGCCTGAAGAGCCAGGTGTTCACGGCCTGGTGGAAGCTCATCATAGAGGGAGCATGGCGGAGATCATTTGGGAGGGAATTCCACAAAGTGGGGGCCACAATTGAAAAAGCCCTCTCCCTAGTTCTCACCAGTCTAGCTGTTTTAACTGGTGGGATAAAGAGAAGGCCTTTTGAGGCTGATCTTGTTGAGCTGCATCCCTGATGTTGTTGGAGGCCCTCCTTCAGATAGACTTGGCCGAAACCGTATAGGGTTTTAAAGGTCAAAACCAACACCTTGAACTGGGCCCGGAAAACAACTGGTAACCAGTGCAACTCCTTCAGCACTGGAGCGATGTGATCTCGCTGCCGGCTGCCTTTAATTAGGCGAGCCGCCGCATTCTGTACCAGTTGCAGCTTCCGGACCATTTTCAAGGGAAAGCCCACGTAGAGTGCATTACAGTAGTCTAGGCGAGAGGAGACCAGGGCATGTACCACAGATGGGAGCAGATGGTTGGGAAGGTAGGGGCGCAGACTCCGTATCAGATGAAGTTGATATAGCGCCACCCGGCTCACAACCGAGACCTGAGCCTCCATGGACAGCTGGGAGTCAAGAACGGCCCCCAGGCTGCAGACCTGGTTTTTCAGGGGCAATTGTTCCCCATTGAGCACCAGGTCAACATCCCCCAACGTTCCCTTGTCTCCCACAAACAGTACCTCGGTTTTGTCAGGGTTCAGCTTCAGCTTATTCCTTCCCATCCAGCCACTCACCGACTCCAGGCACTTGGATAGGGTTTCTACAGCCAACCTCGGTGAAGGTTTGAATGAGAGATAGAGCTGCGTGTCATCAGCATACTGGTGACACTGCAGCCCAAATCTTCTGATAATAGCCTCCAGCGGCTTTATAGAGATGTTGAACAGCATCAGGGAGAGGATGGAGCCCTGTGGCACCCCACAAGTGAGAGACCAAGGATCCGAAACCTCATCCCCCAATGCCACTCTCTGGTACCTACCAGAGAGGAAGGAACAGAACCACTGCAATACAGTGCCCCCTATGTCTAACCTCTTCAGGCGGTCCAGAAAGATACCGTGGTCAACAGTATCAAAAGCCGCTGAGAGATCCAGGAGGACAAGGAAGGTGCATTCGCCCCTATCCAACGCCATCCTCATATCATCCACCAAGGTGATCAAGGCAGTTTCAGTCCCATGTCCAGGCCTGAAGCCTGATTGAAATGGATCCAGATAATCCATCAGCTCTACTGGAAGACTGTCTCCATCAGGCACCTCCTACTCCTGAACTGTTTCTATGACAGTTGGTCATTATAAGAACAACTATATAAGAACTGGAGCCTGAGTTTGCTTTTTTTCTCTTCCCTCCCTGCCCCTTTCCCCTTATGTGTCATGTTTTTCAGATTTTAAGCCTGCAGGCAGGGACTGTCTTGTATTAATTGATTGTATGTAAGCCACTCTGAGAACCTTTTTGGCTGAAGAGTGGGGTACAAATACAATAAACAAACAAACAAATAAAATAGAATTGTGGAAGGCATAATTCTAAATAAACATGCCTGTGTGGTTTTTCAAATAAATCAAGTTATTGTGTAGACTGAAACATCAATGTGTTTTTGTCTGAAATTACTTTTCATTCTCTCTCTCTCTTATTTATATATATGTTTATTTTTAACATTTGTCTCCAGCTATAATTGGAGTATGTGAGAATACTCTTAATTTCATGGTCTGCAATCCTACATTTCACACTTAAATGCTACTGTCTAGTTTCAAAGATTTAAATCTTTTCCCTCTTATGACCTCAAGAAATGAACGAGGCGTTTAAGAATCATATATCTTTCTGCATGTAAAAATATCATGTTTCTTTACTTTTGATTTGTTGGCACTGGTAACTTTATCCATTTTGCATTCACTGTAAGAATGTTATTTATTTCAAAATGTATTCATTCTTCAGTACTTATTTATCTTTCATCTTTCATAATTTGCCTGTGCTTCCTGCTATTTCTCTGGTTGTGTTCAGACACAACTCTAAACCATGATTTCATATTATGAGAACAAGCTTAGCTTCTCCCTGGACTCATGCACTCCCCTTTCCCCTCTCCCATTATGGCTGTGAGGAGATCGAAAGTTTCTCCTCCCAGGACTTCCGGGAAGGATTGCTTCGCTTGTGCCTGCCTCTGAGACGAGCTCTCGTCTCAGAGGAAGCTTTTTCAGTTTTAAAACCAGTCAAAATTTTTTTTTTGACTGGTAAAAACTTTCTCCCAGGCAAGGGAGAAACGAAGAGATCATCCACAAGCTTTGTTGTGTTTGTTGGGGGACTTGAATTCATTAGGATCGCCTATGAACGAAGGACCAGGCAGCAACGTCGGACGGAGCCAGGGAATTTCAAGCAAGCTCAAACTGATTAAGCGAGACGTTTTTCTTTTCTTCAAAGAAAAACAGATTTTAACAGGCAAGCATTCTTCTGTCTATCCTTATCATTTGGCTTAAATTGTTGCAGTAAAATAAATTTGTTAAAAGAATCAGCAGTAAAGAATCCCTGGGGGAGTTATAACTTTTCGCTTTTATATATGGAATTAAGGCGGAAGGAAATCGAAATAGCTTATCTTTGTTTTTATTGCAAAAAGCTGGCCTGGAATTGAGCATTATAAAGATACAAACGGATGAGGGGCATCTAATCTGAGGAGAAATTTTTTGATTTATATGAACTTTTGAGTATTATATGTCTGGGACTATTTTTTCTGGTCTACTTCATTTTGACGAATCTGCTTGTTCTTTATGCCACTAACTATTTGGATGCTGTGAACTAAATTTGTTTTGTATTCTTGGACACATAAGAGATAAGGCAGTTTGTGCTGTCTACATTATGATGTCATCAGGTTTGGAATATTAACTCCTTTGTTGCTGGAAAAAGAAATAAATTGCTCTTTGCTTGGGAATAGTGCTATATTGGAAATTGAAGGGGTTTTTTTCTTCTTGGTTTTAAGAATGACAATTAAGAAAGTGGCTGAGACCCTGGATGTAAATATGTTTCAGAAAATAATGGATGAGATTGAGATAACGAAACAAGAACTGAGACATGGCAAACAAGAGATGAAAATTGAATTTGGCAAAATTAAGCAGGAGTTGAAAGAAATAGGGGATTTTATGAGAGAGGAGGTTGATGAGATCAAAGATATAACTAGACAAACAATAGAAGAAGAAAGAAAAATTAAAGGGAAGATGCAAGTCCTGGAGATTGGAACAGATATATCAAATGTGGAACTGGAAAAAGATTTGGAGTTTATGGACCCTAGAGATAAAGATTACTGTTTGGAATTCAGCGTTGTCCCTGAAGAAATTGATGAGGATATCAGAGATAAAGCTATCAATGTTTCGAAAAAATTTCTGGACTGGAATGATGTGATGGAGCTTGAAATAGAGAAAATTTATAGAATTAATTACAGATACGTGACAATGGAAAAATTCTCAAGAGATGTGCTAGTGCATTTCGTAAAAAAGAGGAACAGAGATATGACTTTACAACAACATTTCAGTAACACATTCAGAATTGATGGCAAGGAAATATTTGTGAGGAAGGAAATTCCCATCAGACTCTTATTATATGACTATGACTATGACAGCAAGATTATTATGGGTGCAAGGATGGAAGATGGAAGATGGAATTAACACTGATAATGGAAGAATGGCTATTGAAATTACTGGACCTAGCAGACTTGATGAGATGGATTAATGGACATGTTTATTTGGAGAAAAATTGATGGATATATTTCTCAAGGAGTGGAAACCTCTCTTTGACTTTTTGCGGAAAGAATAAAGTGATGTTAATGAGATTTGATGATTAATTAAGATAACTACTGGAGGAAAGTGATTTTGTAATATATTAAGAGACAGGTTTGTTATATATTATAGACCTATAACTGATCTGCGACAAATCGGAAGTCAACATTTTATTTTATTGTATTAGTTATTAATTTGTTTTTTTGTTTTGTTTTGTTTTGTTTTTTGAAACTTTGAATAAAAATTAATGATAAAAAAAGTTTCTCCTCCCAGTTTAGATTAACCACAGTTTAGCACACTGTCCAGTCCCTAAACAGTGGTTAATCTTAACTATGTGGTTAGTGAAATGTCATAAACTATGGTTTGAAGTTGGTATGTTACAACTAACTAGAGTTAAAACTGACCAGAGTTTGTCTAGGTTTGGATGACACAGCAAACTGTGGTTAAGAAAAAAAGAAAGCAAAACCTTCCATACCAGAGAAGAACAGGAGAGAGCCCGATAGCCTAAGGTGAAGCTAGACTTACTTTTATAACGCTTATGTTTTTGCATTATATCCAGCCCTCTGTCTCTCATTAAGCCTTCCCCCCTTCTGTTTTCTCTATTTGCTCCCTATTTGTAGAATTCATTGCCAGCTGTTATTTGGTTAGCTGCTTCTCTTCCCTTATTTCTAAAAAGTTTCAAGACTCTTCTATTTAAGCCTATAAGAAAGTTGCTATTGTTTAATATGACATTACCCTTATCATCCTCTGGTTTTTAATTATTTTGCAATTTGTTCTTGTCTGTGTTAGACCGTGAGCCTCTCTGGGTAGTACCTTAAAAACACATACACACCTAAAATGTTATTGAAATGTTTTTGTACTACAACAACAGTATTCACAAAATTACATGCTTATGGATAGCACATAACAAGAAACAATCAAGATAACCTTGCTTACAACTTGTTGTGGAGGAGTTGCACTTGTACCTTGTTTAAATCCTTTCCCCCCCTCATCCCAACAAGCATAAAATATACACTTATGCAGAGGTGATAGAAATTGGTACTTTTTAAAAAAAGGCTTGGTCAATTTAACAACAAAAATTCATTTCTGAGGTCTAAACCTCATTGTAAACAGCCTTTTTCCTTGGATGTGTGCCTGTGTGTGCCATTTCCTTTGTGGATTAGCAGACATCATCCCAATGCTATCTCTCATTGTGAGCAACTTGACAGCTAGTGTGCATATATGTGTGCTCAATTTCCTGTGGAAAAATCTTCTCTCATACAGCAAGTCAGGTCATGTATTGCAGGTTAAGTCACAAAGGGCAGTAAACTTCCACATTTGCATCCCCTGCTTACTGTGGCCAAGCAGGGATTCGCTCCTGTACAAAACTGGGTTGATCATTCCTGCTTCAGCTGAGCCATTTTCTATTAAAAGGCAGAGCCAGGAGGTTAAAAAAAGAGTGGAAGCTCCTTTATGCACAAGAGGGGAAAAAATCATCCCTAAGCTCCAGTGTCCAGAAAACCATGGATCAATTTTCTCCTCCTTCTTGGCTTTGTTGTCTGAAGACATGTGCTTGCAGGCAGTCCTCTTTATCACAAAGAGAAAAGAACTATTTTACCCCTGTAATCAAGTATATTGATGGACTCACCTGGGCTGAGAAACATTGTTGGTTAGGTGTGGAAGAAGCTCGCATTGTTAGTATTTTCTTTGAAACCTTTTCTTCCTATTCTGTTTTTAAAAGATTGGGAGGGTGATGGAGCAATTACCCTTGCCTGCTTGTCACTGCCACTGCCTGGCCGCCAGCTCACCCAAAAGAAAGCTTTCCTTCCCAGGTCCAGCGGTGGAGATAATGGACTCAGTGGAACAGTGGCAACAGATGGCAGCAGCCGCTAAGGTTGTTTCCAGATGATCTCTATTTTGCAGGAGAGATTTAATTGCATTGGATCCTGGCTACAGTGGACTCAGGGGAAAAGCTGAGAAAGACGAGTTCAGGATTCACTGCATAGGAGCCAGGATGGTCCAAATGGGAAATATATTCAGGCAAAAGTGAAGGAACAATATTTAAAACTAGAAAAAGGAAGACTGAGCCTCACAAGGGAATAAACAGGAAAAATAAAATAGTAAAAAAGATTTTAGGAAAGGTAAAAACCTATAAAACCTGCATCTATTTAAAAGTGTTCATGAGCCAAACATCCAGACCCAAAAAGGTAGGCTCAGAGTAAATAGCCAAGAGCAGCAGCTTCAAAATTGAAGGAAGGACATGCTCAAAGCAAGACATCCCATCTCTCTCAGAGAGAAGGCAAAAAGGCAAAGTGGGATCTGAAGCCTCGGAATAAACAAAAATCTATTAGAAAAACTTGAAACAAAGCAAAAATACAATTAAGCAAAGAAGAAGAAATGAGCTCTAGCACTGAGTGTAGTCTCTTTTAGACCCTTCCACACCACCAGATTTCCCTGTCTTTTGATTTGCTCATCCCACCTTTACTCCCTAAAATTCAGTTCTGTATTGGTAAATGACATCAAGGGCAAACTCCTGTAAAAGAGGTGCTTAAATTACTTTATATTTAATTAATTATTTTGGGGAAGTGACATATTCCCAAACCCTATCTGGATACAAGGAATCTCCTAAAGGTCACTCAGTCAGAGCCACTCACAAGGGGTATAAATAAGGGTGGGGTATAAATAAAGATAATAAATAAATAAATAAATAAATAAATAAATAAATAAATAAATAAATGAATAAATAAATAAAAACTGAAGCCTTGCCAGCCATTTTGATCTCATGATCCAGCATAGGGTCACCCAGTACTGTTGGCTGTAGGGAGCATCACACGTGTCTTCTCAGCACATATATTTGATCTCAACTTGACTAAAGCATTGCCAAGCCTTCTGTTTCTCACATTCCATCAGGATCCAGACAGCTAGAGGCATTCTGACCTTAAGACAGACTTTTTGGCCTGTTTAAACCATGACCAAAGTTTGCTACTATTCCACTCCACAGCTTCTAGGGTGATCACTGTCCTTCACCATGGATACAGATCAGGGATGAAAAGATCTCAGTTTAGGTTCTCTCAATTTCTCGTTTTTCTAATCTTAAATTCGGCTCTCCTTGTTTCTACAGCAATTTGTGAAAATCATGAAAATTCTTCAGCATTTGAGTGTGCATTTCTCCTGATAAACACATTTTTGTATGCAGTTTTGACTAACATACACATTTTTTGCAAGCTATCCCAATATAATGCATTTTTGTATGTTATTTTCAGCAGTAAACCATGCTTGGTTAGATAATTGCATCACAAAATTCTGATGGATATAAATTTCAAAGGATGGTTGTGTTTTGGTTCTCATATTGTTTTGGAAAGAGTAAATTTGATAAATTTGGCTTAAAATGCAAATGGAATTGAATTTCTCCTCCATCCCTAATACAGATTCACCTCAAAAATGACCTGAGTAACATCCAACATACTGATCTTGGGTACTATTCTGCAAGTTATGCAGTAGCAAGAGATGACTGTAATTGCTCTATACTAAAGAAAACTACACACTGAAGGACTCTACCTTAGGTCATTAATTAATACTGAAACAAAGTTGTAAATCCTAGCCAGACTGCTAACCTAGAATGTGCAGCATGCAGACACTGAAATATGCAATAGAACAACAGGTATAAAAAGGAAATATCTATGATAAATAGCATTTCACATTGTGGCCAGTAGTGCCAAATTCAGAAGTGCAGGGTCCCTAAATGATAGTCACAGCAATGCCCCTCCCTCTTTTCTTTCTTTCTTTTTTTGCTGCTGGGTTGAGAATGAGATCCTTGTTAATGCCTTCTCCCACAACCACAGATGTCTTGAGGGGCAAAGGGGATGAAAGAGGCGGGTGTTAGTTACTGAAAAGAGTCTTCTCAGTGGCTAACTCACCTCTTTTCACTCTGATTGGCTCCAATCAGCAGGAAAGGACAATGAAGCATGTTAGAAGACTCTTCTCAGTCACTAACACACTCCCCTTTCATGCTGATTGGCTCATAGGCTGTTGGAGACATAGAGACCCTGCTGGGACCCTGCTCCCCAAAAAGTAAGTGGTCTAAGACCTCCTGAGACCCTGGATGACTACACCACTGATTGTGACCAGTGTTATATTAAAAGCAGAACACATTTCATAAAAAGAGGCTAAACTCGGTGGTTTGTGGATATGGAGAATTATTATACATTTGCAATACTCATTCCATTTATATTTAAGGCTGACAGGTCTCTCCAGAGGTGCTGAGATGGGGGGAACAGAGGATACTGATGTAACATGCACCACACCCAATGGAGGCCACAAACTTTCAGCTTTCATTTTTTAAAAAGTCTCTAGCTCTGTTATGCTATAAAGCAAAATGTGCAAGTACTGTTCTAAAGCTATTTCTGTCAGATGAACCAGCCTTGCTGCTCCCACCTTTCAGTGTAGCCAGTGAGTGAAGTCAGAGCTGTGACTTACCAGTGAGTTGTTTGGACACCAGGCTATAGTTATTCCTCGGGTCCTAAAGAGCTGCTGTTTTCCCCTCCCCTTTAGTGCACTGCTTGTAGCCCATCTTCTAGTCCTTGAAATCTCTATAGTTTGCTCTTTCTTTTTTCTAGCAACCATAATGCAGCCTCACAAATGACAAATGCAAAATGTGAAAACTGCAAAGAAGCTTGGGCATGTCTCCTGCTGTGCACGAGCTAAAGACCAGGCAATTAAGAATTCACCAAATAGTTAACTTACAGTACAATGATATGCATGTCCACTCAGAAGCAACTCTCTTTGTGTTTAATGGGGATTACTCCCAAGTGGGTACAGGCTTGCAGACTAGACTTTGGTTAAGGGTTTGCATTGGGGGGAAAACAGGGTTCTTGTGCTTGTAACAGCAGTGTGGCAGGCAGAAATTCAATGGATCAAGCTTTCTCTAATATGGAAAAAGCTTTTTTTTTTCACATTACGTTAGACATTTGATTACAGTATAATATGAGGACACAAATTTACATATGACACAAAACATACGCAAATCTGTGTTGTCTTTTGTGAGTGGGTCAAAGGGCCAACCCACATACAGTGTACTGGACCCAGAAAATCCTGTCAGCCCCCCTTGGTTTCTCACTTGAAGTTAAGATGCCACAGGCCGCTGTTGTTTTCACGTCAAATTTGAACAAGGATCTATGAAAGCATATCATATTGAAGCTGGAAGCTGACCTCCCTGTGCCTCTTCACTTGGCATGACCCTTTCTCTAAGGATCTGGGATGTTATTTTGCTTTGAATAAAGTACATTAAGCCAGAGCTTGGAAAAGTTACTTTTTTGAACTACAACTCCCATCAGCCCAGTCCAGTGGCTATGCTGGCTGGGGCTGATGGGAGTTGTAGTTCAAAAAAGTAACTTTTCCAAGCTAATATTATATCTATCTCTGTCAGTTTCATGTGTCTTTAATCCACCTCCACTAAGGTAACTACTGTAATATTTAAGGCAGATCCATTTCTTGATTCAGACCTGGATTGCAGAATTCTCTGGGCTAAACATGGACTAGGACTTACAGTAGGCAGACAGACAAAAGGGGAATTCTGGAAGGAAGAGCACCAGTTGGTAAGCATGGAAGGAACTCTATAACAAATCTGTTTATCTGATAAGCATAGCATGTGTTCAGGTTCATATTTTGAAGAGTTTGAGGCATCTAAATACAAGAAGAAAGTGTTTGGAAAAAGAATGGCACTTAAAAGTGGGAATGAGTAATAATGTAGGTAACCACTGGCTAAGTAAATTACACTAAACATCAGCATTACATTTCTTAAACTGCTGGACTTAATTCAGTAGAAGTTCCTTCTAGGAGGAAGGGCAGGATATAAATTTAATAATAAATATATCAATAAAATATAGACAGCTAACAGGTAATTGGAAGACATTACATTTGATTCCCTCAGCTGTAGAATAGTTGATGGATATATTTGACTACCTTCTGGAAATTGTTCAGTAATCCAGACCAAACCATGTTTAGCATTGAAATCCCATAGATTTCTGTTAAATTTATTTCCAAATAATTATGCTTAGGACTGCAGCTATGCAATGTACTCCTAAGCATGCATACTCAGAAATGTCTCCAAAGCTTCAGTCCTGCGCTTGCTATTCAGAAAGAAGCCATTTTTATTTTTTGTAGGTTCGTGGCAGGCAGAATGGTATGTAGCTGGAATTCTAATATCCGAAAGGTTGTGACTCTGTTTAATTGTATGCATGCCATGCGTGCTTTTAATATAATGTTAAATATGACGTTTTGGGATGGCATGGGCTACCCAGCTGAATAAACATAGCTCTGTATGTGATCAAATGTAATAACTGGTCCAGGGATAAATGTCTGTTTCCAGGAGGGGTGATACCTGATGCCTTGAAAGAGGTGGTGGTATGGCTTCTCTTCAAGAGGCCCTCCCTGGACACAGAGGTATGTGATGACTACCACCCAGTCACTAATATCCCCTTTGGGGGCAAGGTGGTTGAGGGGTGTGTGTGTGTGTTGTTGGACAGCTTTAGATATGTTTGAAAGAAACAGTTTATCTGGACCCATTTCAGTCTAGCTTCAAGGCTGGGTTTGGGGCTGCCTTAGTCACCCTGGTTGATGACCTTTATCAGGAGATAATTCTGTTGATTATCAGGAGATAATTCTGTTGAACCCTGTTGATTCTTTTTGATCCCTCAGCAGCCTTTGATAAAATTTGCCATGGTATCCTCCTGAAATGACTCTGTGCATTGGGAGTGGGATATGGTGATTCTGCTCCTACCTACAAAGCCATTTCCAGAGAGTAGCATTGGGGGCCTTTTGCTTGACTCCTTGGCAATTATGCTATGGGATCTCATCTTGTCCCTCATGCTTTGTAACATCTGACTGAAGCTGCTGGGAGAAGTACTGTTAGTGGGTAATTCTTGTATCTCAGAATTGGGAAGATAGCCTGTTCTATATGGAGTTACATTTTCCTGAAGGAGCAGGGAGCTCATACTCACGATCCTGCTACCAAGGGAGCCTGTTGTGTTGTGATATAAAGCAGAGCCTTCTTCGTGGTGACACCTTACTGGTATAATACTCTCCCCCCGGAGTTTTGGCTCTCATCATTATTTTTGAGTTTTGATGGCATCTTAAGATACGTCTCTTCACTTAGGTCTTTGGTAGAGAACAATGTTGTTTTTTACCAGGTGTACTAACGTTACCTTCTGCTGTTGTGATGTGATGGTTTGTATATTGTTTTAAAGTTATTGTGAAGGTTTTAAATGTTTTTTTTAATTGAATGTACTATTTTAACTGTATTTGTATGCTGATAAAGAATGGTTTTAAATTAACTAACTAACTGTATGTAGAAAGTAAGGTTTAGTCCAGGGCTAGCCATTGTTGCACCCTCCAGTTGTTGTTGTCTGGACACAGCACTTTAAGAAGTATGCAGACAAACCGGAACAAGTTCAGAGGAGAGCAACAAGGATGATCAGGGAACTGGAAATAAAACCTTATGAGAACTGGGCATGTTCAGCCTTGAGAAGCGAAGACTGATGGGAGATATGATAGCACTCTTCAAGTACTTGGAAGGTTGTCACACAGAGGGCCAGGATCTCTTCCCAATCGTCCAAGAGCGTAGGACATGGAATAATGGGCTCAAGTTACAGGAAGCTAAATTTCATCTGAACATCAGGAAAATCTTCCTGTTAGACCAGTATGACAACTGAATCAATTACTTAGGGAGGTGGTGGGCTCTCCAATACCCGAGGCATTCAAGAGGCAGCTGGATAGCCCCTGTCAGGTATTCTTTAACTTGGAGTCCTGCATTGAGCAGTAGGTTGGACTCAATGATCTTATAGGCCCCTTCCAACTCTACTATTCTATGATTCTATGACTATTGCCTATGCTGGCTGAGGCTAATGGAGGTTGAAGCTAACAACAACTGGAGGGCACCATGTTGACTACTGCTGGATTAGTCTTAGTCCAGGGCTATTCCACTATTTTCAAGACTTACTTTCATGAGTATGACTTTATGTGACATAAGACAGTCCGTTATTTCCAGCTTCATTATCATGATGATATTGATGTTGTCTGTTATGAAAAGTGGGAAAGAAATCCTTCAGTGTTTAATTTTTGAAGAGAAATTGTGTGTGCGTGTGTGTGCAAGGCTTAAATATTCTAGGGATGAGTCCCGATAGATAGGTTGCGTGGTGGACTCTGGAAGCATTGGGGATCCCATATCTTGAGGCAAACATATAACAAAATTGATTTAATCACTTAAATATGTTTGCCCAGGATTCACGTTCCTAAAACTTAACTACTGCAACTAGTCACAAAACAGAGCAGTATGCACCATGGTGAATTGCAAATTGGGTATTGCAATGTAGCTCAAATTATTGACAAATATATTGTTATTTATTTATTTATTTATTTATTACTAGTATTTATTAGTCGCTTTTTTCAACAATAGAACTCAAAGCGACTTACAAAAAGGAAGCAAAAACACTATAATTGAAGTAGCTTACAACAAAAGCAAACAATTACAAAACAATTTCAAGCAAAATAATACAACCATAATAGAAAAAATAGCAAATGTATAGCAGTCCATAGTTAGTTTATTTATTTGCATACTGTTCAGGTTATAAACTATTCCCTGAAAGTTATTTTAGATACAGAGACAGAATGCCTCTTATGCTAAAACATGCCTTGAGTCATCTTCATATAAGAAGATTATAAATGAGCCTGAATAGCAGCAGAATCCTCAAAGTAATATTTGTTCTATTCCTGGAGGTTATCACAAAGATAAACTATCATCTTACTTGGTGCAAATGATATCACTTCTTGGCACTGATTTCTCAGAGAGGATAGACATTGTAAAAATGCCATGGGAAGAAAGTGGGAGCAGAGAGAATCTCCTGAATGTGTTTTGAAATAGCAGTGTGATTAAGGTTGGTGATGTAGTTGTTGCGTGTGTGCGTGTATAGATCATACAGGGATGGAATCCAAGAGCCGTTTAGAACAGGAATAAGATAGGCCAGGCAAGTTTCTTGTAAGAGTCTTTACTAGGCAAAGACATTAGACACAGTTCTCTCTTCACAGACATTTCCCCCACACTCTGAGACACAGCAAGATGTCTCTTATCTACTTCCCAGCCAGCTTCTGACCTTGGCAAACCTGGCGCTCTGTTCTTCCAGCTTAACCCTTCTGCTTCAGGTTTCTCTCTCTCTGCTAAAAAACCCTGTCTGTGAGTCTCACAGCATGCTTCACTGACCAACAGCCCCCACCTGAGACTCGCAGATTCACAGATTACAAATTGCTCATTATTACATTTCTACAATATTAACTTTTCATTACAATACATTTCAGTACATGGCTTGTGTTCTTACAGTTTCTATTTACATTTTCAGTTCAGTTCTTGTATCTTTATTTCTTTATTTACACAGATTTCACAGATTCATTTATTTCACTTTCATTTGATAATACATTTACATTTCATTCTTCAACACAACACTTCCACATTAGATCCATTGTTTCTTTGTCTATTGGTCCTTCTTTTTCCCATTCTACTGGAATTTCATCTGTCTCATCATTTTTACGTGTAACATTAAATGTGAATCTCTTAGGTGGTTGACCTTTCGTTGTTCTCTCTGATCTCCTGACATTATCTATTTCCATTTCTTCTTCACTCTCTATTTTACTTGGACCTGCACCTGTGCCTGCACTGGTACTTGGCATTTCTGTATCTTGCATTGCCATGTCTTCACCTCTCAGCCTTTTTACAGTACGTTTGCCACCGTGTATTAGATCAGTCAATGCAGTTTTTAATGGAATTTGCTGTCCAAAAGGAACATCAGTTGCTTCCTGCTTGTTTGCACTATCTAGGATAACTGTTTGACTCTCCAAGGTTTATCTATCACCTTTATGTTTCTGCTTAACACTACTTGTTGTTTCTCAGGCAACCAAACTCTATAATATGAATTCTGAAATCCTAAAATGCATCCTGCCTGAGCTCTTGACTGTTTTCTGTGCCATTCATGGAAACAATTATCATGTGTATCTTTATTAACTCCTATCCAGGCACACATGGGTTTATCAAGCTTGCACTCAACCATGAACATTTTGTTCTGTAATTTCCCTTGCATGCATATTTCACCATCTTTTCTCACAAAACATCTATCCCCTTCAAATGTAACTTTACAACCTATTTGAGCCAATTTTCTCACTGATAGAATGTTATATTTTAAACCAGAAACCAATAATACATCTGTTAAAATTCCCAAATTACCCATCTTCAGCGTGCCTGTTGCAATTGCGTCCTGAGTCGATCCGTCAGCCAGATAAAGCTTCTCCTGCGTCGGCTTTGAAGTGTAAAATAAACTAGAGTTTGTGATTAGGCAATTAGACGCCCCACTGTCGAGAAGCCACAGAGTTAATGAGTTTATTGTCCTCCTTAGAAACAAAGTTCACGCTTGTTCTCTGACTTTCAAAGCCCCTGTTATTCCTCTTCTTTAAACAATGTCTCCGTATATGTCCACGTGACCCACAAAAGTAACATATTTTAGTCTCTTGCCTGCTTCTTTGAGAGTGTTGTTCAGTCACAGTCACAGTCTCTTTTATCTCTGTTTTCTTATTTTCTTGTCTTCTATTCCACTCTTGTTGAAGTTTCTGTTCTACAAAGTCCAAATTCAGATGTCCGTCAGGTAAAGTTTCCAGACTCGAGACCAGCACATCCCATTTTTGATTAAATGAAGATAACAGGATATAAACCATCTGAATGTCACTATGATGCACTCCTCTATCTTGCAGCTCAGCATTTAATCTCCGAAATTCAGCCAGATGCTCTGTCATAGTCACTTCTTCTGTAAAACGCATCTGATAAAGTTTCCGTGCTAAACACAGCCGGCTCCCCGCAGTTTGCTGTACATGAGCGGCTTTTAACTTCTCCCACATCTGATTAGCTGTCGGCTCATTACTCACCAGCAACAGTTGAGAATCAGATAGCCCCAGAGTAATAAAAGCCTTCGCTTTCTCGTCTTTCTTCAACCACGTTGCTGAAGGAGCTGCCGGAGGGGGGTTTTCTATGACATCATTCAACTCTTCTTTAATCAGAACTGCTCTCATTCTCCATTTCCAGCTGGAGTAGTTTACAGCACTCAGCCTCTCCATCGGCATCCCGGATAACAGATTTACAGCCATGTTGCCCACTCTTACTTGCCTCTTTCTCGCTCTTTGTTTCTCTCCGCACCAACGCCACGTCAACAGCTCTCAAACACGCTACCATGTATGATAAGCTGGGCCCATAACCCCTGTTGCGTGTGTGCGTGTATAGATCATACAGGGATGGAATCCAAGAGCCGTTTAGAACAGGAATAAGATAGGCCAGGCAAGTTTCTTGTAAGAGTCTTTACTAGGCAAAGACATTAGACACAGTTCTCTCTTCACAGACATTTCCCCCACACTCTGAGACACAGCAAGATGTCTCTTATCTACTTCCCAGCCAGCTTCTGACCTTGGCAAACCTGGCGCTCTGTTCTTCCAGCTTAACCCTTCTGCTTCAGGTTTCTCTCTCTCTGCTAAAAAACCCTGTCTGTGAGTCTCACAGCATGCTTCACTGACCAACAGTAGTGTGGTCCTAAGATTGTGACAAGAATAATGTGTAGTTTAGTATCTTTTACTAGACCACCTACAGATGTAGCAGTAAACAAACTGTTGAGTTTGTCAGATGAAATTTGTCATGAACAAAATGAAACTGGATTGCAAATGTCTCCAAATAACCAGGAATGGAAGTTTAATGCTAAGGGCAGTGTGTAGTGTTCAGCAATAGATGTACAATTCTAAACAAAAATCTATTGGAACATAGGAGGAATGTCCCTTATGTCAGATCAGACTGTTTATCCATCCATTCATATATTTATTTATTTATTAGATGTATATCCCACCCTTCCTCCCAGTAAGAGCCCAGAGTGGCAAGCAAAAGCACCAAAAATACTCTAAAACATCATACAAACAGACTTTAAAAAATATTACAACAAAACATCCTTAAAAACATATTAAAACAAAACATCTTTAAGGACATCTTTTTTTTAAAAAAAGCTTTAAAAACATTTTTTAAAAAGCTTTAAAAACATATTAAAAAGCAGTTCCAACATAGATACAGACTGGGATAAGGTCTCTACTTAAAAGGCTTGTTGAAAGAGGAAGGTCTTCAGTAGGTGCCAAAAAGATAACAAAGATGATACCTATCTAATATTTAAGAGGAGGGAATTCCAAAGGATAGCTGCCACTATGCTAAAGGTCAGCTTCCATTGTTGCGTGGAACAGACCTCCTGATAAGATGATATCTGCAGGAGGCCCTCACCTGCAGAGTGTAGTGATCCACTGGGTATATAAGAGGTAAGACAGTTTTTCAGTTATCCTGGTCCCAAGCTGTATAGGGCTTTGTACACCAAAACCAGAACTTTGAACTTAGCCCAGTAGCTAATAGGTAGCCAGTACAATTCTTTCAGCAGCAGGGTAACATGTTGGCGATACCCTGCCCTAGTGAGCAGTCTTATTGCAGTGTTTTGCACCAGCTGCAGCTTCCAGACCAACCTAAAGGGCAGCTCCACATAGAGTACACTACAGTAGTCCAGCCTGGACATTAGCAGTGCATGGACAACAGTGGTCAGGCTATCCCAGTCCAGAAATGACCACAGCTGTCTTACCAGCTGAAGCTGGTAAAAGGCACTCCTAGCCAGTGAGGTCACCTGGGCATCTAGTAACAAAGATGGATCCAGGAGCACCCCCAGACTATGGACCTGCTCTTTTAGATGGAGTATGACCCCATCCAAAGCAGGCAACTGACAAATTATCCGAACTCGGGAACCACCAGTCCACAGCGCCTCTGTCTTACTAGGATTCAGACTCAGTTTATTGGCCCTCATCTAGCCCACCACTGAGTCCAGGCAGTGGTCCAGGGCTTGCACGGCCTCTCCTGATTCAGATGTTACAGAGATATAGAGCTGGGTATCATCAGCATACTGCTGACACCTCACCCCAAATCTCCTGATGACTGCTCCCAAGAGCTTAATATAGATGTTAAACAGCATGGGGGACAAGATGGTAACCTGCGGCACCCCAAAGCACAACTATCAGGGGGCCAAAATACAATCACCCAATGCTATTCTCTGAAAATGATCCTAGAGATAGGATTGGAACCACTGTAAAACAGTGCCTCTGATATCCATGTCACCGAGTTAGCCCAGAAGGATACCATGGTCAATTGTAGGCTAGTAATGTCTACTCTGATGGGCAGCAACTCTGCAGTGTCTCAGATAGAGGGCTTTGTCATCACTATTACCTCATCATTTTAACTGGGGGTGCCAGAGATTGAACTTGGGATCTTATGCATGCCAATGCTCCACCATTGCGCTCTGCTCCCCCTTATTACGATACAACTATATGAAGAAACTCTGATATCTAATCTGGAAACTGCACCACAGCAAATATCAAAATCCATTGCAGATTTTGATGTAGAATATTATCTAAACATAGTCCTTTACCGTTCCAATATTATCTGTATATGTGACAATATATTGAAACCATGTAGTGTTTCTGGTAGAGGAAACCAGTGCAAATGTTAATGATCATCTGTGAAATTACTCGTTTTAGTAGATAACTGTGTGTGTATTTTTTTAACCATGTATGAGCCACTGCCACTTACATAGATGGAATATCATCCTCCCCCCACAATGAAGCCTGAGCAAGTTCCATAATCAGCAGGACCAAGCTCTCTAGTTAAGATGCAACAAGCCAAACTTTTGCTAAAGTTAGTTTTTAGTCTGGGATAAAATGGAAGTCTGCATATGATACAGCCTTAGGAATACACACATATTGTGATATCCAAGCAGAATTTACTGCATACTCTGGGTTAAATGATTTCATTAAGAGTAAATCTCTAAGTTGTCTCAGTACCACTATTTTATTTGCATTTATTGTTAACCTCAATTGAATCAGGCCATCCTAACAGCTGGGTCCAGTCCAGTTGTAACTGTTCTATTTTCTATAGGGTATCTCTGATGCTTTAAAAGCTTGCTCACTGTTTCTGCATTTTGCTTATAACTCCCATTACTTTTAGATGTCCTCTGTTTTTCTGTCATAAATGAATCCCTTTATAATATGTATCACAGCCAAAGATTACATTGTCTTCCTTCCAACAGCAGAGGTTAAATTCAGATGAAATGGAAATGGACTGCCTTCAAGTAGATCACGACCTATGGTGACCCTATGAATAGGGTTTTCATGGTAAGTGGTATTCAGAGGTGGTTTACCAGTGCCTTCATCTGAGGCTGAGAGGTAGTGACTGGCCCAAGGTCACCCAGTGAGCTTCATGGCTGTGTGGGGATTCAAACCCTGGTCTCCCAGGTCATAGTCCAACACCTTAACCACTACACCACACTGACTCTCCCAAATTCAGATATATCCATATTCATATAACTTATTGTCGGGACGCAGGGTTGGGGTCCCGGGGATTTAGATCAATGGGATTCACAAGAACTGGAGAGAAGGGAGGGGGTCACCTCACCCGAGTGGAGCGAAGACGAAGCAGAGGACATTCCAGAGATAGAGTTACCTAGCAATGGGAACCTTGAGGATTTTACAGTTGTAAAATCTTCCTTGGAAGTTCCCACGCCTCCCCTGCTCCGAAGCTCAGAGCAAATGGGGGAAGAGGGAGGGCTGCCCAAGACAGAGAAGCCTGCAGAAAGGCCTGCCCCTCCCTTTCCCCCATACCGGAGCTGGAGACTTCAGAAGAGGAGGGGCCCATGCTTCCCCCGTCGCCGCGTACTCGAAGACAGTTGAAGAGACAAGAAAGGGGGAGGAGAGGGAGGGTGGCGACTGAGGGTCCGGTAAGGAGGAGCGAAAGACTCTGCGCCCGTTTGCCCCCTTTTTAAGAGACAGGCGGGAAAGCAGTTCCTTGCTCTGTCAACTTTCTTCCACGCTGCAGGATCTGTAACTCTGTGCTGCTTCATGAGAAGGCGCAGTTTATGTTTGGATATTACCTTAATTAAAACTGAATTGCTTTCAACCACAAGCCTGGTTCCTGAGTCCCATCCTGGGCCTGACAGCTTGACAGAGCCACCTAAATCACCCTCTACGCTCTCTTCACTTGACCGTGACAAGATGTCAAAGGGAGCGGCAGGGGGAACAAATCCCACTTCTGAGACGGAAGAAGTGAGACTTTTGAGGGCTAATGTGGCTGATCTGCAGACGGATGTTCAAACCTTGCTGGCAGCAGTCAAGGCGCTGAAAACGGATAATCAGGCCTTACAAGCCACGGTCGATCGGATGCGGGCAGCCCCTCCAGCCGCGGCGTTGAAGGTTCCCATTGGATTACCCCCAAAGTATGTGGGGCAAAGTGATCAGTTGGCAACTTTTGTGGCTCAATGTGAGTTATACTTGGATGTCAGGAATGCAGAATTTCCGAGTGATGGGGCTAAAGTGGCATTCGTGATCAGCCTCCTGGAGGGAGAAGCTGCAAAATGGGTGACCCCGTACCTGGTGAGAAAGGATACCCTCCTAGGAAGATACAGAGGATTTATACAAGAAATGACAGAGATGTTTCAAGACCTGCAACGAGCTGAAACAGTAGCGCGGCAGCTAGGCGCACTGAAACAAGCCAAAGGAACTGTTTCCGAGTACACTAATGCTTTTAAAATTTTGTCCCAGGAAACTGGTTATAATGAGGCAGCCTTGATGTTTATGTACCGAAGTGGACTGAATGCTGAAATCCTGGATGAGCTGGCCAGGACCTCCCCCCCCACTGACCTGCCAGGGCTAATCCGGCTATGTTTACAGATCGATCACAGGCTGGAAGGAAGGCACCTGGAAAAGAAACAGGAGGTCCCGAGATATTCAGCCTCGGCATCCCGCAGCAAGGTCCTTTCCACTTCAGGAATGGCAGGTAATGCACCCGAGGGACGGGGGGGGGCTAGGCTAAGACTGTCAGAAGAAGAAAGAGAGAGACGATGCCGAGAGCATCTATGTTTTTTTTTGTTCGAAACCGGGCCATGTGGCCAGAGATTGTGGACTGAAAGGGGGGAAGGCAGAGCCGTTGGGAAACTAGAACACCCAGTCCAAGTGCAGGCTGGTGGACTGGGGGCAGCGTTGTATAAAGGCCCTCCAATGACCCAACCCCCTCCAAAGGAGTGTTGGTTCTACCTATTTGGATTACAACTTCCCAAGGAGTAATGTTTAACTCTACTGCATTAATTGACAGTGGGACCTCCACGAATTTTATGGATGCAAAGTTAGCCAAGCGTTATGGAATTTCTAGGTGGAAACTGGACGTTCCCCTATCTGTGGAGACCATCGATGGGAGACCCCTGAAGTCAGGAGGGGTGACACACGCCGCGGAGGAATTGAAACTTCAAATTCCTGGGCACGAGGAGCTCATTTCGCTGTACGTGTCAGATCTCTCGAACTTTGAGGTGATTCTGGGAATGCCCTGGCTAGCCAAGCACGAACCCAAAATAGGTTGGAAGGAGGCGGTGGTGTGGTTCACCTCTCAGTATTGTCAGGAGAACTGTCAACCCGAAGGAATCAAGAACACCTTAGCGGGGGCAGTACAAGAGAGCGAACAAGTGACCCTCCCTTCGAAGTATGAGGAATTCAAAGACGTATTTGATGAAAAAGAGGCAGAGACTCTACCCCCCCACTGCCCTTATGACTGTGCGATTGATCTCGTGCCAGGAGCCAGCATCCCATCGGGGAGAATTTACTCTCTCACAGAGATTGAGAGGGAGGCCCTGAAGGAATTTCTGGAAAAGAACCTGAAGCGAGGATTCATACGTCCCTCACAGTCCCCTGCTGGAGCGCCCCTGTTGTTTGTGAAGAAGAAGGGGGGGAGCTCAGACCTTGTAACGACTACCGTGCATTGAATCAGATCACCATCCCTAACAGTTACCCACTGCCCTTGATCTCAGAGCTACTAGACCGCCTGCGCTCAGCAAAAATCTTCATGAAGCTGGATTTAAGAGGAGCGTACAATCTGGTCAGAATGAAGGAGGGACATGAATGGAAAACAGGATTTCTGACTTCTTACGGTCAGTTTGAATATTTGGTCATGCCGTTCGGGCTTTCGGGGAGTCCAGGCGTGTTTCAAAAGTTCATGAACGACGTGTTTAGAGACCTGTTGGACATGTATGTAATTTGTTACTTGGATGATATCCTAGTGTTCTCAAAGAATCAAGAAGACCATGACCAGCACGTAAAAACTGTGTTGAGGAGACTGAGAGAAAATCATCTGTATGCTAAGCTAGAGAAATGTGGATTTGACCTCAAGTCTCTGGAGTTCCTTGGGTACCGAATCTCAGCGGGGGGAGTGGAGATGGACCCAGGGAAAGTGAGTTGTATATTGGATTGGGGCCAACCTGTTACCAAAAAGGATGTACAATGTTTTCTAGGGTTTGCTAATTACTGCAGAAAGTTCATCCCAGGGTTTTCCAAATTAACAGCTCCTCTGACTGACTGTTTAAGGGGAAAGAAGAAATTTCAATGGACAGAGAACGCTACCAACGCCTTTGAGGAGCTGAAAAGAAGATTCGCTACTGAGCCCATTCTGCGCTTCACCGATCCAACCCGCCCTTTCGTCGTGGAAGCAGATGCTTTGGATTTTGCCATTGGGGGGGTCCTTCTCCAATTAGATCAAGAAGGGAAGGAGCTGCACCCCTGCACGTACTTCTTTAGAAAGTTAAAGCCGGCAGAGAAAAACTATACAGTGTGGGAGAAGGAGCTACTAGCCATCAAGGATTCTTTTGAGAACTGGAGACAATATTTGGAGGGGGCCTCTCATCAGATCGAAGTGCGCTCCGACCACAAGAACCTAGAAAACCTACAAACAGCGACTTCCGGGAAGGGTTGCTTTGCCTGTGCTGCCTCTGAGCCGAGCTCTTGTCTCAGAAGAAGCTTTTTCAGCTATAAAATCAGTCACAATGTTCTTTTTGACTGGTAAAGATTTTCTCCCGGGCAGGATGAAACATAAGAGATTAACCACAAAGCCTGTTTTTGTGGGGAGGACTGGATTTCATTTATTTATGAGAGAAGGTTCAAACTGCAATGCCGGACGGACTTTCATCAAGCTCTAGCTGATTACAGCGACACGTTTATCTTTTCTTTAAAGAAAAACGGACTTTAACAGGCAGATAAGCATCCTTCTTTCTTTTTTCTTTTTTCACTTCATTTAAACTGGTGCAGCAAAAAAAAAGAGATTTGTCAATGAATCAGCTGTGAAGAACTTTTTAGGTGAGTTATGGCTTTTCTCTTTCACTAACGAAATTAAGGAGGAAAGAAATCGAAAAAGCTTATCTTTGTTTATCGCAAAAAGCTGTCCTGGAGGTGCATTCTAAAGATACCAACGGAAGAGGGAATTCTATTTCGAGGAGGGGGAAATTTTTTTTTTTAAATTTTATTTTGGTCTATTTCACTTCGACGAATCTGCTTGTTCACGATGCCACTAATTGTTTTGATGTTGGGAACTAAGTTTGTTTTGTATTCCTGAACACATAGAGATAAGGCAGGCTGTATTGTCTACACTGATATAAGCAAGCCTGGAATATTAACCCAATTGTGGCTGAAATAATTTTTGTTTCTGTGGTTTTAAGAATGGCAGCCAGGAAAGTGATTGAGACCATGGAAGAAATTATGTTTCAGAAAATAATGGATGAGATTGAGATAACGAAACAAACCCTGAGACAGGGTAGTCAGGAGATGAAAATTGAATTTAATAAAATGACGCAGGAGCTTAAAGAAATAGTGGATTCTGTGAGAGAGGAGTTTGATGGGATAGGGAAGCTACAAGCCCTGGAGATTGGAACAAATGTGAAATTGGAAAAAGATTTGGAGTTTATGGATGATAGAAATAAAGTTTACTGTTTGGAATTCAACGTTGTCTCTGAAGAAATTAATGAAGATTTTGGTGGTAAAGTTATCAATGTCTTGGATAATTTTCTGGACTGGAATGATGTGATGGAGCTTGACATAGAAAAAATCTATGGAGCTGGCTACAGATATGTGACAGTGGAGAAACTCTTAAGAGATGAGCCAGTGCATTTTCTAAAAAAGAAGAACAGAGATATGACTTTGCAGCAATATTTCAGCAACATATTCAGAATTTTTGACTGGAATGATGTGATGGGGCTTGACATAGAAAAAAATTATGGAATTAACTACAAATATGTGACAGAGCAGAGATGCACCCAGAGCAGAGATGTGACTTTACAACAATATTTCAACAACATATTCAGAATTGATGGCAAGGACATATTTGTGATGGGGGAAATTCCCATCAGACTCTTGTTATATGACTATGGCTATGACAGCAAGATCATCATGAGATACTGATTATGGATGAATGGATACTGAAACCACTGGATTTAACAGGATTATTGAAGATGGAAGATGGAATTAATATTGATAATGGAAGAATGGTTATGGAAATTATTGGACTTAACAGATTTGACTAGATGGATTAATTGATATGTTTACTTGGACTATGGCTATGACAACAAGATTATTATGGGATACTGATAATGGAAGAATGGCTACTGAAATTACTGTACTTAACAGGATTATTGAAGATGGAAGATGGAATTAATATAGATAATGGAAGAATGGCTATTGAGATTATTGGGCCTAACAGATTTGAATTAGATGGATTAAGCGACATGTTTATTTGGAGAAAAATTGAAAGATATATCTCTCAAGGAATTGAAACCTCTCTTTGACTTTTTGTGGAAAGAATAAAATAATGTTTATGAGATTTGAGGATTAATTAAGATAACTACTGGAGGAAAGTGATTTTATAATATAATTTTAGAGATAGGATTGTTATATATTGTAGACTTATAACTGATCTGCGACAAATCGGAAGTCAACATTTTATTTTATTGTTTAATTGTTTTTGTTTTGTTTTGTTTTGTTTTTTTGTCTTTGAAAATTTGAATAAAAATTAATGAAAAAAAAAAAGAAAGCCTACAAACAGCCAGAAAGTTGAACCAGAGACAAATAAGATGGTCCCAGTTCTTCACTAGGTTCAACTTCAAGATTACTTATCATGCCCAAGCCAAAAACCAGAGAGCAGATGCCTTATCCAGACAGCCACAATTCAAAGGAAGCGAGTCCGAGGACCAGCCTCAGTACGTGATCCCACCAGAGAAATTAACGTTGGGATCATGTCAGCCTTCATGGGAAGAAGAACTCAAAAGAGCCCAGCAGGAAGATGCAGGCATGCAATGATATATTCAGGAGGCGGGACAGGATCAAGTCCCTGAAGTAAGCTTCCACTGGCGAGATGGATTGTTATGGTTTAAAGCAGCCAGGTATGTGCCAGAAGGGGAATTAAGACTCAGAGTCCTACGTCAATGCCATGACTCCGTCACCGCGGGGCACTTTGGTATTTACAAAACCATTCAGAACGTGGCCAAGGACTTTTGGTGGCCTAAAATGCACCGGGATATTGAAGACTACGTAAAATCCTGTTCTGTCTGTATGCGAGCAAAAACACAAACAGGAAAACCAGCAGGGCTGTTACAACTGCTACCTGTCCCAAACGAACCCTGGAAGGACCTATCCATGGATTTTATAACTGATCTACCAAAGTCACAAGGAATGACAGCCATCCTAGTAGTGGTAGATTTACTCACCAAAATGGCGCATTTTCTCCCTTGTTCAGGGGCCTTAGAGGCAAAAGAGACAGCCAAGTTATTCATCAAAGAAATCTACCGGTTGCACGGATTGCCAAACAGTATAGTCTCAGATCGAGGAACTCAGTTCACAGCTAAATTTTGGAGAGCCATGTGGAAACAACTGCAGACGGAGCTAAAACTCTCTTCAGCACATCATCCCCAGACAGATGGTCAGACGGAACGCCTGAACGCTGTTTTGGAAAGATATTTACGTTGTTACGTGTCCTACCAACAGACTGACTGGGTGTCATATTTGCATTTTGCAGAGTTTGCCTATAACAACTCCTTACACTCCAGCACTAAGCAAACCCCGTTTTTTGCTAATTATGGATTTCATCCTAAAGCCTTCCCAAGCAGCTCAGAAGGGGTGTTGGTGCCCGCTGCAGGAGACTTTCTGAAGGAATTACAGGCTGCGCAACAGACATTGAAACAGCAGCTAAACGAAGCCAAGACGGAGAACAAAAGAGTTGCTGATCTGCACAGGAGAGAGGGCCCCCCCTCCAACCAGGAGACCAGGTATGGCTGTCCACCCGTTTCCTTCAGATGCCAGGCAAATGTAGGAAATTACAAGACAAGAGGGTGGGGCCTTTTGAAATAGAAGCTCAAATCAATCCCGTGGCGTACCGGCTGAAGTTACCAGACACGTTTAAAATGCACCCTGTGTTTCATCGATCTCTGCTAACGAAAGCAGCCCCTCCCAGTGAGTTATGGCCAGAGGAGCCTCCAGGGGCTCCGCTCCTGATAAATGAGCAGACTGAGTTTGAAGTTGAGGAAATCCTGGACTCCAGAATAAGGCTCAACAAATTGCAGTATTTGATTCACTGGAAGGGTTATGGACCAGCAGATAGATCTTGGGAAGCTGAAACTGATGTGCATGCTCCAGAATTGGTAAAACAATTTCACCAATGTTTTCCCCATCACCCCAAGCCAGTCAGGGGGGGGGGAGCACAGTCTGGGAGAGAGGATGATGTCGGGACGCAGGGTTGGGGTCCCGGGGATTTAGATCAATGGGATTCACAAGAACTGGAGAGAAGGGAGGGGGTCACCTCACCCGAATGGAGCGAAGACGAAGCAGAGGACATTCCAGAGATAGAGTTACCTAGCAACGGGAACCTTGAGGATTTTACAGTTGTAAAATCTCCCTTGGAAGTTCCCACACCTCCCCTGCTCCGAAGCTCAGAGCAAACGGGGGAAGAGGGAGGGTTGCCCAAGACAGAGAAGCCTGCAGAAAGGCCTGCCCCCTCCCTTTCCCCCATACCGGAGGCGGAGACTTCAGAAGAGGAGGGGCCCATGCTTCCCCCGTCGCCGCGTACTCGAAGACAGTTGAAGAGACAAGAAAGGGGGAGGAGAGGGAGGGTGGCGACTGAGGGTCCGGTAAGGAGGAGCGAAAGACTCCGCGCCCGTTTGCCCCCTTTTTAAGAGACAGGCGGGAAAGCAGTTCCTTGCTCTGTCAACTTTCTTCCACGCCGCAGGATCTGTAACTCTGTGCTGCTTCATGAGAAGGCGCAGTTTATGTTTGGATATTACCTTAATTAAAACTGAATTGCTTTCAACCACAAGCCTGGTTCCTGAGTCCCATCCTGGGCCTGACACTTATTAGTTCAAAAGGATTCCGCTCTTATCTGCTTTCTTATTATCTGTTCTTGCTGGATAATCTGGAACCGAAGGACTCAGCAGTCTGAATATGGTTTCTCCTTTGGCTTTGTTGTCTTCTCCAGGTCACAGGAGCAACTAACCTCAGCTGGATCTGCACAGGCCATTCTGTTGACTGCCTGTTCAGGACTGTGATAAACGGTAGCAGCAGAGTGAAACTTACGGATCTACGAATGGAAATGAGAGAACTCTGAAACAGGTGGAATGACTTGAGACTGTTGGGTGTGTGTGTCACATTTTGTAGGGCTTTCCTATGTTAAAAAAAACCTCCCTAAAAATGGAAAGGGATGGGCTAGAAATTGTCTTAAATGCATTACCTTCTTGCAGAAAATTTTATTATTATTTGGTGGTATATTCAAAAGTTGCAGCCTAATTCCTATCCAAATCACACACAAAATGAGAAAAACAAAACCCTAACCTCATTCACAGGAACAAAGAGAGCTGCCTTGTACTGAGTCAGACATTGGTCTGTCTAGCTCATTAGTGACTGGCATTTGGTTCTCCAGAGATTCACGCAGGGGTCTTTCCCTGGGATTGAAGCTGGGATCTCAAAGCATGTGCTCTGCCACTGAACTATACCCTTGATTGCTCCAGTCCTCTTACGAGAACAGTGGAAAGATGTGCTGTGTGTTCTAAGGCTGAGGTGGTCTCATACCTGACATCTCATGACCAGCAGTAGACCAAAATCACAAGTGTTGAAGTCACGTTCCAGGAACCACTCACCAGGAAGAGAAATGTCCCAAGCCAGTTGCCTCTGTAGATAAATGCTAATATAGCTGCCACTAATTTCTTGTTCTGAGTACTTTCAGATGTCTTCATCAAGGTGTGGAAAGTAATTAAATCTATGTATGCCATTATCCACTTAAAAATAAGCTCCATTAAATTAAATGGAACTCCCAGCTAAGTGTATAAAGGATTGCAACCTTATTTATTCATATGTGAATATGATTTGAAAGTGTTGGTATAGAATGTTGCTAGGTATTTCCACCACCACCTTTTTTCAGTGTTCACATGTGACAAAGACCATTTTTCACCTCTTAAAGCTTACCTTTTCTTTGTGTGAAAAACTGATGGTGAGAACAAGAAATGATTCACTTTCTTCGAGACCTGTGAAAACATGATTTATCATGACTTTACTGGCAGCAGTCCGTCTTGCTTGCTGAACTGATCTGCCCATTGATGTTTCTACTATTGACTTTGGATGAAACCTCAGCTTAGAAAATGCTGACTTTAGGGACCCACAAATTCTAGGCAACTCATGTAAAACATTTATGACATATGGAAGGAATCAGTCAAAGGAGTCTGCTATCCATCTGCCTCCCATCCCAACATGGCGTGTCAAATGTACTTCTCAGTAAACACTAATAGTGCCACATCCCTGCTGAGAGAAACTGAAGTAGTTGAAAGACAAGTTTTTCATACCGACTGAGGTGATAATACTTGCCAGGAGGAAAACTACCAAGGAGCCAGCAGGAGGTGTGATCAGGCCTGGAAAGATGACATGTCTCATCCCAAGAATATGTGTAACACCAAATATGCATTTCATTCATCCATAGAGGATCACATAAATAGCAGAAACACAATGTTTACATTAAATCTAGACAAGGAGGTTTAGCTAAACCCACAAAAGTTGGTTATGAATTTGTACTGCAAATATGAGTAAGAGTAATTGTGGAGTAAGCTTTTACCTTCTCAGTAGTTCAGTGGAAATGGACATCATGGCCAACTATAAAATCAAAGGGTTGTATCTAACATTAGTCAGAGTAGATCTACTGGAATTAATGGACATTCATTTCATTTGGTCTATTCTGAGTAGAACTTAGTTCGCCATACCCCAAAGCTATTAAATGATATATAGTTGTTTAAAAAAGCTATTAAATCATTCTAGAGAAAGTTTAATAAAACAATATTCCAAGCATGAATCTATTTATTACATTTACAATACATTACATTTTTATTTCATGATGGAGCTTAAGGTAGCATGCATAGGGTTCATAGGTGACACCCCATCCAGACCTAGACAAACTTTCTATATCTGTGCCTTCAGATCGTGCCCTGAAACATTTATGACTTGAATTGGACATAAAGAGCAAAATGCCATTGCTCAGTGTAAACATACTTCACATTTGATCAACATGATAGGTAAATATTTATGGTAGTCGTGGTGGTGGTATTGATCTCTGACCACAGTAGACAACATCTGTAAAAACTTTGACCCACCAAGTTGAATATAGCCCACCAGGCACATATAGCAACTCACCACAGGATTTAGAAAGCTTCAGTTTGGGGTCTTTATTTGGTTTGGTGCATCACAAGTTGTGCAGACCTGCTGTAGAATCATACAGATTCTCTAGTTGCTGACTCCAGCAATTCTCCTTGTAGCTAACTGTGGATTCCATCTAACCCAGCCTTTCCCAACCAGTGTGCCTCCAGATGTTGTTGGACCACAATTCCCATCTTTCCTGACCATTGGCAATGCCGGCTGATGTTGATGGGAGTTGTAGTCCAACAACATCTGGAGGCACACTGGTTGGGAAAGGCTGATCTAACCAATCAGGCCAAAATAAGTGAAAAGGATTCAGTCATATAAGTGGATAAAGGCATTGACCACAATAATACTGATACAAAGAAAAAAAACTGGACTTCTAGATAAAAATATATGATATTTATAACATTATTCCTTGGGATTCTGACAACAGACTGCATTTCATAGGGCTGTGAAATACACAGGGCTGGCATTGGAGTCTAAGCAATGACATGGGTCAGTGTGATGGTTTGCAAGGGTTATACTGACCATGTACTCAGGAACAGAAATCCAGACCACAAAAGGAAAAGTTTTAATTCAGTTTTATTGGTTACAAATGCAATGGAAATGTGCACAAGGCTATCATACAATTCAAACCAAGTGCTTGAAAAGCTTCAACCGCAACAGGAGATACAATTACCAATCAAACATGGCTCATTGTAACGTAATGTTATACCTACAGTAAAATAGAATGGCCAGTTTTCCAATCTTTAGGTAGAGTCAAGTCTTGGATCTTTTCTTATGTTATGGTCCATCAAAATCCTTCATCAACTGAAAAGGCAAAGCTGCCTTCTTGTCCAGGGAGTTTTTCAACTTTAATTGACGCTTGAGCCAAGTGAGTCAGGTGTTCTCACTTGATTACCTTGTACTTTTTCTGTCTCTCTTTTTATACTCCCTTCTTTCCTTATGCTAGAATTTTCCATTTCATGTGTTTCCAAAAATTGACTAATGATCTCATGATACCTTGTCATATTCCTTTAGCTACTACCAAAATGGTGTCATACCTACCTAAACTGTCTATAAGCATCTGGATGAAAGAGGAAGTCTCCCTCAAAATATAGACCAAAGCCATGACCCTTTAATCTGTTTTTCTAATACCTCTAAACCATTCAGCTTGAACATCTTTCCCATCATTTTTTTTGTCTCTCCCATCCCCATACAAAGTACTTTCTCTTTGGTTCCTTCCACGTTCTCTCAACTCTACATGGTCTTTCTTAGTTGGTTCAAATTCCAACTTGTCAGCATCCAATGAAGCTAGGACCTGCACATTCTACCCATCTCTGTATTTTTCTCAGCTCTAAGTGTAAGCATAAACTTCACACAGATTCAGCGCAAAAGCTTTGCTCATCCCAGGCCAGCTTGAGTACATCTTCAAGGGCTCAAGCACTAGCCTGCACCCCAGAACTCAACATGGCCCATTGTTACCCCTGTCACTCTCACCAGGATTGTCTGGCTTTGCTGCTGCCCCCACCACTGCATTGCAGGCCTCTACTTGGTGATGCTGCACACTGCTGTTGCCACAGCCAGTCATTCACAACTGCCCCAATGTATCTCTGAATATGAGGGTGGTGGTAGCAGCTCTTTGGAATGAGAGCAGAGTCAATGCTCTACTCTGAAACACGGTGACCAGCCACCATCTTAGATTGCTCAAAGTGCAATGCTTGACATTGACATTAGGTATTTGGGCATTGCTAGTACCAGTTCCAGATGCAGGAAGCAAAGTCATGCCAAACAAGGGTCAAGTTCCAGCAATGCAAGGTCAAACAAAGTAGAGAGACAGTCCTGATTAGCAAGGTCAGGTAAAGCAGAGGCCAAAATCCAAACAATCAGTGTGGTAAGACACTGGATAATTCAAAATGGCTCTGCCTCCAGCAGTTTGGGGGAAGCTATGGTTCTGCTATGGCCTCCAAGCTGGAGTCCTCAGAAATTATCTATTATTTGTCATTCAGCATCCATATAGGGCGACATCTTTTTTATTTGAAACTAGTCTGAATAGTTTTTTTCTTTACACTGCTATGGCTTATGAAGCTTTTTCTCAGTGCTACACAATACATAGATTGAGTTTGTGTACATTTAAATATAATAGATGCAAATGAGAAACCTGCAGGAAGGGAGAAATGGTATTTAAAATAACCACACTCAGTGTTGGTGGATTTTACAGTGGTGCTGGATGGCTTTAGATCATGCTGTATACTTCATTAATATTTTATTTCATAGATCATACATAGCTTTTGTGGTTTGTATTATTGTACATGCCAAACTCTTGGGATGGTGTGTGTTTGCGTGCGCTAAAGATCTAAATAGTAAATGCATAACTTTTTTGTTTGTTCTTTTAATAATATAGGATGCTTCTATGTCTTTGCTGACAAATACTTTTATGCATAATATATACAGCAGATGTTAGCTTCTGTTTTCAAGTTGTAGCTTACACAGGTTACATTCCCTTTACTGCTCTGTGTACAATGAAAGTCTAGAGGAGTTTCTGCTTGCAGTATTTCTTCTGCTTAAGAGCATTCTCTAGATCTTTACAAAGTAAGGATTGACTGACATTTATTTAAATGAATAGGAGCAAGTAAATTCCTGGGGTGAATGAAGTATCGATTCAGAGAATTAACAGGTTTTCATCCAATCGATGCTGATATTTACCACTGACAGTGGCTGAAAAGGGCAGTTGGAGATAACAACTAACATTCTCCAATTAAAAAAACCCACCACCACCAAGTGAGAAGTCTAATGCTGTTTTAATCATTCCCTTGTATAAGCCATTTGGGGCCATGCTCCTACTAAAATGAATGACATGAATTCATGTGATTTTAAGATGGGAGCTTCTGTCTTTTTGCAGGAAAACCTTGATCTGCAAAGCACTTCGGTTGTGTTTGTTGATCTAGCACAGGGGTGGGGAACCTGTGCACCTCCATATGTTGCTAGACTACACAGCCCCAGATGATACCCAATGGTCAGGGATGAAAGGAGTTTTAGTTGAGAGCATCATATAGTATGCAGTTCTTGGGACTTGTTAGAGACAACCATGTTCATGTGGGAGACTGCTGAAATGGCACTGCCTCCTTTTGATTCAGCAGTTCCTAGAACAAAAAGGACTAGCTATTATTTGCACTAAACAGTGACTTGTGTCTTTGGCCGTGGGAATAGGTTAGCCACAATAAAAAGAGGACACAAAACTCCAGCAGTGCAGGCTATAGTGCTCTCACACATATGCATGCTGCCTCTTGGATCCTGGCCAGAGCTTATAAGGTTACAGTGTTATACTCATTTTATTAATTCACAGCAGCAATTAATGCTGTGATTTATTTAGAAATGAGTTCCACCAAAATGTATGTGATTGAATTTTGCGCACTAAAATATGGAGGCACTTTTGCCTCCTCTTTTGCTTCAGCCCCTTTAAATTTGGCTGTAAGATCTCACTTGAGAACTTTCTGCTCAGCACTAGCAGCCATACCTTACTGCTCATGGCCTGTGCATCCAATGATATGCCAAGGAAAGTCTGCATGGGTCACAAGCCCCAGGCCCATTAGTTTTGGGTGGGTGAATCCAGCAGGCCTTCAGAAAGGTTCTGCTGCCCTTTCCTCTTGAGAAAGCCTTCAGAGACAGAGCTATGGAAGGCCTCCTTTGTTCTCTTAAGGACATAGCTACACATTATGCTTAATGTGAAGAATATAACTACATCTCTTGTTTTTCTTTAATTATAAGTGCAGGGGGCAATTGCTATCAGGGTCACAATGCAGGGAGGGGAAGTTTATCCCTTTGCTCGCAGTCATGACTAGGGATGGAAAGATGTCTGTTTCGGTTCCTTCACTTTCTCATTTTTCCAATGTTAAATTAGTTCTCTTCATTTCTACAGCTATCTGTGAATTTTGTTTTAAAAAATCCTTATGAAAATTCTCCACTATTTTAGTGCAAATTGCTCCAAATAAACACATTTTTCTAGGCAATTTTGACAAAGGTACACACTTTTGCAAGTCATTCCTCATCATTTCATGTCTTTTTGCATCTTATTTTTGCTCATGTATTCATTTTATGCACTTTCCCTTAATATATGCAATTTTGTAAATGTTGTTTAGTTGGCAAACTGCATTCCAAAACTCTAACAAATGTGAATTTCAAAGGATGGCTGTGTTTTGGTTCTCATATTGTTCTGGAAAGTGAGAATTTGATAAATTCTGCTTGAAATGTGAACTGAATCAAAATTCTCACCCATCCTTATGACCCTCTGAAAATAGCCATCCCTTCAGAGTTTACCACTGAAGCTTGTAGCCCAGGGGAGGGCAAATGGGGGCACCCCACTAGAGCTGTGCTTTGCCCCCCCAAGATTTTGTGGGGAAATTGTCTTCTTTTTAATTTGTGACATGACAGACAATGACAGCCTCCATTTAAAGAATAATAGATTGTTTTAAGAACAGAGCAATTTAAGAAAAGGACCCTCTGAAAAATTCAGTAAATAAGGCAGGGCAAGTGCAGAACAAAAGCCTCATCTGGAGAGCCCCCAAATGTCTGCTCACTCAAGACTTTCCCTGGCTGACGGTGGATTTTTCATGATCACAATCACCCTGTAATAACTTAAGTGATCCCCCAAGAAACAGCCAGTATTGTAACATGACCCTTGAACAGTAAAATATTAGAACTTTGAATTACAGGCTACATATCATGGACTTTCCTTTGCTCTGCATTTCATTTTCATTTTTAGTTGTGCTATCTACCCAGCCAGCAATAAAGAAGCATGTTTGTATGTCTGCAGTAAGAAGTAAGAGTTTGTTTACTCTGAGGTTATTATAATAAATAGAGCAGGATGGTGTGCTTATTGCTAAGGGTGATAACCTAAAGTTGGATTCCAGCATTGAGCAGGGGGTTGGACGTGATGGCCTTATAGGCCCCTTACAACTCTCCTATTCTATGATTCTGTGATCTGAAAAAATGGCTACCCTTTACTTTTTTAAAGTAGTCACTATACTCACAATTGTAGAGGCTATTTTCTTCTTTTTTCTTGATTACTTGATGGCAAAGGATGAAAACAGCCCTAGAGGAATAGGAATATTACTGTGTACACTACAGTTAGCGAGCAGGCTGGGTGGACACCTAAGCTGTAACTCAGGCCTAACTTTTGATTTTTCTAATATCTGAAGCTCAGCATGAGGCCTTTTTAGGGTTTCTGGACAGAAAAATCAACTCAGCAGCCAGTAAAAAACATTCCAATTGCAATCCACAATTAGTTTACAATTGCTTACTTTGTTCTTTATATAGCAGACAATTAAAAAGTTTTCCTTTGATTGCCCAACATGAAGGAAAATCTAAAAGCAAGACTACAAGGAGGGACTCTCAAGGAAGAGTTAACAAACACACCCTATAGTATTTATTTTCTCTCTCCCCTTCCCTAAACTTGTAGTATGGACAAGTTTCTTTTTCAGGTAGAATCTAAAACTGAGATACCTAATACAAAGCCAAGTTCAGGAGCTCATTGTCTTTACCCAAGCAGTTTTGTTCATGAAGAATCAGGACATAGGGCAGACCACAGGTGAAAGGGGATTGTAGCTATAAGCAAAGTCAAGCTTTTAGTCTGGTATTCCTGGGGATCACTAAAAAAATGGTGAGACAATTCAACAGATTAAACTTCATTCATGTAAGTTAACACAATCTCTGGATGGAGAAGGAGTGATGGGGAAGGCCACTGCCTTTCCCTTCCCCTGGCCTGGCCTTCACATCCTCTCCACCTGTGAGGGAGGTATTGACTGGTGCTATGCTCCTCTCCACCCTCCCAATGGCTCACTGAGAAATGTGGCTACCCCACCTAACAAGGAATGCAAAACAGACCAGTCTATGGCTAACCTTTTTTTGTTTTAAGATGTCTTGAAAGCTTTTTTAAAAAAATGTTTTTAAAGATGTTTTGTTTTAATGTATTTTAAAGTCTGTTTTTGTGATGTTTTAAAGTGTTTTTAGTGATTCTGTTTGCCACTCTGGGATCCTGCTGGGAGGAAGGGTGGGATATAAATTGAATAATAAATAAATAAATAAATAAATAAACTATTGTAGGAATCACGTATGTGTTTTCTAATTCTGATACTCTTCAAAACTGTCTGGGTTTTGGTTTGATCCTTTCATACTGCAAGCAAATGATGCTTTTCAGGTTCCAAAAACATTTCCAAATTTTATGGAATTTTATCAATTCTATCCAACTAAGTTCTACTCAGAGTAGATCCATTGAAATTAATAGATTTAAATTAGTCATTAATTACAGTGAGTCTACTCTCAGTAGAACTTAGTTGCATACAACCCTACAGCCGTTAAGATGTGCTCTTCTTCTGATTCTTTGGCAGTTGCAAGAGTGTTCTTTATTCATTGTAGTATAAATGTGATACTTAAGAAAAAAGTTATACCATTATATCAGTGATACAAATTAAAGTGGAAGGATGTTTTCTAAAGGATTTGCCCTGTAATTCAGTGTACAGCACTTTCAACTGCAGTTAATTTTGCGAGGAGCAATTGCATTGTAAATATTTCCTCAGTATTCTTCATACAGCTAACATTATTAATTTGAGTCTATTGTAAACAATGGATACATAATAACTCTCCATGTGCAAGTATATAGACAACTGTCACATACTCTTCTGTTGAAATGCATGCTACACCTTTATTCTAGCGATATTATATAGCCACAAGAGTGGCTGTATACTATAGCCAGCATGGATTTTTTGCATTCCGCAATATTAAATTAAAAATACCCCCATGCCATTCTGATGCTTCCCATAAGCTCCTTTCAAAACAAAATTTTACAAAACTTATAGTCTTGAACTCAGAAACACTTGCTTAACAACTTTCTAAATTTTCATGGTGATATACAAGACAGTTAGAGAGAATCAAAAGTTCAAAGTGTAAAAAGAGAGAGAGAGAAAATCCAGACCCCTTTTGGACTTTTTTCTGTCAGAGTTCTCATAATTTCTTGAAATTAATTAAAAATCAGCCATGTTCACAGAGTACCTGTACTCCTGTTACTGATCTTGCCCCACACTCTGACCTTCATCTTCTGCAGTTTAAAAGTTTGAAAAATGCCTGGCTGATTTTTAATTAATTTAAGAAATTTTACATTGAATTCAATGATAAGACTGGGCATGCTCAGTAAGAACCAACTGTCAGTGTTCTAAAAGCCTGACTCACAGCTGCTTGGCTTGGCTAATCAGGGGGCCACACCCACGCTAGGGCCCCTCCTGACATCCTTTTTATTGCACATTCATTATGATTTGTGCTCTTGGTGCTATTAGGGCAATCACATTCTATTTGTGCCTGCTTCACTTCCAATCTGTGCATATCAGATAACTTCCTGCTAAGGTCCCATAACTTTTTATGCCACTAATGTTCTGGTTTATTTTTGTCCTGCTTTTGTTTTGCTATAGTCCTGCTGGACAGCAGTAACATGGTAGCACTGGGGAAGTATTGCACCGTTAACCAAAACAGAACAAATCCACTATTGTGGGTGACTGTGTTACTGTGTTAACAACCTGTTGCGAAATGCACCCACAATAAATACCAGTTTGGAGGGGGCCCCAAACCCTACATTTCAGCAGAGCTCTATTAGTGACAATGAGCTTAAATGGAACACACCTTATATTTGTCAACATCAGATTAAACTAGGAGTGCTTTAGAGGTGAAGGAAAATATTCCACTTGGTTTTTCCTCACCACCTCTCCATCATAAATGATATTGGTAGTAATTTTACATAACAGATGTCGAGCTCTAAAGTGGTTGCATTAAATACATGGAAGTGCAATGAGAGATTGAATGGTTGGCTCCATTCAGAGAAACACAGGATTGCTGCTGACAGTGCAGAAGTAGGCACATGCTTAACATTTGAACAGGGCATGAAATTACAACTGATTAACCAAATTCAAGTCCTAGACCATGAAAGATAGGGCAGGTCTTCTAAGGAGGATGGGATGCATTCAACCTGTCCCAACAAACCGTATGCTTGCGCTGGACTTCTGCCCATTTTGAAGGCAGAATCATGTCTAGCATAGGCTATACTGTGATGGTGCCTGGCACTAAATTCCCAAACCAAGAACCATAAACATTACCTTTCAAGTATGGACTAAGAATATTTGATTATTTTTGGAGGGTACTTGATGTACAACCATTGGCACATGTTGTTAGGTGGCCAGATGCAAAAGAAGACACAACAAATAGCTATGAAAAAGAGGGAATTTCAGCAGGTGTACCTTGTATGAGAAGCTATGACAAGTAATTTCTCATCTACAAAGGTATTTAAATGTGTTTTTGTTTTTAGATGCGATTTAAAGGTCAGGAGGCCTGTCCTCTTTTGGATCTGACTACCCTAATTGGTATACAGCAGCCAGTAAGTGGAATTGTTAGGATTATATATGTGTGTGAAGGAGAAAGAGAAAAAAAAACATGCTGTGTGGTTGCTTCTTCAGTCCAAAGCAAAAGTTTCAATAACTGGTCACTTCCTAGTTATGGGATAAAAGAGGAAAAAGAGTATATCCAGGTCTTATGTGGGAAAAACAAGATTTGAAATCATGTGGAGTGAGGTGGGTGATTGAAATATAGACAGACAAGCAATTCAAAGGCTTGCTGTAATAAATCTCACTTGGAGGCACACAAGAGAGATAGTTTCACTTGAAGACATGTGTACATAGTTGCTAAGATATATAGTAGTGGTGCTGGTACAATGACAAATGTAATTTCAGCAACAGAAAAGCTGTGTCATGATCTGCCAAACTGAGGCCAAGACCTAGCTGTAATAAAGGAAAAGGGCAAGAGGAGTATAATGGAAAGCCCACAACGGAAAAGAAAGGAAAGGAAAGGAAAAGGAAAAGAAAACATGGGGAATAAAATATCCATTACCTTTTCCTCAATATACTTCCCCCTATCATCCTATATAATGTCTATGTTCAGTGTTTCAAAATACCACCAACACATTTATAACATAGAAATCTTAGTAGATTTTTAAGGAGTGTCTTACAGTGCAATCCTGTATATGTCTACTGTCATTTTTACAGGGAGTGGATTCTGGAGGTGTTAGCTTAACTGTCCAGTGAACTTCATCCTTGGGAAGAGGCTTCCAAATTTCCAGAAGGACAGAATATATAGCAGTGATGAATCCTTACAGACAGAACAGCCTAGGTGTCAGGGTTTGGTAGGTTTTTTTTTTTCATTTTTGTATTTGTATTTTTCACTGCTCAATCTCCTTCATATTACTTACATTCAGTCCCCATCTCAATCTCAGTTATAAAGGCAACTTCACACAACCATCCTCCTCCATCACACAACATACCAGCACTGGGAACTGGCCTAGAAGTTGGTCCACCTGATATTTAATCTTTTGAATAAGCAAGGAGAGTTGCTATTATCTCTGAAACATTTGGGTCCATTCAATAATTCCTAAGCTGAAGACCAAATGGAAAGCTTTTAGCTGTTTAGACTGTATAGTAGCATGGATTCCACTATAGCAATTGGCTGTAAATACTGGTAACAACTAAATCTAAGACTTGGAATAAGTATATACTGCTTCTCTCTCGATAGGTCACTAGCAGCCTTGAAAGAGTCAGAGTGGCATAGTGGTTAGAGTGTTGGACTATGACCTGGGAGACCAGGGTTCAAATCCCCACACAGCCATGAAGCTCACTGGGTGACCTTGGGCCAATCGCTGCTTCTCAGCCTCAGAGGAAGGCAATGGTAAAACCACCTCTGAATACCACTTATCATGAAAACCCTATTCATAGGGTCGCCATAAGTCAGAATTGACTTGAAGGCAGTCCATTTCCATTTAGCAGCCTTGTACCTGACATTGCTCAGGAATTATAAGAAACAAAAAATTTCAGTTTTGAAAGGTTCAGACTACCATATTGATTCAGAATTGTGTTCTATTGTATCTAAACACAGACTAAAACTTGCTCCTTGATCTCAGAACTACCATGCAAAATTTGGTTATGATCTCTTAAGAGGTATTAAAATGCATAGTGAACAAACAGACAACCTTCCAAAATAATTAGATACAGTCTTGGTGGTGGTGATTGTGGAACAATTTTTCACAGCCTGTTTTTTTAAATTTATTACTAGTCACAATAGATTTATTGGATATCTTATTTGCATTAGCATTTGTGGATCTGTGACAAAGATTTCAGGGTATAGGTATATCTTGATATATCTTGATAATTTTAGGATTAATTGCAACAAAATAAAATATTCTGTTATTTAGAGCAAGGGTGGTTATCCTGGGGACTGCAACTCCCATCATCCCTGACCATTAGCCATGCTGTCTGGGGCTGATGCGAGTTGAGATAAATTAAATTTCATCATCATCATCACCACCACCACCACCACCACTGGTTTATTTCTACACCGCTGTTTGGCCAAGGCCCCCAAAGCAGTGAACAGATTAATACAAAAGAAAATACAATAAAATTACAGTAAATACAAATTCAAAAATACAGTACAGTAAAGCAATACAAATATAAAACAACAAAAAACCAGGCACACCATACACTACATTTTATACATTTATGAGTTGCGCTTGTGCTCTCACCACAAACACAGCTGCCATCCACCAAAAATTGCCCACACAATAAGCATTCCCCTGGAAGCAGCTACATCAGTGGCAAAGTTCTTACCAGGGCTGTGGAGTCAGCACACCAAACCTTCAACTCCGATTCCAACTCTGACTCCTCTATTTTTCTACTGTCCAACTCCAACTCTGACTCCTACTCCTTCATAAATGGCCAATGTATATTAACTAGTAATAACAAATTTACTGTAGTAAAATGGTAGCACAAGGCGTTACATCACCACCACGTGAATCATCAGGCTAGATTGATAGAACATAAAATATATTTATTTGATTAAAATTTCTGAACAAGAAAACTTTCCTAAATTCCTATGAAAGTTTTTATTTTGAAGCTGGAGTCAGAGTCTGTACATTTCTACCCACTCCGACTCCACCCAATATTGCTTCTGACTCCGACTCCATGACTCCGACTCTGACTCCACAGGCCTGGTTCTTGCAACTACTCTTCAGGCCAGGGCTGCCTCACCCTTCTGGCTCCTCAACAGTCTGCAGTTCTCCAGGTGCAGGAATGGGAGCAGGTTCAGTAAATAAGGGATGGGGAGGCTAAAACTGGTATTCACCTTCCCTAGCCAGGAATAGTCCTGCTATGTACCACCTCTAAGCCCACCACAGCCTCCAAATAAACCTGTTTAGCGAGCATTCATCCTGACTTGTTTGCACAAAGTGCAGGGAAGTTAGACCACACTGGCTGCATATAGAGTGTTCATTCTGATTTGTCTGTGGGGAAGTTATGTGACATTACATCAAGCGAATGTTATCCCACACTTTCCTGTGCTTTTTTCTGGTCACTTTCCTTACTGCAAAAAGTCTTATGGGCGGCAGGTTTACTATGCAAGGGTTCCAAATAAACTTGAATTTCATAACCTGGATTTGCTGGGTCCTATCTGAAAATAGTGACAGTTTGAAAGCACCCTTTACCTGACAAGTTTTGCATAGAAACAATTGTGAATTGTGGCAATTGTGAAAGTGCTGTTAGAAGTTTTTGAAAGGCTGAGTCCCAGGAACCTTAACCAACTCTTCTACCCTTGCTTAAGTACTTCTTGGTCATCCCATATCACATTATTCATGCTTTAAGAGATCTAAAGCACCTTGTAGCATGTGCTTTCACTTTTTGCCATAGTGGAGTGGAAGATGAGAAGACAAAATTACTTCTGAAAACATCCTAAAATAATTGTGGAATAAATATGATCTAGAAGTGGCAGTGTGTCCTCCTAGTTCTGAAAGCCTCAGATTTTGAAATGGCACAGTTAGAATAGTGTAACAATGGACAAGTTCTTCAACCAAAGTTAGCAAAAACACCCATAGGCTAGTGAAAAGGCTTTTTTTTGCTACCTAGTTCTCTGTCACAGTACTACTTGTTGATTTTCAAACTCTGATTTAGTTCTCTAGTGGCACTGTCAATTTTGTTCCTTGAAGTATTGAAAAAAATAATGAGCTCTTCTTCAAAACCTTGCTCATAAAGAGTTGATGGGGTCATATTAACATTAAATACATTGGCTATAGCTTATTTACAACTTGGAGAACATTACACACATATATGGTGCTATTTTAGGAATCTACTAGGACAAGAGTAGAAACCTATTGGTTAAATTAGCTGGAAGAAATGTAACATTTCCGTGGAATTCAGTTGTAATTGGAACTTCTTGGCTAGAATTATGAACTTGTGTGGGCAGCTCCAAAGAACACAGACTTCATGCAAATGCCCAAGGCTTATTTTCATTCCTTATGCTAAAACATTAACAATGTTATTCAGTCAGCCTCTGAGGCATGGAGTGAAAATGGATTATTTCTTCATAGGCTGAGGTGTGGGAGGGAGGATACTCTCAATATAAAAGAATAAGGGAGGGATTACATTAGGTTTTCCCCTTGATAAAATACCCTTTTGAAGGCTGTTTTTAATTTATTTAACAGGATTTATACACCACTTAATCATCAAACCCTCTAAGTAGTTTATAAAATATATAAACTGTACGTTAAAATTACAGATAAAATTAGATGTTAAAAACAAAGGTATCAATATTTATTTATTTATTTATTTGATTTATTAGTCGCCCATCTGGCTGGTTATCCAGCCACTCTGGGCGACGTACAACATAAAAACATACAATTTACATTAAAGTATTAAAAATCTCAA
This sequence comes from Rhineura floridana, assembly GCF_030035675.1. NCBI lineage: Eukaryota > Metazoa > Chordata > Lepidosauria > Squamata > Rhineuridae > Rhineura > Rhineura floridana. Next base: position 243,373,978 of record NC_084480.1, read on the forward strand.
CCAATGATAATAAAACCTAACCTAATAAAATTAGCAGTTTTTTTAAAATATACATTATAAAATAACATTACATATTAAAATACATGTCAGATTTACATATTTGGGTAGGCTTGCCTAAACAAAAACATTTTTAGCAGATGCTGAAAACAGTACAATGAGGGTGCCTGCCTAATATCAATGGACAGGGAGTTCCAAAGTGTAGGTGAGGCCGTGAGACCTTGAACCGCACCCCCACCCCATTATTTTTATTGGCTTATGTCTGATTGTCCAAGGGATTATGGGTAGAACTGGCTAAGTGTTTGGTTGCAAAAGAAAGAGCTGGAGTTTGCTAAAGTGCTACTTCTAGGCTTAAAAGGAGAAATGAGGTAGGACCAGGAACCCAAAATAAACTAGATATCTCGCAACGTCCTCGTATGGCTCATGGTAATTGAGAGTGGAAAACCATGGGCTAAAGCTACACACACATATATCTGGCGTAGTAGTTAGAAGAAGATGAGCTGACACGCTAGTATCTGAGGAAAGGGGAACTGTTTCGTTTCAAGACAGCTCATGTCTGGAAAATTTTGTGTAGGAACAAGAGAACCTGTACCTGTGATCTAAGTGTGAGTGTTGGGAGCCAGGATAGTTAGGGGACACAGCAGGGAACATACTGACCAAAAGGACAGAGAAGCAGGGTCTCATGCTAACTACACAAACAGGGAGCAGGGGGAGATCCAGGTGATGTGTATTTGTGCTGGGGCAATAAGATAGTGAGTACCTCATTGGTAATTGAAAAAAGATGCTTAATCAGGTGCAGGGGGGAAACGACTGGGGTTCTTCTCTTTGGAATCTGAGCGGTCTCATCTCTAGGGGTGTAAAATGTCTTCACGAGTGGTTCAATCATTCTAAGATGCTTTATGTTGTGTCAGTGAGTATGTATATAGATTTAGTGTTTTTAACCTTTGAGCATTATAATTCTGTATTAGGAACTATTCTTTATTACAGTAAGCTCTTAATCTGTCTCTGGTGTCTGATGGTTCTGTCCAACCGGCTAAGGCCACCTTCACGAAACCAAACTGTGATAGCTGAAGGACTATTTGTAGCCAGATTTTATCATTTTTAGAGAAATTAGACCTAAAAATAATTCCTTCACTTCCTTTAGGATGCACACCTTAAAGTGGTGAGGGGGTTTGAGAGTGCTGAAGAAGCTGAGAGCAATGCCGTCAGGAGTCTAGAACAAGAGGCTAGACTCCTAGCAGGGGCACCCAAGGCGGAATGGTCAAAGCTGAGACACCAGACTAAGATGCATCCAAACTCAGAGGAAGGCAATGGTAAACCACCTCTGAATACCTCTTACCACAAAAACCCTATGAACAGAGTATCCAAAATGCAACACAAGATAGTGCTGGAAGATGAGACCCTCAGGTCAGAAGGCACTCAACGAGCTACTGGGGAAGAACAAAGGACAAGTACGAGTAGTGCTGTGACTAATGACACAGCTGGGTCAAAGCCAAAAGGAAGCCCAGAGGCTGATGCGTACAGATGCGAAAGGAGAGTCCGATGCACACAATAGGAACATGGAATGTGAGAAGCATGAATCAGGGAAAGTTAGAAATTGTCAAGCAAGAAATGGAATGTATCAACATTACAATATTTGGCGTGAGTAAATCAAAATGGACGGGAATGGGACATTTTCAATCAGGCAACTTCAAAATATTTTATGCAGGAAATGAGAATTCAAGAAGAAATGGGGTTAGTTTAATAGTGAGAAATGATGTAGCAAAAGCAATTAGGAGCTACAACACAAGGTCTGAGCGAGTGATATCACTGAGATTAAACAGGAAACCTATTAACATAACCATCATCCAAGTCTACGCTCCAATGGCAAACACAGAAGAAGAAGAATTGGAGAGATTTTACGCAGAAGTACAGGAGGAAATTGATCACACACCAAAACAAGATGCACTGAAAATCATGTGGGACTGGAATGCAAAGGTAGGGAACTGAGAAGAACTAGGAATTGTGGGGAAATGGGGCTTAGGAGACAGAAATGAAGCAGGAGAAACACTTATTGAATTCTGTGAAGCCAATAATTTGTTTCTTGCAAACACATTTTTTGAGCAACTGAAAAGACGACTGTGCATGTGGACATCACCAGATGGTCAATATAGGAATCAAATTGATTATATAATTAGTAAAAGAAGATGGAGAAGTTCCATACTTTCTGCAAAAACAAGATCAGGAGCAGACTACAGTACAAATCATGAACTGGTTGTATTGAAAATCAGAGTAAAGCTAAAGGAGAAGAACAAAGCAATCATAATCCCAAAATACAATTTAAATAACATTCTAGAATATAAAGCTCAAATAAGGAACAGGTTTGAGGCTTTAAACTTAGTTGACAGAGAACCAGAAGAACTATGGACTGAAGTCAGGGACATTATCAGGGAAGAATGCAAAAAGACAATACCTCTAGTTAAAAAGAGAGAAAGACCTCAATGGATGACTGACGTAACCCTTAAAATGGTTAAAGAGAGAAGGAAAGCAAAAGCAAAATGAGATAGAAACACGGTCAGAACCCTAAATGCAGCAATACAGCGACTAGTATGTAGGGACAAAGAGAACTATTACAATAGTTATTGTATAGAAATAGAAGAGGACAACAAAAAGGGTAGAACAAGTGCCTTATTCCAAAAGATTAGAGAAATGAAAGGGAAATTTAAACAACGACTAGGGATGTTGAATAATCAACAGGGGAACACACGGACTGACTGAGATGAAATAAAAGGAAGATGGAAGAACTCTATAAAAGAGATGCCAGGATGACAGCTTCATTCACGGAGGAACCATATGATGAAGAACCAAAAATTTTAGAATGTGAGGTAAAAGCTGCTCTTAAAATACTTGGAAGAAACAAATCATCAGGAGCAGATGGCATACCAATAGAGTTGCTACAAGCTACTGAGACTGAATCTGTCCAAATATTGTCAAAAATTTGTCAAGAAATATGGAAAACTAAACAATGGCCCACAGACTGGAAGCGTTCAATATATATCCCAATTCCTAAGAAAGGGGATCCCAGAGAATGCAGTTATTATGGAACTATTGCCTTAATATCCCATGCAGGTGAAGTAATGCTCACGATTCTACAACAAAGGCTCTCACCATATGTGGAGCAAGAAATTTCAGATGTCCAAGCTGGATTTAGAAAGGGAAGAGGCACCAGAGATCATATTGCAAACATATGTTGGATAATTGAACGGAGCAAGGAATTTCAGAAGAAAATCACCCTGTGCTTTATAGATTACAGCAAAGACTTTGACTGTGTAGATCAGCCTTTCCCAACCAGTGTGGCTCCAGATGTTGTTGGACCACAACTCCCATCAGCCTCAGCCAGCATTGCCAATGGCTGAGGCTGATGGGAGTTGTGGTCCAGCAACATCTGGAGGCACACCGGTTGGGAAAGGCTGGTGTAGATCATGAAAAACTATGGAATGCTTTAAAAGAAATGGGGGTGCCACAGCATCTGATTGTCCTGATGTGCAACCTATACTCTGCATAAGAGGCTACTGTAAGGACAAAATATGGAGAAACCGATTGGTTCCCAATGGGAAAGAGTGTAAGACAGGGTTGCATTTTATCACCCTATTTGTTTAATCTATGCATTCAACATATCATACGGAAAGTGGGCTTGAACCAAGATGAAGGAGGTGTGAAAACTGGAGGGAGAAATATCAATAATTTAAGATATGCAGACGATACCATACTACTAGCAGAAACCAATAATGATTTGAAAATAATGCTGATGAAAGTTAAAGAGGAAAGCACAAAAAGGACTACAGCTGAACGTCAAGACAACTAAAGTAATGACAAAGAAGATTTATGTAACTTTAAAGTTGACAATGAGGACATTGAACTTGTCAAGGATTATCAATACCTTGGCACAGTCATTAACAAAAATGGAGACAATAGTCAATAAATGGCCACCAGCTTGGATGGCTTTAAAAGAAGATTAGAAAATTCATGGAGGACAGGGCTATCAATGGCTACTAGCCATGATGGCTGTGCTCTGCCACCCTAGTCAGAGGCAGCATGCTTCTGAAAACCAGTTGCCGGAAGCCACAGGAGGGGAGAGTGTTCTTGCACTCGGGTCCTGCTTGCGGGCTTCCCCCAGGCACCTGGTTGGCCACTGTGAGAACAGGATGCAGGACTAGATGGGCCACTGGCCTGATCCAGCAGGCTCTTCTTATGTCCTTATGTTCTTAAATCAGAAGAAGGCTAGGACTGGGGAGGGCAGCTATGAGAGAATTAGAAAAGGTCCTCAAATGCAAAGATGTATCACTGAACACCTAAGTTAGGATCATTCAGACCATGGTATTCCCAATCTCTATGTATGGATGTGAAAGTTGGACAGTGAAAAAAGTGGATAAGAGAAATATCAACTTATTTGAAATGTGGTCTTGGAGGAGAGCTTTGCGCATACCATGGACCACGAAAAAGACCAATAATTGGGTGTTAGAACAAATTAAACCAGAACTGTCACTAGAAGCTAAAATGATGAAACTGAGGTTATCATACTTTGGACACATAATGAGAAGACATGATTCAGTAGAAAAGGTAATAATGCTGGGAAAAACAGACAGGAGTAGAAAAAGAGGAAGGCCAAATAAGAGATGGATTGATTCCATAAAGGAAGCCACAGATCTGAATGTACAAGATCTCGACATGGTGGTTCATGACAGATGCTGTTGGAGGTCACTGATTCATATGGCCATCATAAGTCGTAATCGACTTGAGGGCACATAACAATGACAACACATTGAAGGATTGAATTCTTGCAAGTGCAGAACAAACATTATTGTAGCACTTGTAGAAGTGCCAGTTCCGCAGATAGAAGTGGTTGAGTTGGCATATATATGGAAAGGTGGTCCTTCAAGTAAACTGGCCCTAAGCTGTTAAGGGCTATTTATAATGGTAAGTTGAATTTGGCCCAGTAACATATCAGCAGCCAGTACAGATTCCTCAGCAGAGATGTAATATGCTGACAGAGTCTCACTTCTTTCAACAGTTATTCTGCAGCATTCTGCACTAACAGAAGTTTCCAGACTACTCAGTCCAGGAACAGTGGAGGCATGGCATAACACAAAATAGCTGTCAAATTCAGAAGATCAGAAAAAGAAAGGGCCAGAAGATGGTGCTGACAAGCCCCGTCATCCAATGGGCAAAAGGCACCTACATCAGCCACCACTAAAGTTACATATAGAGAGAGGCTCTTTGCATCACTATTTTTAAAAAGCAACTGCATCTTGCAAAAAAAGAAAAGAAAAGCATGGATCAGAAAATGCTATTCATACTCACAAGACAAAAATCTTAATGCTACAATGCACATTTTAAGGTGTAGTAGCAGCAACCCTCACTTTTTCTACACATGCCATCTCCATCTTCTTTGTCTTTCTGCATTTCCCATATCTTATTTTCCTTTCTTCAAATAATAGACAATTTTATGCTATGTCCTGACTCTGCTGGTCCTGATTGTGGAGACACAGCAGTAAAAGACCCAAGAACTCTGTTTTCCCCAATGCCAATTCTAAATCAAGAGCCTAAGCTGCCATCCTGTACCCACTTACATGAGAGTAAGCCCCATTAAACACAAAGAGACTTACTTCTGCAGTAGACATGTATACCATTGTATTATAAGTGGACTATACAGTGAAGTTTAATAAGTTCCTGGGCATCAGCTGCTGCACATTAGGAGATATTCCTAAGCCTCTTTGCAAATTTCTCACATTTTGCATTTATCATTTGGGGAGGGAATTTAACATTCACCCACATGTATTGTGCGGTAGTATTTGCAGAAAATAACTTCTAGGGAGTACCTAATCTCAGACAAACTAACCACAGGAAAGATGCATCCTGGTTGCTATGGAAAAGTGGAAGGGCAAACTATGGAGATTCAAAGGGCTACTAGAAAATAAGACAGACATGGGGAAAGTGCACTAAAGGAGACGGGAAAATAAAAGCTATTTAGGTCCCAATGGATTCCTGTTGCCTAGTGTCCAAACAACTCATTTATCAATCACAGCTCTTTCACTCATTGGCTAAAAACACTGACAGACAGGAGCATCTAGGATGTCTCATTTCACAGAAATCACTTAGAAGGATGCCTGAACATTTTGCTTCATAACTTTGTTCCCAGGAGGGTTAGAGAGATTTTTTTTTTTAAAAAAAAAGAATGCCTAGACTCTGGGGCATCAAAGAAGGCCTTTATGGTTACCATGGCATCTATAGGTGCCAGGTTGGCAACTCCTGTCCTACTGAGTAGAAAAAGCTATATGCTGGAACTTGGAAGACTCCTCATTAAGGCAGGGCATCTCAGATGTTCCAAAAGCTGTAAAGGCCCTGCTCAACAAGATAGTTCTTAATAGATTATTAGCACACAAAAATAAGATTTGGGGTTTTTCAAGTTTTGCTCTTTTAATAATATAGCAAAAATATGTTGATAAGTGACAGGAATAATAAAAACAAGAGTTAGCTATTATGAAAAAAATCATTTCTCTCTTTAATCAAATATTCCCCAGTCCATCTCCTCTGTCTCTCCATAACAGGCAGGCAGGCACCAACACTCAGTTCAAAGTGAAACCCTCCAGCCCCCTCCATTTTATCTCCTCTTCACCGTCTCTTCATTATCACAAGAATATTCTCTCAAGGCTCCACTGGGCATCTGCAAAGGGGTGTGTGTGTCAAAGTATCAGTCAGCTTCTATGGCTTGTTATTATACAGATTTCACACCGAATTGATTCCAGATAATATGCCTGCCCTTCTGTTTGCTTCTGGATAGTACAGCAGGATTCAAGATGATTAAATTAGCCATTTCATCTTGGGCCTGTGACACAATTGTTCACAGTCATATTGCCTTACCTGGTTACTTAAAAGGTAAGACTTTCAGCTAAGAGGCTAATGACATGAACTAACACTGCAATATCATGGAGAGCTATTCTGCCCTAACCCCAGTCCTTACATATGGCTTGCATTGCACTTAGTTTGGATAGAATTACTATGCGATTCAATAACCTATGAAGTCCAAAACTTGAATCCTTCCTGTGCCATAAACTTAAAAAGTACTGAAAGGAAAGGCATTATTTCTCTGCCGATTCTGCACCATGGGGAAATATCATACATAGGAATGTGAGAAGGCATCATTCTCCATTCTGCCTTGCATTTTCAGAGCTTGGAAAAGTTACTTTTTTAAACTACAACTCCCATCAGCCCCAGCCAGCATGGCCACTGGAGTGGGCTGATGGGAGTTGTAGTCCAAAAAAGTAACTTTTTCAAACTCTGGCATTTGTCATATATTTCCTTTCCACAACATTTTGTCTTCCACCAAAAACTGCATTATTTGTCTCGTCGTCCTCTGTGGTGAAATTGTGTAAATTACGTTGTCATTATGTTATTCTATCCCATTCATTTTAATGCAAAGGAAATGCAATGCAAATGGGGAAGAAAATGTAATCAACTACGTATCATTTGCAGACTGAAAGCAACAAAAGTGAATACTGACTATATTTGCTCTACTAATCTCCATTCTGGATATGGGATGAATAAAGGAACACCAGCAATTTCTGCTCCCGTTTCCATTTCCGTTGGAATTCTCCAGCATCTGTAACCATACAGGATTTTTGTTTCAGGATTACAAAAGTAACCCAAACCCATATAATTGCTGTTGTTGATTATTATTGCTATTGCGAACATCAGCAATTTCTGTTCCTGTTTCCATTTCTGATTCCTCCTCCCAATTCTGGTCCTGCCCTTTAAGCTAAAGACATGTTTCCGTTTTGCAATGCTGCTTCCTCTTGACTTTCCCCCACATCACTGAGGCATCATGAAGTGATTCAGTGGTTCCTGCTTTGACATGTGCAGTTTCACACAGATCCTGCTTTGCCTCAGGCAAATTCAAAATCTATGTAAGGTACACTGCCTCAGGCCAGGATTCAGAGTTCATCCAAATCTAATGCACACCCCTATTTAGTACTGTGGAGATATTAAGGATGGGGTTCGCTAGCTGGTTCCCATCCATTTGAATTCTGACAATCTGGCATTCAATGCCGATCCACCATTTTTTTGCACCCAATTGTTTTCACAATTGTCGATCTGCTGGTTTTTCTAAAGTAAAAAAATAACGTAATTTCTCATGAAAATGCTTATGAAAATCCTTACGCTTTAGGCAGTTGTTCCACCCTTGTTTTCTATTTACATATCAATTAGACAGAAAATGACCCACTGTCTCTTGCCTCAGGCAAACGGATGTGCTGCTTAAAGATGACCCCCCATTTCACTATTCCTGTTGTTTTGCATTGAGATATGAAATTGAGGAAGCATCCAAACTAGGAAATGTGGTAGTAATGGGTGACTTCAACTACCCGGACATAGACAGGCCGCATATGTGTTCCAGTCATGACAAAGAAGCAAAGTTTCTAGATATTCTAAATGACTATTCCCTAGACCAGTTGGTCATGGAACCGACCAGAGGGATGGCAACCCTGGACTTAATCTTCAGTGGGGACCGGGACCTGGTGCGAGATGTAAGTGTTGTTGAACCGATTGGGAGCAGTGACCACAGTGCTATTAAATTAAACATACATGTAAATGGCCAATTGCCAAGAAAATCCAACATGGTCACATTTGACTTCAAAAGAGGAAACTTCACAAAAATGAGGGGATTGGTAAAAAGAAAGCTGAAAAACAAAGTCCAGAGGGTCACATTTATTTATTTATTTATTTAATTTAATTTATATACCGCCCTAAGCCAAAAAGGCTCTCTGGGCGGTGTACATAGAGGATAAACAAGAAAATATATGAATAGAACAAATATAAGAAAATCAAAAAGCAAAACAAACAAAGAACAGAAACCAAACAACTTCAGAACATACCAGCAATGAAACACTGTTTTAAAATACACTACAAAACAATTTCTTTAAAAAGAATATTTAAACTTTTTAAAATGCCTGGGAGTATAAAAAGGTTTTCACCTGGTGCCGAAAAGATAGCAGCGTTGGCGCCAGGTGCACCTCATCGGGGAGACTATTCCACAATTCGGGGGCCACCACCGGAAAGGCCCTGGATCTAGTCACCGCCCTCCGAGCTTCTCAATGTGATGGCACTCGAAGGAGGGCCTTAGATGTCGAGCGCAGTGTACGGGTAGTTTTGTATTGGGAGAGGCGTTCCACCAGATATTGCGGTCCCATGCCGTGTAGGGCTTTATAGGTCAAAATCAGCACTTTGAATTTAGCCCGGAAACAAATAGGAAGCCAGTGCAGACGGGCCAGAACAGGTGTTATATGAGCGGACCATCTGGTCCGCATCAATAGTCTGGCCGCTGCATTCTGGACTAACTGTAATTTCCGAACTATCTTCAAGGGCAGCCCAATGTAGAGCGCATTGCAGTAGTCCAACCTAGAAGTTACATCACTCGAAAATGCTTGGAAGTTGTTTAAAAACACTATATTAGAAGCTCAACTGGAGTGCATACCGCAGATCAGAGAAGGTACTGCCAGGGCCAAGAAGATGCCAGCATGGTTAACGAGCAAAGTCAAGGAAGCTCTCAGAGGCAAAAAGTCTTCCTTCAGAAAATGGAAGTCTTGTCCAAATGAAGAAAATAAAAAAGAACACAAACTCTGGCAAAAGAAATGCAAGAAGACAATAAGGGGTGCTAAAAAAGAATTTGAGGAGCACATTGCTAAGAACATAAAAACCAACAACAAAAAATTCTATAAATACATTCAAAGCAGGAGACCATCTAGGGAGACAATTGGACCCTTGGATGCTAAGGGAGTCAAAGGTGTACTAAAGAACGATAAGGAGATTGCAGAGAAGCTAAATGAATTCTTTGCATCTGTCTTCACAGTGGAAGATATAGGGCAGATCCCTGAACCTGAACTAATATTTGCAGGAAGGGATTCTGAGGAACTGAGACAAATAGTGGTAACGAGAGGGGAAGTTCTAGGCTTAATGGACAATATAAAAACTGACAAATCACTAGACCCGGATGGCATCCACCCGAGAGTTCTCAAAGAACTGAAATGTGAAATTGCTGATCTGCTAACTAAAATATGTAACTTGTCCCTCGGGTCCTCCTCCGTGCCTGAGGACTGGAAAGTGGTAAATGTAACGCCAATATTCAAAAAGGGATCCAGAGGGGATCCTGGAAATTACAGGCCAGTTAGCTTAATTCTGTCCCTGGAAAACTGGTAGAAAGTATTATTAAAGCTAGATTAACTAAGCACATAGAAGAACAAGCCTTGCTGAAGCAGAGCCAGCATGGCTTCTGCAAGGGAAAGTCCTGTCTCAGTAACCCATTAGAATTCTTTGAGAGTGTCAACAAGCATATAGATAGAGGTGATCCAGTGGACATAGTGTACTTAGACTTTCAAAAGCGTTTGACAAGGTACCTCACCAAAGACTTCTGAGGAAGCTTAGCAGTCATGGAATAAGAGGAGAGGTCCTCTTGTGGATAAGGAATTGGTTAAGAAGCAGAAAGCAGAGAGTAGGAATAAATGGACAGTTCTCCCTATGGAGGGCTGTAGAAAGTGGAGTCTCTCAAGGATCGGTATTGGGACCTGTACTTGTCAACTTGTTCATTAATGACCTAGAATTAGGAGTGAGCAGTGAAGTGGCCAAGTTTGCTGACAACACTAAATTGTTCAGGGTTGTTAAAACAAAAAGGGATTGCAAAGAGCTCCAAAAAAACCTCTCCAAACTGAGTGAATGGGCGGAAAAATGGCAAATGCAATTCAATATAAACAAGTGTAAAATTATGCATATTGGAGCAAAAAATCTGAATTTCACATATACGCTCATGGGGTCTGAACTGGCGGTGACCGACCAGGAGAGAGACCTCGGGGTTGTAGTGGACAGCACAATGAAAATGTCGACCCAGTGTGCGGCAGCTGTGAAAAAGGCAAATTCCATGCTAGCGATAATTAGGAAAGGTATTGAAAATAAAACAGCCGATATCATCATGCCGTTGTATAAATCTATGGTGCGGCCACATTTGGAATACTGTGTACAGTTCTGGTCGCCTCATCTCAAAAAGGATATTATAGAGTTGGAAAAGGTTCAGAAGAGGGCAACCAGAATGATCAAGGGGATGGAGCGACTCCCTTACGAGGAAAGGTTGCAGCATTTGGGGCTTTTTAGTTTAGAGAAAAGGCGGGTCAGAGGAGACATGATAGAAGTGTATAAAATTATGCATGGCATTGAGAAAGTGGATAGAGAAAAGTTCTTCTCCCTCTCTCATAATACTAAAACTCGTGGACATTCAAAGAAGCTGAATGTTGGAAGATTCAGGACAGACAAAAGGAAGTACTTCTTTACTCAGCGCATAGTTAGACTATGGAATTTGCTCCCACAAGATGCAGTAATGGCCACCAGCTTGGATGGCTTTAAAAGAAGATTAGACAAATTCATGGAGGACAGGGCTATCAATGGCTACTAGCCATGATGGCTGTGCTCTGCCACCCTAGTCAGAGGCAGCATGCTTCTGAAGACCAGTTGCCGGAAGCCTCAGAAGGGGAGAGTGTTCTTATTTATTATTTATTTATTTATTATTTCAATTTATATACCGCCCTTAGCAGAATAGCTCTCAGGGCAGTGAACAAACAAGATAAAATACAATATATCATAGTAAAAAATCACAAAAACATGTACAAACAAACAACAGAAAGCACTCGGGTCCTGCTTGCGGGCTTCCCCCAGGCACCTGGTTGGCGACTGTGAGCACAGGATGCTGGACTAGATGGGCCACTGGCCTGATCCAGCAGGCTCTTCTTATGTTCTTGCAGTACTTTTGATTTTTACTGTTGAAACGTCGACCACCACTGCTTAATTTAACAACTTATTTTTTCTGCTAAATTTTAATCTAAAAAAACCACACACATTAAAGGAACAAATATTTTTTATCAAAAATTGAATTTTATTTATTCTGTGTATTTATGTAATGGCAATTGTGAGTGTAATATAATAAATAATAATAATAATAATTTTATTTATTGGTCGCCTATCTGTCCAGGTTAATGGACACTCTAGGCGACTTACAATAAAAAACAATACATCATATACAATATACAAAATAAAACACAGTCATAGTCAATTTAAAATCAGTTTCCAATTAAAACATCATAAAACTAACCCTCCCCAATCCCATAGGCCTCCCCAATCCCATAGGCCTCCCCAATCCCATAGGCCCATATGTTTTAAAAGCAGAAATTAATATTGCTATTGATATTATTTTGTCATTATTTTGATTTGTAAATCACTTCTTTTTTCTTTAATTAGAAGTGTATATTTAAATAATAAATGTTAACCTTGCAAATGTCATGCCTGTGTGACCTCTTGAATTACTTTATCAACAGTATACTATCTTGTACTTGAGAAATTCTGAGAATTAACAAAGCAAAGAGAAAACTGGAGGGAGGTTAATGGATGTAAATGGTGATCATTATCACCTAGACAGCAGTTAAGAATGCATCAGCTTAAAGGAAAGCCAATTACAAATACAATAATGTAAAATTCAGAGTGGATTTCTTTTACAAAGACCGTGCCAATGACATGCGATCCATTGCAAGAAATCAATGCTGGTCTGAAAACAGTGGACTGTCGGTTTATGTAAAAATCTGGTAATAAGTCCGATTTAGTGGATATTCTTTTCCATCCCTAGGAGATATGGTTAATTACATTTTCTTTAAGATGACTTTGCAGAACTGTTTTATTTTCACCCAGGATCTGAATAGCATTTTGAAGGAGAATACTTCCCAGGTTGATTATGAATGATCTATGGGGATAGTTTGTTTTTCCTTGCAGCCTGAAGCTTACCTCATTGGATGAGATATCTCTAGCTAATTCCTCTAAACACCATTCTGCAGTTAGTCTCCTCTCTACTTGGGTGACATTTTTGGTCTGGATTTATCTTTGAGTGGTTGTGATAGCAGTAGTTTGGGCAGATATTAGTTCTGCCAGGCTGAAAAGATACTCTGAAAGGCAGTAGACAATAATCAAGTGGATAAGTCAGGTCTCAGCCCAGTCCATCCCCCACTGCAAAGCTGCATTACTGAGACTCAAGAGTTGGGCAGGTTATGGTGTTTTCTAGTGCAAAATGAAGTCCACATGAAGCTATTTTTAATGGACACAAATGTCATTGGCCCCCCTTGTGTCATGTGTCTGGAGCTCCCATGTGCACACGCAACATGCACATTCAAACCGAAGCATGTATTATAAGAGCCCTCCAATGAAATTAATGGAAAAGCTATGGGCAGGTAAACTCCAGACTTGCAGCTACCATGGCAACAGTATATACAGGTCACTTTAGTGGCCTGAAAAAGGCAACATTTATAAAAGTTCACTAAAGTTCACTAATCTCTTTGGAAAATCTTGAGAAAAAACACCTAGATCTGGATCCTAACTTTCCTCCCAACTGAGTTTCCATAACAAGGCTTTCTTGCCTCCCCAGTTCCTCAGTAGCCCCTGAAAGTCTGCTCCTGTGGGTTGGGAAGCTTTTGGGAATAGTGTAGGATATGTTATTGGGGGGAGGCGGAACTGCAAATAAAGGGGGAAATTTGTGGAAATGTCCACTCCACCCCTTAAGTGGTTGTGGTAGAGCACCTTAGGATCCAAGCCATAGATTATTTTAACTACCTTTTAAAAATACAATATTTTTGTTTTCACACAATATTGTTGTTTGCCCTAGGCATCTAGGGGAAGGCATCTAGAATCAGTCATTTAATTTGAGAAAAAATTACAGAAAATCAAATATGTCCCACAGTTCTGTTATTCTCAGCATTCACAAACTATACACTAACAGGCAAAAAACCCTTGTGGTCTAAGAACGTGCCTATAGTCAACAGATATTTCTATCAAACTTTAAAAAGCAGGGAAATTGGGCAGCTATAGTGAATGCACCAGGGGAGCAGGAAACCTAACCTCCTCTCTGAGATACTGTACTGCCCTACAAATTTTAAAAATGCAATCACAATTTGGATTGGTCTTTCACAGTCCAATCCACTTCTTGTGTAGTTTGGAAGAATTTGGTAACATGTGCCTCTGAGCATATGGTGAGTGGTGGCAAATAGCATTTGATTTGCAATCAGCCCAAACAGCAGAAATAAGACATGTGCTGTGCTGATCTTGTTTTAGCAGGGAGGAAGCAACAATATTAAGACGATATAGTTCAGATGGCCACTTTAAATATGTCTGATTTACTTAGCAATTTTAATGATGTTTCCTATAGTAAATTTTCTTCTGCTTCTATTTCTGTGAATATGTGAAGTATGGCAACACTTTGAATAATTTACACTAAAAAACTTCCAAAAACAATTGTGGAATAATGGCACTGACTATTCTGCAGAATAGTCTCAAATGGACATGAGGAGTGTCTCAGTTCGCACAAGATAAAACAGTGGGAAGTGCAGAGCTTGGAAAAGTTACTTTTTTGGACTTCCCAGGAGGATCCCTACGCCTGTGCAGCCTCTGAGACAAGTTCCGTCTTGGATGAAACTTATCCAGTTTAAATTCAGTCAGAAGGCTCTTTTCTGACTGGGAATTATTTCTTCCGGTTAAAGAAGAAACGTGAGATTTCCCACATAGCTTTGTTTTGATTGTTGGAGTCTGGAATTCGTCAGAATTGTCTGTCTTCCAGCAGCTCAGACAGAGCGAGGATTTTTATGCTAGCTCAGCTGGATAAGTGACCCGGTTTTTTTTATACGGATTAACAGGCAAACATCCTCCTGTCTACATTCATCATTTTCTTATCTATACAGCTAAAGAGATTTGTCAAAGTAACAGCAATTGAGATAACCTAGGTGAGGTAAGACTTTCCTTTTTTTATTCACGGAACTAAGGGGGAAGAAAATATAAATAGCTTATCTTTTTTTTATTGCAAAAAGCTGACATGGAAAATAGCATTTTAAAGATTACAACGAATGAGAGATTTCTGATTGGAAGAGATAAGAAATCTTTTTGATTTATGGCTGGGACTATTTCCTGATCTACTTTTTTTTTGACGAATCTGCTAATTCTCTCTGCTACTAGCTATTTCGACGCTGTGAATTAAAGCCGTTCTTACACTTCCGGGCAGATAAGAGATAGGGGCTGTCTAGCGTGTGATGTTAGTTTGTTGGAAAGATTAACTCCTTTGTAACTGGTTAAAGAAATAAGCTGCTCTTTGTTTGGGACATTGAAAATTGAAGGAGTTTTGTTCCTTTGGCTTTAAGAATGACAATTAAGAAGATCATGGATGTACAAGAAGGGACTTTATCTCTAGACATGTTTCAGAAAATAATGAATGGGATTAACTCAATAAAACAAGAACTGAGAAATAATAGACAAGCGTGGAGAATTGAATTTCACGAAATGAGACAGGAGCTGAAAGAAACTCAGGATTCTATGAGAAAGAAGAATAAAGATAGATCTGGAAAACAAAAAAAGGATGAAAGAGAAATTAAAGGCAAGGTTCAAACTATGGAGATTGGCTTAATTATGGACATGAAAAAAGATTTGGATTTCCTGGCTGTGATGGATCCTGGAGACAAATATTACAGTTTGGAATTCAGCGCTGTCCCTGAAGGAATTGAAGAGATTGGAGATAAAGATATTATCGGTTCAAAAAAATTCTTGGACTGGAAGGATTTGATGGAACTTGAAATGGAGAAAGTTAACAGAATTAATCACTGTTTTGTGTCAATGGAAAAACCTTCAAGAGATGTACTAGTGTATCATGTGGAAAAGAGGAACAGAGATGCGGCTTTGCAGCAATACTTCAGTGATACGTTTGGATTTGATGGCAAGAAAATATCTGTGATGGAGGAAATTCCTATCAGACTTTTATTATATGACTATGACAGCAAGATTTTTGGGTGCGTAAAGATGGAAGATGGAAGATGGACCCAATATGGATAATGACAGAAGAGCGATTTAAAATTACTGGACTTAGTAGATTTGATGAGTTGGATTAATTGGCATGTTTATTTAGAAAAAAAAATTGATTGACATATATCTCAAGGATTGGAAACTTCTCTTTGACTTTTTGTGGAAGATTAAAATGATATGATGTTAATGAGATTTGAAACCAACTAAGATAACCGTTGGAGGAAGGTGATTTTATAATCTATTAAGAGATAGGTTTGTTATATATTATAGATTTATAGCTGAACTATGACAAATCGGAAGTCAATATTCTTTCTTTTATATATATATATATATATTTCTTTCTTTTTGTATTGATTTGTGTTGTTTTCTTTTTGTATTGTTTTGGTTTTGAAAATTGGAATAAAAATTGATTGGGAAAAAAAAGTTACTTTTTTGAACTACAACTCCCATCAGCCCCATCTAGTGGCCATACTGGCTGGGGCTGATGGGAGTTGTAGTTCAAAAAAATTTCTCTACTTTTATTTGATCATGCTACCAAATTCTTCCAAGCTACACAGGAAGTGGATTGGACTGTGAAGGACCAACCCAAATGGTGTTTGCATTTTGACAAATTTGTAGGGCAGTACAATATCTCAGAGAAGAGGTCAGGTCTCCTGCTCCCCTGGTGCATTCACTATAGCTGCCCAATTCCCCTGCTTTTTAAACTTTGATAGATATATCTGTTGGCTATAGGTACATTCTTAAACCATAAGGATTTTTTTTCCTGTTAGTGAATTTCTCTGCTTTTTAATCTGGGAGGTAAGAAATGGGATCCTGTGCAAGTTTGCTGAGAATGGATTGATCATTTGCATGCTTATTAATTTTAATGGGATTTAATCCTGTACAATCATGCTTAGGATAGGTGAAACTGAACATGGGGAGGAGCAGCGAGGGGGCAGGGGGAGGGGAGCAGGCAGTGGGGGAGGGGAGGAGGAGGACATTTGCATGCTTATTAAGTTCAGCAGGATTTACTCCCTTGCAATCATGCTTAGGATAGGTGAAAACAACTATGAGGGAGGGAGGGAGGCCTGGAGTGGGCAGGGGAGGAGGAAGAAGGAAGAGGGGAGGAGAGAAAGAAGGGAGGGGGAGGAGAGAAGGGGAGGGGAAGGGGAGGGGAAGGAGGGGAGGAAGAAGGAGGGGGAGAGGGGAGCGGAAATAGGGGAAAGGAAGATCGGATCATTTGCATGCATATTGAGTCCAGTGGAATTTACTGCTGTACAATCATGCTTAGGATAGGTGAAACTGACCTGGAGGAGGGGGGAGGGGGAAGTGGGAGGGGAGGGAAGGGAGGAGGGGGGAGGGAGGGAGGGGAAGGAGAAGGGGAGGGAGGGGAAGAGATTGGGTAGGTGGGCACTGGGCAGAGGGAAAGTCCCTTTCATTTCCAAAAATAGCATTATTGTTTTTCAGGGTTTCCCCCATCTTTTATTCTACAGCAGACATATGTGGGCTGCTTTCACACTGCACTTTATTCCGTTCTTCTGATGATTTCTTACCTGGTAATTTGCGCATTATATTTGATCTTTCACATGGCATACAAGCTAGCTCCGAAATTCTAGTGGAATGTAGGGCAAGCTTAGTGCCAATTTCCGTGATAAATGATATCAGAAACAATGTGTTAGTAAGGCTGGGAACCCAGAAAATTGTGTGTGGGGGGGAGTCACTAGCTGCAGCTGCTCACCTGACAGGCATCCCAGCATGCAGTGCATTCTTGCCCTTTAGTTGTGCAGGGGGGTTTTGCCTGATGAAAATTGTACCCGTGTTCCGGCATCGGCGCAGATAGCTGCAACTTTTCCCACTCACACCCCTGTTTCGAAGTCAGATCCTAAAGGGAGAGGGCTTGCATGGTGACTGGATGAGATTTTAGACCTCCTACACAGTGGGGAACAGTGTGCATGTATATAATGGGTGATGGACAGAAACAAGCTGTGTGAAAGACACTTCTGCGAAATGCTGGTATATCGGCTGAAAAAGCTGCTGTTCCTTATCGCAAGAGGTATTGCAGTGTGAAAGGAATTTTAGAAATTGGGACAGAAGGGCTACCTTTTTAATCTATTAAACTAACGCAATCAGCCCCATGTGTGAAAGCAGCCTTAGTCTCCCACCCAAATTTAAACCAAAGCTGTCCCTAGACACATCTGCACCAGACATTTATTCCACTTTAAACAGTCTCTCTGAGTGTTTTGTGTATCACCATGAAAATTAGAGGGATGTTAAGCAAGTGTGTCTGAGTTCAAGACTGTAAGTTTTGTAAGATTTTGTTTTGAAATGAGCTTATGGGAAGCATCAGAATGGCATGGGGGGTATTTTTCAATTTAACATTGCAGAATGTGAAAAATCCATGCTGGCTATAGCATACAGCCACTCTTGTGGCTGTATAATGTCTTAGCAGTCTGTCAAATTTAGCTGCCATCACTCCCCTTACCACTACTTCCAAAACACTTGTCCCCCATGCTGTTTAACATCTATATGAAGCCCTTGGGAGTGGTCATCAGGAGATTTGAGGTGAGGTGTCAGCAGTACACTGATGATATCCAGCTCTCTTTCTCTGTAACAGAATCAAGTGGGAAAGATTATTCTGGACTGTAGCTTTTAAAAGCTTTAGGTAGTTGAGGTGGAGGGTTTGCATGGTTGGCTACTGTTCAACAGTGATGCCAGGATGTGGGGCATCCGCTCATATGCTGTGCCTCTCCAACTCCTCCTAGGAGGGTTGCAGTAACAGCAACAGATACTTATTTGATAGCTGCTGTTCCTGCCTAACTGGTATGGCAAGCTGGAAATCTCATGCCTCTTAATATGCAAGAAAAAAATGCAGGGAGGGATGATCAGCTATCTTTGATTTTTTGACTTTGTTCCTGAATCTCAGTCCAGCCATATGGGTAGAAGACTTAGCTGAGTCTTAACATGTCAGGGTATGAAGTTTCTATATATTTGTATTGTTTATACAATAACAACAAAAATCAATACCACTCATATTAAAAAAGCCTTCATGTTCAGCCTAACTTCACAATACTGTAATAATAGCAGGAGAACTGCCCATCTCCTTTGATGTGATCAAAACTAAGCAGACAGAACCATACTGTGAGTGGCCTGATCCTATGCTGTAGTTCTTGCTGTTGCTAAGCACAATTCGTTATCTGGAAATCAGACACACTCAAATGCCTGTTAAAGGAGACCTATGCTAGGCACCAGTAGGAGGATTAAGATGCTTCCATTCTGTCACTTTTTGTGGGAGAGATTCAAGCACACAACAGAAATTTAGGTTTGCACAGTTAAAATGGATTGAAGTGCTCTGCTGCTCAAGCTTAATAAATCCATTTTTTTAAAAAAAAACATTGTTTGTTTGTTTATTTATTTATTTATTAGCTTTATATCCTGCCCTTCCTCCCAGTAGGAGCCCAGGGCAGCAAAGATGGACTTTTTGCAGTCAGGAAAAAGATGGGGAAATGCACTGAGAAGTGTGCAATGAATGATTGATTAACAGGAAGATGTGTAAACACCCTGCAAACAAATCAGGATGAATACTGAATAAACAGTCATCTGGAGGAGCCCTTAGTCTTTTAGGGTGCAAAAAATCAATAGAGTTTATGAATGAAAATATTCCCATGGCTTTACTTTTTACAGCTACTAACATGTCTGCTTTAGTAGGTGAAGTAAAGGTGAGGTTGAAAAATCATAGTCATTATCTTTTTTAAAATAATAAGTCTTCATTAATTATAAATCATAGCAAACTATGGTCAATTATCAACAAAACATCACACATAATCATAAATAATCCAAAATTACCAAAATTAAACACACAAAATTAAACAGAGTTAAATAAAAACAAACTCATATTTGTATTAATGGGTGGTACATAACAAAAGTGAGGCACTGGAATAATACTCTAGAGCTAGAGTCAGAGGTTGGAAAAGTTACTTTTTTGAACTACAACTACCATCAACCCAATCCAGTGGCCATGCTGGCTGGGGCTGATGGAGTTGTAGTTTAAAAAAAGTAACTTCTCCAACCTCTGGTAGAGTATTATTATACATTAAACCTTTCATATTTAGTTTGCCATACCCATGTGAATTCTCTCCCTTTTAGAGTAAAGGATGGAGCCAAGTAAATAACACTTAAAGAAATCAAATCCAGCTACTGTATATGCCAGCAGAGGGGCTGGACCATGCTCTTTCTGATTTGTGTATTGCATGAAGTCATACCAGACTGAAACAAGTTTATCTCTTGTACTCTGACCTCTGAAGACTCTGAGTTTTTGTGTTAATTTATCCAACAATGCTTCATTCCAAACCAAATTATACCAATATTCTATTTTAGTTCCAGAAAGATCCTTTCAGAAGTGTGCTATCATAATCACATCACATTTAAACAGTGTGTAATCAGCGCTTCATTTTGTAACTCTAAATCATCATGCATAAACAAGTTTAAAATAGCAAGTTGTGGAGAGATGCTCATTTGTTGTCTGGTTATTTTGCTTATTTCCTGGAAGACCTTAATCCAAAAGAGTTGTACCTTAGGACTTCCCACCACAAGTGGAAATATGTACCTGTCGTGGGACAACACAACTCAGCAATTAGGCGAGGAACGTGAATTGTTAATGATAATTTACGTAGGGTCAAATTTTACTGATACAATATTTTTAATCATCATCATCATCATCATCATCATCATTTAAATTACATTTATATTCCACCCTTCCTTTCAGAAGGAGTTCCCTATTTCTAGCTGAAATTGATTGAAATGGAGACCCTCCATTCCCTTGGATCTATGTCTATCTTCAGACTTTCTAAGGATCTTTATCCTTAGATGCATTATCTTCATAATCCTTGCAGAGAAATCAATGTTAATATTGTTTCTTATTTTTTAGATGGAGAATGGACGTTGGATTATGGTGACATGATGAATGCCTCTGGTGGTCCCCCTAGAGTAAGGTTTTGAAGATGGCTCTACATTTATTTTAAAATCCAATACATTTCTTAAAAATTGAGCTCTTTAATTACAGTATTGAGTGCGGCTGATATGACTGAACAGTTGCACCTGTTAATTTGTTTCTGGTCCTCATTGGCTTTTCCAGCACTGAACAAAACTAATTTTATAATGCGTCGTTCACATGACTGTGTCAACGAAATCTTGCTTGCCTTTATGCAGCCATACAATAAAATAAAGCAAAAGAAAACAATATAAATCAAAATGTTCTGTTGGCTGTACATTTAATCTGAATGTGCAAATCATTGCATATTTTATTTAAATTATTTTCAGTTCCTACTTTTGAGCCAATTTCTTAGTCATCCTGAATCTCAATAGCAGAGGTTCATGGTAAAAGATTGGCATGTTTTGTATCAAACATCATTTATATTTCTCTCCTTTAATGTTAATATTTTCATTATCATGACATTTATGTAACACATGGTGTATAATTACTTCCTTTTACAAGAATTTATTTTTGTAAGTGCACATTTATCTTTCTTCTTACATTGATGCCTTGCTAAAGAATTCAGCCACATATGCAATAGTGTGTGATATTAATCCTAGTATAAATCTGAATTAGAGGCTCATCATATATTTGGAACAAAGTTGACAATTTTGTTGTTTCTAATGACCCAGATCTGACATTTTCTCTGTTTTCTCATCAGAGAATGGGATGGGATTCTCAGAAGCTTCTATCCAGCTTTCTGTTCTCCAGTATTGTAGATCTTCTTCTCTTCCATATATACACCTTCTGAGGGTTTGAAGTTTCCCTGTTGTCTGCAAAAGGCAAAATCCGCCTGTATTCTATTTTTTTTAAAGAAGTGACGATTCACCTTCTATGGGGCTGTTCCCTCTTTGGCTTATCCCTGTTTCCACAGCTTTATCTGATATTTCTCAACTGCAGATCACACTGGCCCTTGTTATTTAACACATCTGGCATATGATTCTAGGATTCTCTCCATGGCTTCAGGCTCACCCAGTTTTGTATGATGCAGAGCCAGGGTGGTATAGCGGTTAGAGTGTTGGACTGGGACTTGGGAGACCAGGGTTCAAACCTGCTCAACCATGAAGCTCACTGAGCGACCTTGGGCCAGTTACTGTCTCTCAGTCTAACCTACCTCACAGGGTTGTTGTGAGGATAAAATTAGGAGGGGGAGAACTATGTTTGTATGCACTTTGAGCTCCTTGGAGGAAATGTGGGATATAAATGTAATGATAAATAAATAAATAACTTGATGAGCAGTCTTAGAGTACTGCCCCTGCCCCTGTTCCCACTTCCCTGATGTTCTACTCCAGCATCTGAATATTCACTGCCATCACACAGCTATTTCACTGTGCTCTTTATTTTGTATTATGCTATCAGTGGGGCTTCGTAAGTAGGTGCTGCTTTCATAAACAATATATTTTCTGTTCTACGGAAGAAAATTATTCCAGTTAGATGGACATAAATACTTTATATCACACGAGGCTTCCTTCAGAACATCACCCTCAAGAGACTCATAGCTGAAAGTTGTGGCGCTTGCACTAAGTACTTTACTTTCTTCTAAGAATTTTCTTGTTTATTGCATTTGTTCCATAAAATGTCCTTTCCCACATCTCATGTTTTTTGTGGTTCAGACAGAGCTTTAGCTACTTAATTGCTAGTGAAAATAAAAAAATAGTCAGAGGTGCCTGAGATTGTTCAGTGAATGCCTGGAGATCAAAAGTCCAAAAATGCAAAATGAAGGTTGGATGGAAACAGAAAGTGACCTCTAAGGCTTTCGACAGCGTTTGCAAACCCCCTTTGGTCTAGTCATGTCTTTACCTCCTGTATACCTGGCATCATATATGATGTTAGTGGAAAGGCAGATGGCTCACAGGCCAAATGGGGAGGCCTGGTGGCCCTAATTAGGCCCACAGCAAGAGGTTCTTCATCCCTGCTCTAAGCAATGGTATATGGGTCCACTATGAAAAGAAAATGACTCTTCTGGGCATTGTATGAGTCCCAAGAATAGATCAGGTGTGAATGAGGCTGGAATGAGCCTCTACAGGAGAAAAAGAAATCTTGCCCTCTCTACAGTGCAAACCTTTGGGGGGAACTACATGACATGCAACTATGTGTAACAAAAACCCGACTCAGGTGTTTAAGAGGAGTCTTAGTAAGGAGGAACATGGGTGATGCCACCTCAGTTTCAGTGATCGTGGGTAAAGGGAGGTATGGCCACGGGGAGGTGGTGAACTACCACAGAAGACAAGGACAAGGCAATTTATGACTTGTCCCTCTCTCCCACGCCTCTCATGGATGGGTTCCTCGTTGCTCATCTGCTGTGCCCACTGGCCTGTGTGTACTGTTGTTTAACGCCAGATCCACCTCCTCCCTGCAGCGGCGGCTGTCCTGGTGAGTGAGCGAGGCGGTGAGGCGAGAGTGCAGCAGCCGAGGCACACCTCTCTGCGCTGCACCCCCTGTCCAGCCAGCCCCACTTCGCCCCCACAAAGGATGTGTTTGGTGGTCGCCACAATGAAAGAAACCTAGTGCAACAGCTCCATCTTCGGCATCCACAACTCCGTCAGGATGCTCTACGTCTTGCTGCAGGAGGATGTCAGGGCCCCCAAAAAAGACCCCGCGCTCCAGTTCAAGACAGCTATTCCGGCGCTTGTCTCCTCTCAGGGGGTGCTCGCTTCTTCTCTGGGGATGATGCTGCGGCCCAAGACGCAGGAAGGCCACGGCGAGGAAAGGCCTCCGGCGGCTTCTTGCTCTCCCTCCCTCTCCCCATCGGGCTCCACCTTTGGGACCCTCGTAAGGTGAATCGGCAGCTCCAGGGCTAGAACCGCCATCCCACCACTTCTGCAGGCTGAGAGGGCAGCACCACACCCAGAACTAGGGGATAGGACTATGACTGAGAGAGTGTAGCTAGCCTTGCAAAGTAGCCCAATGTCTATAACACCTATTTTGCCAAAGTGAGGGGGGAGGTAGTTTGTGTTAACTTTGAATTGTATTACAAATTGTATTGTTTATTGTTTTATTGATGTATTATTGATGTTTTATTGATATATTATTGATGTTTTATTGGTGTATTTTTATATTTTTTGTAAGCCGCCTTGAGGGCCATTTGGCCGGAAGGTGGGGTAGAAATATTAAAATCAATCAATCAAATCAATCAGATTGGTATACAATCAGACCACACTCATCCATGATCTGATAATGGATGAAAGTGCCAATTTGGTGTGCATTACTGAGACCTGGTTGAGGAGCTGGGAGGAGTTGATCTGACCCAGCTTTGCCCACCTGGATACTTGGCGCAACACCAGCACAGACTGGAGGAGTTGCTGTGGTCTACAGAACTTCCATCTCCATCACCAGGAAACTACTCGGTTTTGGAGCTGGCTGTGAGGACCTGCACCTGGTGTTGGGCCAAGGAGACAGTAAACTAGGGTTGCTGCTTGTGTACCATCCACCCTTCTGCCTGGCAGCTTCTCTGACCTAGCTGGCAGAGGCTGTCTCGGCTGTGGTATTGGAGGAGCCCAGAACTATAGGGTGATTTCAGTGTCCATGCTGAGGCTGCCTCTAATGTTCCTGCTTCGGACTTCATGGCCTCCATGATGACCATGGGGCTGTCTCAAGTTGTCACCGGCCCGACACACAGGGCATGGCACACCCTTGACTTGGTTTTTGCTCCAGATGGAGGAAAAGGTGGTCTGGAGATGGGGTGCTGGATGTCACCCCATTGTCAAGGCCAGACCACCTCCTGGTGAAGTTTAGACTTAAGACTCCGATCTTCCCCTGCAGGGGTGGTGGACAGATTAAGATGGTCCACTTCCAGAGACTAATAGAATCCATAGGGTTCCTGAATGCCCTGGGGGAGTTCCCAGTAGACAGAGCAGGTATCCCTGTTGAAGCCCTTGTCACAACAGCAAGGCTCATTGGGCTCTTGACATGGTTGCCCTTGAGTGCACTCTGGCATTATGGAGCCTGGTTTGCACCTTGGTACACCAGTGAGCTAAGGGCAATGAAACAGGCTGGATGGCAGCTAAAGCACAAGTGGCGAAAGATGTGCTGTGAGGCTTATCGGGCACAAGTAAAACATCATAACCATGCTTACTGTGTGGCAGTGAGGGTGGGGAAGAAGGCCTACTACTCTGCCACCATCACATCCTCAAGTAGCTGTCCTGTGGAGCTCTTCTGTATTGTCAGGGGTCTGTTGACATCAACTCCAGGAAATGGAGTTTTAGACCCTTTGGAGGCTCACTGTGAATTATTTGCAAGGCACTTTGAGGGTAAAGTTGCTTGCCTCTGTAGCAATCTTGATCCCCCATCCACATCTACTGTAGTCCCCACTGAGGTGTCCTGTGCAGCATCTGCTGCAGCTTCTTGGGAACTGCTTCAGTTGATGAGGCCTGATGACTTGGACAAGGTGCGGCCAGCAACATGTCCTCTCAACCCTTGCCCTTCTTGGCTTATTAAAGCTTGCTGAAGGGGTTTGACCGAGTGGATCCAGGGTGTGGTCAATGCATCATTGCAGGAGGGAGTGGTTCCAGCTGCCCTGAAAGAGGCGGTGATCTGACCACTCCTGAAAAATCCTATCCTGGACCCATTGGTTTGTGACAAACCTTTTTAGGGAAGGTGATTGAGAGGGTTGTGGTGCAGCAATTGCAAGCACTTTGGGATGAAACAGATTATCTTGACCCATTATAGCCTGGTTCAGGCCTGGTTATGGGGCTGAATTGGCCTTGGTCACCCTGATGGATGACCTCTATCAGGAGAAGGACAGGGGGAGTGTGACCCTGTTATTCTTACTTGATCTCTTGGTGACTTTTGATACCATTGACCATGGTATCCTTCTGGGCCGACTTGGTGAGATGGGTATCACTGTTTACTGGTCCCGATCCTATCTCCAGGGTTGTTTTCTGAGAATAGCATTGGGTGATTGTCTTTTGCCCCCCTGGCAGTTGTGCTTTGGGGTGCTGCAGGATACCATGTTGTCCCCCATGCTGTTTAACATCTATATGAAGCCCTTGGGAGTTGTAATCAGGAGAGTTGGGGTGAGGTGTCAGCAGTACGCTGATGATACACAGCTCTATTTCTCTGTAACATCTGAATCGGGAGAGGCCATGCAAGCCCTGGACCGCTGCCTGGATTTGGTGATGGGTTATATGAGGGCCAATAAACTGACTCTGAATCCTAGCAAGTTGTAGGCGCTATAGATCGGTGATTCCCGAGTTTGAATAATTGGTCAATTGCCTGCTTTGAATGGGATTGTACTCCGCCTGAAAGAGCAGGTCAGTGGTCTGTGGTGCTCCTGGATCCATCTTTGTTGCTAGAGGTCTAGGTGACCTCAGTGGCTAGGAGTGCCTTTTACCAGCTTTGGCTGCTGCTGCGGCTGTTTCTGGACTGGGATAGCCTGACCACTGTTATCCATGCACTGGTAACATCCAGGCTGGATTACTGTAATGCACTCTATGTGGGGTTTCCCTTGAGGTTGGTCCGGAAGCTGCAGCTGGTGCAAAATGTGGTGGCGAGACTGCTCACTGTGACTGGGTATCACCAACATGTCACTCCACTGCTGAATGAATTGCATTGGCTATCTATTAGCTACTGGGCAAAGTTCAGGCTTCTGGTTTTGGTGTACAAAGCCCTAGACAATTCGGGACCAGGATACCTGAAAGATCATCTTACGCCTCATATACCCAGTCTATCACTAGGCTCTGCAGGTGAGGGCCTCATGCAGATACCATCTTATCAGGAGGTCCATTCCGCACAACATAGGAAGAGGACCTTTAATGTAGTGCACAAGTCCTTTGGAATTCCCTCCCCTTAAGTATTAGACAGGCGCCATCTTTGGTATATTTTTGGCACCTACTGAAGACCTTTGTCTTTCAAAAAGTCTTTTAAGTAGAGACCTTTTCCCAGTTTGCATCTGTGTTGGAATTGCTTTTTAATACGTTTTTAATTTTTTTAAAAAAACAGATGTTTTTAAAGTGTTTTTTTTAAATATGTTTTTAAAGATGTTTTGTTTTAATATGTTTTTAAGGATGTTTTGTTTTGATATATTTTAAAGTCTGTTTTTATGATGTTTTAGAGTGTTTCTAGTGCTTTTGTTTGCTGCCCCGGGCTCCTACTGGGAGGAAGGGTGGGATGTAAATCTAATAATAAATAGATAGATAGATAAATAAATAACCTTTTTTAAAAAATAAGAAAACAACAACTTCAGGAGGATTTAAGACGAAGTCTAGGGGCTATCTAATCCAGGATCCTGTTTCCAATCATGGCCAGCTAGAAGCTTCTTTGAAGGCCACAAACCCACCAGCAGCAGGGCACAAAGGCAAAAGTCTCCCTTTCCCATTGCTTGCCTTGAGGAACTGTTTTCAGAGGCACTCTGCTTCTGAATGTGGCAGCTCCATTTAGCTTTCATGGCTAGTAGTTGTTGATAGATAACGTCCTCCATGAAGCTAATATACCTTTTCAAAGTTATCTAAGTCAGTGGCCTTGACACTTTGTGGCCGCAAATTGGCTACCTTCCATTTGTTTGGTGTAGATTATTATGACAAACTGAATATTTTTGTTAGAGGAGTGGTCTCTCTTTCACATTAAAGTGCCATATAGATGTAGGCCGTACAGGTTGTGTAGGCCTTGTTAATTTGTAATTTATCCTTTTTTCCCTGTGAGGTTCCAAATGCACGTTTATAAGGGTTGGTTTGCACAGGGTTGGATGTCTGCATAAGAACAGACCCTCAAATTATGAAGAGAATTTGAGATGTTACACACTGAACATGGGGCATTGGGTGACAGCAGCAGCATGTACTAGTCCCCCCTCCCAACCTTCATGTGTTTAATATAATGTTCTTATAAGTCAGGGGTGGGAACCCTTTTTCAGCTTGAGGGCCACATTCCTCTCTGGACATCCTTCTGGGGGGCTACACATCAGTGGTGGGCAGGACCAGAGGCAAAAATGGGTATAACAATGGGTGTAAATTTTACCTTTGTACAGTAGGCTAGCTTCTGCACACACTCACATACTCACCTCTATCCTCCATCTAGGCAAGCATGAAGCATTCCAGGCAAAAACACACCAGGAAGGAGGAAAGCAGGACCAGTGGGGGGGTGTCCCCTTGGAAAAAGTGGTATGGAGTGGGGAGAGTCCTGGGGGGCTGACAGAGTCTTGGACTTCTGCTGGGAGGAAGGGTGGGATATAAAGCAAATGAATGAATGAATATGCCCCCAAGGGCCTGAGGTTCCCCACAATTTGCCATAGATGCCTATATACATACAGTATACCTGTATGCATCTAGGTCTATTTCTATAGGTTCGGTATAGGAACCCTTTTGTACAGCCACCGGCAGACAATCATGTAGAGGCAAGTTCAGAAGTGCAGGGCCCCTTTATGATCGTCACAGCCATGTCCCCTCACAGCCACATCCCCTTCTAAGATTATACAGCCTACTATGGGCATGAAAGGGAAGTGTGTTAGCTACTGAGAAGAGCCTTCTTACTGGCTGACTGGCCTCCTTTCACTCTAATTGTCTCCAATCAGCAGGAAAAAACAAGGAACCATGTTAGAAGATTCTTTTCAGTGACCAACTTACTCCCTCTTCCTGCTTATTGGCTCATAGGATGGTGGACACAAAGGGACCCTGCTGGGACCCTGCTCTCAAAAATGTAAGGAGTCTAAGACCCCCCATCAAAAAACCCCGAGTCCAACTCCCTCACCCCAGGGCAATTGTTCCTGGGCAGGCACTCCCCATGCCTGTCCTTACCAGGGCTGAGTTACACCTAACACCAACGCTGTTAGGTAGGTAGACTGCCACCCCCCCCCTTAACCTGGTCTCTGACTCTGAGCAGGGGGAACTCAGAGCACCACTGGACTGGTAGAGATTCCCAAGAGTTAGAACTACAGACACACTCACAACTCTGGAGCCTCCAGCCAAACCCCAAAACAATAGTCAGTAGCTTGCAGAAACATTTTACTTTAGACAATCTTAGCTATTCTTGACACCCTGAGACCCTGGATGACTACACCCCTGCTGGCAGGATTATTGTAGCTAAATTTCCACTACCATTTTGAGGAAGGTTCCCCTTCCTCGGCAAAAACAAAACAAAACCTTAAGAAATGCAATTTCTTAAGCTCCTGATGCTTTCTGGCCAGAAAAAGGTTTTCACAAAAACATATAAATAGCTGCATTAGTATCAAATGTGTTGACAGTTGCAACATTTGAGCAAAGCTGTTAACAGCTACTATTTTGCATTTTTCCAGCGTTTCATCTGTGACAAGTGGTCTCTTTTAGGCTGGAAACTCTTTGAAAGCACAACAAAAGTTTTCTCATTCACTGAAAGTCCCCTGCTTTATTAATAATGCCACAAAATCAATGTGATGTGATAAAAGAAAATATAAACTGCCAACAGCCACATGTTTACTCCTTCTCATTAACAGCAAGCAAAATCTAACAAAATCAAGGAAAACAGGTCAGAGCGACCTCTATGACCCTTTCACCGCATGTCCACCCTCCACCCTTGATCTGCTATAGACATAAACTGGTCTTTAAATCTGTTTTTTATAGTCTGAATTGTCCTGTTATGATTGTCTTTCAGTCTTTGATTTCTTTAAATGGTTCAATTTTTCATTCATTTGATTTTATTGTTTTATTGTTGGAATGGTAGTGAAGCAACTCCAATATTCAAAAAAATATAATATTTCCTGCTTGCAGAAAATTCAGTATGCAGCAGAGACCAACTGAACTCTGGATCATGGCCAGTCGACAATGGCAAGTACAAATTAGCCACACAGGGAAACAACCCAAATGTCATCATTTTATTTATACCCTAGCAGTCCAGAACCCAGCATTAGCATGTACAGGACATTCCTTATCATCCTTTGAGACAGCATTTGTAAAAGTAGCAGCCTAAAATCAAGATTTGTGCCAGAAAGTGACGATTAGTGTGGCATTGTTCATTTGGTCAGTAAGAGAAGTGAAAGTTGAGGATATTCATGTCATATTGGTGTGATCCATATCTACCATAAGCAAAACTACAGATAGCTTGCCAGGGTGGCATGCACCACACCTCCAGTGTTGTACAAATAGTGACACTTTCCACAGTACATCTGGCAGGAGTTTCTTGGAATTCACAGTGGCCTCATACATTTCAGCTTTTTGTAGATTGCTGGTTGGAATGCTGTGGGTGAAATATGCTGATGAAACTTAATTTCCCTTTCATCAACAACAATGAACCTGTTTCCCCCTGAGCCATGTTTGTAGGACCAGTTCATTGAATAAAGGTAGTAAAAGCTGGTAGTAGTAACAGCAGTGAAATAACGTTCAGTAATTAATAATGCCACTTGGGAGGGAAAAGGGCGGGATAAAAATTAAAGAAATAAATCATAAATAAAATAAAATAAAGTTAATAAATATTCTTGTTATCTGCAGTGGATTTAAAGCAATAATGATAATGATAATTAATAAAAACAAGCAAGAGCTCATTAGTGGACTAGCACTTCTGCTTATTTCTAAAGTAAATTATTCAATATAGCTTCTTAGGTACTGTTGATAAATTTTTGTTCATTTTTAATTTGATGTAATATTTAAGTGAATCAGAGACCCATTATGTACATTAGTTCAATGTAACTTAGAGAAAAACTCAACTGTGGCATCCCAAATGGTGGCCTTCCATCAGAGCCCATTTTTAAGCACAATCTGCAATTGGATTCATTTTTCATTATGTATCTGTCTTTTCTTCTTCTTCCTCCCTCCCTCCCCCCTTGTCTGTCTCCATGCCCTTACATCCTTTTGTTTCATCTTTTCATTTTTCTGCCTCCCTTATTTTTTTCTGGGGAAAAACACAAAACGGTGGTCCGTCTTAGGTTGAGTCCTTACCCATCATCTAAAGACCAATGTTCTAAGTGTTGCACATTCTAGTTAATATTTGTTGGCATTAGTACATAGAAAATGAATTTAGTTAACAAATTATGTTAAGTAATACAGCAGAGCAGCCTGTTAAGGAATCTCATTTTGAAAACTGTGTGTCTCATACCATGTGGTAAGGAATACAGTATTTTTAAATTAAATTTCTTAAGGTCAGTAAAATGCCACTGTTTTGACAATCAACAGTGATCACATAAACCTCTTGTGTCCAGATGGCTGGCTGTTTACTGGAAAGGCAGTACTGATAAATTCTCCAATTAGATAGACATTAATATTACAGTGCTTGAGATTCTAAGCACAACTCATCTCATGGAGTGGGGGCTGATATCTTGCTTAATCTCTTGTGCTTGTTCACTGAATATTATCATACAGTTATTTCATAAGCAGATTCATAAGCATAAGCATAACTAATTTCCACTGGTGGGAAAAAGAAAAATGCTAGGGTAATGCAGCCTACGCAGGAGCTATATGGGGTACTATAGCTTGTTGTTAATTGTTTACAAATGTATATACAACTTAATGCCAAAACAGGCTTCTAAGCAGTTTACAATATAGAAGCCAATTACATTACTAAAATACACCACAATTAAAACGATACCATAATTAAAACGATACCATAATTAAAATTCACAATAAAAAAATCCCATTAAAACATTAAAATGTAAATATCCATAATTAATATACACAATAAAACAATCCCCTTAAAACACAGCAAATAAAACAGAAGACTCAGGTGAAGAAATCAAGGAAATGCTTGCGGGGGCAAACTACCACCAGCATATAACACCTTTGGCTACTGGGCCAAGGTTTTAGTATATAAAGTCCAAATTTTGCAATGACGTTCTCCAAAAAAGTAATGTGTGCAAAAATGCATGTGCTGGTGTAAAGTATCCATAAAAATGAATATATTAGTGGAAACAACATACAAAACTGCAATATTTTAGGGGAACTTTCTCTGGGAAAATGTGTAAAGAGTAAGGTTACCAGGTCAGAAGCATCCCAAACTTTGAGATTTCAGGGGCAGGTCCTAGTGATGTCATGAGGCAGGCCCTAGTGATGTCATAGGGGTGGGGCCTAGTGATGTCATTAAGCATGAGACATTAAGCATCAACCACAGTTGCTCGGAGCATACCACTAAAAAAAAAAAAACCTCTGATTGGAAATTAAGATAGAAATCTTAGCTAAATGAGGGTGTTTTCAGGTCCAGCTGAAGTGACGGGATCATTCCTTCTCACCTGCTTAGACAGCCTGAATAAGGAACATTTAATCTAGCCTTCTTGCTTCTGGCAAGATGGTTTAAGTGCGCTCAGGCCAGGCCAGCCACCAGAAGGCCATTGTAGGAGGAAAGCCGAGTGTTGTGGAGATGTTAGATGGGAGCACTCAAGAGTAAAGATGGATGCCCCTGAATGTTGCAATTCTAAACACACTTACTAATGGACTAAGCCCCATAGAACTCAATAGGACTTATTTCTGAGTAGATATTATTAGGAATGTGCTGTTGGTAAGGTTTGACTAGGATTCTGGATTAATATCCATATGAAAGCAGGGTTGGCCACCCCTTGCCTGCAATGCCCTGCCTGCCTTTTAACATGGCTGCTCCAAACTTCTTTACGGACTTGATCCTTCACTGCAGAGAGCGGTTTGAGAAATGAGTAAGAGTTAAGAAGATTCTCTGCTCTTTCCTGCCTACACTGTGGACTGCGTTTGGTCTACCTGCACAGGCAGTAGATTGGGAACAACAGCAATTGAAGTCACACTTCCCATTATGTGAATTCTCTTTTACCACTATTGGGCAAGAAATAAACCATCATGCAAATAACAAGGTGCATCACCAGATGGTTTAAGGGGGTTCAGCTGAGCACATGGAACCTCTGTTGATGCTTCTATGGGTCTAAGGGAGTAAAGTGAGAAGTAAATAAAATGAAAATAGAAAAAGAAAAAGAAATGACAATGATGATTTCCTAAATGCAATATTATACCAACCACAACAAGATTCCTAGAGTGAGACAGAAAACTCAGCATCCCACAACCAGTCAGGGTTCCTAACCAAAACTAAAAAAAATTCTGGCAGCCAGTCAGCCAGTCACAGAAATCCCTATGCAGCACAACCTGATCTGGGGGCTACAGTTCGTTCAGAATGCTGCAGCACGATTGCTGACGTGAATGAGACCCTATCAGCACATAATACCTCTGCTCTGAAATCTGCACTGGTTGCTGATTTGCTACCAGGCCAAGTTCAAGGTGTACTTTCCATGTTATGGCTTCCACATAGTACTTGTTCTGCTGTTGTAAGAAATCAGTCTTTTAGCGTGGCAGTACCTATGTTTTGGAACTCC
This sequence comes from Rhineura floridana, assembly GCF_030035675.1. NCBI lineage: Eukaryota > Metazoa > Chordata > Lepidosauria > Squamata > Rhineuridae > Rhineura > Rhineura floridana. The sequence continues at coordinate 243,407,103 of NC_084480.1, forward strand.
CTGCCTATTGACATTAGGCAGACATCTTCATTGTACTCATTTTGGCACCTGCTAAAAACATTTTTCTTTAGGCATCCTTATGTAGGCATGTGTTATGCTTTTTATGTCTTTAACTCATTGTTGGTTTTATTATTTTGTTGGTTTTATTATTTAAAATATCTGTCTTTAACTTTTTGCCAATAATTTTATTGTTTTAATACATTCTATAAACCACTTTGAGATTTTTTACAATACAGCAGTATGTAGATGTTGTAAATAAAATAAAATAAAATAAAATAAAATAAAAAAAGTTTGGAGTCACTGTGGCCCTTGGGTCTGTTTCCTCTTCTATACCAAGCAGGCCATTTGATACTATCTAGCTCAGTACTGATGACATGGACTAGGACTGGCTCTACAGGATTCCAGGCAATAGTCTTTTCCAGAGATTGAATTTTGGACCTTTGCATGCAAAGCATCTATCTATCTATCTATCTATCTATCTATCTATCTATCTATCTATCTATCTATCTATCTATCTATCTATCTATCTATCTATCTATCTATCTATCTATCTATCTATCTATCTATCTATCTATCTATCTATCTATCTATCTATCTATCTATCTATCTATCTATCTATCTATCTATCTATCTATCTATCTATCTATCTATCTATCTATCTATCTATCATTATTTGATTTCTATCCCGCCCTTCCTCCCAGCAGGAGCCCTTTTAAAATTACTCTCTTCAATTCACTAATGAGTACACAGCATACTAGGGCAGATCAGCACCATGCATTTAAAGCACATTAATCCCACCACAGAATCCTGGGAACTGTGGTTTGTTATGGGTGGTGGGAACTATAAGTGTAATGGAGAAACTACACTTCCCAGGATTCTGTGGGGGAAGTCATGAGCTCTACATGTGAGTTGGATGTGCTTTAAATGCATTATGTGGATCTGCATTACTTCATAAACGTTGCCTGCATACAAATCATTTTAATTAAATTTTAAAATGGAAATAAGCTACAAAATTTACTGGTGACCATGGACTACGCACCATCTTTCAGTTGTCATCTTTCAGTGCCTGCAGGAGGAAGGGGAACACCACCATCCAGGGAAGGAGAGCCGTTTGCTGCTGCCGCTGCTGCTGCTGCTGCTGCTGCGGCTGCCGCCGCTGCCGGCTGGCCGGCTGCTGCTCGGCTACCACCACCACCACCCTCTCTTTGTTGGACTTCTGCTTGGCAGGTACCACGCCTTGCAGGACCAGGCCCCCAGGTACTCAGTCAGCTGTTGCTTATTTCTTCCACCTGTCCCTTCTCTGGAGGGGATACATAAGCAGGCTGGCTGGCTGAGGCTCCTGCTTTACCTGCCTTTTTGTGGGTCTCCCATGTGCCTGGGAGAGAGGACTCAGAGCCAAGTGGGAAGATTTGAGGGGGCCCCAAGGAGTGTAGTGATGGGTAGAGGGAGATATGGCATTGTGAGGAGGACTTGCCAGGTAAGGGGAATGTGGCCCAGGCAGTTAATGGCTGTGCCTTGCTCTGGTCCTCCTCACACCCACACATTTGTTGGTTGCCCTATCAGCCAGCTCTCAGACCTCACATGCTGCTCCTAAACGCCAGCTCGGTGCATAATAAGATCTCCCTCATTCACGATTTAATTGTGGATGAGACAGCCGATCTGGCATGTATTACCGAGACCTGGGTAGGTGAGCAGGGAGGAGTCAGTCTCTCCCATCTATGTCCACCAGGGTACCTGGTCCAGCATCAGGGTCAGGGAGGGGAGGTTGCTGTGGTCTATAGGAGCTCCATCTCCCTCTGCAAGCACCCTGTCCATGTGACTACTGGTCTGGAGTGTTTGCACCTTATGTTGGGTCAGCGGGACAGACTGGGGATTCTGTTGTTGTACCGCCCACCTTGCTGCCCAACAGACTCCCTAGCTGAGCTGACAGAGGTGGTCTCGGGTGTACTGTTGAGATCCCCCAGACTGTTGGTTCTGGGGGATGTCAACATCCATGCTGAGGCCACCTTATCTGGGGTGGCTCAGGATTTCATGGTCTCCATGACAACCATGGGACTGTCCCAATATGCCATTGGCCCAACACATGTAACAGGGCATACTCTAGACTTGGTTTTGTTGACCCATAGGCAGGATTGTCACTAGTAATTTTCCATCAAGCCTGAAAGCTTGTAAGCAAGGAAGAGCAATAGCAGGGGTTAAGCTGCTTGAAGATCCTTGCTGAGCCTTGGCACGACCATCAAGGCCGTGCACCTGCAGCTGCCAAGGCAACCAGGGAGATAAAGGCTGGGGAAGTTCTGCCAGCCTGCTGTGGGGGGTTTTGTTTCAGTGTGGAGAGGTTCTTGTTAGGAGGTGTCGTGGGGGAAAGTGAAACCGTTTGTAAGCTGTATGCCTGAATGTCCAAAGTAAAGGACTCTTAAACTATCTCTTGCTCTTGGATTTCTTGACCGCCTTACTCTCAACTGTAACTGCGCTGAACACACGCAAATATCCGCAATCACCAACAGGTTTTTGCAACTGGACATGGAGATGGTGATCTGAATGTGGGGGGCCTTACATCAGTCCCTCTGTCATGGACAGATCACTGCTTGCTGAAGTTTAGACTTACAGTGGCTTTCCCCCTCTGCAAGGATAGGGGACCTATTAAGTTGGTCCATCCCCAGAGACTAATGGATCTGGATGGTATCCAAAGGGCTCTGGGGAGTTTTCTGGCTGATAGAGCTGGCGCTCCCGTTGAAACCCTGGTTGAACTGTGGAATACAGAAATGACCCGGGCAGTTGACATGATTGCTCCTGAGCACCCTCTCCTGTGTAGAGCTCGTACAGATCCATGGTATACCCCAGAGTTGAGAGTGATGAAACAATATAGGAGACGGCTTGAGTGCAGATGGAGACGAACTCCTAGTGGATGCAATTATACACTGGTAAGTGCCTATGGTAAGCTGTATTTAGGGGTAGTGAGGGCAGCAAAAAACCAATATTTTGCTGCCACTATCAAATCATCACTCTGCCGCCCAGCGGAGCTCTTCAGAATTGTCCGGGGGCTATTACACTCTGGCCCCAGGGACATGGTAGAACCATCTGAGGCCCGCTGTAATAAATTTGCTAGGCACTTCCAGGATAAAGTCTTTAGCATCTGCCAGGACTTAGACTCCAGTGTTACAGCAGGTAAATCAAGCGAGGTGTCCAGAGCACAGCCTTGTCCCAATTTCTTGGATGAGTTTCAGTTGGTGCAGCTTGAGGACATTGAGAAGGTGCTAGGACAGGTTCGTGCAACCACTTCTGTGCTGGATCCTTGCCCTTCTTGGCTAATAAAAGCTAGCAGAGATGGAACAGGCAGCTGGGCCAGGGAAGTGATTAATGCCTCTCTGTGAGAGGGGGTAGTCCCTGGCTGCCTGAAAGAGGCAGTAGTGAGACCACTCCTGAAGAGACCCTCCCTGGACCCAGAAAATCTTAATAACTATAGGCCTGTAGCAAATGTTCCATTCCTGGGCAAGGTCCTTGAACGAGTGGTTGCGGGCCAGCTCCAGACACTCTTGGATGAGACCGATTATCTGGATCCATTTCAGTTGGGTTTCAGGCCTGGTTTCAGCACGGAAACAGCGTTGGTCACCCTGTATGATGACCTTTGTCGGGAGGGAGACAAGGGGAGTGTGACTCTGTTGATTCTCCTTGATCTCTCAGCGGCTTTCAATACCATCGACCATGGTATGCTTCTGGGGAGACTGGCTGAGTTGGGAGTGGGAGGTAATGCATTGCGGTGGTTCCGCTCCTACTTGGCAGGTTGCCTCCAGAAGGTGGTGCTTGGGGAACATTGCTCGGCACCCTGGATTCTCCAGTATGGGGTTCCACAGGGGTCAGTTCTGTCCCCCATGCTGTTCAACATCTAAATGAAGCCATTGGGTGCGGTCATCCAGAGCTTTGGAGTGCGTTGCCGTCAGTATGCTGATGACACACAGCTCTATTTCTCCTTTTCATCTTCTTCAGGTGAGGCTGTCAATGTGCTGAACCGGTGCCTGGCTGCGACAATGGACTGGATGAGGGCTAATAAACTGAGGCTCAATCCATACAAGACTGAGATGCTAATGGGGAATTTTATATATCCATACATATGTAATCATAGATATTAAGAAGGCATGAGGTTTAGGATCATAAGGAATTAAGGAATTAAAGGAATTAAGCATAGGCCTGAAAGCCTGTTGAGAATAGGCTCACAGAGAATCCTAAAATCTATAGAAAAAGCAGGCAAAGTGAACTCTTGGGTTCTTGCCAAATTGGCCGGTGTGTGACTGACAGAGATTAATTAGCCTATTTTTTAAAATCCATCAATGCTGCTAGTGGGTGGTTCTTCTGACTAAATGGTGGATGTCCAACCTGTCCTGGAGGTGGTTGCACTCCCCCTGAAGGAGCAGGTTTGTAGCTTGGGGGTTCTCCTAGAACCATCTCTGTCACTTGAGGCTCAGGTAACCTCTGTGGCACATAGTGCCATCTACCAGCTTCGGTTGGTAGCCCAACTACGTCCCTATCTGGACAGGGATAACCTGGCTTCAGTTGTCCATGCTCTGGTAACCTCCAAATTAGATTACTGCAATGCACTCTACGTGGGGCTGCCTTTGAAGACGGTTCGGAAACTGCAGCTTGTGCAAAATGCAGCAGCCAGATTGGTAACAGGGACCAGATGGTCCGATCATATAAAACCGATTCTGGCCCGCTTGTATTGGCTGCCTGTATGTTTCCGAGCTCGAGTCAAAGTGCTGGTTTTGACCTATAAAGCTTTACATGGCTTGGGATCACAATACCTGATAGAACGCCTCTCCCAATACGAACCCACCTGTACACTACATTCAAGATCAAAGGCCCTCCTCCGGGTGCCTCCTCGGAGGGAAGCTGGGAGTCTGGCAACAAGGGACAGGGTCTTCTTAGTGGTGGCCCCCAAATTATGGAATGATCTGCGTGACGAGGTGCGCCTGGCGCCAACACTGTTATCTCTCCGGCACCAGGTCAAGACTTTCCTCTTCTCCCAGGCATTTTAGCATGTGTTTTAAATTGTTTTAAATTTTTCAATTGTGTTTTAAATTGTTTTTAAAAGATGTGTTTTTAAATTTGTATATTTGTTTTAATGTTTTTAGTTACTGTAAACCGCCCAGAGAGCTTTGGCTATGGGGCGGTATATAAGTACAATAAATAAATAAATAAATAATCTGCCCCTCAGAGTGAAAACAACAGAGGTGGACCATGACCACCCCAAGGATGAAGGGCACCCTTAAAATGTAGAGAAAACAAAAAATTATAAATAATAATTTACAACCATAGTGTGAAATCAGATACATATCAAGGCAGAGTATGAATAAATATTTATATAAATATGAATGTCAAAGATGTTTTTTATTTACACAACCTGTAAAGATATTTATAGTGCAATCCTATGCATGTTTACTCAGCATAAAGTATCCAATGGGGCTTACTCAAACAGGGAAGCGTGCACAGAACTGCAGTTCAGTGATAAGGAAGTTCATTCACCCAATCCAAAATTCAGAATCATGCCACTTTAAGCTGTTTTGCAACTGTTTTATAGTTGTTTTATGGTTACTGGATTTTAAATGACTTTATTTCTTGTTGTGAGCTGCATGGTTTCCAACCCTACCTCACAGGGTTGTTGGAAATACTCCATATGTACATACACACTGGAGATGTAAAAATACATGCACCCCATATAAAAGTTTATTGTCAAAACCAGTTGGCCATTGCAGAACTTTAAAAAAAAAAAAAAGTATTAGTTGAGTGCCTTGTTGAGTGCTGAGATTTGTATCTTGACAGAGCAGTGAGACTCCTCTTGTCCTTTAATGCTTTGCACTTTACTAGCAGGGAAGCAATATCAGTATACAATGGAACGGCAATCCTCAACGTGGTCCTGTCCAGATGTTTTGGGCCTCAACTCCCATCAGCCCCAGCCAACATGACCAATGATTAGGGATGAAGGGGGCTGCAGTCATCTGGAGGGCCTCAGGTCGTGGAAGGCAGTAACAGACAACAACAGTAAGGTAATTTCTATTTTTAAAAACGCTTTTTAAAAAACATTTTACAGCTAATAAGTGGATTGATAGCTGGCAGTTAAAACATTTTAAACATTATTCTTAATTTTTATTCCTTCTCTGAAAGCCTTTTTATTATAGAAGAAATATTAAAATGCAACCTTTAAAAGGTACTGTATTTATTTGTTTGCTTTCCTTTTACAACTATAATCCTTCATGAAGATGATGTCCCATAAAAGAATTGCCTTTAATGATGGCAAAACAATTTAATGAGCTTGACTACTCACCTAAATAAAGCAGAGTAAAATGGTATGCAATATAGTAAATTAGTATTCCTAATGAGCATATGCATTAAAAATTCAGAAATAAACAATTTTCCTACTAAGATGCTGGTTAGCCTTTATCATTCTAACACCTATGTTTTTATTTTCTTTTTTAAAATTTCATGCAGACCTGCCTATTGTATTTTTAGTCTTTATAGCTTGGTATTTCATTTGAATTGATTGTTTGATGTGGGTGAAGTTAGTGGGAGGACATTTTTATTGAAAAATGAAATCCTTGTTTCCAAGAAAGACACCTCATCCATTATTTTGGAGATGCAATTTTGCCAAGCACAAGTAACATGGAAGAAAATCAAGACAGTGTTATCATCACTTTCATACTAACAGGATTTTTTTCCATCTCAAGAGTACAATTTCAATTATACTTGGTTTGAGGCCTAGTCTAATTATATTTTTCCTTGGCATATCCAATCATTTATCTGAAATTAGGATGACGACTAACTGCTAAACCTTGCTACACAATGAACAAAGTGCTTAGGGCTAGCCATATTAACAGTAGTATAATACAGCCCAGAGCTAGGGTGATTTTGCACATTATCAGTAAATGAATATAAAATTGAACAAGAAACAGAATGGTAATCACACAAGCCTGCATAAAAAAGAATTTGTCCGCAGATTTATTAGGAGTTTTAGTTGACTATTTGTAATCTGCCAAAGTGAAACCATGGTCTTTCAAGGTTCTTGTTATTTACCTTTTAAGTTTAACAATTTAGGGCACATAGCAAGGCTTGCATGTTTCCTTTAAGTTTAATAGATAGGCTGTACAACATCACATTATTTGGAGTGGGAAAAAATCACAAGAGTTGGCAACCCTGAAAATAGTTGTATTTATAGGAACATGTGCTAATTGACTGCCTTGTGATGAATATTCTTTTTTAGGGGGGTTAGAATTCCAAAGCAACAATATGCTTGTATCTATATCCAGTAGTTTTTAATGTTGTCATAAAGTGTTGGGACATTTGTGTGACTTGATAGAAGTTTTTAAAAATGATATCTGCAGTCACAAAACGAATTACATCTTTCCAACTAAAATAAATGTTGTTTTTAAACAGAAATGATATTTTATTATATTACATCCTTCTGAAATAATTTAGCTTGGATTAGAAGAATTTGGTTTGGTCATAAAGAAAATGAAAACATGGATTTATTGAAAACTGCATGTTATTTCAGTTATTCTCTCTAATAGTCAACTGAGGTGGTTGAGTGCCTATCGGAAATAAAATGGGACCACATAAAAAAATGGAAGTGACTTTTAACTGAGGAATGTCCTAGGTACACAGAAATACATAACTTTATGAATTAAGAGAAAACAATATTTAACATTCCTCTCCCACATCTTACCTACAAAAGACCGTGACTGACAGGTATCTGTGAGCTTACAGATTTGTCATGGTTGTTGAACTTAAAGACCATGAGGGGAAAAGGGATATAAGAAGCCAGAAGTCAGGCAGACTATATCTTCTTCATGTGTTACATGAAGCAGGTCCATGCATGGAAATTGGCAGTGGAGCCACACTGCTAGTCCTGCCCCCAACATCACATGGTTTTGCCTGCCGCCACCCCTGAAGTTCATATGTTAGATGTGGATGTTGGCCAGGAAGGCCTATGCATGTCTACAGGGTTCCAGCTCCTGGAGAAGTGGAAGTGTGTGGATGTTGGGAACAAGGCTGGGGAAACTGTGTAATCTCAGAGGTGGGGGCCATGGGGTGGCCCCACTGTTCCTTTCTACGAGTGAGCCCCCTTCATATGAGTGAGAGTTTGTGTGAATTTTACCATGAAATATATGGATGAGGGAAGTTTGAGACATGGAGTATTTGTGTGTAAATTGAAACCCAAACCAGGAGATGATGATTGTGTGCAGCCTCCAGAATCAGAGGCAGGATGCCTCTGAATATCAGTTGCTGAGAATCACATGGTGGGAGAGCGCTGTTGAGCTCAAGTCCTGCTTGTGGAGTTCTCATAAGGCATCTGGTTGACCACTGTGAGAATAACATGATGGACAAGAATGGTCTTTTCTGATCCAGCAGGGTCCTTATATTCTTAAAAAGAAGAAAAAAATGGAAGACAGAAGAAGAAAGGAAATTCAGCTGCTCAGACTTCTAAGTAACTAACCTGGAATGGCAGAAGGGGTGGATTAGGGACAGGAAAGTGCCTTTCCCATTACCAGAACTGCATGTTCCCTGCTGTATAGCTCTAAAATATTCAGGTACAGGGCTGGCAATCATCTTTGCTATATCACACAGCAAAACTAGACCTCAGAGGAGTCTGGGGAAAAAGATGTACCCCCTTCCCTATTGCTGGAGCTCACCTTGCCTCCTAAGGGACCTGAATGCTGCATGATTCCTGTTTTAAGCTGTTTGGAGCCAGGAATAGGGAGCACCCCTGTTAGGTAGTGGGGATCCATTACAACTTTGTGTTACAGGCCATATTTGTATCTTACTATTGTGAATATGAGTGAGCAGAAACTAGAACAGGCATCCATTTTGCTGTTTATTCAGCAAATATGTTTGCAAGCTTTCCAGATGAACTTTTGGCTGCATTCAGTAACAACATCACAAAGCTTGTGTTTAAGATGGAGTTACTTGACACTCATGCCTAATCACTTGCTTGAACACCACTGACCTTTTCAGTTTTAGTCAATTGATGCTGATGCACCAAAAACTATACAGGCACTGAAAATTTTCCCAGCTTTTATTTGCATGATCTACACTTAGGGAGAATCTGAACCAGAGCTTGGAAGATTACTTATAAAAAGTAATAAATTACAGTTACATTTACATGGCCCCAAAAGTAGTAATTACCATTACAATTACAATTGCTCTGTAAGTAACTGATTACTTTTTCTCAAAAGTAATCACTACAATTATATTTCGGTTACTTAAAAAAAATGCCTACAAGGTGTTGGCCTTGTATGCTGCACATCTAAGTAGCCTAAAACAACATTAAAAATAAACACACACATACAGAGGTAGTAGAATAATTCTTTTTATCCATAAGATAGCAATGGTGGTCTCTCTGCTGGTAAGGGAGGTGGGGAGGGAGGCAGAGACCACCACTCAGATCTTTGCACATTAAATCAAGTACAACCCCCCACTCAGCTAGCAAGCATAATCTCTCACTTAACTACCTCCCAGACCTTGGTCTGCTGCCAACTAAGGGACACTCACCCAAGCTAACATTTTCCCCTGAGATGCAAAAAAGTTAAAATACTGAAAATGCAGCAAAGTAGCCAGAAAGGGTGGTGGATGCAATTTTGTGTGCCAAATGCAAACACAGTACGTACGTACGTACACACACACACACACACACACACACACACACACACACACACACACACACACGTCATCTTTCACTTTCACAGTTCTTTATCTCCATTCTGCCGCTGCCTCCTTCTCCTCCTTTATCCATGTTTTTGCCCTCCAGCTCCTTTTTCCCTCCACTCCATTCTACATCACCACCATCCATTTTTTTTGAACAATTGTTTTCTCCACTCCACCCCGTCTCACTCTCCACCTCCTCCCTCGTCACGTCCTACCCACCTTCAGAACATGAGGGAAGAGCGATGCTGCACAGAAGTCCAGTTTGAGGCACATGATTTTCATCCATGAATCAGAGGAGCAGAAGACTTCCCCTGCTCCCCCCCCAAGTAATGCCCAAAAGTAATGCTGGAAACATTACAATTACTCCACAAAAGTAATAAAATTACTCCTAGTTCTATTGCAATCAAAATGTAAAGGAATTACCCACTCATTCCTCAAAAAAGTAATGAATTACAAGTACTTGTAACAAATTACTTCCAAGCTCTGATCTGAACTAGCATATACTAGTGGAGTACATTCAGTACCACAAGTAAAGCTTATATCCAGTACTATAACCAACCCAACAATTCATATTCACATTCTTATAGAATCATAGAATAGTAGAGTTGGAAGGGGCCTATAAGGCCATCAAGTCCAAACTCTTGCTCAATGCAGGAATCCAAATCAAAGCATTCCTGACAGATGGCTGTCCAGCTGCCTCTTGAATGCCTCCAGTGTCAGAAAGCCAACTACCTCTCTAGGTAATTGGTTCCATTAATGGCAAACCATATAGCAATACAACTGAAAATTGCGTGTTCAGGATGCATTTTGCACATTGTTTCTTTAAATATTATTTGCCTTATATTAATTTTTATATTAATTTTTTGACAATTAAACAATTCAGTGTATCCTGAAACATAGAAATTATGGGCAGTAATGTTGAATTTGGTGAGTTTTATTTATTTAAGACATTTATATCCTGCCTTACCTTGTCCAAAATGCCCAAAATAAGAATCACAAAATAAAATAAAATAAAAACCAGGCAAAAATAAATCCAGCTAGTAAATAAAAACAATATCAGCAAGAATAAAACCTTGGGTTCCTTGGAGCAAAACAAACATGATTCCTTGTTCAGGCATAATACTAAACCAGGGATTATGATTTGTTGCTCCTGTTCATATTATTAGGGGAAGCAAAAGCCAATTGTATGTATATGTTAACTATGGTTTATTTTGAGGTGCAAATGAGCCAGTTTGCAACACAGTGCCTCTAGTAGATGGACAGTCTGAGAGGAATCAGGGTTAATGGACAACAGAAAGAAAAAAAACCCCAAAGAGTATTTTTTAAAAAAACAAAATGACTATGACACTTTACTTCAGTGTTCAGCCCTATGCCTATTCTTTTTATTCATTGTATTTATTTATTTACAAGATTTATAAACTGCTTTTCAGTTCAGGCTCCCAAAGTGGTAACTTTTGGACTCTTCTACCTCTCACTGGCCCCATATAACATCACTTGGTTCAGTGACAAAGTTAAGAAAGAAATAATATTTATGCCAAATGAATCACACAGGCTGTCACTTATGCTATACATTTCTTGACCAGCTTTGAGAAAAAGCAGGCCCAATGCCTTTGAGAATAGTAGTCAAATTCAATTCACATTAACAAAGAAGATTTACTTGTGGTTTCAGTTAGAATGAAAACAAGCAAAGCTTTCTGGTGTATTTCCAGCTCCCCCCAATCTAGGGACCACATATGGTCCCATAATGGATGTCTTTGCCTTTAGGTGGATAGCAAACAAAGGAGCAGCCAATAACATTCCCTGACAGCCTTATGATGGGAAAGTGGTTCCCTGTAGATATAGTGTAGATCTCTCATAGAAGTTTCAGAGTTTGACAGTCTTCTTATAAAGTATCCTATCTCCTTGGGGAACAAATCCAGATTGTACCATCACACTGTTAAAGTATCACAGTTATGGAAGGCAATGTCTTTTTGAGCATGCCTAAGTACATACCATTTAAATAATCCAGCTTCTTCCCTTGCAAATTAATGTTCTGTTTCTCATATGATTTAATTGTGTAAAATAAACCCTATTCAGAAGTTCTGTTTCCAAGTTAAATCACCACACAGTGTGTGTGTGGGGCAGTGCCAAGTAGCCCTGCCTGATGTCAACTCATGTTACATGTGCTGAGTAGCTCCTCCCCTTGATGTCCACATGTATAGCATAAACATCTGCAGGGAGGTGGGCCTTTGAGGATGCAGGTGTCCACGTAAAGGCTTCCATGCACAAAGGTTCCCTCCTGGTAGAATTTGTGCTGTACACAAGGGCACCAGGGATAGGGACTTCTCAGCATGGCCTCTCTTCCCCGTCTCGCATTGATTTAACAAAGAGGTCAAGTGTGTGAAAAATAATGCTACAAAATCTATTTCAGTTTGAACATAGGTGAACCAGAATTGGATCCATAGCTTATACAGATATTGTAGTGTAGGGGTCACCAACCTTTCTGGTTCATGGGGCACATTTGTAATTTTGAGGACGTGCTATGGGCACCAGTCACAAAATGGCTGCCATGGGATGTGTGGCATATCACAAAATAGCTGATTTGGGGTATGGGGCATAACACAAAGTGGCTGCTGACACATCTAAAAGAGTAGAAAAGAGATGGGACCACAAAATGGGCACATCTCCCCCATGAACGGGAAAAAAGCAGCTACATCAGCCACTGCTGTGCTCACTCACAGAGAGCATTAAAACTCCCAGTAAAACTACCAGATGCTATAAAATAGGATGGAGGTACTCAAACTGTGGTCTGCAGACCACTAGCAGTCCACAAGATCCATTCAGGTGGTCTGATAAAAGGTTTTAGAACAGTCAATTGCAAGAATATATTTAGCTGGCCCTGCATTTTGTTTATTTCCCCCGACAATATAAATCTAGATCATTTTGGTCAGGACCAGATCTATGAAATAGGCTAACAAGCATTTTTGGTGGCTTCTCCCTATTATACGTTTGAATGTCTCAGAAGTTCTAGAGTCATGTGACTTTTAGTGGCAAAGGAATGTTATTTTAGCAGTTCTGAAGCTTTTCATTTCAAGCATTGTCAAAACTAATAATGTATTATGAAAATTGCCAGCAGTAGGACAGGCCACTCTGAAGGCTCCCTTTTAATAAGTAGACTACATCAAGGCTGTATTATGAAAATCATAGACCCATTTTCCATTTGTGTGTGTGTGTAATGGACGCACTTGCACCCAACCCCAGCTTGATAAATCTTGTTAATAAATAAATCCTTTAATTTCTGCACTGATGCCTATGTGTAGTTCCCTTCTCAGTGAGAACCCAGAAGTGACAAATTATATGCTTCTTTCTGCCATATCTGCAATTCTTTGTCCTTCTGTTCCAGCCAGTTCCTTTTATTTTCCCCTCCCACCTAGTTGTCAGGGATTTCTCTGTCTCGCTCACTAAACATTCTCTGCCATTGAATTGCTGCTATCATCCCTAATAAACACTTCCCTGGGATTTTTTTCACCCCTACAGTTTTTTTTTATATTTGTGCATACTTCGGGGTTATCCTGAATTTGCTGTTAACTCTTCCCTTGTGGTGCACCAGTGGTGTGATTTTGGCTACATAATCACCAGCATGAGATTTATATCGGTATTTATTTATTTATTTAACAAGATTTCTGTATCACTTAATCAACAAAAATCTCAGAGTGGTTTACATAAAACATTATAAAATATTCATAATAAATTACTGATAAAATCGAGCTTTAAAAACAAGCAGACATAAATTTTATCAGAAATATAGGTAAAACCAGCAGTTTTAAAACAAACATATCTAATAAAATTACAGGTATCCTTGTCTAAACGAAAACATTTTTAGCATGTACTGAAAACTATACAGCAAAGACACCTGCCTAATATTAATAGGTAATATAGACAATGTTGTGTCAATCTTCCAACCAGAAGAGCAGCCTTTAGGAGATCAGTAATGTCATCTGATTCAAAACGTCTCTTTTTTCCCTACTAAGAAGTGTTGCCAGGAAGACCAAGAGTGCTAATGATCTTCTAGCACATTTTGGAGTTTAATTACTACCTAATTATCACCAATCCAATCTATTTTAATTTCAACTTTGGAAGGTGTTTGACTTGCGGTAGCACTAATGGGATGTGGTAGCTCCTAAAGACAATGAAAGCACAGGAGAAGCCCAGCAAAAACAGGGGGAGGATTGACAAGCAAGGATTTGCAGCATATGAAAATGTCAGTCAAACACTAAGGGCAGTTGACAGCACAGCTAGGGTCATCCTGTCTCAGAACAACTGCAGAAGAGCCTTGCTTTACAGATCAAGAGTTCACTGAATCACTGCCAGTTTTTAACTAGGAGGTTTTCTTACAATGGCCATGGTTCCTATTACTTTTGGAAATTATTTATGACAATGAGTGATGAACTCAACGGCTGAGTCATGAGGGGAAATCAATAGATATGCTTGTAAAAGTTCAGACAACAATCAATTTGTTGGTGACACTGAATGTGCATAAAATCTGAATAACAGAAGTATAAAGAAAAGTGGTTAAATATGCAACTCTGATGGTGTGTGAAATAAGATGATTGTGCATTCATGTTAAAACTGAGTTCATTAATTTGTGGAATTGCAAGTCCCTTCCTTTTACTTAATATTCAATGGCTCATTTCTCACAAAAGTTGTGCTCAAGTCATACCCTTTGCCTTGAAAAACTGTTTGTGCACTGCTTCCTCATTGGGGAGGAATATGTATACTGCACATGATTAAATGCAATATTTAGCCCCCTTTATGTGTTATATCTATAAAGGGGGACCCATGTGTTGATGTAGCAGTGGGAGTACATTGCTGGCCCCACCCCCAATGTTGAGAGTGAATGTCTGCACCTAGGATGCCTGCAAAGACAGACTTCCATGCAAGCTGGGATCCTGCACAATTAAGGTTCCACCTCACATGGAAAGTCAATAGATACAGAAGCAGTGGTGGCTGGAGGCTCCATTTCAGTGGGGCAGTGGAATCCACTCTGGGGTTTAGTCCAGACTTTAAAGCTGAAGCACAATGGACAGCTCCTTGACAGTTTGGACTAAAATCTGAAGCAAATTCCACTGCTCCACTAATGTGGAGCCACCAGATGCTGCTCTATAGAAGTCTTTGTTACTCAGACTTCCATGTTCAACATGTGCACATTGAAGGAGGGGCAGGGACCTGTATGGCATCAGGGCAGGCCAGCAACACAATCCCACTGGACTATCGGTGTGTAGTGCTCCCTTCATGTGTATAACACATGAAGGGTTCTTTATTACACAAACTTACATATTCCGCCAAGCTATGGTAGTAAAAACTGATTGTAACACCAAATGCCTAGCCTCTTGCCAAGCACAATACAGTATAGTCTGAGATTTCAAAAGGTAATGAACACTGCTGGTGGTGAAGAAATGAAAGGTTTATTAGAACAAGGAGATGTACATTTAGGCCATAAAACACGAAAACAAACTACATAGCTAGCAGTCTCTGCCTCCCTCCCCTGTCTTATGCTCCCCTCTGGCTGGAAGCCTCCCTACAGCCCACTGGAGATTCTTGCCTGGGAGGGGTTGAGTCTTCAATCTTCTTAATGTTGTTTCTTGATGGTACTTTGAGGCTATGTTAGCCCCCTAGAGGCTTGGTCTTTCCTGATGTTACCTTGGGGTTTCATCAGCCCTCTGAAGGCTTGATCTTGATGGTATCTGGAGGTTTCTTCACTTCTCCCTGATCTAGGGGTCCCATACTTACACCCCCAAAAACCCCTGGGAGGGGGCATCTTGCACCTATGAGATCATTATCTTCCCATCATTCAGGTAGCTGATTTTCCCCTCAGATGATGTCTCCTGACCCTGCATGTGGTACAGCCTGGCCTGAGAATGCAGGTGCATTCTCAAGGTTGATTGCTTGTTTCAATTATCAGTCTACTTGTTTACATTAGCCAAGTGAGAACATTTGTAAACCAATTAGCTCATCATCCCTTCAAAGTTTGAGAAAGCCATAAAGAATCTCACTTAACAGAGCAGGAGCATGGCACAAGCTGCATTGTTTTGGTTAACTGCATACCTGTTCTCACAGGCTGCTTCTGAGTACAGACAGAGTGGAAACTTCTGTTCCAGCATCTTCTAAATAATATCACAAAGCCTGTGCTTTGAGCTCTCTAAACTGCAATACATTATAATTACAGTGTGCAAAGCAATAATAGTGTGCAGAAGCAATTAGCACCCCCATAAATCAGGGGTTTGGGGCATGAATTAAGGACACAGGGGAATGGGGCATGCCGTATTATCTCCTCGGCCCTCACATCGAGAAGACTTCTGGCAATTGGCACTACACAGATATCAAGGGTGAGCCCTGGGTCCAACAAGTGGCATGAAAGTTGCAGAATTTGGAAAAATTAAGCTGCCCAATCCAGGCTCAATTATTGGTAAAAGGTAGGGGGTTATAATGAAACTATGCCCCCCCATAGCTAAAATGGCTAAGAATGACTGTTGTTCTGGGATTAGCTGTGGGAGACAACTGGATGACAGTTCTAGTTTTGACTGGTTGGAGTTTGCAACTATCATATTCTTAATTTAGATTGCAATATTTGTTTCAAATAGTAGTCTCCATGTTGTTCTAACTATTGGCTGTTTCATTGTTCACAGAGGCACTTGATGACTCACCATCACTGAATATGTGATTAGACTCAACTGAAAAGCCCTGCATTTGAGATAATCCAAAAGTTCTATATGCAGTGTTGGATGCATGGTTATCTATTTGCATATGCAAATAATCAGTGGATGCATGTGTGTCACTGGTCCTAGTATATTTTTGGAGATAATACGATGTGGGACTTTGTGTATTGGCCAGAACGCAATTAAAGAAAAACAGGACAATCAAATGTGAATTAAAATGGCTACAGCTTTAATTACCAAGTTTGCAATTGTAGAAAAGGCAACATAAAGGTTGGGAAAAACTTAAAAGCTGTGCTTAATTTTAACAAGGAAGATGCCCTTCATCACAAGATACCATATAACTTTTTTTGCACTTTGTGCCTTGTTAACTGAGTATATTAGCTGCACTCTCTAGCTAAAAGGAGTTACCTACCTCTATTCATAAGTCATGCATGGTTATGTCATTTTGGAGCCAAGACGAGTCTATTTAAATTGTTGGGAAGCCTTTTTTGGTCTGTCTTTCTTTTTAAATAACCAAGAACACTGGTTAGGTTACTGAATCAGCGAAACAGTATAATTCTTTATGCATAATGGTGCCCAGAGATGTTTTGACAGACAGTGTTACATAAATTATTTTCACAGTGCCTTCAAGGAATAACAATAAATATTATTCTCTTTGCTGGCAAATGTAAACATAAAAATAATAATTAGGCCTTATGATTGGTTAATAAAGAAATTACATAACATTGTTTTCCTGTAAAAAGAAGGTTCAATTACCAATTATGTTCACTTTTTGGATTCTTGCCAAGTTGGTGCTAATGAGATGGGTCTAATTACCTTTTCCCATCTTTAACACTTAGAGTTTTTCTGCAGTTTTTGTATGTGCAATAAATGAACACTTGTTGAATAGTTATTCTAGATGTTACACTTCTTTTGCAGATATCTCACATCAAAGTGCAAGAACTAGGAAAATACTGTACTTTTTACAGTACAGATAATACATACTTTGCTATTAGACTTTTTCAGACATTCATTTCTGAATGCATGAAGGAGCCAAGGCTAGCCCCACCCCTTTAATGATGCTGCATGCACCGGCAATATCCTCTAGTGGATGCATGATGGGCTCAGTTTGAAGGGAGCAGACACAGCACACTATGCCCATAGAAGGCAGCCTTCTTCAGCAGACCTGAGCATGCATTGGGAGATGTTGCTGCTGCATGGATCATTGTCGAAAGGATAAAGTTAACCCTGAATGAATAGGGCTTTAATAATATTAGTATGCAATGTGGGTGCATAAGGGTCACATGCATCCATCACTGATTAGGAGGGATGGTGGAAGAAATTGATTCAGTTTGCATTCAAAGATGAACTTACCAGATATGCACTTTCTGCAACAATGCATGAATAGAAACACAGTGACTGAAATATGAATTTTTTCAATTCTCTGAAGTTTACAATGCAGTTATTCAGCTATGTAATGTGTCCAAAATGCATATACTAGGGTAAAATGTTCATATAAATGCATATATTCATAAAAATCATACATTTTATATTAGGGAAAATGCTTTGCAAACATGTATATTAGGAAAAATTGCATACAACAATGTGTATATTCTGAGAAATTTGCACTAAAATGCTAATGAATTTTCTATGAGGACTTTTTATTGTTGTGGAAATGTGCAGAACTGAATTGGAAAAATTGGAATTGAGAAACAGAGAAACAGAAACTGACAGATCCACCCATCTCTGCCAATGACTGACCACCATGCCTGCACCATTGCATGAAATACTTTTTATAATTTTTTTTAAAAAAATATTCTGTGGCTAACATTCTTCTTTGATGCAACCTCAATGCCATTGCAATGAATGAGAGCAGATGTATGTGTGTATTTCAAATGGCAAAAACTAGCAATAGACTCCCTGTCCCAGTTCTGGAAATCTTTAGTTTTATTGTTTATTTCATTCAGACATGTCTGAGTAGAGACCGATCAAGGTGAATATAGTAACCAGCCATGGACTGTGGCCAAGTAGTTGCTTATCAGGAGTCTCTCTGTTTTTTGCAATCTTGTGGAGGTAAAACAGAAAATTAGTTTATTGAGCCCCTGGTCAGCTGTGTTTAGCTTTGTGGACCAGGAGGAAGTCTTATTTAATTATTCTGAAGACTGTGCAGTTGTCCTTGTCTGCTTATTCAGGTTTACAAAGGAAAGGATAACAGTTCCTTGCATCTTATCCATTCACAGCATATCAGCAGTGGGCCGAATGACAGTGAGCTGGAAGTCTGAGCAATCAGGGTCCAGCTCATGGGAGAGCCTGCATGCATTTGGAAGGCTGCTCAGCTTGCAGAGATGTTCCAAAAACACAGACAGTCTTAGGAGGAGCTGGTGCAGAGAAAAGGTGCAGAATGATTGTACACGGCCCCACTCTTCTCCCTCACACAAGTAGCATTGTGTGTTTCAGAATGCTGTAGTAAGGCTATTGTATATCCTAGATCAGCTTTCCCTAATCTGATGCCCTCCAGGTGTTTTAGACCACAATTTCCATCAGCCCCAGCTAGGGATGGGCAAGAAATTTGGTTCAGTTTGCATTTGAAGGTGAATTTATCAAATTCACACTTTCTGAAACAATATGAAAAGTGAAACAGCCATCTTTTGAAATTCGCACTTATCTGAATTTTGCAATGCACTTCTCCGAGCAAGCAGTGTTTACAAAAATGCATATATTAGGGGAATGTGGTAATAAAAATGAATATTAGTGAAGATAACATACAAAATGTGTTTATTAGGAGAAATTTGTACTAAAATGCTGGAGAATTTTCATGAGGATTATTTTTAAAAAACAAATTGCTGCAAAAATATGGAGAACTGAATTTAAGAGTGAAAAAATGAGCAACTGAGAGAACTGAAATGGACAGATCTTTCCATCCCTAGAGCTGCTAGCATGACCAAAGATTAGGGGTGATAGCCATAGTCCACAACATCTGGAGAGCACCAGGTTGGGGAAGGCTGGGCTAGATAAATTGCAACATGACAGTGTCTCATGACATTAAAGAGAAGAAAATGAAGTTATGCAAGAATGGCACACCGCTTATTATTTGGAACAGTGGAAAATTAGAAAGCCTGGAACAATTATTTTAAACACCCAAAACTGGAGAATATTTTCAAAAGGTCAAAAGTGGGTACAATTAAATCTTTTGTTTGATTTTTTAAATCACATTTGTGAAACAAAATTGAAAACATATTTGGGAACAAATTCTGAAATAATACAATATGAACAACTAAGTAATGATTAAGAGACCTTAATCACTTTTCCTACATCACACTGACAAAATAACTCCATTCTGTACACATTTGCACCCACCTCCAGAATGAGATGAGGCACATGTCACTGGGTTAACTAGGGCCATCTTTTAACATCACAAGATCTACAACAAATCCTTCAACTGTACTGGAAACTACTTCTAATGTAGGAGCTGCCTTGGAACTATTCTGGTCTAAGGTTACAGTGAGTCTGACCCTGTCATGAGTTGGAGGTAGTATGATTACTATCTCCTCTCCATCTAGTCATACTTCTTTCAGTGTAAGGGGAGGCGTCCCTGAGTCGCTTTCCCCTTGCATCCAGTCTCTGAGACTGTGAGGCAGGTTAGCCCTAAAGGGATTCTTTTGCCTACTTGTGGGCTTACAGTCCTGTCAAGTTTCAGGAATATTCCATCACCTTAAAGGTGCCAGAGTGCTCATACTCCCACAAAATGCTGCTGTCATGATCCAGTCACTTATATAAGAACATAAGAGCAGCCCTGCTGAATCAGACCAAAGGTCCATCTACTCTACCCTGTTCTCACCATGGCCAGCCAGATGCCTATGGAAAGCCCACAAGCAGGATGTGAGTGCAACTGCACTCTTCCCACTTGTGATTCCCAGCAACTGGAGGCAGTATACAGCAAGACTAGTAATAGCCAGTGATAGTCTTATCCTCTATGAATTTGTCTAATCACCTTTTAAAGCCATCCAAGTTGATGGCCATCTTTAAGCAGTGGCGTCACTAGGGTTGCTGTCACCCAGTGCAGTAACTCATGGTGTCACCCCCATGGACCTCCTCCCATACCAGACCATACAGAATCCTTAGTAATGTTTTTTGTACTAATGTTACTCATAAATCGTAATTCCCATATATCACTGAATGTAATGGCAATAATAGTGACATAAACAACTAGCAAAATTAAAATTACACCTTTAAATTACAATATCATACGCACAGCCTAAATGTATTTACATTTATACATAGTTTCATGTGGTTAAAGTGAAAATTCGGTAAGAAAACAATAGAATTCAAAGTAAAAATGTTTAAGAACTACATCAAAATTATGTTCATTTTAACACAAACACAATTCTTTGTTATGTTTACTCAGAAGTCCCATTAATTTACAGCACAAACCTAACCATGTCTACTCAAAAGTAAGTCCTAATGAATTCAATGAGGTTTACTCCAGGTACATGGGATCAGCATTCCTTTACTCCCAGAAAAGCAAGTATTGGATTAAAGCTTTCATATTGGAAAGGTTTTCAAAGCACTGCCCTCTCCAACAGCCCGGGGTCTGACTGCGTGCTACACACAAGAGAAAAAAAACTTTAACCCATATTCTTATTATGTGGCCCTGGGAAGATCTATTGCCTTGTTAAGCTGAGTTGGGATTCTGAAAAATGCTTCTCAAAGTTGACTCTGAAAACTGGGCAGCACTTGACAGTGAAGAACTTGGAGGTGTGTGTCTCTGTGTGGTCACTTCTACTCCTTGTTTTTGAAGTATCCTGACAAAAGTGGTGACTTCCTCTTCAGTGCACAGTTAAACTATGGAATTTGCCCACAGATATAGTTATGGTCATCAAACTTTGGTGGCTTTAAAAGAGGATTGGACAAATTCATGTAGGATAAGGCTGTCAACAGCTACTAGTCCTGATGACTATTTACTACTTCCAGTATCAGAGGCAGTATGCCTCTGAACACCAGTTGCTGGAAATCACAAGTAGGGGGAGAGGGCTACTGCAGCCAGGTCCTGCTTGTGGGCTTCCACTAGGGTTGCCAGGTCCATGGCCTGAGACTGATCCTGTATCTTTAGGACACCCTTTCCCAACTAGTGGGCCACCAGATGTTGTTGGACCACAACTCCCATCAGCCTCAGCCAGCATTGCCAATGGTCAGGAAAGATGGGAATTGTGGTTGAACAACATCTGGTGGCCCACTAGTTGGGAAAGGCTGCTTTAGAAGAGAAGGTCAGCCAAGTGCAGGTGTTCTTGCAACTCTGTAATGGAAAAAACCACAAGGTGGTCTCCCTCTCCCCTCCACAACTTTTAAAGATACAGAAGACCTCTTGGTTGCCAGGCCCGGCCTCCAAGAGGTCTTCTGTATCTTTAAAAGTTGTGGATGGGGGAGGGAGAATTCCACCTTGTGGTTTTTCCCATTACAGAGTTGCAAGAACACCTGCACTTGGCTAACCTTCTCTTCTCCTAAAGATACAGGATCAGTCTCAGGCCATGGACCTGGCAACCCTAGCTTTCACAGGCATCTGGTTGGCTGCTATGAGAACAAGATGCTGAATTAGATGGGCCTTTGCTCTGATCCAGCAGGGCTCTTCATATGTTCTTTTGTTGTCCAACCAGCAAGCAAGAAACAATCATCAGTTTTTCTGGGGTCAGAGCACCTCAGACAGCCTCAGTCATGAGCTTCTTAAGATGTACTGATGTCTGGAGCTAAGCTTGGAGTTCATTTGTTTTTTCATGTTCTTTCCTGCAGTGCTGTCCCATAATGGCCCACTTGCAGCTCTCAGAAGTGTAGCCCTGCAAAGAGACTATTAAGTTGCAGAAGCCCAAGGCAGTGCCAAGCAACCATCTGCTGTACCCTGCGAGTACTTACCTGTTTTTATCGGCCTACCTGCTTGTCAGTCTGTTTTCAGGCAGAATTGTTTCTACCTGCAGCTCTCAGAGGTGTGGCCTAGCAAGAGGATATGTAGCTGCAGAAGCCCAAGCCAGTGGCTAAAGGACAGTGCCTGTTTGGTGCCAATGAGGGACCATGCTTATACAAAGCTGGCAGGGTCTACCTCAGCTGGGGTGAGGGGCTTCTGCTGGTGTAGGTATATCCTAGTTCCCTCAGCCTGGCATAGATACAAGTTGGATTGCACCTTAATTTGTCTGAATGTATGTCCATTTAAAACTGCCTTGAATATTGAGGATAAAAAACAAGCAATAACAATGAGGGAGATAAAGATGAAAAAGAGGACAGACCTCCTGTACCTTTAATTAATATCATTTGTAGACCACTTCCCATCCAGGATCCCAAAGTGGCATACAGAATAAAATCCAACATTAACATGTTAAAAACATATAAAATCAAACAAGTACTGAAATATATATAATATTAAAATATCAACAGCAAAGAACAAACAAATGCCAGGGATATGCACTGTATCTAAAATGGGCCGGTGACCCAGCTGGGGAAAGCCTGAGCAATCCAATGTGTTTTTCACACTTTTTCAGAAGCACTCTACTGTGGATGCCTCCCCTATAGGAGTGGGGGAAAGAGCATTCCAAAGAATGAGTGCCACTACAGAGAAGGCTTGTTTCTATGTCATCAACAAGCAACACATCATAAAGTGGGATGACCCTAACAAGGCCTCTTCTGATGACCTTTATGTCCTAGCAGGTCTGTATACGGTGCTCTTCTAGGTATCCAAGTCCCGAGTTCTTTAGGGCTTCTTACATCAGCAACAAAACTTTTAAAATGGTTCAATAGCTAATAGGCAGCCAGTGCAGTGCTTTTAGCACAGGCGTAACATGTGCACGACTGGATTACAACAAACATCTTGTCCGTGCCCTCAAGACTCAAAAACTGAAACAGATCCCATAAAACTAGGTAAGACTCCATTGGACATCCATCTGATACTGTATCAATAGTATCAATTCAAGTTGGCATAGGTTTATCTTCAAAGTGCTTTAAAATTTGTCACAGCATGACTCAAGAGTGCAAGCATTCAATTTGCTGGGGTATATGAGAATAATCACCGCACCACTCGGAAAAGCAGTGCTGGATGGCTACTCAAGGCTGTGATGGAAGCAGCAAAACAAGCTTCTCTGCAGCCTTTACTGCCATGCAGTAGGTGCAATTATGCGCTCTAGCACATGTCCAGTTGGCTTCACTTTGAATCTTACACCATGTGCACTTTAGTTTTCGTTGTCCTGGTATACCGCAGAAAACCAGGAAGCAATCTGGGCTCTACAGTGCAGGACAGGACAATTGGGAGCAATCATGTCAAGCGCCCACCCCCATCTGCATTCCATAGTGACACAAAGACCTCAACAGGATCACCACCGGCTTTGGTTTTGGATTCCATAAGTCTCCAAGGGCAGACCATCTTAATAGGTCCCCCAATTCTACCGAAGGTGACTAGTACTATAAGTCCAAGCTTTACCAGAGAGTGGTCTGACAGTAACAATGGGGTGAGTTAAGCCCCCCTCAATGTCCAGATTGCCCTGTTCACACACTGAGGCAAAGACCAAAACAAAGGTATGCCCTTCCTTACACTTTGGCCCAGACAGACAGCCCCATGGTTGCAGGCCATGAAATTCCAATGCAGCTTCAGTGTGGATACTGAAGTCCCTCAAAACAAATGTAATGGGGTTCTCAAGCTTGAGACCATCTCTGCCTGCTCAGTTAGGGTGGGCAGTACACCAACAGCATCCCCAGTCTGTCTCATTGCCCCAGTGTCATGTACAGGCCCTCATAGCCAACAGCAAGCCCCCCCACCTGTGTCTCTCTTACAGCCCTGCCTCCAACAATGGCCCAATATAGAGGGCTGCTGGAAACTGCTGATTCACTTGTAGTCCCCTCCAACAGAAGCCCTCTGACCAGTTCAATAAGTCTACTGAAGAGGAAGAAGATGCCACAAAGAGGTAGCAAGCAAATAACAAGCACAGTCTCTCAGTTCAGGCGGCTGGTCTTACTTATTTCCCTCCTGCTGCTCTGGCTTGAAGCTACACCTGCTGAAATTCCTTCTTTTACACAACTTTTAAAGGTGGCATAACCGTGCCCTTTATTTTGGATCTAGTGACAAAATGAAATGTAAAAATCAAACAGATTTATAACTGGTTTTCAAAGCACTGCCCTCTCCAACAGCCAAGGGTTTGACTGCGTGTTACACACAAGAGAAAAAAAACTTTAACCCATATTCTTACTTACTCAAACTGAAGACCTCAAAACCACCATTTTGACGTTGTAATGAAGCCTAAGCACTGCCTGGGTCAACAAATCACAAGCCTGGCTCCCCTTATAGGCTACAATCCTGAAAGGGCGGGATTAGAGGCCAGAGCCTGGAAAAGTTATTTTTTGAACTATAACTCCCATCAGCCCAATCCAGTGGCCATGCTGGCTGGGGCTGATGGGAGCTGTAGTTTAAAAAAGTAACTTTTCCAAGCTCTGGCTAAAAGCTGCTATACAGATCGGTTAAAAAACAGATTAAACAGTTGCGGGGGGGGCTCACGTTTTGGTGTATATCTGGGGAACCAGACGACCTAGAAACTTAGTGGTTTTTTTTAATTGAAGCTGAGAGTCCGGAGATTAAGGTAGGGGTGGCTCTGGGTGTCACCCCCCTCTCGGTGTCACCCGGGTGCGGTCCGCACCACCCGCACCTGCTTAGTGATGCCCCTGTCTTTAAGTCTTGTGGTAGTAAATCCCATAATTTAATGATGCACTATGTGAAGTTCTTCCTTTTGTCTGTCCGGAATCTTCTAGCCTTCAGCTATGTCCTGGGTTCTAGTATTGCACAAGATAAACTTCTCTCTATCCACTTTCTTGACACTATGTATAATTTTTGTAGTTCTGTCATGCCCTCTGTATTTTTAACATATATGTGAAGTTAGAATTTTTTGCACCAATGTGCATCACTTTAAACCTGCTTACACTGAACCTGTCTCCACTGTCATTCTAGAAACATTGTTGTCTCTTCTGCAAATGCTTAGGATTTATATACTCATAAGAAAAGGGAAACAACCTTACATCTTTGCTAGCTAGCACTAATGGGAAATGATTGCTGTGTGTAGTGCTAGACCACACTGGCAGACCACATTCAGCCTTCTCCCTTGATTTTAACATTGTTCCTTTAGCTAATCAGGATTAATTAGAGATGTTTCTAAATATGCAGATTTTTAAAATGTAATACATTGCATCAGCCCTCAGGTGGGAATGGAACACAGCAGGGTGTCACCACCCTATGCTGGCTATGGGCAAAGAGCTTGGATGGATTAATGAATCCTGCGCTGTTCCTAGTCAGCCCCAGTGCTGTTCACCCTTGGAATATAGTGTAGGATATGAAAGGGCTTTTTTTTTTTTTGCACTGGGTAGCATGTTTTGCACTGGGTGACAGGATTTTTTTGCAGGGCTTGTCAATTAGTGCAGGCAGGCATCTAAATAAATAAGCAGCAGTACCAGGCCCCCCCAAAGTTTCCCCATCCCTTTCTTCTAGCAAGTAGCTGGTCCACAGTAGTCTATCTATTCTATCTACCAACAGCCAAATTAAAGACACACACACACATATACACACAACAAATGCAGATTACTTTTCCAGACAAAAAGCGTGTTTTAAGATGTATCAACCTGGGGAATGGCTGTAACTCAGTGGTAGATCACATCCTTTTTATGCAGAAAGTTTGGCATTCAGTCTTTGGAATCTCTAGGTAGGGCTGGAAATAGGGATGGGATAGAAATTTGATTCAGTTCACATTTAAAGCAGAATTTATCAGATTTGCACTTTCCTAAACAATATGAGAGCTGAAACACAGCCATCCTTCAAAATTCTCATATTTGAGTTTTTCAGTATAGTTCTCCAACCAACCATTGTTTACAAAATGCATGTGTTAGGGGAAATTGTGCATATATATGAGTATATTAGTGAAAATAACATACCATCGACATGATCGCTCCCGCACGCCCCCTTCAGTGCCGAACTCATACAGCACCGTGGTATACCCCGGAGCTGAGAGTGATGAAGCAAGAGAGGAGGCGGATAGAGTGCAGGTGGAGACGAACTCCTGACGGATGTAATCATTCCTTGGTAAGTGCTTCCACTAAGTTGTACATAAAAGCGGTTAGGGCGGCAAAAAAGTCTTATTTTGCTACCACCATTAGATCATCCCTTTGCCGCCCAGCGGAGCTTTTTAGGGTGGTACGAGGGCTTCTACATTCTGGCTCTCATGATACTAAGGAAACATCGGAAGCCCGCTGCAACGAATTTGCGGAGCACTTCCAGGACAAGATTGCATGCATCCGTCGGGACTTAGACTCTGATGTTATGACAGATGAATCCATTGAAGTGTCCAGAGCGCGGCCTTGTCCTTTATTATTGGATGAATTTCAGTTGGTGCAGCTCGAGGAAGTGGACAAGGTGCTTGGAATGGTGCGGGCGACCACGTCTGCTCTGGACCCTTGCCCATCTTGGCTAGTGAAGACTGGCAGGGCTGTAACCGCCGGCTGGGCCAGGGAGGTAATAAATGCCTCCTTGAGAGAGGGAGAAGTCCCTGGTAGTCTCAAGGAGGCAATAATAAGACCTCTTTTAAAGAAACCTTCTTTGGACCCAGATGTTTTGAACAACTACAGACCGGTGGCGAATGTCCCTTTTTTGGGCAAGGTTCTGGAGTGGGTGGTTGCCGGCCAGCTCCAGGTGCTCTTGGATGAAACCGATTATCTGGATCCGTTTCAATCCGGTTTTAGGTCCGGTTTT
Organism: Rhineura floridana; assembly: GCF_030035675.1. Classification (NCBI taxonomy): domain Eukaryota; kingdom Metazoa; phylum Chordata; class Lepidosauria; order Squamata; family Rhineuridae; genus Rhineura; species Rhineura floridana. The sequence continues at coordinate 243,434,226 of NC_084480.1, forward strand.
GGTACCGAAACAGCCTTGGTCGCCCTGTATGATGACCTTTGTCGGGAGAGGGACGGGGGAGTGTGACTCTGTTGATTCTCCTTGATCTCTCAGCGGCGTTTGATACCATCGACCATGGTATCCTTCTGGGGAGGCTCGCGGAGCTGGGAGTTGGGGGCACTGCTTGGCAGTGGCTCTGCTCCTACTTAGTGGATCGTCGCCAGAAGGTAGTGCTTGGGGAACATTGCTCGACACCCTGGACTCTCCATTGTGGAGTCCCTCAGGGGTCAGTTTTGTCCCCCATGCTTTTTAACATCTACATGCAGCCTCTGGGTGCGGTCATCAGGAGTTTTAGAGTGCGTTGCCATCAGTACGCTGATGACACGCAGCTCTACTTCTCCTTTTCACCTTCCACAGGTGAGACTGTTGATGTGCTGAACCATTGCCTGACCGTGATAATGGACTGGATGAGAGCTAATAAACTGAAACTCAATCCAGACAAGACTGAGACACTGTTGGTGAGCTCTTTCCCTGCTCAGATGGTGGATGTTCATCCTGTTCTAGATGGGGTTACACTCCCCTTGAAGGATCAGGTTCGTAGTTTGGGGGTCCTTTTTGACCCTTCCTTGTCGCTCGAGGCTCAAGTGGCCTCGGTGGCACGGAATGCATTTTACCATCTGCGCTTAGTAGCCCAACTACGCCCCTATCTGGACAGTGATGATCTCGCCTCGGTTGTTCACGCTCTGGTAACTTCTAGACTGGATTACTGTAACACGCTCTATGTAGGGCTGCCCTTGAAGACTGTTCGGAAACAGCTAGTGCAAAATGCGGCAGCCAGGCTGTTGACAAGGACCAATCGGTCTGCGCATATAACACCTGTCCTGGCTCACTTGCACTGGCTACCTATTTGTTTCCGAGCTAGATTCAAGGTGCTGGTGTTGACCTATAAAGCCTTACACGGTGTGGGACCGCAATACCTTGTGGAACGCCTCTCCCGCTATGAGCCTACCCGTTCACTTCGTTCAGTATCTAAGGCCCTCCTCCGGGTACCAACTCACCAGGATGCCCGGAGGACTGTTACTAGATCTAGGGCCTTTTCTGTGGTGGCCCCCGAATTATGGAACAGCTTACCGGAGGAAATACGCCTGGCGCCTACAGTTCTTTCTTTTAGGCGCCAGGTTAAGACCTGGCTATACTCCCAGGCATTTTAATGTTTAATGCTTTATGTTTAATGTTTTTAGTTTAATGTGTTCCTTTGTTACTGATTTTATTCTATATTGTATTTTAATCTCGTTTTGTACACCGCCCAGAGAGCTATTAGCTATGGGCGGTCTAGAAATGAAAATAAATAAATAATAAATAAAATAAATACAGAAATGCTTTATATTAGGATAAATTGTTTGCAAAAAGTGTACATTAGTCAATCCTGCCTGCAAATATAGCTTGGTAAGTGAAATTCACAAGATTTTTTTTTAAAAAAAAGAAAATGCAACATTCTGCAGAATTTTGAAGAGCTGAATTTAAGCTTGGAAAAATGAGAAATGAGGGAACTGAAATGGACAGATCTCTCCATCCCTATCTGGAAAAGGCTTCTATCTGAAACTCTGGAGATCTGCTGTAATTTGTTGTAATTAATATGAAGCTAGAAGGGTCCATAGCCAGACACCATTACTGCCAACATTACTGGCTAATATTGCTAAAGGGGCAGTGGTGACTTGCCTGCCACGCTCCTTTTAAGAGAGTGTGCAAAGCCATGGAATTGAAAATTGGAGCTGTTGGTTTCTGGACATATGCAAGGGATTATGTAATAACAGGCACTGACTAGAATGATTTAGCAATAACAGAAAGATCCATAAGGTCAGTACGCTCATGACATAGGTGTCCAGCCTATTTCTACAGGAATTCTGCTCTGGCAGCATTTACATGTACAAGTCATTTCAAGTTAATGCCTTAACTTGTTTTCTAGTGCTCTGGTTCAGTTCTTAGAATCTTATTTTCAATACTTTCCCTTAAATCTCTATCTTGGCCTTGGTCTTCTGCATTGTTTCCTGTTTGTTGCCTTTGGCTTTTTAAAATATTGTTTTCTGTTACATCCTATAATAGTTACAAACAGAAGCCTGCTATCTATATATGTAAGGTAACATATTTGATAAGGCATCTCAAGGATAAGAAAAACAAACATAGGAGGCTATTTATATTTATTTTTGAAATGGGAGATTTAGTCATGGTAGATTTTGTTTGAGCTTATTCAGATCACTGGTGAATATCAAATAGTGACTGCATTTCATAATAGATGTCTCAGATCCGAACTACATTCTGGGCAACACTATCTCTGTATGTCTTTGTCTTAGAATCACATTCATGGACTAGTACTGCAAGAGCAGATTGCAATGTAGCATTCTTGTGGAAATTCACATCTGGTGGTTCAGTTTTACTGGCAAATATTTTAGATTAAATTAATACGTCTTTTAGTATTCAGTAAAAGTTTTTTATTCCAAGAGATTTCAGAAACCTTTCTTGTTAAGGTTTGTGATGCATTCTTAATTACCTTTCAAAGTAACGTAATAACAGGTACCTCTAGGTAGGAACTACGCTGTCCTATCTATCTACAGCAAGGTTAGACATTTTGTCTAGCACACAGCTTATGTAATGGCCAGGCTGCCTATCTGGATAACTGATCATTCTTCATGTATTAGTGTGACAGAGCTATAAAGCACAACAAGAGATCTAACACCTAAAGAGCACTTGGTAATTATGTGAGAAGGATAGTTCTTTTGCCTATCCCAATAAAATGGCTTCACTATGTTTTTTCTTACAAGAAAACAATTATGTCCAAATGTGGATGGTTCCAAAGTCTGCTTCCTTGGATGCTACCCCAAATGAACTGAGGAATGGATCTGCCAGCATTAGTAATTATTTTTCCTCTCGGTGACAGCCACGTGATCCAGAAATCTACACAGCAATAGAGATTCCAAGGCTGATGACATTATTCTATTGACTCTCCAAATACATGTGCATTATACTTCTGCAGTGTACTAATGCCCCTCCCAGACACCAAACTTGATAAGTTCTTTTGATAAATTTAAATAGATAGTGTAACAGCATTTTCTGACAACTCACATACTTATAGACTTGTTGGTCCTTCTTCAGATGCCCCTGTTCTCACAGGTATGGCAGATGATGACTTTTAGTGGTGGTACACCAGTTAAGGAATACCTTTCCTGGGGAGTTTCACGTGATACGTACATAGAAGTCATTTTGGCACTAGGTAAAAGGCTTCCCCCCCACCCAGGTATTTCAGCTGTGTATTCTAGCTGTAGAGATTTTATTTAAAACAAAATGCTGCTTTTTATTTACTATTGTATTGTATTTTATTGTGTTATTGTATTTAGGATTATTTTTAATGTACTATTATATAATAGTATAATAATTTTTATTATTTATTTATTTATTTTATTACATTTTTAGACTGCCCTATAGCAATAAGCTCCCAGGGCGGTGTACAGCATAATAAAACAGGTTAAAATACAAGTGGATGTAATACACAATAAAACATAATTAAAAATTTTCAATTTTAAATTCAAATTTTTAAATTTTTAAAATTTTTAAAATGCCTGGGCGAAGAGGTAGGTCTTTACCTGGCGCCGAAAAGATAACAAAGAAGGCGCCAGGCGTATCTCATCAGGGAGGGCGTTCCATAGTTCGGGGGCCACCACTGAGAAGGCCCTAGCTCTAGTTATCGTTCTCCGTGCCTCCCTATGCGTTGGGACACGGAGAAGGGCCTTCGACGTCGAGCGCAGCGACCGGGTAGGTACATAGCGGGAGAGGCGTTCCGCCAGGTATTGCGGTCCGATGCCGTTAAGGGCTTTATAGGTAAGAACCAACACTTTGAATCTGGCCTGGAAACATATTGGTAGCCAGTGCAGCTGGGCCAGGACAGGTGTTATATGATCAATTTTTTTTGTCCCAGTAAGAACTCTGGCCGCAGCATTCTGCACCAGCTGAAGTTTCCGAACCGTCTTCAGAGGTAACCCTACGTAGAGTGCATTACAGTAGTCCAATCTAGAGGTTACCAGAGCATGGATAACTGTGGCAAGGTTCTCTCTATCCAGATAGGGTCGTAGTTGGGCTACCAGCCGAAGCTGGTAGAACGCATTCCGTGCCACCGAGGCTACTTGAGCCTCCAGTGACAGGAGCGGATCTAATAAGACCCCCAAACTACGGACCTGCTCCTTTAGGGGGAGTGTAACCCCATCTAGGGCAGGTCGGACATCAACCATCTGGGCAGAGAGCCCCCCCACCAACAGCATCTCAGTCTTGTCAGGATTGAGTCTCAGTTTATTAGCTCTCATCCAGTCCATTATCGCGGCCAGGCAGTGGTTTAGTACATTAACAGCCTCACCTGAAGAAGATGAAAAGGAGAAGTAGAGCTGCGTATCATCAGCATATTGCTGGAAACGCACTCCAAATCTCCTAATGACCTCGCCCAGCGGCTTCATATAGATATTAAAGAGCATGGGGGACAGAACTGAACCCTGTGGGACCCCATATTGGAGTATCCAGGGACTCGAGTAATGGTCCCCAAGCACCAGCTTCTGGAGACGATTCTTGAGGTAGGAGCACAGCCACCGCCAAGCAGTGCCTCCAACTCCTAAGTCCGCAAGACGTCCCAGAAGGATACCATGGTCGATGGTATCAAAAGCCGCTGAGAGATCAAGGAGAACCAACAGAGTTACACTCCCTCTGTCTTTCTCCCGACAGAGGTCATCATACAGGGCGACCAAGGCTGTTTCTGTACCAAACCCCGGCCGAAAGCCCGATTGACATGGATCCAGATAATCAGTTTCATCCAAGAGAGCCTGGAGCTGGTGAGCGACCACACGCTCTAAAACCTTGCCCAGGAACGGAACATTTGCTACTGGTCTATAGTTGTCAAGATTTTCAGGGTCCAAGGAGGGTTTCTTTAGGAGCGGTCTCACCACTGCCTGTTTCAGGCAGGATGGGACCACTCCCTCTCGTAAAGAGGCATTGATCACCTCCTTGGCCCATCCGGCTGTTCCGTTCCTGCTAGCTTTTATTAGCCATGAGGGGCAAGGATCCAGAGCAGAAGTGGTCGCCCGCACCTGTCCAAGCACCTTGTCCACGTCCTCGAGCTGAACCGACTGAAATTCATCCAATAAAACAGGACAGCACTGTGCTCCGGACACCTCATTAGGCTCAACTGCTACAATATTGGAGTCAAGGTCCCGGCGGATGTTTGTGATCTTATCTTGGAAGTGTCTCGCAAACTCATTACAGCGGGCTATTGATGGTATTATTGCGTTCTGAGGACCAGAGTGTAAAAGTCCCCGAACAACCTTATAAAGTTCCGCTGGGCGGTTAGAAGATGACTGAATGGAGGCAGCAAAGTACTGCTTCTTCGCTGCCCTCACTGCCTTCACATAGAGCTTGGTAGAGATCTTCACAATTGTACTATTGTATAATAGTACAATATATAATATTGTAGCTGTCCTTGGAAAGTTTTTTTTTAAAAGATGGGGTACAAGCATCTAAAATACATAAATGAAATATATACATTAAAACTCAAACATCTCATCCTGTTCAATCAAGTTTCTTCACTGCTGATCATCTACTACAGCCTTTCCCAACCAGTATGCCTCCAGATGTTGTTGGACCACAACTCCCATCAGCCTCAGCCAGCATTGCCAATGGTCAGGAAATATGGGAGTTGTGGTCCAACAACATCTGGAGGCACACTGGTTGGGAAAGGCTGATCTACTATGTCTGTATGTACTACGTATACGTAATTAACTAAAATATATATGCTCTGCACTTTCTGCCCCATTTATGGGACTCCCAAGCCAGGTGTCTAACAAGAAATAAAAATAAAACACAAAAAACGTTATGACAACATCAGACAGAATCAGTAAAGCCGCAAAGAATATTGTTGGAACAAGGACAAAACAGAACCCATACCTCAGGGTGAATTGTGAGAAGGAATAAAATGGTTTACAGAAGGCTCCAGAATGTCAGCACTGACAGAATCATAAAAACTTGTGAACGTCCACTGAAGCTGAATGTTGGAAGATTCAGGACAGACAAAAGAAAGTACTTCTTTGCTTTTGAACTGGCTCAGGGAAGAAAATACTGAAGGAACCCAACTTGCTAGAGTTTATTCAGAACCTCACATATTTCCACACATGCTACTTGCACTCTGGTTCATTTGTTAGTGTTTTTCCTAGGAATAACTTGAGTTTTAAGTCCTCTAAAAGGTTACTATGTCTTTTGAAAAGATTAATTAAAATTATGGAAATGTAGAAGGAAAAAGAAATTCTGCTGTTAACTGCAGGATGATAAAAATCATAACTGATAAATTATTCTTGATGTATCCTTAATCTTGCATGGTAGTTACTCTAATTCATTAGTGCCAAGAAAACAGGGAATTGCAATGTAATTATATCTGAGCCTCAGCCTGCAACTTCAAACTGATTCACAAATGGATATTATACTTACCTTCACTCTGTTACATTTCCCACATTTTCCTTGCCACTAGAGCTTGCTCTAATGCAAGCAGATACAGTGTAACATGCTAGCCTGAATACAGAAGATAAACACTGAAGCATTTCTCTTTTTGCCCTAGGCATATACAGGCAGGCACAGGAGAACTGGGAGGATAGGCCAAGGTGCATTGGAGGGACCACAACAGTCTTCTTCCACAACTATGTGATATACATGAGAGAAACAAGTTCAGTCAAAAGGAGAAATGGTGAGTGTACAAGACAGACACAAGGGACACTGGGGGAAACAGTGTACCTAGCATCAGGCCTGTGGCCAGGAGAGGGCAAATGGAGGTACCCCCCTAGGCCTGTACTTTGCCCCCCCCAGGATGTTTTGGGAAATTATCTTTTTAATCTGTGACATGATAGACAATGACAACCTCCATTTAATGATAGCTTGTTTTAAGAACGGGCAATTTAAGAATAGGACTCTCTGAAAAAATTAGTGAATAAGGCAGGGCAAGGGCATAACAAAAGCCTCATGAGTCCCCCAAAGTCTGCTCACTCAAGACTTTCCCTGACTAAGGGTGGATTTTTCATGAACAGAATCACCCTATAATTACTTAAGTGAAACTGAAAAAAATAGCCTGTATGACCCTCGAAGAGATAAATATTAGAACTTTGTATTATGGGCTAGAGGTAGACTCCACCCATTGGACTTTCCTTTGCTCTGCTTTTCAGTTTCAGTTTCAGTTGTGTTCTCTACCCAGCCAGCAATAAAGAAGCATGTTTGTTTTCCTGCAATAAAAAATAAGAGTTTGTTTATTTTGCAGTTATTATCATTAGTAGAACAGGATCGGGTACTTATTGCTAAAGGGTGAAATAAAGAGATAACTTAAAGTGATCTGAAAAATGGCTACTCTAACTTACCTGTTACTCTTTTAAACCACTCTCTGTATTCACAGTCATAGTGACTATTTTTTCTTCTTTTTCCTGAGTACTTGATGGCAAAGGATGAAAACAGCCATACAGGAATAGAAATATTGCTGTATACACTACAGTTAGCTAGCTGGCTGGCCACCTAGGCTGTAACTCAGGCCTAATTTCTGATTTTCCCAATATGCGCAACTCAGGGTGAGGCCTTTTCAAATTTCTGTATAGAAAAATCAGCCCAGCAACCACCACCACCAACAAAAATCCAATCACTTTCCACAATTAGTTTCCAATTGCTTAGTTAAGTCCTTTTTGTAGCAGCCACTTAAAAAGTTTTCTCTTGATTGTCCAACAGGAAGGAAAATCTAAAGGTGAGTAATAAGACTAGAAGGACTCAAGGAGGAGTTAACAAACACACCCTAAAGTATTTGCTTTCTCTCTGCCCTTCCCTAAACTTGTAGTATGTACAAGTTTGTTTTTTGGGTGGAATTTAAAACTGAGATACTTAATGTAACATCAGTGGCAAGCTCAGGAGCTCGCTGTCATTACCAAAGTAGTTCAGTTCATGAAGAATCAGAACACAGGGACAAACCACAGGTGAAAGAGGGCTGAAGCTATAGGCAAAGTCAAGCTTTTGAGTCTGACATTCCTGGGGAGCTCTATAAAATGGGTGAAACAGTTCAACAGATTAAACTTCATTAATGTAAAGGTCATAGCCTTTCCCTTCCACTGGCATTACCCTCACATCCTCTCCACCAGTTGGGAGAGGTGCAGATTGGCTGACACTATGCGCCTCTCCCCTGCAGATGCCCCACCTAGAAATGTGGCTGCCCCACCTAACAAGGAAGACTGGCTACACAGCTCCCTTCACACAAAAACTCTGAAGTAGCCCATGGTGGCTTATTTTGCTGCCAAAAATTGTTTCAAGAATAGCCATGCCAAACCCATTGTGGAGCACTCACAGAAATGACAAAACACCAATTTCTCAAAGGCAACAGACTGGAATACCAGCTCAAAGAAACAATTCTTTTTAAAAAATGTAGTCTTCCCTGGGTTTATATTGGCATGGAGTAATGTAATATATGAGCTACTAGATCATATGGCAATTCCTGTTATTGTCTTTAGGGATGTGTAAGCTTCCTTCAGCTCAGCTCAAATGAGGTTGAGGCTTTAGCCTTGCCCAGGTATTCTGAATTTATTTATCTATTTAATTTAATTTATATACCGCCCTAAGCCAAAAAGGCTCTCTGGGTGGTGTACATAAAAGATAAAACAAGCACAATATATAAATACAATAAGTATAACAAAATCAAAGATCAAAACAAACAATAACAAAGAACCAACAACGTCAAAATACAACAATAATGAAAATACTGATAAAATACACTATAAAATACAATTTAAAATACACTTTAAAATGCCTGGGAGTATAAAAAGATTTTCACCTGGCGCCGAAAGGATAGCAGCGTTGGCGCCAGGCGTACCTCATCAGGGAGACTATTCTACAGTTCGGGGGCCACTACCGAAAAGGCCCTAGTTCTAGTCACAGCCCTCCGGGCTTCTCGATGGGATGGCACCCGGAGGAGGGCCTTAGATGTTGAATAGACCTTAAGACAACATATGAGGAGGAAAGAGCATGGACAGCTGCTAGAGAAGTTTTTACTTTGTCTGTTTTTATGTTGTCCTTCAGTGCTCCAGTAGAATCTTGCAGTACTGTATAGTATACAGCACAGCAGTGAAGATTGTTGAAGATGTTTGGAATAAACCCCCCTTCTGTTACTTAAGACTCATAGTATTCCTGTGTTCAAGTTATCACAGAGTGTGCTAGCTTTCTCCACCCTCCCCTACCAGTGCCTCATCCTCATCACTGTTGTCTCTGAGTGTCCCCTGAAGACCGCTTGCAGCCGGTTCCACATGTTTTGGAGCTCTGGGAAATCAGGGTTCCAAGATGCACAGGATCCTACAGGAGGCTTCCCTGTTGCAGATAGTCACTGAGGAACACTTGGAAGATGATGGCAATGAAGATGGGAGAGGCAAAACTCCTGCCCACTGTCCTCTTCTTGCAAGTTGATTTAAGCCCTATTCAGAACACCTGAATAAGGCTTATATGCGCATTCACACTGAAAGGTTCACACTTTTTCCAACTGCTCAATTTGAATACTCAGAAAGACTTTGGAGGATGCCTCCCACCACTGCCTGTCTTTCCATCTTCCCTTGCTCCAAAGCCCAATAACTTACTGTGGGGCACAGGAAGGAGACAGATGTTAGCAGGTGCTCTCCAGGTCCTCCAGGTCCTTCTCCTAGTGGAAATGATACACATCTTGTCAGTTTCCTACCAGGGCTTCTGAGACCATAGTCCCAGCCCCATCCCAGGTGGGAAAAGTTGCTCCACTGGGGCCTAGGATTAAGAAGTACCTGCTGCTGTCAGCCTCCTTCCTGTGCCCCAAGGTAAGTTACTACGCTTTGGGCCAGGGAAGATGGGAGCTTCACTCACAGGATCGAGGTGAGCATCAGCTCTCCATGTAAGGCCCTCCTTGCCTTGCATTCAAGTAGGGTGCTCGCTTTTGTGAGTACATTTACTCAAATTCTTGCAACACTCCAATTTGTCTTGCCACCAGTGTGTAGCTTCTTGCTGGTATCATGCAGAATCTCTTCTAAAGGCCAGACTTTCAGATGGAAATCAGGGGAAAGTTTTTCTAGGTGTGAAAGATGTGCGAGTGTTGCAGGGGGCTTGCAGACTAGATATTGCTATGCAAAGTATTGTTATGAGCATGGGGGTTGGGATGGATGATTTCTGTGGGTCACCTTTCCAGCCTCTGATTTAGAATCCTGTGCCTTGGAATGAGGAACTCTCTGCTGGTCAAATGAGTCTTTCGTTAACCAAATAGATTGTCCAGATAAGATAATGGGTCAATCAGTTGCCTAGCAACGGTGAATGGGCCAGGGAGACCCTTTTGTCATTAGAACTCTTCAGGAGAGCCTCCCCCCCACTCCTGGCAGCTAGCAGGAGTTGTGCTTGTAGTTTTAGTGTGTCTAGAGAATTACTGGGAACTGGAAGGCAGAGAGACTGACCCTCTGCACCATGGCCTTTGGGGTGCCTCCTGCAACCCAGATGAAAAACCTGGATATTGGACTGCTGATGCATTGAACCCCTCCATCCTTGAGCTCAGGTTGGAATGTGTGTAAATAAACAAACCATATTTCATAAAGACACCGCAGTCTCCGCTGACCTTCTTCCCAAAGGAAACCAAACCCTGGATGAGCACAGGGACCCCAGAATTCTCACCGCTCGGAGTTTGGGGGAGGCACGCAACATTATAATCTGTTTTGGTTCTACAGAATGTGAAAATAGTATTTGACATTCAGTGCTGACTGCACTGATGACCTTTGTTTGTTGGAAGGGCATTTCTGTTTTAAAGTCCCAACATAAATAAGCCTATAAAAGTGATTAGCCTGCAGAAAATAAAGAAAAATACATTACTAGCCTGTTGAGAACTGGCAAAGGAAGGGGAGATAGTTCCTTCCCTCTTGCAGCAGCACTTTATATTTCTGTGCTGGGCACCGAGGAGGGGACTTCCTGCTTGGTTTCTCTGCTGGCTGCAGAGGAAAGAGAGCATTCCATGGGAAGCAATTCATAGTCAGAGGCCAATTGTCACCCAGTGCCACATGGAACTTGCATGTGATGTCTCCAGCAGTGATCACTTATTACGTGTGGAGTTTAGGAAGGGCAGATCCCTGCTGCAGATTTACCCCCATCAGCAGTTCCCACCTGGTTTGCTTGTGTGTACTGCCAAAACTAACTGCATGCTGGAAGCTTTGCTGATCAACAGCCTGTGCATGCCTGTAAATTTCACTCACAAACTCCTTGGGATTCTGATTCATGGCAATGTGAGCCTTCAAGCATTTCTGGTTGTGGAAGAGGAAATATACCTTGTGAACTGCAGAGTTCTGTGTGTCATAGATGGCAATGGGAGAGGCCTTCAATCAGCCTTCAGTCCCTTCACTTAACATATCCAAGCATACCCAAAAAGTTTAATCAAGTTGTGTTGATGCACAATCAGAAGGACCACATTGACACATTTTTCACAATTTAAACATCACATGCTACCCATGCTATTTTTGACTTACCACGGATGCACAGAAAAAGATGCCAGTGGGACTTGCAAATTAATGTACATACCATTTTACTTAAAATAATTTGTTACCTTTTAAAGCTTTATTTATTTATTGACAAGTTTATAAAAGGAAACAAAGGCTAGAAGACAGGATGTGTTAGTGAGACACATGGCTTTCCTTATGCATGTCATGTGGTGATGACAGTGTGTTGACTCTCTCTTTTTAGAGTGTACATCCAATTGTCCACACAACCATTACCAGTAATTGTCTAATATACTTGGAGTGGTAACTAAATGAGTTCATTTTCAGTCTGCAAATAGAGACTCATATGATTGAATGCTCCTCCATATACCCCGCCCTAATTCCTGCATACAGAAAACTAGCTTGCATAGAGAAAGCTTCTAATCTAGATTTCTCCATGATATGCTAATACTATCTAGGCAGGATTTTAAATTTATTTTTTTCATAGAGGAGCATTCTATCATATGATTCATCTCCTGCAGTCTAGTGAGGCACAGAGTTGTCTCCACATCTGCCGTTTGTGAGAACTGGGCCTCAGGCGGAGGGCAGCTGCATTCCCACTGTGTGTTTTTATTTTGCTGAGGTTAAGCCAGCATGAATCTGTATGAGAAAGACAAGGCCTCAAAGGTTCCCTTGAAACAGTGCAGGGCAGCTTGTTACTGCCTCAGACTCTGGTAGCTGCACAGAAGCTGATTTGCACCATCTCCAGGCACCAACTCCGCTCAGTTTTCCCATTACAAATGAATGGCACAAGATCAGGAGGAGGAGGAGAAGGGGCTTTGCTGGGGGAAAGAGGGATCTACACAGCCAGTTTCTTAGCCACTGTTCCTCAGTTGGGACCATCTAAGTGCTGGTATAATGCTGTGCACCAAAAATGAATGAAAAGCAAATGAAAAACACAGTCCTGTTCTTTTCCAGTGGTTCTCAAAACTTCTGATGTGGGAGATATACTAATAGTGCAATCGTAGTTATGTTGCCTACTGAGGAAGTCGGGGCTTATTCCCAGGGAAGTGGGGTTAGGATTGCAGCCTCAACATTTTAAAAATGTAAATTGGAGGCACACTTCAGTCAATGCCTGAAAGAAATTCATGCATGGGGTACATTGGTAACCCTAGAATTTTAAATTAACAATTTCATTTAATAAATAATTAGATAAAATGATTGGATGCGCTAGATTTGCAACAAAAAAACCCACTCATATGCATAAACTATTTACCCTTTCCAGACACTTGACTGAGCCCAAAGCAGCCTGATCCTCAACATATTTCAACCAGGGAAGGAAATATGCTACTAAAGCAGTGACAGTTACAGAGATGTGTGACCACCTCTGAGAGTAAGTAACTAACTTTGATGTATCATTCCATCACTCCCAATACAGCCACCCCCAGAGTCACCTTCTCTCAGAGTAGGATGAGGCACATCCAGAGTCTCACTGAAGCCTTGAGTTATTTATTTATTTTTCATGGTACATTAGCAATTCTCACAAGTTGCACTAGAGACTCTCGTGGAAAATAAACAAGCAGCTATATAACATTTGTCTCCAAAAGAGACACTATAAGTACCCACTTTGTGAGTCTGGGCACAAACTTCCATTAGAAGCCCTCACCTTTCAGCTATGACTGATGGTAAAAAGGAAAAGCACCTCACACAAATAGATAAGGATTCATGCTCTCCTTTCTCTGCATATCCTCCTACAAGGTAAACACATCTTGGAATCCTCTGTATAACATGAAGCTGGTAAATTGACTGGCAATATCATTACAGTTGAAAGGGTATGAGAGTTCTGTCAAAAGCCATACCCTGTCCCAAGTGAATACATTTCTTAGACCTCTGAAACTATGTTGATGTCTTTTAATATGTTAGTGTGCCTACAACCTTTGCTAAATGTAAGGTGACAATTTTTAGCATACAGTGTTTTTAAAAGCATGTATATTTCTACACCAACTGAGCTATGCCAAATATCTTTTTTAAAAATAGCCTTTTCTAGCTTATATTCCAGAAGACCATTGTCTAGCATGAACAACTGATCTCAACTCATGCTTTATCTTGCCTTCTGCCTTGGCAAGCATTGAATTTGCTGCCAGTGCCAATTATTGTTATGAACTTAAGACCTAGGTCTCAGTTGCTGCCACCCAGAGGGAATTTTTGCCTTGAAGCATGTGCTACCCATGTGGGCCTAGAATAACCTGATGAATACTTCATATAACACCAGAATTACCTGTTTCACTTTCTTCTGACATATGCAACTGGTACTTTGAATAGTTCTGTTTTACACATCTCCTTCACGTTTATAGGCAGTGACTGTAAAAATCCACCCACCTCTTCCCAATTAAATCATGCTGTTTTTTAAAAAAGAAAACATTAACATTTTAAAGGATTTAAAAAAAATAAAAATATCCATAGGAAACCTGCAACATCAGAAGTTGTTTGCTGTAATTAGGGATTTTTGTGTGTGAGAGAGACAATACTCACTAATACTGAGAACCGGCACCTCTTTTTTTTTTTTTTACTGCCCATTGCAGCCAGTTAGGGCTGGTACCCACAGCACTTTTATCAAGATATGAATACCGGTGCCTCATTTTTTAACAATGAAACAAAACAAAGCCATTGGTTATACCTATGTATCAGTTAAGTATTGAAGTGTGCGGTAGTCCAGAAAAGAGAATGTAGAATTGCCTGCAGAACTGAAAATCTCTTCCCCTACCACTCTAATAAAAATTATGTAGACAGATGGAAAACAAAGGGTGAGTCTAAAAATGTATATGGATAAGCTCCATAGAAAAGTCAACCTGTTGTGAGGCAACAGACAGTCCAAACTCTCCAGTTTCCTTTGCCACTGCTTTCCAATTTTTTTCTTTATGCTAACTCACCTTGAGTGGGAGGAGGCATGGCATGCAATTGTATCTTCTTGTTGCCACAAGGCAGCAGTCAGCTTGTCCAGTCTTTTGTTGCTTCAAGTCTAAGTTTATATAACACAAACCAGTGGAGGGATGTAAAAAGTGGAGTCCCCCAAGGATTGGTTTGGGGGGCCTGTGTTTTTTAATTTCTTCATAAATGATCTAGAGTTAGGGGTGAGCAGTGAGGCCAAGTTTGCTAATGATACTAAATTGTTCAGGGTTGTTAAACCAGAAAGGGATTGTGAAGAGCTCCAAAAGGACAACTTCAAACTGAGCGAATGGGCAATAAAATGGTAAATGCAATTCAATGTAAAGAAGTGTAAAGTTATGCATATTGGAGCAAAAAATCTTAATTGCATGTTTACACTCATGGGATCTGAGCTGGCAGTGAATGACCTTGGGGTTGTAGGGGATAGCTCAATGAAGATGTCAACCCAGTGTGCGGTGGCTGTGAAAAAGGAGCATTCCATGCTGGGGGTCATTAGGTGAAAATAAAACTGCCCATATAATGCTGTTATACAAATCTATGGTGTGGCTACATTTGGAATTCTGGTCACCTCACCTCAAAAGGGATATTGTAGAGCTGGAAAGGTTCAGAAAAGGGCAACCATAATGATCAAAGGGATGGAGCAACTCCCCTATGAGCAAAGCATTTGGAGCTTTTTACTTTAGAGAAAAGGTGAGGAAGAGGTGACATGATAGAAGTGTGTAAAATTATGCATGGCACGGAAAAAGTGGATAGAGGAAAGCTTTTCTCTCTCATAACACTAGAACTGGACATCCAATGAAGCTGAACATTGGAAGATACAGGACAAATAAAAGAATGTAATTCTTCACACAGCACATATTATACAGCCACGAGAGTGGCTGTATACTATAGTCAGTGGGGATTTTTCACATTCTGCAATGTTAAATTGAAAATACCCCCATGCCATTCTGATGCTTCCCATAAGCTCATTTCAAAACAAAACCTTACAAAACTTATAGTCCTGAGCTCAGAAATGCTTGCTTAACAACCCTCTCAATTTTCATGGTGATACACAAAACGGTCAGAGAGAATAGAGAGTTCAAAGTGTAAAAAGAGAGGAAAACCCCCCAGAGCCCCCTTAATTAATTTAAGACATTTTGGCTGGAACCATATGATAACGCTGGGCCTGCTCAGTAAGGAACAACTGTCAGAGTTCTAAAAGCCAGACTCACAGCTGCTGGGCTTGCCTAATCAAGGGGCCACACCCACATCAGACTTTGATTTCATTTGAAACAGTCATGGCTTCCCTCAGAGAATCCTGGGAAGTGTAGTTTGTGAAGGGTGCTGAGAGGAGACTCCTGTTCCACTGAGAGACCTCCAGTAGCCAGAGTGGTTTAACAGTCAGTCACTCTGATTGAAGGTCTGTGAGGGGAACAGGGCGTCTCCGAGCAACTCTCAGCACCCTTCACTAACTACACTTCCCAGGATTCTTTGAGAGAAGCCATGACTGTCTAAAGTGAAATAAAGGCCTGGTGTGGATGTGGCCATGGACAGCTTTGGTTTAAATTTGGGTGGGAGGCTACATGTGCCTGCTGTAGAATAAAAAGGTGAGGGAAACGCTGAAAAGCAATGATACTGTTCACAATGTTTTCCTTTTGGAAAGGAAAGGGGCTTCCCTTCTGCCCAGTGCACACCCACCCAATCTCCTCTCTTCCCCTCCCCTCCCCCAGGTCAACTATGACCTGGGAGACCAGAGTTTGAATCCCCACACACCCATGAAGCTCACTGGGTGACCTTGGGCCAGTCACTGCCTCTCAGCCTCAGAGGAAGGCAATGGTAAAACCACATCTGAATACCATTTACCATGAAAACCCTATTCATAGGATCCACATAAATCGGGATCGACTTGAAGGCAGTCCATCTCCATTTTCAAACATGATTGCACAGAAATAAATCCCATTGAACTCACAAAGTATGCAAATGATCAAACCCACTCTCCCTTCTCCTCCCTCCTATCCCCTCCCTCTTGCCCCTTCCCTTCCCTCCCCATCCCCTTCCCCTTCCAATCCCCTACTCCCCATTCCCCCTCCTCCTCTCCCCTCCCCTTCCTCCTCCCCATGGTCAGTTTTACCTACCTTAAGCATGATTGCACGGAAGTAAATACTATTGAACTCAATAAGCATGCAAATGATCAGACCTGCTATTCCCCTCCTTCCCCTCTCCTCTCCCTTCCTCCTCCCCTCCCCTCTTCCTTCTCCCCTGCCCACTCCAGCCTTCCCTGAACTAAGCATGCAAATGATCAAACCTGTCCTCCTTTCCCCCTTCCTTTGCCCCCCTCCAACATGCTCTTTCCCTTCCCCTCCTCCTCCCCATGGTCAGTTTTTCCTATCCTAACCATGATTGCATAGGAGTAAATCCCATTGAACTCAATAAGCACGCAAATGATCAGACCTGCTTTTCCCCTCTTCCTTCTCCCCTGCCCACTCCAGCCTTCCCTCCCTCCCCCCTGGTCAGTTTTACCTATCCTAAGCATGATTGCATGGGCGTAAATTGCACTGAACTCAATAAACATGCAAATGATCAAACCTGTCTTTCTCCTCCCCTCCCCCTCCTGCCTGCTCCCATCCCAGTCCTCCCCTCTGCATTTCCTCCCCTCCCTCCTCCTCCTGCTCCGCTCCCCATCCCTCTCCATGGTCAGTTTCACCTATCCTAAGCATGATTGCAAGGGAGTAAATCCCACTGAACTCTATAAGCATGCAAATGATCAATCCATTGTCAGCAAACTTGGACAGGATCCCATTTCTTACCTCCTGGATTAAAAAGCAGGGAAATTCACTAATAGGCAAAAAACCCCTGTGGTTTAAGAATGTACCTATAGCCCTCAGATATTTCTGTCAAATATTAAAAAGCAGGGAAATTGTGCAGCTATAGTGAATGCACCAGGGGAACAGGAGACCTGATCTCAGCACAGCACATACCTTCTTTCTATTATTTGGGCTGATTGAAGGTGTTGCCATCACTCACCATATGCTCAGGGGCACATGTTACCAAATTCTTCCAACCTACACAGCAAGTGGATTGGACTGTGAAAGACCAAGCCAAATGGTGTTTGCATTTTGACAAATTTGTAGGGCAGTCCAATATCTCAGAGGGGAGGTCAGGTCTCCTGCTCCCCTGGTGCATTCACTATAGCTGCCCAATTTCCCTGCTTTTTAACATTTGACAGAAATTTCTGAGGGCTATAGGTACATTCTTAAACTGCAAGGCTTTTTGCCTATTAGTGAATTTAAACTATGGAATTTGCTCCCACAAGAGACAATGATGGACACCAATTTGGAAGGCTTTAAAAGAGGACTAGACAAATTCAAGGAGAACAAGGCTTATGAATGGCTACCTGTCATGATGGCTATGCTTTGCCTCCATAGTTGGAGGCAATATGCTTCCAAATACCAGTTGCTGGAAACTGCAGGAGGAGAGAGTGCTCTTGCACTCAGGTCCTGTTTGTGGGCTTCCCACTGGCAACTGGATGGCTACTGTGAGAACAGGATGCTGGGCTAGATGGGCTATTGGCCTGATTTAGCAGGCTCTTTGTATTTTCTTATATTCTTATGTTCACTTGAGAGGCTTACTCTCTATGCATTTGTCTAATCCTCTTTTAAAGCTAAGTTAATGGCCATCACCACATGTAGTGGTAGCTGATTCAAGGTAGTTTGTCTGTTCTTCAGAAAGACTAAAATAAATTTAAATTATCACCCCTTTCTTAGAAGTTATTTTTAATGAGCTGTTTATGATTAATTGTTTTGTTTCCTTTCAGAGTAGTCCATAGTTCTATTGCTCTTTTCTCATAATAGAGGAGATTCTTTTTAATTATCCTAGTGTTGCTCATACCTGAGTTGTGACTAGTTTCTCTATCTTGAGAGGAATTCCTCCAAATTAAACCTGACACCGAAGCCATTTGTCGTGACAAAAAGTAAAGTCTGTCTTCTTTTTAAATAAAGGATCTGCCCAGAGAACATTTGCCATTTAGATTTTATAGGCAAGCTGCAACATATGTGCCATTAATTGGCTGCTTTTTGTAAAGAGAAGAATACTTAATTATAAAGGTAAAAGGCTTTTGTTCTCTGTAGGGAACAAGTGTGATTAAGTGAATCTACCCACTCTATTACCATCATACATCAGTGTATGATGTGACCTTCCTTATTATCAAATCAGTAATTAATGTTGCTCTGAGATTAATGTTATTCACAATTGGAGAAAAGCTGTGCTTATATACCTTCAGTTCCTTTAACACACTTCAAGGCTCTTTGCTTCTTCTTCTATCCACATGATTCACCTATTGTTCTCTTTAGCAAAGCAACATTTTTTGCAGCTCTTGTTGCAGTTTACTTTCAGGTTCCATTTCTTCCTCTAGGACAGGGGAGGGGGCTAGGTTGCTAGGTCAGAAGCATCCCAAACCCTGAAATGTCAGGGGCAGGAGTGATGTCATAGTGGGCGGCCCTAGTGATGTCATTAAGCATGATACGTTAAGCATCAACCACAGCTGCTAGGATCATACCACTCAAACAAAAAAATTCTCTGATTGGAAATTAAGATAGAAATCTTAGCTAAATGAGGGAGTCTCTAGGTCAAGCTGAAGTGATGGTATCAATTCCTTCTCACCTGCTTAGAGAGCTTGGGTAAGGAACATTTAATCTAGCTTACTTGCTTTTGGCAAGAAGAATTAAGTGCCCTCAGGCCAGGGCAGTCACCAGAAAGCTACTGTAGGAAGGAGGGAGCCTAATGTTGTGGAGATGTTATATGGGAGTGCTCAGGAGTAAAGATGGATGCCTCTGAAGCCTGCAATTCTAACACATTAAGGGACTAAGCCCCATAGAACTCAACAGGACTTACTTCTGAGTAAATATAGTTAGGATTGTGCTGTTGGTAAGTCTTGACTAGGGATCCTCTGCAATGATATCCATATCAAAGCAGAGTTGGCAACCCTATGCCCTGCCTGCCTTGTAACATGGCTGCTCCAAACTTCTTTACAGACTTGACCCGTCACTGCAGAGAGAGGTTGGAGAAATGAGTAGCGTAAGAGTTAAGAAAATTCTCTACTCTTACCTGCCTGCTCTGTGGGCTGCTATAAACTCACATTGACAGCCAATCCAATTCCAGTGAGTAATAACTGACAGAGATAAAACATGCGTGGTTTGGTCTACCTTCACAGGCAGTAGATTGGGAATTGCAGCAATTGAAGTTACACTTCCCAGTATGTGAATTCTCTTTTAGCACTATTGGGCAAGAAACAAACTGCCATGCAAATAACAAGGTGCATCATCAGTGGGTTTAAGGGGGTTGAGCTGACCACGTGGAACCACTGCTGTTGTTGCTTCTATGGATGTAAGGGAGTAAGGTCAAAGGTAAATGAAACAGAAACAGAAAAACAAAAACAAAACACAGTAATGATTTCCTAAATGCAATACCATACCAACCACAACAAGATCCCGTAAGGCAGAAAACTCAGCATCCCACAACCAGTCAGGGTTCCTAACCAAAACTAAAAAAAACCTGACAGCCAGTTAGCCAAGGTCACAGAAATCCCCATGCAGCACAACCTTATCTGGGGCTGCAGTTAGTGCAGAATGCTGTGGCGCAATTGCTGACATGAGTGAGACCCTATCAGCACATAGTATCTCTCCTCTGAAATCGGCAATGGTTGCCGATTTCCTACCAGGCCAAGTTCAAGGTGTGCTTTCCATGTTACAGGTGCCACACAATACTTGTTCTGCTCTTGTAGGAAATCAATCCTTTAGTGTGGCAGCACCTGCGCTTGGAACTCCCTGCTTATTTCCATTAGGTAGGTACCTTCATTGTACTCATTTTGGCACCTGCTAAAAACATTTTTGTTTAGGCAAGCCTACCCAGGCATGTAGAAGCTATTGTGTTTTTATATCTATTTTTAACTTGTTGGTTTTATTATTTTGAATGTTTTTAAATACTGTCTTTAACTGTTTTTGCAAATAATTTTATTGTTTTAATTCCTGCTATAAACAGCTTTGAGATTTTTTACAATAAAGCAGTATATAAATGTTGTAAATAAAATACATAAATAAATTTTGGAGTCACTGTGGCCCTTGGGTCTCTTTCCTATTTTGTATCGAGTCAGGCCATTTGGTACAATCTAGCTCAGTACTGATGACATGGACTTGCATTGGGTCTCCTGTACTGCAGGCAATAGTCTCTTCCAGAGACTGAATTTTGGACCTTTGCACACAAAGCTTGTGCCCTACCACTGACCTACAGCCCTGTTTAACAGTGTAACTTTTAAAACTGTTCTTTTCAAATCACTAATGAATGCACAGCATACTAGGGCAGATCCACACCATGCATTTAAAGCACATTCAACATACATTTGAAGCACATGCATCCCACTACAGAATCATGGGAACTGCAGTTTGTTAAGGGTTGTGAGAACTATAACTGTGAGGAGGAAACTACACTTTCCAGGATTCTTTAGGGGAGGTCATGAGCTTTAAATGAGAGTTGGATGTGCTTTAAATGTGTTATGTGGATCTGCATTACTTCATAAACTTTGCCTGCATATAAAACATTTCAACTGAAATTTAAAATGGAAATAAGGTACAAACTTTAATGGGTGACCATGGACTATGCACCATCTCTCAGCCTAATCTTCTCCTCAGGGTGAAAACAACAGGGGGACCATGACCACCCCAAGGAAGAAGGGCACATTTAAAATGTAGAGGAAATAATCATTTGTAAATAATAATTTACAACCATAGTGTGAAATCAGATACATATCAAGACATAGTATGAAGAACTACTTATATAAACATGGATGTCAAAGGTGTTTATTATCTACACAACCTGTAAAGATATTTCTGCACATTTCTGGATCTGGATAGCCTGACCACTGTTGTCCATGCACTGGTAACGTCCAGACTGGATTACTGTAGTGTGCTCTATGTGGGGCTGCCCTTGAGGTTGGTCCAGAAGTTGCAGCTCGTGCAAAATGCAGCGGTGAGACTGCTCACTGAGGCAGGGTATCACAAACATGTCACCCCACTGCTGAAAGAATTGCACTGGCTCCCCATTTGCTACCGGGCCAAGTTCAAGGTTCCAGTTTTGGTGTACAAAGCCCTATACAGCTTGGGACCAGGATACCTGAAAGACCGTCTTATCCGTTATATACCCAGTTGATCACAGCGCTCTTCAAGTGAAGGCCTCCTGAATATACCACCTTATCAGGAGGTCTGCTCTGCATAACATAGGAACCGGACCTTTAGTGTGGCAGCACCTCCCCTGTGGAATTCCCTCCCCTTAAATATTAGACAGGCGCCATCTCTGTTATTCTTTTAGGTGCCTATTGAAGACTTTCCTCTTTCAACAAGCCTTTTAAGTTGAGACCTATCCTAGTCTGCGTCTGTGTTGGAATTTCTTTTTAATATGTTCTTAAACCTTTTCTAAAATGTTTTTAATTTTAGAAGATGTTTTGAAAGCTTTTTTAAGTAATGTTTTTGAAGATTTTTTGTTTTAATGTGTTTTAAAGTTCATTTTTATGATGTTTTAATGTGTTTTAGTGCTTTTGTTTGCCGCCCTGGGCTCCTGCTGGGAGGAAGGGCGGGATATAAATCAAACAACAACAACAACAACACTTATAATGCAATTCTATACAGTCTATACATGTTTACTCAGAAGTTTACTCAGCATCATCTGAGCTCTGCGAGTGTCACATTCTCCTGAATG
This sequence comes from Rhineura floridana, assembly GCF_030035675.1. Taxonomy (NCBI): domain Eukaryota; kingdom Metazoa; phylum Chordata; class Lepidosauria; order Squamata; family Rhineuridae; genus Rhineura; species Rhineura floridana. The sequence continues at coordinate 243,456,383 of NC_084480.1, forward strand.
AAGTGTAGAGTGTTCGAGGATGGGGATATTCACAGAGAGACCAAAATGCTTATTTATAAAGCCATTGTACTACCAAACTTACTGTACGCCTGTGATACATGGACCATCTATAAATGCCACTCCCAACTTCTTGAAAGATTCCACCAATGCTGTCTCCGGAAAATTCTGCAAATTACTTGGGAAGACAGGCGGACTAATGTTAGTGTACTGGAAGAAGCAAAGACCACCAGTGTTGAAACAATGATCCTCCAACATCAACTTCACTGGACTGCATCAACTGTCTGCCAAAGCAGCTACTTTACGCCCAACTTAAGGATGGAAAACAGAATATTGCTGGACAGCAAAAGAGGTTTAAAGATGTTCTCGAAGCTTATCTAAAAAATGTAACATGAGCATCGAGAACTGGGAAGCCTTGGCCCATGAGCGTCCCAATTGGAGGACGGCCATTATCAAAGGTGCTATGGACTTTGAAGAAGCACGAGTACAGGACAAAAGGGACAAATGAGCTAAGCAGAAGGCACTTCTAGCAAATCCTCATCATGACCATCTTCCATCTGGAAACCTATGTCCTCACTGTGGGAGGCTGTGTGGATCCAGAATTGGCCTCCACAGTCACTTACGAACCCACTGTTAAAGACCTTACCCTGGCAGACAATCTTACTCAGCCACAAGTGATCACCAATGAATGAATGACTCAGAAGCAAGTCAAAATGTATTCAATGAGGCTTATTCAGACAGGGAAGCATGCACAGGACTGCAATTCGGTGATAAGAAATTCATTCACCCAATCCAAAATTCAGAATCATGCCACGTTAAGCTGTTTTGCACTGTTTTATATTTGTTTTATGGTTATTGGATTTTAAATGCATTTATTTCTTGTTGTGAGCTGCCTTGGTTTCCAACTCTACCTCACAGGGTTGTTGGAAATATTCCATATACATACGCACTGGAGATGTAAAAATACATACACCCCATATAATAGTTTATTGTCAAAAGCAGTTGGCCATTGAAGAACATTTTTAAAAAAATAAGTATTAGTTTCCTGCCATATACAAGCATTGACAGCTAGATAAGCCTTGCCTAACTGCTTTTTTAAAAAAAGAATTAGATGGGGAGAGACAGATTTACAACACAATCCTTTTCTATGTCCACTCAAAGTACCATTGAGTTTCAGCACAATCTTAACCATGTCTATTGTAAAGTAAGTCCTACTGAATTCAGTGGGGTCAACTCCCAGGTATGTGGAATTATCATTGCAGTTTTACTCCCAGAAAAGCTTCATATTGGGTAGGTTTTCAAAACAGGTTATGAATAAGACAAATAAACTGCCCTGTTCAACAGTCCAGTAAAATTTAAACTTTGACTCCTTAATTAGAAAAGTATGACACTGCAGCATGTACACCTTTTAAAACTTCTGTTCAAAAATTATTTGAAAATTAAAAAGTATAATATACCATTTTTGCAAGTAATTTAAAAAACCTTGCATGTACACTTTCATTCCTACCAAGATCCTGCTGTGATCTTCTATTGCAATGCAATCCTATGCATGTTTACTCAGAAGCAAGTCCCAATTCTGTACGGAGAAAGTACTCTTTATGCTGCTGAAAGCTATATATTTACTGAATTCCTGATGTGAGACAAGGAGAAAAATGAAACTGTTCTCAGAACCTGAAATGACGTTTTGCTCTTGCTATTGTCAATCACAATCCTGACTTCACTTATTGGCTAAGAACCTGAAAGGGCAGGATTAGAGCAGAAACTAGAGCAACTAACAGAAGTTGTGGGGGTGGCAGCCAACATTTTGGTTTATATCTTTTGAACCAGACCACCTAGAAACTTAATTTTTTAAAAAAATGAAAGCTGAGTCAGGAGATTAAGGTGACTCACCCAGAGACCCGGTGAGGACCCCCAAAAATCAGAGTATCTGTCCAAAACCCAGACACCTGTCAACCCTACTGGGGGCCTATGGTTTTTCAGATACTGTTGGACTCCAACTTCCATCAGCCCCAGGCAGTGTGGGAGTTGGAGGGCCCCAGTGCCTCATCCCTGCTGCAGCAGAATTCTTCCATACCATTGTTCTTAATAAAGTAGAAGATATGCTTGGCATGCAGAAGGCTCTAGAGGGGTCACCAAGCTGTCACTTATGAGCACCATGACACTGGCAAAGGCCTTCAGTGGTGCCCCCAGCAAGTAGCCCATAATCTGAGTGTTCTTTCTCCCCCTCTTTTTTTTTTAAGGTCTCTAGCCCTCCTGGAAAGAAAGCTCTGAAGCAAAATGTGCAGCTACCCTTCTAAGCAATGTATGTGAAATGAGCTAGCCTGTCTGCTCCTACCTGTTAGCATTATGAGTGAAGTCAGAGCTGATCAGTGAGTTGTTTGGCAACCTAGGCTTTGCTTTGGGTTGGCATTGGGGAAAAACAGGGTTCTTGCACCTTTAACAGATGTATTGCAAGCATAAATTCAACAGGTCAAGCCTTTTCTAATATGGAAATACAATTATGAGAAAAGCTTCACCATGGTTACTTTCTAATTTTGTGTTATGTATACCCCATGGCAGCCGTTTTGTATTATGCCATGCCCCCATTTTGTGACTGGTGCCCTCTGGTGCAAAAAGGTTGGCAACCCATGCTCTAGATTCAGAGTTTTTGTAGGGAAGCTTTTGTGGGATTTCCTGGGAGGAAAACTGTGGTAGGCTGCAAAATTGTTTCAAGGATAGGATGAAGATTCCAGATAACTTTAAGGGCACTAAAGATTAGGGTTCACAGTGACACCATGAAATTATATAAGAACTAAGGGTGAAGTGTTACTTACAGGAAAGAAGATTCAAATGCACAAGTGAAAAATGACTAGGCAGCAGCACTTCTAAACCAAATCTAGGATTTACTATGGATTAAAAGGGCAACAGTGTCAAGCCAGGACTCAAAATGACAATGTTATTTGAGGTTGTATCAACAGGAATGTCACTACTAATGCCTCAGATGATAATTGTACAACTTTAACTCAGCATTGGTTAACATCTCTAATAGAATACTACGTTAGTTTCTGTGTACCACAGGTCAAGAAGCATACTGATAAAAAAGACAAGAGCTATGAAAGTGATAACACGAAATCCTATGAGGAAAGGCTGAAACAGCTTGGTATATTTATCCAAGAGAGAAGAAGAGGGTGACATATGGATAGTCTTAAAATATTTTAAAAGATTGCAGAAAGATGAAAAGAGTTGTCTGCCTTATTCACTAAGATCACGGGGACAGGAATTATTCTAAACTACAGACAGGGTTATTATTCCTGTTTCTTTTCTCTTTGCAATATCTCTGTCTCTTGTGTGTTTTGAAAGGTAGATTGGGCATTTTGGAGATATTTTAATAATTGAAGGAAGGAATAATTGAAGGATTTGGCATTGCTTGTTGGCCCTGCATCAGTTTTTGAGGAATCTTGCAGCTGGTGAATAAATGAGACGAATTCCTTATGAAATTTCTTTTTTCCCCTGGCCCCCAGTACACATCCACACCTAAAACAAACTTTTATTCCTTGATGTAGCAAATCTTAGAACTGGAATATTTACTGCCTATCTGATATTAAGGTTCTATTTCCCCCCCATGTAATATCTTACCAGGCAAGCTAGGCCTTTAAGACTGGGGTGGGTTAGAAATATCATTGAACAACAATCCTTTTTTTCCCCTTCCTTTTTTTTTTTAAAAGAACTACACCATTTCTACCTCCCATTAGCAGCAGAAACAACAGTTTTTATTATACAGTTACAGACCCAGTAAAAACAAATGAAAATACTGAAATCAAACATTTTCTAACATATACCAAACTGCACTATTACATTCTGCCAGAGTTAAGAGAATTTGATTGGCATGCAAGGTAAGAAAAGTTTCCTCAGTCTGGCCCTTAATGAAAAATAATTCCAAATAAATGGAACAATACATCTAACCAATGTTCACGCCAATGGTCTCCTAGGCCAATCTGTCATTAGCCTATGCTTACAGTTCCAGCCAGGATGTCAAACTAAACCTCACAACTGTTTTTCAAGAAACTGAATAAAGATTTGTACAGGTAGAGCAATTTCTTCCTTTTCCTGTTTTCATTAATTTCAAAGTAAAGATCAATGTTTTCCTTTCCAGTGACTGAGGCCTCTGCATCACACTGTGGAGAAATTAAAATGCCACAAACAGTGTTCTAAGTCACCAATCAAAATCAGCAAAAAATGGAACTGTATCACAAACCTAGTCAAATGTTCTCCGTTATTCCAGATCTAACAGAGTAGCCACCATCATACCAAGGAAAGACTGGAAGTGCCTCACTGCAAAGAGTTAGAGAGTCATAGAAGAGTCATTATCCTACGTAAATTTCTGGGAAAGACAAAGATGGCCAAAATGGGCAAATGCTTTCCAAGAAAAAAATGTCCCAATATTTGATGTGGATGTAAGTAATATAAATATTTGTAATAAATACTGTATATACATTTACATTATAGTAAATTAGGAGCTCCAAAAAATTAGACATGCTACTTACTCTGGGTTAAATGGTGGAGACAGCAGAATCAGTACCACTTTGGATGGCTGGTGTTGGATTGCACTTCTGAATATTCTCTCATTTAAAATAAATAAATAAATCCCAGAACACTGAAAATTGGCACAATCTATAGCGAAGTGGAGTCTCTTTAACTATTATTCGAATGACAAGGTTCAAGCTCACTCTCATTTAGGAGTAATCAAAGTGGCTGCTGTTTTCTTTATTTGTTTCTTCTCAAACTCATTTAATGGAATCTAGTATGATTATTTTCTTTTTATTGCTATTATTGATATACATTATATTGTGTGGTAGTAGCAGTAGTATTACTATTTCTTACTTATCTTTACTGTTATAAAGGAAATTGTAGCAGTGATTATTATATTTCTTATTTTAATGGACTTTGTGGAAATAAACTTAAGGCTGAAATCAAGTGAGCAAGAAGTTCTCAATACCATGGGTCACATTTACTGGGGCTCTCAGGACGGTATTCAACTAAAAAGTTGTGCTAGCACAAGAGTTTGCACTACTGTAATGGAATTCCCCCTCCTCTCCCCATGCATGCTTTGCACCTCCCCAAATCTGCAGTGGAATATTGGGGAAAACCTAAGAACAGATTTAGGGAGGTGCATGGGGAGGGGAGAGGAGGAGATCATTCCATTGCACAAGGAGAAATCCCTGCTTAGTGCTATGCTTAATACAACCCTCACATTTGATAGCTACTCTTTTGATATTTCTACATACATGTTTAATGTCTGTGCCTCAGAGTAAGGTTAAAGAAATCTCTAAAAGAACGAATGTGGCCCAGTGGCTAGGAACTGGACCTTGGGCCTATGCTCATTTCCAGTATCAATAAGGGACTCAAGTCCCATTCAGATAAGTCACTTTTGGTAAGGGAGCTGCTTCCTCATGGTGATATTTCTCCTCTTTCCCAACCCAATCTCAAATGGGAAGGAGCCATGGAGCTGGTGCAAATAAAGCTCGGTGCTTCCCTTGATTTATTTTTTCTTTAACTTTTGTATCTCAGTATTGGGGATGGGTTTGCTGCCTAGTTCTGATCCACTTGAATTCCAAGAATCTGACTTTGGTTGCAGATCTGCCTTTTTTTGGTTCCCATTTGCTTTCACAATTGCTGATCTGCTGCTTTCTTTAAGGAAAAAAAGAGAAATTTTTAATGAAAATGCTTATGTTGTTCCACCTTTTTGCCTGTTTACATATAAATTAGGCAGATAGCCACCCACTGAGTCTGTCTCTTTCCTCAGGATAACTGATGTGCTGCTTAATGATTCCCCCCTATTCTTGTTGTTTTCCAGTACTTTTGATTTTTTACTGTTGAAAAGTCAACCACCGCTGCTTATTTTAACTTTTTTTCTGCTAAATTTTAATCCTAAAAAAAATGGAAATAAATAGCAATCATTGTCACCTATACTGCAGTTAAGAATGCATCAGCTTAGAGGAAAGCCAATTATGAAGACAATAATGTAAAATTCAGAGCAGTTTTTTAAAAAACAAAAACAAAACAGCCTTCTGATGACAGCCATAACCCACTGCAAGAAATCTGAGCTGGCCCAAAAAGCCAGGAGATTGTTGAATTATATCAAAACCCAGTTGTATCTAATTTAGCAGATAAACTGCCCCATCCCTACCCAGTACAAGTAACTGTAAAAAGCACATGTGATTTTGAAAAATGTGAATCTGGCAAAAATTCATCACTTAAGAAATTTCCACAGATTCTATTGGAAAAAATTAGTTTACATCTTGACTGTATGCATTTGTGCCCAATGTGTTCTCTGTTCCACCAGAACTACATCACTGTGGATGTAATTCACTGATCCAATCAGTTCTCACCCCCAGCAACATGGAGGAGGAGAGGGCAGGAGAGAAGGAGCCCTTTCCGGGTGAAAGGATAGAGCAGAAGCCACAGTAAAAGCCTCAGTGAGCAGGACTAGATTGCAGAGGAGGAACAGGAAGAGGAGGCACCACACCTTGAGGCAAGCAACAGACTGCAGGCTAGGGTGAGTGAAAAATCTGCTTAATTCTGTCTGTAGAGGGATGGAATTAAGCGGATATTTACCAATTGCAGTCTTCAGCCTGTTGCTTACCCCATGGTGTGGTCCCTCCTCTTTCTGTTCTTCCTCCTCTGTGGTTTGGCCCTGCTGGGGAGGTTTCTGCTGCAGCTGCCGCTCTATACTTCTACCCTGAGAGGGCCCCTTCTCTCTGGCCTTCTCCTTCTCTGTGATGCTGGGGATGAGTGGTGCAGGGTGGATTGGTGGCTGGGGAAAAATCCCACCCCTAATTCACCCCATACATTTAAAGCACATTGCTTCCCCCAAAGCATCATGGGAACTTCAGTTTGTTAAGGGTGCTGGTAATTGTAGCTGTGTGAGGAGTCAACTACAGTTCCCAGGATTCTTTGGAGGAAGCCATGTGCTCTAAATGTATGGTATGGCTGTGATCTAGGCTTCAGTAGTAACTCTCACTTTATATACTTATGCAGCCTTGTCCAAGAATTGATAGTATAGAAACTTGATGACATTTGTATTGAATCGAGTCCCAGATGCCTTTGTATAATTCAGTGGGAGAGTTTGCAACACTAATCTTGTGCTGTATTTCAAAGCTCTCTGAGCTCTGCTGGTTTGGCTTTCTCTCACAATCTATTAATGTCACTCAGAGATAATGAGCACGCTTGCAATCTATTAATATCATTCATAGATAATGAGGGGGAGGATTTTGGTTCACTCCATAATTTGGAGTAACTCCCCAGTCTGCATCCAATGGATCATGTTTGGATTGGAACATAGACATGCAGACTAGACTGCATGCCTATAAACCTTTTCAAGTATGATTCATTCCCCACAAACTTATTTGTTTAATAAGGGGGTCCATGGGCTTCCCTGGCTCTTTTTTCTTTTTAAAATACTTTTCTAACTGTTTGGAGCAGCAAGGAAGCACAGTGCTTGCTGTGCTCATTGAAAACATTTAACTAAAAGGTCCCTGGAAGCGGCAGCATGTTATGACATGCTATCCCTTCCTATGTAATTTTATGGATTAAAATAAGTCCCTTTAAGGTGACAGAGACATTGTACAGGAAAAAAAAGATTGCTACCCCCCCCAACCACCAATCGTTTTAATTTGGGTAGGAGTCTGTCACCTCACTGGCTTATAACTATAATCCAATAGGATGAAGCGGAATGTCCACTGACTGACCAATTAGAATTTACCAGCTTCTCATGGCTTGACTCCTTATTATAAGGACAGAAACCTTACCCACAAAATTGTCTGGACTGAAGCAATGTAAACAGTGACAGGACAGCTAAACAGGCATCTCAGGAGCAGCTTTGGAGAGAGTCAGGTGCCTGGAACAAATTAGACATGGACAATGTTGACTATGAGCCTCGGCTTGGGGCTTTTGCTCCTGGTGCTTCTTTTACCTGTACAGATGAATGGCAATAATGTAACAACTGCATCAGCCTTGAAAAATAATTCAAGTCCAACATCTGTACCACTTAGTACACTGAACAGCACCACCAAGAGACATGCAAGCTCTCTTCAATCAACTATCGGCTGCCCTTCTGGGCTCCTACTGAAAGGAAGGGGGGATATAAATCTAATAAATAAATAAATAAATAAAATAAATAAAATAAAATAAAATAAAATAAAATAAAATAAAATAATATAATATAATATAATATAATATAATATAATAACTGATACTCAGGTGACCAGGAGGCCTCCTGCAGATACACTGTGACTCCACAACTCCTAGTAGGAATGCAAGACAGCTTATATAACTGTTAACCCTTGTATTCTATTTAGCATAAAAACCTTTATACATTTTAAAATAAAAACTTTACCCCCCAAACAGTATGTTTTCTCCACACCTGCTGAAGGAGGTACACCTAATGTCAACAGTGTATTCTTTTCAACACCATGTTAAAACCTTTATATTTGCCCAGGCATGTAAGATCATGGAATTTTTAGTTGTTTTAATGGTTTAATTCAACTTAATGTTATTGTATTGTTGGTTGTGTTTTATAATGTATTTGTGTACTGACCTGAAATCCATCTTTGCATGAAGGGCCATTTATATTACACCTGACTAACACTCATTATTTTGGTCCTATTCCAGCATATTTAAATGGTTGTGAGAATGGGCTCTTAGGAAAGTTCTGGAAGACAGAGATTGAAAATCCCTCAAGTAGAGAACAATACAAGGGGAAAGCACAGAACAGGCACCCAGATGTAATAGAATAAGATTTTTCATTTATTCAGAAAATCTAAAGAGAGACTGTTTTGTTCTTTGACAACAAAGAAAAATTAGTTTTGTCCAATGGATTCTAAAGTGAAGGGACATGAGCTTCACTGATTATTTAGCAATACAACACTAAGAACACAGGAAAATATGGAAAGAAAGCATAAAATAATAGAGGTAGTAACAGTAGCAAAAAGAAAACCAAAGAACACCATAAACTGGATGAAAATCCTTTCAATCCTTTTCACAATGCCTGCAAAAAATATTACAAGCTTTTAAAGAACTTCTGTAAGATAATACATGGTGCATGGCAAAACTCATTTTCAACAAAAGATTGTAGAAACTGACATTTGCTTGGAGAACTCAGTTTTTTTCACCAACCCGATGTTCAAGCCATATATAATGAATGGTCCATCCCAACCTATTAGCATTTATTAGAAAAATTTCTATAGAAAAGCCCTCTGCATAGAGGTGTGCATATGAATGCTTTATGTTCTAATGAATGCACACTGGTTGCAGGCAGAGCTTGCCACTGTCAATGCATTACTCCCACACATACTCATTATATACATCTGAGACTTGGGTGTTGAAATTAAGTGGGGTTTGAAATATAAGGCTGTTTTATCTGTTGAAGTAATGTGATTGAGCTGGTTTGTTTGCCACCACACAAGGAAGACTCGTGACACAAGGTTGGAATAATGTTATATTTATTAAATATAACATACTAAATCGAAAGCAAGACAGCCAATCATTCAAATATAATAACTTCGGGCAGGTGAGGCTAAACCTAACTACGTGGGACTCCACTCCCACCTTCTAAAGACATCAATTCTCAAAATTACCTAACTCCAGAGTCAAGGATGTGGGTGGACTCCTCCCTCCTTGCTCTTGGAGCCAGGTGCATGGTTCCAACCTCCACACCATGGCCCCGCCGTACAGGCGTTCACCATGATGCGCAAGCCAGTCCCACAAGGACACTACCCAGATCCCCACCAGACGTGAAGCCCTGGTGGTTCCCTGGGGAGTGCCCCTTTTTCAGGATGCCTTAACCGCCTAAATATAATCCCCATATACCTCACCTGCCCGAATTCTATGCCACAAGAGGGGATCAGCTGAAGCTTGGTCCCCTCAACCCAAAGAGGATAACAAGCCCTTAAACCCCTCATAAGATCCTCCAAAAACAAATCACAACCCTGCTCTGAAAGATGAACCCCATCCCCTCGAAACAAATGTGGGGCATGGAACCTAATCCCATCATGGGGAATAAATGCCCCACCACGCGACAGGACAAGAGCCCTGATCTTTCTATTAACCCATTTCCTGTATCTGTCGATCCTATTGGGATGAAAAGCACGCCTCCACACCCTTCTAACTAGCATATCTGACCACACAATTATAAGGTGGGGATATGAACCAATAAGCCACGTAAGATCACGCGTGACCTTGAGCAGCAGATCCATTCCGGGACGCTGCACAAGATCATTTTCCCCAAATGAATCGACAATATATGTGGCTGATCAGCCGAAGACATAATCCGACACACAGAAGGCAAAAACTCGTCCCATAACATGCCCCTCTGGGCTACCCAATGAACTGTAGCTGTGGCGGAAAGCCGCAATTGAGTCCCAGAAGCAGACGAAGATGCCCGCCGATGTGCCCAAAACAAAATTGAGTGGCCACACAAGACGATCCTCACAGGACTTGGGAGGCTTAGCAAACCTAAAAAAACAAACAAAAACAAAATCCAATTAAAACCTGACATAAGATTTAAATGCATCGGAACGCCATCTTCCAATCGCCTGTATATCGCTAACGCACATGCCCACGAGGGCCGCGGCCGTAGCCGCAGCAATCCGGAAGGAATGCAGCCCATAGACTCCAGCATCGCAACCACTGGCCAACGAAGGCCCGCCGAACAACAGCCCAAAATTGTAATTGAGTCAGGGCAGAAGCATCAGCATGTATGAACAGATAACGCTGGCCCGCTGGCCGTAGAGACATGAATTGCTGCATTGCAGCCACAGGGCACAATTCTGAGACCGGGCAACTGTGTAAAAACACAATACTGCCACGGCCTGTTTGATTGGTCTTAGAGACATGTAGGGAATACCTAACTATATCGGCACCTAATGTGCAAACGCCGAAGCATAAGGCTCGATAGGACACATCGCGCTTAGAGGGGGCCAATACTTCACTAGGGCAAAAAGCACCGTAAAACATCGTCAGAGTTACTGCGGCGAACAGTGCGACTCATACAGAGATGAGCATAATGAATTAAACAATGCCAGGATCTGGAGGAGGACATCGGGCGTGATTGGCCTCCTCCGGTCAGCGGACCTGGGAGCGGAACACAACCAACCCTCAAGGACCTTTCTGACCCTAAAATCTACAGAATGATCCGGCAGACCCCATGCCTTAGATATAAAGGCCAGCGCCGAGAGGTGACCGGCAATAGTGGAAACAGAATTATTTTGCCCTTTTAGAAATATCATAAACTGCAATAGGTGCTCCACTGGAATAGGCCACGCCAAAGGCAACTCCTTGCTGATGCGAAAACTCTGAAACTTAGCGAATGAACGCTTATACGCATTTTGAGTACTGGGAGCAAGAGCAGCAGCCATCGCAACCCCAACTTCTAGTTGCCAAGTTTCCACAGGAAAGGTGGGATCGGTACAGGATCCAATACCGCTCCAGGTGCAAGCTCCCGAAAACGCGCCATCTGTAAGCGGGAAAAGGCATCAGCAACGGAGTTTAGTAAACCTGGAACATGCCTGGCCAGGAATAATATATTAAAGCGCAAACATTGCAAGACAAAGGCACGCACTAGGCACATAACGCGATGAGACTTAGAAGTTTGGGCATTAATAACGCAAACAGTGGACCAATTATCACACCAGAAGCGCACTGTGCGATTCTGAAATTCCAATGGCCAGATATGAACTGGAACTACTATTGGAAAAAAATCCAAAATTGTCAAAACGGAAGTAATTCCGTTAGCCCGCCAACTGGCAGGCCACTGCTCAGTGCACCACTGGGATCTAAATATTACCCCGAAACCTTTGCCTCCAGCAGCATCAGAATGCACCTGCAATTCTGCCTCCAATAACAATTCCTCCCGCCAATAAGAAAGGCCATTGAAATCCATCAGGAAGTCAAGCCACATGTGCATATCCGCTCTCATTCCTGCTGTGATCCTAATGAAATGAAAACGAGAGGGAACACCCTTCATGGCGTCACATAAACGCCTGAGGAATGCACGACCGGGGGAAATGACTTTGGAAACAAAAACTAAATGACCCACAAGCTCCTGTAAACGAGCCAATGTGAGTTTTTCCAACCCAAGAATGGATCGAAGCAGTTGGCGCAGGACAACCAACTTATCCAGCGGCAAACGTGAAGACTGAGTTACCGTGTCTAACTGGATCCCTAAGAAAATAAGGGAAGTAGAAGGGCCCTCTGACTTTTCAGGAGCTAACGGGACTCCAAGTTCCTCAGTTAAAGAGGTAAAAGATTGCATCAAATGGAGGCATTGAAAAGAGCCAGCCGGCCCAACAAATAAAAATTATCAAGATAATGAGCAGAGAAGGAAGACGAGGCTTTCCTCCGCAATGCCGATTCAAGAAACGTGCTGAATGCTTCAAAAGCGGCACAAGACATGGAACAACCCATTGGCATAGCCCTATCTACGTAAAACTGTCCTTGAAATTTAAAACCAAGTAAATCGACATCATCAGGACGTACTGGTAGGAGGCGAAAAGCTGATTTTATATCACACTTCGCCATTAAAGCACCCCTACCGGCCCTCCTAACTACTCTCACTGCTTCATCAAAAGAAGTATATTTAACTGATGCATGTAACGACGAAATGCCATCATTAACAGAGGCACCTTTTGGATATGATAAATTATGAATAAGCCGGTATTCACCAACCTGCTTCTTATGCACTATACCTAACGGGGAAATCCGCAAATTTTCCAAAGACGGATAGGGGAAGGGGCCTGAGATACGGTCGGCAATTATCTCCTTATTGAGCTTAGCCAACACAACAGGTGCCAAATTACTGAGAGATGGCTGATTGACTACTGATGTAGCAATCCTAGGACCCTCGAAGGGGATGCGAAAACCAACCGTGAAACTAGCAGCTTGCCTATTAGGATAACACTCCAACAGCTTAGCCAAAGGAGCCAGCTTGACCGGGCTACTGGCCTTGCGATGTACAGCCGCTGTTGCCAGAACCGCGTTTGGGCTGTTGATGCTCCCCTGTGCCCTGTCGAGCCGTACGTGCCTTCTGGCATGAGAAACTAGGGTGGGTGCCACCGCACAGTGCACAGGCGTGCCTGAACCTACAGGGGCGTCTAAGGCATCTACCATAGCTATTAACTGTCCAGCAGACTTGCTGGGATTGACCCAATGCCCGCCTTGGCTGGAGCCAGAGGCGGAAGTCTGCGCCTGTGCTAGTAAATGCCCACTATCAGCTCTATCGCCCAAAGTAGGCCTGGTGGTGGTCATAGATCGCAGCCAAAGACCAGCATGCTCAACATCCCAAAGAAGGGTGGGATCCAATGCCGCTCTTTGCCTGAAATTCGCGTCATACCGCAACCAAGTGGTGCCAGATAATTCTCTGAAGGCACGATGCACAATGTCCTGATATTTTATCATGGACAAGGCCCTAGTCGGGTAAGCCTGAGTCATAACGCCCATATAAATAGTATAGACGTTCAACCAATTAGGCCAGACTCGATCAACCCTACGTTTGATAGCAGCCTCACGCTCCTTACCCTCATGACCTTCCTTAGGCTTTGTTTCGTTTTCACGAAACAGGAGAGAAAACAAATCTATATATTCTCCGGGCCAAATTTTTCCTTTAGTTCCTAACAATAAATGGTCCCCCAGAGGAAGCGATGTATCGCCATGTGGGTAAACTCCCTGAGGCAGGGGCAAATGAGCAGGCGCCAGAGAAGAAACTGAAGACGGCTGCCAAGGAGACACTGCAGCAGCCAGCCAAGGGAGCTGTGGGTGCTGAGGCACCAAGACCCCCCCCATGAACACCGCAGTGTGCATAGCATCGCCAACCACATGAGAACCTGCAACTGAGGAATCCCTATCTAGGGCACGTGAGGCATATGCTTGTGTATCGTGGGGATGTAATTGTTGCTCAACTGTATAAGCTGCGGGAGAAGCAACCACCTGCGGCATGGTAAACCCTGGAGCCCCAGGAGTGGACGTGGCCACCGCTAGAGGAACGGGCAGCTGTACTTGCCGATGCTCTGCAGCAGGCGAGGCAAGAGTCGTAGACGGAACTGCGGGCAAACTGGCTTGAGACATATACACCGAAGGCTCCTCCACGGGCGTAGCAGCTTCCAGCACGCCGATCCTAGAAACTAAATCAGTAAGAATACGAGATTTAGGCATCCTGGAAGCCAACCTAGCAGATTTCTTACCTGCAGGTCGGGAACTGGGACCCGCTTCGACATCTGTAGGCTGCCTGCGTTCCTTTTCCAGCGCTTCAACTCTAGCCACCAAGGCACGGATGGTACCCAAATCCTCCTCCTCATCAGAAGATTGATGCTGCATTGAAGGAGGGCACTTGGTGGCCTGCTTCAGCACACGAACCCCTTTCTTCTGTTGCACCTTCTTGGGAGGCATGGTCAAAAGACCGGGATAAACAATTATACAATTAACCAATTTTATAAACCACCAAATATGTACAATGAAATTCTACAATTTAACAAACGAACACAATTGCCAATTATAACAGTAAACCGAAAATTGAAAATATTGTAATTTTATGCTAATTAAATTTATTTATTTATTTGTTTATTTTATTATTATTATTGTTTATATATATAAATTAAATACTATTTATTATTTGATAATAAGTAACAGAATTAATCCTATACTATAAACTATGGGAAGGGGGGGGAAGGGAAAATGGAAAAAAGGAGGGGGGGTTGAATTTCAATCAACTAAATAGAATTACAAAACAACACAACTATAGAATAAATAGCAATACACACAAAACAAATATAATAAGCAAAACTATTAATTTAAATAAACAAGACTCCAGATACATTGATAGATCAACGAACAAAGTAATATATAACCGCAATTACACAGAAACGGAAAGGAAAAGGGGTTAAACAAGGACAATAGCGAAAACTAAGGCAAGAACGAAGAATTAGATTCTAAATTGCCACAAGAACAACTAATCCAACAGCTCCAAGTCCAAAATTGGACCAAAGAAACTAAGAGAACTGAGGCTTTACAATTAAGAAAGGGGGAAACAAACGGGAAAAAAGCCGCTAGGCGCGTGGGCGGCTGCCCGCCGCCCAGCTGATCAGCGGGGTATCAGGGAGGGAAATTTGAATCGGGAAAACGAAATTAAAGGATCACAAAAATCGAACAGGGAAAAACCAAGTGATATAACTTAAAGTAGACACAATCACGCCAAGACGCCAACGGAGCAACGGGAAGCATGAACCAACCGCATATGCTGCGAGGCAAAAAAGGCAAGAGCGGGAAAGAAGGAGCAGCCTTTTATACGCTGCTCCAACACACTTCCCAATTGGATGAACGATCTCACGTGGCTCCTAACATAATTATTGCGGCATTCACGAGTCTTCTCTATGATGATGGCGGCGGCAAATACGCCCCCAATAGGAACGACATTCTCAGATGGCATATCTCGCCAAGAGACATGTTGAGTTCCTTTTCCCATTTTTCTACTCCTACTTCCATACCAAGAGACACAACATGCACACATGCATAGAAGACGGCAGATTTGCTTCCACTCCAATTTGGTCACCTCTGTACATACCTAGAGCTGTCCTTTCTCCTTGCAGGAGATTGAAAGGGATGCATATTTATATTTCTAGAACTCTTTTTTAAAGTCAGTAGTATGATAGGTTTGGGATGTCCTTTGGCATCTGACTATTGCATAAATTGTCTGAGATCTGGACAGTCACTGCAATCTCCTTTGGGCCTGCTAATTATTTGCACTGTTTATGACAAGTGTGCTCCATTGGGTACAATTATGAATGTTTATTGAATAATTGCTGTCCTTGTCAAATGTTTGACTGAATATTTGCCCACTCTCAGTAATGTTTTTACTGAGTAGTTGTCTGTAGTGGATAATATCTTCACTCAGTAATTGCCTACTCTGAATAATATTTTCATTGAATCATTTCCCATTTAATTCAATATTTTGTACTGAATGGCTGTTTGTTGTGACTCATTGTACATTTGCTGCAATGTGGTTGCTATATTGCATTTGTTTAAATCTGTCTGAACAGCATATCCATACTTGTGTAAAAAGGGTGGGTATTTTTTGCTTTTGCTAATTTGTTTTATGATGATATTTTGACTTTCTCTGCTGAGAAGAGACTATCGGTTGGAAATAACAGTTGGAAAGTTGACTTGTTGAGGAGAATGAATATTGATTAAAAGTACTACATTGGATCAGTATTGTTCTAGAAAGGGAATATAAAATCAATTGAAAAAAAGGAAAGGGGGGAGTAAAATTATAATGGCTGGGACCCAAACAGGTTTGGGCTGGTGATTCCAGGTTCCAGCACAAAGCATCATTGGGCAGCTGCAGGAGCCCCAAGAAAAATCAAGACTACAATAGAAGAACACAAAAGCTGTATTGGGACCAATAAGCTCCATGCTTATTAAACACTGCACAATGCAACAACATCATGTGGGATCTTTGAAATTTGGAGAGGTTATATAGCTCAGGGAAACAATTATAGACACTATTTAAAAGGAAGGAAGCCAGATGGATATATATAAATTATGTACTATAGACACCTTACGGATTGAATGGGTGGCTGTTATGTAAAGTACACTTCTTGCCATTATTGATTTTATAATGTAGTATTACATTTGTGTATGATATATTGGCTAATATATTGTTGTAAGCCTTTTCAGGATACAGATTATTTCAAACAATGCAGTTGAAAACCTGATTAATATTGTAACAGATATGGTTGGGGTATAAATCAACAGATCCTTTTCACATGAATTCATAGGAACAAATTTGGACCAACAGGTTCCAGAACTTTTTACTGGTAAGTTTTTTGCACGTATTGGACTTAGGTATATTTTAGTATTTGACATATGGTTACTTATTTGCCATAAATTATTTTTTACAGATCATTGAAAAGGTTTTTACACACCAGTATTTATTAGATAGTTGGATTGTTTTATTTAATATTTACAAAACAGTTTCTGGACCAAACATGATGCTTTGGAGATATTGGAGCATTTTGTGTTTTTAGTACTGCTGCATACTTTTACAAAATTATTTATAATTGTGTCAGGTGAATGCATGCTGACAGGATACTGTAATTAAAAAAAACACTGAAGAAAGCTAAGGGTAGAAACACACTCATTGTCCTGCCTGTTCCAGTGTCCCCCCACCTTTCTCTCCTGAAAACGGGGGCACAACCCTGCCCATTTTTACTGTAAAACCTGGTGGGACCAGCTTGAGTACATTTTTTAAAAAAGTTCAGCTTCAAAGAGATTTTGCAACTGATTGGCAGATCAACCCATTTCCCCTCCAGGTGTGGCTTGTCAAGAACTGCTGCCAGTTCACACCAGGACTCAATTCCCAAGCCCAGGGCAATTGATCCTGGCCAGGCACAACCTGTGCCTCCCTTACCAAGGCTGAGTAAACCAAGAACAACCCTGCAAGGTAGATTGACTGCCACCACCCCTTAAACCTGGTCACCTACTCGGGGCCGAGGGGAAACCCAAAGTGCCAGAAATAGAACCAAAGATATACTTCTTGTCTTGGAGCCTTAGACAAAATACCCAAATATATGGTAGTCCATGGCTAATTGGCCAAGGTGCTGCATTCAGAGCCAAGTTCCCCCTGAAATGAACGCACACTGGTAAATGAGGTAGCCTTATTAGAATAAAATGTAAGTGCAAAAAGTATGGCAGTAAAATAGTTCCTTAAACCAAACACCCGAGAGGGCTAGATAAAATACAGAGAGAATTCAAATAACAAAAACATAACAAAGCAGTGTAGCCTAATTATACTCACACAAGATTTATTTTATTTATTAATTAATTGATTTATATC
This sequence comes from Rhineura floridana, assembly GCF_030035675.1. Classification (NCBI taxonomy): domain Eukaryota; kingdom Metazoa; phylum Chordata; class Lepidosauria; order Squamata; family Rhineuridae; genus Rhineura; species Rhineura floridana. The sequence continues at coordinate 243,474,240 of NC_084480.1, forward strand.
CCTCACTTCCTCCCAGCAGGTGCCCACGGTGGTGAACAAAAGCACTAAAAACACTTTAAAACATCATAAAACAGGCCATAAAATACATTAAACAAAACAACTAAAAACATTTTTTAAAAAGCCTTGAAGACATCTTTTAAAAAGGGTTAAAATATTATTTTTTAAAAAATATATATTAAAAAGCAATTCCAACACAGATGCAGACTGGGATAGGTCTCAACTTAAAAGGCTTGTTGAAAGAGGAAAGTCTTCAAAAGGTGCCAAAAAGATAACAGAGATAGCACCTGCCTAATATTTAAGGGGAGGGAATTCCACAGGGTAGGTGATGCCACACTAAAGGTCCATTTCCTATGTTGTGCAGAATGAACCTCCTGATAAGATGGTATCTGCAGGAGGCCCTCACTTGCAGAGTGCAGTGATTGACTGGGTATATAAGGGGTAAGACGGTCTTTCAGGTATCCTGGTCCCAAGCTGTATAGGGTTTTGTACACCAAAACTAGAACCTTGAACTTGGCCCAGTAGCAAATGGGCAGCCAGTGCAATTCTTTCAGCAGCAGCAAGGTTGCCATGTTGGTGATACCCTGCCCCAGTGGGCAGTCTCGCCACCACATTTTGCATGAGCTGCAACTTCTGGACCAACCTCAAGGGTAGGCCCACATACAGCACATTACAGTAATCCAGCCTGGAAGTTTCCATTGTGTGGACGACAGTAATCAGGCTATCCTGGTCCAGAAGCAACCACAGCTGTCTTACCACCCAAAGCTGGTAAAAGGCACTCCTAGCCATAGAGGTCACCTGGGCCTCTGGCAGCAAAGATGGATCCAGGAGCAACCCCAGACTATGAACCTGCTCTTTCAGAGGAAGTATGACCCAATCCAAAGCAGGCAACTGACCAATTATCCAAACTCAGGAACCACCAAGATTGGTAATCCAGCAGAGTAACATCGTGGTTTTACATCTCCCCAGAGATGTATAGCCTGGATAACAGATGGAAGATAGAACCCCAACATCAGGTAGCACCAAAGAACATTGGGGAATGAAGACCTAAGCACTTGGTCCTATTCTTATGGGAAAATGCCCAGCAAAAGCCAGGAATAAATTAGCCAATCAGAGGGCTTTGTGATGATGAAATCATCTGGAGCTTTCATGCCTCACACTCACCAACCTTCCCAAGCCTATGGCATTGAAGTACCAGTCTTGGGCTGATAAGCAGGTGTTCTTGCTTACTGCTTAATTAACTGAGTTCACCTGTGAGAATTGCTATCTCATGGGCTCTCAGAGGCCCTAATTCAGGCAGGATGTTTCCCCCCCACAATTCCTTGCCACAGAACCATTTTTGATGCTTTTCCCCCTCAAGAAGATGAAATCAGGGGTTTTAAACACCTCTGTTTCATTGTTGGCTGAAGACAGATTGGGAAATAAACCAACAAAAAACCTTAAAACATTTTAATACTAAAAAATTTTTTTTTATGCATCCCAAGCATGTCAGGCTACCTCTTCAGCTTAAAGCCTTAAAAAGCATTGTTTCAAAAAGTGAAAAACCTGAAAAGCGGGAAAAGGACCATAAAATGCCCATTAGAAAAGTTCTAAAAAGACTTAGAAGAATTAGTAAAAATTTAAAACAATAAAATTGGGTCAATCCAAAAATCAGGTCCAAAAAATCCACAGTATAGATCAACATAGCCATAAAATCAGTCATCTGGAGCATCGGCCTGAGAAAAGCTATCAGCAACAGCATTGTCTCACCCATTGATGTGTGTGACAATAAAATCAAAATCCTGCAAAGCCAAACTCCACCTCAAAAGTTTCTGGTTCCAGTTTGGAAAAATAAAGATAATAATAATAATAATTTTTCATCTTGGAGAGCCAGCACAATGGTGAATGGTCAGTCTGTAACTGAAAATGCCACCCCCAAAGGTATGGACATAGGCAGTTCAAGGCCCACCAAATTGCTAGGCACTCTTTCTCAATGGTAGCCAAAATTCTCTCTTGGCAAAAGCTTTTTGCTGAGATAAGCAACAGAGTGCAAATCTCCAAATGAGTCAACCTGCATCAAGGCAGCTCCAATTCCAAAATCTGAAGAATCAGTGGCTAATGGAAATGCTTTGCTCTGGCAACTAGTGTGTTCATAGCACAAGAAGCCGAAATGTGTCCGGATACATTTCACCGAGCCTTAAAAACTTGGCTCTTTGGACAGGCCTTTGGGATCTCCGGGGTGGGCTAATTTTTCTGTGATTGTTTATTGTTTCTGATTGCCCTACATAGTTTTACGCCTGCATTAGTGTTGACTGCATTGTATTTTATTCTGTAATTATATTGTATTTTATTGAATTTTAATATGTACATCGCCTAGAGTGGCTTTGGCCAGATAGGCGACACAAAAATTAAATTTATTATTATTATTATTATTATAACATCAGCTATTTATTTGGCCATATGCACAAATATCAGAACGTTTTTAGTGCTGCATAAAAGTCTTTTCCACATTTGATCTATGCATGATTCTTGTTTAGAAATCAGTTTATGTATTTAGTTTTTTCTGCTCAGTTATTTATTGTATTATACATTATCTTATATACCTTAAGTTCTTGTTTTGCCCTTTGTGGATTCTTGTGTGTTTCATATGCTTTTAACTACTAGGTTTTATTTTTCCCCCCATATAATAAGCATTCGCATCTTAGCATTTTAGCCATATTTAGTCATTTTACATAGTTTAGTTTACATATATTTGGGCACCCTTGAATTTTTCTTTTGCATCAATATTGTACTAGTCAGGGTATATCTCTGCGTTTTTTTTTGTTCTGTTTTGCAACTCAGAAGATTGCTATGGCAAGGAGTTGGGATATTTTTAGCTATTCTGATGAACAAATAGCTAAATTACTAGATACACCTCCCTTTTATGGTAATCATAACAATTGACCCATAGAACACAATAAATGAAATAAATACCAACAACTTTGACACAAAGTTTTGAAAACAGAAAGCAATGCTGGAGCATTGGCTGAGTATTGCAAAGTTACAAGAACACCAAGGGGGGTTAGAATCTTGAAAGAACCTGGCAAGTTTGCTAGAGAAATTTATGCCATACTTAACAAAGGCTCTCTGTACCTTATGCTGCTTACTAATAGAAACATCCAACATGGAGGTTGAAAAACTCAATAATGAACTTTTTGATAAAACCAGTGTTTCATTCATAACTTGACTGACATCACTGTAATTATCACTACTAGTGGGAAAGAACGAAAGGCCTAGTTTGTGGTATTAGATCAGTGTTCCGTAAATACTAATTGATCTCACTATATCCTTTTTTAAAAAGAAGAAAGAAGAAAGCAAAATGATCTAAGTAGGTCCAACACTGGAATTTTAAGAATATACAGCTATATCTAATGGTGGCTTTGCCTTAGCAGAAAGCACTTCCAATCTGAGAAAGTTGGGGCACTCAGTCCCTACATGCTGCAGCCCTTTATCCATTCTGTTCTGGTGGGTCTCCTGACCCCCAGAAGCCACTTTTTGGAAGAGGCAGGGGCTTAACTGGATAGTGGAGATGAGAAAAAAATCAGGCACCGTGACTTTCATGAGTGATCCACCATTGGTTACAACCCATATCCTGGCAGATTACAAGTATGAAGTTTAGAATTTGAGTTGCCTCATTTGACCCCTGCTATACCCAACAAGTAACAATATATGTTGGAGATGTAGGAATATACATGCAGATATAATTCATATTTTCTGCTCATGTCCTAAAATAAAATATTTTGGGCAGATGTTTTGTCTGCAATGCCAGGTTATACTTTACCTGCTAATCATCTAACAGAACTTTTAGGGTCTATAAAACATCAGGTATTAAAAAATGATAGGGAGATGATGGTTTGCTTGATAAAAGTGGCCAGGCTTACAGTTACTTCATACTGAAAGAAGACCAGCCTTCATTCATTAGATAATTGGATAGTAAAGCTATGGGAGTATTTCAGTGTTGAAATTGATGAACTTGGTCAGACAAATAGATAACAAATAGATAACCATTTCATCCATATTCAGAGCAGTGTAGTCTTATTTGGAGGAGGAGGAAAGGATATATATAAAACATGGTGCAAAACCTCCCATCATATATCAAAGAAACCAAGAACTTCTTGCTTAAAATTGAGTCTTTAAACAAGCAGTATCAATTCCACAACAATACTATACTAGCTACTTTAGATGTCACATCTCTTTACACCAATATACCACATAATGATGGGATTCAGGCTTTAAATGAGTTCCTTAACACCAGAGATATGAACAATCCTCCAACAGAGGTTCTCACAACTTTAGCTACGCTAGTCCTGACTTGTAACAACTTTACATGCAACAGAGAACACTACCTGCAACTACAAGGCACAGCTATGGGGACTCGCATGTCTCCATCATATGCAAATCTCTTTATGGGTAAACTGGAGCAGAAGATCCTCAAAAAGGCACTCAGCAAACCACTTATATGGTGGCGATACATTGATGACATATTTATGGTCTGGACGAATGGTAAAGAGAGTTTGGAACAATTTAAAAATTACATCAACTCTATCCATCCCTCTATTAAGTTTACATTTAATAGTACAAATGACAATCCACACATCCCTTTTCTGGATGTCTTTCTCACCATTGAAAACAACAAAATAGCCACTGATCTCTACAGCAAACCCACTGATGCCCACACTGATTTAAACTGGGAATCCTGCCATCCTAGGCATATAAAGAACATTGTGTATAGCTTAGCTCTGAGAATCAAACTTATTTGCAACACTGAAGATAAATACCAGAGAAGGGTCAGTGAACTTAAAGAACACCTTCTTCTAAGAGGATATTCTCCACATGTTACCAGTTGCAACATCCACCGAGCCTCCATTTTGTCCAGAGAAAACCTCCTCCGTCATACTGAGGTGTCAAAGAGCAGAGAGCAACGGATTCCGTTTGTGGTAGATTTCCATCCAGCATCTCGTAACTATCACCGAGCAATCAGGGAGAGCTACCCATTGCTGGCAAACTCTGAACATCTTACTAGAGCCATCAGCAGGCCTCCTGTTATAGCATTTCGCCAACCTCCTAATTTGCGCAGACTGTTGGTGAGAGCTGTGCTTAAGCCACCTATCACCAATCCAGGATCTCATCCTTGTCACTCCAAATGCTGTATCACCTGTGTGTACCTCAGGGAGACAGCCACTTTTACAAGCACTAGGACAGGCAGGACATATTACATCAAACAGAACATCACCTGTAGGTCCTGCAATATAGTTTACATCATCGAGTGCAAAAGACCAGGATGCCATATCCAATATGTAGGAAAGACCACAACTGACCTACGCACTCGCTTCAGGAACCACAAGTTGGCAATTTTGACCAAAAAAAGTGGAGCAACCAGTTGCAAAGCATTTTAACATCAAGGGTCACAGCCTGTTGGACTTTTCCATAACAGCGATAGAGATGCCAGCAGATCCAGCAGGATTGACTAAAAGGGAGAACTTTTGGATTTACTCACTCTCTTTCAGAGTGAAAAGAGGGTAAGTAGCTCCCATTTATTCCATTATTTAATTGAAGTAAAACAGCTCAGAGCAATAAGTAATAAGGGCAGCCCAAGGTCACCCTGAGCTAGGAGCCAAATCCTTAAAGAACTTATATCTTAGGAGACAGATCCTAGGAGAAGGAAGCCCATAGAAAGCTAGTTTTCAACACCACCCTAGCAGGAAAGCTTCAGGGGACACTGTAAACAAGACTAAATTCCAGTCGGAGAGAAGGGGGAAAAGGAAACTCCACCGACACATACAGGGAGAGAGTCAGCTCAGTCCTTGCTAAAAAGGGCAGCTTCAGCCTTCCTGAAACACAACCACAAGCTCTGTTTCCCTAGGTTAAAGAAAGGTCAGGCTGTTCTAGGTGGGAAAACAACAAACACAAAAGACTTGCCTGGAAGGCGCAGCCCCTTGAATAGATTAAAAGCAGCCAAAAGCTTAAACAGCCCCGCCCCTCGCTCAGGAAGGAAGGAAGGAAGGAAGCCTGAGAGAATACTGAAGTGTTAAGCCCCAGCTGATAGCCATCAGCCTCAAGTAACACATCATTGGCTGGCAGCAGTAGCTGGGAGGAACCAGCCACACATATAAAGTCAGAGCACCCTAGCGAGGGAGCCTGCTCCACGAGCTAGAGGGAGCCCCAGCTGATGAAGCATCAAGGTGAGTTAAGCATCAGAGCGAGTTCGGCAGCAGGGCGAGGAGGCCAGGGCCCCCACTCTGCCCGTCTGTTCCCTGACCTCAACTAAACTGCAGTCTCCAACCCATTGACGTAATAAACCTTAAACAAAACTATGCAGGTAAGAAGCCAGCAGGGGTGTGGGGGCTTTCCAGTGTTTTGCACTACCTGCAGCATGTACGACTATCTGCCTGTTGGACAGAAGTCGTGGGTGTGCTCTCGGTGCAATGAGCTCCTGGCTCTCCGGGAACGACTTCATTTCCTTGAGGCCAAGGTGGTGGACCTGGAAAAGCTGAGAGAGGCAGAGAGGTGTGTGGAGGAGGCCTTCAGGGACGTTATAGCTGTGTCCCACTCCAACGATGATAGCTCTCCTGCTATCATGGAGAATGATGGTCTCAGGGAAGGAGAGCATCTAGCTGAGGAAGAGGGAAACGATCCCTTAGAAGGGACCCATTCCTTGGGGGATGAGCAGCTATCCTCTTGTGCCGAGGATATATCTCCAGGGGGTGGAGGGATCCTTGTAGTGGGTGATTCGATCATTAGGAACATAGACAGTGGGGTGTGTGATGGGCGTGTAGACCGCAAGGTGTTTTGCCTGCCTGGTGCGAAGGTTGCGGATATCGCCCATCGTTTAGATAGTTTGGTAGACAGTGCTGGGAAGGAGTCAGTGGTCATGGTGCACGTTGGCACCAACGACATGGGGAAATGCAGCCGTGAGGTCCTGGAAGCAAAATTTAGGTTGCTAGGTAGGATGCTGAAAGCCAGGACCTCCAAGGTGGCTTTCTCTGAAATGCTACCGGTTCCACGTGCAGGACCAGCCAGACAGGCCCAGCTTCGCAGTCTCAATGCGTGGATGAGACGATGGTGTCGGGTGGAAGGGTTCGGATTTGTTAGGCACTGGGGAACATTTTGGGACAAGCCGGGCCTGTACAAAAGGGACGGGCTCCACTTGAACCAGAATGGAACCAGACTGCTGGCACTTAAAATTAAAAAGGTAGCAGAGCAGCTTTTAAACTGACTGAGGGGGGAAACCCGACAGGAGCTGAGAAAGGTCCGGTTCGGAATAAACCTCCCCCCTGGGATAAAAACCAAAGAAATGATGAAATTTTAAAAGGGGTAGGCCTAGAAGTAGGCATTGTGAGAGCAGGGGCACAGGATATAAATTCAGAAGAGCAAAATTACCACAGGCCTAACCACAAGTGCCAAAGACACTTGAAGAGAGACACTGCTTACAAGTGCCTGTACGCTAATGCTAGGAGCCTCCGAACCAAGATGGGAGAACTGGAGTGCTTGGTCTTAGAGAAGAGCATTGATATAGTGAGCATAACGGAGACCTGGTGGAATGGAGAAAACCAGTGGGATACGGTTATCCCTGGATATAAACTATATCGGAAGGACAGGGAAGGACGTATTGGTGGCGGAGTCGCTCTATACGTGAAAGAAGGCATTGAATCCAGCAAGCTTGAAACCCCAAAAGAGGCAGACTCCTCCACAGAATCGTTGTGGGTGGTGATACCGTGCCCCAGGAGGGACTTAATACTGGGAACGATCTATCGTCCCCCTGATCAAAATGCTCAGGGAGACCTTGAGATGAGATATGAAATTGAGGAAGCATCCAAACTAGGAAATGTGGTAGTAATGGGTGACTTCAACTACCCGGACATAGACTGGCTGCATATGTGTTCCAGTCATGACAAAGAAGCAAAATTTCTAGATATTCTAAATGACTATTCCCTAGATCAGTTGGTCATGGAACCGACCAGAGGGACGGCAACCCTGGACTTAATCCTCAGTGGGGACCGGGACCTGGTGCGAGATGTAAGTGTTGTTGAACCGATTGGGAGCAGTGACCACAGTGCTATTAAATTAAACATACATGTAAATGGCCAATTGCCAAGAAAATCCAACACGGTCACATTGGACTTCAAAAGAGGAAACTTCACAAAAATGAGGGGATTGGTAAAAAGAAAGCTGAAAAACAAAGTGCAGAGGGTCACATCACTCGAAAATGCTTGGAAGTTGTTTAAAAACACTATATTAGAAGCTCAACTGGAGTGCATACCGCAGATCAGAAAAGGTACCACCAGGGCCAAGAAGATGCCAGCATGGTTAACGAGCAAAGTCAAAGAAGCTCTTAGAGGCAAAAAGTCTTCCTTCAGAAAATGGAAGTCTTGTCCGAATGAAGAAAATAAAAAAGAACACAAACTCTGGCAAAAGAAATGCAAGAAGACAATAAGGGATGCTAAAAAAGAATTTGAGGAGCACATTGCTAAGAACATAAAAACCACCAACAAAAAATTCTATAAATACATTCAAAGCAGGAGACCATCTAGGGAGACAATTGGACCCTTGGACGATAAGGGAGTCAAAGGTGTACTAAAGAACGATCAGGAGATTGCAGAGAAGCTAAATGAATTCTTTGCATCTGTCTTCACAGTGGAAGATATAGGGCAGATCCCTGAACCTGAACTAACATTTGCAGGAAGGGATTCTGAGGAACTAAGACAAATAGTGGTAACGAGAGAGGAAGTTCTAAGCTTCCAATATAAAAACTGACAAATCACCGGGCCCGGATGGCATCCACGCAAGAGTTCTCAAAGAACTCAAAGGTGAAATTGCTGATCTGCTAACTAAAATATGTAACTTGTCCCTCGGGTTCTCCTCCGTGCCTGAGGACTGGAAAGTGGGAAATGTAACACCAATATTCAAAAAGGGATCCAGAGGGGATCCCGGAAATTACAGGCCAGTTAGCTTAACTTCTGTCCCTGGAAAACTGGTAGAAAGTATTATTAAAGCTAGATTAACCAAGCACATAGAAGAACAAGCCTTGCTGAAGCAGAGCCAGCATGGCTTCTGCAAGGGAAAGTCCTGTCTCAGTAACCCATTAGAATTCTTTGAGAGTGTCAACAAGCATATAGATAGAGGTGATCCAGTGGACATAGTGTACTTAGACTTTCAAAAAGCGTTTGACAAGGTACCTCACCAAAGGCTTCTGAGGAAGCTTAGCAGTCATGGAATAAGAGGAGAGGTCCTCTTGTGGATAAGGAATTGGTTAAGAAGCAGAAAGCAGAGAGTAGGAATAAACGGACAGTTCTCCCAATGGAGGGCTGTAGAAAGTGGAGTCCCTCAAGGATCGGTATTGGGACCTGTACTTTTCAACTTGTTCATTAATGACCTAGAATTAGGAGTGAGCAGTGAAGTGGCCAAGTTTGCTGACGACACTAAATTGTTCAGGGTTGTTAAAACAAAAAGGGATTGCGAAGAGCTCCAAAAAGACCTCTCCAAACTGAGTGAATGGGCGGAAAAATGGCAAATGCAATTCAATATAAACAAGTGTAAAATTATGCATATTGGAGCAAAAAATCTGAATTTCACATATACGCTCATGGGGTCTGAACTGGCGGTGACCGACCAGGAGAGAGACCTCGGGGTTGTAGTGGACAGCACGATGAAAATGTCGACCCAGTGTGCGGCAGCTGTGAAAAAGGCAAATCCCATGCTAGCAATAATTAGGAAAGGTATTGAAAATAAAACAGCCGATATCATAATGCCGTTGTATAAATCTATGGTGTGGCCGCATTTGGAATACTGTGTACAGTTCTGGTCGCCTCATCTCAAAAAGGATATTATAGAGTTGGAAAAGGTTCAGAAGAGGGCAACCAGAATGATCAAGGGGATGGAGTGACTCCCTTACGAGGAAAGGTTGCAGCATTTGGGGCTTTTTAGTTTAGAGAAAAGGCGGGTCAGAGGAGACATGATAGAAGCGTATAAAATTATGCATGGCATTGAGAAAGTGGATAGAGAAAAGTTCTTCTCCCTCTCTCATAATACTAAAACTCGTGGACATTCAAAGAAGCTGAATGTTGGAAGATTCAGGACAGACAAAAGGAAGTACTTCTTTACTCAGCGCATAGTTAAACTATGGAATTTGCTCCCACAAGATGCAGTAATGGCCACCAGCTTGGATGGCTTTAAAAGAAGATTAGACAAATTCATGGAGGACAGGGCTATCAATGGCTACTAGCCATGATGGCTGTGCTCTGCCACCCTAGTCAGAGGCAGCATGCTTCTGAAAACCAGTTGCCGGAAGCCTCAGGAGGGGAGAGTGTTCTTGCACTCGGGTCCTGCTTGTGGGCTTCCCCCAGGCACCTGGTTGGCCACTGTGAGAACAGGATGCTGGACTAGATGGGCCACTGGCCTGATCCAGCAGGCTCTTCTTATGTTCTTATGTTCTTATGGACACATTGGCACCACATGGCCTGAACCTGGAGGACAGTACCACCACTATTTAGCTTCTGCAAATGAAGCCCCTCTGAGCATTCCATCCTCAAAGCTCTATAACTGCCACCTTGGTAACAGCATTTATATGTTGGCAGCTGATGAAGGTGGAAGCTGAAACGTTTTGTTAATATAATATAAACCTCTGTTTGGTTAATCACAATTATGTTCATATATATATATATATATATATATATAATGAGAGACTGGTTCAAAATACTTAGTTATGTGATATAATATCAATGTATTATATATAATATGATATCAAAATATATTTTTTCCTTTTTTTAATTATTCAAACACTGATATTGTATAAACTGTTCATTTTGGTTAATGCATAATTGCTGGTGTTAGTTTCTGTCTGATGAATAACTTATTGTATATGACTTATTGTAGAATCTTTGCATTGTTTCTATTTATTTCTTTGTAAAACAAAAATGTACAATAAAAATACCAAAAAAATTTTTTAGTTGCCTCATTTCTAAGTTTAGCAAAGAGTGAGTCACAAAAGAATATTTGCTGCTCAGGCAGGGTGTGCTTTCTGACTTTATAATCAGAAGACAAATGAGTAAAGAATGCCATGTATATTTTATTTTATTTTATGCCATTGTGTTTGTTTTTAGTGTGTGGTGTTGTTCTAGGTGTTTTTAGAATTTGTTTATTTGAATGTTTCACAATGAGGAAGAATCATAATAGTTTGCAGTAGTGGTCATGATGAGATTTCTATATTTATTAAAACTGATCAGTCATAGAGTAAACTTGAAGCCAGAATAAACTTTTCAAACTTGATTCTGATCTAAGCTGTGGGGGTACTTATTCCATGTGTGTTGGCTACAATAGTGAAAAATTCAGTGGAGACACAGAGTATATGGTACTTCTATGTCAAGTAGAGGAAAACATTTTCAGATTAGCGTTCTCTCATGGCTCACCCTTCTGGGGGCTGCATCCCTGTAGCATATGGGCTAAAACCAAAGTGGGTGGGCCAAGCCAAAGTGGACAGATTCAGTTGGTAGTAGGTGGGGTCAGCTCACACTGTCTCACACACATATGTATGTGCAACATGCATATGCACAGTAGAGTCCTGCTGCTCAGCTAATTCCTGATTAGCTGGGCAGTGTATTCATATCTGAGGCTCCCCATCAAAATGAATGATTCCCTCTCCAAAAAGTTTTAACAAACTTGAAGTTGAGATAGAATGCATATTAGCCATCCTCATGAAAATTCATGATGTATGCAGATATGACTGAAAGGCACCCTCCTGGGTGGAGCTTTGTCTGAGCACTTGCAATGATAGCTAAGTGGTCTTAAACATTTAATGATCATGTCACATGATTTCAGGGCGCTCTTGAAGATCAGGAAACTCTACTGAATGGTGCTACCCTGCAGTAGGATGACAGAGCACTGCCATCACAAAAAAAATGGCCACAAATGTGAGGGCAGGGCTGAGAAGGGGCAGGCCTCGAGGAAAGAGCCTGGTGGACCAGTTGGAATTGCTTTGACGGATGGATCCAGCCCACAGACCACCAGTTCCCCACCCCTGTTCTTTGGAGATAGATTTGCAGTACCAAAATGATCATATAATAAGATCTAAATTGTCACCTGCAATACTCCTATTTCTTCTCTTCTGAACCTGCCTGACAGAGGCATGTGGATGCATGCTAGGCATGCCCTTCAGCTGGCATGCAGGCAGAGCCAGAGGGAGGCCATATAAACCTAGCACACATTTTAGCCAGCTCAGACTACATTTATCTTAACACCCATGCACGCTTGGAGTGTGACAATAGCTGGTCATGTAATGACTGACAAAATAGAAGCTGTTCCTCTCCGCCCTGCATTCTACATGAAACAAACTTGTAATTCGTACTAGAGGGGGTAAGTTGGTCGCCACAAAATAGTATATAGAATCTGGTCACAACAGCTAGGCTGTGTGGGAAATTATGTTATAAATATGACCATTGGTTTGTATCCAGAGGAACCAAGATGGTGCTTCAGCACCTTGGACAGCTCCTTGAAAGTTTGGACTAAACCCTGAGTAGATTCCACTGCCTCTCTGACAATGGGTGAATGGGGATTGTCTAGACCTGCCACTCAGAGATTTAGGTATGGGATTGGATAAAATAACCCACATTGGAGCCCAACCTAAATTACACACATTGTTTGTACTCAGGAAGTTGTGAGTGAAGTGGACCTCCCTCCACACTGGAAGAGATGTGGCTAGATAGAGCAGAAGCAGTTGGAACACTGTTTACAACTCAGGGTTGGGTGAGGCTCACCTTTATTTAGCAGCATAGAGGTTACAAGGTGGCCCTGTTCTCAGACACTGTTCCTGCACAGTCATGAGTTATTGATGCCTGTCTCTTTATTATGTTGAATATAAATAATGGCCCTGTTAATCCAACAACTTTTATTGTGTGTGAGTGAAACCGACACAGTACTTATAACCAATACAAGTCTTATCTTGCAAGTGAACTGGATGTTCTTTTCATCATGTGATCACTCACCTTCAGAATATGAAGTCACATGGTGAAACCTGTATGTGAACTACTGTGCATGCAGATACAGCATGCAGTAACCAGCTCTCATTTTGTGGCTCTGATTGCCGAAGATTGCTTTTCATTACTCCATGTCAGCTCACCTCAAAGTAGAATACTGGAAGGTGGAATATATATATATATTTGAAAAATAAATACATCCAATCAAGTTTAGTCTCCATGAATTATTATACCGTGGAGAAAATAAACAAGTGGGTTGCACTTATCCCACTATTATTCTACTTCATACCGTAACAGCTTCCTCCAAAGAATCCTGGGAAGTTTAGTTTGTGAAAAGCTCTGAGAGCTGTTATTTGTCTTATAGTACTACAATTCCAGAGTTATCTGGGAAGAAGAACTGACCATTAAACCACTCAGGCAATAATACTGAAATAAATGTATGGTGTGAATGTGGCCAAAATTAACCAGTTCTAAGTCCTACCATGTGAAAGGTTTCAGAGAGGAAAGGGTGCTCAGCTTTGGTTACATCATGCCCTCTGTTTGAAATTAATCTAGGAAAATGGAGGCAGTCACTGTTTGGAAGAAGCAAAGCAGGAGGAGAAATCAGTTTAATGAAATAGTTTTCTATTTCTGTATTTTTTAAAGTAGTGGACAAGACAGTTATATTATAACATAAAGGTATATTCCATGACATCAGGAATGTTCCTTCACAGATGCAGCCTTTAAGGGGAAAACTCTAATCTGTTTTATCACATATAGTGACCATTAAAGGAAGAATGAAACAGAAGGACATTGGCACCATAAAACAGGTTCACCATTTTCAGCAAAGGCACTGCAAAGAGCCTGAGGAAAAACACACATTGGAAATGTATGTGATTAGCAAAATGAAAAGAGAGATGGATCATGGATGGAGTAGCAGAAATAGGTCTGTGCAACAATTGACTCACTCAGAAAGCTATATATGACTATTTCTGTAATGTGTCCTTGTTACGGAACCAGCTACATGTGAAAATATGCCAAGTATGTGCATGTGCATCACTTGATTTCTCCATATTTGATTACTCTTTGTAAAACTTATTGGCAGAGCAATGAAATAGTACCAGTAGCTGAGCTGTGTATGTGTGAATCTTACCTAAAATAGCACACCTTTTCTCTGGGCATAATCACACTGAGATTTTAGATTTAGGAAAATAAGAAAGCTTAATTTATTACAGGATATACATATATGATAGAAAAGAGTTCCTAGTTGCAACTAGCTAAATTGAAGATGTAAAGAGCTATGCTTGCTCTTTGATCTCTTGCTGCTGGAGAGAAAGACAAAGCAAAGATGTTTGCTCTCCCAAGATCAGATGAAGAAAGAAGCAGGAAATGAGGTCAACAACCCTAAGAGTATCAGTTTACACCTGAAGGAAGGTCAGCCACGTTTGGTCAAAAAGACAATGGAGGATCCCCTTTCTTTATCTAGTTTAACCCTTGCAAACCCACAAAAGTTAAGTAGTGTCACAACATCTCTAACAAAATTGGCAGATGAAAGTGAGAAATAACTCTAATGAAATGCACAATGAAAGCTGATACGTGAATGCTATTGATTCATGCAAGCCATCACTGGATGAACATGGATGGATGGATGCCAGATCTTAGTAGAATCAAAATGCTGTGATTGCCACATTCAGGAGTAGGTACCTCCTACAAATGTTATTGGCATTGAATTATGTTTTCCCTCCTGTCTTAATGTTTGTGTATTAGCTGCTTTGAATACTTTATAGAAAGGCAGGATAAAAACTGGAAATAAATAAAAGTGTAAATGTATTGTCATATATATGCACACACACATTAAAATAAATTCACTAATAGGCAAAAGAACTCTTGCAGTTTAAGATCGTACCTATACCCAACAGATATTTCTTTCAAACTTTCAAAAGCAGGGAAATTGGGTGGCTATAGTGAATGCACCAGGGGAGCAGGAGACCTTGGACTGCCCTACAAATTTGTAAAAATTCAAACACAATTTGGGTTGGTCTTTCACAGTCCAATCCACTTCCTGTGTAGCTTGGAAGAATTTGGTAACGTGCCTCTGAATATATGGTGAGTGGTGGCAGCACCTGCAATCAGGACTAAACATCTCCAAAGATGGAGAATTACATTTTTTGTATGTTTATCAGTGTTCTTCTTTCTTTGCTTCTTTCCCGTGTTAATACTGTTATTACAGAGCATCTAACCTAGAAAATTATATTTTTCTCATTATTCATCCTAGAAATCTATGTCAATTTTTTTTATTAATTTCAAAGCCTTTTTATTGGTTAGTGTCATATGATGGTGAAGGCAGCCTTTTGTGTTTCAAACTGGAGGTTATGTTCTATTTCTGTTTTGGGCGCATTAAGAGTTGAATCTGAAACTACAGTTTGATGACAAATCAGACTGATAATAATATGCTGCTACTTAAGCAATGAATCTAGCTGTTGGAAAAAACAAACTTGGCCTGCCCAAGATGCAAGTGCTCAGCCTGCTACGTTTAAACTACTCTGGTTGAGGAAGGGTGGGCATGGTCCATTAAAAACACAGAGTACACCTAGAAATTTGCTAGAATATATTTCACCTCCCACTGTTTTTATCTTGTGCAAACTGAGACACTCCTCATGTCCACTGGAGACTATTCTGCAGAATAGTCGGTGCCATTATTCCACAATTGTTTTTGGAGGGTTTTTTTTAGTGTAAATTATGCAAAGTGTAGCTGTACTTCACATATTCACAGAAACAAAAGCAAAAGAAATTGCTTCACAAAAATTTCAAAGTAAATCAAAAATATTTAAAGTGGCTATCTGAACTATATCATCTGTTTTAATATTGTGGCTTCATCCCTGCTAAAACAAGAGCAGCACAGCATATCTCTTGTTTCTGTTATCTGGACTGATTGCAGGTGTTGCCGCCACTCATCATATGCTCAGAGGCACATGTTACCAAATTCTTCCAAGCTACACAGGAAATGGATCAGACTGTGCAAGATCAGCCCAAATTGTGTTTGCATTTTTACAAATTTGTAGGTCAAGTCTCCTGCTCCCCTGGTGCATTCAGTATAGCTGCCCAATTTCCCTGCTTTTTAGTTTCATAGAAATATCTGTTAGCTATAGGGTACATTCTTAACCCGCAAGGGTTTTTTTTGCCTATTAGTGAATTTCTCTGTTTTTTAATCTGGGAGGTAAGAAATGAAAACCTGTGCAAGTTTGCTGGGAATGGATTGATCATTTGCATGCTTATTGAGTTCAATGAAATTTACTCTTCTGCAATACTGCTTAGCATAAGTGAAACTGACCACGGGGGGGGGAAGGAGGGTTGGAGTGGACAGGGGAAGAGGAAGAAGGAAGAGCAGAGTGGAGGAAAAAGGGAGGAGGATGGGAGAGGAGAGGGGAAGGAGAGAGAGGGAAGGAGAAGAGAGAGGTGAAGGGGAAAGGCAGGTCTCCTAGGCAATCATGTTTAGGATAGGTGAAACTGATGCCAGGGGAGGAGGAGAAGGGGGAAGAGGAGAGGAGAGGGAAGGAGGAAGGGAGGGAAAGGAGGAGGAGGAGGAAGGAGGAAATTGGAAGTGGAGGGGTGAGGGAGCAGGAGGGGGAAGGAAGGGGAAGGGGAGGGGCAGGGGGATGGGATAGGAGTGAGGAGGAGGTAAGAAATGAGATCCTGTGCAAATTTGCTGACAACGGATTGATCATTTGTGTGCTTATTGAGTTCAGTGTGATTTAGTGCACTGCAATCATGCTTAGGATAGGTGAAACTGACCACAGGGGAAGGGGAGGGGAGGGAGGGGAGCACACAGGAGGGGGAGGGGAGGTTTGTCCATTTCCATGCTTATTGAGTTTAATGAGATTTACTCCCATGCAATCATGCTCAGGATAGGTAAAACTGACCATGGGAGAGGAGGAGAAAGGGGAGGAGAGTGGGGATTGGAAGGGAAAGGGGAGGGGCAGGAGGGGCAGAGGTCGAGGGAAGGGGCAAGAGGAAGGGGATAGGAGGAAGAGAGAGGGGAGTGCATGTTTGATTATTTGCATGCTTATTGAGTTAAATGGGATTTACTCCTGTAGAAGGACACACAAAACTGACCTGGGGGAGGGGCAGGGAGGGGGAGGAGGGGGGAAGGGAAGGGAAAGGAAGGAAGGGGAGGATGAGGGATGAAGGGGGAGGGGAGGAGATTGGGTGGGTGGGTACTGGGCAGAAGGAAAGCCCCTTTCCCTTCCAAACAAAGACATTGCAAACAGTATTATTGTTTTTCATGATTTTCCCCACCTTTTTTATTCTACATCAGGCACATGTAGTCTCCTACCAAAGCTGTCCCTGGCCATATCCACACCACACCTGTATTCCACTTTAGACAGTCATGGCTTCCCTCAAAAAATCCTGGGAAGTGTAGTTTGTGAAGGGTGCTGAGAGTTGTTAGGAGACACCCTATTCCTCTCACAGAGATACAATCCCCAGAAGGGGGGCTGACTGTTATCATCAGTATGCTGATGACACGCAGCTCTACTTCTCCTTTTCATCTTCTTCAGGTGAGGCTGTCGATGTGCTGAACCGTTGCCTGGCCGTGACAATGGACTGGATGAGAGTTAACAAACTGAAGCTCAATCCAGACAAGACTGAGATGCTGTGGGTGGACGGGTTCTCTGATCGGATAGTGGATATATACCCTGTCCTGGACGGGGTTACACTCCCCCTAAAGGACCGGGTTCGTAGTCTGGGAGTCTTTTTAGTCTCTTCCCTTTCACTTGAGGCTCAAGTAGCCTCGGTGGCTAGGAATGCTTTTTACCAACTTCGGTTGGTAGCCCAGCTACGTCCCTATTTGAGTAAAGAGGACCTTACATCAGTGGTACATGCTCTGGTAACCTCACGGTTGGATTCCTGTAATGCGCTTTACATAGGGCTACCTTTGAAGACAGTTCGGAAGCTACAGCTAGTGCAAAATGCGGTGGCCAGATTGCTGACAAGGACCAAGCGGTCCGAGCATATAACACCTGTTCTGGCCTGCTTGCACTGGTTGCCAATATGTTTCCGGGCCAGATTCAAAGTGTTGGTATTGGCCTATAAAGCCTTATACGGTGCGGGACCACGATACCTGGCGGAACGCCTCTTCCGATATGAACCGGCCCGTACACTACGTTCTGCTACGAAGGCCCTCCTCCGGGTTCCAACTCATAGGGAGGCCCGGAGGGTGGTGACAAGATTTAGGGCCTTCTCAGTGGTGGCCCCCAAACTATGGAACAGTCTCCCCGAGGAAGTACGCCTGGCGCCGACTTTGCTTTCTTTTCGGTGCCAGGTCAAAACCTTCCTATTCTCTGAAGCAAATTAAGCTAAATTGATTTACTTTAAAAATGTTATTGTATTTGATTTTTGACTGTATTACTAGTATTATTCTGTTATTTATTGTATTTTTATGCTATTTTTATGTTCACCGCCCAGAGAGCTATCGCTAGTCGGGCGGTATATAAATCTAATAAATAAATAAAATAAATAAACTGCTCTGGCCACTGGAGCTCTGTCAGGCAAATAGGAGTCTTCTAACTCTCAGCACCCTTCACAAACTACATTTCCCAGGATTCATTGCGGGAAGCCATGACTATTTAAAGTGGAATAAAGGTCTGCATGGGTGTGGCCCCCTGATTAGCCAAGCCAAACAGTTGTGAGCCTGGCTTTTAGAACACTGACAGTTGGTTGTTACTGAGCATGCACGCACTTATCATTGACTTCAATGTTAATTTTTTAAAATTAATTAAAAAGCAGCCAGGCATTTTTTAACTTTTAAACTGCAGAAGGTGAAGGTCAAAGTGTGGGGCATGGTCACTAACAGGAATCTGTGTACATAGCTGATTTTTAATTAATTTGAACACATTATGAGACCACTGAGAGAAAAAAGTCCAACAGTGGTCTAGATTTTTTTTCTCGTTTTACAATTTGAATTCTCAGTTCTAACTGAATGTTTTGTGTATTGCCATGAAAACTTAAAGGGTTGTTAAGCAAGTGTTTCTAGGTTCAGGATTATTAGTTTTGTAAGGTTTGTTTGGAAATGAGCTTATGGGAAACAGCAGAATAGCATGGGGGTATTTTCAATTTAACATGGTGGAATGCGAAAAATCCATGCTGGCTGTATGTGGCTGTATAATAAATGTTTGAAGTGTTTGTCCTGCCTTTTTATAAAATATACTTCATGACAAATTTGTAGCCCTTTTAATCATTCATTACTTTTAATTTCCTACTGATTTTGTGGGGAGATCCAGGGGCTGTGTTGCTATCTGTAACTTTAATCTTTTTCATCCAATATGCATGACACTTTCAGGCATTCTGTTATTTTTCCAGTGGAGCAGTTTTGATGATATACGGATAGGAAAAGGATGCCTGTTTTAGATATTTAACCCCCCCATATTCATATGTCTGAGCTGCTATTTAAAATGTCCCTTATTCTTAGTCTAAATCCTTGACATCAAGCACCTACTGAAATTAAAATGAAAGCCTCAAGGGAGGCAAGCTGAATGAATTCCCAGACCTTAGGAACAAGAAGGTGTACCACCCCAGGGTTAAGCTAGCTAGGCTTTAAGAATGCTTTCCAATCTGGCACAGATAAATTTAGTTATTTATACTTTATTTATAAAATTATTGATAAGCCCTCATTTTGGCCATAGCCCACTCAAGACAGCTTACAAAGTCACAAAACACAATGCAAACAATAAAAAAAAATCAATAGTGGCAGCAGAATTAACTATCATTTAAAATACAGACTGGTTAAATCAAACAAAAAGGACAACAAGACTTATCTCTGCAATTTACAGGGCTGAAGTAGTGCCCTTAAAGGAATGAACTCATTTCAGGGAAAGTGGTCTGAAAAACAGCATTGGGGGCTACATGAATTTCTGTGATGAGGGAGTGGCATGGTATGTGGGCCATATTATATACAAAAGATGTTATATTATAGATCCTGCAAACTAGGTTCTTCCTTCACCTTAAGTGCCCATGAGCGCTTTAGGTCATGGTGAGGTGTATTTTTTTTAGCAAGACTTTTCCCCAGTTACCTCAGGGCTTTGCTGTGAATTGGTGAATTTGCTTGAACACCCAAGGCATATGGCAGGATGTCTGGTGAGATATGTGAGAGAGAGAGAAAAGGAAGAGGAAAAGTCTTCCTCCCAGGTGCCTCAGATGCTCAAGGCCAATTACAGCATCCCAAGTGGGAGGAGTTAAGGGACAGACATGAGAGGGAACTTGTATGACAGGATCTGAGGAGAAAATTGTCATGATAGAGAATTGTCCTATATAAGCCAGTTTTTATAGATATTAAAGCTGCAATCCTATGGAAGGGAGAACTGGGGGTGGATGAACCACCTCATCTGCTGTCCTGCTAGGCTCACACTGAGAGGGAAGAAGTAAAGGCAGAACAGTTCCTTCATCGTTTTCTGACTATAAAAAAAGAAAATGATTTCCCTCCCGCTGGAACCAATTATCAGAAAGTTCCAGGCTGGAGTTCCCTCCCCAATTTGGGATACATTGGGGGACTTGGATGGTGCTAGATCCTTCAGATCGAAGCCTTCCCCTGGTTCACCCCCCAATCTGCCCCTGCATCCCCCCATTATGTTCCTACTGACTTTAGAGCTCTGATGTTGGTATGGAAAGGGCCATAGAAGTTTATGTGGTGACAGAGATGGGACATCTGACATCAGATCTCCTTGGAGAGGTAGATCTAATGCTTGCTATGGCCCCTGGAATGCCCTGCCATGGACCATAGTATTGCAGGAGCAGAATTTAATGACTAGGAGTTGCATACTTGTGAGGACCATCAAAACCTTGCTTGTTAGATGTCATTGAAAGTGTAAATTATCAACAGTTCAATTGCACAGCCTTCTTGGCTGCCACTGGAATTAACGAAATCACTTGTCACAAGAATGGTTCCATTGCATTCAAGGTAAAATTACATCCTCCAAAACCCAATGACATTGCCAAATGGGATAGGCCAATGGAAATCCATTATAATGTGGAAGTATTTTTTTAAGAAATACAAATAGTAACTTTATGTTGTATTTTGACATAGTGGGTGCAATACTGTTCCATGCACATTAATAAAAATGTGAGGATTGATTGCCTTATTTTTACATACATCATTAGAAGCAAACTGAAAAGTAGACTGACTTCTCAAAAGGAATCAAGAACAGCAATTGCTTCATTAATATCTAAACTATTATTGGTAGCTAGGAATGGAAGGATCTATCAGTTTTAGTTCATTCTATTTCTCATTTTTCCAATCTTGAATTCAGTTCTGCAGCAAATTGCAAATTGTTTTTTTAAAAAATCCTCATGAAAATTCTTCATCATTTTAGTGTGAATTTTTCCTAATAAACACATTTTTGTATGTAGTTTTGACTGATGAGCACATTTTTCCAAGCAATATATCCTAATATAATGCATTTTGTATGTTATTTTCAACAATATATTCATTTTTATGCACACTTTCCCCTAATGTATGCATTTTTGTAAATATACTGGCTGGTTAAAAACTGCTTCACAAAATTTAGATAAGTGCAAATTTTAAAGGATGGCTTGTATTTCAGTTTTCAAACTGTTTTGGGAAGTACGAACTTGATCAATTCAAATTTAAATGCGATCTGAATTGAATGTATCCTTTATCCCTATTGGTAGCTATTTAAAATTTTAAATTGACATGTGAAAGATGGCTGACTTGTAAACAAACCACAAAACAGGATTTCTACCAGCAAGCAAATAATAAGTAGTGAGCCAGATCTAGTTAGAAGAATGTAGGAGAGGCAGAATGGCTCCATCCTTTTCAGAGAACTCTGCAGCCATCTGCCTGTGGTCATTCTTTTTATTTGCCACCAGCCTTCACAATAATTTTCATAATGGGTAACTCAAATATATTATCTGGAATGTGAATGGCAAAGCATTCAACTTAATATTGTTGATTACCACCATAGTGAAAATATATTTTATGTTAGTTGCTGAGGATATTCCAGTTTTTGCTGTCTTAGCAGAAAGTTGTTGGATCTCAGTGGAAATAATATGCAATGCTGCAAGCATAAATTAGTGTATTTCCCAGTAATTCCTGCTTCTAGTTCTTTCATCACTGTTGGCATAATGATTCTGAAGCCTTACCCAAACCACTAGGCTTTGCAAACAATTGGAATTGGACAAAAATTGATTGCAAACAATGGAATTGGACAAAATAGAAATGCAGGAAGTACAGACAGTGAAAAATTACATTATTAAACAGTTGTTAGTGATAACATAGATATCTTGGCATTGATAGCCTAATTAACACATACAGTGTGATTTTATTTCTTTTCTTTTCTTTAAAAAAAAACTTGATTACAATTCAAGTTAGCAGTGATATAATTCAACAGCTTCACATTGTAGTCTCCTTTATTCATGCATGGCTACGTTGAGGTCAGTTATTGATAGAGATGTAATAGGAATCTGTTAAAAATGGAGTATCCAGTGGATTTCCTTCCATTCACCGATTTGAGGTTTATCAAGGCACAGACTCTTGCTGTGAATGCTTTTTGCCTTAGTTCTCTGTGACAAACTTTTTATTAACATGCACACGTTTGTAACATTACATAAATAGATATGTAAATTTATTTGTAATTTATGTTATTTGCATATTTATTGCTGTATAATTGCTGCTTTTCTGATATGGGGCTCATTGTTTTTCTTTTTTCTGAAATGTTGTTTGTTGACTTTGTGTGCATATACAGTACATTTGTTGCTAGAGGCAACCTACAGGTTGTGATTCTATCCATGACTACTCAGAAGAAAGTCCCATTGAATTCAATGAGGCTTGCTCCCAAGTCATTCATCATTATTGGCGATCACTTGTGGCTGAGTAAGATTGTCTTGCAGAGTAAGGTCTTTAACAGTGGGTCTGTAAGTGACTGTGGAGGCCAATTCTGGATCCACACAGCCTCCCACAGTGAGGACATAGGTTTTCAGATGGAAGATGGTCACGATGAGGATTTGCTTGATGTGCCACTTAGCTCGTTTGTCCCTTTCGCCCTATACTTGTGCTTCTTCAAAGTCCATAGCACCTTTGATAATGGCCAACCTCCAATTGGGATGTTCATGGGCCAGGGCTTCCCACTTCTCAATGTTCATGTTACATTTTTTTAGATGAGCTTTGAGACCCTCTTTTGCTGTTCACCGATATTCTGTTTTCCATCAAGTGGGTTATGACTACAGTCTTCATTTGCTTCCTATTGTGAATTTTAAAAACCAGTGGAATGGCCCGTTCAGTATTGTTCTTTTCACACAGAAGGAAGTGATCTGTTTTGTTACCTGTTGACTTTATCTATGCTCCTCTGTTTAAGGGTGAGGATTTCAAGCTGTCAAACATAAACATTTAAAATATAGATTAGCATGAGCACTATGTTTCAGCAGATGCACACACATGACCATTTTCTGTATAAAATATGCATTTATGAAATAACATTGCATTACAAAAATGATTTATATAAGTGGGAACAGAGTGCCTATAAAATGTTTACTATGTCCACAAGAACTAGTACAATGGTGGACATAAAGAGCAAAACATCACCTCCCCTTCTCTGGTGCCTGAGTGAGGTGAACAAGGCAGGGTTATGTTTATATTGAAGTGTAGATTCAAGATAGCAAGGCTAAATTCAATGGGACTTATTTCTGAGTAGACATGGTTAGGGTTTTAGCAATACATGGTTTTGTGATGACCCACATTTAATTATTTTTGCTGCAAAAGACTAACAGGACTATCCCTCTGGGAATTCATTAACTTTGAAAGGGAACATACAAGGAAGGTAATTGTCGGTATCTGTTGATTGCTGAAAAATACATATCTATTATGTGAATCTATAATATATGTAAAAATGTATATTTCTGCACCAGCAGATGACAAAATGGATGTGCAAAATGAACCAACTGAAACAGAACAGAAGATACCAGATGAAAGTACAAATGAATGTCAGAATGGACTGAGACATCCATGGCTAGTACATCCCTAGTTACAGAGTTCCCTGGGAAGTTCAAAATTTTCCCCAACTGTTTTTGTTTTAATATTGCCACTTCAGATGTCAGATTTGTGTCCATTTATTATTTTGCATACTCACTGACCTGTTTATCCTATGCAGACTGGCATTGCTGCCAGATGATGACATACTACTTTGGAAGATGAACAGGTGAATAAACCCCTGATGCTGTGGACAACATTATTAGGTCCTGAAACAGTGATGCCAGAGTAGACCATCATTTTGCTCTTTGTTTTTCTGGACCATAAAAAGCAAAACCTACCCAGCTTTTCCTCTTTTCTGGACCATATGTAAAACAAAAGCATCACATACAGGCCTGAGGGAGATTGACAGCAGTACCTTCTGCTGAAAGGTGATGCACTCTGAACCTTGTAATTAGTGCACAGATTAATTTATCAAGGTCATTCAAATCAACATTTGACCACTTAATTACATCCCTGGAGTAAGTCAGAGCTGTGACTATGTTAATTATTCTACAATCATTCCCCATTGCTTATGTATCCAAACTGGTACCACCCACACACAAGAGGGAGGCATCATTAGGCTGAGGGAAACCCCAAGGTTTACAGAACTATACAAAAAAATGTGAAGGGAAAATCCTGAGTGGAAAGCCCCCCCCCAAACAGCCCATTGAAGACTGAGCATGTATATTGGCCATTGAGTTATAACTTCCAGGGGGAAACTAGGGGCATTGGAAATAAAACAGAATATCCTGGAAAAGGGCATGGCTTGCTAGAATCCTGAGCAGGAATACTCCACACTTCCACATTTTGTTGGAGATCCGATTTATGAATAATTATTATATGGGATAGACAGCGATCTACTTGGGAGAGGATGTCTCATCCTTCTTGGTTCTAATGGCTAGTATACCAATTAGAGTTTTAGTAAATTAGCAGAGTTTAGCTTAGTGTAGCTTGCTCACCGCTCTGTGCTACATGGGTGTGATTTTACCTTAAAGAATGTGAGCTTTTACCTTGCTTTAAATCAGTCAGATAGATTTGATTCCAAATAAGAAAAGACTACTTTATTAATAGAAATACATTCTGGATAGGAAAGGTGCTACTTCTATCTAGCTAACTAAGTTGGAGGCTGCAATGCCTATGCCTGAACATTGGTCCTCATGCTAGAGGAGAGGAGACAGAGAGAACATGGCTCCTTCTCCTCTGTGGTCTGCAGAGCAAAGAAAAACAGGAAAGTAAGTCAGGGGTGTGAATAGCTCCCTGAGACATATCAGTTTACATGGAAGGAAGACAGACAGAAAAGGTGAGCATAGGTCAGTGGCAGCCTAGCCAGCTAGGAGGACTATCTTTCTATTTCTGTCCTCATGCAAATGGGAGTTGTTTTGTCACACTTCTAACAATCCTGACTGTTGAGATCAACTGAAATATTGCATAGCTACTGCCATAAATGTTGAAGGGCAACAGACAGAAGCCTTTACCTTCTTAATCCTACACTTTAAATGAGATCTGTTGACACAGTATTGTTGATCATTAAAAGAAATGGAAATTGTCTTGTTCTTTATAGTAATTGCAGAGCTTGGAAAAGTTACTTTTTTGAACTACAACTCCCATCAGCCCCAGCCAGCATGGCCACTGGATAGGGCTGATGGGAGTTGTAGTTCAAAAAAGTAACTTTTCCAAGCTCTGAGTAATTGTGCTGATAGGAAAAAACTTGGGAAACCAGCTGGGTCAGGAATAGGATGGAGTATCATGGAGGAGGGCCTGGCTGACTAGAACAATGAGCAGGGACACTCTACACTGCAACAGTTTGTTATTGGTATTGTTACAGCACCATCAATGTACATGGAACTTTGCAGAGTTGCATAAGCAAAATATAAAATAAAAAATTGACAGGTTCCTGCCCCCAAAGAACTTACAATGTAACAGCCTGATCCTGTGGCAGAGATGTGGAATTTGTGACTCTCCAGATGTTGCTGGACTACAACTCACATCATCCCTGACTCCTGACCACTGGCCATGCTGGCTGAGGCTGATGGGATTTGGGATCCAACAGCATCTGAAGCTGTTCAGAAGTGTTTACTCAGAAGTAAGTCCCACTGTGCTGAGTAGACCTTACTTTTAGGTAAGGTGCATAGAACTGTGGTCCAAAAGTCAACAGGGAAGAAAATTGGGTGGGGGTGGGGGTGGGGGGAGAGGAGAAGCCCAGAAAGGGTTAAAATAAAGCATGGCTTTGATCAAATCTGTTTATATTTGAAAAGCCTTGCGCAATTTGTGCTCCTTTGAGCTGAACATAACCTACTATTCATATAAAATGGGCCACAAGGAACCTAATAAGCCTCTTGCTTTTTCTCCCTGTCTTGGGCTCTATGATAGAGGTGAGGGGAAATGAGGAATGGTTCAAATAATTATTTGCCACGTTGTTACATTTAGCTTGATTGAGCAAGGCGGCCTTAAACAGTTCACTTCATCTTTGCAACTGCAAATCTCACAAGAATGGCCATGGATACGTGTGGGGGGGGGAGGAGGGAGGGAGGGAATGTTCCACAAGTTGATAAGTAAATATTTTTAAAAGGAGGGGAATTCTACTTTGATTACAAAATTAATTAAGCTGCAACTCTATTGAACTGAAAGGTCAGTGATGTCAGTCTAATAAAACCTGTGTGGTAATAAATACAGCTTATGTAAGAACTGTCATGCTGGTAGCAGTCCAATGTCTGCAATTTACATTGAGGGCACATCCACATGGGACTTTCCAGAAGGATTGGATGTGATTAATCAGCACATCCAGTCTCTGCAAGCCATACATCTATTTGACCAAGTTCTTTTCTTTGGACCTGTGATACCAATATTGATCCCCCACCCCAAACAACCCATTTGATTCTGGTAGCATAAGAGCTTCTGAAAATCCATGGTCGTCCTAACTGAGTGATCTCTTAACCAAGACAGTAAAAAATGGCCCTACTTTAAAAATACTGATAATGTAACAAGGCTTATGTTTCAGTCCCCTTTCAAGTTCTTCTGATTATACAGCCCTATTATATTTAATGGTGTCTTTACACTATAGCGTTTCCCAGTTTCTTCATCCCTCAAAGTGCTATAACATTGTGCTATATATAAGATGGAAAGAAAGAAAAAACTGGGTGTACTATGCTGTCATTTGCTCTATAATTTTAAAATACAATTAGTAGACAAATAATTCCTATTTCCTTGTTCGAGTTCATAAAGAAAATGCTAATGACATTCCAAGGAGGCTGCAGATTTCAAGGGGAAATCACTAATATATGGTTAATTGATTGCTCAATCAGATTGAGGTATAACTTCCTGA
Organism: Rhineura floridana; assembly: GCF_030035675.1. Taxonomy (NCBI): domain Eukaryota; kingdom Metazoa; phylum Chordata; class Lepidosauria; order Squamata; family Rhineuridae; genus Rhineura; species Rhineura floridana. The sequence continues at coordinate 243,501,541 of NC_084480.1, forward strand.
GTGCTTGGTGGGTCCTAGTTTCCAGGAAGGATAAGGCAATAGCCCTGTTTTCAATTTTTTCTATTTCAGATTTTACAGGATTTGGCAGGGGTTTTGGAGTGATGCTGTGCATAGGTCAGTGTGCTAAGGGCAGGTGTGAACTACTTTGTTATGATCCCACAAATTGTATCGATATATGGGAGAAGGTTCCCCTTGCAATTTGAAGATATTATTGTGGGTGTGGCAAGAGAGGAAATGCCTTGTTTGTTGTACTTGATAGATCACATGAAATATTACAGAGCACACCATCAGCCATCCCAAGGCTGGTAGTATGAATCAGATGTTGGGGGGTTCTGAGTCTGGCACTCACTTTTGCCCTCTTCAGTCCCTAACATATGAGCACTGAATTAGAACTAACAGTACTGATAATCTATTTGGCATGAGGATGGAAAGGACTTCATGACATCTTCTGCTGTGATTGTGGTGCTGTTTATTGTGATGCTTGAAGGCCCCAAAATATTGAACTGGGATCAGGCCCATTACTCAGCTTCAAGGAACTACAACAAGAGATTTACATTTACTATTTTCATTAGAAACATTAATGAATACTGTTCCTCCACAAGGTGGTAGAAGTGAGCAATTAATTATTTACCATCTGCAAAACATACATTTTTACTAGAATTTTAGCACCATCTTCAAGTCGTAGCTGAATCCTGGAATAGAAAGGAAGTGCTAGCATGCTTCAACTTAAATATAATATCTTAAAGCTCCACACTCCTTATCATTCATGTATAGTGGTCCACCAGGGACCCAGTGATTACTTTTCTGTTTATCCAAAAAAGCAAAATAAAGCAACTTTTGCTATCATTTCCTTCGCCCTCTCTTTCTGCCTATATCAGGAATCAGGATGTGGGGGAGCAAATGTGCAGGTATTATTGGACTTTGACTCCCATCAGGCTCAGCTGTGTGACCATATCTCTCTATCTCTCTATCTCTCTATCTATCTATCTATATCTGTCTATCTAATCGGGGGGAGAGAGAATATTAAAGCATCAAAAAGTACTTCATACAAGTTTGTACTAGATCCTTGAAGGATGCAGTTAATCACTAAAATGAAAATGTTTTGCTATAAGAATTTAATATCTCTGATTTGTTAGTCATGGTGACAAATAATATATGTACATTATTCTGTAAAAATGCTCAATATTTTTATAAATGTTTTGGTAAAGATCAGAAACCCCTTTAGAAAAATCTGATTTTTTTTAGTGTTCTGCATTACATTAGTTGTACCACGTGCTCCTTCATGATTATTTAATGGTGATCTTTGTCAGGGACTGCCATTTGCAACTCAGTTATATATGTGAGCCAGAAACTATAATCTCTCATCCAGATGCTGTCACCTTAGAGCAAATAAAACGATCTTTTCTCTTTTTCATTTTTTTTAAATAAAGGAATTACTGAAATAGTGAAGCTTTGAGAAAGTCAACAGGGACAAAAACTTTCAACAAGCATGATTCATCTGCCGCATGCATGAGCATTGTCCACCATGTTCCAGAAAAGTACTTTTGACCACTTCCTCCACATTGCTTGGGTATTTTAAGGTCATTTGAATTTAACTATTCTGTGGGGAAAGCTTTTTTCTTTGTATAGTTTCTGCTTTTATATTTAAGTGCTTTCAAATTTATTTTGTTCCACAGTATCTAAGATGTACATGTGGTTCCAGACTTCCAGTATCTACCTCTGCATTTCCCTCCTCTTTATGCCATTCCTAAAGAAAGAAAGAAGTTAGCAAGAGTTCAGGGTCCATCAACAACTCGGGAGGAGAACTTCTGGCCCTCCAGATGTTGCTGAACTACAACTCCCATCATGCCTGACCACTGACCATGCTGGCTGGGGCTGATGGGAGTTGGATGCCAACAACATGGGGAGGGCCACAGGTCCCCCTCTTCTGTTCTAAAATGAAATAAAATATATAATATATAAAAAATATATGTCATCCTTCTTCCACAGAGGTCAGCTCACAGGATGTCTACAAGCAGATTGTGATTATGATGGGCACAAGGCCACCCAGCATTTTTCAGACCGAGGTAGCATTTGAGACTGGTTGTTCACATCCAAACCCAACAGACCAGTCATGATTCCATACAGCTTCTTTTATGCTGGGTGGGGATCTTTATGCAACGTGTTATAATGGTTCTCTCTTTACACCACATGCATGCCAGATTTCAGTAAGGTAACCCATGAGTTACTGAAACACAAGTGAAAGTAACATTTTCCCTCTTTTATCTTGATTTTGAAAATGGGGAGCAGGAGTAATTTGACAGGGTAAAAACCTTTCTTACTAGGCCTGGTTTGTCCATTCCTTTTGGTTCTGTATGCTCCCTTCAATATCTGAAAGAGGAACAAGTGGGGCAAGTATTAATCCATCTCATCCAATATTGTCTGCTCTGACTGTCAGTGGCTCAGTGTTCAACATTTGATATTTAAAATTTAGAGACCACTTTAACATCAGTCAGAAGAGGTTTTTTCCTCTATCAAACAGCTTGTCAGAAAATGATTTGCTTGTGATCATGTGTGCCCCTCTATATTGGGGACTTGTGTTACTAAAATTAGGGGTTGCAGTTATTTTCAGGACCTGGATTAATTAATAATCTTTTTTTTGTGAACTGTAGTTAGCTTGGCCATTTCACCAGAGCTTGAAAAAGTTGCTTTTTTGAACTACAACTCCCATCAGCCCATCCAGTGGCCATGCTGGCTGGGGCTGATGGGAGTTGTAGTTCAAAAAAAGTAACTTTTCCAAGCTCCTATATGCCAATGAAAGTTTCATTTTTAGTTGCTTTATTTGTTTGATAGTGTATTTTAGTATGCATTTTTGTTTGTTTTTATTTCTCATTTTGTACCTGTCCAGGTATCCATATTGATAAAGGGCTTGTTTTTGTTATATGCCTTTAAGTCAGTTACGACTTATGGCGACCCTATGAATCAGTGACCTCCAAGAGCATCTGTTATAAACCACCCTGTTTAGATCTTGTCAGTTCAGGTCTGTGGCTTCCTTTATGGAATCAATCCATCTCTTGTTTGGTCTTTCTCTTTTTCTACTCCCTTCTGTTTTTCCCAGCATTATTGTCTTTTCTAATGAATCATGTCTTCTCATTATGCGTCCAAAGTATGATGACCTCAGTTTCATCATTTTAGCTTCTAGTGATAGTTTTGGTTTAATTTGTTCTAACACCCAATTATTTGTCTTTTTCATGGTCCATGGTATGTGCAAAGCTCTCCTCCAAAACCACATTTCAAATGAGTTGATTTTTCTCTTATCCACTTTTTTCACTGTCCAACTTTCACAGCCATACATAGAGATCGGGAATACCATGGTCTGAATGGTCCTGACTTTAGTGTTCAGGGCAGGTTGTAAATATTTTAATTAATAAATAATAAGTATAATATGCTCATAATGCCAATCCTTTCCAAAATGAATTGTTTGTTTCAGATGAAGATAGGAAGTGATTGGCAGATTCAAAAACTCAGGAAAGAAAAATATTATGGTTTCACAATTTCCCTGCATTAAGATTCCCTGTATTCCCCCAGGCTTTTTCAAATCAAGATACCTGAATGCAGAATGGCAATATTTGTAACCACAATAATGCAATAATGAAAGAAATATATAAGAAATCTAAATGAAGCCACTCATTTTCACAAAAGACCAAATTGTCTGTCATTCAGTTGTCCTATTATGGCTTCTGTGATGGTATACTTGCAAGAAACAATAACACAGAAAGAAAGTTGTCAAATAAAGTTCAACAAAATGAGTACTGGAAATAGAAGGACCCCCCAAAATGGTTCATTCCTTAAAATGCCATACAACTAGGCCTCTTAGGGACTGCACTGCATCAATTCCCCATACAACAATTCTCTAGTTAATAGTGGCAAATTCAGAAGTGCAGGTTCCTTCACAAAGCCACACCCTCTCATAGCCAGGGCTGGATTATCCATTAGGCTTAGTAGGCTGAAGCCTAGGGGCTTGGAGCTCTTGGGGGCCTGTGGGGCACTGGCCCAAGGGCCCCTGGAGCTACAGGGGGCCCTCCACTCTCCTTCCACGATCCGCAGAAGCATCTGTGGACCACCATCCACATCATACATTTGAAGCACATCCAACTCGCATTTAAAGTGCATGGCTTCCCCCAAAGAATCCTGGAAAGTGCTGTTTCCCCTTCATAGTTACAGTTCCCACCACCCTTAACAAACTACAGTTCCCATGATTCTGTGGTTGGATGCATGTGCTTCAAGTGTATGTTGAATATGCTTTAAATGCATGGTGTGGATCTGCCCTAGTATGCTGTGCATTCATTGGTGATTTGAAAAGAACAATTTTAAAAGATACTTTTTGAAACAGGGCTGTAGATCAGTGGAAGGGCACATGCTTTGCAAGCAAAGGTCCAAAATTCTATCTCTGGAAGAGACTATTGCCTGGAATCCTGGAGAGCCAATGCTAGTCCATGTCATCAGTACTGAGCTAGATAACATAAAATAGCCGGACTTGGTATAAAAGAGGAAAGAGACCCAAGGGCCACAGTAACTCCAAAATTTATTTATGTATTTCATTTACAACATTTATATACCCCTTTATTGTAAAAAATCTCAAGGCAGTTTATAGAAGGAATTAAAAGAATAAAATTATTGGCAAAAACAGTTAAAGGCAGGTATTTAAAAACATTCAAAATAATAAAACCAACAAAGAGTTAAAAAGAGATTAAAAAACACAATAGCTTCTACATGCCTGGGTAGGCTTGCCTAAACAAAAATATTTTTGGCAAGTGCCAAAATGAGTACAATGAATGCACCTGCCTAATGGAAATAGGCAGGAGGTTCCAAGTGTAGGTAGTGCTACACCTTGAACGATCAATTTCTTACAAGAGCTGAACAAGTACTATGTGGAACCTGTAACATGGAAAGCACACCTTGAACTTGGCCTGGTAGGAAATCGGCAACCATTGCAGATTTCAGAGCAGAGGTATTATGTGCTGATAGGGTCTCATTCATGTCAGCAATCATGCCACAGCATTCTGCACTAGCTGCAGCTCCCGGGGCAGGTTGTGCTGCATGGGGATTTCTGTGATCTTGGCTAACTCACCTTGGCCAGGATTCTTTTTAGTTTTGATTAGGAACCCTGACTGGTTGTGGGATGCTGAATTTTCTATCTTTCTCACAGGAATCTTGCTGTGGTTGGTATGGTATTGCATTTAGGAAATCATCACTGTCTTGTTTTTCTTTTTCTATTTGTATTTAATTTACTTCATTTACTATATGAATGTAAGGGAGTAGGGTCATTTATAGAAGCAACAACAGTGGTTCCATGTAGTCAACTCAATCTCCTTAAACCCACTGATGATGCGCCTTGTTATTTGCATGATGGTTTGTTTCTTGCCCAATAGTGGTAAAACAGAATTCATATACTGGGGAGTGTAACTTCAGTTGCTTTTGTTCCCAATCTACTGCCTGTGAAGATAGACCAAACCATGTGTATTTTCTCTCTGTCAATTATTACTCACTGGAATTGGGTTGGCTGTCAATGTGAGTTTATAGCAGCCCACAGAGTAGGCAGGAAAGATTAGAGAATCTTCTTAACTCTTACTCATTTCTTAAACCTCTCTCTGCAGTGAAGGGTCAAGTCCATAAAGAAGTTTGGAGCAGCCATGTTAGAAGGCAGGCAGGGCATTCCAGGCAGGGGGTGGCCAACCCTCTTTGATATGGATGTCATTGCAGAGGATCCCTAGTCAAGACTTACCAACAACACAATCCTAACAATATCTACTCAGAAGTAAGTCCTGTTGAGTTCTATGGGGCTTAATCCCTTAGTAAGAATTGCAGACTTCAGGGGCATCCATTTTTACTCCTGGGTGCTGCCATCTAACATCTCCACGACACTAGGCTTTCTTCCTACAATGGTCTTCTGGTGACTAGACTGGCCTAAGGGCACTTAAACTCTTCTTCCAAAAGCAAGTAGGCTAGATTAAATGCTCCTTACCCAAGCTCTCTAAGCAGGTGAGAAGGAATGGTCCCTTCACTTCAGCTGAACCTGGAAACACCCTCATTTAGCTAAAATTTCTGGCTTAATTTCCAATCAGTGAATTTTTTTTGTTTGAGTGATATACTCTGAGCAACTGTGGTTGTTGCTTAATGTATCATGCTTAATGACATCACTAGACCCCACCCCTATGAGATCACCAGGGCCCACTGTGATGCCCTTGTATTTATAATACTGTAAATATGGTAAATGTGGGTTTATTAGAGTAAATGAGGTAAATGGACTGACTGAGAGGGGGGAGTACATGGGTTGGAATGTTGATGCGTGTTGTATTATGATTGGCTGAGCATTTGAGGGTCTGAAGGTATAAATGAGAGGATGACAGTTGAGGGGGTTGGTTGGTTGGTTTGAGTTGGTGGGTTTAGGAGTTCGTTGGTTGCTTCTGGGTTTTGGAGGGTGGATTAAATTAGGCGGGTAGTGAGGCAGGTTATTGACGGCTAGAAACATAAAGTGTAATGCATCTTATGAAACCACATGCTTGTTGACTGTACCTTTAAGTAATCTTGTTATTCCCTGTGTATATAAATTAATATTTCTTTGTTTACGTAACGCCTGATCCTTGGCTGGGTTTACACAGACCTGAAGGGTGGGCAGGGCATATACCAAGGTTGGGAAACAGTATCAATGATGGCAGCGGTGAAGAGATAGTGTAACATCAAGTATACATTCCAGAGCAACCCAGGGCTGTATTCTTTATAGGCACAAAGATACAGGGGGGTTGTGGCCTTCAAGTACACCCAGACACAAAGTAGCAATAAGCCCGGAGGAGACTTATGCACAGTCTCAAGGCAATATTGTTTACAGGGAGTGTCTGGTGCTGCTGCCTAGCAGTGGGATCTTGAGAGATCTTTGCTTGGGGGCTGTGAGAGAACTGTTTAAAGACCAGGACCCTGAGGTGGGACCGTGACAAGGCAGTGACCACAGGCAGGATCCTAGCAGGTGGTGCCTAAGGTGGGATCCTGACAGGAAGGGTCCTGACACCCACCCCTATGACATCAATAAAGCATGCCCCCATGACATCACTAAGGCCTGCCCCTGAAATCTCAGGTTTTGGGATTTTTCTGACCTGGCAACCCTAAGAACATAAAGTATGGCACAACAAGAAGTCAACATTCTGTTTTTCTGATGGTTAGCAGATAGGTAATCCCCACCTGGTTACACAGCTCAGTTTTTTTTCCTGCTTGGAGAGGGGCAGTGCATTCTCCACCTGAGTACTCCTTCGGGGCTGGGGTTTTACATATTGGCCAGCACCTTGCCATGTGAACAAGGGTTAATTGTGGAATCTCATTTTTATTCTAAATGCTGTTGAATAAGCCATCATTCTGTTGAGCCCAGGGGTGTTGAGCCCAGCCTCTCTCCTGAGGATCAAGGATGGGGAAGGCATGAGCTGCAGGCACCTCAGCCATCAGCGGGCATGGACGATCCAGCTGTTGTTGAATCTAGCCCAGACCTTGAGGAAGAGAGTGAGCTAGCCGCCCCTCCAATTCCCACGGATGGCCCTGCCCCTCAATGGGACAGCTCTCAGTCATCAAGCACCCCCACGGAGCCATTAGGGGAGGATTCCGAAAGAGCAGTAACTCCTCCTGTGCCAAGCAGTATCCTAGAGATGCCCGACACTTCCCAGCCCTCTGCTTCCCCGCCTGCAGATAAGGACCCTGTTCTGTCAGATGAGCCTGTGGAGGCTCACCCCCCTTCACTGCGCTCACGACATAGGGAGAAGCGGACAGGGCAGAGGGCGTGTGTGTGAAGGAGTGAGAGTTTACACTCCAAGACCTCTCCTATTTAAGACTGCCACGCTGTGAATGGGGCGCTGAGTCAACTTTCATCACATGTTGCAGAGCATGTCTAGAGGGTAGTTAGGGACTTGTAGTGAGTTAGCATAGGGTTTTTCTATGAGGCGCTCAGCCTTTGATGTATCTATTACGTTAATAAAGCAAGAGTTCCTTGCACCCTTGTTTCTGACTCATGGTTCCCGCTCTGAACTGGACAGTTTTACTCAGCCACCATCCCTCCTCGTCTCTGCTCCCATGATGGACGACATGGATGTGAACGGGGCCATTGGGGGAATCCCAGTAACCATGGAAACTTTGTACGCCTACCTCCAGAATCTCCGCATGGCTACGCAAGCCCTGCAAGCGGAAAACCAGACTCTTCGAACAGCCACTCAAGCCTTGCAAGTGGACAATCAGAATCTCTAAGCCCTGATTGCCCAGATCCAAGCTGTGCCACCTGGGGAGGCAGCTCCAGCCCCAGTACAGTCTCCTGTGGGGCTGCCTGCTCATTATGGGGGCCAGAGCGACCAGTTCGCCACATTCCTAGCCCAATGTGAGTTATACATCCCTGTGCGACAAGCTGAGTTCCTGACTGATGACACTAAGGTGGCGTTCATCATTAGCCTCCTGGAGGAGGAGGAGGCAAAATGGGCTACCCTGTACTTGATTTGCAATGACCATGTACTGTGGCAGTTTGATGCTTTTAAGAATGTGATGTCTGAGATGTTTCATGACCCGCAGAGGAAGGAGACAGTTGCCCACCAACTGGGAACTCTACGGCAGGGAAAGGGCTCAATGGGGGTGTATACCAACGCCTTTTGCATCTTGTCCTACGAAACAGATTACAATGACCCAGCCTTGATGTACTTTTACCAGAATGGACTTAGTTTGGAAGTTTTGCATGAGCTGGTGCGCGCTATGCCCCCTGACACACTGAAGGGCTTGATCCAACTATGTATGCATATAGACAGCTGCCTGGAGGGAAGAAAGCTTGAACGTCAGATGGATTCCTTCCGTGCACAGACCACTACCCCTCTTCCCTGGGTGGACCATTTGCCCAACATGGGAGCCCCTACCCCATCGGGGGAAGAGCCCATGCAGACTGGGGGAGCTAGACCACCACTGTCAGAGGAGGAGAAGGAGAAGCGAAGGAGAGAAGGATTATGTCTGTACTGCAGGAAGGCTGGCCATCTGGCCTGGAACTGTTTGGCCAAGGCTGGGAAACCCCAACCGCTGGAAAACTATACATCCCAGCTCTTGTAGAGGCCAAAGAGTTGGGGAGCAGCACCAATACTAGGCCTCCGCCACGTCCCCTTCCGTCCCAAGGTGCTCTACTGATTCCTATCCGGATCACCCTGCCATCAGGGCAAAGTTTCCAGGCTCAGGCTGTGATCGACAGTGAGCCCTCCTCTTGTTTCTTGGACAGGGACCTTGCATGAAAATACGCCATTCCCACCAGAGAACTGCCCCAGCTGTTGGAAGTGGATACCATAGATGGATGGCCCTTGAAGTCAGGCGGGGTGACCCGGGTGACAGAGAACTTGGTGGTGGACATCCCGAGGCATCGGGAAGGGATGTCATTTTATGTAGCATTCTTGCCTCGTTTCCCGGTGGTGCTGGGAATGCCCTGGCTGGTTCAGCACAGCCCCACCATCTTCTGGGAGAAAGCCATAGTAGTTTTTACCTCTAAATACTGTCATCAGCATTGTCAGCCCCTGGAGGCACCGGAGAAAGCGGCAGGAGCGCTTCCCCCAGAGGGAATAACATTACCCGCTAAGTATGGGGAGTTCCAGGATGTATTCGACAAGAAAGAAGCAGACCAGTTGCCTCCTCACCATCCCTATGATTCCGCCATCAACTTGATGCCTGGGGCGCGCATTCTTGCTGGACGGATCTACTCGCTGTCTGAGCCAGAATTGGCTGCCTTATGGGAGTTTCTGGATACCAATTTGAAGAGAGGCTTCATACTTGCATCACAATCCCCTGCTGGGGCACTGCTATTGTTTGTCAAGAAAAAAGGGGGGTGCTGCATCCCTGTAACGACTATAGAGCCCTCAACCAAATCACAATCCCCAATAGTTATCCCTTACCCCTCATCAGGGAGATGCTGGAGCAGTTGCGGTCTGCCAAGATTTACATGAAACTAGATTTGCAGGGGGCTTATAATTTGGTGTGCATCAGAGAAGGGGATGAGTGGAAAACTGCCTTTAAGACCCACTATGGACAGTATGAGTAACTAGTTATGCCTTTCGGATTGTGTGGGGCTCCCAGAGTCTTCCAGAATTTTATGAACGACATCTTCAGAGACTATGTGGACCGCTTTATGATAATGTATTTGGATGATATCTTGGTGTACTCGGACTCCCCTGAGGAACAGGAAACACATGTGTGCACTGTGCTGCAGAGACTGTGAGAGCACCATCTTTAAGTTGGAGAAATGTGGGTTTGAGCTAACCACTCTGGACTTTTTGGGGTATCACATCTCCCATGGAAGTGGAGATGGACCCTGCAAAGGTCCGTTACATTCTTTCTTGGCAGCCCCCTAAGATGAAGAAGGATTTATAATGGTTCCTAGGGTTTGCCAACTACTACCACTGCTTCATAGCTAATTACTCCAAGCAGACCGCCCCCCTCACAGATTGCCTGAGGGCTCAGGACCATTCCGATGGACAGAAGCCGCGCAGGAAGCCTTTGAAAGACTGAAGCAGAAGTTTGCCTCAGAGCCCATCTTGCAACATGTGGATCCTAGCCTTCCGTTCATGGTGGAGTTGGATGCATCCGACTTCACAATCAGAGGGGTCCTTCTGCAACCGACTAGAAAAGGCGGAGGGCTGAGCCTGTGCACTTACTTCTCGAGGAAACTCACTGATTCTGAACAGAACTACACCATGTGGGAAAAGGAGCTACTGGCCATTAGAGATGCCTTCAAGGTGAAGAAAGACATGGAGAACTATGTTCGGTCCTGTGCCAATTGCATGAGAGCCAAACATGCCACTGGACAGCTGCCAGGGCTCCTGGAACCCCTCCACACGTCACAGGGACCTTGGCAGATGGTCACCATGGACTTTATTACAGATCTCCCTTCCTCTCAAGGGAAGACCACAATTCTAGTAGTAGTGGATACCTTCACGAAAATGGCTCACTTCATTCCATGTTCCGAACTCCCAAATGCCCAGGACACCGCCCATCTGTACGTGCAACACATATACCGGTTGCATGGACTGCCAGACAGCTTGGTCTCAGACAGGGGAACCCAATTTACTGCCCATTTTTGGCAAGCCTTGTGGCACTTACTGCAGAGTGAATTAAGACTGTCGTCCGCGCACCCCCCCCCAAACAGATGGTCAGACCGAGAGGGTGAATGCGGTTTTGGAGCTGAACCGGACAGCCTCATGCCAAAGCCAAAATGGAATTATTAGTTACACTGAATTAAAATAGCACTGTGGGGAGCTAATTACTATTCTGTATTCTGAAGGCCTTCCAAAGGAGTCTCAGGTTAACCACATCAGACCATTCTATCCCACAGCTCCTATTATCAATGATAAAAGTGTTTGAAAAGAAATGGTTAGCAATTGCCAGAGCAACCTTTATCATGACCAGAAAAATTGTTGTCTTCTGTTCTTTTAGCATTGAGAAAGATGCTTGGTAAAAGTTTGATTCCCAGTCTCCAAGGAGCAACACATATTCATTCATTCTGAATATTAATATCCTAACCCTGAGGGACTCTCAAAGCAGGTTGCAAAAGTTTCTTGAAATAAAATCACACTCACATCTAGTACAGGGAGATAAATTATGTGGTGAGAGGGCATAAGGGTACAACTCATGTTATGACCAGGCATATCAAGCAAATGGTCGAGCAGGATCATACAACTTTCATAACAATATCTGAAGAAACAATTGCTAATACAGCAAACGCTAACAGACAGTCCCATAACATTCCTGGAAACTCCACTGCCATTCAGTAATCACACAACATTGATGGTTTCACTTCAGTATCCAGGCATGGAAGATTTACAGTATTCCCTGAATAATTCCATGGTGTCATCCAGCCCAGTAACACCCCTCCCGCCACACACACAAACACACACTACCCATGTGCAGTACACAGTTCGGCAACCAGAAAGAGACAGAAGTGCCCAGACTACCATAATGCAATGGACAGGAAGGCCACAACTGACCCCTGTATCTAAACTGACTCCTTCCATTATGGGCTGAGGGAGATCCATCGGCTCAACCCCACTTCCTTGCCTCCCTCCCAGGGAGCTGTTGCCTGTCATCTACCAACTGCCAGCAAGGGAAGGGCTCCTGCTGGGAGGAAGGGCAGGATATAAATGAAATAATAAATAAATAAAATAAAGGGCTTATCCACCCCAAATTTACTGCGGGCTTGCAGCTGTTTGCATTCCCATTTAATATGAGTAGTCCACGTTGCCACTTTAGGTTCCTTCTGAAGGATATGAATTCAATGATTATTATCAATAATGGTGTTACTCTCAAACAACAGTAGTCTTGATGCTTTCCCCCCTGTACAGGGATAATCTGAGAAGCTGAGGAAAATCAGGCTGCAGCCATTCCACTCAGGGTCTCAGATTATTGATTTGAGTGTTTTTGAATGGGTGGATCAATTTTCACTTTCTGCTCTTCTCCCACCACCGTAACTATTTCCAGTGTGTTCCTAAATGGAGGAGCATAGCCTTATATGTATTTTTTAAACTGTGTAAGCAAACAACATTAATCTAAAAAGAGTGTGCTGAGAATTAACAATTGTTTTCATTTGTTTCCTTCTGGCCTGCTCCATAGTGTTAAGTATATATTTTCTTTCCCTCAGATCTGCACAAAGGCAGGGACAAACACAAGAGGGAATGCTTGCTGATATGAATGGGAAAGACTGCATTTGCTCTTCACATATTCAGATTTAAGTACATGTGGGTGTGGACTGCTCCAGTCTAATTCGAATGAGGAAAAAGCAGATTGACTGCTAAATAATGCTCAAATGTGGACAAGTTCAAGGTTCTGGTTTTGGTGTACAAAGCCCTATGCAGCTTGAGACCAGGATACCTGAAAAATTGTCTTACCCTTTATATACCCAGTCGATCACTGTGCTCCTCAGGTGAGGGCTTCCTGCAGATATCTCATCAAAATAGCAATTGTACCTTTAGTGTTGTGTCACTGATCCTTTGGAATTCCCTCCCCTTAAATATTAGACAGGTACCATCTCTGTTACCTTTTTGGAGCCTACAGAAGACCTTTCTCTTTCAACCAGAGTGTGGAAAAGTTACTTTTTTGAACTACAACTCCCATCAGCCCCAGCCAGCATGACCACTGGATTGGGCTGATGGCAGTTGTAGTTCAAAAAAGTAACTTTTCCAAGCTCTGCTTTCAACAAGCCTTTTATACAGACACCTTGTCCCAGTCTGTGTCTGTGTTGGAATTGCTTTTTAAGATGTTTTCAAAGCTTTTTTTTAAAAGAAGTTTTTGTTTTGTTTTAATATGTTTTAAAGTCTTTTGTTTTTAAGATGTTTCAGAGTGTTGTTAGTGTCTTTGTTTGCCTCCCTGGGCTCCTTCTAGGAGGAAGGGCAGGATATAAATTTAATAAAATAAATAAATAAGTCCAAAGGCTGTTTTCATCATGAGCTGAGTAAGATCCAGCTGCTCATCTCCATTCCTATGCCTCCGAGGACATGATGCCTGGCATTGCTATCAAAGGAAGGTTGCTTCCATCACAGTTGTTTCCTTATAAAAAACTAATCCTAGTTTTGGGATCTCTTGTTTGGGAGATGCAAATTATGCACCAATAATTACACTTGAACAAATTATCAGTAAGTCTTACGTTATAAACTATACTATGAACTGATTTTAAGGAAAGGTCACACTGCCTCTATTGTGTCCACAGGGTGCTGTCCCAGGAGTTTGTTCCAAGTGGTCTGGAGCCTGGTCGGTCCAGTTGCCCTGGAGCCGATGGAACAGTGGAAGGCCTCCTGTGACAAATTGGCAAGGCAGTTTGCAGATAAAATTAATCGTATAAATAGTGCTATTCTGTGCGCTGTGGTTACAGTGAGTGAGCCAGAGTCGGCCAGGGGCATCTCGGTGGGTTGGGATCGGTTCCAGCTTCTTCCATCCGAGGAAGTGGACAAGGTGCTTTCAACCTTAAACCCTACCACCTGCTTACTTGACCCTAGCCCATCATAGCTCATTATGAGCTGCAAAGATAGACTGAACGAGGGGATCAAGGCGGTGGTAAATATGTCCCTGGAAGAGGGAATAATGCCATCAGTCCTCAAAGAGGCAATAATAAAACCAATTCTAAAGAAGCCCTCCTTGGATCCCCAAGTCTTGCACAACGTTCGCCCAGTCTCGAATTTACCATTTCTAGGTAAGGTGGTAGAGCGGGTGGTGGTAAAGCAGTTGCAAGTGCACTTGGAGGAAGCAGATTATCTTGATCCATTTCAATCCGGCTTCAGGCCTGGACATGGGACTGAAATGGCCTTGGTCGCCTTTGTGGATGATATGAGGAGGGCATTGGATAAGGGCGAATGCACCTTCCTCGTCCTCCTGGATCTCTCAGTGGCTTTTGATACCATTGACCATGGCATCCTCCTGGACCGCCTGGAGAGGCTGGGCATTGGGGGCACTGTACTGCAGTGGTTCCACTCCTTCCTCTCTGATAGGTACCAGAGGGTGGCACTGGGGGATGCGGTTTCAGACCCATGGCCTCTCACTTGTGGGGTGCCACAGGGTTCCATCCTCTCCCCAATGCTATTTAACATCTATGTAAAGCCGCTGGGAGCTATCATCAGGAGATGTGGGCTGCAATGCCATCAGTATGCGGATGACACGCAGCTCTATCTCTCGTTTAAGTCTTCACCGGGGTTGGCTGTGGAAACCCTGTCCAAGTGCCTGGAGTCAGTGAGTGGCTGGATGGGAAGGAATAAGCTGAAACTGAACCCTGACAAAACCAAGGTACTATTCATGGGAGACAAGAGAAGGTTGGGGGATGTTAACTTGGTGCTTAATGGGGTACAATTGCCCCTGAAAGACCAAGTCCGCAGCCTGGGAGTCATTCTTGACTCCCAGCTGTCCATGGAGGCTCAGGTCTTGGCTGTGAGCCGGGCAGCGTTGTATCAACTCCATCTAATATGAAGGCTGTGCCCCTACCTTCCAAACCATCTGCTCCCATTGGTGGTACATGCCCTGGTCTCCTCTCGCCTAGACTACTGTAATGTGCTTTATGTGGGGTTACCCTTGAAAACAGTCCGGAAGCTGCAACTGGTACAGAATGCGGCGGCTCGCCTGATTAAGGGTAGCCGCCGGCGAGATCACATCACTCCAGTGCTGAAGGAGTTGCACTGGTTACCAGTTGCTTTCCGGGCCCAATTCAAGGTGTCGGTTTTGACCTTTAAAGCCCTATATGGTTTCAGCCCAGTCTATCTGGAAGAGCGCCTCCAGCATCATCAACGTTGCCGCCCAACAAGATCAGCCTCAAAAGACCTTCTCTCCATCCCACCAGTTAAAACAGCTAGACTGGTGCGAACTAGGGAGAGGGCTTTTTCAATCGTGGCACCCACTCTGTGGAACTCCCTCCCAAATGACATCTGCCATGCCTCCTCCATTATGAGCTTCTGCCGGACCTTGAAAACCTGGCTCTTCAGGCAGGCTTTTGGGGCAGGTTAGGTTTTAGTGTTATTGTTGGAATTTGAAGGTTTTAATGTGAATTATATGTTTTATGTTGTATGTCACCCAGAGTGGCTGGTAAACCAGCCAGATAGGCGACTAATAAATTTAATAAATAAATAAATAAATTTTAGATTTAGCAACATTTCCATGGCTAAGGATAATCCATTAAGATGTTCTTGCTAACATTTTATTCCTATTAAGAAAATACATAAGCCCTTTTCAGGCATTTGCCTGACCTATCCCAATGTCCCCATATGCAAGAGTTGTAAGACCTCCATATTTGACGGAATGTACTTAGAAACTGCCATGCAATCCGGGATCCTGATCAGGAAGGGATGTAGCCCTCTAGATGTTTTTGAGAGTTGTAGTCCATTTTTGAGAGTTGTGGCCCTCCAGATGTTTTTGAGAGTTGTAGTTCTGTCAAAGTGGCTGCACACGCTGTTCTATTGCCACAGCAGTTGGTATGTTCCTAGTGCCTGGAAGTACCTATTGCCAGCTTCAAGTATCAAGATGACTGCTAAATTACATGGCTGTTCTTCCAACTCCATGTCCTTGGGCCTGCTCAGCTCCCCGGGCTTCTGCCGCCACCACCGCTGCTGCTGGTGGACGTTCATGTCAGGTGGCAGCTGCAGGAGCTCAAGCTCGGGGCCTGGGCCTTGCCTGGAGGAGGAGGAGGAGGAGGAGGAGGAGGAGGATGTGCTGGCTGCAGCTGCTACTGCAGCAGCTTTGGGCTCAGCCATTAGCAAGACACCCAGGATGTGCTCTGACTACCCCCCCATACCTATGCACCGTGTCCATCTCGCAGTGCCCATGACCCAGGAACCCCAGCAGCATGGCCCCGCTGGCATCCAGAGTGGCCTGCCACCTGAACTCCATGGTGCCCAGCACAGACTACACATCATGACCCTGTCCGCATTGCACCGACATCCTGGTGCCTGCTCGAACTGCTGTCAGCAGGGCTTGAACATTTCATTTGTTAATGCTTGGAATGAAGACAACATTGCAAATAATTTTTGAGTGGATGAGCTCATCTATATGTATTACATCTGCACTTAGACAGAAAACTTTCAAAGACTCTTTTTGAATGTAGGAGTGAGTTGTTGGGGGGGGGATGAAGTGGTAGACGCATTATTATCCTGTCTGCCAGTCTGCCCTTGTATGCCACTGCTAAAAACATGAAGTAGCACAAAAATGTGAAAGCTATTAACAAGAGAGCATGAACTTGTCACTCAGGAACCCAAAAGGATTTAATTTTGTTATCAAGGAAAAAAATGGAGTCTTGAAAAGTCCATAGATATCACACTTACACTGTTTTTACTTCACTTAAATATCATATTATTTTAACACATGAAATAATACAGTAATTTGCTTAACATGTATTGTTGAAGCTTTGTTCCTTATTTTTTGAAACACTCAGGAAAAAAGAATGTGAACAGAAGATAATACAGAGCAAAAATGCACCACTAGATCCAGTGAGGGCCACTAACATCCTTTAACAATTTCAAAGGCTTCAGACAATTTCTATTAACTTCATGGCAGTGCAGAATTCCTAGCAGCCTTCAGTTAATGAAAGGCAATGAATGAAACTGTCCCCAGGTGGATGAAATGCTGGTGTTGAGGGGGACTGTTAACATTCTCATTCTCTGGTGGAGCAATGTCCTCCAGAATGTGAAATATCAGCCTTTGAGATATAGGGTTCTTGAATGGATGAGTTTTCTTCTTTCACTTCTTCACTGAACAAGATGCTGCTATGATGACTCAGATGTCAGGCTTTGCGGTGGCAGGGGTGATGAATGGGGCTACTGCTGCTGCTCATTATGCCTGCAAGGCAGCACCTAAAAACTTTGCTAATCAAGTCATTGATAGTCTTATACAACCATTTCCTTTTGAAGTTTATAAGTGTTTTAAAGTTCAGCTATATGGCTTTGTTCTTTAGTTTAAATAAACCTTAGAGTAATGTCTATAGGAGTGTGCATTAGACACTATCATGTTTATTTTTATTTGACATTTACATTACAGCATAACAATGCACACTTCCCTATATAATACTACATTAT
The DNA here is from genome assembly GCF_030035675.1 of Rhineura floridana. Taxonomy (NCBI): domain Eukaryota; kingdom Metazoa; phylum Chordata; class Lepidosauria; order Squamata; family Rhineuridae; genus Rhineura; species Rhineura floridana. The sequence continues at coordinate 243,519,108 of NC_084480.1, forward strand.
CACAGTTCTCTGCTTGGGAATATATTATGTGCAAGGTTTCCGCTCAGTGATTTATAAGCATGCATGATTTTGTGTCATGGGCCTGTTTCCAGACTTCTTTGAGTACCCAGAAACACCATTCGCAATAGTTTCTGAAAATGGTATTGCCAATTTTCTTCCAATATAAACATTTGAGCATAGTGAGGATATATGGTCTAAGTGGACTGCATTATATAATTAATAGCTATTGTCCTAAACACAGTACATGCCATTGGCAGGACCCCAGCAAATTCTGCAAAATTTCTTTTTGGCAAGCAGGGATGGACTGAGCTGCTCCTAATTCTCTACTACATACTTAGGGAGTGAACTGAAGATGGCCGTTCCATTTTGGGGGTCAACGTTTGACTACTAAAACTGTTTGGGATGGGAAAGAGGGCACTTAAATTGTGTTCAGCTTTTACTTATCCCTTTTTTTCTGCTATAACTGTAAAAGCAGGTGGCTTTAGACTGTGGTTTTTACAAGTAAAATAAAGAAAAGTAAAGTAACAACCACCACCACTTAAGACCCCTCTTCTCCAGCAAAATGGTGAAAAAGTGGTTCATACTGCCTCTCTCATTCCAGTTTTGGGATTCACTCAAAATAACAGTTTCCAAATCAGGAAAATCCTGCTAGATATCCTGATACCAAGTTGCTTAGGGCTTTATATATCACTGATGAGCCTTTGAACTAGGTTCAGTAGAATATGTAACATAAAAACATAAGAAGAGACCTGCTGGATCAAGCCAATAGCCCATCTAGTCCAATATTCTGTTCTCACAGTAGTCAATCAGATGCCTATGGATCTGTGTGTAACAGCACTCCTCCTGCTTGTGATTTCCTTCATCTGGCATTCAGAGGCATATTGCCTCCAACAGTGTAAAGCATAACCATCGTGGCTAGTAGCCATTGATAGGCAGCCAGTGAAGATCCTGATGCACTGGTGTACCCATCAGTACTCTAGTTGCAACTTTCTGCACTAGTGGCAGCTTCTAAACCAAGTGCAATGGCAGCCCTCATACTGTTCATTACAATAATCTAGACATTTAGATTCTCTTTATTGCTGTATTCCTATACTAATTCTTCTTCTTTTAATAAGAACTGGAATTAATCAAGTATGTTAATTCCAACAGATGCTGCTTTTCCTTCATTTCCTTCATAAAGAAAGAACGGGAAAACAGTGCCTGGCAAAGAATGCTTGTGGGACCCAAGAAGCCCCTACAAGAAGAAACCACTGTTTTAAGATTTACAGTTCAGTTCTCGTCTTCCAACACTCCTTTACAGTTCATGCCAGTTTTTTCAGGACTGAAATGTGCTTTTGGTCATTTAAAACCAAAATAAACACAATCGTCTTTTTTTCTGAAATTGCCTATGTGAATCCCTAGTGAAGGGTTGAGCACTCACTACATTCACTTGCAAACAAGGCATGCCATGACATTGACATAACACCTGCTGTGCCATGTGCTGGGTGTTGGCATATTGAATTCAGTAGTGGAAAATTCCAACTAGATGTTTTGGAACTATGCAGATTCTATAACAAGAGTGTATGGGGGGTAGAGTAATAATAAGCCCTTAATATCAACAGAGATTACAGCTTGTTTGGGACATACTGCCCAATGGTCATTTACTTATCAGTTGGGCTACTTCCTAGACAGACCAGTGATTCAAGAACAACCAACTAGAACACTTACTAAATTTCAGAAATTAATAAAAGATGCTGAAGTGGATTCTAAATACTTCCATTATTATATAAAAAGTTATTAGAAGCAGATTTTGGGAATACTGAATCACATCAGATTTAGTGGGGGAGAAAGTCCCTGTTACAAACTGAAGAGTATGAGAGGAGAATGCTGTGGGACAGGCCACCATACAAAATGATTTCTGCCTGCTTAGAGAAATGTCATTAATAATATTTCATGGATGGTATTTAACCCCAAATTTCCCCCGTGTGCTGGGGGTATGTCAAGTAATGGGTACATATCAGCACATGTGGTGGGACTGCTAGAAGGTTTAAGAATTCTGGAAGAGAATATTCCAAGAAATTTCAAGGATCACTGGGCAGAATACCCAGCTGGACTTGGAGCTAGCAATATTAAATATATGTTCATGTCTCCAGCATGATTTAATATCAAAGAATCTTATTTCACATATGTTATGTGCAGCCTGGTCAATTATAGCCCAATACTGGAAAGACTTTAATGTCTTAGATTTGAATTAGTGGTACCAGAGGGTTTGGCAAATTGCTATATTGGAAACACTGGCAAGCAAAATGAGAATAATGGGAGGACAAATAAAAAAGAATGGTTTTTCAAGATATGGCAAAAGTTTATTGAATTTGTTATCGAGGTGGAGAGTGGAAGGTGGATCCCTTGGAGATACCTTTCAGTTTGGCATAATTGGGTATCTATAAAAGAAAAAAAGAAACTGAAATGGATTGTTGCTAAAAATGAACTAGTATAATTATTAAAGAATTGTGGGATGCCTTTTTTCCTATCTAGACCTTTGCTTTTGATATTGCTGTATATTATTTTCCCCCACGCCATAGACAAAAGTATGGATTATGATGGTTTATTTATGAACACATATTTTTATGTTCTCGAGCAATTTATTCTGAAATACAAGGGAAAATTCATGTCAACTCTGTAATCTATTTGGGCCAAATCCTGCATCTTCAAAGACATATTCATACATGGCAGAATAGAGAATTTAGAATGTGCCTCATAGTTATTAAAATGCTGTGTTAATTTCCTCTCATCAAATCTAGGTTTTCTTTCCCACAGATAAAAAGTCTCTGTTGATCAAGCTCCCAACACCTGTCTATCCTAATGAGCATAAACCATAAACCTGTGTATCATATGGTATAAAAAAGAATGTGTTAAAAAAACAAGAATCCACCCACCCATTCAGTTAAAACCTGAGCTGGCCTATTGGAAATGGTAACAATAATAGCCCCCAGATGGATGGCCCTTGTCAACGAAGATATTTACGCTTATAACAATGAATTAGATTTATTGTGAAATGACACTTTCACAATGACCAAAGAAAAGGAAGAGCACATGAACTTGATTATGTATGACATATCTGAGACTATAGAGCTAATGACATCTTGGTCAAAACAAAACAAAGATTCTACATTTTGTTTGGATTAAATAAGATACAAAATTCAATTGTGTGAAATATATCTATGAAAGCTCCTTACTTATTTTGCTACTGTTAAGCCACAGCATCTGATTGTCCTGATGCGCAACCTATACTCTGGACAAGAGGCTACTGTAACAACAGAATATGGAGAAACCAATTGGTTCCCCATCAGAAAGGGTGTGATACAGGGGTGTGTTTTATTATCCTATTTGTTTCATCTGTACACAGAACATATACGGAAAGCGGGATTGGACCAAGATAAAGGAGGTGTGAAAATTGGAGGAACATCAGTTATTTAAGATATGCAGACTATACCATACTCTTAGCAGAAACCAGTAATGATTTGAAACGAATGCTGATGAAAGTTAAAGAGGAAAGCACAAAAGCAGGACTACAGCTGAACATCAAAAAGACTAAAGTAATGACAACAGAAGATTTATGTAACTTTACAGTTGACAATGAGGACATTGAACTTGTCAAGGATTATCAATACCTCGTCACAGTCATTAACCGAAATGGAGACAATAGTCAAGAAATCAGAAGAAGGCTAGGACTGGGGAGGGCAGCTGTGAGAAAACTAGAAAAGGTCCTCAGATGCAAAGATGTATCACTGAACACCAAAGTCAGGATCATTCAGACCATGGTATTCCCTTTCTCTATGTATGGATCTGAAAGCTGGACAGTGAAAAAGGCAGATAAGAGAAAAATCAGCTCATTTGAAATGTGGTTGTGGAGGAGAGCTTTGCGCATACCATGGACTGCAAAAAAGACCAATAATTGGGTGTTAGAACAAGTCAAACTAGAATTGTCACTATTTATTTATTTTATTTATTTATTATACTTGTATACCGCCCCATAGCCGAAGCTCTCTGGGCGGTTTACAGTAACTAAAAACAAATACAATTTAAAACACGTCTTTAAAAAAACAATTTAAAACACAATTTAAAAATTTAAAACAATATAAAACACATGCTAAAATGCCTGGGAGAAGAGGAAAGTCTTGACCTGGCGCCAAAAAGGTAAGTTTTGGCACCAGGCGCACCTCGTCAACAACATCATTTCATAATTTGGGGGCCACCACTGAGAAGGCCCTGTCCCTTGTTGTCATTCTCCGAGCTTCCCTTGGAGTAGGCACCCGGAGGAGGGCCTTTAAACTTGAACGTAGTGTACAGGTGAGTTCATATTGGGAGAGGCGTTCCATCAGGTATTGTGTCCCAAGCCATGTAAGGCTTTATAGGTTAAAGCCATCACCTTGAATCAAGCTCGGAAACATAAAGGCAGCCAGTGCAAGCGGGCCAGAATCGGTTTTATATGTTCGGACCATCTGGTCCCTGTTACTAATCTGGCTGCTGCATTTTGCACAAGCTGCAGTTTCCGAACCATCTTCAAAGGCAGCCCCATGTAGAGTGCATTGTTGTAATCTAATTTAGAGGTTACCAGAGCATGGTCTACTGAAGCCAGGTTATCCCTGTCCAGATAGGGACGCAGTTGGGCCACCAACCAAAGTTGGTAGAAGGCACTCCATGCCACTGAGACTACCTGAGCCTCAAGTGACAGAGATGATTCTAGGAGAACCCCCAAGCTATGAACCTGCTCCTTCAGGGGGAGTGCAACCCCATCCAGGACAGGTTGGACATCCACCATCCAGTCAGAAGAACCACCCACTAGCAACATCTCAGTCTTGTCTGGATTGAGCCTCAGTTTATTAGCCCTCATCCAGTCCATTGTCGCAGCCAGGCACCAGTTGAGCACATTGACAGCCTCACCTGAGGAAGATGAAAACAAGAAATAGAGCTGCGTGTCATCAGCATACTGATGGCAACACACTCCAAAGCTCTGGATGACTGCACCCAACAGTTTCATGTAGATGTTGAACAGCATGGGGGACAGAACTGACCCCTGCGGAAACCCATACTGGAGAGTCCAGGGTGCCAAGCAATGTTCCCCAATCACCACCTTCTGGAGGTGACCTGCCAAGTAGGAGCGGAACCACCGCAATGCAGTACCTCCCACTCCCAACTCAGCCAGTCTCCCCAGAAGGATACTATGGTCGATGGTATCGAAAGCCGCTGAGAGATTAAGGAGAATCAGCAGAGTCACACTCCCCCGTCTCTCTCCCAACAAAGGTCATCATACAGGGCGACCAAGGCTGCTTCTGTGCCCGACTGAAATGGATCCAGATAATCGGTCTCATCCAAGAGTGTCTGGAGCTGGCCCGCAACCATTCATTCAAGGACCTTGCCCAGGAATGGAACATTTGCTACCAGTCTATAGTTATTAAGATTTTCTGGGTCCGCCTCTTTCAGACACCCAGGGACCACCCCCTCTCATAGAGAGGCATTAATCACTTCCCTGACCCAGCTGGCTGTTCCATCTCTGCTAGCTTTTATTAGCCAAGAAGGGCAAGGATCCAGCACAGAAGTGGTTGCACGAACCTGTCCAAACACCTTGTCAACATCCTCAAGCTGTACCAACTGAAACTCATCCAAGAAATTGGGACAAGGCGGTGCTCTGGATACCTTGCTTGATTCACCTGCTATAACACTGGAGTCTAAGTCCTGGCGGATGCTAAAGATTTTATCCTGGAAGTGCCTAGCAAATTCATTACAGCAGGCCTCAGATGGTTCTACCATGTCCCTGGGGCCAGAGTGTAATAGCCCCCAGACAATTCTGGGAAGCAGATTGATGATTTGATAGTGGCAGCAAAATGTTTTTTTGTTGCCCTTACTGCCCCTAAATACAGCTTACCATAGGCACTTACCAGTGTATAATTGCATCCACTAGGAGTTCGTCTCCATCTGCACTCAAGCCGTCTCCGATATTGTTTCATCGCTCTCAACTCTGGGGTATACCATGGAGCCGTACGAGCTCTACACAGGAGAGGGCGCTCAGGAGCAATCATGTCAACCGCCCGGGTAATTTCTGTATTCCACAGCTCAACCAGGGTTTCGACGGGAGCGCCAGCCCTAGCTGGAAAACTCCCCAGAGCCCTTTGGAAACCATCCGGATCCATTAGTCTCTGGGGGCAGACCAACTTAATAGGTCCCCCACCCTTGCAGAGGGGAAAAGCCACTGTAAGTCTAAACTTCAGCAAGGAGTGATCTTTCCATGACAGAGGGACTGATGTAAGGCTCCCCACATTCAGATCACCAACTCCATGTCCAGTTGCAAAAACCAAGTCTAGAGTATGTTCTGCTACATGTATTGGGCCAATGGCATATTGGGACAGTCCCATGGTTGTCATGGAGACCATGAAATCCTGAGCCGCCCTGGATAAGGTGGCTTCGGCATGGATGTTGACATCCCCCAGAACCAACAGTCTGGGGGATCTCAACAGTACACCCGAGAGCACCTCTGTCAGCTCAGCTAGGGAGTCTATTGGGCAGCGGGGTGGGCGGTACACCAACAGAATCCCCAGTCTGTCCCGCTGACCCAACTTAAGGTGCAAACACTCCAGACCAGTAGTCACATGGACAGGGTGCTTGCAGAGGGAGATGGAGCTCCTATAGACCACAGCAACCCCCCTCCCCAACCCTCAGGTCTACCCTGATGCTGAACCAGGTACCCTGCCGGGCATAGCTGGGAGAGACTGGATGGAAGGCTGAGTGGACCTCGACCCCTTTTACCGGAGATTCGACTTCCTCCTTCCGTTGGAATCGAACTCCGGCCGTGAGCAGAGCTTCGGTTGCGTTACCGCCGCTTACCACTCTGTGTGACAAAATCTTACAGCAATGAACAAAAAAAATGCTGTAAGATTTTGTCACACAGTATGCAAGCTCAGCAGCTAATTAGAGTCTAGTCAACTCTAAATTAACTTGTGAGTTCCCAAAGTGATGGGAATTACATCCTTAACAGTATGATTGACTCACAAATCAGGTGATGACCTGCTTGTATCTTCAGAAGCAGTTCATTAGTTTTTCCCGATGGCTATTGCAGGTAAATGATGTTATTTTATTATTCTACTGCCAGCTGAATACTGAGGTTGTAAGGATGAAAAAAACTTGTTAACTAGAACCTTTTAGGGTCAGCATGACTCACTCTTTGTCAATAGATATACATCTGACATCTCTCATTAATAACCATTAGAGCTCTGTTCAGCTCTGGGATGAAACATCTGTATCCTTCAAAATCTAAAATAGGAGCTTTTCAGGCTATAAGATGATATTCTGCACTGTGCTAAATGTTCTGCGCTGTCATGTCACCTTTTTTATTACTTGCTATCATGACAGAGCAATGGAGCTACTAGTGCTAATATTTCTATATAATGTATTGAGCAGGTAGCTCTGAAAATGAGCATCTTTTACAGAACCTCTCCAGAGGTCAAACATAAATCTTAAGTAAACAAACCCATAAATGTCTCTCTTGTTGGAGATTTCTCACGAAGGACAAGAAAGAGTTCCTATTTCTCTGTGAAGAAGGAGTAAATGAACAAAATTTATCCTTTGGAAGACTAAAGCTGACTGTTATTTTCTTTGTCATGGATGAATTAAACAGCTGAAGCAATACCATTTTAAAAGCACACATTTGAACTAAAAGTACAAGCCTCCACACTGCGGGACTTATTTCTGGGTGTACATGCAGAGGATTACACTGCAACAGTGAAGACAGACGCACATTTTTTAGTGTGGTGGAAGTGATTTGAAATCTGAACACACATTTCTCATATTCTGAGGTCACATGCACACCAGACATTTATTCCCATTTAAACAGTGATGGTACCCCCAAAGAATCCTGGGAAGTATAGTTTGTGAAGGGTGCTCAGAGTTGTTAGGAGACCATTATTCCCCTCACAGAGCTCCAATTCCCAGAATTCTCTGGGAAGAGGTGCTGACCGTTAAACCACTTTGGCCACTGGAGCTCTCTCAGGTGAATAGAAGTCTCCTAACAACACTCAGCACCCTTCACAAACAACACTTCCCAGGATCCTTTGGGGGAAGCCATGACTGTTTAAAGTAGAATGTCAGGCATGGGTGTGGACAAAGTCATTGTTGTTTTCAGGGCAATTCATGTTTGTTCAGATCCTTCCACCAAACTTTAAATATTACATATTTCTTTGCCATAGAGCACCAGTTAATAATTAGTAATTTGTAATCCCATATGCTAATAGTGAACTCATTTTCAAAGTGTGGATCCTTAAATCACCAAAACAGCACCATCCATGCCCAGGAAAGAGGTATCAGCAGGAATGGAAGAACCCTAAGATTTGCAATAGTACCCCCCTCAAAAAAAGACTGAGAACTCATCAAAACAGGCCAGAACATATCTTAAGGAAACAATGTAAGTGTTGTGCTTTAAACAAAATGAGATAAAAGATCAACTGTGTTGCTTCTCTCATAAGAACATAAGAAGAGCATGCTGGATCAGACCACTGGCCCATCTAGTCCAACATCCTCTTCTAAAAGTGGCCAACCAGATGCCCCAATGGGAAGCCTGCAATAGGACCTAAGCACAAAAGCACTCTCCCCTCCTACCATTTCCAGCAACTGGTATTCAGAAGCATACTGCCTCCTATTATTGGCCTTGATATTTCAGACTCTGGGCTTATCCACATGGGAGCATACCTTTGTACTAAAACAGCTGCTTTTACCATTGCGATAGATTTGCAAGGTCCACACTTTATTCTCAATGGTAGCTTCAAATCCATTGTTTTCCATTCACACAAGTAGGCACTCTCCTGGGAAGGATTAGTGTCACTGTTTCCTTGTGGCCCCTCCCTCTAATTTTGCATGTTTACTCCCTCCAGTTCAAGGCTGAAACTGGGAGAGTGCCTCAGTGTGCAATAGACAAGAAAAATGAAACTGACTTGACCCCCCCCTTCTCCATTGTCCAAGCCTGAGTGAAAGGTGGACGGGAGTGAGTGAGTGAAAGGCAAAGTAGGTAGCGGCTGCTTTTGCAGGTGGTAGAGAGAGAGGGAGCGGGCGATAGGGCATAAGAGAACCTGCCCACTAACAAAACATCAAAGCAAAGTGCCTACAAGGAGGAGCACAGTGCAGCTGAGATGGTTTTTCCTTTCCTTTTCACATTTTCAGCGGATTGGGTTAATAATGGATTTCAAGGGGAAAACTGCGTGATAGCTTCTGCTTGCTTGCAATATCATGTGAACCATGATAATTGCAAAGGGATGCAAGTAGCACCAGACACATACTAAATCACGATGTGGATGAGCCCGCAGGCTGAAGACAGAGTCTGAATGCACTTTAGGCCTCTTTTCATATAATTTTTATTTATTATTACATTTATATCCCACCTTTCTTTTAAGGAGCTCAGAGTGGAGCACATAGTTCTCCCCCTCTCCACGTTATCTTCACAACAACCCTGTGAGGTAGACTAGGTTAGGAGATACTGACTGGATGAAGGTCACCCAGTGAGTTTTGTGGCTCAGTGGAAATTTGAACCTTGGTCTCCCAGGTCCTAGTCCAGCCTTTCCCAACTAGTGGGCCACCAGATGTTGTTGGACCACAACTCCCATCTTTCCTGACCATTTTGTTGGAAGGGAGATATCAGTGAATAGGCTATGACCAACGCATTTGTCCCTGTAATGCGGATAGCATAGAAATGCTCTCACACGTTTTCTTTGCTTGCCCATTATATTCGCTTGAACGTCACAAATATATATTTCCAATCACTAAAAAACTTCTCAATAAATCTCCCGAGTGTTTGTTATCCTGCCTCTTGACTGGCTCAAATAGGTTTCATACGATCTCAGTTGCTAAATTTGTTTATGCAGCCCAACTCAAACGTTCAAAATTTTTCTCCTGAAAGCCTATTATAGATTTTATTCTGTTGTCCTATTTTACTTAGATTTTAACATTTTATTCCATTCTATACTATTCTATTTCTGTATTTTATATTTTCTGTACGGGTCTTTGACTGCAATAAACATTCTGATTCTGATTCCTGACCATTGGCAATGCTGGCTGAGGCTGATGGGAGTTGTGGTCCAACAACATCTTGGTGGCCCACTAGTTGGGAAAGGCTGTCCTAGTCTAACACTCTAACAACTACACTACGCTGGCTAGCTGGGTATTGTCCCTGCATACAGTGAGCACATGAAAGAGGGAACAGGATAAGCCAATTTGCCCTGCCTCCAACCTTCTTGTGCTTCCTGTCCTCCACACATTCATTGTAAGGTGAGAATGGGCCCTGCGTGCATACTACTGCCTGTGTGCATACAACATAAAAATTAACTGCCTGGGAAAAAAAACTTACTTAAATTGTCAGATTCTCTAATATAATTGTGCACACATTGGCTCAGAAATAAGTCCCATTGTGTGCAATAGGACTCACTCCCTGGTAAATATACCCAGAATTGTCACATCCAATAGATGCTTTGTGAGCCATACATGAGAAAGAAAGGGGGGGGGGAGAGATACACATTAAAAATAAATAAACAAACTGCTTACTCTATTTGTCAAGATGCATAATAGAGATTGAGCCCGGAGAAATAGATGAATTGTGAATATAATTTCTGATTGACTAAATGTATCTCACAGTGTTACCCTAGAATAGGAGATAACTGTTTGTGTAACACTCGGGCATTCAAACATGTTGCCTTTTTAATAAGGCAAATTGAGCAGGAGCCTAAAATAAAGCAATAATGTGTCTTGTTAGAAATCATTCTACAGTTTATTTTGCTTGACTCTTTTGATATCTTAACTTGAATAAAGATAGCACTTCTTTTCATCACGCCATCAACCATTTGGAAGCGTAATGTGAAAATGGCTTGAAATGATGCAGCAAGAACTCATGAAAGCTGGCAGAACAGCTGCTATTTTTCTTTACAGCTTGACAGAGCATCTTCACAGTTGGGAGACTCTTTCTTTGACATCTCTACTTACTGCAAAAGAAAATAAGAGAAACAGCACACATGCTCAATGGCATTGTCATGTGATTGTAGTGTAACCAGTTCTTTGCAGATGGACACAGCTGGGGCATATTTTAACAAACCCAGCATCTGATAGCCAAGCTGCTGTCTTGCTTTTGTTTTATAAGGCAAAGGTTATCTCCAGTTCCGATGTGTGGCAGTGATCATGTCAAAATGATTTTTTTCTTAATTGTTGAAAATCCAGAGCAGTTTATCTTTGTACTTCAGAACCTACAAAATTCCAGAGATGTAGAAGCCAGACAAATCTTGGCAGCCCACACCTTTTGTCAGTTGCAATCCAGGGAAGAAAAATACTGTGATCCAATATATTTGAACAATCTCTGAGGAAAGAAGGAAAGCCAATCATCTTCATAAATTAGCTGAACATGCAAGAAGAACAAGCAGCTAGTATTTTGATAGAGTAATTAACCCATCATTCACTGAGTGCACTGTCATAAATGATAGACCTTGCAGGGTTATTTTGAGCTAATGCAATCCAGAACTTTTTTCCCTTTTTAGTATTAAAGTGAAAGGAAACACAAAATCTGATGAAATATGGAGGTATTTAACTAATGGAAATATGGCAGAAAGGGGAGCAGGTGTATCTCCAGACTGTCAGCATTTTGCAGGAGGGATATAATTGCATGCCAGAAATTTAGGTTTGCACAATTAAAGTCGACTAAAGTGCTCTGTTGCAACAAATCCACTTTAAAAACATGCAGAAATGGACTTTTGTGGTTAGGAAGGTGATGGAGAAATGCTAAAACTTGTGGGATTAATTATTGATTAACTATAAGATGCATAACCACTGTGCAAGCAAATCAGGATGAAATCAGCAGGTATGTCCATTGCTGTATAAGTTCCCCACAAACAAATCAGAACAAATGCACAATAAGGACTGCCTATCTTCTTAACCCCCTTGTAAGCTTTGTGCAAGCAAATCAGGGTAATGATTAGGACATCTGGAGGAGCCCTTCTCTTCCTTATGCACCACAATCAGTATTTTTCCTTCCTGTCCATCTTCTCCCCACTACCCCAGAGGGAAAGTGAGAAAGGATTTGCAGAAGAAGCTTGATTCTTTGCCCATCCTATTACCATTTAAATTGGATGTGATGTTCCAGAGGTCCCTTACAAGGCGCTGGCCCTTAGATGTTACTAGGTAAGTCACTCTGCTGATCATAGTCCAGACTTTCCTTAATATTCCATAAAATAACCTGCTGCACCCCTTACAGATTAACAGAACAAAAGGGCTCTCCTTTTATTTAATTGGCTGTGTAAAGTGAAGCCAACATGTGGGTAGGGTGAGATCTGCAAATCTAGAATCATAGAATAGTACACTTGGAAAGGGCCTATAAATCATTGAGTCCAACCCCCTGCTCAATGAGGAATCATCCTTGTTGTACTCCTCTCTTCCAGACCGGAAATCTTTCATACATTTAAAAATCAGTATTCATATTTTGTTTATGGAAAATAACAGCTACAGCAAATAGTACATAAATAACAATCTTTAAATAGCCTAAGTTGGTCTAATTGGCTCCCCTATTTAATCTCTCTTCATTTTTTAGCTATATAGCCTCATTCTCCTTGATCCTACTGACTCTTCCATATCATTTCTCAGCTGAACTCCCCATCTGTCACTCTCCTTAACTCCACCCACCATCCAATATATCACTGCTGACAATTATTCTTCCACTCATCCTTGTGTTGCACTGGTCCACCGATAAAACTGCCCAGAGCTTTGTATCACTATATTAGGTTTTTCCACTGTGAAATACTACACCTTGCAAGAACATGAATCCTGAAATGCACTTGGATTTTTGGAATATGTTTTGAAAACTATGGCTAAGGAGCAAAATACCACTGCATATGAACTGTGACTGATTTCTCCTGCAATTTTACTAACCTTCATGCATGAAAGCAATAATAAGAATCATAGTGAACAGAACAAAAGATCAGAAGGCAATCCTATAAATGCCTAGACAGAAGTACATTCCACTACTTCAATGGGACTTAATCTAAGCTGTGTGTAAGTGGTCTGCAGCCTTACAAGAACAGAAGGATGCATATATCCACAATGATGATCCAGATAATATCATACATTCATCCCCAGGGTTTTATTTTTAAATTTTTAGTATGAAGTTTAAAAAATGTAGCCTGCTATTCAAACATTCGGAGAAAAGAATGACTGGGAAACATCACACTGTGATCAGATAACAAGTGTATATTTATCTGGGGAAAATTATCATTGAAAAATATTTGTATATAAAAAAAGCACTCGTACTCTTCTTGCTCAAAGAGCTTCTATAGAAGAGAGCAATAATATAAATGCAACTGCCAGGAGAGAAGCACGACCTTTTCCTTAGTGTATATAGAATCCATAAAAAAGCATGTCCTCTAGGATACATTCAGATGACAGCATGAAAGAGAGACATCACTGCTTTGCTAGCATACTATTATTTGTTTAACAATAAATAATGGACACATAGTTGTTTCATGTACTACAGGGAAGTATTCATTCTGAGACTCAATCCCCTGTCAAGAACTGAGCTTGCATTAGAGATCTGTCTTTCAACATCCTTTCTGCCAAGAGCACAAAGCTCACCAGCTATTAGGATGAAACAGCTACTATCTGAATGTATCCAAAAGCAATAAGATAAAGACCAGATCAGCAGTCAAGACTAGAGTACATCAACGGCCATGATTTTCTATTACTCAGTGAACCACTGTGGCTATTACAGTGGAAAACTATTTCTTCTTTAAAAGGTGCATTCCTGTTAAACTAGGTCCAAAGACTCCTGGAGAAATCCAACTGCTTTTTAATGAGGCCCACTATTTGTGCCCTGAATATATTTACCTCAAGCTTACCTTGCTGAGTTACAGTGTTTCCTAGGCAAGTTATTAAAGTAATTGTCTATTTCCCTTAGAGTAGGTATGTAACGAGAGGGTGGGGGGAGGCAGTCCTATTTCCAGACTGTACCAGCACCATGCAAGTCCCACCAGAACTACTCCCAGATTCCTAAAACGCATTGTGAATTATTAGTATTTTCCCTTCTCTGGCCTTGGGCTGGCAGTTGGGAAACCAAGATTAATAGACAGGTTTTCAAATATATCCAACTGAACTCTGAGAAGATACCATCTCCTTCAAGGACATTGGAGCACATGGAAGTCTTTATCAGGGTTTTGGATAGCTGACCTGAAAACTGATAAGCCAACAGGCATCTGGCCCACACTTTTGTTGGATGAAGGAGACAAAAGTCAGTTTCTTCACTGCTCTCTGGTTTTCAGCTTCTGCACAGCACAAACACGAGTGCTATGGCAGGTGGAGACACATAAGAACCCTGCTGAATTAGGCCAAAAGCTCATCTAGTCCAGCATCCTGTTTGCAAAGTGACCAACCAGATATCTATGGGAAGCCCACAAGAGCTGTGCCACTTTCTAATTTTGAAATTTGGGGTAATGGTTTCTGTAATATTCTGAGCAATAAAATTGCATTTGCGTAAGTTCTACTAGTTTTTACTCTGGGTGATTTGTGTCAGGTAATTTGTTGTTTGGAAGAGACACATAGGAGACCAGAGGCTTACTATCAGTTGCCAACCATGAGAAATTCCCCATTTAAGCTGGTTTTGATGAAGCAATGAAACAACGTATGACTCGGAGATCTCATCAACAACTCTACAATGCATTGTCCTTAGATTCAGCTTCATGAGAACATTTGTATCTTCAGCCTATTTAGTGTGAGTATGTGTGTGGGCTACTATTTTGCATATGTTACAATGTGAGTCTATGTCACATGTGCTTTTATGCACTATTGCTGTAATATATTGTATTGTTATTTCTATCTTTTATATTGCTTACCTCTTATACTGTTCATGGGTCTGATTTACTTTGTGGTTTCAATAGCCATTGCTAACCTTGTGTATGTGTTATGTACCTTCAAGTCGATTACGACTTATGGCAACCCTATGAATCAGTGACCTTCAATATCATTTGCTATAAACCACCCTGTTCAAACCTTGTAAGTTCAGATCTGTGGCTTCTTTTATAATATCAATCCATCTCTTGTTTGGTCTTCCTCTTTTTCTACTCCCTTCTGTTTTTCCCAGCGTTATTGTCTTTTCTAATGAATCATATCTTCTCATGATGTGTCCAAAGTAAGATAACCTCAGTTTCATTATTTTATCTCCTAGCGATTGTTCTGGTTTAATTTGTTCTAATGCCCAATTATTTGTCTTTTTTGCAGCCCATGGTATGCAGAAAGCTCTCCTCCAACACCACATTTCAACTGAGTTGATTTTTCTCTTATCCACTTTTTACACTGTCCAATTTTCACATTCATACATAGAGATTGGGAATACATATTTGAGGACCTTTTCTAGTTCTCTCATAGCTGCTGTCCCCAATCCTAGCCTTCTGATTTCTTGACAATTGTCTCCATTTTGGTTAATGACTGTGCCGAGGTATTGATAATCCTTGACAAATTCAATGTCCTCCTTGTCAACTTCAAAGTTTCATAAATCTTCTGTTGTCATTACTTTAGTCTTCTTGGCGGTCAGCTGTAGTTCTGCTTTTGTGCTTTCCTCTTTAACTTTCATCAGCATTCGTTTCAAATCATTACTGGTTTCTGCTAGTAGTATGGTATCGTCTGCATATCATAAATTATTGATATTTCTCCCTCCAATTTTCACACCTCCTTCATCTTGGTCCAATCCTGCTTCTGTATGATATGTTCTGCGTATAGATTAAATAAATTGGGTGATAAAATACACCCCTGTCTCACACCCTTTCCGATGGGGAACTAGTCAGTTTCTCCATATTCTGTCCTTTTGTGCAGAGTACAGGTTGTGCTTCAGGACAATCAGATGCTGTGGCACCCAAATTTCTTTCAAAGCATTCCATAGTTTTTCATGATCTACACAGTCAAAGGCTTTGCTGTAATCTATAAAGCACAGGGTGATTTTCTTCTGAAATTCCTTGCTCCATTCCATTATCCAACATATGTTTGCGATGTAATCTCTGGTGCCTCTTCCCTTTCTAAATCCAGCTTGGACATCTGGCATTTCTTGCTCCATATATGGGAAGAGCCTTTGTTGTAGAATCTTGAGCATTACTTTACTTGCATGGGATATTAAGGCAATAGTTTGATAATTACTGCATTCCCTGGGATCCCCTTTCTTTGGAATTGGGATGTACATTGAACGCTTCCAATCTGTGGGCCATTGTTTAGTTTTCCATATTTCTTGACAGAAACATTTTAATTCCTTTACCATGAGGGGGGGGGGCTAGAAGCTTCTCTGTGTATCTTTCTAGATCCTGATCAGATCCTGAGCCTGTTTGGGACCAAGACATCTCTAAAACAGCAGGATCATTTATAAACACTTCATTTGGAATGAAATCTGAAATTTATCTAAAATCCATGGTGAAAATCATGGAAGACAAGCTCTCCTGTAAAAGACAACTCTAGCTGTGAGATTCTATAGCTTGGGAAAATACTTTCCCCACTCAGTGCCACCTGCCAGATGTTATCAATACAGGCACCCAACTTACCAAGTGGTAATCATGTGTTTGATAAAACCTTCACAGGTTAGAATGCATGAGAGAAAAACACATACAACATACTATTAATGAATACAGATGACCCCCCTTCCAAAAATAAATCCAAAAACCTTACCTTACAGGAGGGCTCAATACACATTGCCAGTTTATCAAGTGGTAAGGCTTACCATTTGGTAAGTTGGTCATCTGTACGGAGCCATACTGATTCTTCCTTGTAGGACCTGCCCTACTGAATTAAATATGAATATCATATCTAGCCAGCAGGGCACAACCTATCTGCAGAACCAGCATCCAAACTTTGTGTGTGTGGGGGGGGGGTTGACCCAAGGTTGGATGTTCGCATGTTTGAAAAGAGAGTACTTTGACTTCCCTGAGTTTCAGCACAATCCAAACCCAAGATCCACCAGGATGTGCAAGTTTGGAATAGACAGATCTTGGCTATGCTGGCATAACTCCCTCATCCCAGATCAGCTGGGAATATGGCAGTGTAACTCCTGCAAGCTAGTTGACCAGGACTATGCTGGCTCAGCTGGGCTTGGCTGGCAGAACTTAAATTGTGGAACTTATGCCAGCATAAATCCTCCCCAAAGGGCATTCCAGGGGCATGGAGTGGTGGTGGTGAGCTGGGGCAAGGAGAGACTTACACCTATTGGAAACTTCAGCTCAATCACATAACCTGGCAACCTAGAGAACTTACACCAGCAAAAAGGGTGATCAAACTCTATTTGAACGGCTTGTTTTCCCTCTGCCAGACTTGGGGCAGCTCAGCCAGCAGTAGCCCCACTCTTGAAGCGAGTTTGGAATGGGGTAACATATGCCGGCTTAATTTACAAAATACAGCGGGACCCAGTTCCAAAGGCACTGCACTGTTGCTGTTCTGAATATCTTATTTAGCAGAGTAATTTTAATTCAGAAGATTGATCACTCATCTGTAGTCAGTGTATAAGAATAAATCAAGATAGCAAGCCACAATTACAGCGGAAATAACTAATGCAGCTTTAGCATAGGCATTTACATTCTTGAGGAGCCATAAATATTTTCAAATCACCCACATATATCATGGTCACCAGGCTCTGCCTGTGAGAATCAAATGGGTGGTTCTCCTGCATGTATATTCATTAGTTCTTCAGAAAAAGACTCTTGAGAACTATTGAGCAAATGATTCATGCTATGGACTGAGTTTCACAGGAACATTGTGGATAAGGGACAGGTTATAAAATCTAGGAACAGTAGCTCTGATTTCAAACAATATATGGTAATTTTTTTATTTATAGAAATATTCCTATCCCACCCATGGAGTTGGAATCCAGGAGTGCCAGGATAAACATGTAGGTTTTAAAGGGTCATCTAAAGGTACTTTCTGCCTCATGAATTACTCATGGGAGGACATTCCAGAGTGTGGGTGCTATTTCTGAGAAGATCTGCAATCCTCTGACTGCAGAATGAACACCAAGGTTTCCTAGGAAAATCTTTAAAATCATCTTGGTCTATACTGCTGTGCTAGGTTTGCTAGATATCCTGGTCCCAGCTCATTTACCTTTGTAGAATCGTGGGATATAAATGCATAAAGAATAGTTAAGAATAAATGAGTAAATAAAAAATATTTGTTTCTTCAATATAAAGCCTACACACAGAAACACACACATGTAGTTTTCCACTTAATAACAAGTATTTGATTTTTAGTAGCAAAAGTATTCTCAAAGTCCTCTTTGTCTTTATCTTTTAAGAAGTCTAAAGAATGTCTTGAAAAAGCCAATAAAACTGAAATCCACCAATTTCTACATACTTCTAATCCCCACAATGAACTTGACAGTTCAGCATTTTCAACAGTGGAAGGAGTGGCCTAACTGGCTGTAATTAACCATACAGTATTTCTAACTTGATTCATAATATTATCAGAAACGCTTTATATTTAGAAATAGAGGTATAGTTATATGTAGCAATAGAGATACATATACAGTGTTTTCAGCTAATGCTGCAAATCTGAAAGCCAAGATACAACAGAGAGGACTGAAAGAAAATAACACAGAAGGGTGGCATTTAGTAATTTACAGATGGTCTTACTCTAGTTGTCGGAAACCATGGTGACTAGGTAATAGAAGTGGAATTCCAAATGCCTGAAGCCACCCCAGATGGTACTGCAAATACTCCAGAGAATACAATTTAATAACCATTATACAGCATGTGTGACACTTGTGAAATTTGTCATTCAGCACCATCCCTGTATACCATTCCCTTGTGTGTAATTTAAGGACATATACTGTATCAGAGCTATGAACTGAAAGAGATTATAATTGGATTCTCATTTCACATCAGGTAAGAGGGCTGGAAAGTTAATCAACTCAAAAAGATAATTTTAGCATATTTGGATCCTCTGATACTCCTGATTAGAATAAGGCCATAATTTGGGACACATAGCCAAGTCAAGTCAAGATTTATTGCCAGGCCATAAGCCAACACAAAATTAAAACATGCATTTTACATATAAAACATTAGTTATTTAAAACCATATTAAAATTCTCAGAGTAATAACATATGTAACCAGAAACCTAGACAAAGTCTCTAAAATTCAGAAACGTTCAAGAATTTAGCCCTCAATTTTTGCGCAACAAAACCAAAATGGGCCACCATGTTAGTAGTTGAGGATCTTTATCTGAAAGAAGGAGAACAATAATTTGAGACACATCCGTAGTGCCCAAATTATTAATCACCGGGTCCAGATAAATAGCTCTTGGTTGTTTATATAAGGGGCAGTCAAGTAAGTAATGTGATAAATCTTCTACCTGCCCAGAGAGACAGATACACAAACGCTGTTCCCATGGAGTTTGTAAGTAACGACCTGATGTTATAGCAGAGGGCATGGTTTGGAATCTGAGGGCTGTAAATGCATGTCTTAGATGTACTGATTGAAGATTTAGCAAATAATCAGCCCTTGTGTGTTCACATTTATATGTACCAAACCACTTTGAGAACTTAGAGTTAAGAATGGTTATTTTATCTATCCAGTTGGAATGCTGTGTTATCTGGGCACGAATTTTGGATTTATCAAGTAAAAGGGGAGATTGTACCGTAAAATGGTAATGCTTATAAATGCTAAGGGATCTCTGTTTCCAAAATCTGGACCCCATGGACTGATCGAAACAGGCCTTTGCTAGAGGGACACATAGCAAAGTTGCTAATTATTATGGGAGGGAGAGAACTCTTCTAGTGTGCTCAAATCCAAAGGCTAATGCAAAACCTAAAGTGCAAAATTTTATTAACACACCATTCTCTAATGTGTGCTGCTTTATTTAAAGCTCTTCAATCAGCACATTTATTACATGGATTCTGAGTGACTCCCAGGTCTAAACTAAGATCTGTGATTCAATAAAAAGAGAGAGATTTGTTTAGGACACAACATATAGAACTGTCTGTAAGCACATGAAGCAGTTAAAGAAAACAATGTCCTTCATAGATTACTAGGAAGAGTCTGCCCATGGACAACCCAAGTCCTGCTTCCTAATGACCAAAATTGTTGATTGCTGTTTAATGTTTTGAATATCAATTGCTTATGACAAATGAACCACCATATACAAAGGCCTGTTGGGGTCACAGGGGCTGGGTGAAAGAGAAGGCTGTATTTTTCCTCTCCCCCTTTTTGTCAACACTACCTTTGTGGGAGCTGCTTGTGGGAGATCCAAGGCCTGTATACTTTTCTGCCCATTCCAGAGGCAGGTTGGGGAAACAGGAGAGCTTTGGATCTGGCAGATCCAAATCTTCCCCTGATCCATCCCCTAAACATCCCCAAAACATTCCTCTTTGTTGTCACCACCATCAGGGCATCAGCAATGAAGGAGCAATGCCAGTGGACATTCCTGCAGAAGCCAGGTGGAGGTTTCTGAGGTGAACCTCCCCTTCCAAGGGCAGACCTGCCTTTGAATAATTCTCATGAAACCAAGTCTGGAGGAAACCACAGTTCTTCACAACAGGCCAGTATCTATTGTTTGTTGATAAAGTACAGTTACAGTACATCAAGACCCCCTCTGGTTTAAATGCAGTTAATTGAGCTGCAAATCCATAAGAACATAAAAAGAACTCTGCTGAATCAAACTGAAGTCCCATCTCATGTAGCATTCTGTTCTCCCAGTGGCCAGATGCCTATGGGAAGCCTTCAAGGAGGACAGGAGCACAACAGCCTTCTTTCACTCCTAATCAGTCCTAAATTACTGATTGTAATTCAGTAATTTAGTACTGAAAGAAGTATGCCTTGCCCTTCTTAAGAATAATGATATGAAGCTACATGAATGTGTAGACTCATTGGTCTTGTGCAATTAATATGAGACATGTTGGTATCAGCCTAAATTGTAAAGAAAGGGAGGCTCCAAAATTCAAAGTTAACCTTGTCTAACGTTTGTGCATTAAAATGTGTAGAAGGTGAGATCATTGTTACTGTACTGTTAAATATTTATGGTCATAATCTGAGGCTTAGAATTTTACTCAGGGCAAATGTAACTCACTTCTTTGAATAAACCCATTCAGAAGATTTACCTTTTTTCAGGACATCTTTTGGTAAAGACAAAGTCAATTGAAGTTTTCAGTTCGCTAAAGAATTAATTAGAAGTCCACATACAACTGTGAGTAAATACGTACACAATGTTTCTTCTTCCTGCATCTATGAAAGTTACTTTAAGTTGTCCCGCCTTTCACTAAGATACAGCCACATACTTTTTGACACTGACTGCAGAGTTCTGTCCCTTCCTACCAGAAAATATGAAAAGACCCACCATAGAACCCAAAACCCAGGGAGGAGAGTGAAGGATTTAAGGGAGGATGCACATAAACCCTGGCAGCATGGTGTAAGGGCATCATTAAAAACAGGGATGGGGGAGAAATATGATTCAGTTTGCATTTAAAGCAGAATTTATCAAATTCTCACTTTCCAGAACAATGCAAGAACTGAAATACAGCCATCCTTCAAAAGTCACACATTCAGATTTTTCAGTGTAGTTCTCCAACCAATCATTGTTTATAAAAATGCATGTATTAGGAGGAAATGTGCATAAAAATGAGCATATTAGTGCAAATAACAAATAGAAATGCTTTAAATTAGGAGAAATTGCTTACATAAATGTGTACATTACTCAACCCCATTTACAAACATGTTTAGTAGGAGAAATTTGCACTAAAATGCTGGAGAATTTTCATGAGGTTTTTTTTAAAAAAAATCACAAATTGCTGCAGAAATGTGGAGAACTGAATTTAAGATTGGAAAAAGGAGAAACTGAGAAAACCGAAATTGACAGATCTTTCCATCCCTAATAGGGATGTACATTTCACAAATTAAGAATCACAATCCTGCCATCTGGGATATTATTATATATATGGGAGAGTAGACGTGCAATCCAACTCGCATTTATACATGGCTGAAGGGAGTTGGATATGACGGATCTCCAGCTGAGCCAGTTGGGTCTCGGCTCAGCCAGGCTATGTCGGCATAAGCCCCCCAGCACAGCTCAGCCAGGGCTCACCCAACTCAGAGGAGGCCAGCCTACATCCCGAAAAAGGGGGTGTTCTGGGGCATGTCAGGGGAGGGGATGAGGTGAGGGGATGTAGGCCACATCCAACTTGTGTTTGCAGTGCTCCCAATTCAGGCAAAAGTTACATCAGGAAAAAGGTTGGTCTAAGAAAATTAATAAAATAGAAGTCAGTGGAGAGGGCTTACTCCCCGGTAGGGGTATTGGGAGAGCAGGCTTTCCCTTTCTAGTCCCTGTACACAGCTCCCAGCTGAGCTAGTGTTCAGCCAACCCAGAGGCTTCTGAACAGCAACTTGGCGCATGGAACTTTACACCAGCTTCTCTTGCACCAGCACCACTTACGCCAGCTTCTCCTGAGTTGGATTGCTCTGAAAGAAGGTGAAAGTATAAAGCACAATAGACTAGAGGGGAACAAGTAAATAAAAGATTGTGCATCTTTAAGGGCTTAATTCTAAATTTTTAATGGTTGGATAGTCAGTACCAAGCAGTTGTAGTAGTACAATCTCAGTGCTGAAGCTTGGTGAAACACATTTCCACTTTTCCCCACTCCCACATGTCAGAATGTGCGGGAGGCATAACATATTACACTGTGGGTACAGAGCCAATGAGGCTTTCTGTCCTTATTAATCTTCCCAGCAAGCTGATACTTGTCTTTTTGTCTACCACCTCAAAATATGTCTTATGCTTCTAAAACAGAAACAAAAACATTTTACGTAATTTCATTTTAAGTAGTCACTGCAGATATTTACATAGGTTTTTCAGAGCCTGCCCAGGTTGCCTCTGCACAGGTGCCCTTGTCATCCCACCCAAAGTGATGCTATTTCAGGAGTCTCATTCAGTTGAAAATCTGGCAAGTTGTGGCTTGGAGGAAGCCCACAGAAGTTGTTCCAAACAGGCGAGAATTTGAAATATTTTCATTCTGAGTTTTGACATCACTGAAATGGTACTTGACAATCCTCAAATGGGAGCTTTAGCAGCATTCTTACATTTCTTTAATTTCTGATTAATTACTGATTTTATCTGCATCTAACATTATCACTCTGAGTCACCTGCACAGGTATAGGTGATTTAAATATTTCTAGATTAGAGCAAGTAAGGTATTATTTCTCACAGTATCAATTGGTTTGTTTTAAGAAGTCCCACTTTGCTGACAGGTCCTAAGGGCTCAGTCAGTGGCAGGCCTTTGCAACCACATCAGGGGAAGTCCTCGCGCGGCTCTAAAAATACCCAACTACAGCATGGCCACACATGCTATGTGGCACGGGGGTGGGGCAGGGTGAGGCTATTTAAGCCCCGGTCTGTCCTCCCTTGGCCTCTTTTCAGCCTTGTGCGATAAGAAGCAGGGCAGAGCAGGGCAGTTCAGGAGGTGTTGGGGCCTGATGAGGTGGCCTGCTTTTTTGGTGGTGGCAGGAGAGCCTGGAAGGGAGGTGTGATCCT
This sequence comes from Rhineura floridana, assembly GCF_030035675.1. Lineage (NCBI taxonomy): Eukaryota > Metazoa > Chordata > Lepidosauria > Squamata > Rhineuridae > Rhineura > Rhineura floridana. The sequence continues at coordinate 243,542,632 of NC_084480.1, forward strand.
ACCCATGGGTGGGAGTGCAGCTGGAGCAACGGCAACAGCATTTTTGGTGGGCTCTGAAGGGACCTGTATGGTTGTGGTGGAGGAGTGGCAGCATTTTGGTGGGCCCTTAAAGGGCCTGCATTGTTTGGAATTAGGGGCTGTTTGGCTCAGCCTGACAGGCCTGTTTCTGGTCTGGAGGGGCTGGGTATAGTTGGGCTTTACCAGACTGCTTGTCTGGCCTGAAGTGGTGTGGCAGCCATTTTGAGGCCAGCTATTGTGGGGCCGCATGTGCAGATGCCATTTTAGGTGGGCACAGAGTGACGGTAGCCATTTTGTGGTGGCCATCTTAGGTGGGCCTGGGGCTGTAGCCATTTTGTTGTGGTGGCCATTTTGGGAAGGTCATTCGGTGACCATCTGGGGAAGGTCTTTCGGTGGCCATTTTAGGAAGATCATTGGCCTATAATAGGGCCTGAATTATTTGTGGTCCAGTGGGAGGCCATTTTTGGAAGGATATTGGGCCTATAATAGGGCCCGAATAGTTCCTGGGCCTGCTTTCATGGGCTGAGGTTGGTGATTCTTGGTGCTAGTTTATTATTATTATTATTAGTAGTAGTAGTAGTAGTAGTAGTAGTAATTTTACTACTGCCGTTCCTGCTGTTGTTGTTGTTGCTGTTGTAGGCCATGCCTCTTCAGAAGGGCAAGGGCTGTCCTAAGGGGAAGGCCCCAAAGTGTCCAGCTCAGTGTAACCTCCTTCACCTCAAGAGTTGTCATCGTCCGAGGATGAGGGGCCTGCTATGGCTTCAGTGTTAGCCCATATTGAGTCTCTGGAGAGGTTGAATAGGCAACCTCAGGAGAATACCCAAAAGAGGGCTAAGGTGGTTAGAGGTAAGCATGATAGAAAGGGCTTAACTGTTCATGACTAGAATTCTGTTTTGGATCGTTTAGCTGCATTGGATGGGTCATAGGGCCAGTTAGCCCCAGTGTATTTGGCACCTGAGATGGTGTTGGTGGCTCCAGGAACTCCTGAAGTGGAAGCTGCTGCAGTTCATCAGGGTTTTGGTCAAAACATGTTTGCTCATATTTTCCTAATTTGCTTCTATTGTGAAGGTTTTGTTCATCAATACTGCATATGTCTGGTTTTCGTGATTTGTTATCATACATATTGTTTTTATTTAGTCTTCCAGAAGTCTCACTCCGCTTGCCTTAGCACAGCATGGATGGGTGGGGTGCATTTGCGGCCAGGGGTTGAAGCCATAGTCACCATCATAAGTGAGGGCAATGGCCGTGCATTGCACACAAGGTGCACATGCATTGTACTGCATGGGGGTGGGTCATCAGGGCCTATTTAAGCCCATGCCACACCCTTAGTCCTCCTCTTGGCACGCGACAGCTCAGAGAGGAGGACGGAGCAGTGTGGGACAGGAGGAATAGTGGTGGCCATATTTTTTGCCGCATATGAACCATTTTGTGCACTCAGGGGAAGTGCAGCGGCAACAGGGAGTGGGCCACATTTTATGGCTGGGGCAGACTTGGTGGTTGGGCATTCCCTTCTCTTAGTCCTCCAATGTGCAGGAGGCCATGGGTGTTGTCTGGGAGGATGACAGAGTGGCGGACAGCAGTGGCCATTTTGAGGGCCACATGTGGTCGGCGCCATTTTAGGCACGCTGTATGGTTGGCCTGGTTTTCTGCCTCTGTGTGGGGATTGCGGCCGGATAGTTTGGCCTCCCCTGGGGGATTGCTGGGGAGGGGTTAGGCCTCCCTGCCTGGGTGGCAACTGGGAGGTTAGGCCAGTGTTTGGGGCCTGTGCAGGCCAGAGTGGTCGCCACATCCAGGCCATGAGCTGGGCTTGGGGGTAGATGAGGCCTACTGCACACCTTACAGATTTGGTCAGGCCTTTTAAGCCTTTTCAACTGGTATGGACCTTCAGTTGCTTCCCACCCCCAGGCTTAGGCAGGTTTGGATGGGAGGCTTTGTTGCCCTGCTTGAATTAGCTAGGCTGGACTATCATTCTGTTTTACTGTGTTTTTGTTGAAGAGGTTTTAGATCACCCTTTCAGTCAACATGCCATCCAAGAAAGGGAAAGGGGGTGAAGAGTAAGGGGATAGCCCCTAGGCCCCCTCCCAAGTGTCCTCCCATGGTGGTAATGTCCTTGGATGAGGAGGAGGCACCTCCATGGCGGCTATTTTAGCCTGCCTGGACACCCTGGAGTAGCAGCGGACTGGCTTGGCAGGGCATCCACTGACTCCAGCAGCGATATCGGCTAGGCATACAACATCAGCTGAGGCTTCTTCTAAGTGAGCTAAAGCGGGTTCACAGGGCAGTGGTACAGGTGTTAATCAGAAGAGTACTAATCAGAGTGCTTGTTGTTTTAATTCTGGCACGGCTGGATGCCCTAGCTCAGCCCTGCCTGATGCACCTGTGATGGAGAGGGCAGAGGCTACACCCGAAGGAGACTTGTCACCGTTGCTGGCTGGGGAAGGCTGAATACCTGTGGTGGCAGGGCCATTAGGGGTGACCAGTGAATCAGTATTGCCCACTCAGTGGAATGGGTGGCCTGGTTGCGGGTTGTCACCATGGGGTCCCGGGCCCCAGGGCAGGGGTGGCCATTTTCATTGCCTGTTGGAGCAGCAGCAATTTCTGCACCGCAGGCTGGGCAGGGAATGGTGAGCTCTCTGGGCAGTCACCAGCCTTAGCTTCCGGCAGCTTGTAATCAAGTATGGCAGCCCCCAGTGGCGGGGCAGGCTGCTGCCGTATCTGTAACTGCAGTAGATGTGGGTCAGCTGACTGTACCAGCACCAGCTGGTGGCTGAGCATCTATCCTTGCCCGTAGTTCTGGAGGCAATTGAGGATCTGCTGGGGTCAATTGCTGCTGGTGCCATTCCCTTTGGGGAAACATTGGTCACTCTAGGCTTCCATCTGCTCCCTGCAATGAAAGAGAAGATTTGGCACGGGGAGTACATGGACCTGTTTTCCCTCCTTTACTGGGAACCACCTTAAAAGGATAAGGAGAAAGGTGAAGAAAAGGATCAGGATAGGCCTAGGTGCAGGAAGGTAGAGCAGATGTGGGCCAACTGGTTGCCAGCCTACCTGATTTATGCAGGGGTTGTAATGGAAAAGCAGCCAAAGAGGGGGACACTGCTTCTGAAATAATTGGATATAGTATACAAGGGTTATTCTGTTTGCAGGCCTGGCATGGCTATCTTATGATGAGGTCTTCTGTATGCTGGCGGCATTTGATAAAGCCCTGCCATGGGGGAAGAAGGAGCCAGAGTTGTGGCTGCAGGTTATGGCAGTGGACCTGGCCATAACTGGGATAGGAGCAACAGTAGGCACTTATTGAGCAAGTAGTCAACTGCTACCCTTCCCCACCTGAATGCGGGGCAGGGGGTTCAACATCAGCTGCTATGCTGGGAATTTAGCTCCCGGGGCTTCTGTGCCCGCAATCCCTTCCATTTCAGGCATGAGTGCTTGATATGTGGTGCCTCACACTCATGCATTAACTGCCCTCAGGGCAGGCTATTTAGAGGTGGAACCAGAGACCACCAAGGGGGTAAGAAGCAGCCCTCATCAGAAGCTGCTCAAGGGAAAGGGTCCCTCTCCGGTTAAGCTGGAGGTTTTGCAGGCTCTGCTTGCTGGTTACCCAGCAGCAGGGGAGGCATGTTTCTTGTTGCAGGGTTTTCCTTTTGGCGTTCAGATCCCTTATACTGGACCATGGTCTGCCTTCATGGCCCATAAACGTAAATCTGTCCTGGGCATGAAGGTGATTGTTCAAGGGAAGATTGTTAAGGAGATGCAGGCAGGAAGGGTTCTTGGACCCTTCCCGTCACCCTCTACCTCAACTCTTAGGATGTCCCCCCTTTGGCACCATTCCCAAAAAGGCAGCTGGGGAATTTCGCCTGATTCACCACCTGTCATACCCACAAGGTCAGTTGGTGAATGATTTCATACCAGATAGTCTGTGCACAGTATGCTACATCTCATTTGACACCATGGTGCACATGGTGTGCACCTGCAGCAGAGGTGCCCTTATGGGCAAGTGTGACATCAAGTCTGCTTTTCATCTCCTGCCTGTGCACCTGGTGGGTTTTGCCTTTTTAGGTCAAATCTATGTGGATAGATCATTACCTATGGGCTGCTCTATTTCTTGTGTGGTATTTGAGTGCTTCAGCTCCTTTTTGAAGTGGGCAGTCAGGAGATGGGCAGGCTTGGATGCACTACCTGGATGACTTCCTGTTAGCGGGTCGGGCGGGTTCAGGTGAATGCTAGCACCTGATGTCACAATTTTATGGCCTGGCTGGGGAACTGGGAGTTCTCTTGGCTATGGAGAAGATGGTGGGTCTAGTCTCTGTTTTAACCTTCCTGGGTATTGCGATTGACTCTGGGGCTCTGTGCTGCAGGCTGCCCAGGCAGAAGCTCAACCTTTTGCAGGTCAAGATTAAGGAGGTTTCAGGGGCAGGAATATTTCCCTTTCTGCCCTCTAGGAGCTGGCAGGGCATTTGAACTTCGTGTGCAGGGTTATTGCACCAGGCCGGGCATTTTTAAGGTGGGTTTATGACACCATGGTGGGGCTTTCATGACCCTACCACAGGTTCAGGGTTATGGCAGCACTATGCACTGACCTGGCTGTGTGGTCCTCTTTCCTACAGGATTTCAATGGGGTATCTTTTTGGAAGGAGGACTGGCTCCTGGAGGCAGAACTGCAAGTTCAATTTGATACGTCAGGGGCTTTTGGATGTGGTGTTTTTTGGATCTTCCTGGTGTAAGGGGTGCTTGCTGCAGACCTGGATTCAGGAGGGGTTAACCAGGGATTTAACCTTTCTTGAATTCTTTCCCATCGTGATAGTGGTCTATTTATGGGCAGAGAGGCTGCAGTACTCTACAGTTCATTTTTTGTGTGATAACATGGCCACTGTCCAGGTTTTCAACTTCCTTACTTCCAGGAATGCTAGGGTTATGGCCCTTGTCCAGGCCTTTGTTCTCCAGTGCCTACATTTTAACATTCTTTTGGGGGCATGGCACGTACCAAGCATTGACAATAGTGTTGCTGATGCTCTGCCATGGAACCAGATGGAGAGGTTTCGAGAGCTGGTGCCGCTGGCCAGGGCTCAGCCGGATGCTGTGCCACCTACACTTTGGGAAATTGGAGAGCAGAGTTGGAGAGGGCCATAAGCCTATCCATTGCCCCCAGCACGCTTACCAGCTATCAGAGAGCAGGTAAGGAGCTCCAGGAGTTCAGGATCAGCAGAGGCTACATGCCAGGGTGGCCTATTCCAGGGAGTTTCTTGCTGGAATTCCTGGTGGAAGGCAGGAGGAAGGGCTTATCGATCAGGATATTGCAAGGTCAGCTGGTGGGGCCTACCTTTATGGACAAGGCTGGGGGCTTTCAGGACCATTCAGAAGACTTTGGGGTCTGCCATATGCTGGCTGGGTGGGTAGAGAGTGCCCTACTACCCCAATAATCACTGCCGTTTTTCACCCGGTCTCCTGATGGGCCTGTTAGGCCAATGGGTTGACATATGCTCATCACATTATGAGGTGTCACGCAGTGGCCCTCACAATGTTTTTTGGAGCCTTCTGCATAGGGGAGGTGGTTGCCAGGTCCAAGCAAGTCTCTTCTTTGTGCACCCTCCTGCGGTCAGATGTTAGTTTGAAGGGGGTTCTGCTTATATTACATTAGGGTGGTCCAAGACTGACCAAGGGCACAAGGGTTGGACCGTGGTTTTCCCCCCTTCCCCAGCACCAGACATCTGCCCTATGAGGTCTTTACAATGTTTTTTGGAGGTCAGGGTCTCAGGGCCGGGTTGTTTATTCATGGGGGGGGTCTCCCCTCACGAAGTATCAGTTTGGGGCGATTACTAAGCTAGCCTTTCAGGACCTTGGGATATGGGACCCACTCTTTTAGGACTGGAGCTGCCTCCATGGCAGCTTATCTTGGGTCTTCACAGGCAAGGCTGCAGGCCATTGGAAAGTGGAAATCTGGTGCATATAAGAGTTAAATTCACCCCTTTGGCGAGCCTGGAGGTCCGGGAGCCTAACTGTTTGCAATGATTTTGTTTTTGGCAGGTTGCTGGATGGGGATGGAGCAGATGTGCATCCTAATCTGTGGCCATAGCATGGGATTCTGGGTGGGCCGTAGGGCCATGAAGTCACATTTTGGTTCTCAGCTGGGCCTCAGTCAGTGGGCCATGGTTCAGTGGCTTGGCCGGCGAGGGAAGCACTGGGATGGGCTCCTACCCATGTTATTCTAACAAGGTTTGGTGTGGATGGTTCTGCAGGTTGTGGTCATTCACCTGGGGGGGGGGATTGACCTTGGTTTGCTTAAGAGCAAGGCCCTCAGTTTGCATGCATGTGAGGACATGCAGTTTGTTAAGCCACGTTGGCCTATGGTTCATCTGATATGGTCAGACAAACTCCCTCGCAGGGTCTGGCATTGTTTGGGGGACCTGAGGGGAATAGATAGGGCATGTAAGAAGGTCAACCGGCAGATTCAGTTTGCTCTTCTGGCACACGGGGGGTTGGCTTTACATCACCCCTATATTCAGCACTCTAGGGTTGAGCTTTATAGGCTGATGGAGTTCACCTGACAGATGCAGGGAATGACATCTTTCTAGATGACCTGCAGAGGTGTCTGAGAGATGTGATTCTCACCAGTGGGGTAAAGGGGGACTAAATAGAAATTTGTCCCCCTTTTGTGGCAACAAGGTGGGAAGGGAAGTAGGTAAGGACAGCTAGGTCGCCCCCTTAGGCACCTTTAGAGGTGATTGGTGGCTCTGAAGGTTTGTCTGTCAGGGCTTTGTGACCCAAGGGCAGGATATGGGCTGCTTTTGGGGCCAATTTATCTCATCCATCTGGAGTTGTAGGGCCCTGGGGCGTGGGACGTGGGAAGGCCTCCCTGCTCAGCTACAGGTGTGGTGTGGGAAGGGGTAAGCAGAAAGGCTTGCCCTTACCCCAGCAGGGGCTGGTCACCCAAGAGCTGTATTGCAACTGCTTGCTTATAGACAGTTTCCGCACCTATGTTAGGTTAAAGGGTTTGTTATAGTTTAATAAAGTGGCTCTTTGTTCAACCCAGCTTGCTGTGTCCGTGTCTTATTTCAATCCGCGATCGCAATTTGTTGCCGGTTACTACATATATTCTTTTTGTTTAGTCTCCTAAGATTTTGCCATTAGCATTTGCACAGCATTTGTTTTTAACATGTTTCTCCATTTCTCATAAAATATGTGTATACATTATTAAAAGGATCCAATAAGTGTCAGGGTGCAGGGTTGGGGTCCTGAGGATTCAGAAGAAGAGGAGGAAAGGGAGGGGGCCATTTTGCCAGAGTGGAGTGAAGGAGAAGAAGAAGAGGAAATTCCAGAGATAGAGTTGCCTAGCAACGGAGACCTTGAAAGCTTCACAGTCTCAGAGCCTTCCCTTGAAGTTCCCACGCCTCCTCTTCTCTGAAGTTCAGAACAGGTGGGGGAAGAGGGAGGGCCTCCTAAGTCAGAGACAAGCAAAGAGAAACCGCAAGACAGTTTAAAACCTGACCCCCCTCGTTCCCCCATACCGGAGTCGGAGACTTCAGAAGGGGAGGGGCCCGTGCTTCCCCCGTCGCCGCGTACTCGAAGACAGTTGAAAAGACAAGAAAGGAGGGGGGGAAGAAGGGTGGTGACTGAGGGCACGTTGAGGCGGAGTGAAAGACTTCGCGCCCGTTTGCCCCCTTCTTAAGAGACAGGTGGGATAGCAGTCCCTTGCTCTGTCAACTCTCTTTCTACGTCGCAGGATCTGTAACTCTGTGTTGCTTCATGAGAAGGCGCAGTCTCTGGATATTACCTTAATAAAAACTGAATTGCTTTCAACCACCAGTCTGGTTCCTGAGTCCCATCCTGGGCGACAATAAGGGGGGTTGGTTCCCATTTTATTTTTTTGTTTGGTTTGTTGGGTCACGTTTTCTTATCTGTGCAATTACTTTAAAATTTTGTAACTGTGTATATAGTTGGCCAATTCATAGATTTTAGTTAACTTGAAAGATCTCTATAATTGCAATTTAGAGCTTCCTAAATGTTGGTTTTGTTGATCTGTTTTCTCTCATTTTAGTTTCAGATACTTAAATTAGTTGTCATTTTGCCCATGAAATCCATCACAACACTACAGCCTCTAGAAACAGTACCAGAGTTTTTATAACCTGTTATGTAGAAAGGCCAGAAAGCATTTAATTATATTTATAAATTTCATGCTATCATGCTTAACAGAACTCATTTGCTTGGAGTATACCAAAGTGTGCAAAAATTTAGAATCAAGTAATTTTCAACAGGAAGAAATTCATTCTACCCACCCCCCCCAAAGGTTTCAGTAAATATTTCATTAGGATAATGATAATCATCATAATCATAATCATAATAATGAAGTTATTATATTAGTTGAAGGCCTTAACAAATACATTAAAATATACAATATATAAAAGAGTACAAAAAAATATTTCAAACATTACAGAGTAATACAGGTAAATTACCACAGGCAATTCCCGCCATTGTCAGACCCAGGGGCTCTGGCGATGGCAGGCCTTTGCAGCCATGCCAGAGAAAACATGGCATGGCTTCAAAACCCCTCCCGTTCCAGGCGTGGCATGACCACACAGACCTGTAGCGTAGGGGGCGGAGCAGGGGACTATTTAAGCCCTGTTCCGCCTCTCCTCAGCATCTTTCCGGCCTTACGCAATGGCAGAGAGGGTTGCAGCCTACCTGTGGTTGAGGCCTGGGTTGGCGGCCTGTTCTGTTGGGGAGTGGGGTGACTGTGAGACACTGCTGAAGTGCAGGAGCAGCAAGGCTTTGTGAGTCAGTGGCGGCAGTGAAGGCTGGGCTGTGAGGGCCTGGTGGGCACTTTGCTGGATGGCAGCATCAGTGGCAGTTGTGAGCCTGCATGGGTTGGCGAGCACCCACACGCAGAGCATCAGCAGTGGCAATGCAGGCCTTGTGTGGTTTGGCATTCCTGGGGGTGCTAGGAGGGCATTGGGCCTGTGGCGCCTGGGGTGGTGGGTGCTTAGGGCTTCCTGCCATTTCTTGGGGTTGCAGGAACATTTAGCCTTGTGGCCTGTGTAGTGTCCATTGGGGCTTCCAGCCATTTTAGCTGCTAGGTGGGAATTGTTAGTGGCCATTTTGCTGTTTAGCCTTTGGGGCCAGGGTATGACGCTGGGGCTTCCCACCATTTTTGGTTGCCAGGTGGTGAGTTGTTAGTGGTCATTTTGCTGCCTTGTGTCTGGCAGCCATCTTGGAGCAGCCATTTTGTGGCCATTTTGATGCTGCTTGTGTGTGCTGTCTTGTGTGTGGTGGCCATTTTGTGCTGCCATTTTAAGCACATTTTGCTGCAGTATGTGTGGTGGCCATTTTGGAGCAACCATTTTGAGCACATTTTGGGGAGCTGTTTAGATGGCAGTTTTGTTTTTTCAGAGGGGTGGCCTAAAGGGTTTCCATTATGCCTCCCAAGAAGGGTGCAGTGGGCTCGAAGGGGAAGGCTGTGAAGTGGCTGGATCAGAGGCCACCACCCCCACCGCTGGAGTTATCATCCTCAGAGGATGAGGGGCCTGATATGGCCTTGGTGGTAGCCTGCATTGAGTCACTAGAGAGATGGAATAGGCAACCTCTGGAGGCTACTGGGAAGAAGGCTAAGGCAGCTAGGGGTATACAAGATAAGAAAGGTCAGTATGGCACTGATTGGAATTCTGTTTTAGACCAATTGGCTGTGCTGGAGGTGTTCTCAGGTCAGTTCGCACCTCTTTATTTGGCGCCTGAGGTGAAGGCAGTGGCTCCCGAGAGTCCTGTGGCAGAGAAGGTGGCAGCTCATTCGGGTTATGGTGAGTCCACTCCTTCAGGTAATGTGTGGGGAATGTCTGGGTGGCCTGGGATGGGGACTTGGTGACTTAGGGTGCAGCTCAGGGATGGCCTTATCCTCTTTATGCTGTTGCAGTGCCTGCTGGGTATGGAAAGGAGATGTCTCCTCCAGTCCAACAGCAGCCTGTGAATGAGGCTTGCAGGCAGGGTTGGACTCCCATGGGTGCTCCTACGGGGGGCTGCTCAGCTCTCTGCTGATCATTTGGCTTCTGTTCTGGCTGGCACTTTGCCATTTGGGGAGACTTCTGCTCCCCTGGGGGTTCATTTGTTGTTAGCAACAAAGAAGCGTATTTGGAAAGGGGAATATGTGGATGTGTTTTCCTTGTTATACAGAGAGCCTGAACAGAAGGAAATAGATAAACAGGAAGAAAGGGACAATGAGAAATGTAAAAAGAAAAAGGTGGATAGGCCCTGGGGTAATTGGATGGCTGGATTTTTAATTTACATGGGGGTAGTGATCCAGCGCCAGCCTATAAGGGCGGCAGTTTTAGTGAAGTACCTGGATATAATTTTTAGGGCACATACAGAATTCATGGGGTCAGCATGGCTGGCCTATGATGACTCCTTTAGGATGAGGGTGGCAGTGGATGTTCATCTGCCGTGGGATAGGAAGGACCCAGAGTTGTGGCTGCTAAGAAAGATCCTGGACAATATCACCTCATTCATCACCTGTCTTATCCTAGGGGGCAGTCGGTGAACGATGCTATTCCCCAGCAGTTGTGTCCGGTACGTTATGCTTCCTTTGACAGCGCAGTTGTTATGGTTCGATGGTTCGACTCAGGTGCTCTCATGGGTAAGTGTGATATCACGTCAGCTTTCCATCTCCTGCCAGTCCACTCTTTGGACTTTGATATACTTGGATTTTCATTTATTGCTGTTGTTGTTGTTGTTGTTGTGTTGTCCTGCCCTTCTTCCCAGCAGGAGCCCAGGACAGCAATTTAAGGGTTTGTTTTATGTGGATCAAGCTTTGGCCATGGAATGTTCTATTTCATGTTTAGCTTCTGAATGTCCTTGAGTGGGCTCTCAGGAGGCAAGCTGGCTGTGATGGGGTAGTGTATTAATTGGATGATTTTCTTTTTACTGGTCCTGCTTGCTCACAGAAGTGTAGTCAGCTGATGGTGGTGTTTGGGCAGTTGGCAGAGGAGTTAGGTGTGCCGTTGGCCAGAGAGAAAACTGAGGGCCCTTCAACTGTGCTCACCTTTTTGGGCTTGACTTGGTAGCACAGGCTTGTCGTTTACCGGCAGTCAAATTAAGGGAGTTGAAATGCAGGGTTGATAGCATGAAGGAGGCTAGCAATGTGTCCATCAGGGAGCTTATTTGTTAGTTTGGTTCGGGCTTCAGGCTCATTTTGTGGCTTAGAGATAAGTCTAAGGGGTTGTTATTTTGTCACCAGGAGGGTCAACCTTTGACTAAGTTTCAGTTAGGCCTTTTGTCTGACAGGCATTGTCACTGTAACCTGACCAATTTCTGGGACAGAGGAGGAACAGAAATGGCCCATCTCCCAGACTGGTATCAGGAGTAGCAAACACCCTTAATAATAGAACAGATGGATTTCATACATGGAGCATTGTGTCCAAGACTGTGGTGGACATGTTTTCTTAGAGATCATTTTGTCATGTTAAGAAAGGCATGGTCCTGAAGGCACATGAGGTCATCATGTTGCTGATGCTAAGCAGGTCTGGGTCTGGTCGGTGCTGGAATGGGGACTGCCTGGGAACCACATGTAGGCTGCCTTAGGTTTCTTGAGGAAAGAAAGGCAGGATATTTACTCTACATTCAGAATATACTATATCTAATCCCAACTGCTTTAATGTTATACTGAGCCAGTAAATGCTGCTCTGATAATAAAGTAGCAGATTACCCAGTATGGGATGTTATGGAACCTACTATTCACATTACAATAGAGTACAGTGACCACTCTCTGACTTTGAGAGGCTGACTGCAAATTTTAATTACTGTCATGTTTGAGGTTAGATCCCAACCAGTTTGGTACGCACTCTTTCAAGATTGATGCAGCTTCTACAGCAGCTATGTTGGGTTTGGGAGCACAGCAATGCAGGTGGTGGAGTGCTGACAATTGGGTGCTTCCCAGGCTTGTGTCAGGCCAATCAAGGACCCACATGGACCATTGCGCTAAGGAGTGTATTGTTAATTGTTGTTTCTGTTTTAACAGGTTGGAGGGAGCTGGAGAGAGTCAAGGTACTCATCTGTGGCCACAGATGGAGTTCTGGGTCAAGACCAGGCACGGAACCCAGTTGGGGTTCAGCCATTGCGCTTTGGTCCAGTGGCTTGGTAGACATTGCATGCTGTGGGAACGTCTCCTACCAATGCTGACACATCATTGGTGCAGCACCCTTCACAGGTTTTGGTTATCCATTAGGGAGGCAATGACCTGGAAATGTTGAAAGGGAAAAGCCCTTATCATTCAGGTTTGCCTGGACTTTGAGGCCATACATAGAGGGGGGCCTGGGACCATGACTGTTTGGTCCGATATCCTCCTCAGGAGGATTTGGTGGGGTGGGATTGACCCCAGAAGCCTGAACATAGGCTAGTCAAAAAGTAAATAGGGAAGTCCGGCTCACCCTTGCTGATAGGTAGGGCGAGGTAATACATTATCCAGAGGTGAAGTGTGGCAGGGCTGATCTTTACTGGCCAGACGGTGTTTATATGTCTGATCTGGGTAATGATCTGTTTCTGACTGATCTGCAGAGTGCCCTGCATGTAATTATTGGTCGCAGATGGGGAAAGAGGGACTAAGCTGAGGCTTGTCCTCTTCTGTGGCGGATATGTGCGGGGATTTCACAGGGTGGGGTTTGATGACCACCCTTAGACACCTTTTAAGGTGATCGGTGGGTTCTAACACCTGCCTTCCAGGTTGTGTGGCCTGTTGGCAGGATAAGGCTCACTTTTGGGGCTAACCTGTAACACCCTCTCAGAGTTGTGTGGCCCTGAGGGGAGGCGGAGCAGGAAAGCCTCCCTAACCACCCTGCGGGGATGATGCCTGGAGAAGGAGATTGGGCTTGGACCACCCGCTTTCCCAAGGCAGGATGTCCTCACCCGACTGGGGAAGAGTTAGGTCCTGCACTTGGCTCGGCAGATCATTATTATGCAATCAAGCATATTTTGCTTGGCGTTATTTCAATAAATGTGGCCCTTGATTTACCCACACCTCATCTTGTCATGCCTTTTCATTTCCCGGCTATGCACTGCAAAATCAGCAATTTTGTCTAATTCTCTCTTCCTAATCTTTTTTGCTGCCAAGGCAAACAGAACCACTTTATGTGTCACATAGCCATTGTTGTTACTCAAAAGAAAATGAACCATTCATAAGTTAGCAAGGGTTTCAAGAACCTCTCTCTTGGGCCCCTATACAGATGGCAGATTAGCATGTAATGAATAATAGTTTCCACTCGATGTTGGCCACAGATACATAATCTGCATTCAAGTGGCACCTTGTTATAACGGCTGTCTAGGATTGCAGTTGGCATGACTTGAAACTGCAACTCAATAAAAGCATTTCTTAGGGAAAGAGGTCTTGGTTTAGACAAATAACTAGCTCTAAAATGTTCTGTTTTCAAAGGAGGAAACCACTGAGAAAATTTAGAGTTCTTAATTAATTGCAGATTCTTCCTAGAATCTATCCAGAATAGCCAGTCCCCTAATTGCCTCTTATCTATATCAAAGGCAGAGCTCAGCTCAGGAAAGTAATAGCTATGCAGGAGCTTTTAGAGAGCTGACTTCCAACATTATTACCCATTTCCAGGTAACACATTGCTGGAAGATGTCCATTTGGCAGAATGGCAATTTGTACCTCAGCTGAGCACAGTCTAGTCTTGTCTTAATTGATGGCCATCCAGATTCTGTGTGCAGAAAGGCTGCTGGAGTTCCAGATGGGAGAGATTTCAGAAAAAAATTATTCTGCACAGGTTCCAGGACTTTAACATTGGCACTATCAAACCCCCAGATTTCAGCTCCATAAAGCATTTGTGCTATCACTTTGCTGCTAAATTTTTTTAGGGCAGTTCAATCAACTGTTCTCCCTTATTGTAATAAAACTTCATTAATGCCCCTAGAATTTTCTGTGCCTTCAGTATTACTGCCTCCCCATGCCATTTCCAAGAAAGAGACTCACTTAAAAGAATACCAAATATCAGAATGAATGAGTGTGTTTAATAACATGTTGGTCCAAACCCCATGTAAGCCTAGAACTATGTCTAGCAAAAACCATGATCTTAGTCTTAGAATAATTTATTGAGAAATATTCCTGTTTGCAATATACACTAAATACATCCAAAAGGTTTTTGAGACCCAGGGAGAAGAGAGAGAAATAAGTACTAAATCATCTGCATACCTTTAAATAAATGACTTTCTGTTCCTAATTACTGGAGAAGGAGAGTTTGCTTGAGCCGTTTGTTGCACCAGACCATTGACGTAGATATTAAAAAGGGTGGGAGCCAAAAGGCAACCTTGTTTCACTTCCTGTGTTGTTTTAAGAGCTTCTGTTAAAAGACCATTTAAATCAACTCTAACCCTCATTTCTCTGTCACTGTATAATTCCTGTATCAGTATCAGGAGTTTGCGGTCAAAATAAAAGACCACGATTAGCATTAACCTCTTTTTACACCCAGACAATGTCATTCCCGCCTTGCGTGGGGGCGTATTTGCCGCCACCCCATTGCTGAGAAGACTCGGGAAAGTTCCAGAAGGTTTCGAATTGGTCAGGTAGGGCATTTTGACCAATTAGGTGAGGGATTGGGCAGCTATAAATAGTCTGCTCCTCCCTAAAAATCTGCCTTTTTGCCTTGTGGCATCCCCCCCTCCCTTGTCAGTATGGGCTTTGCTAGTCGCCAAGATGGAGCTGAGTAGGATTTTTTTTTGGAGATCCTGATTTTAGAATCTCTTTGGTTTTGCCTACTCCATACTGCTTGGTTTGATTCAATTGGCTTGCTTGGGGGGGGGGTTGCAATGATTCCGGTTTGGCTGGCATCAAATTCAGGCAGGTGAGGTAATTGGGGTTAAAAATTGAGGCGGCTGAGGCATTTTGGTAAAGGGCATTCCCTAGGGAAACATCAGGGCGTAATGTCTGGTGTGGATCTGGGGAGTGTCCACGTGGGACTGGCTTGCACATCAGGGTGAACGCCTGTACAGCGGGGCCAGGATGCGGAGGTTGGAACCACAAACCTGATTCCAATAGCAAAGAGGGATAAGTTTTTCCACATCCTTGACTGGGGAGTTACAGTCCGATGTGACTGACTTGCCTCCTGGATTGGAGAGTCTATACCCTCCCAGATAGGTTGAGCCTCACCTGCCTGAAGCATTTGATATGCAATTATTTGGCTGATTTGAATTTGATTATGTGTTATATTTTAATAAATATAACATTACTCCATATATGTGTCACGTGTCTTCTTTGGTGTGGTGGCAAATGCTGGGGGCTGGGGACTTCCAAACTTATATTTATATTATACATCATTTCAATTATGTCAGCTCAGTTTCATGATAATGAGATCAAAAAAGACTTGGATTAGATTGGAGGAATCAATGTTATCCACTGGTAAATTATGGAATTTGCCTTTTTTACCAATTCGTAACACATGGATTAAAATATTAATAACCCGTTTACAAAAACTACATTCACTATTTGGAAACAATGGCAAATGAAATTATACCCAATATATTCCCCTTTGACTGCCCTGCAAACTTATCCGAATGCTGGAGATAATTTTCTGAAAAAATACATGGAATCAGGGGGAAAGAAAGGATGTTTTAGACTCAGATTTCTTTCCACAAGGAAGACCAATCACTATCCAACAACTGAAAATAGATATTTATTTTATTTCTATACCACCCCATAGCCGAAGCTCTCTGGGGGGGTTTACAGTACCTAAAAACACAAAAAACACATATACAAATTTAAAACACATCTTTTAAAAACAATTTAAAATACAATTTAAACATTTAAAACAATTTAAAAAACACATGCTAAAATGCCTGGGATAAAAGGAAAGTCTTGACCTGGTGCCGAAAAGATAACATTGATGGCGCCAGGCATTCCATAATTTGGGGGCCACCACTGAGAAGGCCCTCTCCCTTGTTGCCACCCTCTGAGCTTCCCTCGGAGTAGGCACCCGGAGGAGGGCCTTAGATGTTGAGCATAGTGTACGGGTTGGTTCTTATCGGGAGAGGGATTCCATCAGGTATTGTGGTCCCAAGCTGTGTAAAGCTTTATAGGTTAAAACCAGCACTTTGAATCAAGCTCAGAAACATACAGGCAGCCAATGCAAGCGGGCCAGAATCGGTTTTATATGTTCGGACCATCTGGTCCCTGTTACTAATCTGGCTGCTGCATTTTGCACAAGCTGCAGTTTCCAAACCGTCTTCAAAGGCAGCCCCACATAGAGTGCATTGCAGTAATCTAACTTGGAGGTTACCAGAGCATGGACAACTGAAGCCAGGTTATCCCTGTCCAGATAGGGGCACAGCTGGGCCACCAACCGAAGTTGGTAGAAGGCACTCTGTGCCACCGAGGCTACCTGAGCCTCAAGTGACAGAGATGGTTCTAGGAGAACCCCCAAGCTACAAACCTGCTCCAGGGGGAGTTGTTATGAGGCAAGGCCATGGAGCCTGCTAAACTACAATTCCCACCCCACACCCCCACCTAATGGTATGGCTGGTTATGCTGTTGGGAACCTGAGTGTGTGAATTTGCCACCCTCATGTCCCATGAAACACACCTCCCTGAGAGGAGGGGATCTTTTGCTAGGGATAAAACAAGCGCTTTGCCCTGAAATGTGCCTAAATGGTGTATATATTTAACCCAAGAAATGCAGGTCCAAACCAAAATAAAGCAAAGCTTGATTTTATTGAGAGAAAGAGTAGGAAAGCATTACAGAATTACTTGGGTGCGTGGCAGCATTAATCATTAATATCCTAACCCATTCATAACTTTATACTAAAGAAATCAAAGGACCCTATTACTATAAGAGATGAAAGGTATGAGAGATTACCTATCCTATGCCCGGAGTGGGCGACTGAATACAGCTGAAGCTATGGGGAAGAGCTCTGATCCAAAACCAGGAAGGAATCTCTTGGTCTCAAGGTTTTGCACCGAGACCCAGAGTCTCCCCGGTTCTGTTCCTGCAGTCCTTGATGCGTTCCTTGAGAGCGTCGTACACGTATGGGAGCTCTGATGTTCCTCAGCCCCCTTCCTCTTTCTTCCTCTCCTTCCCTCCTTTTTTTCTCTACCTTCAAGCCTTGGTTTTAAAAGACTTTTTCCTATCTCCCCCTCCTGCTAAGGAGGGTATGAAAGTCTGGTGATGTTGTGTAGCTGTAGATTTTTATATGCTATGTGTGATCTTTCCCCAATCCCTTCACTAGTACTTTTAAAAAATCTGATCAATCTTCCTAACATAATGCTGCAGTATGGAGATGAGTGTTGTTTGAACATGAACAATATGTTGCTATCATGTTCATTTTGAACATTCATCTTGTCATATAAAATTAATATAAGACCTGCCAACTACTTCAGATTTGTTTCATCCTATGTAATTACAACATTAAAACTTAATTTAGTTGTCTCACAAACATTTCCAGGAATAAGAAAACTAAAATAATTAGAATGGTCAGTTTTCCAGTAGAAGGGCCAGTCAGCTCATTACATTCTTAATGGCACAAAGTCAATGGAGTTTGTTGTTGTTGTTTTACATTTTTCAGATCTAGCCCAATTACTTTTGTAATTTGAGATATTTCCAAAACAATCTATTGGTTCCATGAGTGTATGATTGGATTGTTCAGAATTTGCTACACATTGTTCATGTTCAAACAACACTCATCTCCATACTGCAGCATTATGTTAGGAAGATCGATCAGATTTTTTAAAAGTACTAGTGAAAGGATTGGGGAAAGATCACACATAGCATATAAAAATCTACAGCTACCCATTGAACAAGGCAGTTTTAACTTACCTAAACTTAGGTCATACTGCAACACCTATTGGGTGGCACAGGTAAGATTTTGGGGTCTAAATGGGGTCTACTTAGAGCAGCATTAGCAATGCAGTGATTGTTTCACTTACAAGAATGGCATTTGGATCTAAAATATTCTGAGAGGTATATCTTACCATAACAACTCAAGAAAAGCTTGACAGCTGTTACCCAAAACTGTTTAATTTGACATATTTTCCCACTATGATTACCTTAATGGGGTAATCATCATATTACTGTGGCACATAGACCAATTATGTAGAGACTTTCAACAACCAAAGGAATTGTTCCACTGACTGAGGTGATATCTTATGATAACTCATTTAACTATTTCATGCTGAATTCAACTTACCCGTCTGCTGCCTGGCAACACAATTTAAACATATCACCTTTTTTATACAGTTGTAAGATACTCAAGATTTTTTTGATCTGGTTCTTCAGCATCCTTGTGTTTTCTTTAGCTTTATTTCTATTCTTAATATTTATAGATATTTGGATACAATGTGTGCTCATTTCTCACTATATTTAACATACACATTTCACATTATATTACCATATGTTTCATTTCCACAAGTATGCAGATGCTCTCTTTCAGGCAATTGGTGCGCCTGGCGCCAACACTTTTCGGCACCAGGTCAAGACTTTCCTCTTCTCCCAGGCATTTTAGCATGTGTTTTTAAATTGTTTTTATATTGTTTTAAATTTTAAAATTGTGTTTTAAATTGTTTTTAAAATATGTTTTTAAATTGTGTATTTGTTTTAATGTTTTTGATTGCTGTAAACTGCCCAGAGAGCTTCGGCTATGGGGCGGTATACAAGTGCAATAAATAAATAAATAAATAGTACATTATTCATTCTTCTATAGCTCCCTTTAAAAACCTAACTCAGTATTTTTTCATTATTTGATGTCACAATTTTATTATTTAAAATGAACATAGAACAGCAAATGTTAAGTATTGGCTAGCTGGTAAGTCAATTAGCTATTAATACCTTTTAATCCATAACCCCCATGCCACAAATTACACAGGTCTACATCACTACCCTACATATTTCAATGGGCAAAATCCAACACCATGCAAATGGCCTTCTGCTCATGTAACATGACTTCTCCATCCTCTCCTTCTCTGCTCCAGAGGATCTCTCAAATTCCTCAGAAGATTTTTGAGGAGCATGGGGGCTGCAGTTGGGATGAGAAGATGGGGAAGTCGTATGCATTAGCAGAAGAATATTCCACTCATGCACAGGCACTATTGGAACCAGGCCAATAACTGTAAACTAACCAAGGAGGTTTGACATCCTCTTTGTTTTATAGCATAGTGTGGGTGGCTTTCTGTTTCCATCAAAGTGTCCACTACCTTTTGTATTTTGTATTTTTTGAGATCAACATGGCTACTAAGACACCAGTCAGAAGGATGCTATTTTCTTTGCATGAAATTAAAACTTTTACAGTAATGCCTCAGTTAATGAATCCTCCAAGAACCACGCTCCTTTTAACAAAGGCTTTTTAAAGGTGAAACTGACCAGTTTTGATCTGCTATAGATAAACTTTCAAGACTGTGCTTTTGCTTTAAGGTGAAACTGGTCAGCTTGTGTCTTTGCTTGGCTATAAGCGATAAGCTTATGCCTTTGCTGTAGGGTTGCCAGGTTCAGGGCCTGAGACTGATCCTGTATCTTTAGGAGAAGAGAAAGTCAGCCAAGTGCAGGTGTTCTTGCAACCCTGTAATGGGAAAAACCACAAGGTGGAATTCTCCCTTCCCCCTGCACAACTTTTAAAGATATAGAAGACCTTTTGGAGACTGGGCCTGGCAACCAAGAGGTCTTCTGTCTCTTTAAAAGTTGTGCAAGGGGAAGGAAGAATTCCACCTTGTGTTTTTTCCCATTACAGGGTTGCAAGAACACCTGCACTTGGCTGACTTTCTCTTCTCCTAAAGATACAGGATCAGTCTCAGGCCCTGAGCCTGGCAACCCTACTTTGCTGTAAGGTAGAATAACTGAAGATAGGCTATGTCTTTGCTTTGCTATTGACAAATTTTCAAGCCTGTGCCTTTGCTTTCCTGGAGTGAAACTGACAATCCTGTGTGTTTGCTTCGCATTACAGAGATCTCTTGCTTTCTTCCTGGGGAGGGAAGGATCCAAAAGGATTCAGAGGGGAGGGTGCTGAGCAGGCACCCTTTAAAGCCCCTTTTGAAGCTGCCTCCACCATCTATGAGTGGGTGTAGGAACTTATCTCTATTCTTTCCATGTTATTCCTACCTCTGGGACCAACATTTATGTTAAAGAAGTAATGTCCAGGAACACATCTACTTTGTTAACTGAGATATTAAGGTATGAAATTTTAATGGTAGATCACTGTTGGGATTTACTTGCAAGGCTGTAAACGGAACCTACATGTGAGCTTTATGTGACCTGACCAAGATAAAGTCTAGTTATTTTTATCTTTAATTACTGTGTAGCCCAGTATTCCCCAGCCTGGTGCCCTCCAGTTGTTTTGAACTATAGCTCCCATCAGCTCCAGTCAGCATGGCTAATTGTCAGAGATGATGAGAGCTGGGAAGCACTGTGTGAAACAGGATACAGCAAACAGGGTGATGTGTCGCAGTATTAAATTCTATTTTACTTTTTCTCTCCTAGTAAAATTTAGACGGCCTATTGGACAGGAATATATATTTCAAGCATTGTAAAGCCATGATGGATATACATTATTATTATTTATATGAAAAGTTATATCTTACCTCTAAACTTTAGTCTCCAGGGCATCTTAAAGCATTTAAAAATTCACACAAGAAATAAATCCAATTAATCTAAGCAACTATAGAAACAAGACTACAATAAAAATTATAAAAAATGCAAAAACAAAATACCATTTAATCTTTTTTTAAACAAGCAGCAGCGTACATTAGAAACTAAAAATCAGACTCAGAAAGGAAACACATCTGTAGAAAGCTTGAATAAAGCCATTCTGATTGCATATACACTGCGCAAATGGACTAGGAGAGGGCATTTTACAGTTGTGACAGCACAACTGTGACACACTTCTGAAGGAGAGGCACTCTGAGCAGGGCCCCCAAGGAATATTTTAAGAGCCCTCTTATATTTTGTTTCTAATATATGGAGTCTTCATGCTCAGAGTAGGGATAGAATCCTCCACTTTTTTATGTTTTGTTTTTTTTAAGTGTGGCCCCTTAGTGGTTGTTAACAATCTGATTCCTTTTTCCTCCAATATCTTTTCATTTTTCTGATCTCCTCCAATATATATATATATTTGCAGATAATTATCATTATTATAATCACTATTTATTCATGAGTCTCCACTGGTATCAATCTTTATTCTAAACTCTGTAATTACTGCCTGTTTACATTCCTTTTCAAGCGCATTGCAGAGCAGATAAAGGCAGATAATCAAGTCATTGTCTTCCTGCCTCCTGCTTACAATCAACACTTCATTCCCCCCTGCTGCTTTCTATCTGACAGTTACAATCAACACTTCATTGGCATGAGTGAAAGGGAATACACATTTGAAGAGTTCACATATAATTTGATTGACAAAATTATCACTCACACTATTGGTGATTTCAAAATGAATTTTTAAAAAAACTAATTGGAAAAGAAAAGAATGAATCAAAAACCAGGTGCAGAGAGTTGCTACTTCAAAATTCTCTCTGCAAAGATAGAGAATATCAGAAACAATATTTCATCCGATGGTGAATCCAATTATTGCAGAAATGGTGCCCATCGCTAGCTCAGAAGTCACTGAATGCTAGTTGCTGCAGAGCAACAAAGCAAAAGGGGGTGTTATTATCTTTCAGTCCTGCTTGAGGACCTTCTGCAAACATCTACGGTGCAGGCTTCCCACAGTGGAGAGCAGGATGTTGTGCTTTGGTCTGATCAAGCTGAGCTCTTCTTACATTCTTATCAGTAGCAGCAAGTGTGGTAGGGAAGAGACATGGAGTTGCTCTCCTGACACCAGCATTGCTACAGGTGAGGTTGGAACTGAGCAGATGTACCAGTGGAGCCAATCTTGATGTACCAGCAGAATTGCCAGGTTGGCTCCACTGGTGTGTGTAAGCACCACCTATCTTGTTGTCATCCTGCCCCACCCCTGCCCTGTCTAGGTAAGCTGTAGTGATGCTGGTGTCAGGAGGGCAGCTCCATAGCTCTCTTCCCACCACACTGATTGCCACTGATTCTTACACTTAAAGCCAGTAGAGTGTCTAGCTAGATAAGACAACAAAGAGTCTTGTGACACCTTAAAGACTAATCAGTATGATACCATATTTATTATGGAATAAGCTTTAGTGGATTAGAGTCCAATTCACCAAATGCATGAAGTGCCATCCTATGTTATATACACATGGATGGAGTGTGTGTGTGTGTAAAACATGAGGTCAGATGGAATGAAATGCAAAAAATACAGTCAATGACAGTTACATAAAAGCTTAAACATATGTAAAATAAGAACTGTGCTAATTTACTGTCTTTATTTACAGACTGGTTTTTGCATTTCATTCCAACTGACCTCACCATTTACTGTACTTTTGTTTGGTGTTTTCTTTAACCCTGTGTGAATAAAATATACCTTCCAACTGAAGACACCACTTGATGAAGTGGTCTCTAGCCCATGAAAGCTTATGCCATAGTAAATGTGTTAGCCTTTAAGGTGCCAGAATGACAATCGAAAACCTAAAAAAAAAAAAAAAGGTCAGCAGGACCAGATGGGCTTCATCCAGAGTTTTAAAAAACATTTTTTAAAAATTAGAACAACCTTTACTACTTACCATAAGTGAAGATATTTTTAGATACTGACAAAGCATTTGATAGGATGAAGTGGAACTACTAAATGAGGGTCTTGAAGTGTTTTTCTCGAGGGCAGCAATTTAAAAAATGGATACAGCTCTTACATGCCAAACTCCTGGCACAACTCTCAGAATGCTTTAGTTTATTAAGAAGAATTAGACAAGAATGCCCCTCCATTATTATTTGCACTAGCAATAGGACTTCTTACAACAGCAATAAAGAAAAAATATAATATTCAAGGGATAAAATATGTCTCTAAATACAAAAATATATGTTGATGTAGAATTAATGTTAACATATCCTTTGGATTCTTATGATAAGGCAAATTATATGAGACAAATATGGGATAATCTTAGGTTATAAAATAAACTATAAAAAACCAGTTGGCTAGGAATAAACCTTCAATACAAGGTGAAGAAAGATCTCAAACAAATGACCAAAAGTATCATAGTTATAAAAACTGCCGTATTACCTGGGAATCTGGATAACAGCAGAATTGGTCAAAATTAAGAATAACAAATTATATAAAGGTATAGAACATCTGAGGTTCTGGAACACGTTTCTACTATCTTTAATAGAGTGAATATTAACCAACAAAATGAGCATTCTGCCTCAAAGTATTTTTCTTATTCATAAACTAGTGGGAGTCTGCCCCCTGCTTGCTTCACTCGCTAACCCCTACCCCAAACACATACACAACACCCAGGTACCCTTATTCATAAACATCCCTCTGCAAATCTCAACAATAATCCTGGTTAAATGGCAAATGCTATCTCTAGATTTCATGTGGGTAAAATACCTCTTAGAGTGACAGCCAAAATGATTGATAAACTGGGAACCGGAGAAATGGGGGTCCCCAAAATTATTTAACAAAGCTGCAAAAATCAAGCTGCAAAAATAGAAAATTTGAATGATCAATATTTTACCCAGGCAAAATAACAGACGTGGATGATCTAGACCTAGGCAGACATCTAAAAATTAAGATTTGTTATAAAGAAGACAATTGGGTAGAGACAGACTTGTTTTTTAAATGTTAAATCCAGAATTATCCCCTCATACTTCACTGTTTGTAAGTAATTCCTGATTTATACATCTGGTATGTTTGGAGATTTAACCCAATGGTACCAATTTATTAAGAATCTAATGATAGGGCAGAATATAATTTCCTGTGCCAAAAGTCATGACAGGTTTAAGAATCCCCCTCCCTTATATTGTTCTTTCAGATTAGAGGTGCAGTATCCTCTTTACTCAGGAAGCTAAAAGAAGAGCATAACTGAAAGATTGGGTTAACATCCACAAACAGTAAAGAGTTTATAGGAAAATATTATAGTTTAATTTCTGAATTGGATGATAAATCAGGCACCTTTATGATGACATAAAGAAGGTACCTAGGAGAAGACTTGGATATGGGCCAAAATATTACCAAAACTGCTATCTGAAGATCTAAAGGAATCCTTTTTAAAACACAGTATCAATGGTATTTAACACCTCACAGATTAAATCAGATTACATAACCCAAGAGCACATTGTACACATATATTCTGGGAGTGCCCAATAATCCAAGGACTTTGTTACCCTTTGGGAGGTGGCTTCTGTCCCCTTCACAAATGTTTTTGTATACAGCTTATTCTGACACAGAGAAAGAGAGATATCTCAATCCATTGATTTGCACAGGGGAAGAAATCATGGTGGAAAAATAGCATAGATCCCCAGGAAAGACTGGGGTTGTGGATATGTTGCCTCCCCCAGACAAGGACTCTGTCACCCCCCAAGGGTTGTTATTGGGGTAGGTGGGCTTCTGCTCTCCACCAAGGATTTTTGGGCATATAGCCTCTTCTTTCTGGAAGAGAGAGAGAGAGAGAGAGAGATCCATTGACTTTCATAGGGGAAAGTATAGATCCATGTGAAAAAATCCCACACATTTTAAAAATATTTACTTCTCTCCCCCAAATAACTGTGATTTGGAGTGCCCTAGGAAAAGAATTCACTGTGACTAAAATTCAGACCTGTCCATCAAAATTCTGGAAGTACATAGAGCCAATGCACTTTTCATACAGGTGTGCACTGGATTACATGGTCCCTAGAAAGCTATAGTGCTTGGATTCTTCCTCTTCCTGCTGGCAAATCTAGTTATAAACTTTATTAGCCTTATTTTGCTTTAAAGTCAAGCTGGCTTTTCAATAACCTTCATGGTTAAGTTGATACAGCTTGTGTTTACTCATGTTT
The DNA here is from genome assembly GCF_030035675.1 of Rhineura floridana. NCBI lineage: Eukaryota > Metazoa > Chordata > Lepidosauria > Squamata > Rhineuridae > Rhineura > Rhineura floridana. The sequence continues at coordinate 243,567,476 of NC_084480.1, forward strand.
CATTTGTTTTGAGAAACATGCTGGCTGGAGCTGATGGGAATTAGAGTTCAGGAACATCTGGAGGGCCCAATTTGCCCAATCTTGCTTTGCCATTATAATGTATCTTCTCATTTGTAACCAATCCATTCAAGTTTTGAATTGCCACAGTTTACCCATTTATAAATAGTAAAGAACTGGAAACATTCTGTTTGGTTTATGCCTCAGAGGGTCCTGGGGAAAGCAAAACTGATACTCCAGGGGAAAGGGGGTACACTCAAAACCTGTAAGTATCAGTGTGAGACACCTCACTGAGTTCTCACTTCCCAACACACCCCACTTCATCAGCTTTTTATTTTTTACAGAGTATGTTAGAATGTGATCAGGGAGGAGTTTGGAACTTTCATATTCAACTAGGCCTATACAGTAAGTGTCTTCATTTTGTAAGGCTATCCATCTCTCATCTCATACCTGAATAGGCCACTGGAAATTTTTCCAGTGCTTCATTCCACTAAGCCTTATACTAAATGTTCTAAGAAAAGAATGAATACTATAATTAAAATATTTCTACCTATCAAAATACATTTTTGAAAGACTTTGCAGATTTTTTAAATTTACGCAAAGTTATCAAGGTTAAGGTATTCTGAGCAGTATTTTCAATATTGTGAACTGCTATTTATGCTCTTAGTACTGTAAATAGAGATAATGCTGGGTTTTTTATATGTGACCCAGATCATTCTATGGAAAAGAATAAAATAATTTCATTTGGAAATTTCATCCTAAAATGTGTATCTATAATTAGAAGATTTCTTATCCACCACCATTGTTGGATGCTTATTTTACTAACAGTTCAATACTTTAAATGTCTACTCAAAAGAAAGTCCTATTGAGTTCAGTGGGCCTTGCTCTCAGGAAAATGTGCATAGGATTGCAGCTTAAAATCTATTTAGCACTTTTCAGAAGAATGCATCATTAAAATGATAGCAGTGATACGAAGAATCATACTGCCTATTATCTTTGCAAAATCATGGAGGACTGGTGAAGTGCCAGATGACTGGAGGAGAGCTAATGTTGTCCCTATCTTCAAAGAGAGCAAGACGGAGGAACCGGGGAACTACAGACTAGTCAGCCTAACATCAATCCCTGGAAAAACTCTGGAGCAGATTATAAAGCAGTCAGTCTGTAAACACCTTGAAAGCAATGCTGTGATTACTAGGAGCCAACATGGATTTATGAAGAACAAATCCTGCCAAACTAATCTTATCTCATTTTTTGACCTCCCTTGTAGACTGTGGGAATGCTGTGGACATAATATATCTCAACTTCAGCAAAGCTTTTGACAAAGTGCCCCATGGTATTCTGATTAGCAAACTAGCTAAATGTGGGCTGGATGGAACAACTATCAGGTGGATCCACAGTTGGCTCCAGAATTGTACTCAAAGAGTGCTTATCAATGGTTCCTTCTCAAACTGGGCAGAAGTAACGAGTGGTGTACCACAGGGATCGTTTCTGGGCCCAGTGCTCTTCAACATTTTTATTAATGACTTGGATGAGGAGGTACAGAGCACGCTTATCAAATTTTCAGATGATACAAAATTGGGGGGCACAGCTAATACCATGGAAGACAGAAAGAAAATTCAAAGGGAACTTGATAGGCTGGAGCATTGGGCTGAAAACAACAGAATGATATTCAACAGAGATAAATGCAAAGTTCTACACTTAGGAAAAAGAAACCAAATGCACAGTTATAAGATGGGGGATACTTGGCTCAGCAGTACGACATGTGAGAAGGATCTTGGAATTGTCGTTGATCACAAGCTGAATATGAGCCAACAGTGTGATATGGCTGCAAAAAGGGCAAATGCTATTTTAGGCTGCATTAACAGAAGTATAGTTTCCAAATCGTGTGAAGTACGAGTTCCCCTCTATTCAGCACTGGTTAGGCCTGATCTTGAATACTGCATCCAGTTCTGGTCTCCGCACTTCAAGAAGGATGCAGACAAACTGGAACAAGTTCAGAGGATGGCAACAAGGGTGATCAGGGAATTGGAAACAAAGCCCTATGAGGAGAGACTGAAAGAACTGGGCATGTTTAGCCTGGAGAAGAGAAGACTGAGGGGAGATATGATAGCACTCTTCAAGTACATGAAAGGTTGTCATACAGAGGTGGGCCGGGATCTCTTCTCGATTGTCCCAGAGTGCAGGACACAGAATAATGGGCTCAAGTTGCAGGAAGCCAGATTTCAAATGAACATCAGGAAAAACTTCCTAACTGTTAGAGCCATACAACAATGGAACCAATTACCTAGAGAGGTATTGGGCTCTCTGACACTGGAGGCATTCAAGAGGCAGCTGGACAGCCATCTGTCGGGAATGCTTTGATTTGGATTCCTGCATTGAGCAGGGGGTTGGACTTGATGGCCTTATAGGCCCCTTCCAAGTTTACTATTCTATGATTCTATGATTTTATCATTGATATTTATTATTGTAATTCTTATCAGTTTTACAACACAATGACATAATATAGTGGTTTGCTTTTATCACATATGAACAGATGGTACCTTTATACTCCAAGGATGAGGAATACAACGTATAACTTTCTCTTGAAGTCAATTAAAATGTTATGATGACATATCCTCAAGCAGCATCTAACCTTCCACCATAGTTAAATGCTGTGAACTTAGTTATGCGGTAGACAAAATCATTCTCCTTGACACCAAAAAGACAGGAGAGGTGATGGCCTCATAAAGTTGATCAGAACTGAAAGCTGCATTTGAAAAGAATGGATTATTGGTCTACTTGCTGCAACACAGTGTTTTGTTATGTTGACCAGAAACTGTAGTGGAGCAACTTTTTTTTTTTTGCAACTTTAGTAAGGATTTGCTGGTTTAACAAAGAGAAAAATAATTTATGAATAGTTTTGAATAGAAAAAAAGAAAGATTTAATATTTTTTTAAATACCTAACAACAAAACCAACTTCAACTGTTTTATAACTCTATAAACTTGAGGAAACTACATATAGTGTGCATTATGTTCACCCAATTAATTTTAACCTTACAACAATGGTACATTTTCAGTGGAGATTGGCGACTGATATGGCCAGACCTCAGTTTCCATCCTCAGAAATGTCCTGCTGCCAAGTTCCCTTTTGACAACCACAACACTTTCTAGACTCCATCTCTGGGCTGGTAATTAGCAGCCAACCAGCACCTGGGCCACAGATGATGGGAACTGTAGTTCAGCAACATCTAGAGGGCCAAATGTTCCCTGCACCTACCTTAGGGAATTAGCACCACTGTTATTTGATAGGTTGTTATTATTGCATTCGGAATATATTTTAATCTGTAAGACTTTGTTGTTTTATTGATTTTATTGTAACCCACATACAATCCTATGATGTAGGATGGGGTACAAATAGCCCAAATAAATCAATAAATAATAAAGATACTTTCAGACTGCCAGAATTAACTTGATGGGAGCAGAGCAGACTGGGATTTTTCTTCCTGTCCAAAATTATGATGTTTGAAGATAAAGTCAGCAGTTACTATTTTCAGTCACTGCTATGGCCAGTCTAGGCCCATATTCTGCAATCTGAAAACTCTCGTGCTGCTACTTTATTAAATTTTGGCAAGTGGAATCAGAAACAAAGGAAGAAATGCTTATGCAATTCAGATTTGTGCCTTACCTATTGACATGATCATCCTATTTAGGTTCAGAATTCTGATATAGGTTGGGCATTAATATTTTACAGAGGTTTACTATCCATCATGAATATATGAAAGAGGTGTAATGCCAAAGAGACAGGCAGGCTCTGTGTGGGAAATGCTAATTTATTTGACTGGAGAGAAGAAATGTGTATTTGCATGATTTAAATGTAGGACTTAAAGGCTCTCTCTGCTCTGAAGAAATAAGCTTGCAGCATACATATTTTTTGACCACAGGAGTGGATGTGAAAATATTGCTTAAATAAAAAGGCACTGTGATGTAGCCTTTGACATTATTGATAGCAATGCAAAGAACGTGCAATACTTGTTGCCATGGGATACAGATACTTTACTGACCACAGATAGAAAGGTGACCTAGAGACATGTGTTTTACATGCTCTTCAGTTTTCAAAATGATTGAATGCATTTGCTTTCCACAACTGCCTGAAATATGTATCACCATGAGAATACCAATTCACATGGGAATTGACATAAGCAAGGAATTCAGGGTCAAGGCTGAAGAGCTTCAATCCACTGAGACGAATTGAGTGATGCATCTATGGCCTTCATCACTCTGTCACTGTCAGACAATGGATCTTGCCAAGTATGCTGAGGTGCATGCCTAGCCCAAAGGCACACAAGTGCATTACATCAAGCTTAAGCACATACCTAGAAAGTGGAGCATCACTTCATTTAGCATTTAATTCTGTTTGGGTTTTTTTAAAAAAAAAAACAGTATTGTATGGATTTTATTCCTAGTTTTATTCAGAATGCTGTAGTTCTTGAGGTGTTCACTTCTGATTTGGACCACCTCAGTCATTCTTAAACTATCTGTAGAAGGGATGTGGGGCTGTGTGCACCACCTAGGGATGGGTGAATCTGCCCTTTTCTCTTTCTCTCAATTTCTCATTTTTCCAATCTTCAGTTTAGTTTCCACATCAGTTTATGAATTTTTTTTAAAAAAAGGTCCTCAGAATTTATGTGTGAATTTTTCCTAATACATATATTTGTATGCAATTTTGCCTGATATACACATTTCAGCAATGCAGTTTTCTTAATATACCATGTTTTGGTATGTTATTTTTGCTAACACATGCATTTTTATGTACAGTTTACCCTAGTATATGCATTTTGTACACATTATTTAGCTGAAGAGCTACACTGCAAAATTTTGTTGTTATTGTTATGTGCCTTCAGGTCGATTACGACTTATGGCGACCCTATGAATCCGTGACCTCTAAGAGCATCTGTCATGAACCACCCGGTTCCAGAGCTTGGAAAAGTTACTTTTTTGAACTACAACTCCCATCAGCCCCAGCCAGCATGGCCACTGGATTGGGCTGATGGGAGTTGTAGTTCAAAAAAGTAACTTTTCCAAGCTCTGCCCTGTTCAGATCTTGTAAGTTCAGGTCTGTGGCTTCCTTTATGGAATCAATCGATCTCTTGGTTTTTTTCTACTCCCTTCTGTTTTTCCCAGCATTATTGTCTTTTCTAGTGAATCATGTCTTCTCATGATGTGTCCAAAGTATGATAACCTCAGTTTCATCATTTTAGCTTCTAGTGACAGTTCTGGTTTAACCAAGAGGTCTTCTGTATCTTTAAAAATTGTGCAGGGGGAAGGGAGAATTTCACCTTGTGGTTTTTCCCATTACACTGTTGCAAGAAAATCTGCACTTGGCTGAATTGTCTCTTCTCCTAAAGATACAGAATCATTTTCAGGCCCTAAGCCTGGCAACCCTACAGTGCTTGTAGATGTAAATAAGGAAGGAACTGTTGTCTAATAAATATAGTTTGACTCCAGATTCTCATTTCTATGAGTCGTAGGCCTCTGACCCAATAGGGAGCTGGTTCATGCACCCCTGCAACTCCTCTGCATATAGTATTTAATAATGCCTTAAGAGAACTATTGTGATTTTCAGATTGTGAGGTAGGTCCTCCATCAGGGGGCATGCAGCACATGGAGGAGCACATGAGTGTGTGTATAAGTGTCCACGGGGTAAAGAATCCTAAGCCCAATGGTGTTTTCTCCACCAAACAAGTCCTAGGTCAGCTGAAGATTCCCAGCAGTCAACCTTCTCCAATCACACTAGATTTGTGATGGTAACTAGACCATTACTGCCAAATCTTCCCAATGTAATTCAATAGGGAGGGAATTCAGAAAAAGTTGCAGCTCTGCTCGTGTGTCTTCCTACATGTCATTTTAGGAGGGTGTCAGGAATATCTTACTCTATTCTAATGCCAGTGTGAGGTATTACTACCCCAGCCCACAGATTCCTATGCACATCAGTAGTCTGCTGCATGCAACTATATGCAAGGATTTCTTTGCATTACCTGTGGAATAGATTATTATTGCTGGAATAGCGTGAAAGATGAGAAGATAATGCAAGTTTAGAGGAGGGGAAATGATTTAGTCAGACATTCCCATGGTTAAAGTAGGATAAACTTTCAAAGCTATTGGTTTGATTTCACCTTTAAAATAAATAGGGAAGGTATTTGCAAATATTATTCTAACCCAAATAAAGCATATGATCAGTCAAATAAACCATCTCTGAATACTGCTTACCATGACAATCCTATTCATAGGGTCACCATAAGTCGGGATCGACTTGAAGGCAGTCTATTTCAATTTTCAGTCAGATAAGCTAGATCAACCTATTTTTTGCTCCAGCTGCAAACAATAGATAAGAGTAGTTCTTGTGAGAGTCACTTTATACAATCAATTTGGGGGGGGGGCTTTTGTGGTTTAAATGGCCACATTTAGTGGATTTCCATGTATTATGAAGCATAAGAACAGATGCTACATAATCTTTAGAAGGTATACTACCAAGACAGGTTGGGACATCATCTGTGCAGTGTGCTGCGACACATAGCTATTCAGCGCATGGTGACGGTGGAGAATAAGGAAGAGCTACTGAACCTTCTTGGATAGTTTTTTAAAAGCAAGGGGGCAGACCGGGTTGCTCTGTCATCAAAGTCTAGCAACTCCACCACTTCAGCTATACAAATTTCTACTGGCACAGCAGCAGTTGAAGGAGCACCAATGCATCTTAGTAACTGCTGGCTGCCTATTTCACAGACTGATGCTGTGTACATGTGAATGTCTGCAGATGATGAGCTAACTAAGCTTACTTAGTCATATCTATCTATCTATCTATCTATCTATCTATCTATCTATCTATCTATCTATCTATCTATCTATCTATCTATCTATCTATCTATCTATCTATCTATCTGAAAATCCAGATTCAGAGAGAGCTGTGGAAGTGATTTCACTGAGATGCGTTCTGTTAAGTGGCTGTTAATCAGCACATCTTCATTTATTAAGAGAGAAAGGGTGGAAAATGTAGACAGTGGTGGTGGGAGGAACTCACTTCATAACACAGTCTTAAGGTTGGTGTGTTGTAACTCCAGGCACCAAGATCCTCAAGGAATCCAGTGGCTCTTGCAACAGCCCAATGCATCTTTCAGCTGACAGAATTCTATTATTGTACGTTTCAAAGACAGGGGGATGAAAATACCAGCGTGAAAAAGTGAACTCCATATCAAGTTCCTCTGCAACATGAGGAACTATTTTAATAATGTTGCTAATCCGTGCCTCATATTCACTGACTAGCAAGTGAAATTATAGTAGAGTAGTTAGCCATTCATGATTAATAGTAAACAGAATAATTTTCTATTTGCTTATCTTGGATAAGGTTTGCAAATGAGCTCTTTAACAGTGAGTCATAATTCAGTGACCAGAGGAAATTTGTCAAATGGGCTGAGGCAAGGAGAATGTGGTAAGTTTCCTCCACAGCTCATAAATCATCAGGCTTATTTGGTGCCAGCATTCTCTGAACTTTTGTACTTTCAAGCCAATTGATTCATCTCAGCACCCCTACAGCTATTTCTTCAGACAAAAGTAGAAGAACTTGTTGGGTTTCTTTCTATCTACTCAGTTTGAGAAAAGAATGACACACACATGCAACATTTCAGTCAGAAAATAGAAGGAATACATACAACTATATTCAATTATTATTATTATTATTATTATTAAAAACCCTTCCAGTTAAAGATCAGAGTTAAGGCTGATTTGTCAGCTCAAGATACACAAAGCCAGGAAATTGGAGGAATTGAAATATGGTGAGATGTCACTAATTGTGCTCACTTACAACTTATCCTCCACATATCCACACTTTTTCTTGGTCTTTCAGGCCCAGATCCAAATGGGATAATGAAGTACCTGGGACTAGCAAACATGTACCATCAGATTTGCAAGCATTTGTATTTTATGGTAGCATGTTTTTCACTCTAGCATGTAAAATTCAGTCCTTGATAGCAGCATGCCCACAGGCTGGTGCAAGTGGCAGTAAGACTGTTAGACAATTATGGCTACATTATCTGAAATGGTTATATGAATAGGACATATGCTATGCCATTTTGGCTACTACTTCTTCACTTAACTTGCATGGGATTGATTGCAAAACAAGGCTATGCAGGTTTTATGTGAGGTGGGGGTGTCCTACTATCAGTAGCCAGATATCACAGCTCTTTAACTCAGACATTACAGCTCCAGTGTGTCTCTAAAAATGGCATCCTTAAACCCATTGTCTGGTTCAATAACAGGACAGGTGGACAGTGGTCACTAGCTGTAAAACGGTTAGTGAGATACCAGCAATTATTTTGTGTGATTTATGTAGTTCACTGTAGCATTAACGAGTCCTATCAATTTTTCTCCAATGCACCAAACAGTTTATTCTCTGGTATTTGATTGACAGTAGGTTTAATCCTGCATAAACAGATGAAACATTGCTCCATAGATCAGGACTAGTCAATGTGGTATTTATTTATTTATTTATTGTACTTATATACTGCCCCATAACCGAAGCTATCTGGGCGGTTTACAGTAACTAAAAACATTAAAATAAATATACAAATTTAAAAAAAAACATATTTTAAAAACAATTTAAAACACAATTTAAAAATTTAAAACAATTTAAAACACATGCTAAAATTCTTCAAATGCTTTTGGACTTCAGTTCCCAGCATTCCTGATCAATGGACTTGCTGCCTGGGGCTGATGGAAGCTGCAGTCCAACAATATCTGGAAGAGACCACATTGGGAACTATTGCCATAGATGGATCACTTCATAGTGACCAAAAGTGGCATTTTCTTACAATTTCTTATTCAAAATATCAGTTTTTATTTCTCACTTGGAAAATTTCACACAGTTCTATTTTCTTTAGTTTTCCAGCTCCTGAAATCAGTGTTACTCTTCTTTAAGTACCCTTCCTTCATTTTTCACACTTCTGATTAATTGTCAACTGTTAGAACCATATTAGACAGACAAAAAGATCATTTAGAGAATGATCAACTGTGAGTTAAAGTGTCAGTATATAAAATGGAACTAATTAAATCTAGGATAGATCTAGACTTTTGCCATTAATAACAAAGGCACATAAGTGTAAAAAAAAACCCATTACAATTTAGTCTCCAATTTTGTTCTGTGACATAGAATAAATCCTGTTATCTAAGCAACTCCTGGATCCAGATCTCTACTCTTTCAGCTTCCAGTAAAATAAAACACTAATTGAATATGATACTTGTTAGTTTGGTTCCTACTAGTCCTGCATAGGGCAGCTATGGAAGATGAATGCACAGAATAGAGCAGCCATGATGAACAAAAATAGAATAAACATTTGCCCTGTCTGTCATTTTTGCAAGCTGCTAGGATTTCTGAAAGTATTGTCACTTCTGACAGCCAAAAGAATGTGAAACCTGAAAAGGAGTTGCCATATACAGCTGTGTGAAGACAAAACAAAAGTGAAACATATTTGTCTGCCATAACAGTATTGAACAGGCTAAAAAATGCCTGCAAAATTACACAGTGACTGACGCAGGGGTCTCAGTTACTCCTCTTTGTTCCCCTCCAAGATAGATTATGGTAATTCTGAGTCTACATATTATGTAGATCCACTCTACTTAATGAAATTAATGTAAATTTATTGGATAATTCCTAACTAGTAGGGTTGCCAGGTCTCTGGTTTTTACCCAGAGATTCAGTTTTGGGGGGTATTCTCCAGGTCTCCAGGTGAGTCAACTCAATCTCTGAACTCTTCACTTTCATTAAAAAAAAAATAAGTTCCTAGGTGGTCTGCTTCAAGAGACATACATGAAAATGTCACCCACCCCAACTTCTGTTAAATCAGCTAGTAGCTGGCTCCTCTAATCCCTGCCCTCTCAGGTTTTTAGTCAATAAGTAAAGTCAGGGTTGTCACTGACAAGGCATTTGTTGATCTCCAGGCAATAGCTAGAACCAATGCAAGTCCTGAAAATCGCTGCCTTTTCCTACTTATCTGCACATCATGAATTGTGTGAGTTTATAGCTTTCAGCAACAGCAAGAGTGCCTTTCTCTGTGTGTGCACACTGCACAATAATCAAACAGGAGATCTATAACTAAGAGCACAGCAGGATTTTGGTAGGCATGTGTTTTGCCAAAGTTCTTTCCCCTTCCCCGTGGCAAGAAAGTTCAGGATCTGAATGACCATGAAACACACTGGTGAGGAAAGAAAATTTAGTCCTTTATTGAAGCAAAAGCTATTGGTTGTGACAAACAGGCACTTACACATAATGAGCACAGCTTTTATCTCATGTTCTCCATTTTCCCTACTGGAAGCCCCAGACATCAGACAGGAGAGATACCTTTATGGCCCTGTTTGGATTTAGACCGCACCACCCTTCCCTGCAGGCTGGTGTCAAGGCTTATCTGTCCAGATCGAGGGCCCTCTATTTATACCCAAAAAGACCCTCTGGGAGGGGGCACAGGAGGCACCTATACCTGTGAGATTTTTATCTTTCCTAGGGATCAGTGTCTTTACATCTTATACTTCTAATTTTTGTTTATCTTACAGTGACCTTGAAGTTGTGCTTGCAAGAGCTAAGAACGCAGCTGTGAAGCCTTCCCCCACCCTCTCTCTGTGTGTAAAAGCCTTCTCTCTGATGACCTCACCCTGGTTGTTTGACTAACTAAACAGTCTTTCCCAGTCTTTGTTTTTAGGCAGAGTAAAAAGCTTCTTTCCCAGCTTTTTTAACAGACTCAGAAAGGCTGCGATTTGATCTTACTCGTCTAAACAGAACTTTTCAGACTCTAGTATTATGCAAGCAGTTTGCAAAAGCACCCCATAAATCAGGGATATGATACAAGAATTATGGGATGGGGGAATGGGGTATGCCACACTAAGCCTCCTCGGTTACATCTAGATGTCTTGCAGAATTATTTGCCCCTATAGCATGCACAGTAAACAATTTCAATTATGATTATAATAAAGGTATACATGCAGGGTTTTTTAATTACTTGCAAAAATAGCATATTATACATTTTACCTTTCAAATAAATTTTGAACAGAATTTTTAAAAAGTGTACATGTAACTTATGATGCCATTAAAATGTGTTATACTTTTCTAATTATGAGGAGTCAAACAAGTTTAAATTTTCCTAGGCTTTTGAAGAGGGCAGTTTATTTGTCTAATTCATAGCCTGTTGTGAAAACTTTCCCAGTATAAAACTTTAATTGTATACTCATTTTTCTGGGAGTAAAGCTGTAGTGCTAATCCCACATACCTGGAAGTAAACCCCATTGAATTCCATAGTATTGACTTTTGAGTAGACATGGTTAGAATTGTGCTGTAAATCAAATGGGACTTTTGAGTAAACATAGGAAAATTGGTGTTGTAAATCTTTCTCCCCCCATACTATTTTTTTAAGCAATTAGATAGAGCTTACTTAGGTGTCACTTTTTTTTGGCTAGGAAACTAATACTGATTTTAAAAAGTTCAGCAATGGCTTTGACAATAAATTATTACATGGGATGTATGTATTTTTACATGTCCAGTGTGTGTGTGTGTATGGAGTCTTTCCAGCAACCTTGTGAGGTAGGGTTGTCAATTGCCAAGGTAGCTCACAACAAGAAATAAATCCCTTTAAAATCCAATAACCATAAAAACAAGTATAAACAGTTGTAAAACAGTTTAAAGTGGCATGATTCTGAATTTTGGGTTGGGTGAATGAAGTTCCGTATCACTTGAGGTTAGAGTCCTGTGCATGCTTCCCTGTTTAAGTAAGTCCCATTGAATATATTGGGACTTGTTTCTGAGTAAACATGCATAGGATTTCACTATAAACATCTTTACAGGGTTGTGTAAATAATAAACATCTTTGACAGTCACGTTTATATAAATACGTCTTCACACTATGTCTTGATAAGTATCTGATTTCACACCATGGTTGTACATTATTATTTCGTCTATATTTTAAGTGTGCCCATCTTCCTTGGAATGGTCATGGTCCCCTTCTGTTGTTTTCACCCTGAGGGGCAGATTAGGCTGAGGGATGGTCACCCAGAAAATGATTTTCATTTTAAAAATTAATTAAAATGATTTATATGTAGGCAAACCTTATGAACTAATGCAAATCCAAATAATACATTTAAAGTAATCCAACTCACATTTAAAGTACATGACTTCCCCCAAGGAATCTCGAGAAGTGTAGTTTTCCCCTCACAGTTATAGTTCCCACAACCCTTAACAAACTACAGTTCCCATGATTCTGTGGTGGGATTCATGTACTTCAAATGTATGTTGAATGTGCTTTAAATGCATGGTGTGGATCTGTCCTAGATATGCTGTGCATTCATTAGTGAATTGAAAAGAACAATTTTAAAATATAATTTTTAAACAGGGGAAGGGCTGTAGCTCAGTGGCAAGGCACATGCTTTGCATGTAAAGGTCCAAAATCCAATCTCTGGAAAAGACTATTGCCTGGAATTCTGGAGAGCCAATGCTAATCCATGTCACCAATACTGAGCTAGATGGTACCAAATGGTCTGAGTCAGTATGAAGCAGATTCCTTTGTTCCTAAAAGAGGAAAGAGACCCAAGGGCCACAATGACTCTAACATTTATTTATGTGTTTTATTTACAACATTTATATACTGCTTTATTAAAAAAAAGATCTCAAAGCAGTTTACAGAAGGAATTAAAACGATAAAATCACTGGCAAAAAGTTAAAAGACAGTTATTTAAAAACATTCAAAATAATAAACCAAATAATGAATAAAAAATTAGCTAAAAAAAAAATAGGGCATCCACCTTTACTCCTGAGTGCTCCCATGTAACATCTGCACAGCACTAGGCTTTCTTCCTATAATGGTCTTCTGGTGACTGGCCTGAAGCAAGCAGGCTCAATTAAATGTTCCTTACCTGGGAACACCCTCATTTAGCTAAGATTTCTATCTTAATTTCCAGTCAGAGTATTTTTGTTTGTTTGAACAGTATGCTTTAAGCAACTGTGGTTGATGCTTATTGTAGCATGCTTAATGACATCACTAGGTTCCTCCCTTGAAATCTCAGAGTTTGGGTTGCTTCTGACCTGGCAACCCTATGAACTCGTGATCCATTTTGCTGATTGGTATAAAAGGTGTATTCATATTTTGGGTTGGTTAGATTTACTTGTGTGGGGCATTGCCTTTGGATTAGTTTTTCTTTCCTGCTGCTATCTGCTCTGCCCTGCTTTCACATGTTTTGCTCTGCTGAAGGCTTCAGCCCTATCCACTCATAGGTAACTAAGACTTTCTTTAATCAGATATTCTAGGAAACATAGAGCCAATACACATGTAGAATGGCAGGAGAACGTTAGGTAGGAATATATTTGCTTTGTCAATGCTATTTTTAATAGTAATTCTAATGTTATAGGTTCATATTTTTATTAGTTTCTTCTTAGTTATACTCATCTTTAACCGTTACTTGGTTTATGCACAGATAGTACTTTAAGTTACTGTCCAAATTGTTTCATATATGTTATCATTTCTATAACATCATTAAGCTTGCGTAAAAATATATCTTAGTCCTTTAAGATACTATTTAAATTATTTTCATATTATCTTTGGTTTATATTCTCGTCTGTCAGTTCCATAATAATAGTTTTTATTAAATTTATTTATTTACTTATTATTTGATTTATATCCTGCCTTTCCTCCCAGCAGGAGCCCAGGGTGGCAAACAGAAGCACTAAAAACACTTTGAAACATCATAAAAACAGACTTTAAAATACATTAAAACAAAACTTCTTTAAAAGCATTTTTAAAAAGAGCTCTGAAGATATCTTAAAATGAAAAAAGGTTAAAAACATAGTTGTTTTTTTTAAAAAAAAGGTTTAAAAACATATAAAAAAGCAATTCCAACACAGACACAGACTGGGATAAGGTCTCAATTTAAAAGGCTTGTTGAAAGAGGAAGGTCTTCAATAGGAGCTGAAAAGATAAGAGAGATGGCACCTGTGTAATATTTAAGGGGAGGGAATCCCACAGGGTAGGTGTCGCCATACTAAAGCTCCATTTCCTATGTTGTGCAGAATGGACCTCCTGATAAGATGGTATCTGCAGGAGGCCCTCACCTGCAGAGTGCGGTGATCGACTGGGTATACAAGGGATAAGACGGTCTTTCAGGTATCCTGGTTCCAAGCTGTATAGGACTTTGTACACCAAAACCCGAACCTTGAACTTGGTCTGGTAGCAAATGGGCAGCCAGTGCAGTTCTTTCAGCACTGGGGTGACATGTTGGTGATACCCTGCCCCAGTGAGCAGTCTCGCTGCCACATTTTGCTCCAGCTGCAGCTTCTGGACCAACCTTAACATTTCTGAGCTATGTATAATAAAACTGTGTATTTGTCATTTACAGATTTGTGTTTATGGTTTTTCTGTGGTCTTCCTTATTTGACTGGGTTGCTGCTGAGCAAAGTGAACCAGGATTGAACACATATTTCATCAACTAATATGACCTATCCAGTTCAGCTACTAATTCTCCATACTATAAGAGTTATTATATTAATCTTTGCAAACCTGCTTAATTTCCTTATTATTATAACCCACCCTTTCTTAATAACCCACCTCTTAGTATCTTTTATCATAATTGTATGTGCTAACTGTGAAGAAAACTGTTGAAACCCTTGTGTGGGCTGGCTGCCAGCTCATGTCCAGTCAGTGACGTGTTGCTAGAATTTATTTATACTGCAAAAGCTTGGTCTTGTGCATGGCAACATATCCATACAAATAGCTGTGTCTGACTCAGGTATTTAAGCTTGCTCCTGTTTGATCACTATTCCTATTCCATGGTCACACATTCAGTACACATCCAATTTGGCCTGGGCTTGAATTTCTGGCAGAGGGTTAATCAGGCCCTGAATGTCTGGTAGGACTAGTCTCCTCAGCAAGCTGTGTCAATTGCGGCACAAAATATGGTCCTATTCCATTTCTCCATATCATGCCACCTCAGTAATAATCTCTTCCTACCACCAGGGGAAGATGATTTTTTCCCCAGTGTTGTTCAAAATCTTTTATTCTATTATTTTAGAATAAATAGAAAGCCACAGGTAACATTTAAGTGAGTACATATGTGCATGAATATGTTGCATATTGTTGTGGTTCTTTAAAGTGCTTATGAGCTTTAAAAACATCTCCAGAAGAAGAAGAAAATAAAAATAATGAATATGACCTTGGTCAGAAATGAATAGATCTGAAAGCACTAATTGATTAATTGTATTATCCAAGGCATGCTTACTCAGAAGTAAATCCTGTGTTTAATTTGGCTTACTCCTTAGGAAGTATTTTAGAAAGGCAGTATGTATCAATTAATTGATTCATTTCTTAATTATATGTTGAAAACACTGAGTTCTAAATGGATTTTATTCAGAATTATAAAAAGCACAAGATTCAGTTTGGACCCTGATCTGACACTTCAGAAAACAGCACATGGTTTGAGGTGCCTCATAGGCTGCCCAATTTGGCTTGAGATCAATCCAGGTCTGCTTAGTTTCCTTTCCCATCCCTTCACTATTAAGTATTTTATAAAATTGGCTGTGACTATTTTCCTTTTGACAGTAGTAGATAACATTTGCAGGGATACTAACTTCTCCAGAGCAGGTAAAGCCTGTCACATTACAGACAAATAGGTCTAGGAGCTGTTTTGGCTGGGCACTTTTAAAATCTATCACTTTTTTATTTTTGGATGGAATGTGATGAAATTTACAGGCAGGGCCATCCCTTTTGAAGTAAATAATCCTACCAAATTTGTAGCTATAATGATTTTAGCCACTGAGGTTTTTGGGTCCATTCAGGATTTCTCCAAATACAATGCATACCCCAATAATAAATCATTCAGTGTTGCTGGTATATTCTACCAGTAGTTTTGGACAATGTACTTTAATTTGTACACACAGAATGAAATTTCTACATTCCTTTTGTTATATTTACTTTGTAAACAGGGGTATAGCCATCTGAGATCTCAGGGGGTGTTAGACCCCTTACCTTTTGGGAAGCAGGGTCCCAGCCAGGCCCCTATGTCTCCAACATCCTATAGGCCAATCTGCATCAAAGCTAGCTGAAGCTGGATGTGTGTTAGCCACTGAGAAGAATATTCTGACATGCTCTCTTGTCCTTTCCTGTTGATTGGAGTCAATCAGAGTGAAAAGGAGTTAGCCACTGAGCAGGCTCTTCCCAATAGCGGACACATTCCTCTTTCATGCTGATTGTTTCCTAGGGATGTCTGCTGTTGTGGGAGAAGGCATGTGCAGGAAGGACTGAGGAGCATGGAGATGATGACAGAAAGCAAACAAGTGAGGGGCATAGCTTGACTACCATGAAGGCAACCTGTACCTCTGAATTTGTCACTAAATTACTGATGGTAAAATATGACCAATTGCTTGGCAAGGGAATTCAAAAGGTGGTTGTTTGTGTTTTTTAAGCAAGAAACCTGCGTGGAACATTATTACCAAGAAGAGTAAATTGTAGTACAAACCAAAAACTGGAGCTTTGTCTTTTCCTATTTCTTCCAATACAGCTAGGATTTTTGCATTCTAATATTTATCTTAGTTATAAGTAAATCAGGGAAAAGGCAATTAAATGAAAGTTCTCCAAGTTTACCAGGGCTCTGAGCCTGGAACAAGTTAATTAAAGTCACTCATGGGTGAGAAAGCACTTAGCACTGCAGCTCTTTACATTTGTCAGACATGTGAATGTGGAAAAGGTTAATTATAATCAACCATTGGCAAAGAAAACATTAAAAGTATTTTTGTGGGGTCATTAAATTTGAATAAATCAAAATATGCAAAACTCAGCTTTAACAATATAGCCTTTCTGCTTCCATTTCCTCACTCATCCTCACTCTGTCTGCCCCACAAGGGAGGTTTTGTTGAAGCTCTTAGGGCTCAGGTGAATAAGGACTACGTTTAGAGAAAACTTCCTATAGAGGAGGGTGGTTAGCCAGTAGCCTTCCAGATGTTGCTGGATTCCAGTGCCCATCAGCACCACCCAGCATGGCCAATGATAAGGGATGATGAGAGTTGGTGTCCAGGGACCTCTGCTACAGAGGAATGTTACTCTGGTTATAATAAGAAAGTGAATGACACTTTAATGGATACCTGGAGAATGGATGTTGGAGGATCATCTTCGTACACACAGCAAAATATTATAATGCTGAAAGAAAAGAACTAAACACGTGTAGTCAATGTTTCATTTGGGAGCAGTACAAAGTTTGGATTTTTATGTTATTATGCTAATTGCATTATCTTGGGATTACAAAGACTTCTTAAAGAAATTGAGCCCTCTCCTCTAAGTTGTCATTAAGGATGCAATCCTATACACACTTACCTAGGAGTCAGTCCCATTGGGCGATATCCAACATTAGTCATACTGAGAGCAGTAGACCCACTGAAATCAATGAGTTTGGGTGATATCCAACATTAGTTATAGGGTAGACCAATTGGATCTATTCTGAGTATGGCTGATATTGGATATTATCCACTGTGGTTTATAAGATATATTTTACTAGAATTAAAGGAGTAGAGTGGAAAAGATACTGTGGAAAATAAGAACATGAGAAGAGCCCTGCAGGATCAGACCAAGTGCTCTTCTAGTCCAGCATTCTGTAATCTCATTTTGGTAATGAAGACTGGCCAGGAAGTACACACACATACACACATTTGTGGAGGTTCCATTTGCAAAGATCCTTCATAAATGTATCTAAATGAGTTCTAGTATGCTGGGAAAAACAGAAGGGAGTAGAAGAGGAAGACCAAACAAGAGATGGATTGATTCCATAAAGAAAGCCACAGACCTGAACTTACAAGATCTGAACAGGGTGGTTTATGCTACTGGAGGTCATTGATTCATAGGATCGCCATAAGTCGTAATCGATTTGAAGGCACATAACAACAGTTTGTTTCTGAGGCATGGAAGGAGTCAACTTGTTGGTGTTGTTTTTGGGTCAGCTACAATCTGACAAGAATGAAGAGATGTTGGGAGTTTAAATAGTAAAATAGTTATGTTTTTGCCAAGATAACATCATCATCATCACTGTTTATTTGTATGCTGCCTTTCCATAACAATTTATGCACAAAGCCTCTCACAACATGAACAGAAAGAAAGTTACACAATTTACTGTAAGAAATAAATTCAAATGGTCAATAAGATAACAAAAACATCATAAACATACAATAAATTGATACATCCTTGTAATTCCTAATAAAACCCAACAAAAAATACAGAAGCATAATCCCAATAACAGCAAAACAAACTGACCATCAGAAATTAAACTTTTACCCAAACAGAAGCCCCTAAACAACACCCCACAGTCAAGGTGATCTCTGGCATCTTCAGGTAGTGATACCTTTTACAGCTGCAGTCAGTCAAGGCCCCGCCCTTCCAGGCCAGGTGGAAAGAGGCCAGTAAGCAGGGACAGGGTCTCACAGCCAAGATGGTCTCTCAAAGACCAATACCCATTTGGAGATACGTAATACAGTACATTCTTAAAACCATGCATGTCATTCCATAACAAATGGCATCCTGAGCCAAGAAAAAGTCTGTGAACGGAATATCCAACAGTTCTGATTTGCCCCATCTCAAAAAGGAAGAGGAGGGTAATGTGAAGTAAGGGTCAACCACAAGTGATCTAAGGGTTGGAACACCTTCTGTACAAGACAAATCTAAAGCATTTTGAGGATTAGAATTTAAGGGGGAAATGATTAAGAGGGGTCATGATTAGGGTTGCCAGTTTCATGGCCTGAGACGGATCCTGTATCTTTAGGAGAAGAGAAAGTCAGCCAAGTGCAGGTGTTCTTCTCCCACCCCCCTGCACAACTTTTAAAGATACAGAAGACCTCTTGGAGGCTGAGCCTGGCAACCAAGAGGTCTTCTGTATCTTTAAAAGTTGTGCAGGGGGGAGGGAGAATTCCACCTTGTGGTTTTTCCCATTACAGAGTTGCAAGAACACCTGCACTTGGCTGACTTTCTCTTCTCCTAAAGGTACAGTATCAGTCTCAAGGCCAAGAACCTGGCAACCCTAATCCAAACCACCATCCTCAGGCTCAGACCTTGCAGAAGGACACAGAATTAGTCCAGGGAACTTAAGGAATATAGCTGGTTTCTTCAAGAAGGCGGGTATAATGTAGAACAGGTCTTGCCTGCCTTTCTAAGGCCTCATATAGTTTCAGACCCCTCTTGAGTCATCTTTCCACATCTCACTTGGCAGGACCCACTCAGAACTGTCCAGGGTCCTGATTCCTGTCATGACTTGACTTTCTTCTGCCTGGCTTGACTTTATTTCCCTCAGCTGCTTGACCGAGCTGGACTTGACCTACCTAGAAGAGAATCAGCCTGACTTGACCTGCCCACTTCCTCTGCAAGCTGTAAGTCCCAACAGAACAGGATACATTTTTGTGAGCAAGGCTGAGATACAAGTTCAAGATATCTTGAGGGGATCTCTGATCATCCATACCTGAGCTTGCTGTCCAGGCAGGCAAGCAGATGATGGCTTGAGTGACAGAGCACATCTCTTCTACTCTAATTGATGTGGGAATTCTTTAAGGGACCATGCTGTGTCTTGCTAGGGAGATTCAGAATTTTAGGTTTGTTCATGCTTTTTTAAATTCAGGGTTTAATCATTTTATTCAGGTTTGTGTAAACTTTATTTAACAAGTGTTTAAAAATAGGCACCTAATTTTTAAAGGGGAATTCTGTGGTTTGCCAGAAATTCAGAACGTTCAGTTTACTTACTTTGTATATAGTATTATTTGGGTCTGTGTCAATTTAATTTATGTTAACTTTCATTACATTTCATACAAATGTGTAGTTCCCTTTGTTAAATTCTTACTTTATGATAGTCTGATGAGTAGATGCAAATAAATACATCTGAATCTGACCTACAGAAGCTCATCTGGCCCCCAGGTCCATTCCCTAACTTACATTTCTAAAAGCAAAAAGCAATACACCCAGCATCTTAATGTTGCATTGCCTGTTTCTACTAGAAACGTGGAGGGCTAGCTATAATTCACATCATTCCCAGCCACTGGTTGAAGTTTACATCTCATGATCCAAAGCAGAATGAGATGCCACATCATCAAGCCAGAGGCTGGCTGGGTCTCCTTTGACTTTTAAAAAAGAAACCAGTGAGGGGAGACATTAACTTTTGACCCAGGGGTGACAGCCAGCCAGCCAGGAGGGATGAGGAGGAATGAATTGGAATGTGGATGGATGGGGGGGGAAGGGTGGATAGATGGAAGGAATCAGCTGTTTAGACTGGGTCCCTTGTGTGGATGACTGGACATTGAGCCCACCTCTTGAGGGACTTTGATGTTCAAAGGGGCTGGCTGAGGGGGCCTAATTCATTTTTTGACTGAGCAGCCTGCTTCTTGGCCATCCCTAGCCTTCTTGTCCTACTCATGGGCTTCCTGTTTAGCCATCTGGTTGGCCATTATTGGAAACAGAATGCTAGACTAAAGTCTGATCCAGCAGGGCTCAAAGTTTCATCTTACTGCTGCATTTCACTAGGACAAAACCAGGATGTTTCCAACATTTTCTCACGTTACGTGAATGCTCCTTATGCATTTTCCTGATACCCATATCCTCACATTAAATACATATGTGCAAAACTTGCATATCATTTGTTTGCATTCTTAAGCACTGCTATGCTGCTGTGGGACACCAATATGCAAAACACATTTGCTGCAATAGGAGATTTGTTGAAATTATTGGAGGTGAATATGAACCCCAAAGGAAACCTGTTCCCTGGTTCTATATCAGCAGAAATCAAAATAAGTCAAGTTGGTCAAGTCCCTGTGGTGCCTAGTAGGAGGAGACAGAGGCAGGGCTTCTTAGATGTCAAATCAGGAGAAATGCAGCATAGGATCAACTCATATGGTATCCAACCAAACGTTTTGGTTCTAATGGTTCTAGGCAATCTGGTCACAAAAAGGATATGATATGGCTGGGAAATATCTGCCAGGTGGCGACAGGAAAACAAAAATAAAAATAATTGGTATGGGGAGATAAGTTAGATGTATCTAAAATTATGAGAGTAAAATAACTGGAAAATAACTGATTTTTAAATGTCAGCAATCATGTGCCATGTTAGTATGTGTATTGTGTATGTAGTTTTGGGTATATACTGACCATATGCCTCTAGACAGGCTTTATGGCATATCAACATCTTGATACAATGCTCCATAAAATACAATGAAATTCATCATCTTAAAGCAAACATGAAATTACAAAAGCAACCTAAAAACACTTATAAACACCTATATTACTTGAACTCTACCACTTAATAGCAGAACTTGTATATGGCTTACAGCACAGTCCTATGCATATTTACTGAGACTCCCCACTGTGTTCCAATAGAGTTGTTGTTATTATTTAAATTTATTACCTGCCCTTCACCCAGAGGTCCCAGGGTGGGTTACAACAGTTTTAAAATGTATCCTTAAAAACAATTAAAACAACCTAAAATCTCAATATTTTGCCTTAGGAAGTTTGTATACAATTTCAGCCTTGAAAAATACTATGATCTTCATCTCTAAGCCTTTCCCCTTACATATAGATCACAATATGTAATGATATTGTCTTACCACCCCACCCTTTAAAAAAAATCTGTATTTTACAAAGGCTGGAGATTTTTGTTTCTTTTCCTCAGCTGCCTTTAAAAGTCATCCTGCAGTTGCCAGATTGTACTTCCTCATTCCTGTTAAAATAAACATCAAGAAATGTGCATGTCAGTCTAGGTAAATAGCAAAAGGGGTTTACTGAAGAACAGCTGGTTTTCTTGACAAAAGTGCCAAACCAACATAAAAGTGAGGATATGTACTTACCCAGCAACACACTGCAGACTTTTGGTGCTCTTCCATGTCATGCTACAGAAAGCAAAGAGATATTAGAAGGCAAAGGACTGTTCATCTGTATAACAACCTTTTTATAACTTCCACAGCAGTTGAAATAGAATGGAGCCATGGAGAGGACTAAGTTTAATTTTAGATGTATAGTTTTTAGTATTTTGAAGAGAGAGAAAAACTAATTTGCACTTGGTCATCAAGAAACAAAGAAACCCCCAAACATGTGCAGATATATTAGTGATGTTAGACTTCTTGGATGATATGCACAAATTGACTTCTCCTTGAGCAGCAGGGCTTCACCTTCCTCTCCTCTCCTCCCTCCTGTTACTCCCATACACCTAACCTTCTGGAGTAGATTTTGAGGCTATACATGGGACTTCAGAGGGAAGGAGAGGAAGGGGAAGATCTGCTGTGCAAGCAGAAGTGTTTTCCACTGATGGGCTAAGAGTGTACCTTTAGATGCCAGCCATTAGATAAATCTATTTTCTTAGTCATTTCTCAGGCAAGCAAGCAAACATCATGGAACAGTCCTGTTATGGAGACTTGGCTAGCTAGGCCTCGCAAATGGCCCTAGCTCAGTGGTAAAACAAAAGGCCTTTAGTTTCAGTCTCAGGTATCTTCAGATAGGGATTAGAAAGACTCCTGTCTGAAACTGTGGAGAGCTGTCTCCATTGTCTGTGCAGTAAAGAATACAGAGCTGTGAAGACAATACAGATCTAGTTAGACAAATGACCTAACATTAAAGCAGTTTCCTGTGTTTCTGTGACAGAATTAGGAATTGTATCTCAGTGCAGGCACTCACTCCTGCCACAAGGCATGGTTCAGTGAGATTTAGCACATTGGTTGTGGAGGAATCAGCATGTATTTTCCCCAGATAGCACTTTATTTACTAGCAGAAAGATGGCAATGCCTGAATATCTAGATTAGGAACTACCACAGGCTAGGAATAATAAAACTGCCTGGAAGCCTATTTTGGCATTAAGTGGTATTGTTATTGTAATCATCATCATCAGGACAAGAAATTATAGACTCAAGTAATAGGAAGGCAGATTTTGGCTGAACATCAGGAAAAACGTCTTAACTGTTAGAGCAGTATGACAATGGAACCAATTTCCTAGGGAGGTGTGGGCACTCCAACTCTGGAGGCATTCAAGAGGCAGCTGAACAACAACCTGTCCAGTATGCTTCAACTTGGATTCCTGCATTGGATTCTATGATCTACCATAGGTAGAAATAATACAATAATGTTCTGGACAAAATGTTACAGCAGGTAACTTTCTGCAGCTTTTCCTGGCCATTTTAGGAAAGGAAGAATTTGAAGATTGATTATATGGCAGCTTCAAGGTATTTTGGGGATGTTTGTCCAGCCCAAGATAAAATTAAGGAGACTGTCTAATTATAATATCCCTCCAAGTCTTAATCCACCTGATATTTATTACCTTCGTTTATAGGAATAGTAATGCTGACCAAAAAAAATTAATCAGCAGAGCTGTTTTAGCAGTTCATTATGCATAGCACATTTAATTTCTGTAATGATTTACTGGTTAATTTCAAAGCAGGGAAGGAAGGAAGCATCTAGAGCAACTTTTTTTGCAAATGTAATCTAAAGTATGGTCCTACTGGAAGAAAAAAACCCTTGTTCTCCAGGTAAAAATGGGGGTGGAGAGATAAAATAGTTAACTCAGTATGTAAGGAATTATTTCAGCTCTGGATTCATACTTTTAGCAGAGTCAGTTACATAAAGCTATAGGTTTTCCCCGCTAATTCAGAAGTAAAATGAAGACTGAGAAAGCCCTGGACCAGTAGGGCAGTCAAGAAGTTAAGCTTTGTAATGGAAGATTTGCTCAATTGAATTTTCTTTTAAAAAAATTGATAGGTTTAATACCAACATTTTGAAATCAGTTACCCTTCAGCTACCCTTGTTTACACTTTGCACCAGTTCTGGAATCATCTCAGCAGAAAGATAAAGGGAAGCTCCACTTCCTGATTTGAAGTCCTCGGTGGTTTTGCTTCCTGACAACACCAGGGAAGACTAGGGATGAGGGCAGGAAATCCTGCCTGAGTAAACCTGGCACCACAGAGATACTGTTATGTCTGTTCCTGATGCTACATTTGGAATGGAAATGTATTATGAAATCTTTTGGAACATAGGAAACTGCTTTATACATCTTATACCACTGGTGCATCTAGCTCAGTATTGGGTTTCAGACTGCAGATCTTCCCAGTCCTACCTAGAGATGGTGGGGACTGAACCTTAAATGTTCTACATGCAAATGAGATGCTCTAGCCCTGAGCTATGGCCCCAAACTGTTTTGATAGCCTCTTGGGTCAGGAAAGGAGTATCTGACTAAACCAATCATGTAGTGGCAAATTGAGAAGTACAGGGCCCTTCATAATAGTCACAGCCAAACTCCCTCATGGTCATGGCCCCTTCTAAGTTTATACAATTTTCTAAGATGATAGAATAATCTGGCCAATCTTGAATACTGTTTTCTGCTTCTCTATCACTGTCACCATTTAGCTGTCCTTTCTACTTTTAGATATATTGCTTGAATTTCTGAACAGTGTTCTCAGTGGCTGACACAACTCCTGTCACTCTGATTGGCTCCAATCAGAAGGAAAGAGCAAGGAAGTAAGTTAGAAGACTCTTCTCAGTGGCTAACACACTCCCCTTGCATGCTGATTGATTCATAGGATGCTGGAGACATAGGGACCCTGTTGGGACCTGGGTCCCCAAAAAATAAGGGGCTCCCTGAGACCCTGGACGCTTCCTCCCCTGATCTAAACAGATAAATATTGTTAAACACATTATGTCCTTGAATGATACACAATAGTATGACTGTGCTGACAATTCTCTATTGTTGAATTTCAGGTCAAAATTTACTATTTTGGCTGGGTAGAAATTTTTCTAGAAAAGTATTTAGACTTTGTGAATATTCTCTCTTACTTCCATTTTTGTTTGCTTTTGTTTCCCTCTTTCTGTTTCATTAGTGTCAACTCCCTCACATGTCCACTGGCTCATTCTTTCCCCATGCTAGATTAATCATATCACCAATCCCACACCATTGTGGCTCATGGGGTGAGTGAGGTGTCATCACAATGTTATACAGCCAGTTGTATTTCACAGTATCACCGAGGATACACTGATTTAAACAAATAAGCACACATTTTCAGAAACAGGGCCAAAATAGTCAAAAGGGGTGATGTTTGTGAAAAACAGTGAGGTTCTTTGGATCATTTCAGATTATTAGGTGCCAGCTTCATATTTTTAGAAACCAATGTGAATTGCTCTGATGCCAGCACTGTAGAGAGCTGAGTAGATATTTTCATTGGTCAGGTGCCAATATAATTTTTTAAGCATCTAGGTAACCTAACACCTGGGATTTTCTCAGCCCTCCTTTACCTTGAATCTTCCACAAGATCCATGTAGAATTCACATACTGAATCCTCATTAATAGTCCCAGTGAGTTCCAGCCTCATGGTAGCTACAACAGATTATATTAAAAACTAAGCCAGATGTTCATGAGAGAGACACGGATTGCCCCTTTTCTCAAAACAGGTATATTACTAGCAAACCACTTTTAGCATACCCAAAAGAAAAACCCATCCTTTTCTCAAGAAAATTACATGTAACTTTCATAAGTCAATATTTAGTAAGGCTGTCATCTTAATAACTCACAAGTAGCTCTCTTAGTTTCAATAGTACCAACAATTGCACATAGTTGTCACATTTAGAGCTGAACCAAAATTTCTGAGAAAAATTCTGAGTTTTTTTCTTTTTCTCATTCCCCATGAAAAAGAAAGCTAATTTCCCCTGAATATTAACCGTGTGTGTGTGTGTGTGTGTGTGTACACAATTTCCTGCCCCTTCCAGGATGCCCCCAAACAACACTTAGACTAGGGCATTGTGGAAGATGCAAAATCATGGCTAGGATGCTCTGGAAGCATTTTAAGTATTTTAAGCCATTTTTAGAGTGATGACCTCACAAAATGAGGGACAAAGGACTAAGATATGGGATGCAAATAGTCACAGCAGAACAGCTGTATAGATTAATATGAGAAACTGCTCTAGACAGAGAGAAAATATTTAGGCATCATTCATAATATTGCCTGATTCCACAGCTGATACACGCAGTTAATTGCCAGAGTTGAAAGGGCAAGGTGTAAGTCAGTTGGTGAAGTCATCATCATAATATAATTGTTAGCTGCTTGTTACCTGAATGTCTCCAAGTGACTTACAACACATTCAAAACCTTAAATACCTAATACCATAAAACCATAAAACAGAACAAGCATCCCCCATAACAGCCACAGGAAGCTTGGCAACAGACTAGTAACAAAAATGACATCAAGTCAGTCTGTCAAATACCGGGGGGAGAGACAAGTCTTTACTTGGTGCCAAAAAAAATGTCAATGAATGCACCAGGCAGACTTTGCTGGGGAGAGCATTTCTCAAACAGGGAGCTGCAACTGCAAAGGTCCTCTCCCTTATCACCACCTTCTGAGCTTCCCTCCCTGGAGAAAGGCCTCAGAAGAAGATCTAAGGTTCCAGGTAGGTTCATACTGGGGGAGGCATTCTAAAAGATATTGAGGTCCTGAGTCTTAAAGAGCTTTATAGGTCAGAACCAGCACTTTTGAATTCGACTCATAAGCATATGGGCAGCCGTAACAGAATCAATGTTATATAAACTGTTTCTCAACAGTTGGGCAGCCACATTCTGCACTTATTGAAGCTTCTGACCCATTATCAATGGGAGCCTTATAGACTTGAGGCCACAACTGACGAGCGTGCGCTACTGCCACTGCTAAATGCCCCCTGAGAAAATATTGGAGAATTTCTTCTCTCTCTTGAGAAATTCAGACAAATTGTTCCACCACCGCAAAAAATCCCTCAGTCCACAAATTGGGTAGAGAATTTCAGGAGGCCATATGCACACAGTTCAGGAGGCACGTTACCAAATTCTTCCAAGCTACACAGGAAGTAGATTGGACTGTGAAAGACCAACCCAAATGGTGTTTGCATTTTGACCAATTTGTAGGGCAGTACAATATCTCAGAGAGGAGGTCAGGTCTCCTGCTCCCCTGGTGCATTCACTATAGCTGCCCAATTTCCCTGCTTTTTAAAGTTTGATAGAAATATCTGTGGGCTATAGGCACATTCTTAAACCGCAAGGTTTTTTGCCTATGAGTAAATTTCCCTGCTTTTCAATCTGGCAGGTAAGAAATGGGATCCTGTGCAAGTTTGCTGAGAATGGATTGATCATTTGCATGCTTATTGAGTTCAATGGGATTTACTCCTATGCAATCTTGGTTAGGATAGGAAAAACTGACCATGGGGGAGGAGGAGTGGGAGTGGGAAGCGGAAGGAACGTATTGGAGAGGGGCAAAGGAAGGGGGAGGGGAAGGCACGTTTGATCATTTCCATGCTTATAGAGTTCAATGGTATTCACTCCCGTGCAATCATGCTTAAGATAGGTAAAACTGACCATGGGGAGGAGGAAGGGGAGGGGGAGGAGGAGGGGGAGGGGGAGGAGGAGGGGGAAGGGGAGGGGGAAGGGGAGGGGGGGAGGAGGGGGAAGGGGAGGGGGAGGAGGGGGAAGGGGAGGGGGAGGAGGGGGAAGGGGAGGGGGAGGAGGGGGAAGGGGAGGGGGAGGAGGGGGAAGGGGAGGGGGAAGGGGAGGAGGGGGAAGGGGAGGGGGAGGAGGGGAAGGGGAGGGGGAGGAGGGGAAGGGGAGGGGGAGGGAGGGGCAAAGGGAGGGGATAGAAGGGAGGAGACAGGAGGGAGGAGACAGGAGGGTGGGTTTGATCATTTGCATACTTTTTGAGTTCAATGGGATTTATTTCTATGCAATCATGTTTGAAAATGGAAATGGACTGCCTTCAAGTCAATCCCCACCTATGGCGACCTTTTGAATAGGGTTTTCATGGTAAAAGGTATTCAGAGGTGGTTTCACCATTGCCTTCCTCTGAGGCTGAGAGGCAGTGACCGGCTCAAGGTCACCCAGTGAGCGTCATGGCTGTGTGGGGATTCGAACCCTGTTCTCCCAGGTCGTAGTCCAACACTGACCCAGGGAAGAGGCAGGGAGGAGAAGAGGACGGGGAGGGTTTAATCAAAATATCACTCCACTTACCTGGGAGTAAGCCCCACTGAACTCAGTGTGATTTACTTCTGAGTAGACATTTTCCTCCTACCTTCCCTGAAGCTCATTGCTAGCACACAAAAGCACCACTCCACTTACCTGGGAGTAAGCCCCACTGAACTCAATGAGATTTACTTCTGAGTAGACAGTTTACCGCCTTCCTTCCCTGAAACTCATTGCTAGCGCACACATGCTCCGCTCCACTTACCTGGGAGTAAGCCCCACTGAACTCAGTGTGATTTACTTCTGAGTAGACTTTTTCCTCCTTCCCTTCAAAATCATTGCAAGGATACAGAAGCTCTGCTCCACTTACCTGGGAGTAAGCCCCACTGAACTCAATGGGATTTACTTCTGAGTAGACAATTTTCCGCCTTCCTTCCCTAAAGGTCATTGCTAGCACACATGCTCCGCTCCACTTACCTGAGAGTAAGCCCCACTGAACTCAGTAAGATATACTTCTGCGTAGACATTTTACCGCCTTCCTTCCCTCAAGCTCACTGCTAGCACACAAAAGCACCGCTCCACTTACCTGGGAGTAAGCCCCACTGAACTCAATGGGATTTACTTCTGAGTAGACAATTTTCCTCCTTCCTTCCCTTCAAGCTCATTGCTAGCACACAGAACCTCTACTCCACTTACCTGGGAGTAAGCCCCACTGCACTCAATGGGACTTACTTCCGAGTACACTTTTAAAAAATTGCAGAGTCCTTCAAAGCGTCCCCCCCCATTTTTTGACTCTTTCCCACTCACCTCCATTCTGCTGCTGCTTTCTCCCTCCATCTGCTATTTTCTCTCTTTCGCGCGCATGCTTCCTCACACAGAGCAAGCTCAGCAGAAGGCCAGTGTGAGTCACATGTCTGTTGCCCACCAATCACAGGAGCAGACTTCCCCTGCTTCCTCCAAGTAAAGGGAGGAGGAGGGAGAGTGAAACGAAAGAACTCTTCTGCACATGCGGTACGTTATGATCCACTGTAATGCATTTTTTAATAAATTAATTAAAAATAAACCAATGCTTTTTTTAATTTAAACCTACAACAGATGAAGTACTGTGTTTGGGGCAAGCTCAGGGATTTGATTAGGGATACCTTACAGTCATCTCTGAGTTGTAATCAACGACAACAGATTATGACAATTTCTCAAGAAAAAAGTCCAAACGGCTTCTAGTTTCTCTCTCTCCAGTTTTTCACTTTAACCTGTGGATTCTTTGTGGGGTGGGTGGGTTGTGTATCACCAAGAAAACTTCCAGAGTTGTAGAACAAGCGATTCTGAATCCAACAGTATAAGACTTGTAAGTTTTTGTTTTCAATTGGGACTATACAAAGCACC
Organism: Rhineura floridana; assembly: GCF_030035675.1. Classification (NCBI taxonomy): domain Eukaryota; kingdom Metazoa; phylum Chordata; class Lepidosauria; order Squamata; family Rhineuridae; genus Rhineura; species Rhineura floridana. Next base: position 243,596,817 of record NC_084480.1, read on the forward strand.
AGAAAGGGGTGTGGGGGGTATTTTCATTTAACATTTAACTCTCGTGGCTGTATAATTAGCCTGGAATTGCAGATTTCAGAGTTGTAATTTTTAAAAAACAAATATGCTTAATTTGTGCAATTGCACCCAAATTATAGAAGTGGGGTCAGCATGAAACAGAATGGTGAGGTTCTGAGGTTATGAAGTGGCCAGGTTTAATTTGCTCCGTAGGAAATTAGAAGATTAACAAGTCAGCTGAATGCCGTAGCAGTCAGTGAGGTAGCAAAGGCAGGGTGGCATTACACAGCTGGCTTCTGAACGGCAAGCATTGCTGCTGCTTACCAAGAGGGGGAGGGGTGGCAGTGGGACCACAGTATGGTGTGGACACTGGTGGCATGGCAGTGGGAGTGTTGGATAGGCTCCTCCACAGTGCTTGCCTTTGCATCACACTGTGCTTCCTATACCTCTCCCTCCCCTTCCAGTAAGCAACAGCAGTGCTTGCCACTTAGAAGCCAGCTGCGCAACGCTGTCACCAACCACTACTGGCTGAATGTGTGCACTGGTGAAACACTGCAAATTCACAAGAAAAAAAAGATAATAAAAGAGCTCCAATCATGAAAATTGGAAACTGGGACAATAGTCTGGAAGATGTACAGCAGAAGACTTCTGACCAGATGAATCATGATTTAAAAAACAAAACAAAACAAAACCTTGTTAATATTACATGCAAACTCAACATGAAATAGAAGTAGCCAGTGACATAATATGTTGTGTGATAAGGACAGATCCAATGATAAGGTTTTGCCCTCTGCTCATGTAAACATCAAGGGCAGATTGTGCAAAACTCCTGCCAGTCAGGTTGCACTTTAAGTTGAGGCCTACACAAAAACACACAGAAGTAATGGTTTCTTTTACATTTGCTTCTGTCCAGCTCTGTTTTTTGCTGTATCTTTTTTGTTCCTTCTTTTGTTTCTTTATGGTTTCTATCATGACTCTGCTTCTAGAGATGCTGAGGGCCTTCAGGTGGCACACAACTGGCTACATACAAATATTCCTGTCTTTTGATGAAAAAAGAACTTTTGTCAGGTGGAAATTCCTGTCACATGGAAGTGCCTTCTGTCGGAGGAAGGGAACCATTGGATCCACTCAATAACTGTATTTCTCCCCACACATCCCCACAGTTAAAGACTCAAAGAGATATGTTCATTGGTCAATTCATTATTAAAAGCCTCCTTAAAGAAAATGGGCTGCTAGATAGATTACAAAGGACAAGTACATGGGCTTTTTGTAAAGCAGTGTGTAGAAAATAAAGTTCAAAATAAAAGGAAGTCTTGGTTTCAGAACAAATGGAAGCCCCAATGAGGTGTATTATAACAGTTTAAAATGCAGATACTTAAAAGAGTAATTGAGTTGGACAAGTCTGGAAATTTAAGCCATGCATAAAACATTATGGTCAATACTAGTGTTCCCTGGAATGCATTAGTGCTCAATGGATTAAAAGTGCACTCAGAAATATATAACAATATCTAGCCAAAGGATATCGGTATTGAATTGTGGAGATAATAATTGGAATGGTGCATTAATTAACACAGTGGTTATAAACCAAAAAGTACCCTTTAGTGCATGTGCATTCCTTCCCCACTGCCTCTTAATATTATCACTGACTAATAAAATGGGTAGTTGAAATAGATAAACACTTTTGGTAAAGGTGTTCACTTAATACTGTGGTGAACAATGGAGTTGATCTTGAAAGGAGCATCTGCACTGCAAAATCTACAAAGCTGCTGTACCTACCAACAGGATTTATAAAAAGGGTAGCCAATGTGGTGCCTTCCAGATGTTCTTGGACTACAACTGCCCTTTGCCTCAGCCAACATGGCCAATGGTCAGGTATTGGGTTTTTCCAACAGAGGTCTTACTACAAACATCTTAAAGCTAGATGGAACTGCTCCCTCTTTTAAGGGCGTATATGCACCACTCTCCCCACCCACTTGATTAAGCCTCCTTTGGCTTCCTTAATCAACCAAGACAGGCAGGAATTTGATCTCACACTGCCAAGGATCTTGTCTACACCCTCAGGTCTTATCCATGAAGGTCATGACATTGCTTGCCATGGACCTTAGCATTAGATCTTTGGAGCAGGGGGATAAAAGAGACAGGTGACCCATGAACATCTATTATTTTCTATGAGCTCTCAGATAAACTAATCCCACACTTTTCTTCCCCCTACATAATCTCATGTGATAGTTCTTTTGTAGAATGCTTGCCAGTTACTATACTATATAGATTGTGCATTAATCACATCCAGGATCATATTTTATTTTGCTCTATGACTAAACACCAACATGGGGTAAAGCTGCCTTGAAGTCATTTAGAGGAAAGCTTGGAATAAGTACGTTTCAAATAAATTTAAACAATAAATCCATGATTGTGTCATCATCAGGAGTACTATAAAAAGGGTTTTATAGAAGTTGCTTAGTGTGAGCAGCAATTTTGCTCTCTAAAATGAAGAAATGCAGTTGCAGCAATTTCATGTGTTGGTTTCATGTTGCAAGGAAGTCAGGGAATTATAAATGATGAATATGTGTTATGTTTATTGAACTGAGCTTTCTGCATGTTCATCAGTAAAAATAGAGAAATGGGGTTACTAATCAGCATCCTACTATAATCTTGAAATCTTGAAGATTTTCACGACATTGCACTGAAGTGTATGATAGTGATAAAATGTATACATTATGACTAGAAAGGGACTGAGAAAGTAGGATTTTCTTTTGCAAGCATCATATTAAATGTACACACTGGACCTATGTAGCATTGTGTATTTGGCCCAGGGTTTTCTTCCAATTTCTAAGGGTTGGGGATCAGGCAAAAATATCCCCCCCTCCAAGACTGGACTAATCTTTGGGGACAGGTGAATTATTATTACTAATTTCATTTCTATACTACCCTTCCCCCTGTGGGAGCCCAGGGTGCTGAAGAGCATGAAAATATAATGTATACAATAAAATATCTAAATAAAATGATAAAACTAAAAATACAGAGCAGTACCAGCTTCTGAAATTTCAGTGGTTATTCATGTCTCAAGGGCCCAGGTGAACAAATATGTCTTTAATTTGCATCTAAACCCAAACAATGAAGGGAACAGATGCACCTCCCTGGGTAGGGAGTCCCACTAATGTGGTATTAGGCACAAAGAAGGCCCTATTGCAAGTCACATGCTTGCAGGCCATTAGCAGCACTACCTTTTGCTTTCCCAACAGATCTCAAAGCATGAGGTGGCTGGTTTTGTGGAAGGTGTTCCTTTAAGTATATGTTACAATGGTCTTACCTTTACATATGGGGGGACCAAGGGTTTTTCTCCCCCACCTTTTTTTTTTCAACAGCCACCACACACAGCTGTGCTGTGATCCTGGGAAAGAATGTCCCTGGCAAGGCCTCCACATTCCCTTCTTGTTACCGCTGCAGTACAAGGGAAGGGAAGGATTAACTCTCACAGATATTAGCCCTATGCGGGATGCTCCTAGTGGCAGCTTCACTCCTAGAGCTGTGATTTTGTCAGAACTATGGCAGGGGAGAAAAGAGTTGGACTGACAAAATTGTTCTTCTGCAGGCTTTTAACTGAGTTTTTTAAAAGGCACAGCAGCATGTGACACATTTAGCATCATGTCTAGCTTGGTCCTAAGTAAGAGTGGGAAGCTGACTTTTACAAAATGAGACCGCATGGCAAGACAGTGTCCTTCCTCACTATATACCTGGTTTACAAAACAAAACACTGATCTCATCTGTTAGTGCCAGGGATGAGCTTGAATTCCGCTGATTCAGATTTGGTACCGAATTTTCCATTAATTCACTTATTCTGTATTGTTGCAGATTCAATTTTTATGTAGCAATTTTCTGTGCCTATTTTTGAAAATGTAATTGTTTATGTCGTTTAAAAGTATCAATATTTCCTTTAAAATATCAATTTTTAATATCAATATTTTTTGTGAGGGGAAAAAAACAGATTGGTAAAAGCAGCAGGTAGAGGACAAAGAATGAACGCAAATTGATACTGTCCTGTTAGGTCGACAGAAAGCTTTCAAACCAGCATTGGGCAATAGATCCCATCCCATGCAGAAAGCTTGTGTACTTGCTCAGGAGTAATTGCCTAACTGTACCCAACCAATGGTGCTCTGCAGTGGGGGGGGGAAGTAATTGCTGTCCCCTTTAGTACCAACTATGCTCTCAGCTGGCATTATGGTGTTGAAATGTGGCCAGGAAATGACCATTGGGAATCAGGAAGTGTCATGTTGTTCCTCTGCAGAGCCAGTTATGCTAAGTATCCTATACCCCTGTTCTGTCACCCCCTTGCATTTGCCCTGGGGGTGGTGGCAGATGTTATTTTATGATGAAGTCAGATAAGCAATAATGTTTGATACCAGCTGTGCTAATCAGTATAGCTTTTATTCAGATCAGCATTACATTAAGACCCTTCATAGCAAATGATATTTTACTAACCCCAGCTGTTGGGGGGGGAGCCCCATCCCTGGTGCAGGGGAGCCTCAAGTGAGCCAGTTCAGCTGCCCTCCCTAGGCCTTCACAGAGTCTCTACACTATTTATATGTGTTGGCTGATGTCTCCTGTCTCTGCATTGTGTCTTTATAGCCAGCAAGCAGTGAGTAAGTCAGCTGACCAGCACGCTGGCAGCACCTGGTGCTAAGTCAGCTGACCTCCCTCTGTATGACTTCAAAGGAGGACTTTTACTTCAAAGTAGAAGCATACTTACTGGGCCAGTCATACTCTCACTTCAAAGGATCCATGACTCGTCTCCTCTAGTCTTGTGGCAAGTAACCTAATAGAGGAAGAATGTGTAACCTCCTATGGGAGAGTTCACAACTCATAGTCTAAAGCTAACTAATACACAGCTCTACTTCTGTGTACTTTCAGATGACCAAAAGGGGCAACAAATGGGGCATTCAAGGGATAGAATGATGCTTTCCACATATTAACAGACAATGTAATGTCCTTTTACAGTACAACTCCTAAAATATGATCGCTACAGTGATGGTTAACTGACTAGCTGCTTGCTCTGCCTACCCTAAGCTTATGGGTAGTGTTCACTACTAGTCATAGAATAGGCCTATTGAAGTTAATCGACATGACTAGCTTAGGTTCAATAATTTCAGTGGGTCTACTCTGAGCAGGACTTAGTTGAATACAACCCTATGGGTATTACCTAGGCTGTCAGTGGAACTACAACTCTGAGAGTCATTCCATACATCAGTCACTCCTCTGTGATGCTGTAGGGCTAGAGTGCTACTTTTCTTCAGAAATAAAACAGGTTTAGGAAAGTATCATTCAACAGCAAAGCCCAGCTATAATACTGCAATCCTAAACCCACTTACCTGGGAGAAAAACATGTTCAGCCCAATGGGACTGAGTTCTGAGTTGATATATATAGGCTTGCACTCTGAGTCTAATTTGTTCTCAACATTTTCTTGTTTTCTCCCAAGAATTCTGTATTTCACTATGAGAATACTCGGACAAAGTTTCTTAAATGCTTTATCATTTGACCACTGAGGTCAGGCCGTGAGTTTCTGCCACCATGACAACCAGATGAAACTATTCTTGCCATGATCACATTTGCCATTAATCTTCTGGAGAGGTCACTCTCGCACATTATTCAGGGCAAAGTTTGGAATATAGCAAAGCTTTATGAGTTTAAAGTTATATAATTTTTAAAAAAGAACCACCACTACCAAAACATTTTTTTTTTAAAAAAGATATATTGGGTTTTTTTTTTATTCTGCCCACATATAATCTATAATATCTTAAGAAAACTATACAATGTTTTCAGAGTTGCCTGTTTTGTTTCTGACAGTCAGAGATTTGATTGTGCAGGAACATGGAAGGTAGATATGTGACAGGCATTTTATCCACATGATGAGTTGGTGCCTGGTGCAATGGTTGCAGATGTCATGTGTCATAGAGACAGGCTTTTAGTTTGTGCATGGGAGTGATACTGGGAAAGAGAGTCATAACAATCCTGGAATTACTGGAAGTGCAGCATGTACAAGAAATGTTTTTCCAAAATGTACCTGTTCCACACAGAGAGCCAACTAGACAGGCAAAACTGGAGAATATAGGCATGACCACTGTCTCTCAGCTTAACCTACCTCACAGGTTTGCTGTGAGAATAAAATGGGGAACGGATGACTCATGAATGCCACCTTGAGTTCCATGGAGAAAAAGTGGAATATAAATCTACTGTTACTATTATTACCAAGATAATAATCAGCAGCCTCATAAAAGAGTTTGATCAGTGTATAGTATTCTGAGGCATAAGAGTTGCTGTTTCAAGTACAAGTCCCTAATGTATGTGGAGTATAGATTAGCTTCAACAGTATTACATATCACTTGCCAAAGACTAAAAACCCCTCTCCATTATAACACTCTGTCTCCTCTTGTGCTTGTGTTTTAATAAGACTAATGCTAATGTTATTCGCATGTACTCACATTATGAATTTATCACCATATAAGCGTCATTATGATATTTGATCGAGCTAGAGTTAATCTTCTGTTTTGTGTACTCAGATGTTTTAAAAGCCATATTTCAACCTTGGGAGCAATTAACAAACATGGCAAGTAAAACACAGAAGTGACAAAATTACATTGAATATTAATGATTCTAAAGAGCTGCCTTTTCTGCCTTCTCTGATATGGAACTTCTTTTGGAAAGCTGAGGGCATTACCATTTTAAACTGGATTTTCTGCTGCTGCCTTAATTTAATTTAATTTTAATTAAATTTAATCTTTTTTAGATTATTTTGCTTTTCTTTATAATCTGTCATTGCTATGCTGCTTATTTGTAAATTTGTGCTGTGAGTCACCACACAAAACATGGTTCAGAGGTGGGATATAATTACCTTGAATAAATTAAATCATCAATATCTGGAAAAAGAAACACTCCTATTACTTTTACAAGGCATTTTTACTTTGGGGTTTCACTACCTGTTTCCACAACTGCTTTTGCTTTTAATACTGCCTGTATATTGAGTAGGAACATGCAAATCTGTTAATTATGGTTTCTTTCAGTTCCTCATGTTTCCTGTCTTAAGATTGGTTCACTCCATTTCCATATGTTTGCAATTAAAAAAAAAACTGCATGAAAATTTATAGGTATTTTCATGCACATTTCTTCTAACATGCCATTTTGCCTAGGATATGGACATTTGCAAACAGTGGCGACTAGTGGCCCCATGTCAATGGAACAGTGGTATGTGCTCTGGGTTTTAGTGCAAACATTCAAGGAGCTGTCCAAGGTGCTTCAGTTCAGACTAAAATCTGGAGTGGATTCCACTGCCCAATGACATGGCGCCACCAGCTGCCAGTGTTTGCAAGCAATTCCCCCTTAACAGAATACATATTTTCAAACCTTTTAAAAATTATATATACATTTAATGTGCACTTTTCACTAATATATGAATTTTTGTAAGCATTCTTTAGTTGGAGAACTGCATCACAAAATTAATAGAAATGTGAATTTTAAAGGTAAGCTGTATTTCAGTTTGCATACTGCAGGGATTGGGGCCAATCTCTTCCCCCAAAAAAAGTTTCTCTCCCCACAAGACCCTACTGATTTTGGTGATGTTGCAAAGAAAAAAACAAGGTAGAAACAGCACTGGGATGGATAGCAAGGTTTAAACCAGATGGGATGCAAATCATGCCCTCTCTAGTCAACAGGTCAATCACTTAATGAGTCTTCTCAGCTGATCTGCGTGGGTAAACTGAAGAAGGTGGCTATGTGCTTGTGTGGATTCTGTGTGTGCATGCAGGTGAGAATATGGGGTAGCTACACGAACTGTCAGCGAGATCCACCACTGGAATGCAGCCCCTGGTTGGTTGGCCAAAGATGAACATGACCCTCAATTCACAAAATGTTAGGTATCCCTGGTGTATTGGTTCGGGAAGTGCTAATTTGATAGGTTTTATTAAAATATGACCTGTATGAATTCTTCCTCATCTCTAGGATTGAGGATGTTTTCAGAAGCAGCCCTCCAAGTGCTCCATGCGACATGAGGTGAGATAACTGGCAAAAAGGAAAGGAGCTTTTTTTGTATGGAATGTCTTCCTTAGGGAGACTCACATGGTGCCAACATTTTTTTTTTTACTTAGCACTAGGCAAATATATTTATGTTTCCCTGGGCTTTTCAGTGTCTTTTCCTTTCATTTAGTAGCAGTTATTTTGATTTTATAGTGTTACATATTCTGTTACTTATTTTCAGTGGCGGCTGGTGCCTCTATGTCAGTGGGGCAGTGGAATCTGCTCCAGGTTTTAGTCTGAAGTTTCACAGAGATGTCCAATGTATTCATATGTTGCATGAAAAGTTTTATTCACACTTTTGAACAGTGCCTTGGAATATTCTGATGACAGGTAGATAAGAAATATTTTAAATAACAGGAATAGAAGAGTGGTGTATTTTTTTCATTAATGCCTAAATGAATGATCCCCACAGTTTCCCTCCTCTCCGTCCGGCACCAAAAGGGGTTTGGGCGGGGGCGCTTTTGCACGAGGAGCAGAAAGTAGGGCATGAAGCCACTTCCAGCTTCTTTGGCACCAAATGTGCCAATGCGGGGGAGGAGCAGGGGAGGATATTTAGAGCCATGCCCCTGCTGACCTCCCCCCTCTTTTATCTAGGGACCGTGACAGGTGGGACTGCAACAGGTGGCTCACAGCGGCAGTGGACTAGGACCATGAGGTGGCTGGAGGTGGCCTAGGACTGCGGCCGCGAGGTGGCTGGTGGTGGTGGCCTAGGGAGTGCAACGTGGCTGGCAGTGACGGCGGCGGCGGCCTGGGAAGGACCATGGCCTTCTCCCTCTTTCCTCCAGGGACCGCATGGTGGCTGGTGGCGGTGGCTACCTTTCAGCTTAACTGAAGGTCAGCCTGAGGACTAAATATTTTAAAATGTACAAAGCATACATATCAATCACTGTAGCTCCATTTGAGCAAGCATCTTATGTGCATGCAACAGGAACTTCCTCTTTCTCTCCTGTCATCTCCAGCCCCCCTCTCCTGTCACCTCAGCTCCAGAGGGTTGGGGGAACCTCTGGAGCAGATACTGGGGGTGTGTGGAGAATGGAGAGGAAACAGAAGTCCTACTATAGTAGTTGAACCCTATTAGTGCAGCACTGGATACAACTCATAATCTGGATTTTTTTAAAAAGGATTATGGTGTGATGCATTCATTTCATGTACTAGATGCTGGTAGATCTTGAGATACAAAACTGAGCATAAGCAGTTTATTAACAGACATATCCACCTACTAATTGCCTCATAAAAGTACTGTCACATATGTAATCCCTGCACAACATTTCTAGATAGTTCAGTGAATTGTTCCCTAGGGAGTCCTAAAAATTCATATGATTTCTGCAAGTCCTTGTTTTTGCATTGGAAGTTTTAAGTTGGTTGTAATATTAACTAGCTTTGACTCAGTAGACAGTTGAAAAGCATACTGTGAGGCAGAGTTTTATGTAACAAAGACTCTGTTTAATTGAACCTTTTAAAATCTTCCAGCTGTTTCTGTTATGCAGCTGACATATCTCACACTTTGAAATTTCTATGTGGATTTAGGAGGACCCCGGCAGCTTTACAAACTATAAACTAATGAACGGATTTTGAAGACATATAGAGAGCAACTGTAGTTGTTTCAGATTCTGTAACTACAGTCTGTTTTGTGGGAACAGTATTGTACCAGGGCATTCATAGGAATATGAAAATATTACAGATCCAAATCTAAAAAATCTATGAAAAAGAGTGTTGTAGGTTGTATAAAATAAGAACCCTAGCTCAGGGAAAGAATGCATATCCTTCCATGGGGTCCAATGGTCACTTCTGGGTGTTTCAGGTTAAATGATTTTAGGTGGTAGAATGTTGCCTAAGATCTTGAGAACACTAATGAAGGATATGGTATGTGTCCATGTTGGTGGTTTGAGTCATCAAGACCTGGGCAGAATATCTGGAAAGAACTTATCTTTCTCATATGTGCCTACCAGAGTTTTCAATAGAGCACCATCATGGTCTTGAGGAAAGGGGCATCACTGTGGTCTATAGGGATTCCATATTCCTCATCATGAAACCCATCTAAGGATAAATTGGGAATTCTTTTGGTGTTTTATCCACCCTGCTGTCCAGCTGTTTCCCTGCCTGACAATGTCTACAGTGCAGAGCTTGGAAAAGTTACTTTTTTGAACTACAACTCCCATCAGCCCAATCCAGTGGCCAAGCTGGTTGGGGCTGATGGGAGTTGTAGTTTAAAAAAGTAACTTTTCCAAGCTCTGCTACAGTGGTTTTTGATTTGGTGTTGAAGGCTCTCAGGAGCCCTGGGGGATTTCAACATCCATGCTGAGGCTGCCACATCAAGAACAGGTAGAACTTCATGGCCATGAAAATCATGGAACTGTCCCAATATATCAATGACATTACACATCTAGCTGGTCAGAGAATAGCAGTGTGATAGTGGAGGAGTTTATTTTGATCCCATAGTCATGGTCAGAGCATTTCCTGGTGAGGTTTGGCTTTATGGTGACTGATAAGGGGGTTAGGATGTGACAGAATTCTCCCTCCACTGGGCTTCATTAGGTTGCTCTGGGCCCCATCTGTGAAAACTACCACCAGCAGTAGCCAATGTAAGTTTCCAAAATGGGGTATTTGGGGAGTGGGGAGAGAGAGCAGAGCTGGGTTGGTCAAGGATTTGCTGAATCCTTGGGCCTGATTAGGGCCTCTCCAATGTACCAGCCTAAAGCAGGCACAGCAAAATTAGTCAGAATTACTGCCCTCACCTTCCTCCTCAGCCCTGCTTATCCCAGGCAGAAGTTTGGACTGCAGCCTTATTTGGAAAGCACTCCTGGTGCTGTGATAATTTAAAATGGTTTCTTTAGGTTACCTTTTGTGTAAGTTTGCATTTTAATCTTTTTATTTATATATATTAATCACTGGGTACTTTCAAGGAAAGGGGGTCTTTTAAAAAATTGACAACACTTTTAACAGTGTTTGTTCTGTAAAAAAAAAGTCAGTGCTCCCAAGCAATCTAGATCTCTTTGTTTTCATTACTAATACCTAACCAGACAGTCTGATACAATTGGCAGTGCAATCCTATACATTTCTAATTAGAAGTAATTCCCATTAATTTATATGAGGACTGAATCCTAAACCAACATATTTAGGAATAAACATCATTAAACATAGGGATGAGAAAGAAATTTGATTCAGTTTGCATTTAAAGCCGAATCTATCAAATTCTCAAATTCTGAAACAATATGAGAACTGAAACACAGTGAGCCTTCAAAATTCGTACTTATATTGTTTACAAAACATTGCTCACAAAAATGCATAAAGATGTATATAATAGTAAAAATAATATACAAATGCATTATATTTAGAGAAATTGTTTGAAATATATGTGCATTAGTCAAAACTGCATAAAATGTGTTTATTAGGAGAAAATTACAGTAAAATGCTGAAGAATTTTCATGAGGATTTTTCTAAATAGCAAACTACTGCAGGAATGTGGAGAACTGAATTTCAGACTGGAAAAATGAGAAACTGAGAGAGCTGAAATTGACAGATCCTTCCATCTTTATATGGGAATTACTTCTGAGTAGACACATATAGGATTACATGGTAAAAGTCCTATTTCTCCAAATATAAACACCAACAACAAATCTTTGGTAAATGTCTTATTTTTTATTCTCTACCACCATCGTCAATAAGCCTTACACCTAGTAAATGTGTTTAGGATTGTAGCCATATATATTGTAAATATTGTATGACCCATTCAACCTTGATGGCCTTGTCTTGCATGCAAAGAGAGTTGTAATGCTGAACAAGCTCAGCCACAATACTAATAAATGTTGGCAAGGCAGAGCCTGCTTCTCCACAATGAAAAGCAGAAGCATAAGGTTCATGTCTTTAAAGCCCTGAACAGCTTAGTCCCTAAATATCTGAAAGACCTCCTCCATCACAACAGACCCTCTTGTGTGTTAAGATCAGTAGAGTGTGCTCTCTTAGTAGTTCCACCACCCTCAGAAGTGTGAGGAATAACAGCCCAGAATAAAGACTGCCTCTGTAGCAGACCCTAATGTGTAGAACATTCTCTCCACAGAGGTGTGTCTAGCATCACACAGCTTCCCTGGAAGCCTGATGGGGAGGCAAGATCTGTTGGACTGTTAATGCTGGGAATCCCTCCATCTTATGCTCAGGTTGCATATACAGTTTGCATATAAACCATATATCCTGAAGACACCACAGTCTCTGCTGACCTTCATTCCAAGGATATCAAACCCTGGGTAAGCACAGTAATCCCTGGAAGTCTCTCACCGCTTGGAGACTGGGGAGCACACAACACTATTTTGTTTTGGGGTACCACCTGTTTTATTGAATCTATACTGTTCTGCTTGGTTGGAATGGTTTTACTGTTTTATAATTGTAACTGTTTTACTTGTTTGCTTGTTTTTAATATAAGTAGTGGATAAGACCACCTCCTGTCAAGCTGCTATGCCCCATCCCTTTTGAGTTTGACTGATGACATCAGCGAATATACTGCCCTGGAACTCACACCCCGGAAATCCCACCTGGGAAGTTCTGGTCCCCTGATGACTTCACTGGATATCTTGCCCCCCAGAAACCTGATCCCTCATGTCCCACCCCGGAAATGGAAACCATGTGACCCCCCCATGAGCATGTGGCCCCACACTGGACCAAAGGGTGTATTTTTACTCAAAACAGGGTCCTGGATTGGTCTCTATAGGGGCATGTGACCTCTCTATGAGCACATGATCTCCAAGGGACCAATCTGAAGAGGTTTAAGTCCCTTAAGTCAAAATAGGGTGCTGGAAATGGACCCCTGAAAATTGGCCCAATAGGGACAAATGACCCCTCTACAGCTACGTCACCCAATACGGCAAGTTTTGAAGCCCTAACCAATTGGGAAAGGGGACAGCGAGACCTTGCACAGGAGCACATTTTGCATGCTACTTGGAGAGCTGTAAAATAAAGGAAGCGAAAATGTTAAAACATGTCCTTAATTTTCTAGGGATCTTCAGTAACTGAAAACTCTGCTAAAGCTTGTTCCCAGCTATCACCACCATCCCTGTGGAAGATGGCATCAATAGGAAACATTCAAATACAGGTTTGTGGAGTAATTATTTCCAAGGTGTAGTATAAAAACAAAGAAAGGGCTGTGTTTGATTTTTTCTAAATCTTTTTTAGGATTCTGCAGATCAAGTAGTTTCCAAATAAAAGCTTACCTGCATTACAGCGGTACCTTTTGCAATTGCCTCCAACATGTTGTTCCACATTTGGCTGATCTCATTCTTTTTCTCTTTTGGTAGTGAAAAACATTCATCTTCATCAGAACTTGTGCTAATAAAGCACTTTCGAGGGTTAAGTCTCTCTACCAGAGGCGGTGTAGTTAATTTGGTAGGACTCATAGGGGTGCTGGCTGCTTCCATGTTCAATCCTCAGAACATGTCTGGGCATGCAAAATGCACTTCTGTGCCAGGTCTTGCCATCCCCTTTCCTGATTGGTTAGGGCTTCAAAACCTCGCCCTATTGGGTGATGTAGCTGTAGAGGGGTCACTTGTTCCTATTGGGCCAACCTGGAGAGGGGGGCAGAAATTGACCCCTTTGAGGTCCATTTCCGGCACCTATTTTGACTTAAGGGACTTAAATGATTGGTCCCCTGAAGACCATGTGCTTGTAGAGGGGCTACATGCCCCTATAGGGACCAATCCAGGACCCAGTTTGAGAAAAAATACTCCCTTTGGTCCAGTGTGGGGCCACATGCTCATGGGGAGTCACATGGCTTCTGTTCCCAGAGTGGGACATGAGGGATGGGGCTTCTGGGGGGCAGGGTATCTGGTGAAATCATTGGGGGACCAGAACTTCTGGGGTGGGATTTCCGGGGTGCGAGTTCCAAGGCGGTATATGCTCTGATGTCATCAATCAAACTCAAAGGGGCGGGGTGTAGCAGCTTGACAAGAGGTGGTCTTATCCACTACTAATATATATTTTACCAATTTCATTCATAGAAACACACAAATATCAGAATTTAAAACATAAATAAAATTCTGAACATAACATAAATAAAACTTAGTTCAGAGACTAATAGGCACAGCAAAAATCACACAAGAATTACTCTCTACCAAGCACAGTATAAGGATAACACATGCCAGTTAATGTAACTACGGCAAAAACGAACTATGAGTTTCACAAAGTATCATACTAAGATGGCGGCATTACTACATTTATTTTCTTATTCACATATGTTACAAAACCAATCCATTCTGATACAAAACTATCCCTCTTTTTAGACCCCCTAGCCAATTTTATTTTGTTTCTCAACTTTGGTTTTGCTTGTTTTTATAACTGTATGTTTATATTGTTGTAACCTGCTCTGGGTTCTTATGTTGAAGGGTGAGAAGAAACCAACCAACCAACGTAAGTAAGTAAGTAAGTAAGTAAGTGTACCTGCCAGGAAAAAGTGTGTGTGTGCTTGGGGGGGGGATGCTAATTTATTATGTGTATGCAAGGGGAGGCATTTCTTATCCTTTCACTCAAATAGTCTGTTCCAGAAAATGGTGACTCTTCATCTTGGTACACTATGAGCTTTTCTAATTCGCAGCAGCAATAACAACAACAACAAATTCCCACACCCTTTAAAACATATAAATACTATGTTTCTCTTATAGCTGTGAATGCTTAACACAACTGAGGACACAATCCACTGGGTAGGTTTTTTTATTCTTGAATAAGCCCCATTAAATGAATGTGTCCTGTGAAAGTACACTGCTGTGATGAGCCTAATCGGGCCGCAAGAGCTCCAGTTCATTTGAACTGCCCTACGCAAGAGAACTTTGCCCCTATTTTTGTCATTTTTCTCCTTGTTTTGTTCTTATATATTATATAACTGTATATATTGTATAATCTGGAGAACTGGTGGTATTAATCATGTTTAATATTTGTCAGTCCATGCCAAAAATAGTTGTCACAAATGTCTGTTATTATGCAGATAAGGTTCCTATTGCTTCAAGCATCATTCTGTAATTACTCAGCTATTTCTCAAGTGTGATTTATTGAATCAGCAATTTACTGAGATGGAGTGGCATAATGTAATTTACCCATGTACATTCATTAAAATCTGAGACATGGAAATATGCTTCCTGTCACTTTCACCCTAGAATTTGTTAGCACTGCAACTTGATATGGGTCATTTAATTTGTCTATGCAGATTCATTCATGGCAGGTTTCAGGATCAGTGGCTGCTTGACAAGTATATCTTTGAAATGCTTCCTGTGGTGTTCCCACTCCTTGGCTTTGGGGGTGTTAAGCATTAATGGGAAATCACTGAAAAAACAAGAGCAGCTGGGGCTAGGTTAAAAAAAGAAAATGGTGAGATTAATTGTCTAGTACAAACTTTTGATAATTATTGGGGAAGTAATTACATTTGTAGCTATTGCTCTATAGTTGTAAATAATGTTGAACAAAAAAGCAGCACTAATGAAGAAAAGCAAAAGCAAAAAACCAAAAAAGTGTAGCTTTAAGATTCTCATAGAGCTGTGTAGTTTTCTGTGCTTAAGCAGCCATATGAAAATCCATCATTGATTCATGTTAACATGTTATATACCTCTTTAATTTTAAACAATCATAAGCTTAATACTAAGTGATTTTGTTGCTGAAACCACCCATGAAATTGTGCAAAAACAGAATAAAGGTTAATTGTATAATCCACATCTTGTATTAAAAGTACAGATTTTTGCTTCCTTCTTTCTATTTATTTTTAATATTGAATCTTATTATTTTATAGAATTTTATTGTTATTATTTATGTAGAAACAATTTCCTGGTTCATAGTTCATTAAAAATGAAGTTCTTGGATACTAGAGAGGATATGTCTAGAAAGAGAAACCTTCTGAAAATGTAAAAAGCACTAGATGATGTTTCAGGATTATTACATCATCATCATCATCATTATACCACAAACTGGTGGGGACCAATTTACATTCCAGAGCAGGGAGGGGCTGAGCCAGCCTGGGATACAATGGATCCTAAGTTGGCCCAACTCTTGTCATGTGATGGCATCAGGCTCTATGACTGTGCCAGCTCCAGGTTGGTGCAGCATCTGACTACCCTAACCTCTGCTCTGGCTAGCATGCTTGGCAAGGCTGCAGCAGTGATCCCACTGCTCTGTTAAGCCCCACTGGACAGTGGCCAAGGTTTAAACTGAACCAATTTCAATGGGTGTACTCTGAGTAAAACTTAATTACATATAGAGTCAGCATGAACAGATGAGCTGTGCATCTGCATTACAATTTTCATCAGATACACGTGATCCCTATCAGAACTGCACAGTATGGACGAAGATACTGCTTCCATTACAATCATTACAATCTGTTGTCTGCAGTCACAATGCATGTTTATTACATCTATGCATGAAGCTGTAGGCAATACATTGTGCACAACCATCTGTGGTTTGGGCCTAATATTTCACTCAGACAACCAGACTCCTTGCATCAGTTGAACAGTTACATTTTGCCGGGAGATGCTTTAAAACATTTTTCATTCAAATTTGTACCCAAATTTTTAAAATTCTGTATTACCTAATCTTGATTTTGAAGCAGAACCCATTTCCAAATTTTGTATATAACATTTCCATATGCAGTTTGCTGCAACTTTCAATTAATTCCATTTATTTGTATTTTCCACTCCCCTCTATGATGCCAATGTGCATGTGTGTATTGATAACACATGGGGGGGGCAATTTTGATGTGTTTGTACATATGGTTGTATCATGGTTCTTTCCGTGTGGCATTTCACCAAAGCAAAACAAAGAGGGCAGCACCAAGGCTACCGGAAGTGATAGCTGATGCTTCAAAAAGATGCTGACAGGTGAGAAGCTTTTTTAAAATAAATAAATAAATACAACATGTCCAGTGCATTTGGGAGTATCATCGTCTTCAAGTTTATTTTTGCTATTCAGCGTATTGTGGCCATTCATTCAAAACATGTCATCTAAAAATAATGATAAAGTGGAGGCATACTGCTCATTATTTTATTTTATTTATTTATTACATTTCTACCCCACCTTTATTTTATCATAGAATCCAAGGTGGCAATCATGTGGTTCCGAGGTGGTCTCTTATCCAGAAACTGATCAGACTCAGACCTGCTTAGCTTCAGAAAGGTGATGGCTTCATGTTGTTATTTATTAGGGATGGCAAACTTTTTGTTTTGCTTTGTTATTTTGCTGTAAATATCAGGAATATGAAACATTGCAGTTAAAGCAAGAAGGCTGCTTCTCTGGCTTTCTTTATATGATCTATAAATGACATTACATATTTGCATCTTTCTTTTTTACCCAGGAGCTCAAGGTTGGGTACATTCTCCTCCCCTCTCTCACTTTTATCTTTGCAGCAGTGAGGAAGGTTAGGCTAAGTTACTATATGTACATAAGCAGCAGTTCTTGCCAGTAGATTGTGGGAGATGGATTCAGGGCACCCAATCCACATACAGTGTACTAGGGTGAGGTTGGCATCCCTGGTTTTAATCATATCCTGTTAAAAATTACTAGGAATTTATTTATTTAGAAAATACATGCAATGCCCAACAGCTTAAGTTGGCAAATGTGGTTTCATTGATTCTTTATAGCTCGATCCAAAACATGTTCACTTGGAAATAAGCACCATATATTTTTATAGGACTTACACCCCTGTAGGAATGGGTTTCCTCCTGTGAGTGTATTATTGCTACAGTTCAACCTATTTTCTTGTCACAGACTATATTTCCTATCATACAGAGGAGGCACACTTGGTTGTTTTGAAATATTGTGACAATATCCTTAACCAGAAAACTTTGTCTGAACTCCACATTAAATAACTGTATATTTGGGCTGGTTAACAAGCTCTTTACTTCCTGACAAATATAGATGAAACCGAAAATATCTAATTTATCACTTGAGTGCTTATAATAAGTATGCTTTTAATTTCAGCCATTTGTTGTAAAAATGATGGGACAAACTCCATTGGAAACTAGTTACTCATGGCTAGATGGCAGAGTTCTGACAGTTTTGACGTACGAGAGGTTTTCTGAAATTTATGTATAGCAAAACCAACCAATGAAATATAAGTTGGAACAACCTGTTGGTGTTGGTGGCATCCTCATGAAAAGAGTGCTTTCAAAAGGTAAAACATCTCCCTTCCTTAGTAGTCATTACTGCTAAGTAGTTATTATGGGGGTTTGTTCCTGATTGCAGACTCAATGGGCTGCTACTATGGCACTTTTTCATGTCTTCCTTCTTCAGTATGCGACTACAACCAGTCTGGAATCACATGCTGAACAAAGTAGAATTTCAGCAATACATCCAATCAAATTTAACAAAGTGATGACATCACTCAGGGAAAAAATCCCTCTTCTCATTCTGAAGGAGAGGGGTGCAGTGAACATGTCCCTATTGCTCAGGTAACCAGGCACTGCTCTCTGTCAGTGTTGTGGCCCATCAGCCCTTGATTTATAATATAGCAATGTATTGCAAGTTGGAGAAATTTGTATTATAAACCAGACAATAACAAATTTTGGTGTCATCTCTAGAATCTTCCTTGTTTTTATGAGGAAAAAGTTGAACATCCTCACAAGAAAATATGTCTAGAATAGGGATGGAGGAAAATTCAGTTTAGTTTACATCTAATTCACACTTCCTAAAAGAATATGCAGATCAAAATGCAGCCATCCTTCAAAAGTCTCACTTCTCTGAATCTTGCAATGCAGTTCTGTAACCAAACAATATGTACAAGAATGCATGTATTAGGGGGAAGCGCATATAACTTTTGGTGTTTTAGTGAAAACATACAAAAATCATCATATTATGGGGAATTGCTTGCAGAAATTTGTATAAAAGGACAAATGTGCAGTAAAACGCTGACAAATTTCCATGAGGACTTTTAAATAAAAAAGATTTGAAAACAGATGCAGAAATGTGATGAACTGAAGATGAAAAAATGGCAAAGTGAGAGAAACTGAAATTGACTGATTTGTCCCTCTCTAATTAAAATGCAAATAAGCTTTCTAGAATAACTAGCACCTTGCCCTGTCCTACTGGCTAGCTTCCACAGGCCTCTCTGTTTTAGTTTTAGGTAGAGGGGGGTGAAAGAGACCAGATCTCCAGGGCAGTTTCATTCAATACCTCTGGAAGTGACACAGTTTTACTACAGCATACTGCTATAATAAATATATCCTTGAATGAGAAATAGCTGGAAGCTCTGGCATAATTCTGATTCCTCCTCCTCCTCTCCTTCCTGCATTTACTCCTCCATGGGGGAATTTTTGGCAATGCTAAAAACAGCATTAACCATTTGTAGCCACTGATACATGGGTGGAGGAAAAACTGTTTAAAAAAATTAAGGATAGAAGAGAACAGGAACTGAAGGTAGACAACTGAGTCTTGAAGCTGATGGATGATGAAATACAGAGCAGAGCATAGAACCACAAAACAGCCTGAGAAGTCTGGTGCTTCCAGGTGGGAGTTTATTGTGAGATAAGTGCTGCTCACATGCACAATATTGTTATTATTATTATTATTTATTACATTTGTATACTGCTACATAACCGAAGCTCTTTGGGCAGTTTACAACAATTAAAAACATTAAAAACAAATATACAAATATACAAATTTAAAAACACTTAAAAAAAACAATTAAAAAACACATGCTAAAATGCCTGAGAGAAGAGGAAAGTCTTGACCTGGCACAGAAAAGATAACAGTGTTGGCACCAGGTGCACCTCGTCAGGAAGATCATTCTGTAATTTGGGGGCCACCACTGAGAAAGCCCTGTTGCAGTATCATTCATACATCCTTGTCATCACCAAAATGCCAGCCTATACTTTATATACATGAAATCTGGATTTACCCATACCATGGAAGATCCTATAAGTAAAAATGACCTATCATAATTTGCATTCATTGATGGTGTGGAAGCTTGTTAGTGCATAGTTTTCTAGCCAGGTGATGCCACTTTATCCTAATGGGGCTCTCTTTTACATAGCTGGATGTAAAAGCATTTCTCTTTCCATCCCGTCCATAGTGAACAAACAGGTTTGTGGCTCAAGAATATAAACCACAACGACAAAAGGCTGAAAGCATGTAGAAGGTTAGGCTTGATCCTTTGGGGGGGCTAGGTTCTTGCCCATTTAACCTTTGCATGAAAGTTGGATTGTCAACAGGCACAGTTTTCCCTTCCATATCAAATGATGACACAGCTTACCTCTTCAGTTTCTCACAGTATGAACCTCTCTAAAACATAAGAACCAATGGTAAATAACAGGGATTTTCCCTTGAAGGAACAGTGGAGATGCATAGTTATTTGCATTCTGGGGGTTTTCATATTATTATTTTTTTCCTGGCAGAAGCTAGAAGAAAGGTAGAAAGAATCAGTTATGAAGTCCAGAAAAAAAGAAAAGCACAACTCTTTATTCATCTCCAGAATGTATCTCATAAACTATATTAGGGCATTCAGTTCATGCTATTAACAAACGTGTAGAGAGTGAGACTGGCATGCAGGTCCTGCCAGAGCTTGGAAAAGTTACTTTTTTTGAACTACAACTCCCATCAGCCCAATCCAGTGGCCATGCTGGCTGGGGCTGATGGGAGTTGTAGTTCAAAAAAGTAACTTTTCCAAGCTCTGGTCCTGCCCCTGCTGACCTGTCTCCATCATCCCTGCCGCACCATCCACACATTGGGTGGAATGTCTGTAGATGGGAGCCTGCTTATGCACTGAAGTTCCCCCCTTGATGTGGAAACCTGTGAGAACTGGGGTCAACATCACAGGGAGCACCGACACGTACAGAGCAGGCTCCCTTCTATACACGTTCTTCCAAATATGGAAGGCAGGGCAGGCTGAAGGGGACATGGTGTGAGGACCACAGCCAGCAAGCAGAGCTCCACTCTCCCACTCCCAATTTTTAATCACATGAATTGAACATCCAAGTAGGGCAATACTTGTCCAAATTGGGGTGGGGTGGGGGAAATCACATGTAAATGGATGCCACCAGTGACATTACTCCTCCCTCAAAAAAAAAAAACACTTTCCAAAACTCAGCTGAGAATCAGCAGGGCATAATGGCCTGGCAGAGCCTTCACCACTTCTGAAGCCCCGTTTGTCAGGCGAACTGAGTAAGAAGATGCAGGAGGCAAATTGCTGTACCAGCTGGAGCTATCAAGTGATGGCAGTGGGGCCAGCTCGGAGTACAGTGGATCTGGTACCAGTTGAGCCCCTCCTCCTCCCACACCACTCTTTAGGGGTAGGCGAAAACAGATTCAGTTGTATAATCTAATGTAAAAACTATTTATTTAAGGCAATGCATGCCAATAAAACAATATGAGTGACAGGCTAAAAAAGGGAGACAGTTGAAAGAAAGGAAGGTGTTCTGGGACAGACAGCTCAAGTACTTAAAAAAAGCTAGGGCTGAGCTGAAATTTCTCAGGAAATGATTTTCTGACAAATTTTTTTTAATTTTTTTTGTTTTCCTCCTGAACAGCTGGATAATTTTATTCCTGTCCTGGACAATATTAAGCAAAATCACCTCCTCTGTTTTGCCATAAATGAATGTTGGGTGCAACAGTAGATCCAGTTTCAGTATTAATATTAGTTTATCATTGCTTGGCCCCTCCTCCTTCCAGTCCTCCTCTCTTAGTTGATTGTTTCCTTCAGCCACCAATATGCTCTAACAGTAGAGTCATTCATCATTAAGTGAGCTGGAATTCCTCAGAAGAGAATGTTCTGAGCAACTCTGTGGGAGAATTTCACTTCTCCCACCCAAGAATCTTCAGCAAAATGGTCCCCACCACCAGTGATTTTGCTGTTTGTTGCCCATGAGGCATTTTGGGAGACAATTTTTGCTCAGCCATGTATAAAAAAGAAGGGCAGCCCAGTTTTTGTCCTCTTCTCAAATTGCTCAGACTGCAAATATTAAAATACCTAGACAATTATACAGGGAAGAGCCTGAGAGGCCTCCTGTCCTATTGACCCAGAAGATAATTTCCAATTTTTCCAGGTGCAGCTTCTGGCTAATGAAGCACCAGCTGTCTTGTTAGTGCCTGGGGCTATGCTGCAAGCTAGGAATGGACAAATGGGTCAATTTTGGTTTCTCTCAGTTTCTCCTTTTTCCAATTTATATTTGGTTCTCCACATTTCTGAAGCAATTTGTGTATTTTTTAAATCCTCATGAACATTTGTCATCAGTTTACTGCACATTTATTCTAATAAACTTATTTTTGTATGCAGCTTTGACTAATATACACATTTTTGCAAGCAATTTTCCTTAATATAATGGTATTGTCACTAATAAATGCAATTATTATTATTGTTATTCTCATTATTAAAATTATATATATACTGCATGACATTTCAAGAAGAAATATAAAAATGTAATTTACAAAGAAATAAACCAACTGCAAAATAACAAGAATAAAACCAATTATAAAAATATTATTACCCATAATTAAAATACATAATAAGCAACTATATCAAAACATAATTAAAATGTATAATAAACAATCCCATTGAAACAGAGTAACTGTTTTAAGTGTTTTCACACATGGATGGGTTATCCCAACAAAGTATGAATTTATCTGGCGCTCCTGATGGTTTGTAAGGATGATTGTTAAATTAATAAGTAATTCACTTTAACCATCACCCCATTCCACCTAATGCACTTTAAGATGAAATTGATTATGTTGTGATTATGTACAACCTCCAACCTCTTACGTATTGCATTGTATTGAACTGTGGTATGTTTAGCTTCCTATAAACCGCCCAGAGAGCTTCAGCTATGGGGAGGTACAAATGTAATAAATCATCATCATTATCATCTGATTTGATGGTTAAGACGCAGCCAGTGGAGATTCCCTAATATATGTATTTTGTGTACATTGTTCAGTTGCAGAACTGCATTGCAATGTTTGCAGACGTGTAAAATATGAAGGAGAACTATGTTTCAGTTCATATATTGGTTTGAGAAGTGCAAATCAAGTACTTCCTTATTAAAATGCAAGCAAAATCAAACTTCCTATCTATCCCTTGTGCAAGCGCCATAACACATGAGACCTTGCGGTAGCAAATTTGTTGGATCCAGCAAATATATGCAAGTTCTATGAAACCATCTGCATCTTAATTTTTTTCATGGTTTGGGTTTTATAACGGTTGTTTTAATAGTTGCATTTCTTTTATCTGCTCCTGCTTTATCATTTTATTATGTTATATCTTATGTTTGTAATCTGCCTTGGGATCAGCATAGATGAAGGATGGGATAGAATTTTTTTTCATAAAAATATAACAGGAGTGTCAGGCCATAAAGGCAAATCAATGCTGCTCTGTGGATTGTTGAGACACGCTACCTACGTGTACAATGAGCTTTCAGAGAAGAACTATATGAGGTTAATGAGACACCTCAATTAGAGTTGCCACCTGCCCTGTACTTTCTATATTCCTGTATTTCACATCTGAACTCCAATTAAATCTATAAAAAGAGTATAACAGTTCCCTCCTGTGCAACCTTTTTGAGACTTGTGGCCAACAATCCCAATATCAGCAAGTGCATTGGTCCTTATTTTGCTTTTATTTGAAGTCTCTTGCCATGGTTCCTCTGAAAAACATAACGTTTATGATCCTTTGATGATCTAAATCCATTTTTAATGGAAACAAGTGAAAAGTTAGGTTTACCCTGAGCTGACTATTCTTCTTATCCATTGAGAACTAATTAAAAAGATTACTTTAAAACTGAAGTTCTTGCTTCCCTCACCAGTTTCTATACTGGTACCAACAGTGGTGGTTTTTAAACTTGTGCCTATACTGGTGATGCTAGAACACTTGACCCTTCTACTATCTTTTGAACAAATCAGAGTAAGAATAAGCCTCATTGAATTCAGTAGGACTTACTTCTGTTTAGACATGGTTAAGATTGCACTGTAATTGCTTAAATGTACATTCAAATAGCCAGATTTAAGCTTTTATTTACTTATGTGTTTACTGTAATGCTTATTTAATTTAATGTGTATTCAGCAACTATATGGCAAAGCCATTTGATTTCATCAACCTGCTTGGGTTATGGAAGGGTGTAGGAAGCTCCATTTCTATGATCAGCTGACACATTTTTCCTATATTTGATTAGTGAATAGTAGACCCAGGGCCGGTTCTAAAGGGCGGCCAGGTTGGGCACTGGCCCGAGGGCCCTGGAGCTACAGGAGCCCCTGAGGGGCCCCTGATGGACCCTCTGCTGCCGCCCCATGATCCGCACCCCCCCGCCCCCCACTTACCTGTCAGACGGCTTTTTAGTATTGCCCTTAATGAAGATGGAGGCCGCAGCTTCCCTAAGGTACTGAAGCCGCTGCTGCCATCTTAGTTGATGGTAGAGATGTGTGCGAGTAGCACGCATGTGTGCCATCAACAAAGATGGCGGTGGAAGCTTCATTCCCCTTAGGGAAGCCACAGCCGCCATCTTCATTAAGGGCAATGCTAAAACAGACCTTCATTAAGGGCAATGCTAATGCCCAGACAGGTAAGGGGGGCCATGGGGGTCCCGGGGCCCCACATGCCTGGAGCCAGCCCTGAGTAGACCAAGATCATTTCTGACATAGCCTTGTATTGAGTGAGTTTGATTTAAAAAATGAAAGCAACCAAGAGAGGATAAAAAAGCTATACAAAAAAACTCCAAACACAAAAAAAGAAGAAGGAAAAAGACCAATTGATTAGATTGATTAGATTTGTGATGAGGTTTAAGAAAATCTCTTTACCAAGAGAAGTTCATTCAATACTTTTTTTAAAAAAAAACTGCTCTGGAAAACTGCAGCTCAACTATACAGACTCAGTGGTTACATCTAAGTCAGTGCCCCGAGACTGAGCATCTTCATGTCAGATCTCAGTGAAGATCAGTGTTGCTGGAGGATTCATAGCCTCAAAGGAAGCATGAGCCTTATTCTTGTTGCCCAGTTACACCCTCAAAACACAGCTGTTCACCTGATATTTTATGGACAGATTTTCTACAAAGTCTGGGCACCATGGGTACTATCCTTTTTATTCATACTGTTGCAAATTTCTGATGAAAATTTATTGTAGACATTTGTAATTCCCAAACCGTTCCAGTGTATCTGGAAGACTCAGTTTGGAGTCGAGAGTAATTTTCTTTCCTTGAGCAGAAATGTTATCATGGTTGCCTAGGAACCAAACAAAGAGATCCAAGGGAAAAAGAAGGTGTAAAGGAAATGAATGAAAATATCATTGCTGCTGACATTTGATGCTGGTAGGTCACCAGAGGGGCTCTATTTTTGTAAATTTTACAGAAATGTGTTTTCCATTTCTGCCAGGCTGTTCTTGTATGCCGAGTCTTAACAACTTTAAATGACATTTGCCTCCAAATCCCCTTTGAGAAAGAAGTCTCAGTGGAATGTCTAAAATACCCAAAATAGAGAAGATAGATAGTTTAGGCAGAGAAGCTTAAAGCTCGGTGTATGTGATCCATGTGCTGTGGTGACAACTCTCTTTTCCATGTTTTTCATTATAATAGCCTTTACATTAAAATGAGCTGTAAACCAACAAAACATAAGTTTTTTAAAAAAATCTTGTTTACTTTTGAAATTGGCATCTTTCCATTTGATTGAGTTGTTTAGAATTCACTGATTTCTAAATGAGTATGAGTGACAGCTGTGCTCAGTATTTAGGCAGCTAAGACATATGGCAATACAATGACATATGCTAAGGATACCTGAGACCTTTCAACTTTGCATGCAAATGGGCTTGGCAGACTGAGTCAATGAAGATTGGATGTAGAACAATCACAGTGTACTTAGTTTGGGACAATAATGGCATGCTGTGGTGCGCTCAGCAGACCATCTGTCTCCTTCTACGTTACACGCTCAAGCAGAGATCATTCTGCAAAACAAATATTTGAAATATTGTGTTATGAACTTAATGTTGTCTTCTTTCCTAAAATGTCACCTCCTTGAAGCAGTGATTGGCAAACTCCACTCAGCTAAGTTCAGAACTGGCTCAGTAGTTAGGTGCTTACTAGGCAAGTGTTCAGAATAAATGTTGATAATTTCTGAGAGTTCTTTCCAGGCTTCTAATGCTGGTGCATGGGTGCTGATGACAGTGCATGTTACAATATTGCCTCCTCAGAATTAGTTGGGTTTCACTTGTCCTGGACCCATCTTCCCTGTCTACGGACTCTCCTTGAGGTGTAGCTATGGGAACTATCACAAAGAGCCTCTGAATGTTAGAGTTTAACACTACCCTACTAGTCCCCCCCACATTGTCTTCAAACATGATGGAACCCATTTCTTGGGCTAAGATCCAGTGAAAGTTAAGCAGTTTTAAGCTGCATTTATTTCAATGGGAAACTAAGTTCTTGCCTTTAATATTTTTGATTTTCATACCAGGCTGGGTCTGGCAACCAAGAGGTCTTCTGTATCTTTAAAAGTTGTGCAGGGGGAAGGGAGAATTCCACCTTGTGGTTTTTCTCATTACAGAGTTGCAAGAACACCTGCACTTGGCTGACTTTCTCTTCTCCTAAAGATACAGGATCAGTCTCAGGCCATGAACCTGGCAACTCTAATTTCAATAGAGGATTCCAGTGAGAAATATCAATCACATTTTGTCCTAGCTTGATAGATCTTGCTAACCAGACAAAACATTCGAGTTACAGTAAGATGATAACGTGAGAAATAAAAATGGAGATAGCTAGTCCTCTTGTATAACAATTACTATAGGAGAGGATAGGACTGGGCTTTCCAAATCATGATAATATTTTAGTCTCCAAGCAAAATGGGCACAAAACAGGTGAAATTAATGTTAATGAGAAAGACAATCTTCTTCCAAGGAAATCTCTTTCCATAAGTGACATATGCTCCACCATATTCATGCCATTCTGCAAGTGCCAAACCCAGAAATGATAAGGGGAAATTACTGAGACACCCCTGTCCTGCAACAAATCAGACCAACACAGTGAGCCTGCCCATCACCTTCTTTATTTTATGAAGGCAGAGAAGATGAAGGGGCAAAGATTTGCTGAGAAAGCAACAGGGTTCAAAACCTCTTTAATAGGGTTTTCCCATTAGGGGAGGGACTGTAGGTTAGTGGCAGAACATTTGCTTTGCATGCAGAAGGTCCCATGTTCAAGAGCCCTGGCATCTCCAGATAGTGCTGGGAGAGACTCCCTGCATAAAATCCTGGAGAGCTGCTGTCAGTCAGTGTAGATACTCCAGAGCCGGATGATCCAATGCTCTGACACAGTATAAGTCAGGTTCCTATGTTCCTATGTTCCCTTCCCTTCTCTCTGCATCAAACTGCATGGAAATGGGTTGCTGGAGGAGACTGTGCCCCTTGACAAAGCCTTCCAAACTTGCAGGAGAAACACTGGCCAGAGAGTAGGAGGATCTCCATATCTGAATGAATGAATGAATCTTTATTTTTACCCCACCCTTTTTCCAAAACTGGAACTCAGGGAGGCTTACAAATAAAAACTACACATAGGTAAAAAAAACATACAAAAATATACAATTAAAATAGAATTAAACTATACATGACATTAAAACCATGAAACATACACTTAAGATACTAAGACAATTTTTAAACATTAATAATAGGACCATAGAACAATACAATAGACCTTATGAGGCCCTATCCTAAACATCTTCTAGTCCAAAAGCCTGTCGGAATAAAAAAGTCTTTGCCTGCCAACGGAAGGATAGCAAGGAAGGGGCCATTCGTGCTTCCCTAGGAAGAGGGTTCCAGAACCTGGGGTCAGCCACCGAGAAGGCCCTCTGAGCCTGCCCCTCTGCATCCCCAGAAATACATACTAGGAGACAGCCCCAGAATAGAGAGGAATAGTGGGAATCTCGAGTGAGGTCTCTCTATCCAGTGTTTCCAGGAGTATCCAGCACTGTAATGCAATGCCACCCTACTTCCACCCCAACAGTGGCTTCACTGCCACTTAACGGGATGATGTGTGGATGGGGCAGAGTGACCAGTGTGCCCACACAGCCCAAACCTCTCCATTGCCCTGCTCCGACCCTGCACCATCCCAGTAAGTGGCAGCAACACCACTGTCAGGAGGGTGATGGCGCAACACCATACTGGCCACTGCTACATTTTTGTCTCAAGGTGCTTGGCCCTTTTTGGCTGTTTTCACATTAAAACTGAGGCTCCTATGCTGGCCACTATCTCCCTTCTGGTTCACCAGGTAGAGTCTCAAACAGCATTATTCCAGGATGACCTGTTGATCCCCTTCTCAATCTGTGGTTACTTGCTACAATCATTAAAAACACGCACACACACAGAGAGAGAGGTGCTGGCTGGTTATTATTGTGGTTGAAACTTTTGTGTTTAAAAATGAGTTTCATTAGCTTGACCCAGCTCCCTCTATTAAATGTATGTAGCTTGCTTGTTTCTTGCTTTATAACAGTTTGACTTTCTCCCAGTATTTATATCTGGAAAAATAGCAGACATCTCTAGTGTTTCCTTAACTTAAAATAAAAATAACTTGATAGATGTCAGAAATCCAGGTTACATGCTGATTGAGCCACAGAGAAATATACAACCAACCAGACTTAGCCTAATATGGACCATTTTGGGTTTGTCACGTTGCAAACCACAGTGAACATAGCTGGGAATGGTCAATACATGGATACCAATTAAAGTCATGCACTTCTAGAGATTGTGACTTTACAAGTGGGCTTATCTGTGAGTTATTTTTTTTAAAAAATCTCAATATAGAGTGCTAATGAACTTAGCATACCTAGAAGTGGCTTTCGTAGAATGAGACATGGAACAAAAATCATTGAAATTAGTCATTGTTAAATACAATCATTTCAAACTGCAGTGGAGGTAATATTAGCAAATGGAATATGGCAAGGATGGGCAGTTCTAATACTGAGAGTCACACTACAGACATTATGAGAGTGGATGTCTGCTGTTACATTGCAAGTACTTACATGCCAGTAACAGAAGCTGCATAAAGTATACATGGAAACGATGGAAACTGAGCCATCATGGTTTCTGAGCAACTTGTAAAATTCTTTAATGACATTGTCTAGAGATGAGATTCTGAAAATACATTTTTCCTGTTTATGGAATCATCATCACATTATTTATTTATCGTATTTGTTATTAAATTTGTATCCCACTCTTCTTCGAAAATGAGCCCAGGGTGGCAATTGAATCCTTAATTTATATATATTAACTAAAGGCACTTAGCACAACTTCCCATCTTATCCCAGTCTGCGTCTGTGTTGGAATTGCTTTTTAATACATTTTTAAACCTTTTTTTAAAAAACAATATGTTTTTAACTTTTTTTTTTAAAAAAAGATGTCTTGAAAGCTTTTTAAACATGTTTTAAAGATGTGTTGTTTTAATGTAATTTAAAGTCTGTTTTTATGATGTTTTAAAGTGTTTTTAGTGCTTTTGTTTGCTGCCCTGGGCTCCTGCTGGGAGGAATGGTGGGATATAAATCAAATAATAAATAAATCAAATAAATCTTCAGAAGTATGAAGCTAGTGGGGGAGATATGTTATGAAGAGGAACAGAATAAAAAGAATAGGATGGGGTTTCAACTACATTCAAATTATTTATCTGTAAAATGCAATATTTCAATTTATTGTCCATTTTCTTTTTTTGGTAGTTCCAGGATGTGCTTAGGAAGGAAATCTTATCTCCCAACTTTCTTTGATTTAGATTTTTTCTTTAATTCAGAACTCTCTTATTTGAGATGCTATGGCTATGTCTGGTTTGTATTTTACAAGCCCAATAAAGGTATATGCATTACTGATGAGCACAGACCACAAGATTTGGGTTGGGTTGGAATTTGACAGTTCAGAAAAGGATATGATACTGTCTGAAGCACTTCAAAGTTCAGTTCAGAGTCCAAATTCCAATTCAGAAAAATGAAACTTCATGCCTCCTCCATTCACTATTGGGGGGCATTTTAAAAACCTGCTATATCTTTAGTCCTGCTTCTGCAAGAATTGGGTGAAATTTGTAAACATAGTAGCCCTTGCTGAGAATAGTCTGACAAATTACAGTCAAATAGGTGTGTGTGGTGTGTGTGTGTGTGTGTGTGTGTGTTTGTGTGTTAGGCACCTTTACAGTTTGGTGTGTGTTTCCCCCCAAAAAGGAACTGTCTAAAGTCTTTCTTTGTTTGTTTTGCAGAATTAGATTAAATTTGCAGATTTGTTCATCTGCAGGGATCCCACTACATTTCTGAAGGACAGGTATAGTGGTTTTCCTGCAGGAGCAGCCTTTACAATTTTGGAATGGTTGAAAAAGGATCCACTTAATATCTCCTATTGTTTTATGGGCAATTTGTATGAAAACAGTATACATGAAAGAGGTTCCCCTAGGTGAGTAATATGTTAAATTACAGATAAATAGGTCCAGGGTTTGGGACTTTTGAAGCTGATTGGGTTGGGGGGAATGACAAGGGATTTGCTTTCCTCATTGTGATTTTGTGGTGTACATATACTCAGGCTCCACCCAGTGCTTACTTCAGTAAGAAAAGGCTAGCATTAGATAAGACAGAATGGCTGGCTTTTAGATATACTACTTTTTCAGATTTACCTTTCCATTTTGCACATATGTTTGCATCTTTGTTTTATATTTTGTTGGAAGGTGAGTGACAATAACAGACTGTGGGGCAACAATAATAAACCTTCTTGTGCCATGCAGTCCTATGCAGGTTGACTGAAAACTCTGGTAAAAATGTGAACATGCTAATAAAGCCACTTTCTTTCAAATTTCTGCAATCTGATACCCAAATAAACTCACTGGGACTTACTTCTGAGCAGAATAGGATTGCAGTTAAGGCAGCCTTTCCCAACCTTTGGGTCCCCAGATGTTGCTGGACTACAACTCCCATCAGCCCCAGCTAGCATGGCCAATGGTCAGGAATCGTGGGAACTGTAGTCCAGCAACATCTGGGGACCCAAGGTTGGGAAAAGCTGGATTAAGGTGTTGGATTATGACCTGAGAGACCAGGGTTCAAATCCCCACATAGCCATGAAGCTCACTGGGTGACCTTGGGCCAGTCACTGCCTCTCAGCCTCATGAAAACCCTATTCATAGGGTCGCCATAAGTCGGAATTGACTTGAAGGCAGTACATATCCATGGGGAACTGGAGCTGTAATATATGCAGGCTGTGTATGCACATTCAGGCCAGAACAGGCTATAAGGGCTTTGGAAGTCTTTCACCCTTCAGATTGATCTGTCCATCACCAGACAGTGTCCACGAACTGAAAACAGCATGGAAGATCCACCTTCCAGTGTCCTCCTTCTGGTTCATATATTCTATCATTTGAATTCTTTTCAGTTGCCCACAATGCAGGCACTCTTTATGCTTAAGCAATAAAAGAACACAAATATGTAAGTACTGTTTTGCTGGATTGGACTGTAGGCTTATCTAGCAACTCTAAATAAGGGTGGATAGCCGGAACTCTGGGTAAATGTTGTTCTTCATATTTATGGGGCTTTAAATGAATAGTAATACCACTGCAATCTGGCAATGACTGCTTTTCCTTATGAATGTACATTTTGGTGATGAGAAACTTAAATACATTGCACAAATTCACATCTCCCTTCCCTTTTCCATCTAGAAAAGGACTAGTAAAATTCCAGCACTGGAAATCATGGTTTTAATCAACATTTTTTGTCCAGGCAACTGTCAGGTAAAGTAACTCAGCAAAATAAGAAGAAAAAGAAGAAATGTTTACTACACTGCTCATATTGAGAGAACTCTTTCTTCACAGACATTTTATTATGTGACTTGCAAAGTATTTAACTCATTGTAGCATGTTGAGAAGTGTGACAATTCTAGTTTTACTGACTGAGTCTTCCAGCAACTTTAAGTGATTAAAAACAAAACCCCCGGTACTGCTTCTTTCAAATACTCAAAATCAAACAAGTCACTGCAAAACCACAAAACAGACTTGTGTTCATTATGTTTGAAAATACACACGCATTATATTCTTTTTTAACACAAATGTTTGCCATTTGTATAAATTCCATGTCCAGTTTGTATCATATGGTGAATGTACATTCTGATTTTACCTCATTTTGTGTGCAATAAAAAGAACCCCATCCTACAACTGATATTCATTTATTTTATTTTGGGGTCAACTGATACTTTCTGTCTCAGCTTTTACCAACCTGATGCCCTCCAGATGTTTTAGACTACAAATCCCATCAGCTCCAGCCAGCATGGCCAATGGTCAGGGATGATGGAAGTTGTAGTCCAAAATATCTAGAGGGCAGCAGGTTGGCAAAAGCAATTTTATCATATGAACATGTAGCAAATAGATGAACATGCCTTCAAGACACTATGGACTCTTCCAGGAAATGATCATAGACTATTAGTCTTGCTGAGTGACAAATTGAATGGTATTACTTGATGACCATTCTTTTCACCCATGACATGTATTTATTTGTGAGCTGCAAAACATGTGGCCTGGCACTCAACACTATGATCTCCAAAGCTTTGAAATGTACCCTTGAGATTGTGGGAGTTGCAACATACACATCTCATTCAATGGCTATGATATTTCATTCTCTGCAGGCAATGGGAGAGGGAAGTGAGGTTATTATAGATGGAGTACAGTACAGACTATCACTGACCCCCATTCTACAATCATTCAGAGGTTGATTTTCTTCTCAAAACATAATCACAGAATTCTCCAATACAATTGCAGCCATAATTAAAATTGTAAAGCCATATTATAGCTCCATGCTGAACTATGGTCCCATGTTTTCATTTACTGCCTTTTCCCATCATTATTCTATTCTATATTTAATTCTCCTCTAAATCCATCACACTAAATTAAATGACTACCTCATCACAGTGCTCACTGTGCACTTTTCAAAACCTACATGTGGCACCTCTATTAGCATATTACACTATGTAATTATTCAAATGAGGAGGACTACAAGAATCAACACAACCTGTACAAACATAAGGCACAATGAAAAATCCATTTTCCATTAAATATGGACTTTTTGTAGAAAAGAGCATTTTCATTGAACAAAATCAGATTTTTCTTTTCATAGAATGCAGCAAAATGACAAAGGATGTTATCTACACACATGCATGTTTTTATATCTGTTCTGCTCCACTAAACCCAATAGACTTTGCATCTTCAGATCTACTTGAGAGAATGTGAAAGAAGATTCATTATTTAACTTAACCTTTTGCCCTACATATATTTTTTTTAAAATACAAGTGCTATTGACTTTTATAAATGACACATGCATCATATTACAAAAAGAGAGAGATAAAATAGAATACAGTAGTTATATACTGTAGAACATTCTATGAAGACTCATGGGAACAGAGGCATACAATAAACTGACACTCCCTCATGCACGACTCCCATAGATTGGTTATAAGTTAAAGAGAAAAACATAAAACATATTTTATAAAACTATTGCATTAATAACAGAAGGAAATTGGATCAAGAAATAGAATGGAAAGAGGAGCTAGAGAACCAAAAGAACCTGAACTTTAAAAAGAAAAAAAACATTATATAAATGGCATCCAGATTTCTTCAAAGGTTCAGTTCTCCCACCTGTTAAAAAGTATCCTTATTTATTCAACTAACCTCTTTTTCCTTCCATTGTCCTAGAAGACCATAACTATCAAGGGAAGACCGTGACCCAATTCACACACAGCATAAGAGGTACCTCCTTACATTGCAATCCTGCTCCTCTCCCTTAAGCCC
Organism: Rhineura floridana; assembly: GCF_030035675.1. Classification (NCBI taxonomy): domain Eukaryota; kingdom Metazoa; phylum Chordata; class Lepidosauria; order Squamata; family Rhineuridae; genus Rhineura; species Rhineura floridana. The sequence goes on from NC_084480.1 coordinate 243,630,579, forward strand.
TGTAGTGGGTACGAGGAAGCAGCTTTACAGCTGTCTTCAGAGAAAGGCAGGGCACCACATGAATGCATCCTACAGGTGTCTGTATGGCAGTAGAGATTAGTGGAGGTTATTAAAGGCTTTCTACACCCTCCCTGGCTCAGGAGTTTTCTCAGCATGCGCTGTCCCATTCTGGGCATGTAAGTACATGTAACAGACATCAGGGTTCATTCCCTTCCTCCCCCAAAAACCAGATGAGGTAAACTAGCCATGCCCAATACTCTCATGTAGATGCCGCTACACTCCTATAGCACAATCTACCTCCAGACAAAGGTTATGTGTGGGGATCCCAACGTAGTACCCAGAAGGGATAGCATCCAATTCATCTATCTCTTCCCCACGACCAATGTGACTTACTTTTCTCTGTCCAACCCTGCTCTTTCCATCATATAGCCTGAACCAAGGGTCTAGGCACATGAGGTGGGACAATACCCTTGGAGTTTAGCAAAAATACAAACAGAACCCCAACAGCTAAATACAATGTATTAAATAAAAGTAAAACAGAAGTTACATGTGTTTTAGTCTGATTATTGTTGATTTTAACCAGTTTTGAATGTTTTGAAATACCTGTTTGAACTGTTTTTAGTTGATAATTTCAATGTTTTATGTTTTTTTGTAAAGCACTTTGAGATTTTATTGCAACCAAGCAGCATATCAGTTTCATTGAATAAAATAAAATAAAAACAATTAATTATATATGATTTATTTAGAAAAAGCTAAGCAAAGAAAGATAAAAACAGAACAGTATATTAAAAAAAACACAGTTTAATCCAAGTCTAGCTAGCCTATTTCAGTTACTTAAACTCAGGCTTCTCAGCACCTCAAATCTAGACCAGCCTCCAGATGTTGTTGGACTACAACTTCCATCAGCCCCAGCCCCAGCCAGATGGAAATTGTAGTCAAGCAACATCTGGGGAGTCAAGGGTTGGAAAAGGCTGGTTTAGACTAAACACTTTGATAGCTTACTGAGATGAGGATCTCAGGTGGAGCTTGTTTTCACCAGAATTAACAAGCTGATCCTAATGCAATCCTTAATCAAAAGAATATCATGGGGCCAGATACTGAAAACACTCAAAGTGGTCATAAGCTAGATATGGGCTAGATATGGGAGCAAAATAGCAACCTTCCCTCAGACATGACTCCTCCATTTACCAATGATAGGGGATTGGGAAGACTGAGGAATCTTACAGGATCAGGTTGGAGAGAGCAGAACTGTGCCACAATACCTACATCCTTACTTAAGGATCTGCTTTAATGTCCACTCATGTCCCAGTATTCATATTGCATCAGTGTTGAAATTTGCTACAGAAAGGGAGGGGAAGGCTACCATGCTGCTAATGCTGTGTATGAATGAGACCTGAGATTATCCACACCATATATTTAAGAATTGTTTTCTGTCCACACATACCTGCTCACACCTAAGCAGAGGATTTATATAAACCATTCACTTCTGACCATTCTGTCACCACGGTTATCTGTTATATTACATTAATTAAAAATATTAGACATTATATGGAGTACATTTTTAAAATCTGGTAATAAATTAACTGGAATTAGGGGTGTGCTATGAAGTAGACATGTTTGTCGATGAAACCGAATTATTCAGGATGGTAAAAATAAAAGACAATCGGAAGGAGCTCCAAAAGGTGGGTGAATGGGCAATGAAATAGCGAATGTGGTTCATTGGCCCATCTGCACTATATACTTAATGCATTATCATACCACTTTAAACAGCCATGGCTTCCCCCAACAAATCCTGGAAATGGTAGTTTCTTAAGGGTACTGCATGTTGTTACGAGGCCCTTATTCTCTTCACAAAGCTACAATTTTCAGAGCTCCTTGAAAAAAGATTTACGGTTAAACCATTCAGAATTGTGCAGAATTCTGCCCTGGTGCAGGAAAGGACAACTAAAAGGGACCTAACACAATTTCCCTAAGAGGAAGATTTTGGGACTTTTTAGTTTAGAAAAAAGCAGGTGATGGGGGACATGATATATGCACGGTGTGGAGAAAGTGGAGGGAGAAAGAGAGAGGAGACAGGAGGAGGTTTTTCTCCCTCTGTCATAATACAAGTACCTGGGGCCATCCAATGAAGCTGGTGGAAGATTCAGGATTGGCAAAAGGAAGTAGTTCTACACACTATGGAATTTGGTACCACAAGATGTAGTGTTGGCCACCAACTTGGATATCTTTAAAAGAAGATTAGAAAAATTCATGGAGGATACTATCAATGACTTTAGTCATTATTGCTATATACTATCTCAGGGACTAGAAGCAATATGGCTGTGAATACTAGTGGCTAGGGAACAACAATGGGAGAGAGCTGTCCTGTTTGTGGGCTTTCCAGAGGCACCTGTTGGCCACTGTGGGAAAACAGCTGCTGGGTTAGACTGGCTTTTAGTCTGATCCAGCAAGACTCTTCTGATTATGTTCATATTTATTTATACTATATAAATACACTAAAAGTACAACAACAACTTTATTTGCTCTTAGCCATAGGCCATAGCAAGTCCTTTAGTTCTACAACGAAATATATACAATAGCATGTCGACACATCTAAAATATAACACAAGATTAAAAATTCAGTGGTGATGGCTTTTACAATATTGGGCTCTGATGCTTTTTGCAGCGAGTGCAAAATTTGCTACTGCCAATATGGTTTTGCTATAATTATCCGCAAGTAAGTCGGCTATTAGGATATCAGAGGGGAGGGCAGCTCTAGGAATTATAAAGGGTGTTAAAAATTTATGTCTGGGGTCATTATATAAGGGGCAGTTTAGCATGTAATGGGCCAGGTCTTCGATCTCCTTGTTTCCGCAAATGCAGAGACGGTCAGATCTTGGAACCCCTTTATATCTGCCTTCCAGAAAGGCTGTGTTCATAGTCTGAAATCTGATTTTGGTATAGGCTCTACGTAGCTTCGGATTAGTAAGAATAGCAAAATAAGGTGCAACATCATGGTTTAGTTTGAAGAGAGAAAACCATTTTGAAAAGGAGGATGACTCAATAAAAAGCCTATCTTGCACTTCATGAAAATTGAAAATCCAATTACTCAGATCCTTTGATGATAATGTTAGGAGGTTGTTAGAAGAAAGGTTATAAGAGTCCATTAACATTAATGCCGTACGGGCCCAACCTCCGAGTTGTAATTGTTCTTGCCAGCATGATTTGACAATTGAAGATTCATCTAGAAGGGAAATTTTCTTCCAGAATCTTAATGTCGCAGAGTCTATTTTAGCTGACAATGGGAGGAGGCCAGTTTCTGCCCTCACGTGGGCCGAGGGGGCGCCTCGAGGGAGGCCCACAATCTGTTTCAAAAATAAATTTTGGAGAGGTTCTACATTTAGCCGGAGGGCATGGCCCCAAATTTCTGCCCCATACAGCAGTTTAGGAAAGGCTTTGGCAGCAAAGATTTTTAGCATCGGAGCTATTAACTGTCCCCCATGGGAATAGTAGAACCTTTTTAGTTGCCCTGTTATTCTGGCACTCGCTACTTTAATGTATTCCGCCTGGGGTTTCCATGAAAGGTTGTTAGTCAGAGTTATGCCTAGATATTTAAATAGATGAACTTGTTCTAAAGGGACACCATTTAGAGTACAGCGATTTTTAGATCGCCTATTCTTCCCACAGATCATCACTTTAGATTTTGAGTGGTTTATCTGTAGGTAATTAGTCCGGCAATATTCCTCTAAGGACGCTAGCATTCTGTTTAGGCCGATCTTATTTAGAGAAAAAAGGGCCAAGTCATCTGCATACAATAACACAGAAATTTTTTTATTGCCAATTGATGGGGGGGAAAACTTAATTGAGGATAACATAGGGATTATACCATTGATAAAATAATTAAATAAAAAAGGGGCCAGAATGCAACCTTGCTTCACCCCTTTCAAAGACGGAATTTCATGAGATAAAGCTCCATTTCTGCCCAGGCGTACTCTCAAACTATTTGAATAATGTAAGGATCTAATTAGCCATGCTAATCTCTTATCTATATTGGAATGCTCCAATTTATGCCACAGTAGCTCCCTATTCACTGAATCAAAAGCTGCGGCGAAGTCTATAAACGCAATGTAAAGTGATGCATTTTTCGCTTTTTGGGCTTTTGAAATTAAATGTTGCAAGATATAAACTTGGTCTATCGTACTCCTGGCTTTTCTAAACCCCGCCTGTTCTTGATGTATGATTGAATTTTTAGTATCCCAATCAAGCAATTTGTTCAAAAGAAAGCGCCCATATAATTTGGCAGTAACATCAAGCAGGCTGATAGGTCTATAATTCCGGGGGTCTGATGGGTCCCCTTTTTTAAAAATAGGTACTATGATACTAGTACTCCAGCCTTTGGGGAAATTCCCAGTGTTATTGATGTATGTGAAAAGGTTTGCCAAGAGGGGGGCCCACCAAGCAGGATTTGTTAAGAAAAGCTCAGGGTGCTTTGTTTGAGTGAAGCATTGAGATCAGATCTCTTATCTCAATGCTGGTGACTGGGGGCCAGACAGGCAAATCCGCCTTCACATCAGGTGGGCGGAGATGAGAGGGTGATACTGATCCGAAAAGGGCGGTGAAGTGGGTCACCCACACGTCTGGGAGGATCGGGGGAATAGGGAGCAGATCACTTTGTGAAAAACTGCCCTGGACCATTTTCCAAAACTGCTGGTCATTTTTATGCCTCAATGCATGACCTAGTTCTCTCCAATTATTTGTAAAAAAGGCTTGTTTCTTCACTTTTAAAAGGCGTTTATAAGCTCTCTTCAAAGTTAAAACATGATGGATGGATTCTTCTGATGGGTGTTGACGCATAATTTTAATTTGGGATGTCAGCTCACGTTTATTTGCGCGACATACCCCATCGAACCATGAATTTAGGGCCCCATGCGGTCTAGTGGGGGTGGAAGTAGACACCATATGTTTAATGAACGTGGCTATACTTTCATAGGTCATCAGGATTTCTTCAGTGAAAAAGGAAGCCTGAAAATGAAGATCTGAAAGAATATCTGAATGGAGAAATTGATTGACTGAGATTTCCATATCCAAAGACCATTTGAGCCGTCTAGGGCCAGTAAGGCCTACCAATGTTGGATTGGACGTTTGTGGTCTGCATTTGGTACCGGGGACCTTTAAACATAAGCAGAGAGGAAAGTGGTCACTATCTGCCCTGCTTAAGATTGTTAGTTCATCTACCAAAGGGAGTAAAGAAGGGGATCCTATAAAATAATCAACCACACTTGCCCCTCTGGCTGAGGTGAAAGTGTAGCTGCCATGGGACGAGTCTAAATAAGTCCCGTTAAAACAGATTAGCTGATGTCTAATCAGTAATTGAAATAAAAAAATTTCCATTTTGATTTAAAATTTTATCGTTTGATAATCGAGGGAGAACTGGGTAATCATCAAGCGAAATCCCCGCTAATGCTCCCACTAGAGGGTAGGACTGGCCTAATCTTGCATTGAGATCCCCATTAATCAAAATCAAATGTGATGGATAAATAATTAAAAGTTTTTCTAGATATGCTTCTAACCTTTGCCAGTTTGATAATGCAATTTGGGGGGGAGAAGGGGGAAAATATATATTTAAACATATTATAGTGGTGCGATCCGAAAAAGCTATTATTAATGCTAGACAAAATTCCGGGGGATGTTCAGAGGGGATAGATACCAGCACATCTAGTGAGGTGGATATTAAAATGGCTATTCCCCCCTTACCACGACCCCTAGATGCCTTCCTTGTTGCAGGATTGGATCAACATTTAAATCCTTGAAGGGAAAGTGAATTGGAATCTCTGGTCCAAGTTTCTTGCAGACAGAGAATATCAAAAGATTTGATGAAGCACAAAAAATCGGGATCAGCAATTTTGTTGTTCCAACCTGCGACGTTCCATGACAGGAAGGATATTTTGGCCAAGTTAGTATTAGGCGGATTCATATGGTGAGTGACTATGGGAGAAGTAAATTGGTAATCTGGGATCGAAGTCGAAAGGGCTGGAGAAAGATGTAAGAATGATGAATTTAACTGGATCTGTCAGTTCGCTGTGTCTCTAGGTTCTACGATTTCTATAGAATCATGTATTAGGACACAGACGTTTGACAGGTGTGGACCTGAGAGTGGTCTCAAATCACTCAGAGGTACAGTCAAATTAACTGGAGTTCCTAGCTCCTCTGGGTCCAGATACCGCATTTGTAGCCATGTAGGATCCAACTGTTTTGGAACATCTTTAAAATTCTGGTGGTAGCTGTTTGAATTTAACTTTCCAATGGAGATTGGTGGCTGTAGAGGTGTCACCTCTTTTGACTGCGGCCGTAGAGCGTTGAGCCTCTGCCGATTTTTAGGAAAGATATAAGGTTACCCAGTCTTGTTATAATCTCCGATTGGTCTACTACAGGCAAGTCCTCAAAGGACTTAATTAGGTGAAGATCTTCCCATAAAAAGGGGTTATCAGAAAGAGTTTCCAAATGAGCTGATTCAGGACAAGGAAACGTTTCTTGAGGCAATTCCTTGGCATCACCACTCCGCGGCCTTGAAGTAATGGTAGGGGAAGAATATAGAGTAGACCGGGATTTATTTAGATGTTGCGAATTCAATACAGTCAATGGATGTGGATCAGCCTTATTAACAAAGTGTCTTAAAATTGTTACTCCTATCTCTTCGAAAGCCAATCTGTTCTCAAAGATGGTTCTTGCTGAAGAGGTACTTGGAAAAGATATCAAAGTCCTTGTTAGGCCATGCAGTGGAGGGAGAATTTTGAAGGTTTTGATGAAATCTACACGTAGATGAAACGGCAACCTAGAGTCCAAGAATTGCTTTAAGTATCTTTTCCTTTCTAGGTGGTTGTAGTGTGCATTAAATTTTGGATGATTTATTATTACCACCGCGTTGGGGTTCCAAATCAGGTTCCAACATCCTCCTGATGTGCATTTCTTCTTCCCCTCGCCGACTGGTAGGTCATCTCTTTGAGATAAAGTGGGTCAGACTGGAGTCTGAGTAAATTGTAAGCTCAAATGTGTGGAAGGCTTGCCGCTGTCTTTGGATGTTATGATATGATTTATTTCATTCGTGGGTGACTGGGTCTTGATTTTATTTTCCACCTTTACATGAGAAAGAGCAGGTGGTGTATGGTCAGCCACATTTGACACTTGAGCGGGTACGGGTGCAAGCAGTTTAAAAAGTGGTTTGAAATTCATCTTTTTGTATTTGGTGAATCTCTGATTTTTTATATTTTTTCCTTTTTTTTCCTGCTTAGTGCCTTTTTTCCTTTTCCCTCGATTTGACAAAGCCTTAATCGTCTTTTTAACTTTTATCTTCTTGGCATTGGGAATATTAGATGGAGTGTCAGTCGGTCTTATGTTAAGGTTGCCCAGAGCTCCAACTAAAGTAGTGAGGAGGCTATTACACTCTAAGATAAATGCTTTAATTAAGTCCAGTTCTTTCAGTATGAGAAGAGCCCATCTTGCCGAAGAGAGGATATTTGGGCTGGGAGCTGGATCTATTGCAGAGGCCGATTCCGGGGAGTAGACGTTGTTAGATGGATTTATGGATTGTGTCTCACTCTTGCCGTCCTCCTGCTGGAAAGTCCCAGCTCCCACTTCCTCAAGTTCTCTTGCTAAATTTAAAGTGGCCGGGTCATCTAAAATGTCATTAAAACTGTAATTGATATTTTTGTAATTTAGAGACCAGTCAAGAGCTTGTTCAATTTGTGGAGATGTATGTAACCCAACAGAGGATGGAACTTCTGTAGATTCGATGTTTAAAGGGAAGAATTGAGTGATTTTGTCTTGCCGCTTCTTTACAGGAAGCAATTCAACTTCTGGCTCCAAGCCCAGGTCTTTATATCTTCTCCTTGTAAAAACCATTCTTGAAATAGGAAACAAACTCCACAGGTGGGAGGAACCAGTTTTGCTTGAACAAACAAGTATTAAGCCGTTCTTTCCTCAACCCTTAATTAACAGAATTCTCCCCACTTTATAAAATGCTGGAGTGGATAAAATAACAGCAATATCTAGACGGTTAAAACAGCTAAAACTAAAAAGTAAAATATTCAAGGAAGGGAGAGGGAGAAAGCATTACTTGCCTCATCGGCCATCGCAAAGTAATATTCACACTAAAAGTAAATACAGTGAGATAGGAGGTGGAGGTGCCATCTTGTCTGTGTGAGCTGAGCTAATAAGATATTAGAGAAAAATATATAACTAATGAGCAACATTCCAAAACAAATGATCAAGATAAATAAGCTTGCTAACAGTAAAAGTTATCTTGGCAGCTTACTGAAAGGGGGTCAATAGGTATGGAAGCACGCCTTGATACACTGAGATTTTCTATTTTTAAAGTGCTTTGATTACAGGTTAATGGTTAAATATATCACCCAAGCTTCATTAAAGTTTGAAAAATCTCCTCATGGGTTCAACACTGAACAGTCCAAAGTAGTAGAGATCAGCTCCCAAATTGGGCATGTTGTTCTGAGATAAAATGGCAGTTACCAAGGTAACTATGGATGGGAGGGGAAATATTGGGGGAGAAACAGATTCTTCACAATTGATTTATCTTTTAAAAAGGCTTGCTTGTCCATGAAAAATAGGACAATATAATCACACAGAAAGACACAAAAGATAAGAGAATATTGTGTTACAAGATCTATCAGTACATTCAAACCAACACTTGGAAATGGAAGACTGAAGTATCAGAAAAGTGATTATACTTATCAACGTACACTGCTGAATCTAGCTTTGAACTCTTTTAAGAAACTGTCCCCCCTCCTTTTTTCTACAGTTTTGTAGCCTAAACTGATGCTCATAGAAGAACTAATACCAATAATATAATGCAGTGATTCCTTATGAAAATAAAAGCTGTATTTGTTTCACTAGTTCCTTTAAAATTGTCTGTGAAAGGGAGAAAAGAAACAACAAAGTAACTTGAGCTTGATGCAAAATAAATGAAAAGCTATATATCAAAAAATGACCTAATGGAATAAGGTATGCAGAAATATTTTACTGTTTACAATTTTATTATGTACATGTCTGATTTTATTTTTGTAAGCTGCCCTGAGTGCCCTATTATAGGTAGAAGGGTGGGATAGAAATATTTTAAATAAATAAATAAATATTTTTGTGCAATGATGAAGGTAATGTAATGCTAAACCAACATTATGGAAACTTTGCAGCAGGATGGAAACATCATCGTGAATCAACTCCACAGGTGGTCCATAATTAAAAACAAGACTTGATCATACGGTCACTCAGTTAGGAACTCTAAATATCCTCCATCATTCTGAACCTTGAATGGTATGTTAATAACAGTTGAGACTTAATTGTAGTTTCAGTTTTCTTCACAGTAAAAGCTGAATTTTATCTAGGAATACCTAATTGTTGAAAGTGTGTGTGTGTGTGTGTGTGTGTGTGAGAGAGAGAGAGAGAGAGAGAGAGAGAGGTGTTTTGTTTTGGGAATGGAACTAGAAATTCACCAGCTCATCAGAGATCATTTCCCCTCGATTAACTGTGGGCCCTGTATGCAAAACAACAGTGAAAGTACCAATAAAGAGCTGGAGAGAGGCTTTAACATTACATCCACCACACCCTAGAACACCTATCCCTTAAGAGACAGCTGCATCCACTGTTGCTTGGCAGCAAATTTCCTAAGGAAGCTTATTTCCCTTGAGCCCCTCATGGGCCCTATAAGGACAGTAGCAGAAATATTGCAGTGGAGTGCAGAAATAGCTAGTCTGGTAACTCATGATGGAAAGAATGAAGAAACATAAGGTTTATTACTACAAAGTAGCATTTGACTACAGACATACATGTGGCCATTGCAGAGCCATGAGACTTGCACTCAAAGGAGCTATATCTAAAAGACAACACAGATAAGAAGTGCGGGGGGGGGGGAGCAAAGCCCTGAGAGCAACAAACAAGTAGTTACTTTAAAGAATCAACAGAGAAAGAATAGGTTGCTTTTCTGTCTATTGCTCCTTATTGGTTCAAGTTACTTGTTACATCGGTTGGTGCTTTACTCCCAACAGGGGGAACCCCCAGAACAAATTTGAGGGGCGTGCGGATAGGAGGGGAGGTTCCGTTGCACAAGTGGGAAACCTTGTGCTAATGGGATGGTTTCATTGGATGCACCCCAACACTCCTAATCTCCAAACTATCATGGCAAAATCAGGCATTTGGTGCAGGCTTGTGCAGGGCTTCCCTTCTCTTCCATCTCAATCCTCCCCTCTCAAGCTCAATTTTCCCCTCCTTTGTATAGTTTGCTGTAACCATGGTCTACCATTACACCTGCATCAGGGCTAACTATGGTTAGAGCTCACCATGGTTGTGTCCAAATCATGATTTGAAATTTTGGTCTGAAATGTATTGGGAGTACCCATGATTAGCTTGTACAATAGTTAAACCCCAAGCAGATGTGGTATTAAAGTACATCAACAAATCATGAAAGAGAAGAGGAAATTTAACATGAGAGGAGAGGGGAGGTACCATAGTTTGGAGACTGAGAACATTATGCCTGGATTAAGCCTATGTTACCATAACATATTTGAATCTATGATTAGTTGATTTTGTAATAGCACAGTCAGTGATGCAGTGGTAAATCTTTGAAGTAAAGGGTAGGAGCTTAACATGACAACCCTCATAATCATAACTCCAATGAGAATCCTTTGCTATGGCTCCAAACAGAGTAAAATGTAGAGAGCAGAGTTGATTATACACACACTAAAGAGCATAATACCTTAGAATCAGTATGACTGCAATTCTATGCACCTAGGAGTATGCTCTATTGAACTCTGGGTTGGGATAAGATTGCAGCATCATTTTGAGGGGAATGTAGAAGAGATGAAAGGACAGCAGAGAGCCACCCCAAGCCATGGAGCCTCCCCGCTGCCAGCTGCAGTGGCAGCAGCAGCAGCATCTTTTGCTCCTCCTCCAGTGCTCCTCACCGCTGCTGCTGCCGCCTAGCACAGGGCCTCCTGCTCAACAGCAACAGCTGCCGCTGCTGCCACCACCGCTGCATCTGCCTCCTCCTCCAGGCAAGGCCCAGGTCCCTGAGCCTGAGCTGCTGCAGCTGCCACCCAACAGGAACCACCACCACCAGCAGCAGCAGCAGCAAAAGCCCGGGGAGCAGCAGCTGAGCGAGCCCGAGGATGTGGAGATGGAAGCAAGCCTATCCGGACACTGGGGGAAGAAGCTGCTACCAAGGAATCTGTTACAGCCTTCTTTGAAGGAAATGGACTGTTATACAATGATGAGACTCCACTGTATATTTGTTTTTTCTCTCTCTATACATATATATTTGTTTTCTCTAGATTTTGCAGACTAGATTGATTTGAAATTTCAGCCTGTTTTATGGTATTTTGTGGTACTATTTATTGATGCTGTTGTAGTTTTTTATTATTATTATGTTCTGAATTGTTTTTATCATATTATTTTGTTCTTGCTATGGAAGCCGCTTTGAGGTCACCTGGTGATGTAAACATATACTAAATAAATAAATAATAAACTCTGGTGCCTACTTCTTACTGAAACACATTTTGCTTTAACAAAAGAGGCAGGGTATGATATAAATGATGATGATGATGATGATGATAATTAATAGATGCAACATCACAGAACATGGCATTGTGAACATAGAGTAGAAGCAAAACTGCAGCAAAACTAGATCCTAGAGTAGTTGGCTGGACCTGATGGAAGTTGTAGTCCAAAAACATCTGGAGGGCCACAGGTTTTCCAACAGTTTCTTAGAGGCTTTGGTGCAGAAGGAATGGTACACATGGCTCCTCCATTCATTTATGATGTCTCTGTGTGGGAAAGAAGTAGGAGTTCCATGAGGCAAAAAGTGGAGAGAGATAGATAACGTATCTGTCAAACTTCCTAGCTGAAACGCCATACTTGCTTTGGAAACTAAAAAGTAATAATGCTCACAGAATTTGAAGGAAACCTTAGTATGATTTCCCTTTCTGTTCTTGATCTGTATGATGCAAAGAATGAGTCAAACAACACTTCATCTGAAAAGAGGAGGCGGGTAAGGGATCATTGAAAATGATCTGGTGGAATTAAAGAAAACAAAGTACCAACACAACTGACTGAACAGTTGTGCTGGTATTTTGTTTTCTTTAATTCCACCAGTGAGACTCATGGAATTCCACTGAAGTCAATCAGATTATTGTACTTTTAATTAGCAATGTGAGTGAGACCAGCTTCCCATTCACCATGTATACATTTGTATGGGCACAAGAACAAGCAGTCACAAACTTGGATTCTGCAGATTTTTTAAAACAGGTGTTGTTCTTAGATTTAATTGACATGTTTATCATATGTAATTTCTCCTCCCTAAGTTGTTGTCATTGTTATCTCTGCTGCTGCTCTCACTCAGGGTATAGCCAATGTGGTGCCCTCAAATGTTGCTGGTCTACAGCCCCTGTCATCCCTGATCACTGACCATGCTGGCTGGGCCAATGGGAGTTGGAGTCCCAAAACTTATGGAGTGGTCAAGACCGGCTACTTCTGTTTTTACTACAGCAACTGCCCATGTACCTATGAGAGAAACAAAATGTGAACCTATATCTTTTCCATAATAGAATGAAAAGCAGCTGGGCAGTGAGGAAGATTTTATGGTGGAAACTGGCAGAGTAAACAGCATTTAGATGCTCCCTCCCCATAACCATGGAAGCATATTTACTTAAAAAGAAAAAAGAAAGCATTGGAGGGGGGGAAGGATTACACAAATAGCTGAGGCAGAAATCCATGGTCAAGTGCAGCTAGCTAGCTACATTGGGTTAGTTTGGGTCAATCTGGCACTATTCTTGGGGTCCTGTTTCTCTGTTCTAATGGAGAAACTCTGGAATTCAGTCCCACACGAAATAGTGATGGCAACCAACTTCAGTGGCTTTAAAAGAGGATTAGACAAATTCATGGAGGATAAGGCTATCAATGGCTACATGCCACATTAGCTATGTTCTACTGCCACTGTTGGAGGCAGTATGAGTAGCTGTTTCTGGGAATCGTAAGTGGAGAGAATGCTGATGTGCTCAAGTTCTGCTTTTGGATTTCCCATAGGCCTGTGGTCAGCCACTGTGAGAACAGGATGCTGGACTAGATGGGCCATTGACCTGATCCCGCAGGCTTAAGTTCTTAAGACTGTACAAGGAGGGCAGAGCTCTGCTTGCCACCCCCAAAACACACAGACACACAATCCCAGGCACCCCTAAACACAGAGACACACACCCCAGGCACCCCCAAACACACACACACATACACACCGGTACCTCAAAGCACACATGGATACCCCCCAGGCACCCCCAAACACAGAGAGACACTCACTCTGTTTCACACACATACACCATACTCCCCTTTCTCCCCCTCACCCTCAGGCACCCACACTCTCCACCCCAACCCACTTGCTTCGGCTGTTGGGATGCTGCTCCCACTACCACTGCCCTCCTACCATAACATGTGTGGCCTTCTCCACTGCCGCCTGCTCAGCTTCCTCCTCCTCCTGCTCTGTGGCCTGTGTGGTTTCCTCCATCATTGCTGCAGCCTGTGTGGCCTTTGTTGCTGCTGCCAGGCAGCCCATCCACTCACCCAGAGGTCTTTGCCACCGCACCCCAGCCCCAATGTCACACCACATCACATCATGATGGCGTTAGGACTTACATGTTTAATATATAAGAAAATAAAATTATATTGTAGACTGGGAAAGGACAGAATTTGGGGCCAGGATTGTTTATTGATTGATTGATAGTACCAAAGTACAAAGTGACCCAAAGAGACTTACAAAAATAGTTAACAAACACTAAAACCGAGTATGAAAAGTTATTGTTTTAAAGTTTTAAAAAATATTTTAAATGCTAGCTCACCTTGGGGCCCTTTTATGGGCTGAAAGGCAGCTCATGAATAATTTTACAAATTTTATAAATAAATAAGATGGAGATCAGAGCAGAGAAATAATAAAATAATAATAATAATAAATTTAATTTTTGTGTCGCCTATCTGGCCGAAACCACTCTAGGCGACGTACAACATTAAAGTTCAACAATACAATATAAATACATAATAAAATACAGTGCAGTCAACAATAATCATTTTAAAAGCAGCAGTACAAAACAGTTTAGGGCCATCAATAGACAGTTTTAAAACAATATAAAAAAATTAGCCCAACCTGGGGATCCCAAAGGCCTGTCCAAAGAGCCATGTTTTTAATGCCTGGTGAAATATATCCAGGGAAGGGGCATGGCGAAGATCGAACGGGAGGGAGTTCCTGAGAGTGGGGGCTGCCACTGAAAATGCCCTCTCTCTAGTCCCCACCAACCTAGCTGTTTTCGTTGGTGGGACGGAGAGAAGGCCCTGTGTGGCTGATCTGGTTGGGCGGCTTCGTTGGTGGTACTGGAGGTGCTCCTTCAGGTAAACTGGGCCGAGACCGTATAGGGATTTAAAGGTTAAGACCAACACCTTGAATTGGGCCCGGAAAACAACTGGAAGCCAGTGTAGATGAATTAACACCGGCGTGATGTGATCACGGCGGCGGCTGTTTGTAAGCAAGCGTGCCGCCGCATTCTGCACCAGTTGTAGTTTCCGGACTGTTTTCAAGGGTAACCCCACGTAGAGCGCATTGCAGTAGTCTAATCGAGAGGTGACCAGGGCATGTACCACCAGTGGGAGCTGATGAATAGGGAGGTAGGGTTGCAACCTCCGTATGAGGTGTAGTTGATACCAAGCTGCCCAGCTCACTGCTGAAATCTGAGCCTCCATGGACAGCTTGGAATCAAGAACAACCCCGAGGTTGCGGACCTGATCCTTCAGGGGTAATCTTACCCCATTAAGACTCAGGTCAGCAACACCCAACTTTCCCCTGTCACCCACAAGTAGCAGCTCGGTCTTATCAGGATTGAGCTTCAGCCTGTTTCTTCCCATCCATCCACTCACGGATTCCAGGCACTTGGACAAGGACTCTGCAGCCAACTCCGGTGAAGATTTAAAGGAGAGATAGAGCTGCGTGTCATCAGCATATTGGTGACACCGCAGCCCAAAACTCCTGATGATAGCTTCCAGCGGTTTTACATAGATGTTAAGTAGCATGGGAGAGAGGATAGAACCCTGTGGCACTCCACAAGTGAGGGGCCAAGGGTCCGAAACCTCATCTCCCAATGCTACCTGTTGATGCCTGTTGGACAGAAAGGAACGGAACCACTGTAAAACAGTGCCTCCTATTCCCAATCCCTCCAGGCGATCTAACAGGATACCGTGGTCGACGGTATCAAAAGCCGCTGAGAGATCCAGGAGGACAAGAAAGGTGAATTCTCCCTATCTAGTGCCCTCCTCATATCATCTACCAGAGCGACAGAAGGGAGATGTGCTCAGGTTCACCAGATAGTAGAGAGTGTGAATACGGAACAAGGAGGTATTCTTGGGCTGCATGAGAAACTAAGCACATGACTTGTTACCTGAAAAAAGCATCATATATTTTTATGCCACACATGGGAAGAAGAGCAGTTCAACAATTATCACTACAGCTAAGCAAGAAAAGGCATTCTATTGCCCCATGCCTGTAATGAATATGACTCTGTGTGTGAATGTGGAGCGTCCAATCAATAAAGACCTTTATGTTCAGAAGCCTTTTTTCTCACTGCAGGAAACCAAGTGGTCTATTGTAAAAGACACGAGCTTTTATGACCTTGCTTATATCTTTTTGTACCTCTCAGATCCCAGCTGGGAAATGAAGGCTAGATTCTTTCTGAGTCTGGTGTGCTCAGTCTGCCTTATTTAAGCTCATATCCGATGCCATCTGTGTCCCTTTCATTGTCCCCTGCCATCTGCCTCAAAGAACGACCCTAGTATTCTTATATACTGGAAGTATTGTCTTTTAGTATTTGATGGTCAAAACTTGCAATGTGTTAAAAACCTAATGAGGACGGTTAGGAGGAAACATACCTTCTTCATCAGTTAACTCAAAAGCATTTTCTCTTGGCTGATATGGGTGGCCTGCTGGAGCCCACCCCTCCCTGTCGCACGCGCACTTCTAGAGGAAAGTCACATTTGCTGAATTTGAAGAGGAGAGTGAAGGATGAAAGAGCCTGACTTAGACCTGGCTCTTGTATGACCAGGGATGGGGGGATGTTTATTCTACCTAATTCACACTTCCCAAATCAATATGTGAACTGAAATGCACCCAATCAGTTGCAATGCACTCTTCTCTGAATTTTGCAGTGTAGTTCTTCAACCCAAAAGTGCATACCCCCAAACTGTACACAGTAGGGGAAAGTGTATTAAAATGCTTATTATATTGATGAAAATCATGTAAAATCAGAATTCCATTTAAAAGCCTGCTGGACTTTTTTTTTAAGTCTTCAGTAAGCACCGGTCTTTCAACAGGGAGGGGCTTGTCTTACTTCAAATGAGGCATGCATTTTCATGTGGACTTTTTGAAAAAAGAAAAAAAAAGTAAACTGATGTAGAAATAGGGAGAACTGAGTTTAGGATTAGACAAATGAGAAACTGACAGAAAACAAAAGTGACACATTCATCCACCTCTATGTATAAGTTTACAAGCTGAACTGCTTATTGCCCCTGTCTTCTGTTCTAAGTAGGGCTATACACAGCCCTCCCTATTTGCCCTGCGGCTCCGAGGAGAGCCAATCTGCCCTGTCCCAAAGATGGGACCACCAACTTTGCCCGGATCCATTCCCAAAGTTATTCAGGGGCGGGGCTATGGATTTTTTAAATTTTAAAATATGGTCCGGAGGGGGAAAGGAAACACTACTGAGAGCAGGGAGGTGCAACCAGCACAGAATGGGATCATTTTGCTTACCAGCTGATTAGCGGAACAATTCCATCCTGAGAGTAGGTGGTCACTGCTGCTTTGCAAGCAGCTTCTCTGCATGCAGGGAAGCCACCTGCGAGCAAGCAGCAACCAGTACCTTGCAGAATGAATCCTCCTACTTATCAGCTGATAAGCAAGAGGATTCCCTACTGTGGGGTGCTGCTTCTTTGTGAGCGGCTTCCCTGCATGCATGCCCATTCCTGAATAGTGGTTTTCTCCTAGTAAAAGTTGATTGGCATGTTTATTGTTGGTCAAGAAGCCAGATGAAATGCCCCAGAGCTTTCATATCCAATCTTGAAGAATTCCTTGATTTGGGAGAGCAGTTCTGTCATATATCTGCAAATGTCTGGGGCATGAAGATTATATGGAGTTCTGAACCTTAGGAACTATCTTCTTGGCTCAACTGTGCAATCACAGCACTACCATTGATGGTTCACATACAGTATATATGAACAGTATATATACATTGTTCCATTTGACTCTTTAGTGGAAGCTGGCTACAGTACAATGAACAGAGATAATGATAAATATTTGAAGAAAGTTTACTACAAGATTTCTCAGAATGTCATTCATAAACTGTGATACATTATCCTAGTAAACAAGCTGTATCTCTTCTTGATAATAAAGGGACAATAGCTACACAAATTTTGGTGAACCTATAGTAGATTATGTTCCCAAACTTTAATATGAATAAAAAATCTCTGTTTGTTATGATTGTACCCCAAATAAATGAGAATATTATTGGCCTGGAAAAGATGTGTTTTGATCTTTGATTGACTACTGATGGTAATTCCTTGTATCTATCTACCTACTATTGGAATTGTTCATGGTATGAATGAAGGAATGAAATAGTGATCTGACCATCACTCCTCCTGCTCTGTAAGATTCGTTTATTTATTTCAAGAGGGAAAATTGTAATTTCTTCCACATAGTTACATTGCCAAAGTACTACTCAAATCTCACAAGCTCAGGTTAATGTAACCTACAATGTCAATAGCCCTCTGTGCCACAGCTTCACATTGCTTATTCATATTCTGTTTACCATTCACTATAATTACTCATAAAAGTTGACAGGAATGTTATAAGACAAAAACCTAAAATGACTGTATGCCTGTAGTTGGATTTATCTAGTTTCTTGGAAAGTTAATGAGTGGCTTACTTAGATATAATGGGCCACAGGTAGGCATCCCAATGTAATTAACTCCTAATTACGCCTGGCGCCGATGCTGCTATCTTTCCGGCGCCAGGTGAAAACCTTTTTATACTCCCAGGCATTTTAAAATGTATCTTAATAATTGTTTTTATCGTGTATTTTAAACAGTATCTTATTATTGTTATATTTTGATGTTGCTTGGTTTTTGTTGTTTGTTGTTTTGATTTTTGATTCTGTTATATTTACTGTATTTATATATTTTGCTTGTTTTATCTTTTATGTACACCGCCCAGAGAGCCTTCTTGGCTTAGGGCGGTATATAAATTAAATTAAATTAAATAAATAAATAAATAATGGCATACGTTTGGAACCACTCTAAGAGAATAATAATAATAATAATAATAAATTTTATTTGTTAGTCGCCTATCTGTCCGAATTAACGGACACTCTAGGCGACTTACAACAACATAATAATAAAATACAATATACAATCTAAAAACACAATCATCAATTAATCTAACATCAAAACATCAATTAATATATCAAAAAGCTAATCTACCCCAAAATTCTTGTAAGCCTGCCTGAATAGCCAGGTCTTTAGAGCTTGGCGGAAACCCATCAGGGAGGAGGCATGTCGAAGACCATAAGGGAGAGAGTTCCAGAGGGTGGGGGCCACAACCGAGAACGCCCTCTCCCTGGTCCGCACCAGCCTAGCTGTTTTGACTGGTGGGACCGAGAGGAGGTCCTGTGTGGCTGATCTTGTGAGGCGGTCTAATTGGTGATACTGGAGGCGGTCATTCAGATAAACTGGGCCAAAACCGTATAGGGTTTTAAAGGTCAGTACCAACACCTTGAACTGGGCTCGGTAAACCACTGGTAACCAGTGTAGGTCTATTAACACTGGGGTAATATGATCCCGGCGACGGCTATGCTTAATTAAGTGTGCCGCCGCATTCTGTACCAGCTGCAGTTTCCGGACCGTTTTCAAGGGTAACCCCACATAGAGCACATTACAGTAGTCTAGACGAGAGGAGACCAGGGCATGTATCACCTGTGGGAGCAGATGTACAGGAAGGTAGGGTCGCAGCCTCTGTATCAGATGTAATTGATACCAAGCTGCCCAGCTCACTGCCGAAACCTGAGCCTCCATGGACAGCTGGGAGTCGAGAATGACCCCCAGCCTGAGGACCTGGTCCTTCAGGGATAATTTCACCCCATTAAGCACCAAGTCAATGTCTCCCAGCCTTCTTTTGTCACCCACAAGCAACATCTCGGTCTTGTTGGGGTTTAGCTTCAGTCTGTTCTCGCCCATCCATCCACTCACGGACTCCAGGCACTTGGACATGGTCTGCACAGCCAACTCTGAACCCAGACAATGACACAAAATGTTGGGGATGAGAAACACTGTATCATGTAGGGGCCCCAAAAAGGATCTAGGAAGCTAGTGGAGACTAGATGATATGCTTCTAGAGAGCAATTGCCAATATAACTGCTTATTATGACACAGTTATTTACAACAGAGGGTGCTGATTCATAGGGTCGCCATAAGTCATAAGCTACTTGAAGGCACATAACACACACAGTTTAATGCAAATATTATGGTTTATACACACCTGCCTCAAGCTTTTATCTTGCTTATTTTGAGAAGCATGGTTAAATGAAAAGGCAAGTGTGACTTCCATTATAATGAATAATCTGAAATGCAGGTCACAAAGTGCTTTATCTCCTCTGAGGCAGAGTGCCCACTGGGAAGTTTCATAATCTCACCTAACAAGTAGAATATAAGCAATGCTAGAGATGGCTTGAGTTGTTCTTGTGTCAGGTGACAAATTAGATGGTATGTTTATTAGAAGTATTAGTAGTATTTTGCTTCTGTTTCCTAGCCAAAGGCTTCAGAAGATAGGAAAGAGATTCACAAAAGAAAGCACAGATTCAGCAGCTGCTTGAAATACATCCTCACCTATCCAATGGTTTTTTGGAGGGGGAATGTAGTGAGGATTGACAGAGACACAGTCTTTGCCAACCTGTAGGCCTCCAGATGTTTTTGACATCTCTAATTAGTGCAGCACAGGCTTGTCCAAAACAACTGAAGAGCACCAGGTTGGGGAAGGTTGCACTAATGGCTTCCCAAGCAGAGCAACATCCACATAGCTTCATTTTCTAGCAGTCATTACACTATGGTTTGCCTGTATAAAGCAGATCTTCGAATGAATTTAATATTTGTATGGAACGTTTATTTCACAAATTCCCATATCTTCACTACTGGGTTTTTCAAAGAAATATTTTGCTTGGTACTGAAATACTTGCTTTCTCGGAAATTTATTATATTTTCCTTCCATTGGATACTTTGTCTCCCTCTTGCTGTCAGTCTCATTTATCTTCCTCTTGATTATTCAATTCTTTGCTGAGCCCACAAGAGTGATTTTGACTCTTGAAATTATTAACGGTAAGTTCTGTACTGTAGCAATGTAATGGACTGAAATTCTGCACTGATTGAAAAAGGGAGAATTTAAAAATACATAAGAAGAAAATGTTTTTCTTTGAGGGAAGTAAGGTCTTATTTGCACACTACCATTTACTCTGGCTTCAGTGCACTCTCCTGTTCTTTGAATCTATGTATACGTTATTTTACCCCAAAATTACCCACAATCCACTTGTTTCTTGTGAAATACTGTGCTTTGGTGCGGTATCCCCAAAGCCAGCATCACTCTGACTTCAAAACTGTTTGAGTGGTAAATCCCAGGTACATACAATGGAGCAGTTCCTGGGGCCTGCTTGTCTGATGTCGGGGGGGGGGTTCCATGCATTCTACCTGCCATCTGGCCACTGCAATCTTTCCTGTGCCTACTCAGAAGTAAGCCCAATTGAATTCAGTGGAGGTTACTTCCTGGTAAGTGGGTTAGCATTGCAAAGTCTTGTTCATTTTAAAATACGAGACAGGTGGCGGAGAAAGATCAAAGCTCATCTCTGGCGCTCAGTCTCCACAAACAAGAAGAGGGGTCTGCCTCCTCTCACTCACTTTGATTATTTAAAATGCCAACACCAAGAGAAAGACAGGTATCTTTAGACAGGCACTGTGGAATATATGAGCAGCCCCTCCCACCACACCTCTCTTGCAGCTCACCAGAAAAAAATGATTGCTGCGGTTTAAAAAGGTGATAGGAGGACGTCTCTCTGTGTATATAGGTTTCTGTGTGTCAGTCAAAGGAGGGGCTAGAAATGCTGAGAAAGAGTTTAAACTTCAACTTTGTGATGTGATCACTTAGACTTTTCTGCTCTTGCTTAGGAGTAAATCCCATTCCATGTGGAAGATGTATAGTTCATGGCTGCAGATGACACCAACAGGAAGAAAATTTCCAGAGAGGTGGAGCTAGAAGATGAAAGCTTCACCAATAGGAGCTAGGGTAGGTAGTGGGGTGGCAAAACTGGGGACAGACAGTGGGTGGAGTGGAAACAAAACAAAGTGCTGTGACATGCACTGGAATTTGCAAAACTGAATTGAAACACACCAAGAAAGAACAACCTCACTGCATTTTAAGCCTGTAAAGTGCACATACCCTAAGGCGAGGCTTAAGTATTCATCCCACTTGTGGGAAACCTGTGGCTTTATTATCTTGCATTGGATAGGGTTGCCATATTGCCCGGTTAGCTGGGTTTTACCCGGATTCTATGCATGCCACCCGGCGCCCGGCTACCCCTTAGGTGGCCCGGATTCTCAGCTTTAATTTAAAAAAAATTAAGTTTCTAGGTGGTCCGGTTCTCGAGATATGCATAAAAACGTCAGCCGCCCCCCCAACTGTTAAATCTTTCTTTAAACAGTACTGTACTATAGCACTTTCTAGCTTTAACCCCGCCCGTTCAGCATTGCAGCCAATCAGAGAAGCCAGGATTGTTTCAGTTTCATTGATCTGAGGCAGTGTCTAGAAAACAAAATGGTGGTCCGTCCGTCCCCCCCAGTTTATCTGAAAATCTCATAAATTGGGTAAGTATATACATTTCAGTTTTTTTTCCTCTTGTGTGCAGGAGTCAGATCTTGGGCAGTGTTTTGAAAACCTTCCCAATGCTTGCTTTTTGTAAAAGCAATGCTAATCCCATATGCCCAGAGTAAATCCCATTGAATTCAATAGGACTTACTTTTGAGTAGACATGGTTATGAATGTGCTCAAAATCAATGGGACTTTGGAGTGAATGTAAAAAAGAATTGTGTTTGTGTTCTAACTCTTTCTGCCCCCTTCTCCAGTCCTATTTTAAAGCAAGTAGACAGGGCTTACTTAGGTATTACAGTTTTTATTCTGTAGGAAAGTAATACTGATTTTTAAAAAACTAATACTGATTTTTCTGCAATGACCAACTGGTTTGACAATAAACTATTATATGGGCTGTATGTATTTATACATCTGCAGTGTGTGCGTGTGTGTGTATGGAGTGTTTCCAACACCCCTGTGAGGTAGGGTTGAAAACCAAGGCAGCTCACAACAAGAAATAAAGCCATTTAAAATCCAATAACCATAAAAACAAGTATAAACAGTTGCAAAACAGCGTAAAGTGGCATGATTCAGAATTTTGGGTTGTGTGAATGAAGTTGCTTATCACTTGAGGTTGCATTTCTGTCCCTGTTTGAGTAAGCCCCACAGAATACACTGGGACTTGCTTCTGAATAAATAAACCTAGGATTGCACTATAAATATCTTTACAGTTCATGTAAATAATAAATATATTTGATAGTCATGCTTATATAAATATTTCTTCATTTATCATATTTTTGGTTTTTGGTTAGGAATCCTGACTGGTTGTGAGATGCTTAGTTTTCTGCCTTACTCATAGGAATCTTGTTGTGGTTGGTGTGGTATTACATTTAGGAAAGTGTTACTGCCTTCTGTGTTTTTTTTCCTATTTGCATTTCACTTATCTTTAACCTCACTCCGTTACAGCCATAGAAGCAACAGCAGCATATGCAAGATAATTAACTTCCATTAGTGATAAGAGCAAGAATTTATAATTATTATTTCAATTAAAACAAGAGGCTTATCAATACATTGAAGAGGACCAGATATTTATTTTCTTTCTGAGCCCAGGACTGGGTCTTTCATGATGCCCGGGGGGGGAGAGCAGGAGAGTAGTCGATAAGACAGACATCCTGGCATTGGTAATCTAATTAGCAAGGTATGTGTGGGGTTGTTGCACACTTCCAGGCCCAGTTTCATTTTGAGTAGGGAGGTGGAACCTGTGTAGATGTGGTTGATCAAAGGGAGAAGAAATTTTGAGTTAAGCAAAGCTCTGCTTTTATAAAACATAAGAAACATACAGATACTTTGAATGTCTGAGTGCCTGCACCAGTGGAATACTGGAGGAACTTGTAAAGCTTGCTGCAACAGTATTTAGAATTGAGCATGTGGTGTGAAAGACTCCTTTTCCTAACATTTTGGCTTCTTGTTTTTCTCCACCCACCACATCTTTGAAATATATCGTATATGGTTAACCGTACTGCTGCCCTGACTTACTTTATGTTTGTTGCTATTTTGTGTTTTTATTATGTTTTTATATTGATTGTGTATTTTTATTGTTTTTATTATATTTGTAAGCTGTGCTGAGCTCTGTTTTTAACAGCAAAAGGGCAGGATATAAATTCTCTTAATCAATCAATAAATACTCCATAGTGTTGGAAACTAGAGTCTAGGCATTTAAGGCTGAAAATGTTGCTTTTAAAAAAAAGATTTCTCACATCTTTCCCCAGCTTTTGGTGGTAATTCCTAGGCACAAAAACAAAACAACTGGACAATCCAAATATTAATATGCAGATATTTGCATAATATGCAAATAATATGCAGATATTTGCATAATATGCAAATACTTTACATAATATGCAAATTAACCTGCCCGGATTTGTGGAACTGGAATATGGCAACCCTAGCATTGGATGATTTGTCTCCCTCTTGCTGTCAGTCTCATTTCTCTTCCTCTTAATTATTCAGTTCTTTGCTCAGCCTAGAGGAGCAATCTTGACTTTTGAAAGCCCTCTGCAAAAGATAAGTTTTAGCCCTCTGGCAAGAGTGTACTGCCTCTCCCACAGGAGCTCCCTGGGACTGGGAGGAAGGGAGAGGAGAGAGAGAGGGGAGGGTGTCAGAAAGAGTAGAATGTGTGGAATGTGTGGAAGAAAGACAAAATGGCAGTAGTGTTCTGGGCCCGTGGTTCTGAAACTCACTTTGCCAGACAGTCAACTCAATCTCTCTCTCTTTTAATCAGAACTATTTATTAAACCAGGAAACACAAAGGTATACAAAAACGTAAAAGAAAGCATATAGTCTCTGGGGATGATGAACTGAGGAGGGTGATGATGAAGAAGATTGATAGCAGGTAAATTATATTGTAAGATTGTTGATGAGGTAGATTAAATGGTGGAGAGTTACCTTCTGAGGAAGAAGCTTCTGCAAGAGGCAATTCTGGTAGAGAGATAGCTTCTTAGAGAGAGCTTCTGAGAGAGAGATAGCTTCTGAGCTTCTGAGAGAGAGAGAGCTTCTAAGAGAGAGAGAGCTTCTTAGAGAGAGAGATAGCTTCTGGTCTTCTGAGAGAGATAGCTTCTTAGAGAGAGAGATAGCTTCTGGTCTTCTGAGAGAGAGATAGCTTCTGAGCTTCTGAGAGAGAGATAGCTTCTGAGCTTCTGAGAGAGAGATAGGTAAAAAAGGAGTGTTGTCCTCTGGTGCTACTAGGCCTGCTTCTAGCTTCACTGATGACTGAAACAAACTGAGCCTATTTTTGGAGGGGAAATAATAACTAACCAATTAAAGAGAGAGGTGATGGCACCTAACAGGAAATAACTATGAGGCTAAGGGATCATAGAGACAGCCCTCTAGAGTTCCATAACTTAACCCAATAAATGCCTATGTAACACAACAGAAGGAATATCTCTATATACAATTCTAACCCTGCGGAGGCAGCACACTCCCCGTCTGGAATTCTATGGATTCCATCACCTATATACTGTGATGATGGGAATCAACATTACTAACAAACATACAGCTTCAATACTGACTAAAGGACATGTACACTAGGTCTGAGCTTTCTCCTTGGATACAAGGAGAATTGATTGGTCGGGTGAAGGCTTTTTGGGTACCTTGCTTGACGATTCTGGTCTGTACCTTGTAGACCTTTCCATCTGTGCTAGGGATGACTTCTTCAATGACTCCTACAGGCCACTCATTCTGTGGCATTTCCTTATGTACGTTACCCTGTTGCTTATGTACACATAGAACCTTCTGCTCTCATTGTATATGTAGCCCAGAACTACCATACTGTCTGTGTAGAAACATACAGCATCAAGTTCAAAGTCCAACTCTTTTCCTGCTAATTCTGCAATCTCCACAGCCAACACTGCTCCACACAACTCGAGTCTTGGAATGGTGTGTTCTGGCCGTGGTGCTAGTTTGGCCTTGCCAAGTATGAACCCTACGTGGGGGCGATTCACCCCATCAGTGACTTTCAAGTATGCCATAGCTGCTATCGCTTTCATGGATGCATCGGAGAAGACATGGATCTCTCTTCGCATGGCAGTGGAGGGTGAGATTGGAACGTAGGTGCATGGTATCTTAACAGTTCGCAGAGTACTGAGGGAGTTACTCCATGACTCCCATTCATGCCTTCGGCTAGGAGGAAGTGGCTCGTCCCAGTCTTTGGTTTCTACGGTCAGAATTCTCAAAAGATATTTTCCCTGGATAGTCACAGGAGCTGCAAACCCCAGGGGGTCAAACAGGCTGTTCACCGTTGATAGCACACCATGTCTAGTAAACTGCTTTTCTTGAGATGACACCTGAAATGTAAAGGTGTCACCTTTGAGGTCCCAACTCAGCCCAAGGCTGCGTTGTATTGGTGGAGTGTCAGAACTCAAATCCAAATCTCTTAGGCCTTTAGCATGATCTTCAGGAACAAATGCTTCCATCACCTGAGGGCTGTTAGAGGCTATTTTGTGCAGCTTTAAGTTGGCGGCATCTAACATCTGCTGCGTTCTCTTCAGCAGATCAATAGCCTCTTCTGGGGTAGGTAAGGATTTCAGGCCATCGTCCACATAAAAGTCTTTCTCTATGAACTGCCTGGCGTCACGGCCATACTTTTCTTCATCTAGTTGCGCAGTACTGTGCAGTCCATAGTTGGCTATTGCAGGAGATGGTCCATTTCCGAAGATGTGGACTCTCATGCGGTATTCAGTCACTTCTTTATTGTGATGTTCATCACTGTACCACAGGAACCGCAAGTAGTTGCGGTGATCTTCTCTGACAATAAATGAGTAGAACATCTGTTGAATATCTGTGGTTATTGCAATGGCTTCTTTTCTGAAGCGGATAATAACACCGAGCAAGCTGTTGGTCAGGTCTGGTCTGGTGAGGAGGGACTTGTTCAGGGAGAATCCTTGGAACTGTGCGCTGGAGTCAAACACCACTCGGATCTGCCCTGGCTTCTGTGGGTGGTACATGCCAAAGAACGGAAGATACCAGCACTCTTCACCTTCTCTCAGCGGTGGTGCAAGTTCTGCATGCTTGTTCTTCAACATGTTGTCCATGAAATCCACAAAATGGGCTTTCATTTCAGATTTTCTCTCCAGAGTACGGCGCAAGGTGATGAGCCGTGACAGGGCCTGCTCACGATTGTTGGGCAGTCTATGTCTAGGTGTGAGGAATGGAAGCGGTGCCACCCAGCTATTGAACTCATTCTGAAAGAATTCTTTGTTCATTATTTTCAGGAACTGCTTGTCTTCTATAGACAGAGCAAGCTTGTTGTCATCCTTGGTTGTCTGGAACACTGTGGCTCCTAAAGCTATATCTCCCTTTCTAGGAGGCTGGAGAGGCCCTCTAAGGGAGAGGTCTTCCTTCACAGTAAAGTGTTCTGGGCATGGCTCCGAGAATGAAGGACCTCCGTTCTCCAGAATACTTGTAGCGAAGACACTCGTGTGGCCTTGCCTGCGAATACAATCCATACAGACGTTGCCCACAATAACCCACCCGAGGTCCAGTCTTTGGGCATAGGGAGCACCATAAGCTCCAGTAAGTTGTTCACGGGTCACATGGACTTCTGAGATGTCTGTCCCCAGCAGGAGCAGAATCTGGGCATCTGGATCTAGAGGCGGAATGTGGTTGGCAATCGGCTTGAGATGTGGTTGGCTGAAGGCAACATCTGGGGTGGGGATTTGGTCACGCCTATTCGGTAGGGCATCGCATTCTAGCAGTGGAGGTAAGGGGTGCTGCACCTCACCCTGGATGGGTTCAATCAGGAAGCCGGTGGCCCTTCTCCCTGCTGTCTGCGTGACACCCGTACACGTCTCAAGAATGTATGGGATCTCCTTCCCATGGAGATTGAACAGTTCAAAGAATTCAGGTCTTGCCAACGACTGATTACTCTGATCATCTAGCATGACGTACATTTTTATAGCTCTTTCTGGATGCCCTTCAGGAAACACTTTGGCTAGGCATATTTTGCGACAGGACCTTCCTTTAGGCCCTGGACCGCACACCTTGGTGCACCTGACTGTGGAGACATCAAGCTCTGTCTTCTTGTTACTTCCCTCCCCGTCGTGGTTGATGGCAGAGGGAACAGATGAGGACTGAATTGCTTTGCCTGAGTCAGGATGCAGTGCGGTAACATGTCTGTCACTGCTGCAATCGGTGCACTTAATGCTGACCTTACAGTCCTTAGCAGAGTGCTCAGTGGAGGCACAGCACCTGAAACAAATCTTGTGGTCCTTCAACAGAGCCTTCCGTTCTTCAAGTGGGTTCTCTCTGAAGGCTCTGCACCTCTTTAGAGGATGGGGCCTTTTGTGTAGTGGGCAGATATGGTCTGGGCCTTCTGTTTTCTTAGGTGTAGACATGAGATCTGCAATCTCTGTTTTACGGACAGTTGCAACTGCTCTAGGTTTGGTGTCACATGTAGATGTCTTCCTATAAGTAGGGTCAATGGTACTTGATGCAGAGCGGACACAGTAGGGGTCATTCATCTGTTTAGCAACTCTGTGGACGAAGCTGACAAGGAAAGAAAAGGGAGGATAGATGCCTTGGTACCTTTCCCTGTAGTTTGTGAGTGCAGAGTTCCATTTCTCTTGTATTGGATATGGCAGCTTCATTACAATAGGCTTTTGAGACAGGTAGTGGTCTAGGCATGAGAGTCCTGGAAGATGTGGGTCTGTCTTCGCAGCTGCAAGCTCCTCCAGGAGATCTGTCAGGTCCCACAGCCTGTGGTAGTCTTTACTGGTTACCTTGGGGAAGCTTTCCAGTTTTGCCATAAGGGCACTTTCAATCTCTGCAGGTGCACCATAGCGTGTCTCTAGCCTATTCCAAACTCGACACAGTGCTTTCTTGGGTTTGCCTATGCATGCTGCACTTGTGCTGCAGAATCAGGCCCCAGCCAGGCTGTCATGAGGTTAAGCTCTTCAGCAGCTGACAGCTCCAGACCTTGGGTGGTGGTTAGGAACGCATCTTTCCAGGGTCTGAAGTCTTCTGGTCTATCACTAAATTTTGTAAGCCCTCCAGATAACAGGTCCCGTCTAGATAACTGGGCAGCCAAGCTGGAGTAGTTGACAGCATGACCTGGAGTATCCCATAGCCTCGGACGGCCTTTGTGGGGGGCAGTGTAAGTTTCTGGAGGGGTTACCTGTGAAGTCTCCCAGGGTGCATGGGAGATGGGCCCATTTGGTGGAACCATCAGCAGGGGATCCCCATCAAGGAGAAGTGGGATGTCATCCATTGGATCGCTCCCAGTGTATCGAGGCCTACGGGACTCAGGCTGACAGGCATACTCTGGGCTGTGGCTGGACTCAGACAGCGAAGTTGTCTGGTCTGATATGTATTCTGATATGCGCTGAGGATAGTCCACCTCTTCCAGCTTCTCAGGATGGAAATCTGTCTTTTCCCTTTTCAGCGCTGTTTTCAGGGCCTTGGCCCGTGCAGTGGCCTAGGCAGCTGCCTTTTCTTCTTCAAGCAGAGCCAATTCCCCTTCCATTTTTGCCTTCTTCCTGGCAAATTCTATGCTCTCTTTTGCTGCTGCAGCTTCAGCATCTGCCTCGGCTGCGGCAAGGGTTAGGGCAATTATGGCTGACTTCCCAGAACTACTGGTTAACGTGGAAGAAGCTTTGGAGCTTGATGTTGTGGAAGCTCTTGATGAAAAAAGGGCCTTAGGGTTTGGTGCTTCCCGAGGCTCAATCCCTTTGACTTTGTCACCAGATGATGCAGGTGATAACCCAACTTGCATTTCTAGTTCCCTTGAGGCTAGGATGCACTGCTCCAGGTCATTCTGAACCTCATCAACTAGTTTATGTCGCTGTTTGTTTACCTATTTCTCACTCAGGCTTGTTTCTGAATTCAGTCTGTCTAGGATGTGGTAGTGGTTTTGTGTTAGGCCAAGCCAGGCGATGCAGTGCTTTGCCAGGTTTTTGTGGACTTTCTGCATGTCTTCCAGGATGGCAGCTGTTCTGGATACTTCCAGGTCACTCTCTACCTTTTCCCAGGCTCTGCTGCACTTCATGGAAAGTTGAGCCTCTTGCGCTTCTAGAAACTCCCTCATCTTAGAAGTTAGTTTCATTTATCTTTTGTCTGATAGGGATGCAGCACTTTCAGCCTTATCCTGACTGCCTTCATTGCAGTTTGCTTCGTTGGGAAGTGACATTGTGGAAACCTGCATTTTGCAGTTTGCAGAAGCTTTCTAAACTGGCTGCAACTTCTAATGTGGGTAGCTGGACTGCAGTTATGCTTGGAGTCCAGCAGGTGGCGCTCTGGTGCTCACTCAATGTGGGGAAACAACAGGGCTGGCTCTTTGTAGGCCGATCTGCGTTTTGCACCCAGAGCTTGAGTTTGGAGCTGAGTACAAGGTGGTCTGAGGGCTTGCCTTGAGCAATCAGGCCTTGTGAATAGCTGGTGGGCTACTGCCTTCAGCATGGTTGGAATACCCGTGTGCTTCATTCTGTCTCCCGCTTGGCTTGGTCTGCGCCATCTGGGGGGTTGAAGAACTATGCGTATGAGTTTCCAGTCTGCTTTGGAGTAACGTACAGCCAAACACAGTCTCCTGATAACTCTGAATGGGCTCAGCTATTTGTGAGACAAGCAGGCTAGAAACTTGTAAGAGAAGCTGAGTGGATTTTTTAGCAGGAGGGTTATATGCTAATTCACTTGCTTTCAAGACTTCAGAGGGAGTGTAAAATACTCCTTTTTTACTGTTCTGGGCCCGTGGTTCTGAAACTCACTTTGCCAGACAGTCAACTCAATCTCTCTCTCTTTTAATCAGAACTATTTATTAAACCAGGAAACACAAAGGTATACAAAAACGTAAAAGAAAGCATATAGTCTCTGGGGATGATGAACTGAGGAAGGTGATGATGAAGAAGATTGATAGCAGGTAAATTATATTGTAGGATTGTTGATGAGGTAGATTAAATGGTGGAGAGTTACCTTCTGAGGAAGAAGCTTCTGCAAGAGGCAGTTCTGGTAGAGAGATAGCTTCTTAGAGAGAGCTTCTGAGAGAGAGATAGCTTCTGAGCTTCTGAGAGAGAGAGAGCTTCTAAGAGAGAGAGAGCTTCTTAGCGAGAGAGATAGCTTCTGGTCTTCTGAGAGAGAGATAGCTTCTTAGAGAGAGAGATAGCTTCTGAGAGAGAGAGATAGCTTCTTAGAGAGAGAGATAGCTTCTGGTCTTCTGAGAGAGAGATAGCTTCTGAGCTTCTGAGAGAGAGATAGGTAAAAAAGGAGTGTTGTCCTCTGGTGCTACTAGGCCTGCTTCTAGCTTCACTGATGACTGAAACAAACTGAGCCTATTTTTGGAGGGGAAATAATAACTAACCAATTAAAGAGAGAGGTGATGGCACCTGACAGGAAATAACTATGAGGCTAAGGGATCATAGAGACAGCCCTCTAGAGTTCCATAACTTAACCCAATAAATGCCTATGTAACACAACAGAAGGAATATCTCTATATACAATTCTAACCCTGAGGAGGCAGCACAAGTAGAACACAAGAGAATGCGATAGAGAGGAGGGGGATGGCATACAGAACATGCTGTGCAACAGAACAATTTTTATATGTAATATAAAAATAAAAGCTGGCACAGTGGTTTGCTGAATGGTTGCTGTTAGACAGAAAACACTTGGCTTGGTTGGACTCATTTAACTGGATTACAGGGAGAACAACAGCCAAATCAGCCAAAAATAAAATTGGTTTTCACTGAGTAAAGAATCTCAAAAGTTTTAAAGCTGAAAATGAGTAGAGGGAAAGAAGAAGCAGGTAGTGACAGGGGTTGAGAAGTAATTGTAAAGTTCAAACATTAGGCAGAACTTGGGCTTCTCTAGAAGAAGCTTTATCTTAACTTCCTCTACATATCCAGACATTTCTTTTTGTCTGTTTGAAAATGGCTTCTGTTTATCACTTGTGAAGCCTTTGAAGTCATGTTTCTTGGCAGGAAACTCAGTTTTGATTCTTCATCCCCAGGAACAGAACAATATTTTTTTCCAATAAATCCATTGAGCCTCTTCTTTCTTCTAGATAGGTATTTCTACACTTCTTTAGAATGTGTGAAGAAAATTTACTAGCACCTATTTAAAATATGTGGTGCATATGCAGACTGAATCTACTGCTAGAGGATAGTTAAGGTTTATCAGTGTACTTCAGAGTAAAGTTCTTCTATTATTTGACCCTAGGCTAAGAAAGATGACACAAATGATAATTTAGCTTATTGTACAGCCACGAGAATGGCTGTATACTATAGCCAGCATGGATTTTTCACATTCCACAATGTTAAATTGAAAATACCCCCATGCCGTTCTGATGCATCCCATAAGCTCAATTCAAAACAAAACCTTACAGAACTTATAGTCCTGACTCAAAAAAGCTTGCTTAACAACCCTCTAAATTTTCATGGCAATACACAAAACAGTCAGAGATAATAGAGAGTTCACAGTCTAAAGAGAGAGAGAGAGAAAACCCCAGAGCCCTTGTGGACTTTTTTCAGAGTTCTCATAATCTGTTGAAATATATTAAAAATCAGCCATGTTCACAGAGTACCTGTAATCCTATTACTGACCTTGCCCATGCTCTGACCTTCATCTTCTGCAGTATAAAAGTTTTAAAAAAATGTCTGGCTGATTTTTAATTAATTTAAGAAATTTTGCATTGAACTGAATGATAGTGTCCGGCATGCTCAGTAAGAACCAACTGTCAGTGTTCTAAAAGCCAGATTCACAGCTGCTGGGCTTGCCTAATCAGGGGGCCACACCCACACCAGACTTTGATTTCATATGAGACAGTCATGGCTTCGCCCAAAGAATCCCGGGTAGTGTAGTTTGTGAAGGGTGCTGAGAGGAGACTCCTGTTCCCCTTAGAGAGCTCCAGTGGCCAGAGTGGTTTAACAGTCAGCCACTCTGATTTAAGGTCTCTGAAAGGAGGAGGCAAGATGGCGTTTAGCACCAGACGCACTTTTAATAGCTCCGCTTCTGCCTTATGTGTTTTTTAAGTTTTCTAGGTTTTTAATACTAATTAAAAACCTTTTAGTCACTGCAAACTTTATAATTAGTCGAAGCCAAACTTGAAAGACTAAACACTGTCCCGAAAATGAAAATATAAACCAGAAGGCCAGATTATAACAAACTTCCAAGGATGCTCTGAAAATACTCTTCTATCTTTAATGACTCCCCTTGGCAACGAAAAAGGCAAACAATCTACTCTACTAAAGAACTAAATCTTTAATCTCTCAATCGACCGAGACTCCCAACGACAAGTGGCCAAAGTTTTTAAATATCAAAATTGCTAATTCAAATGCTGAGAGTTGTTTTTTTCACAGTGAGTATTTTTTAAATTTCTAAACTTTTAAACTCTCAAACTTTTAAATATACCCATTTTGAATTTCTTTTAGAGGGGATCCTCAAGAAGTAAATATATACTACAACTTTACTAACATATTCCTACTATATGAAAGAATGGTTTTAACTAGAAAATCATATATAGAGAGGGGTATTCTACCCATTCCTTTTATTGCACTTACTCCTGAGAAGAAACCTAAGAAAAACTGTAAGCAACCAAAGATTACCCAATTCTATAAGAAGAAAGAAACATTACCACCTAATTTAATTAGTGACCAGAGATTGGAAGACCAAAGAGATGAGATAGCTCTAAGTAAATCTCCCACATGACTGCAGGCTATGAAAGGAATTTCTCCTTTAAGAACACAAACTCGAAAAAAGGCCTTTCTTAAATCTTGCTCAGGAGATAAGAATGGCAGAGGAATTAGAGACTAATCTCTCTAGAGCTGGGATGGCCTCTGGAGAAGCATTTGTTGACAACTCTACTTCCAGCTCTATGCCTACATTAGAACCATCTTATAACAACTTAACAACTGAATCACTAGTACTTATTAAAGAGACTGAAAACACAATAAATACTCTAGAGCCACCCCTGCAAGAAAATCAGATGGACACGAATGTTTTTAACTTTGCTCAGTTCATTGAAAATATATACAAGAGAACCTCACCAGATATTGCTATTCCGCTGAACTCTACTGGCAGTAAGCTCAAGCATGATATGTCCTCTGCACAGGACATCCCTAATGTAAATGGGACCAGGGCATCAGCAGTTATGCAATCTCTTTCACAAATTTCTAATTTTGTAGCGGAATCAATCTCCTTCCTTACAACTTTAACAGACATCATTTTAAAAGTTGACTTCCAGACAAAGACTCAGAAACTCTCCCCAATTCGTATATCTCAGAGTATCCAAACCATGACTGAGAATTTGAATTCTACTAATAAACATTATTCACTACAACATGGGGAAAAGAGTAAGAACGTTAAGAATTACAAACCTAAACATAAATCCCATATGAATTTTGGGAAACTTTCTAAGTTACTAGATGATCCGCAAACTTCAGTAAAAAAGGAAAAGAAAAAGAAAAAGAAGAAAAAGAAATCCAAGAAGGATAAACATATAAACTCTAATGCTTCTACTGAAATTGATATTAACTCTTCTCCTACTGCAGCTTGCCAAGAAACCCATTTAATATCTCCATTAAAGGAAATTCTGGAACAATTCAATACTATTTCACTTATGCAACAATCCTTTATTCAAGATAAGCCAAAAGATCTGATGATACAACGATGGAAACTCATTTTAAACAAAGAAAAGCTAGTTATATCTAATTTACCAAAACCTTCTGATTGGCTCAATCATAGAGCATGGAGACAGTATCTATGGGATTTTCTTGAAACTTTATGCCCAGGTATGATCAATTTCAATTCAATCAAGTCAATCCAATATCTATCTTATAATTATGTATCAACTAGGGCACTAGTAACTTTTTATGACCCTGCAGTTGCAAAAATCCTCTATGAAGAAAGATCTTATCTAGCTACCCATCATATATGGATATCAAGATTTTTTGAAAATCAGACTCCCCCTTTAAACCTTTGTCCATTTTACTCATCGTCTTCTTCTCAAGACAATTTACCCAGGATATCGGAAGACTCTGTAAAAACTATTCAATCAAATATACAAAACCATTCCTCATCAGTTACACTGCAACATTCGCAGGCTGTAGAGAATCTAAACAATAAATCCCCTCTAAATATTGCTTCTAATTATAAGAAAAATGAAATCTTACCTGAAGAGTTCTTTCTTCTTGATTTTTATAAAGATTTTACTTTGGATGAACAGTTCGAGATAATCACCAGATTAAAACAACTAATCTCTGCCCTTGGAAGCAAGACTTCAGATAATTTTTCCTCCTGTTCTGAAACAATATCTAGGGAACAAAACCAGATACCCGTATAAATATATCTTCACTCAATGAGAACCAACAGAAAGGGTCGACGAACCGAAGTGGAAATAACATCTACCAAACTCATAGTCAATTAATGGATGAAACAGAATCAATAGAACCAATAAACTATTGTGGAAAATCCTCACATCATTGTTCAAACTGACCAAAAACTACTCCTTCATATGGAACACTTAAGATTATTACATGGAATATAGCGGGCTGGAACTCTAAATCTACTTCCCAATATACAAAAGATGATTTGTCACTCCATGACGTTGTTCTACTACAAGAAACCTGGTCAGTAGAACCGCCTCTATTAGAAGGCTATTTATCTTTTGATCTCCCAGCACGATCTAGTACTAAAGGAGGCCGCCCAAAAGGTGGAATTTGCTCCCTCATTTCAACTGCATTAAAGACAAAAGTTACTTCCCTAAGCCCGCTACAAGATATTGTACTTCCTCTTATTGTGGAATTTCCTAAGATTTCATTAATTATTCTTAATGTATATTTACCTCCTATACGAGCAAAAAATATGGTTTTGGAAAAAATTACTCTTTTAGAGACATATATATTGGATCTTACTGTTAAATATCCAGAAATGTATATAATTTTATTGGGCGATTTTAATGCCAGAATAGGTACTTCGGACCCAGCACTATATGAGAAATACCACCAGTCAATGTTGATACCAGATGAATTTACTAATATCCCATTGAGACAATCAAAAGACTTAGGGACAAACTTTGCAGGAATATCATTAATGAAGATAACTTCTAGAACTAATCTTGTTCTCCTAATGGCCATGCCACAGGGGATCTAGCCGGAGATTTAACATATTTCTCTCCTAATGGCTCATCACTTATTGATCTAACTTTTATTTCGATCAAACTATATCATCTGATTCGGAAATTTAACATCATTAACAGACCAGAAAGTGATCACCTTCAATTGTTATAGAGATAAAGAGCCTGGAGAACAATATACATCTTAACTCGAAGACTTTCTCTAACAAAGAAGAGGATATTTATCCGACTAGAGTCAAATGGATTCCAAAGCTAGAAAAGGATATTTCTAATATCTTGGCTTCACCCCAAACTCTCTTAATTAAAGAGGAAATTATGCAGGCATCTCACAATAACAACCCTTTTGTAAAATTTTATGAACTTATGACAAAGCTGCAACTAGCTATTTCCAATAATTCACAAAAGAATTTTGGAAATGTACATTCTAGATCTAAACCATGGTTTGATAAAGAATGTGCTGAATTTAAAAAAACAATTAAATAATACTTACCAGAGTTATAAGGTAATGGGAACCAAAGAATCTCTCTCTTTATACTGTAATACAAAAAAAGGATATACAAATTAATAAAAAGAAAGAAAATGCATGAAAACTCAATTACATGGCAACAACTATTAAATGCAGTTAAACTTAACAACTCAACCATCTTTTAGCGCCTTATTGCTCAACAATGGCCGAAATCACGCTCCCAAATTAATTCTGTTATTGCTCCTGATGTTTGGGAAAACTATTTCTATAATCTATTTTTAGACCAAACTGATCTTCAATCATATCAATATTTATTAACTCCTCAAACACAAGATTGGCCTCCAGTAACTACAGAAGAAATTACTACACTCATCACTAAACTCAAACCTAACAAGGCTCCTGGTCCAGATAACATCCCTCCGGAGGTTTTCAAAGCCAATGAGCAATGGTGGGCCCCGGTATTAGCTTCCCTTTTTACCTACATCGATACTTCAACTACAATACCTGAGGATTGGGGTATAAATACGATAGTCCCAATTTATAAAAAAGGACCGCCTAATGATCCAGCTAATTACAGACCAATTAGTCTTATCAATATAATCAGTAAACTCTATGCAGCTCATCTCAGTTCCAAATTAAATACTTGGATAGAATAGAATGACATTTTAGCAATCGAGCAGGCGGGCTTTCGCCCAAGAAGATCGACCGCTGATCACTCCCTTTTATTATATCATTTAATAGCTAAATATGCAGGGGAAAAAGGAGGGGCCTTTTATACGGCATTTGTCGATTTAAAGGCCGCTTTTGATTCTATATCACGTCCCCGTTTATGGAGTAAACTTAATAATATGGGAATTGACAGATGTTTACTTATATTGATTCAAGGCCTGTATAAAAATACCTCACTCCAAATCAGATGCAGCACTAAGGGACATCTTTCTAATACTGTTCCAACAACAAGAGGGGTCAAACAAGGTTGTGTTTTAGCCCCAATGCTTTTTAATTTATATATAAACGATATAGTTTCAAATTTAGCCCCAATTTCTTCATATCCCCCAATTTTAGCCAATAAACCAAAAAACATATTACTATATGCAGACAATGTGGCGTTATTATCTAGGTCACCAATAGATCTAAAACGGTTGTTAGTGAACTTAGCAAAATATTGCTCCCCAGAATATCTCACAATAAATTACCAGAAAACTAAAATTGTAGCTTTTACTAAGAAAAAATCTAAGCATCGATGGCAAATTGATGGCCAGCTAGTTGAGCAAGTTCAATCTTATAAATATCTTGGCCTAGTTTTTCAATCTTCTGGTTCACACCAGTTACATACTAAAGCAATGTCTCTCAATGCCCGTCGAACTATGAAAGCTCTTTTAACATTACTAAAGGAGGGCAAGCCTTTTCTCCAGCTCTTAAAATTTTCAACACTAAAATTATTCCTCAAATGACATATGGTGCTCAAACAAATGTAAACATAAAATTTAATGACTTTGAGGTAATCCAAAATATATTTCTAAGATCAATAATGGCTCTACCTAAATGTATACCAAACTTCGACTTGAGGCAGGGGTCCAGACTATCGGGTCTAAGATTTGGTTCCAGAGAATTAGTACATTGCTAAAACTCCTTTTTAATCCAGTAGGCTTAGCTCCTGACATTCTAATAGATAACTTTCACTCGGCATGGGCGAAATTAATATATGATAAACTTGCAAAGCTAGGCTTTTCGCTCCATACTGTCCAACGGCTTGGTTTTCATAACGCCTTAATAAAAATACATCAACGTTTGAAAGATATTGATTTTCAACATCAATTACTGTTAGTTAAAATTCAAAGGTACAATCCTAGCTGTTTTGTTCCAATGCCTTATTTGTATAATTTAAATATTCCCAAATATCGCAAGGCATTTACCTTGATCAGACTGAACGTTCTTCCTTTGGCTCTACTTGAAGGGCGCTATGCGAGGGTCCCATATACAGATCGTTACTGCCCTTGTGGAGAAGGAGTGGTTGAAAATAATATTCATGTTCTACTTTACTGTCCATTCTACAATGTTTTCAGGCAACAATTTATATTTCCTCTTCTGAAAAACATACAACATAAACCTTGGGTAGTTTTGGAAGAATATCTCTTAGGAGACCGCTCTTCGAAAATAACATTAGCAATAGCAAAATTTTCTGCAGCAGCTATAATCACCAGATCTGATATTATGAATAACTTCTCAAAACATACATAAATTTGATATTAATCTCAAGTAAATTTATATATGTCTATATTTTGATTAAACTTAATTAAGACTTTGAAGAGTTATATTCGACATAAGCTGTTTTTGGAATAATGTATCTCTCTCAGATATGATTCTAATGTAGTAATTAGAGGTAATCTAATAAGCCTGCAGGAAGAGGAACATTGCGCTGCCAGGGAGGGAGAGCCCCTCATCATCTGCTGCTGCTGTGCTGCTTCCCCTGGCTGTCACCACCACCACCCTTCCTGCTGGACTGCTGCTATTAACAGCTGCCACGCCCTGCAGGACCAGGTCCCAGCCTATTTCATCGTTGCCGCTGCACTGCGCGAGGAGAGTCTTCGGCATGGGACATTGTCGCCGGATGTATGCTGTGTGGTGTGAATGAGATTGGTGTGTGTATGTATGTGAGTCTTTGCTTGTTTTAACTACACTTTAATTGTATTTTATTGTATTTTAATGCTATTTAATTATTTGTTCTGTTGAGTTTGCTATTTATTTCTATGTTTTTGTATTTTATGTTGCTGTTTTACTCTTATGTACACTGCCCAGAGAGCCTTTTGGCTTTGGGCAGTATAGAAATAAAATAAAATAAATAAATAAATAAGTATTGTTTTATATGTCTATTTACCTTTGGCCTATGGGCTGTAATAAATTGAATGGAAAGGTCTGTGAAAGGAACAGGGTGTCTCCTAGCAACTCTCAGAACCCTTCACTAACTACACTTCCCAGAATTCTTTGAGAGAAGCCATGACTGTCCAAAATGAAATAAAGGCCTGGTGTGGATGTTGCCAGGGACAGCTTTGGTTTAAATTTGGGTGGGAGGCTACATGTGCCTGCTATAGAGTAAAAAGGTGGGGAAAACCATGAAAAGGAATGATACTGTTCACAATGTTTTCCTTTTAGAAAGGAAAGGAGCTTCCCCTCTGCCCAGTGCCCACCCACCCAATCTCCTCTCCTCCCCCTCCCCTTCCTGCCCCTCCCCTGGGTCAGTGTTGGACTATGACCTGAGAGACTAGGGTTTGAATCCCCACACAGCCATGAAGCTGACTGGGTGACCTTGGGCCAGTCACTGCCTCTCAGCCTCAGAGAAAGGCAATGGTAAAACCACCTCTGAATACCGTTTACCATGAAAACCCTATTCATAGGGTCACCATAAGTCGGGATCGACTTGAAGGCAGTCCATTTCCATTTTCAAACATGACTGCACAGAAATAAATCCAACTGAACTCAAAAAGTATGGAAATGATAAAACCCACCCTCCCTTCTCCTCCCTCCTATCCCCTCCCTCTTGCCCCTTCCCTCTCCCTTCCTTTGCCCCTCCCTCCCCATCCCCATCCCCTTCCAACCTCCTCCTTCCCCCTCCTCCCCTCCCCTTCCTCCTCCCCATGGTCAGTTTTACCTATCTTAAGCATGATTGCACGGAAGTAAATACCATTGAACTCTATAAGCATGCAGATGATCAAACCTGCTCTGCCCTCCCCCTTCCTTTGCCCCCCTCCAATCTGCTCCTTCCCCTCCTCCTCCCCTTCCTCCTCTCCCCTGGTCAGTTTTACCTATCCTAACCATGATTGCATAGCAGCAAATCCCATTAAACTCAATAAGCATATAAATGATTAGACCTGGCTTTCCCCTCCTTCTCCTTTCTTTGCCCTTTCTTCTCCCCTGCCCACTCCTCCCTCCCTTTTCCCCCTGGTCAGTTTTACCTATCCTAAGCATGATTGCTGGGGAGTAAATCCCATTGAACTCAATAAACATGCAAATGATCAAATCTATTCTCCTCTCCCCCTCCTACCTGCTCCCATCTCCCTCCTCCCCTCTGCCCCTCCTCCCCTCCCCATCCCCTGTGGTCAGTTTCATCTATCCTAAGCATGATTGCTGAGGAGTAAATCCCACTGAACTCAATAAGCATGCAAAGGATCAATCCATTCTCAGCAAACTTGCACAGGATCCCATTTCTTACCTCCCAGATTAAAAAGCAGAGAAATTCACTAATAGGCAAAAAACCTTGCGGTTTAGGAATGTACCTATAGCCCACAGATATTTCTATCAAACTTTAAAAAGCAGGGAAATTGGGCAGCTATAGTGAATGCACCAGGGCAGCAGGAGACCTGACCTCAGGGATGAGTGAATCTGTCCCTTTTAGTTTCTCATAGTTTCATATTTTTCCAAGCAAACTGAAAATTTCCAGTACTCCACATTTCCACCATTTTGTAAAAAAAAGTACTCACAAAAATTCATCAGCATTTTTGGGTGAAATTCTTCTAATTTGTGCATGTATGTAATTTTGCCTAATATACTCATTTTTGCAAAGCAATATCCCCTAATCTAATGCACTTTTGTATGTAATTTTCACTAATATATGCATTTTCATGCAAACTTTACCCTGGTACATCCATTTTTGTACACACTACTTGGGTGGAGAACTGCAATGCAAAATATGAAGTGCAAATGTTGAAGAACAGCTGTGTTTCACTTCACACGGTGTTTCAAAATGTGCAGATTAGGCAGTTTCACCTTTAAATGTAAACTCAGAATTTCTCTTCATCTTTCCTTGCAGGGCCCCTAAAGCAGCAGCATCGATAGCAACAACAGCAGGGTGTTGGGAGAGAGGGCTGTCATCCTTCTTAGTTTGTGTAGGCTGAAGGTTCCTTTCCCCCCTCCCCTCTCTGAAAATTCTGATCAAAAAGCTAGAACTATGAGGTTCTGATCCAAGGACTCCAAAAGGAGAATCTGGAAACAGTGAAGGATGGTTTGGGAGGGAACAGTGTTTGGTAGCTATACAAAGCTTCAAGCCTTGGTATCTATTTTTCCTGAGAGTCCCAGTGTACAGAGATCCATCACTGGTGATGGAAATGACAAACAGCAACAAAAAGGGGTGTAGCAAGAAATCAGTAACAAAAAAAGAGGGGCAATATCTCTCAGCAATTCAGAAGCTTTCTCAAAGTGGTCACAGTTCTGAGTTTAGTTCTTGTAGCCCTCTTCAGCCATGTGAGAGGAAGAGTGGAGATGAGTGCATTTGCTCCTCTCCCATCACCGTCCTCATCACCCTCCTACTTGTGGAGCCAAACTTCTGTACGCATGGAAGCTTACCACACGTTTGCCTCCCTGCAGGCCTGAGGTTCCCCATGCCAGCTTTAGTCTCCCTAAACTGGATGACTTCTTCCAATGACTTCATGTAGATTTTGAAAACCATAGGGGACAAGATGGAACTATATGGCAGCCCAAAGAGTCAAAAACGATGGGGTGGAACAAAAGTCATCCAGCACTACCTTCTTGATTTGTTATGCAAAATCAGATGATCCAAATTTGATTTTAAAATAAAATAAAAAAGGGGATGCTAACCATTGCCTCTTTAAGGGAAAATATAAAGAAATAATTATCCTCATTATTTATTTTATCTATTTATTTATTAGATTTATATCCTGCCCATAGCAGCAATTACCCTATAAATGCATGCTGCAACCTAATATAGGTGACCTAATAAAAAGATGATTTATCAGAGAATATTTTAAAAAACGAACTACTCAAATGAAAGTTATACATATGCAAAGACATATGCATAGGAAAAGCTTCATACATCTACACACAGGTCATCCTTTGGGTTTATGTCCATCACGTAAAAAGTGTACTACACATGAAAAACCCTGCATATTGCACATCTGGAGCTGTGTGCATAATGATGTTTTCTGAACCACACACACTGTCAGCCCATTCTGACAACACTGATTGCATATCTACAGGGTGGAGTGACTGATAGCAGACATTCCTTTCTCCCTTGACAGATGTATCATAGCTGACAGCAATAAAAACCTTTTCAACCTTTTCAAAAATGGTAGAGGAAAACCCTAAATATATGCAATAGCAGATGCGCACACCTGAACAGATTATTCTAAATCTGGCTTCTGAAGTTTTGATGTGTCTCCTCTCTAGAACAGCATTCAACAACTTGTTATAGGGTGGCCACTCCGTGGCTCTCCAGATGCTGCTGGACTACAGCTCCCATCATCCCTGACCATGAGCTGTGTTGGCTGAGACTGATGGGAGCTGTAGTTCAGCAGCATCTGAGAGTCATGGAGTGGCCACCCTGTTTCTAAAAAAATGAAGTTCTGTGAAAATTTAACCCACTGGTGTATATCACTTTAACAAGGCTGCACAAGCTCAGTGGGAGAGTTGAGTCAGAGAGCAGCCACCATGATGGGCAGCTAGCTTGTATTACCTCAGAACAGTTGGGATAATGTCTAGTCTCCTGTCTGTAGGCAGGCCTGTAGGCAGGGGGAGGAGGAAATGGCGGCACTGCTCCCACGAGCTGTGCTTTGCGTCCCCCCCCCAAGGATTTTGGGGGAAATTGTCTTTTTAATTTGTGACATGACAAACAATGGCAACCTCCATTTAAACAACAATACTTTGTTTTAAGAACTGGAGCAATTTAAGAATAGGAAGCTCTGAAAAATTCAGTGAATAAGGCAAGGCAAGAGCACAATAAAAGCCTCATCTGAAAGAGCCCCCAAAATCTGCTCACTCAAGACTTTCTGTGACTGAGAGAGGATTTCTCATGATCACAATCACCCTGTAATTACTTAAGTGATCCTGAAAAAAACAGCCAGTATTGTAACATGACCCGTGAAAAGTTAAATATTAGAACTTTTAATTATGGACTAGAGTTAGAATCCGCCCCTTGGACCTTCCCTTGCTCTGCTTTTCAGTTTCAGTTTTGTTCTCTATCCAGCCAACAATAAAAAGGCATGTTTTTACTGCAGTAAAAAAATAAGAGTTCATTTATTCTGCAGTTGTTATAATGAGTACAGCAAGACTAGGTGCTTATTCCTAAAGGTTGCAATACAGAGATAAAGTAATCTGGAAAAAAACAGCTACCCTAAGTAACCCAAAACACTCACTAACCTCACAATCACAGTGGATTATGGTTGCTAGGTCTCTGGTTTTTGCCTGGAGTCTCTGGGTGAGTCACTTTACTCTCCAGCCACTTAGCTTTCATTTTTTTAAAAAATAAGTTTCTAGGTGGTTTGGTTCAAAAGATATAAACCAAAATGTCAGTCCCCCCCCACAACTTCTGTTAGTACCAGCTGCTCTAATCCCTGCCCTTTCAGGGTTTTTAGCCAATAAGTGCAGTCAGGGTTGTGATTGACATGATTTGTTGACCTCCAGGCAATACCTAAACCCCATTTCAAGTTCTGAGAACAGTTTCCTTTTCCTGCTTGTCTCACATCAGGAATTCAGTAAATATATAGTTTTCAGCAGCATAAGGAGTACTTTCTCCAAACAGGATTGGAATTTGCTTCTGAGTAAGCATGCATAGGATTGCACTACAACAGAAGATCACAGCAGGATCTTGGTGTGCATGCACAGTAAACAATTTTAGTTGTAATTATAATAAAAGTGTATATGCAGGGTTTTTTAAATACTTGCAAAAATGGCATATTATACATTTTCAAACAATTTTTGAACAGAAGTTTTTAAAAGTGTACATGCTGCAGTGTTATACTTTTCTAATTAAAGTAAAAAAAGTTTAAATGTTACTGGACTG
Source organism: Rhineura floridana (assembly GCF_030035675.1). Taxonomy (NCBI): domain Eukaryota; kingdom Metazoa; phylum Chordata; class Lepidosauria; order Squamata; family Rhineuridae; genus Rhineura; species Rhineura floridana. The sequence goes on from NC_084480.1 coordinate 243,674,389, forward strand.
TTGAAGAGGGCAGTTTCTTTGTCTTGTTCATAACCTGTTTAGAAAACCTTCCCAATATGAAGCTTTTCTGGTAAAGCTGCAATGCTAATTCCACATACCTGGGAGCTACCCCACTGAATTCAGTAGGACTTACTTTAAAGTAGACATAGTTAGGATTGTGCTGAAAATCAATGGGACATTTGAGTGAACATAGCAAAAGGTTGTGTTGTATGTTTCCCACTCTGATTCTTTTTTTTTTTAAGCTGTTAGGCAGGGCTTACATGTCACTGTTTTTATTTGGCAGGGAACTAATACTTCCAAAAAAAAAAGCTTTCTGCAATGGCCAGCTGGTTTTGACAATAAACTATTATATGGGGTGTATGTATTTTTACATCTCCAGTGTGTATGGAATATTTCCAACAACCCTGTGAGATAGGGTTGGAAACCAAGGCAGCTCACAACAAAAAATAAAGCCATTTAATTTCCAATAACCATAAAAACAAATATAAAACAGTTACAAAACAGCTTAACATGGCATGATTCTGAAATTTAGATTGGGTGAGTGAAGTTCCTTATCACGGAATTTCAGTCCTGTGCATACTTCCCTGTCTGAGTAAGCCCCATTGAATACATTGGGACTTGCTTCTGAGTATGTGTAGGATTGCAGTATAAATATCTTTACAGGTTATGTAAATAATAACATCTTTGACAGTCATGCTTATATAAATATTTCTTCATACTATGTCTTGATATGTATCTGATTTCACACTATGGTTATAAATTATTATTTACAAATTATTATTTCCTCTACATTTCAAGTGTGCCCTTCTTCCTTGGGGTGGTCATGGTCCCCCTATGTTGTTTTCACCCTGAGGGGCAGATTAGCCTGAGAGATGGTGTGTAGTCCATGGTCACCCAGTAAATATCTTGTATCTTATTCCCATTTTAAATTTCAATTGAAATGTTTTACATGCAGGCAAAGTTTATTAAGTAATGCAGATCCACATAATATATTTAAAGCACATCCAACTCTCATTTAAAGCTCATGACTTCCCTGAAAGAATCCTGGGAAGTGTAGTTTTCCCCTCACAGTTATAGTTCCCACCACCCTTAACAAACTACAGTTCCCATGATTCTGTGGTGCAGTTCATGTGCTTCAAACGTATGTTGAATGTGCTTTAAATGCATGGTAGGGATCTGCCCTAATATGCTGTGCATTCATTAGTGAATTGAAAAGAACAATTTTTAAAGATAATTTTTAAAACAGGGCTGTAGCTGAGTGGTAGGGCACATGCTTTGCATGCAAAAGTCCAAAGCTCAATCTCTAGAAGAGACTATTGCCTGGAATCCTGGAGAGCCAATGCTAATCCACGTCATCAGTACTGAGCTAGATGGTACCAAATGGCCTGACTTGGTATAAAAGAGGAAAGAGACCCAAGGGCCACAGTGACTCCAAAATTTATTTATGTATTTTATTTACAACGTTTATATACTGCTTTATTGTAAGAAACCTCAAAGCTGTTTACAGAAGGAATTAAAAGAATAAAATTATTGGCAAAAACAGTTAAAGACAGGTATTTAAAACATTCAAAATAATAAAACCAACAATGAGTTAAAAAGCATAATAGCTTCTACATGCCTGGGTAGGCTTGCCTAAACAAAAATGTTTTTTAGCAGGTGCCAAAATGAGTACAATGAAGCACCTGCCTAATGTAAATAGGCAGGGAGTTCCAAAGCGTAGGTACTGCCACATTTAAGGATCAATTTCTTACAAGAGCAAAACAAGTACTATGTGGAACCCATAACATGGAATGCACACATTGAAATTGCCCTGGTAGCAAATCAGCAACCAGTGCAGATTTCAGAACAGAAGTATTATGTGCTGATAGGGTCTCACTCATGTCAGCAATCGTGCCGCAGCATTCTGCACTAACTGCAGCCCCCGGGTCAGGTTGTGCTGCATGGGGATCTCTGTGACCTTGGCTGACTGGCTGCCAGGATTTTTTTAGTTTTGGTTAGGAATCCTGACTGGTTGTGGGATGCTGAGTTTTCTGTCTTACACATAGGAATCGTGTTGTGGTTGGTATGGTATTGCATTTAGAAAATCATCACTGTCTTTTGTTTTTCGTTTTCTGTTTGCATTTCATATACCTCTGACCTTACTCCCTTACATCCATAGAAGCAACAACAGTGGTTCCATGTGGTCACCTCAACCCCCTTAAACCCACTGATGATGCACCTTGTTATTTGCATGGCAGTTTGTTTCTCGCCCAATAGTGCTAAAAGAGAATTCACATACTGGGAAGTGTGTCTTCAATTGCTATTGTTCCCAATCTACTGCCTATGAAGGTAGACCAAACCACGTGTGTTTTCTCTCTGTTAATTATTACTCACTGGAATTGTGTTGGCTGCCAAAGTGAGTTTATAGCAGCCCACAGAATAGTCAGGAAAGAGTAGAGAATCCTCTTAACTCCTACTCATTTCTCAAACCTCTCTCTGCAGTGAAGGGTCAAGTCTGTAAAGTAGTTTGGAGCAGTCATGTTAAAAGGCAGGCAGGGCATTCCAGGCAGGGGGTGGCCAACCCTCTTTGATATGGATATTGTTCAGGTCAACATTGAGCTCAATGGGAACATCGGGGAAAGAGAGTGTGGAGCAGGTGTGGCGGCTCCAGGATAAGTACAGAGCCAATGGAAATGAACACCTTTAAAAGCCATATTGAAGCAAGCGTCTCTTCTCCACCCCTATGCCTTTAACAGTGGTATTAAAAAGAGGGTTGAGGTTGCAATTTTATGAACATGGCAAGTTCTCTGGAAGATTATGGGACTTTGTGCTACCGTGCATAATATCATGAATGTGGTGTCTCCAGCTCCCCCATTACCTCCTGCCTTTGGAGGGCTTGCAAGAAGTGGCTGCAGGAGTGAGACTGCGAGTAACATCATGAATGGGGTGTTTTTAAGAGCAAAGTTGAAACTGTCTTAATTTCCTTTTATTTTTGCCATATTGCCAAGAGGTGTAACCTGGCCTGCTAAAGAATGTAATGTTATACTTATAGTATTGAAAAGGTTTTTGTGTTTGCTGTGACATTTGTTATTGTTTTATTACTGCTGTTGTATTATTTTATTATGAAATTGTTTTTGTAATTGTTGTTTGCTTTTGTTGTAAGCCACTTTGAGCACAATTTTTTTTGTAAGTCGCTTTGAGTTCTATTTTGGGGAAAACGACTAATAAATATCATTAATAATAATAATAATAATAATAATATTGTTCCAGAGGATCCCTAGTCAAGCTCAATCCTAACTATATCTACTCAGAAGTAAGTCCTGCTGAGTTCTATGGGGCTTTGTAAATGTGTTTAGAATTGCAGCCTTCAAGGGCATCCATTTCTACTCTCTTCCTACATCTCTACTTTCTTCCTACAATGGCCTTCTGGTGGTTGGCCTGGCCTGAAGGCACTTAAACCCTTCTTGCCAGAAGCAAGTAGGCTAGAGTAAATGTTCCTTACCCAAGTGAGAAGGAATGATCCCGTCACTTCAGCTGGACCTGGAAACACCCTTATTTAGCTAAGATTTCTGTCTTAATTTCCAGTTAGATAAATTTTTTTGTTGGAGTGGTATGATCTAAGCAACTGTGGTTGATGCTTGAAGTATCATGCTTAATGACATCACTAGGACCCACCCCATGACATAACTAGGGCATGACCTTATGACACCACTAGGGCACTGCTCTGAAATCTCAAGGATTGGGATGCTTCTGACCTGATTACCATATAGTGGCTATTTATTTTTTTTGAGTACTTGATGGCAAAGAATGAAAACAGCCCTAGAGGAATAGAAACACTGCTGTGGACACTACAGTTAGTTAGCCAGATGGCCACCTAGGTTGTAACTCAAGCCTAATTTCTGATTTTCCCAATCTGTGGAGCTCACTCTGAGGACTTTTCAGGTTTCTGTACAGAAAAATCAACCCAGCAACCAGTGAAAAAAAATCCAGTTGCTTTCCACAATTAGTCTCCAGTGGCTTAATTCTTTATATAATTCCACAATTAGTTTCTAATTGCTTAGTTAGTCCTTTATGTAGCAGCCAGTTAAAAGGGTGTAGCTCAGTGGCAGACAACATGTTTTGCATATAGAAGGTTATGGGTTCTGTTCTTGACACCTCCAGGCAAAGGAAGGGAAAGATTCCTCTCTAAAACCCCAGAGAACAGCTGCCAGTGTAGACAGGATTAAGGTAGATGGACCAATGATCTGATCCAGTATGAGGCAGATTCCTGTGTAACGAATATTCAATCATTAATTTTTCATCGCCTTTCCTCCGAAGTACTTAGGATGCTGCATCTAGGGCTACCTGAGTTTATGCTTGCAATAACCCCACAAGGTGAGTTAAACTGAAAGAGAGAAGTAGCCAGAGACCAGTCAGGAAGTGTCATGGTTGAACAGAGATTTGAATGCAGGTCTTTCCCCATCACATTTGGCATTCCTTCCAGTACACCTTACCCCCACTAAGCAAGTGGACAAAGGGCAGTGGCACAGGAGCATTCTTTGCAACATGGATGCAGTTGGTGAGCATATGCTGTGTCCGTTGGAGATATAGTCATCCTTGCATCAGCAAAGAAAAATGTGTCACCCAGACAGCTTGAGAACTAGTGCCACAATACAATGTCCTAATTTGAGGATGAACAATAGTCCATTGTTTACCATGGGTAATTACTTGATGTTTTCTCCCTTTTGTAGCCATTTTTCAAACAAGCATTTACTTTCCCATCCTCTTTCAGTTGTAGATTCAGTTATATCTGAGCTTCTTAGCTAAGCAGCTAAAAGAGTATCTGCTGAGAATAACAAATGATCATGTAAACCCTGAGAGTGGTTGTGTATGTCCTACCATGAAGAAATACATATTACCTGGCATAAATGCTCCTTCGTTAGAGCTGGCAATTATGCTGAACTGAAAAATTATCTCCTTTAATGTGCCAGCATTGCTTTTGTCTCGCCGTATGAGGAATTAAATATCCCTCCCCCTCCTTGTTTCATGTGCAAAAAACTTTTAGATTTGGGGAATAAAAAGATCCAAATAAACCTAAAGAAGATTATAATGGTCCCTTAACATGCCATTAATATATGTTTAAGGTTGGTGGTGCTCATTATTAATGCTCAGCTGTTATGCTCGCTCTGTGATTCTTTATTCAAAACACTGATACAAAATAAATGAACCCTTGTGCAGCAGGAGCCGTCAATTTAAAAATGGTTACAAAGCAATAATCAGGGAAAATGGATCATGGTGTTCATGCCTTGGCAATGATTGCCCCTCTGTGGAGCCATTAACAAAATCTAGTCATTGGATCAGCATGCAATTTTAATGAAGCCGCAAGTAAACAAACTGCAAAATTATGTGGGCTAGATGTCACTTGCTTGGTGAGAAAGCAGAAAAGACTAAAAGAAAACTGGAGGGTGTATTTTCATTTTCATTTTTACCATGATGGAAGGAGATTCATTTAAGATTAGTAATTTTAGCACTAATGTATTTGAAACATTTGGCTGTCTACCTCCCCATACAGTGTAAACCACCAGCCTTCCCCAACTTCGTGCTTTCCAACTGTTTTGGAGTATAACTTCCATCATCCCTGACCATTGGTCATGCTGGCTTGGGCTGATGGGAGCTGGAGGCCCACAACATCCAGAAGGTGATGTGAACAGAAGGCTGGTGCAAACTAGGGATGTGCTAGAATTTTTCCCAATTCACGTTTGGTATCAAATTTTCCATTAATTTGGTTATTCTCAATCGCCAAGGAACGGATTTTAATGTAGCAAATTTCTGTGGCTATTTTTGAAAATTGACTTTTAAAAAAAAAACACCTCTAAAACATTGATTGTAAAAATGATAATTTATCAATATTTCCTTTAAAAATATTGATATTTTCTTCAAAATATTGATATTTTAAAAGGAAATATTGATATTTCCTTTAAAAATATTGATATTAATATCAATATTTTTCCAAGAGAAAAAATCACATGGATCAGTAAAAGCAGTGGCTAGCAGATACAGAATGAACTTGCCAGCCTGTTAGGTTGATGGAATGCTTTCGAACTGGCACTGGACAGTGGATCCCATTCCTAGTGTAAACAGAAGCAATTGCATCTGAATCCTAGTTATCTCATCTTCCTTTTCATCAAAGCACATCCAATATATCCATGGATATAATGGATATTTATTGTGAAGGAGGAACACACACACACATCCTTCTGGGATTTCTGTTTATTTTGATTTCAGAAAGGATATGTAGGATGGTTATTTGCTTTTAAAATAGTGTTACAACCAAGGAACCATTGTTTCATTTTTTTAATGTTCCTTTCTAGAGATATTTGAATTCAGTTTAGCAATATTTGAATTTAATAGCACAGCTTAAGAGCAGAGCTCGACCCTGAGAGAAGCAGTACAGTGGGATATAGTTGCTGAGAAAGTCTCTTTCAGGGTGAACTACTAGGTGTGAGTTATGTGGGGGAAAGCACCTTATAAGTAGCCATAGCTGAACTAATTTTCTTTTTGCTTTCCCCTTTTTTATTTTCAGAATAAAAAAATATAAACATAACCAACAAAATAAACCCAAAATATTACACTATGAAGATATTAATCATATTGCCTGTAAAGATTACATTTTGATTATCCATAGTGAACCATTTTAATTCATACATTAATACTGTTCCCTTTCTTTTTCTTTCCTGCAGGATTGTTGAATATCATTCCTATCCTTTCATTTATTTGACCATTTAAAAATAGTGCCATATCATGTGTGTGCCATTGGCATGGGGATCCTTATATCTTGTAGATTTATATAATTGATAAAATTAGTCCCTTTACTTTGTCCTCTTGCTCTCTTTAAATTATCTGTTAGTTTTTCAAGTAGAGCTATATTCCAAACTGTTTTATACCAAGAATCTATATTTTCTCCTTTAAGGTTTTTCTAAGATTGTAAAATAGTAATCCTTGTTGCTGCTAACAAAAAACTTACCAACTTCTTATTTTTAATATCAAGATCTTCATTCAGAAATAAATTCAGTATTGCTAATTGTGGTGTCAACGTAATTTTTTGTTGCGTTATCTGAGCAATCTCCTTAATAACACATACCCAAAACCTGTGAATTTTTTGACACTCCCAACACATAAGTATAAAAGTACCGATTCTTTGATACCCCCTCTAGCACATAGAAGATGTTCCTAGATTCATCAATGCTATTTTTCTAGGTGTCATATACTACTGGTATATGATTTTTAGAGACAATTCTCTGTGTTTAGCTGCTATTGTTCAGTGTGGTGGCTTATTCCATTGTGTTACCCACTCTTCCCTATCTATTTCAATTCCAAGTTCCCTTTCCGACCACAATTTTAATTCTGATGTATTTCCTCCTATATAATCAACCAAGATTTTATATGTATTGGATGTCAGGCCCTTTGAATCCTCTGAATATGCTAATATTAATTTCTCAAATCTGGTAAATCTGCATGTTGCAGCTTCTTTTATTCCTGGATTATTCAAAAAATTGATTTGTTCCCATAATAACCATGGGAATGGGATTTCCTGCAGTTGATTTTTTAACTTATCTTCTCCAATGGGCATTCCATTCTGATAAAAATCACAGCAATTATATAATACCTTGGGCACACCAGCCCTTAACATCATATGAACATTTTTTATTGAAAAATATAGGGTGTTATGCCCGGGGAGTCAAAGGAGATATTGTAGGGAGTAAAACCATGACTTTTTCTTCCAGGCTTTAAAGCTGTTTATAGCTGAAGTAATTTTTGACAAATCAACTAATGCTGTCAGGGAAGGAAAGATCATAACATTTCTTCTGCTTCCCAAATATCAAAAGCAGGGGTAGCCAAAATGATGCGCTCCATATATTTTGGGACTACAACTCCTATCAGCCACAGCCAGTATAGCATGCTCAGGGGTAATGGGAGTTGTAGTCTAAAACATCTGTAACATTAGTGACAAATATTAAATTCTTACTGATCTAGATATATATCCTCATATACCACAATATATTTTCTATAAAATTCCTAATGGTGTCTGGCACCCACATCTTTGGAACATAATGCTGAGCTGAGCATGACCTACTACAACTAATTTGAAGGTAATGTGGCATTTGCGAGTGAAGGGGTGAAATAAGACAAGGACACATCAGCTTGGGTTGAACAAGGGCCACTTTATTAAACTATACAAAAACACATTTTAAAGTGACCTGCAGAGGGAAACCTAGGTGCGGAACTATCTATAAGCAAGCATCTTGCCATACAGCTCACGGGCGACCAGCCCCTGCTTGGGACAAGGGCAAGCCCCATCTGCTTATCCCTTCCGCCAGCCACACCCAGTAGGTGAGTAGGGGGGCCTTCTCAGGTCACCACTCCCTGGGGCCACACAACCCTCGGGTGGATGAGTTAAGTTGGCCCCAAAAGCAGCCCATATCCTGCTCTCAAGCCGCAAAGCTCTGACAGACAGGCCTCTGGAACCACCAATCACCTCCAAAGGTGCCTAAGGGGGCCACCGAGCTGTCCTTACCTATTTCCCTTTCCACACCTTCCTGCCACAAAAAGGGGACAAATCTCTATTTAGTCCCCTTTTACCCACTGTCGAGAAGCACCTCTCGCAGACACCTCTGCAGGTCTGCCAAAAAGATGTTACCTGCGTCAGACAGGTGAATGCCATCGGCCCTGTACAGTTCACCCATCCAATGCTGAATGTAGGGTGTGAAATAGCCAACCCCCCCTGCCCCAGAATAGCCAACCAAATTTGCCGGTTGGCCTTCTTTCGTGCTTGGTCCATCCCTATTGGGCTCCAGACACCATGCCAAACCCTTCGCGGGAGTATGTCTGACCAAAGCAGATGTACCCAAGGCTGATGTTGCCTTATTAACTGCATGTCCGCACATGCCTGCCAAACTGAGGGCCATGCCCTTCCATTGCCTTGCCAACTGCATGTCCACACATGCCTGCCAAACTGAGGGCCATGCCCTTCCGTTGCCTCACCAACTGCATGTCCACACATGCCTGCCAAACTGAGGGCCATGCCCTTCTTGTGCCTCGCCAAGTGCATGTCTGCACATGCCTGCAACTGAGGGCCATGCCCTTAGGTAACCGAGGCCATCGTTGCATCCCGAACTGCATGTCCGCACATACCCGCCACCTGAGGGCCTTGCCTCAAATACTGAGGTCATTCCCAACTCGGGGAATGACCCCCACATGTGGAGATGTCCGCACTGAACCAAGCTGGCACAAAGTGGGTAGGAGCCCGTCCCAAAGTATTCCTCGCCAGCCAAGCCACCACACTGCAGCCCATTGACTGAGGCCTAACTGTAAGCCCAGGATAGGGTGCGCAGCTGCTCCATCCCTGTCCAGCAACATTGCCGGTCCATCAATGTTATACAGGTACAACTCCCTTCCATGGAGACATCTGATTGCTGGAGGGCCCATCGAGACAAATCTCCCTTGGATCCGGCCACCACCTCACCTATCCTAAAAGCTCCAAAAACCAGCATAAGGGCTGCCGCCTGGAGTAGTCTGGCTTCATAGCTTGAGGTGCATACTGTTTTTCACTGGCCCACCATACTCAGTAAAATGTCCCGTGAGAAAGGGCAACGGGGATCGAGGGTGGCAGGGTGTTCTCTAGCCCACCCAGCTAACATACGGCAGACTCTAAAGTGGGAAAATCATCAGCCTTTACCTCGAAGTGCTTGGACTGAGAGGCCCAGTCTCCAGCCGTTCACTACGCAATCCCAGCAGGTGACTCACTGAATAGGCCACTCTGGTGCATAGCCCTTGCTGGCCCAGAAGTCCTGGGGAAAACCCCTCCTGCATTCTGATAGCTGTTGAGCATGCTGGGGCGACAGACTGGCTTATGGCCATCTTTGACTCCGCTCCCCAATCTCCCAATGTGCGGTTGCACAGCACAGCTGAACCACTCCACCTGAGTCCATGACAGCACCTCAGTAAAACAGTGTCAATACTCTACCTTACCATGCCCCAAAAGAAAACATTAAAATCTGGGCACTAGAGAAGAAAGGAACCGACAAGGGCCATAACCCTACCGTTCCGAAATAGAAGGAAGTCACAGACCTGTCCCATGACCATGTTATCCCACTAAAATGGATGGGAGAGTTCCCAAGCCTCACTGCCTATAAGTCCAAGCCTGCAGCCAGCACAAAAACTCCGATGCATCCATGGACTTCCAGTTCTATCTCCCAGCCCTACCTAGAGATGCTATGGACCTTCAGCCTGCAGTTCAGAGGCTCTAGCCCTGAGCTGTGTCACGTAATTCTACAGCAAGTTAGTTAGTTCTTCCCCAGGAGTGTGGGAAAACTAGACCAAATGATTTGGGCCAGAATATAAAATGTAACCTGCAGTTTGGCTCTAATTTCTTGATCAATATTTGATCACAACAAGCATTAAATTATACAGCCACAACCCTGAACCTGTAGTAATGCTGTGAAAGCCCTGCTACAACCTCATAAACCACCGGAAAAGACCTCTAATACCTGGAGGGCAGACAAGAAACACTTTCTTGGCCTAACTGGCATGAAGCCATTACTGACTGACCACATTAGTATGATTGGTGGTGAATTAGGTGGTATGCCCAGGAAGGTTAACACCAGGCAGGATGGTCCATTGACACAGCCATTAAGATGAACCAGTTACATAGGCATTCCATAATCTGTGACATCAGGTGTTAACATGCACCCAAATTTTTTACCCTCTCATCCCGACAGCCCCTTCAAGGAAGGAGCTGAAGTGCTCCATGTGAGAATAGAGCAGCCCATATATAATGCTCTACCTCATAGAATTGACTGAAAAGGCAAAAACCCAGCAGCTATAAATCCCCTTGTATCCCCACAGTAGATGAAAAAACAGATTAGATGTCATACTTTCCCATAGGCAGTGCATTAACTAACTGGTAGGAAGCCATTACTGATCGCCATTGTGTCTATGCCCAAGACAAATTTAAGAGTGCAGTCCCTTAAGGCAAGCCCTGAGACTACAATATGGGATCCAGAAACTGAAAGAAAACCCCATAACAAAACAAACCTCCCCAGGAACTGGGCAGTCTGCAAGCAAGGTCCCAGTACCTCAAGCTTAACAGGGGAGGGACGCTTTCCTTGAGTAGCTACTGCTGGGTGCTTCTCCTCACAGTTGTGAGGGCCACTGGCCTCATATTTCCCTGTTTCACATAGAGAAAGGAAATTATTTATGAGTAAGCACACTTTCCCAGCCACCATTTTAGTGCAGCTAACCCAGTTCCCCAAAGCACAGATACTGGAGATATGGCACTGCCACCCATATTTGGCCCATTGCAGCGGCCTCCCCCTTGTAGGCTTCCAAACACCTATCATAATAGATGTCCAAAATGCAAAATTAACATCCTGTATCCCTTTCTAGTAAATGATATCATAAATCCAAGAGCAGCAGATGCCGAGGATGTGTTGCTGTCACCAATATGTGGCTGCACTATAGCAGGTTTTCCAACACATATCAAAATAGATGAGCCAATGCAACAGTTGCACGCTATATGTAATTCCAGGTAATGATATCAGAACTCCTAACTAAAATGTAATTTCAGGTAATGATGTTTCGTTGTTGGTGCCACAATCCTCAGTAAAGGGGGGGGGAAGAGTCTGCCTGGACCTTAAAAGGCAGCCCATGTCAATAAGAGTCTAAGATCCTGTAATATGAGGGATCTCTGTTAGGCAAATCGGGCTTTCCTCTTTATTCCTATTCCCCAATCAATATGATTACCATCTGCTAAACTTTCCATTCCTAACTAGATTCAGGTAAATGCCTCTTCTGTCTCAGAGTGAACAAATAGCCTTATCTCCGCCCTTATTATTATATAACTATGAAAGGCCCAAAAGGTAAAAAGGCTCACTAGGCCCCACCAATATGTAGTATAATAATCATATAATTAAGTAGTTCAAACCTCATACATGCCCGGGCCTAGCAAGAAGTTGTACCTATGTCTGGGCCTAGCAAGAAGTCATAAGCCTCACGAAAGGGCTCTGCCATCACATCATGCATCCACCCTGTAATAATATAATAAAGAACCAACCTGTGTATATCATCAGGGGGGGCTAAGCTGAACCTGTTGGGGGGGAGTGCTCAGAGGGAAACTAAAAGGATTAGACATAATTTTGTTTGTTCGTCCCTTTTATTCTGATTTATTTTTAATTTCCCTCTATGTGCATGAGTCTGTCTTTAACCAGTGTATTAGCATGACTATATTTAATTTTGTTTGTATATCCAGTATAGTCTCATTTATTTTTAAACTTCCTTTTAGTATGCTGTGTCTTTCTTTTAACCAGCAGCAGCACTAACGTGGCGCTGCTCAATAAAAAGCCTCAATCAACCCCTCCACAACTGCTAGGTGGGGGGGTATTGGACATGCCGCTGCTAGGCCCCGCTACGAGGCCCGCTGGTCAGGCCCCTTTACGAGGCCTGTCCCAGTCGCAGCCACGCTGCAGCGCTACCACCAACAGCTGTTGGGGCTCCCAAAACCCCCTCTGGGGGTAACCAATTAGGCCTAATAGGCCCAACCAACACCGACTGTTCTGCAGCTCTCTCTGCTATGTCCCTCGTCGTCCTCTCGTCGCTCACTGAAAGAGGAGGTAGGAGGGGTGGCCTGACCTTAAATAGGCCCATGGCCCCGCCCCTCCCTGCCGCACGTAACACACGAATAACGCTGCGATGCGTGACATTGCCCTTAACGAAGATGGCCGCGGCAGCATCGCTTCCTCCTCGCAACTATGCCCCACTTATCCATGCTGCGCAGGTAAGCGGGGCTTCATTTGTGTAAGTCGCTTGGGGACCTTCAAGTGTCAAGCGACTAATAAATCTAATAAATAATAAATAATAATAAACAATAATATTCATGGGACTCTGGAACATAATGCTGAGCTGAGCATGACCTGCTACAACTAATTTGAAGGTAATGTGGCATTTGTGTAAGTCGCTTGGGGACCTTCAAGTGTCAAGCGACTAATAAATCTAATATATAATAAATAATAATAAACAATAATATTCATGGGACTCACTGTAGTTCATGCTAAATCCATCATGGAATAAAATGGTAATGTGATTGTTTCAACATGGATCCAGTTCTTAACCCACATTTACCATGTTGACCCCTCTTTTGGCATTGTTTAGTTGGCACTCTGAGTATGGACTAAGTTGCAAATTTAGCTAGACATGGGATGAACTATACATATAGCAGCTGGATCACATACAGAAATCATTAATCCAATGATTCACTTACCATATTAGTCTGGTTGTGTTAATTCTTAGCACAACTTTGTTGTGGTGTTATGTCTTATGCTTCCAGTTCTAGATCTATGCTTCCTAGTTCTCAGCCTATCAGTGTATTTTTTAAATTTTTATTTTTAGTGGAACTGTTCCAGTCCGGATGAACTTCTACCTCCATTAGCCTTGTTTCAACAAAAACCAAAATAACCCTGTTATGAACCCCATTCTGGCATTTCAACTCTCACGTTCTACATTGCATGACACACTGGTTTATCCCTCTCTTTTGGACACATTCTTGTCCCCTGCAGCCCTTCACATGTTGAGTCAGCACCTCTACAACAGAGAGCCTACTATACCTGCTCCCCATGTGACTTAGAACCTGCACCACCAGGTACTGCAAGCTCCCTGCTTCAGATGTTTGTCCTGCAGTGTATGGATGACTGCAGAGCCCGGCACAGTGACACAGTGGAGGGAAAAGGGCTAACAAGCACATTCCTTGCTACTCTAGTCTTCCCCCTTGTGCAATAGAGTTTGGAGAACATGTGAGTTTATATGTCTAAACAGGGTTCAACCCTTCCTTCCATTATAGTTCTAGAAATTTATTTTGTGGTTCTGAACCTATTTTCTTCTGAGTCCAGTTCTTATGTCCTTTGTAAATCAGCTTAAGATTTTACTATTTCATTATTTATTTCAATGAAAGACTCTCTCTCTCTCTCAATTATACACCGCAAAACGCCGCCACCACTACAGACACTTATTGTAAATTAAATCGCAGTATGTTTATTACAACTGGCAAGAAATTTTAAAGTATTAGTGAAAAGAGAATTATTTGTACCATGACTTGTTTTTCCCATGTAGTGTAATCTCTCTTTCTACCCTTGATCATTGCCAAAAAAACAAAAACCTACAATATTCAACAACAATATTGATTTAATGAAAAACTTTTAAAAACCTGCCTGATTCTTATCAACCAGTTTTACTTTTGAAACTTGTCCTGCTGCTTATTGCTAGAAGACGAGATAAATGAATTACTTTTTTAAAGGAGGGGTGCATGCAATACACTGTCATGATTTTTACTTGGCTCTGCCTATTGTGAAATCAAACACCAAAACCATTCAACTGTCATCTATTCCTGGGGTATCTCCTCCTTCTATTGTGTTTCCTCTTCTCCTTTGTGTTACATCTGCTGCTTTCACTAGTATCACATGCCAGAGTGCTCTGCTGGAAAGTTAAAAGAGAAGCAGAGATTTGGAATAAAGTAATCCCTCACTCAGACTTGTTCTTGTTGCTCTCTAGTGGCCATTGTCTGTGTTTGTTTGCTTGCTTGCTTTGGATTCACTTTTATGTGAGTAAAAAGAAATGTTTGTCGAGGCTGCATTCTGGGCTCTATGTGACTCCAAAATGCATTCTGGTAGCTGAAGCAAACTATTATGAATCATTGTTATTCCCATCATGCTGGTAAATCAGCCGGAAGGAGGCAAGTCAAATTTTACATGCTGGTGTTTTCAAGCAAGCAAAGGGTGTCTAGATACTATTTTCCCTATAGTGGTAATTTAAAATTGTGTATCGTACCAAAACCCAGCATGCCTGTTGTTGTTTTCTTCTTTCCTGACAGAACCCATTGCAGCATTGGGTGTGACTCATTCCTTTTGAAGTGTGGCAAATCTTCAGATGATTTTAATGGATCAAGGTTGCCCCTTTTGGGCTCATATTGGAATGTTTGTTGAAATTAGAGGATAATGCCTACATTCTGAAGTTAACGTGAGCCTCAAAATTAGTTAGTAAACATAACTTCATCATCGTTAGAGACAGAGCTTGGAAGATTACTTTTAAAAAGTAATAAAAAGTAGTAATTACCGTTACAATTACAATTGCTCTGAAAGTAACTGATTATTTTTTCTCACAAGTAATCACTACAATTACATTTCCGTTACGTTTTTTAAAAAAAGGCCTACAAGGTGCTTGCCTTGACTGCTGCACATCTAAGTAGCCTAAAACAACATTAAAAATACACACATACATACAGAGGTAGTAGAATAATTCTTTTTATCCATAAGATAGCAACGGTGGTCTCTCCACTGGTAAGGGAGGTGAGGAGGGAGGCAGAGGCCACTACTCAGATTTTTGTACGTCAAACCAAGTGCAACACACACACCCAATCACCCAGCAAGCATAATCTCTCTCACTCAACCACCTCCCGGACCCTGCCCTGCCACCAACTATGGGACACTCACCCAAGCAAACATTTTCCCTTGAGATGCAAAAAAGTTAAAATACTGCAAATGCAACACAGTAGCCAGAGAGGGTGGTGGAGGCCACTTTGTGTGCCAAGTGCAAACACAGTATACACTCACTCACACACACACACACACACACACACACATTGTCATCTTTTGCCTCCACAGTTCTTTATCTCCATTCTGCTGCTGCATCCTTCTCCTTTATCCATGTTCTTGCCCTCTGGCTCTTTTTTCCCTCCACTCCATTCTTCACCACCACCATCCATTTTTTTAAACAATTGTTTTCTCCACTCCACCCCGTCTCACTCTCCACCTTGTCTGTCATCGCCTCCTACTCACCCACAGAGCATGAGGGAAGAATGACGCTGCACAGAAGCCCAGTTTGAGGCACATGATGTTCATCCACAAATCAGAGGAGCAGAAGACTTCCCCTCCTTCCCTCCCCCAAGTAATGCCCAAAAGTAATGCTGGAAACATTACAATTACTCCACAAAAGTAATAAAATTACTCCTAGTTCTATTACAATCAACATGTAAAGGAATTACCCACTTGTTCCTCAAAAAAGTAATGAATTACAAGTAATTTGTTACTTGTAATGAATTACTTCCAAGCTCTGGTTAGAGATAATATGTGAGCTCATAGATTAATGGTAGAGCATCTAACATTGCATGCAGAAGGACCTAGGTCCAATCCCCGAAAACTCCAGATAGGGTCAGGAAAGACACCTGCTTGAAAGCCACTGCCACTCAGCATAGACAATACTTAGCTAGAAAGTTCCAATGGTCTGACTCACTGTAAGGCCTTCCTATGTTCTCAACATGTTACAGTTGAAGTACATGTTGGAGAGGTCTAACCTGAAGCATGAAAATGGTATTAGTCACTTCCACATAACATGGGCTTGGACTTGGTCAAACCTATGATCTCACAGACCATTGTTTAGATCCCAAGAAACATGAGTTGATCTCTGCTCACATAATGAGCTTCCCCATCTGCTTTGACATCTCCATCTACTAGATGAGGGCAGGCAGCAAATCCACTACACTCCATCTGATCTCCAGAGAGCATGCCAAAATATTTTTTTCTCTAATTCACTTTCTGTATCATTATCTCAAACTGCCGTTTCTTCTTCAATGTCTGACAACTTTTTAATTGTTTTATTGGGAACAAGTTATACTTAAATTGTTCCCAAGCTTGCTCCATCCCTTCAGCTGGGGTAGGTGGTAGAATGAGTAACCTCCTCTGACTTTAATGAGTTTCATTTTCCAAACTATCCTCTGACAATTAGCAATTTGTCTGACAATAGGTATGACCCAACCAGCAATGTAATGTAAACTGAAACAGATGTTTCTAAGGTCGATGGATGGAAAAGTTGCTCCTGGTGATTTTTGCCTTCTCCAGAAAAATGTTTGAAGACACTGCAACACTCTTCAAGGCCATGTTCTGGGAACAGATCCAGTGTGGTATAGCGGTTAGAGTGTTGGACTAGGACTTGGGAGATCAGGGTCAGTAGAGTTTGGTGGGAGGTAAAAGGTTGGCCGGCATTGCATACCTAGCTTCTGGACACAAGCATCATTGCTGCTTTCCGAGAGTGAGAGGGGGAAGTGTGGAGGGCAAGGTGTGGTGTGGCAGTGGTGGCAGAGCCAATCAGATGCTTTTGCCACCACATTTATGCCTCACTTCCCATGCCTCACCCCTCCCCCTCTCTGTAAGCAGTAGCAATGCTCAGTGATTTGAAGCCAGGTACACAATACCACCCTGGCTTTGCCGTCCCACTGACCACTGCTGATCAAATTCCCACTCAGCCATAAAGCTCACTGGGTGACCTTGGGCCAGTGACAGCCTCTCAGCCTAATCTACTTCATAGGGTTGTTGTAAGGATAAAAATTAGGGGGCGAATTATGTATTCCAACTTGAGCTTTTCAGAGGAAAGGTGAGATATAAACATAAGAATAAAAAAAACTATAGTTGATTGTAGGTGGAAACTCTTGCATACACAGCCGTTTGTTGAGCTCCTATTTTGGTTTGAGAAATAGAGACCATCTGTACCCAGGCCTTTCTGATGATTCTGTTGATCCTGCCTCTCTGCCTGTATGCCTCCTTTAAAGTGCAATTCTAGACATATCTGCTCAGAAGTAAGTCCCATTGACTAGGACTGCAGCCTTACTAATGTCAACAGGAATGTTTCGCCATCAGATCACATTCAGAATATGTTATACTGGGAGTAGAAGCATGCCACTACCTAAGATGCTGGAGGTGATGGTGATATCACCACATAATGGCACTTCAACATCCAAAGAGGTGAAAGTGCGAGGAAAGAGAATCAAATAGAATTATTAAAATAAATGGCAATTATGATATAGTGTTGAAAATGAAATGAAAGAATTGGGAGTAATTCTTCGGTTAAACATAATCTAGGAACACATCTATTCTATACCAGAGATGTATACTGGTTTAATAATTCCATCTCCATGAGAAGCCCTGTAATTCTGTAAGTCAGGGATAAGCAACAGGGGCAATCTCGGGGCGGGGGGGGTGTCATGCCAGCAGTAGGTGAGGCTAGATCCAAAAAATAGTCAGGGCCCCTTCTTTTCTCTCTTTCTTCCATCCCCTTCTTTCTCTTTCTCCCCACCCTTTCCTCCTCACCTAGCAGGCTGCTGGAAGAGAGTCAGATCATTCTCGACAGAGGTCTAAACTAAAAGGTTTGTACTGGGTATTACCCTAACCCTGTAGCAGCATTTTGAAGACTGAATCAAAGATATTTTCTCCCATGCATCATGATGGCATGAGGGCTGCAGGCTGACTTTTTCCAGAATATCATGACAATGGTTCAGTATTGGTCTCTAATGAGAAGCATCTATGTTCTGGAAATGTCTCTCATTCTGTGGAGAAAAGAATATTTGATCCAGGAGAAAGATTATTATAATTTTATCAGATTCAAGAGCATGGATATCTATGGCTGGACTAAATAGACACAGTGAGATCATGGCCTATGTTAGCTGTACATATACTTCCTGGGAAAGGTAATTGAATTTGCTATACCTTTAGGTTATGACTGGGAACTACAAGCAAGACTGACTTTGCTTTCCTGACAGGTAGAGGAAAAAGCCAGCAGAAAGGCAACCTGTACTTTGCAGCATGAAATTGAATGAAAGTCTGACTGCTGATGCCCAGACAGTTTTTAGATTCTTCAGTCACAGGGTCAAATAGAGTACAGAAAAGTGTTGATGGTCAGATTTTCCTTTGCCTGGGACAAAAAAAAAAGTCTGCAGCTGCTAAGTTGGTTTTAAAATAAGAGCACCTGGCTGTTCAACTCAAATGGAGATGTCATTTGTTTACTCAACAGCTAGAGAGGTGACTATGAGCCTGGGGTGGGGGGGAACAAATTTTATTTATTTATTTTATTTATTTATTTCATTTGTATACTGCCCCATAGCCGAAGCTCTCTGGGTGGTTTACAACAATTAAAAACATTAAAAACAAATATACAAATATACAAATTTAAAAACACATTTTAAAAAACAATTTAAAAACACATGCTAAAATGCCTGGGAGAAGAGGAAAGTCTTGACCTAGCGCTGAAAAGATAACAGTGTTGGCGCCATGCGCACCTCATCAGAGAGATCATTCCATAATTTGGGGGCCACCACTGAGAAGGCCCTCACCCTTGTTGCCAGCCTCCCAGCTTCCCTCAGAGTAGGCACCCGGAGGAGGGCGTAGTTTGCGTAGTTAGTTACCCCAAAGTGCAAATAAAAAAAAAATAACAGAGATAAATACATCCAGCTCTACCTATTCCAGATGAACTGGACAGTAGTCCACAAAAGCTTGTGTCAAAACAAATTTGTTAATCATTAGGGTGGCAAATGTTTCTTTGTTGTAGATACAACAGACTAACAAGGCTACCCTTCTGTTTCCCTAAGCCAATACTAATCAGTTTGCATCCCTCAGGTTAACTTCTAGGTTCCTTTGTAGCCTTCTCCTAGCTCCTTCCAGCAGCTGTTCTCACCTGCACTATTAACACTTTCTAGTGTTCCAGCTCTCTTACAACATTTCAGCTCTTATTCCTTTCTTGCAACTCTTCATGTTTCTGACCCCGCAACTTTCTAACCAACTACTATGTTTTCTAGCTTGACTTGTATGCAATATATTCACTCCCCCTCCCTTTTAGCCAATCAAAAGAAAAGTAGATTTGTGGTTAAGGTTCTATTTCTCCTTAACTGCCAGGTTCTTAGGCTGAAAGTTTTACCCTTCTGTGCAGAACTTTCTGAGCAAAACATTCCCTTGTACTTTTAACCTTTTTGTTGAACTTTTGACTTCCTATGCAGAATCTTTAAAGCAATAAACAGCCATGTTTACAACCCAAGTTTTATAACCAAACAGCAAACTCAGGATGGATGGAAATCCTATTCCTTCACAGGTGGTATATAAATATTTTACTTCATTAAAATAAATAACTATACCATAGATCATGGGATATTATCAGGAACAGAGATGAAGCACCTTTCTGAAAACATTATAGTTTATGTATATTAATCCAATGAATTCAAGTGTCATAACTATGTGATTTTCATAATCTGCAAATGCATTGCTTAGATTTGGAAACCATGTGAGATGATTCATAACACTTGTATTAGACAGACCCCTAAAACTCTCCCATGAACATGGAATTTGGTAAAGTGCATGAATAACACCAGCTAGAAGATTACAAACAAGATGGTAATTTTTGAGAAATGAAAAGAACTAATATAGTCAAGGGAGTTTGAAGAGTAAGGGTTGAGGATTATTTTTAAATGCCTAAGTTCACATTGGGGAGTGATGATAAAATATGCATCTGCTAAGGTTTGTTTGATGTAAGAGTGCCCTGCATGGATATGGAGATAAAAGGGATCAAGATCAAGTGGAAAGAAATTATGCGAAAAAATATCTGAAGACTCCACTTAAATTAATGAAATACACTAAAGAGGAGAATCAGCAAAAACACCATTTAAAAAGCACCACAGATATCAGCAGGAAGTACTTGAATCAATGGCATATATGACAGAGCTGGTTCCTATCTTTAGCCTTCACTCTGCCATCACACATTCCTTCCCTCGACATGAGTCTCTTAAATAAACTAAATTTGTAAAGAGTATTGGTAAAGATGCGGTGCATTTGGGGCCTTATTAAAGGAACTCAGGATTCTGTCAATTTCAGTGTCTCTTCATTTCTCAGTTTTGTATGTTATTTTCACCAGTATTTGCATTTTTATGCACACTTTACTCCAGTATTTGCATTTTAAACACCTTACTTGGCTGGAGATCTACACCGCAAAATTCCAGAGAAGTGTGAATTTCAAAGGATATCTGTGTTTCAGTTTCTGTATTGTTTTGGAAAGTGCAAATTAGGTAGGTTCACCTTCATATGTGAACTGAATTTCTCTCCCATCCCTACCAACAGCCCCAATTGCATAATTATTTATTTCAAATATGAATTTGCTCTTCCCTTTTTTAGACATGGATGCTTCAGTGATCCATTTCCCTTAAAGGGGGAAAACTGAAGTTTGTTAAGGTAGCAGAAATAAAGGTGATTACTGATGAACGATGCACTGCCTGTACTGTACTGTACTGTACTGAGTGAGAGGCATTCGCTATTATGTACAGAAAATGAAAAAAGGAAAGAGAAATTGCTAGTTATGATTATGTAGTGTTTATACTTTCTAAATTTAATACACATTAATAAAACCCATGTCACTCTGTGCTGAAGAAGCCTCCCATTAAAATGCATTTTGAGGGTGCTTGCATAGTGGTTTTATCACTGAGTGCTAACTTCCCATTGTGCTGAGCAGCTTGCTTCATCTGCAGAATTGGCTGTGGATCACTGGCTCAGAATAAAGCCACACCACTGAACAAATCATTAGAAGTAGGATATTTGTATAGGAAAATGTTTGAATTAAGCTGTATGTCACTTGGAGACCTCTAGGTAAGAAGTGACCAACAAGTCTTCTTCTTCTTCTTCTTCTTCTTTGGAGGAACCTGGTGTATTTTGTCCAAAAGAAAACTGCCTATTATGGGATGTGCCATTAACATGGTATATGATCATGCCATCTTCCCTAAATGAATAGTTAAGTTGTAGACATGAACAAGAGCCATCTCACTGCGAGTCTTGCAGTAACTGGTCTCTGTTGTCTCTCTGATCCATTTCCAGCTGGCCTGCAAGGTTGGAGACCTAACTGACTGCAACCACAAAAGCTGCTTCTGCAGCTCAAGGTGCCAAGAGCCAAACAGGCTGGAGTAGTGTTTAGGGGTTGTTGCTGTGATCAAGATTTAGTTTTAGAGATGTCCAATTTTTTATGTTAGTTGGATGAGGTTCTTGAATTTTTATTGTTAGACCATATTATGAATTATCAGTGAACTGTTTAATTTTAGTGTACATTTATTAATATAAGATGTTTTCATTAGCCTTTTCTTTATATGACTATTTAGATTTTGTTCTGAATTTGTTAGTTAATTATGTATACTTTGTGATGTTGTGAGCTGCTTTGAGATCACTGCTTAGAGGTCTTTGAAATATTAGTTGTTATTATATGCCTTCAAGTCAATTACGACTTATGGCAACCCTATGAAACTTTTGAATGTATTCATAGGGTTTTCATGGTAAGAGGTAGTCAGAGGTGGTTTACCACTGCCTTCCTCTAAGCCTACGACAGCTGGTATTCCCAGGCAGTCTCCCATCCAAGTACTAACCAGGCCTGACCCTGCTTAGCTTCTGAGATCAGATGAGATCAGGCATGTTCAGGGTAGTATGGCTGTAGGCTTGAAATATTTAGCAGTATATAAATACTTGTAAATAAATAAATAAATAACATTTTATTACGGAAAAACTACATACCAATATGTATGTATGTATTATACCACCCTTCTTCATACAGAGCTGATTATGACAATGGAGGAGCAAATGTAAGATGGCAGTGAGTATGGAAATATATGTCAATTTTCAGTCTCTCACTTTTCCAGTCTTAAATTCAGTTTTGCAGCCATTTGTGATTTTTTTTGTAAAAAATTATCATGAAAATTCTTCAGCATTTTAGTGTGAATTTCTCCCAATAAACACATTTCTGTATGAAGTTTTGACTAATGAACACATTTTATCAAACTTTTTCCTAATATAATTCATGTTTGTATATTATTTTCAATAATGTATTCACTTTTTCCTTAATAAATGTATTTTTGTAAATATTATTTGCAAGTTATTTATTTTTAAAACAAATTCTCATGAAAACTTGCCAGCATTTTAGCGCATATTTCTCCTAATACATTATTGCAAGGAGTTTTCCCTAAATATAATGCATTTTGTATGTTATTTTCACTAATGTATGCATTTTAATGTACGCTTTCTATTAATATATGCATATCTATACATTTTGTTTGGTTGGAGAACTGCATCGCAAAAGTCAAAGAAAGGAGAATTTAAAAGTTTTGGTGCGCGCATTGGATTGAGAAGTGTGAATCTTGTAGCTTTCTCATTAACAAATGAACAAACTGAATTTCTCCCCCAATCCCTAACTACAGTTTATTCTTATAATATACAATATATATATATATATTTAATGCAGATTATGAATCCTCTAGATAAATAAATAATAAATACGATTCTGTGATCTGGAATAGTAAAACAATACTATTATTTAAAACGATCTTCATCATCATCCCACATTTTAAGTATCACAATTACAAAATTATCTGAACAATGTACATAAATAAAAGAACAACAAGCACAAATCATATATAAAACAATTTTAAGGATTTATTATGTGGTTTTACTGCATTTTTCCTCAGCAGTCATATTTTATGGCAGATTGCTTCATGCCAGTACTACTGAATTCAAGCACTTTTACTGAAGGTTTCTAGCACTTTGATTTAGTTAATACAGTAGGGTCCCGCTTTACAGCGCTTCGCTTTACAGCGTTCTGCTACTACAGCGGTTGTCAATTGCAGAAAGGCCCCTCTCCTACGGCACTTGTTCCCCTTTTACAGCATTTTTTGCTGTCGGGTGCGATTTTGGTCAATGTTAGTCAATGCGTTCCGCTTTACAGCGGTTTTCATTTTACACTGGGGGTCCAGAACGTAACCCACTGTATGAATGGGGCCCTACTGTACAGACACTGTTTCCAGGTGGTCATCAATCGCTACACCAGCATCTCTTGAACTTTGGAGTGAGCTAGGCCCAAAAGATAGTTGAAGATAACATGATTTGTTCTTGGATTGTATGCACCAAACTATTTTTTTTAAATGCCCAGGATGTTTCTAAAAGTTTGTAACAAATAAGTAATTCTTAATTAAGCAGTGGGATGTCTCAAAATGTTCTGTTACAAATCCCGATGAAAGTTAAAGGGGAAAGCACAAAAGCAGGACTACAGCTGAATGTCAAGAAGACTAAAGTAATGACAACAGAAGATTTATGTAACTTTAACGTTGACAATGAGGACATTGAACTTGTCAAGGATTATCAATATCTTGGCACAGTCATTAACCAAAATGGAGACAATAGTCAAGAAATCAGAAGAAGGCTAGTGTCAGCTCTACCCTGCATTAGCAGTGCCGGGGGGGGGGCTGGAAATTCCTGGGTCTTTGGCAGGGAAGGAAAGTCCTTAGCCAGCAGTCGGGTTGTAAATCTGCCAGGCCTATCCAAAGTGTACTTGCCGAGTCAGAAGTCCAGAAGCGAGGTCAGTGGAGGTCAGTCAAAGAGATGCTGCAGGGAAACTAGGTCTACACAAAGCCATGCCTGACGTTGCAGTCAGCAACAAGCTGCAGCCAAGGTGTGCCTTATAAAGAGCAGGATGGACAGCAGGTGTGAGCCCTCAGCGTTTGGGCCTTAAGGAGACAGGCCTGCCTCTCTTCTGCCTGACCTTCTGCTGTCTACGTTCTGCAGGTGAGGGGGGAGTATCCTGTTCACTGTCTGTGTCTGGCTGCAGGGACTCTGCTGTATCTGGGGTGCTCTGCAGCTGAGGGGGAGAAGGAGCTGGATTCTCAGGAGGCTCCTCCGTGTCTCCTGCTGCTCCTGGGTCTGCTGCTGTTACTCCCAAGTCGTCCTCATCTGAGGAGTCCTCTGACGGGGCCATGACAGCTAGGACTGGGGAGGGCAGCTATGAGAGAACTAGGAAAGGTCCTCAAATGCAAAGATGTATCATTGAACACTAAAGTCAGGATCATTCAGACCATGGTATTCCCAATCTCTATGTATGGATGTGAAAGTTGGCCAGTGAAAAGAGCAAGTAAGAGAAAAATAAACTCATTTGAAATGTGGTGTTGGAGGAGAGCTTTGTGCATACCATGGACTGCAAAAAAGATGAATAATTGGGTGTTAGAACAAATTAAACCAGAGCTATCACTAGAAGCTAAAATGATGAAACTGAGGTTATCCTACTTTGGACACATAATAAGACATGATTCACTAATAAAGACAATAATGCTGGGAAAAACAGAAGGGAATAGAAAAAGAGAAAGGCCAAATAAGAGATGGATTGGTTCCATAAAGGAAGCCACGGACCTGAACTTACAAGATCTGAACAGAGTGGTTCATAACAGATGCTATTGGATGTCACTGATTCATAGGGTTGCCATAAGTTGTAATTGACTTGAAGTCAAATAACAACAACAATATGAATGCTGGAATCAGCTGAACATTTGCAGTTCTTCCAGCAAATTCATGCTGTTGGGTATTTTGTTACTTTCTTGCAGCTTTGTTTTGATTTTCTGAGTAATGCTTGGGTTGTTGAACAGAGCAGAAGAACAATAAATAGTTTATGCAGAAGGGATTTCAGAGTCACTGCCAGTCATCTTGTGACCTAGAGTGTACCATCTCTCTGGGGAAAGCACTATTGTAAAGTCCCTTTTCTTATACCTGGATTTTGTATTTCCTTATCTACAGAGCAATCCAAGTCAGGAAACGCTGGTGTAAGTGGTGCCGGTGCAAGAGAATCCGGCATAAAGTTCCACTGCATCTGGTTGCCATTCATGAGACCCTGGGTTGGTTGAATGCTGGATCAGCAGGGAGCTGCACACTGGGAACAGAAAATAAAAGCCTCCTCTCCCAAATACCCATACCAGGGAGTAAGCCCTCTCCATTGACTTCTATTGTATTAATTTTCTTAGGCTGCCCTTTTCCCCGGCATAAGTTTTGCCTGAATTGGGACCTGCAGGAGTGCTCCGAACACCAGTTGGATGTGGCCCCTCCCTTGACATGCCCCCAGAATGCTCCTTTTTTGGGACTTACACCAGCTTCATTTACACCTGTCTCGGTTGAGCTGGCTGAGCCCCAGCTAAACTGGGCTGAGGGACTTATGCTGGTGTAGTCCAGCTGAGCCAAGACCCAGCCAGCTCAGCTGGAGATCCACCGCATCCAACTCCCCTCAGCCCGGCATAAATGCAAGTTGAGTTGTGCCCTTATAGAAATAATTATTCAACATGAGTGGTTTCCTCCCCCCCCAGATTTCTTGAAATCCTGCCTCCTGTTCCTTTCTCCCATGTGAACAGCTGATTGGTGTGAGTTTATTGCTTTTGTAAAATTGTTGTGTGTGTACAACCAAGGCTTTTGGATTAGTTCATGGAATTACAAACACAGTACACCCACTTGCGCATGCAATTTCCCATCTAGACTACAAAAGTCTGCAGCCCCATACATATGGTCCTTGGCTGGATCTATACTTTACCATCTTTGCAAGTATTGTCTGAAGTGAATTAAAAGACTGGCACTTAGCATATGCTATTCAGATCCATTTTCCTTGTTACTACATTCTTCCCCACACATTTGGTTGAAGGATACACAGCACATTGCAAACAAGCAGGGTGGAAATTTGTTTCTACAAAAATAAAAATAAAAACTGTGAAACTGAGATTTTTGATGATTAGAGTCAAGCATATTTTGGGATGTCACAGAGAATTCATAATGAATCTGATTTAAAAATAAAAAAGCAACAAGTCCTGATTTCCCCTCCTCCTGTGTTGTAACGATTTAATGTTTCCAGCATATGGTGAGAATCAAAATTATCCCTTCTCCACCTACTACTGACAATTTCTTGCCTTCTGATTTCAGCACCTTTTCTATGGTGCTAAAACCAATTAGTGAAACATCAAAGGGCTTTGCAAAAACAAAGTTCAGAACATAAGTGCATCACCTGCTCATTACAGGGATGAATATATATGATCTTTGATCTGTGTGAGACAGATGTAAATGTATTACAAATACATTTTCTTCAGCAATCTCAGTGGCTCCTAATGGAAGTAAAACATAACTAATTACTGGATGGCAGATAATGGGATTGCACACAAAAGCAAAACACAAAAGACAAAGGTCAACTACATTTTCTTTTGCTCACATTTTTTTAAAATAACCTGCCTATTAGATTTGTAAAAGTATTTTTTTTAAAAAAAATACCCACTTCCTAGACAGTTATTATAAATTTCATTAATATTCTTTTTAGATTAATATATGAATGCAAATTCTGCCTATAGCTTTGACACTTTGGACAACAAGTTATACCTGAGAATGTATGGCAGGCAGGGTCTAAATAAATAATATGAAGTACCATACTCATTATTTGCACCATTTTTGCTTATCTTTGCAATGATGGTATGAGTTTCAAATTAAGGCTTGGTTCCCACAGTCCATAATATGGTAATAGTGTATTGGGACCCACATGGAAAGGAGCCACTCAGCTGCACTGCCTCCTCCTTCAATGGGAGATATAAAGGTCCATGTTAGTGATTGGGTTGCAAAGTAGCAACCTCGACATGAGAAAATGTATAATAATCCAGTGGATTTGGGCTCAAAATCCAACTAATATTAAACATGTCCTAGTCCCATTAATTTCAAGAGGAGAGAACTATTGTCTTTGGACTCAGCTTGAGATCAGTGGATTCACACTTAGAGCAGTTCAGAAGAAATTCAGTATTAGTTCCAATCCAAAATATTAGCAGGGTGGGAAACTGGAAATTTGTGGATGATGTACAGCCATAATTAGTCAATATCTTCACATCTGAGAGTTTTAAAAAGGGATGGAGCTAAATGTGGCTATGGTAGGCTTCACCTAGAGTGAAGGACGTGGGGCAAATAAAGTTAAACAGCTCTACTCTGCTTTGCTTTGCTTTGCTTTTTTCCGTCACATTCCTTTGAGGGATCTGTCATGAGTAGGGATGGGAGAGAAACTGGATTCGGTTTGCATTTTAAGCTGAATCTATCAAATCCGTACTTTCTGAAACAATATGAGAACTGAAACACAGCCATCCTTCCATATCTGCACTTAATCAAAATTTGCAATGCTGTTTGCAAAACAATGTTTACAAAAACGCATATGTAAGAAGAAAGTGTACATAACAGTGAATATATGAGTAAAAATAACATAAAAATACATTTTATGATGAGAAATTGCTTCCAAAAATCTGTACATTAGTCAAAACTACCTACAACATTGTGTTTACTAGGAGAAGTTTGCACTAAAAAAACCTGGTGAATTTTCATTTTCTTTAAAAAAAATCACAAATTGCTGCAGAAATGCAGAGAACTGAATTTAAGATCGAAAAAATGAGAGAGAGGAAAGAAATAGACAGATCTTTCGATCTCTAGTGGGCCACATCCTGACAATGAGTGGAACCAAAGCCAAAAGTGGGTATGACACCCCTTCTCCCTCCCTCCCTCCCTCCCTCCCTCCCTCCCTTCCTCCCTTCCTCCCTCTCTTTCTGCCACCCCATTTTCTCCTGTTATTTCTCCTTGCCACATGCATAGAATTAGGCTAAGTGTCACATGCTGCCTTTGGCCCACAAGTTGCCCACTCCTTCTTTAACTCTAAGGGAAAATCTCCTTGCTTCACCAAGTAAATGATGAGTTGAGGTTAGGAAGGCAAAACAATACGTAATCATTTATAGTACTAGGGATGTGCTAAATATGCGGTTGTATTGTTATTCACTTTGTAAGTAGTACATTTGATACAGCCAAACTGAAAAATCAATCTCTTTTTTCCCTCTTTCTTCTTTTGGCTGTTGTTCACTGTGGTGCTATGTGCAATGTGTGAGCCTTTCCCTTCAGCTTGTCAAGAGGGGCAAGATTGCACAGAATATAGTGATACAGGTAGCCTCCTTCGAAGCCACTTTGAAGGAGGTAATCCAGAATGCAATGCCCAGAGTGATACCTCCTTTACTTTTTGTGAGTGCTTTGCCAATGAAGGGGGAAAGGGGAAAGAAAGGGTCACACTATGGCAATGAAAAGTAATTTTCCCACCCCCACCTTAGGGGACCCCTTCTCTTTCAGGGACAATTTCTTGCAAACTGGACCACAATTCAGTTCCCCCGCTTTAAAGAATATGAGCATGTTCACGACTATTCCATTGTCCTCTAAAAGACCATCAAGAGAGGGTCTTTTCACAAGGGCAACCTGTTTTGCAAAAAAGGCAGCCCCCATTTTGGCCTTCTGTTTCTTTCGTAGACATGCACACACACACACACACACTTTGCTGCCATAGTATTGCAACTACCTTATACCAGTGTAATGTCCTTGTAATGGTGACACATTGGCCTAAGAAAACAATCAAATTGACCTACCCATGTAATGGATGATGATGATGATGATGATACTGAAATAAATATTACAAAGCAATCTGTACATTAAAAGTGCCACAGGTGAGAAATAATTGCAATCATTAATTATAATAAAGGTGCATTATTGCTTATTACATCACATCTAATTTTCTCAGCCACCTCAATAAAGGCCTGGAGGCAAGTTTTAAGAAGCATTGTGGGCATGTCTTTTCCCTTGATTTTTTTTCACAGCCTCAGCTTCCAATGTGTCAGTCTTTCTGAAGTCTCAATTCTCTTTAATATAATAGCAAAGAAAAGGCTTCCACTTAGAGAAGAAATATATTTCAAGGGTTATGAAATGTCTTCTTCAGGCTTTACAAAAGCTGCTCACAGAAAAGCCCTTGACTCTTACATTAATCAAAGCTGTGGCTTTAGGAGCTGTGCGCTTTTTTAAGGAATGGTGGCTCTTTAAAAATATGAACAGGGCACAATGAGCCTGTGTAAAAAAAAGGTATTTTATCTGTTCCGTATAAGGGTAGGAGTGAACTTCACCATTGTCTTTCCTTATTCTTGAAGATAAATTACAAGTCAATATTTTAACCCTTTACCCATTGTTATCATTTGCAGCAGCAGAAAAGCACTTTTGTGCTTAGTCAGAGTTTCTCAGTTATCCCAAGTTCCAAAAAAGAAAGAAAAAGATATCACCTTAATTTCCACTCTGCAGGGCTGGCTTGAGGTATTTTGCTGCCTGAGGCAGAGCAGCAAATGTACACCACCACTCCAAGTCAAGGTGTGTAGCACTCCAAACCAGTCACGTTATTTTGGTAGATGAGGCAGAATATCCCATATGTGGCATGTTCTGGCAGTAAAAATACAACAATTAGTAGTGGGCAGCAGGGTGGGGTGGGAGTCACCTGAGGTCAGCACGGTGCAACCACACTATGGATGGGTGAGAAATTCAATTCAGTTCACATTTCAAATCAGATGTATCAAATTTGGACTTTCTGAAACAATATGAGAACTGAAACACAACCATCCTTAGAAATTTGCCCTTATTCAGATTTTGCAATGCAGTTCACCAACCCAGCCATGTTTACAAAAATGCATATATTAGGGGAAATTGTTCAAAAATGAATATACGACTAAAAATACAAAAATGCATTAGGATAGGGGACATTGCTTGCAAAAAATGTGTACGTTAGTCAAAAGAGGATATAAAATGTGTTAGGAGATTCATACTAAAATGCTGAAGAGTTTTCATAAGGATTTTTTTTTAAATGCAGGTTGCTGCAGAAATGAGAACGGAATTTAAGATTCAAAAATTGAGAGAACCGAAACTGACAGATCTTTCCATCCCTAAACCCACCAATGAGAACACTGGACTAGCTCTGCTGGTGCATTTGCACTGTGCCAACCTTGCTGCTGCCTTGCCCTTCGCCCCTCTCCATCATGAGATGCTGCAGCAATGTGCGTAAATGGAGCTGAGGTGAGCACCACCACACCACCTCACTAACTGCTACTAACAATAATGCATCAGCAATACAGTCTTAAGCACATCTACTCAGAAGGTGCACCTATAAGACTTGGTAAATATTCATAGAATTTCAACCCAAAAACCTAACAATTTGCTCCCTTTCATGAAACTTAAAATTAGCTGTAGGGTCGGCCCTTTCTGCTAGCAAACTGGGAGGGAAATTGTGATTGTTTTAGATGTAAACTGATGCTGAAGACTCAGTCAAAAAGGTGGGTGGTGTTAGACCAGCATAGAGATATGGCAAACTCACACTCAAGAATGGGTACAATCCAGGAAACATTAGGGATGTCAAACAGCTGCTTGTATGGTAGACACGTGTTTGCCCTGTCCATAAATATAAGGTGTAAGCAGAGCTTGGAAAAGTTACTTTTTTGAACTACAACTCCCATCAGCCCAATCCAGTGGCCATGCTGGCTGGGGCTGATGGGAGATGTAGTTCAAAAAAGTAACTTTTCCAAGCTCTCAGTGGGAGTTTATTCTTTGGCAAGGGTAGCCAATGTGGTGCCTTCCAGATGTTGTGGGCTACAGCTGTATTAGCCCCAGCCAGCATAAACAAAGGTCACAAATTATGGGAGTCCCAAACCTCTGAAGGGCACCATATTAAGTCCAGCTAACGAAAGTTCAAAAGCAATGATATCTCACTATTATTGTACTATTCACTAATAAGCAAAAAACCTTGCAGTTTAAGAACATACCTATAGCCCACAGAATTTCTATCAAACTTTAAAAAGCAAGGAAATTGGGCAGCTATAGTGAATGCACCAGAAAAGCAGAAGACCTGACTTCCTCTCTGAGATATTGTACTGCCCTACAAATTGGTCAAAATGCAAACACCATTTGGGTTGGTCTTTCACAGTCCAATCCACTTCCTGTGTAGCTTGGAATAATTTGGTAACATGTGCCTCTGAGCATATGGTGAGTGGTGGCAACATCTGCCATCTCCAAAAATGGAGAATTATATTTGTGTATGTTTGTTGGTGTCGTTCTTAATTTGCTTCTTTCCTGTGTTACTAATGTTTCTACAGAGAATCTAATCTAGAAAATTTTATTTCCCTCATTATTCATCCTAGAAACCTGTGTCAAATTTATTTTTATTAATTTCAAAGCCTTTTTACTGGTCAGCGTCGTATGATGGTGAAGACAGCCTTTGTGTTAAAAATTGGAGGTTATGTTCTATTTCTCTTTTGGGTGCATTAACAGTTGAATCTGAAACTGCAGTTTGATGTAAAATCAAACTGATTCCAATATGTTGCTCCTTCAGCAACGACTCCAGCTGTTGGAAAAAAGAGGATGCATGTTTTCAGCCTGCTTCATTTAAGGCAAGGTGGGCATGGCCAATTAAAAACATAGAGCACACCTAGAATTTTGCGATATTTCAGCTCCCACTGTTTTATATTGTGCAAACTGGAACCATTGGAGACTATTCTGCAGAATAATCAGTGCCATTATTCCACAATTATTTTTGGAGTTTTTTTAGTCTAAATTTTGCAAACTGTTGCTGTGCTTCACATACTCACAGAAACAGAAACAAAAGAAAATGATTTCCAATAGGAAACTTCACTAAAATTGCAAAGGAAATCAGACATATTTAAAGTGACCATCTGAACTATATCAACTGTCTTAATAATGTTGCTTCCTCCCTGCTAAAACAAGATCAGCACAGCGCGTCTTATTATTTGGGCTGATTGCAGGTGTTGCCACCACTCACCATATGCTCAGAGGCACATGTTACCAAATTCTTCCAAGCTACACAGGAAGTGGATTGGACTGTGAAAGACCAACCAAAATTGTCTTTGCATTTTGCCAAATCTGTAGGGCTGTACAATATCTCAGAGATGAGGCCAGGTCTCATGCTCCCCTGGTGTACTCACTATAGCTGCCCAATTTCCCTGCTTTTTAAAGTTGAATAGAAATATCTGTGGGCTATAGATGCATTCTTAAACCACAAGGTTTTTTGCCTATTAGTGTATTTCTCTGCTTTTTAATCTGGGAGGTAAGAAATGGGATCCTGTGCAAATTTGCTGAGAATGGATTGATCATTTGCATGCTTATTGAGTTCAGTGGGATTTACTCCCCTGCAACCATGCTTAGGATAGGTGAAACTGACCACAGGGGATGGGGAGGGGAGAAGGAGGAGGAGGGAGGGAAGGGAGGAAGGGGAGAAGGGGGATGGGAGCAGGCAGGAGGGGGAGGGGAGGAGAAGGACAGGTTTGATCATTTGCATGTTTATTGAGTTCAGTGGGTACTCCTGTGCAATCATGCTTAGGATAGGTAAAACTGACCAGGGGGAGGGACGGAGGGCTGGAGTGGGCAGGGGAGGAAGAAGGGAGAAGAAAGGAGAAGGAGGAAAAAGCCAGGTCTGATCATTTGCGTGCTTATTAATGGGATTTACTCCTATGCAATCATGGCTAGGATAGGTAAAACTGACCAGGGGGGAGGAGGAGGGGGAGGGGGAGGAAGAAGGGGAAGGAATGAATTGGAGGGGGGCAAAGGAAGGGGGAGGAGAGGCAGGTTTGAACATTTGCATGCTTATAGAGTTTAATGGTATTTATTCCCATGCAATCATACTTAAGACAGGTAAAACTGCACCATGGGGAGGAGGAAGGGGAGGGGGAGGAAGGGGAAGGGGAAGGAGGGGATTGGAAGGGGATGGGGAGGGAGGGGATAGGAGGGAGGAGAAGGAAGGGTGGTTTGATAATTTCCATACTTTTTGAGTTCAATGGGATTTATTTCTGTGCAATCATGTTTGAAAATGGAAATGGACTGCCTTTAAGTCAATCCCAACTTATGGCGACCCTGTGAACAGGGTTTTCATGGTAAACAGTATTCAGAGGTGGTTTGACCATTGCCTTCCTCTGAGGCTGAGAGGCAGTGACTGGCCCAAGGTCACCCAGTCAGCTTCATGGCTGTGTGGGGATTCGAACCCTGGTCTCTCAGGTCATAGTCCAACACTGACCCAGGGGAGGGGCAGGGAGGGGAGGGGAGGAGATTGGGTGGATGGGCACTGGGCAGAGGGGAAGTTCCTTTCCTTTCCAAAAGGAAAACATTGTGAACAGTATCATTCCTTTTCAGGGTTTCCCCCACTTTTTTATTCTACAGCAGGCACATGTAGCTTCCCACCCAAATTTAAACCAAAGCTGTCCCTGGCCACATCCACACCAGGTGTTTATTTCATTTTGGACAGTCATGGCTCCTCTCAAAGAATTGTGGGAAGTGTAGTTACTGAAGGGTGCTCAGAGTTGCTAGGAGACACCCTGTTCCTCTCACAGACCTTAAATCAGAGTGGCTGACTGTTAAACCACTCTGGCCACTGAAGCTCTGTCAGGTGAATAGATGTCTCCTCTCAGCACCCTTCACAAACTACACTAACTGGGATTCTTTAGGGGAAGCCATGACTGTCTCACGTGAAATCAAAATCTGATGTGGGTGTGGCCCCCTGATTATGCAAGCCCAGCAGCTGTGAGTCTGGCTTTTAGAACACTGACAGTTGGTTCTTACTGAGCATGCCCGACACTATCATTCAGTTCAATGCAACATTTCTTAAATTAATTAAAAATCAGCCAGGCATTTTTTAAAACTTTTAAACTGCAGAAGATGAAGGTCAGAGTATGGGGCAAGGTCAGTAGTAGGATTACAGGTACTCTGTGAGCATGACTGATTTTTAATGAATTTCAACAGATTATGAGAACTCTGAGAGAGAAAAGTCCAAAGCCTCTGGGGTTTTTTTCTCTCTTTTTAGACTTTGAACTCTCTGCTCTCTGACTGTTTTGTGTATCACCATGAAAATTTAGAGGGTTATTAAGCAAACGTTTCTGATTTCAGTTTTATAAAGTTTTGTTTTGAAATGAGCTTATGGGATGCATCAGAATGACATGGGGAGTATTTTCAATTTAACATTGAGGAACGTGAAAAATCCACGCTGACTATAGTATACAGCCACTCTTGTGGCTGTATAATAACATATAGGTAAAAAAGTTACTAAGATTTTAAAGAGAGTAAATCAAATATAAGATACTAGGAGCTGCTGCCCCTCCTCACTTCATTTGCCAGCCGCACCTATTGTCACCAAAGCTCACCCCCCTCTCAGGTCACCAAAGCTCCCCCCCACTGATCATCAAAGTTTATCCTTCCCCCCATGGGTCACCAAAGCTAACCCCCTCCCACACACAGGTCACCAAAGCCTGCTTCCCACCCCCACCCAGGACTAGAACAATCTTTAAGTACACCATAGGTCATTGGCAATGTCACCCAACACTGGAGCCCAAATTAAACTACTTCTTATCTAAGTTATTAATAACTTCCTAATCTACAAACCTTTTTGACTACACAGTCCAGATCCATTGGTTTGTGGGTCTGCCCACTTGTCAATCATTTGGCATCACAATGATATCAGGTGCAAGGTACTTTCTTGTCCTGAAGACTGGAATTTAAAGCACCTTGCAAGGCACTGCTAAATTAAAGGTACTGCTGTCAAAGAAATGTCAGCCATCATGGTACCAAGCTTCAAAGGAAGACATAAGGTCCATCACTGTGTTTATCTCAGTGTTTGAGGTAAGAAGAATGACCCATGTATTCAGGCATGCTTGGCCAGCATCTTTTCAGTTTCTCCAGCCTTTGGACTAGGAATAATGGTGCATCATGGCTTTCTGAAACCAAACTCTGCTTTTGTCCTTAAGTATGCATGGGTGGGGGACCGATTAGGATGGTCCGCCCCAGGAGGCTGATGGAACCGGATGGTTTCCTGATGGCTCTTGGGGATTTTCCTGTCACTGCGGCAGGTGATTCTGTCGAAGCCCTGGTTGACCTCTGGAATGGGGAAATGACCAGGGCGGTGGACACAATCGCTCCTGAGTGTCCTCTCTTATGGAGTGGAGCCAAACCAGCTCCTTGGTTTACCATGGAGCTAGCGGCGATGAAACAAATAAGACAGGGACTTGAGCAACGTTGGCAGAAGACTCGGTGCGAGTCTGACTGAACACGGGCTAGAGCCTATCTGAAGGCCTACTCCGTGGCAGTGTGGGCTAAGAAGAAACTTTTCTTATCTGCCACCATTGCATCTGCTGGGAGCCGTCCAGCAGAGCTGTTTTGAGTGGTCAGGGGTCTTTTAAACTCTGGCCCCTGGGAGGGTAATATAGACCACTCAACAGCCCGCTGTCAAGAATTTGCATGGCAGATAAAGATGCTCAGATTCGCTCCGACTTGGACACTAAAATTGATACAGTCTCTTTTTTTTATCATTAATTTTTATTCAAATTTTCAAAGACAAAAAACAAAACAAAACAAAAACAATTAAACAATAAAATAAAATGTTGACTTCCGATTTGTCGCAGATCAGTTATAGGTCTACAATATATAACAATCCTGTCTCTAAAATTATATTATAAAATCACTTTCCTCCAGTAGTTATCTTAATTAATCTTCAAATCTCATAAACATTACTTTATTCTTTCCACAAAAAGTCAAAGAGAGGTTTCAATTCCTTGAGAGATATATCTTTCAATTTTTCTCCAAATAAACATGTCGCTTAATCCATCTGATTCAAATCTGTTAGGCCCAATAATTTCAATAGCCATTCTTCCATTATCTGTATTAATTCCATCTTCCATCTTCAATAATCCTGTTAAGTCCAGTAATTTCAGTAGCCATTCTTCCATTATCAGTATCCCATAATAATCTTGTTGTCATAGCCATAGTCCAAATAAACATATTGATTAATCCATCTCGTCAAATCTGTTAGGTCCAATGATTTCCATAACCATTCTTCCATTATCAATATTAATTCCATCTTCCATCTTCAATAGTCCTGTTAAATCCAGTGGTTTCAGTATCCATTCATCCATTATCAGTATCCCATGATGATCTTGCTGTCATAGTCATAGTCATATAACAAGAGTCTGATGGGAATTTCCCCCATCACAAATATGTCCTTGCCATCAATTCTGAATATGTTGCTGAAATATTGTTGTAAAGTCACATCTCTGCTCTTCTTTTTTACAAAATGCACTGGCTCATCTCTTAAAAGTTTTTCCATTGTCACATATTTGTAGTTAATTCCATAATTTTTTTCTATGTCAAGCCCCATCACATCATTCCAGTCAAGAATTCTGAATATGTTGCTGAAATATTGCTGCAAAGTCATATCTCTGTTCTTCTTTTTTACAAAATGCACTGGCTCATCTCTTAAGAGTTTCTCCACTGTCACATATCTGTAGCCAACTCCATAGATTTTTTCTATGTCAAGCTCCATCACATCATTCCAGTCCAGAAAATTATCCAAGACATTGATAACTTTACCACCAAAATCTTCATTAATTTCTTCAGAGACAGCGTTGAATTCCAAACAGTAAACTTTATTTCTAACATCCATAAACTCCAAATCTTTTTCCAATAAAATTGATACAGTCTCAGGGGATGTAACTTTGGCTCCTGCTTGTCCAATAATAATGGATTCCTTTCCATTTGTACAGCCCGAGGACGTGGACAAGATCCTTGGAGAGGCAAGAGCCACCACATGTCTGCTGGATCCTTGCCCTTCCTGGCTCATCAAAAGTGCCAGAGGGGGACTGGCCGAGTGGGTGAGGGGAATGGTTAATGCCTCTTTACAACAAGGCAGAATTCCATTGTGTCTAAAAGAGGCAGTTGTACGGCCTTTGTTGAAAAAGCCCTCCCTGGATCCCTCTATAATGGGAAATTATCAGCCAGTCTCCAACATTCCATTTTTGGGCAAGGTAATAGAGCGTGTGGTGGCTGCCTAGCTCCAGAGATTCTTGGATGAAACGGATTATCTGGATCCGTTTCAGTCTGGTTTCAGGCCTGGTTATGAGACAGAGACAGCTTTGGTTGCCTTGGTGGATGACCTTTGCAGAGAGCTGGACAGGGGGAGTGTGTCCCTGTTAGTTCTATTGGACCTCTCAGCGTCTTTCAATACCATCGACCATGGTATCCTTTTGGACCACCTTGCTGGGATGGGACTTGGGGGCACCGTGTTATGATGGCTCCATTCCTTTCTGGAGGGACGAACTCAGAATGTGGTGCTGGGGGCTCCTGTTGGACTCTTTGACTGTTGACCTATGGGGTCCCTCAGGGTTCAGTTTTGTCCCCCATGATATTTAACATCTATATGCAACCCCTGGCAGAGGTTGTCCCAGGGTTTGGGGTTCGGTGCCATCAGTATGCGGATGACACCCAACTCTATTTCTCCTTTCCACCTAAAGCCAAGAAAGCTATCCTGATCCTGAACCAGTGTCTGGCATCAGTGATGGACTAGATGAGGGCGAACAAATTGAAACTAAATCCAGACAAGACAGAGGTGCTCCTGGTCAGTCGAAGGGCAGATCAGGGAATAGGGATTCAGCCTGTGCTGGATGGGGTTACACTTCCCCTGAAGACACAGGTTCGCAGTTTGGGTGCGCTCCTGGACTCAGCTCTGAACTTGGAGACCCAGGTCTCGGCCGTGGCCAGGAGTGCCTTTGCCCAGTTAAGACTAGTGTGCCAGCTGCGCCCATTCCTGGAAATGCCTGATTTGACTATGGTGATGCATGCCTTAGTTACATCCTGTTTAGACTACTGTAATGCGCTCTATGTGGGGCTGCCTTTGAAGACTGTTCAGAAACTTAAACTGGTACAAAGAGCTGCAGCCAGAGTATTAACAGGGACTGGTTACAGGGACCATACAACTCCCTTGTTACAACAGCTCCACTGGCTGCCAGTTTGTTTCCGGTCACAATTCAAAGTGCTGGTTTTGACCTATAAAGCCCTATACGGCCCAGGTCCAGGCTATTTGTCAGACTGTATCTCCCTATATGAGCCTGCCCAGGCCCTGAGATCTTCAGCAGAGGCCCTTCTCTCAGTCCCAACACCCTTGCAAGTGTGATTGATGGGGATGCGAGATAGGGCCTTCTCGGTGGCTGCTCCTACATTCTGGAACTCCCTTCCTAGGGAGGAACAAATGGCCCCCTCCTTGCCATTCTTCCGTCAGCAAGTAAAGACTTTTTTATTCCGACAGGCTTTTGGGATAGAAGGTGTTTAGGATAGGGCTTTACAAGGCTTGTTTTATTGTTTTATATTATTATTTGTATTATTTTAAATTGTCTTTAGATTTTTAAGTGCCTTTCACGGTTTTAAAGTTGTGCATAGTTTAATTGTATTTTAATTGTATGTTTTTCTATGTTTTTAACTACATGTAGTTCTATTTGTAAGCTGCCCTGAGTTCCAGTTTGGAAAAAGGGCGGGGTAAAAATAAAGTTTCAATTCAATTCAAGTAAGCATGCACCACACTTTAGAAGCAAAAAAAAAAAAGTCCAAAGAGCAGCCAACCAATAGACTCCTTTTTATGTAAAAAGTAGACCCTTCCCACCCTTTTAAAAAAATATATTTTTTATTTCAGTTATATCCCACCCTTTTTCCCAGTAGGAGCCCTTGGCAGCAAACAAAAGCACTAGAAACACTTTAAAACATCATAAAAACAGACTTTAAAATCCATTTAAACAAAACATCTTTAAAAACATTTTTAAAAAAGTTTTGAAGACATCTTAAAAAAGAAAAAAAAGGTTAAAAGCATTTTTTTTTTTTAAAAAGGTTCAAAAACATATTAAAAAGCTATTCCAACACAGACACAGACTGGGATAAGGTCTCTACTTAAAAGGCTTGTTGAAAGAGGAAGATCTTCAACAGGCACCGAAAAAATAACAGAGATGGCGCCTGCCTAAGATTTAAGAAGAGGGAATTCCTTGACACTACACTAAAGGTCCCTTTCCTATCTTGTGCGGAACTGACCTCCTGATAAGATGCTATCTGCAGGAGGCCCTCACCTGCAGAGCGCAGTGATTGACTGGGTATAGAAGGGATAAGACGGTCTTTCAGGTATCCTGGTCCCAAGCTGTATAGGGCTTTGTACACCATTTTGTACACTTTGCTTATGAGAACAGAATAAACAAATGCTTCAACATACAGACATGTCTCATCAAAGCACGTAAGTGCTATTCATTTGAATGCACAAGAGATACACCTAACTTCTCCTTGATTCCTGTGATAGCCACTGGGATATGCAAACTTCAAAATTCAGATTCTGCAGTTGCTATGCATCTGGAGTGTCGCTAAGCAACAAATGAAGCAACAGAGTTAGCAGAGAGACTAGATGTTATAATACGACATCATTTTGTTAGTTTATGAGATGGGGGAAGCTGTTTGATGGGAGTCTTCTAAAATACACCTTCACTCTTACATGGACCTGTATACCTGTTAAGATCAGAATCCCTTCTCTGGATGCTCCTACCTGTGTAGATTAGGCATGTGGCTACTAAACAGAGGGCCTTTTCAATTGTGGCACCCAAACAATGTAACCCATCCCAAACAGGTTCATCTGGATTTTTTTTTTGAGGGGGAGGCACTGCTATCTTTAGGCACCAAGTAAAATCCATGCTACTGCCTTCATTAGGTTTTAATGGTATTGGAGGATTTTTTAAAGGATTTGTATTGTAAAGAAGGAAGCTACAACATATAGAGACAACTAAAATAAACATAAAGCAGGAAAAAAACCAAATAAGCTAGGAACTTTGGAGTATAACCATGTACAGCAGGAGATAAGTATCCGGTAAACAACAGTCACAAAATGTTATAGGATGCAGGTGAGTATACTATAGTAAAATTGGAGAAATGCAAGTTATTCAGGAGGGAGGAAGCCATGAAGACAACCAGATAGATTTGATTACAGCTGGGAGTTGATCATGTAGTCCTTGTGAAAATATATAGTTAATGTCAATAAAAGTCCACCAAATGGCTATACACGCTTCCAGTTTTGCTTTGCCTTGTAAGAAATGAAGATTCTATGGCACTGGAGATTATATAAGTGATATGCAACACGAGATAGTGCTGGAAGATGAGACCCCCAGGTCAGAAGGCACTCAACGAGCTACTGGGGAAGAACAAAGGACAAGTACGAGTAGAGCTGTGACTAATGATGCCACTGTGTCAAAGCCAAATGGAAACCCAAAGGTTGATGTGCACAGATGTGAAAGAAGAGTCTGGAGTTGTACAATGTACACAATAGGAACATGGAATGTGAGAAGCATGAACCAGGGAAAGTTAGAAATTGTCAAGCAAGAAATGGAACGTCTCAACCTTACAATAGGCATGAGTGAATTAAAATGGACGGGAATGGCGTTCCTTTTAAGGGGCGTATTTGCCCTCACCATAATTACAGGGAAGGCTTGTGAACATTCTAGAATCAAGAGTTAGGAGCCAATAGATGAAGGCGCGGAGCAGGAGATATAAGGCTGCTCCGTCCTTCCCGCACTTGCCTTTTTCGCCTTGCGGCAGCTGCGTTTGTTCTCCTTACACGTCGCTCCGTTTGCGGTTTGGGCGTTCCTGCTAAGTATTTTCATCGCTAGAGCTTTGTTTGCCAATTGTTTCCTTGTTTAAGCCTCTTCAGTTGCTTTATCTGATCTCCGACGATCAGCTGGGCGGGCTCCGCCCACACGCCCCGCGGCGCGGGCGACAGGCAGGCTTTATTATTTCCTTGTCGTGCTACCATTACAGTTATTGCCTTTTAAGTTTCAGTAAGAAGGGTTGGAGTTGGTTGATTCTTTGTTCTTGTTACAGTTTGCGTGCATTTAAGTAATTGTGCCCTATCTATCGTTAACGTTATAATATTGACCCCCCCATACGTTCTTGTTGAGTTCCTTTAGTTTGCTTGGTGATCCTGTGGTTTAGTTGGCAGTTGCCTCATCTTACTTTGAGTAAACTTTTAAATATATTCATAATTATTGCTTAAGTTAATTTCATTATTAAGGTATTGCATTAGTTTTAAATTACATTTCATAGTGGTTTATTGTTCAGTTTATTAGAGTGTAATACATTACCCCACCCCCACCTCCCACTTCCCTTTACCTTAAAAATTCCCCCATATCATAAATAAATAAAGAATAAGTTAATATATTAGAAATAATAATAATAATAATAAAAGTCAAATTTATTGTTATAGTGTAATTAGCACTTATGTGTGCCATTTATTATTAAATTTGTCAACTTTATAATCTAGTAGAGATTGCATTTTGGTACGTTGCATAATTGTGTGGATTGGGTTTTACAAATATGCCACCCAGGAAGGCTCAACAGAAAAAAGGGGTGCGGGTTGTGAAGCAAACGACAAAGCGTCCTCCACCCCAGCAGAACTTGTCTTCTGACGAAGAGGAAGATTTGGAGACCATCCGTGCCTTGGTGGCTAGGGTGGAGGCGCTGGAAAAGGAACGCAAGCAGCCGCTTGATGCTGAAGCTGGCACAAGTTCCGCTCCTGCAGGTAAGAAATCTGCAAGGTTGGCTTCCAGAATGCCTACAAATCATCTTCTTGCTGATTTAGTTTCTAGGATCGGAGTTCTGGAAGCGGCAGCGCACTGTGAGGAGCCAGCTACCCAGACGCCTTCCGCTTGTTTGCCAACTGTTCCTCTCATGCTGTGGAAACAGGTGAGCAACTTTTGCACTCATGAGCTCACAATACACATGTACAAGATTCCAATGCCCTTAACAGGGAGGTACAAACGACTGGCTCTCCTTTGTCGGGAGATGCTACGCACCCAGTAGTTTTTATGGGAGGTGTTTTGGTCCCCCAGTACCCACAGCTTCCGTGGCCGGTGGCTGCCATGAGTCCTTGGCAGCTGCCTTTGACTATCTCTTCTCCATCACCTGCTTATTTATCCGCAGGCCGATATTTCCCTTCCGTTAGGTGATCATTTATTGTTAGCAACGAAAGAAAAAATATGGAGGGGAGAGTATATCGATCTGTTTACTCTCCTGTTTCGTGAGAATGAGGCTAAGATTAAGGATGGTCAGGAAGTTAAAGAGCGTGAGGCAGCGATAAAACGAAAGATTGATCGTGTATGGCCTAATTGGTTGAACGCCTATACGATTTATATGGGCGTTATGACACAGGCTTATCCGTCTAGGGCTTTGTCCATGATAAAATATCAGGATATTGTGCATAGGGCCTTCCGAGAATTCTCTGGAACCGCTTGGTTGACATATGATACGAATTTCAGGCAAGGAGCAGCATTGGATCCCACCCGTCGTCGGGATATTGAACATGCTGGTCTGTGGCTGAGATCTATGACTTCCGCCAGGCCCACTACAGGAGAGAGAGCCGATAGTGGGCATTTATTGGCACGTGCACAGACTTCTGCCTATGGCTCCAGCCAAGGCGGGCATTGGGTTCAATCCCAGCAAGTCTGCTGGACATTTAATAGCAATGGACGATGCTCTTGGCGTCCCTGTAGATTCAGACATGTCTGTGCATTGTGTGGAGGAAACCACTCTAGTTCCTCTTGCCAGAGGGCACGTACTGCTCGACAAGGTACAGGGGAGCATCAACAGCCAAAACGTGGGTCTGGCAATAGCTGCAGTACGTCGCAAGGCCAGTAGCCCGATCAAGCTGGCTCCTTTAGCAAAGCTGTTAGAGCTCTATCCCAATAGGCAGGCTGCTACTTTTCTACTTCAGGGTTTTATGGATGGTTTTTGTATCCCTTTTGAGGGCCCTAGGATTAGTCCATCAGCCCACTCTCAGTAATTTAGCGTCTGTAGTGCTGGCCAAGCTTAATAAGGAGATACTTGCCGATCGTATATCAGGCCCCTTCAGTTTTCCTCCTTTGGAAAATTTGAGGATTTCCCCTTTAGGTATTATCCCTAAGAAGCAGGCTGGGGAATATCGCCTTATTCATAATTTGTCTTTCCCGAAGGGAGCCTCAGTCAACGATGGTATTTCCCCATTATATGCCTCTGTCAGATATACTTCTTTTGATGAGGCAGTGAGAGTAGTTAGGAAGGCTGGAAAGGGTGCTTTACTGGCAAAGTGTGATATAAAATCCGCTTTTCGCCTTTTGCCAGTACACCCTGCAGATGTGATTTGCTTGGTCTTAAAGTTCAGGACCAGTTTTATGTAGACAGAGCTATGCCAATGGGTTGTTCGGTGTCTTGTGCTGCTTTTGAAGCATTTAGCACATTTCTTGAATGGGCACTGAGGAGGAAAGCATTATCCTCCTTCTCTGCTCATTATCTTGATGATTTTTTTAAATTATTATTATTTGTGGGGCCTGCTGGGTCTTCTCATTGCTTACATCTCATGCAAGCCTTTGATAATTTAACTGAGGAATTGGGAGTCCCGCTAGCACCTGAAAAGTCGGAGGGCCCTACTACTTCCCTTATTTTCTTAGGGATCCAGTTAGATACTGTAGCTCAGTCTTCCCGTTTGCCGCTAGAGAAGTTGGTGGTAGTGCGTCAACTGCTTCATTCAGTCATAGGGCTGAAGAAGATACCATTGGCCCAGTTACAGGAAGTTGTGGGCCATTTAGTTTTCGCTTCCAAAATTATTTCACCAGGTCGTGCGTTCCTCAGGCGTTATGTGACGCCATGAAGGGAGCTCGCTCTCGCTTCCATTTCATAAGGATGACGTCAGGGATGAGGGAGGATTTGCATATGTGGCAGGAATTCCTGACGGATTTCAACGGCCTTTCCTTTTGGTGGGAGGAATTGCTCTTAGAAGCCGAATTACAGGTGCATTATGATGCTGCCGGAAGCATT
This sequence comes from Rhineura floridana, assembly GCF_030035675.1. Classification (NCBI taxonomy): domain Eukaryota; kingdom Metazoa; phylum Chordata; class Lepidosauria; order Squamata; family Rhineuridae; genus Rhineura; species Rhineura floridana. The sequence goes on from NC_084480.1 coordinate 243,718,533, forward strand.
GGCTTCGGAGTAATATTTAGATCCCAGTGGTGCGCTGAGCGATGGCCTGAAAGTTGGCAGGCTACCGGAATTACTTCAAATTGACATTTATGGATTTTTTTCCAATAGTGGTAGCGGTTCATATCTGGCCACTGGCATTTTAAAATCGCACAGTGCGTTTCTGGTGTGATAATTTTGCCACAGTTAGCGTTATTAATGCCCAAACTTCTAAGTCTCCTCGTGTGATGCGTTTGGTGCATGCTTTTGTATTGCAATGCTTGCGATTTAATGTTTTATTCCTGGCCAGACATGTTCCAGGTTTGCAGAATACAGTTGCTGATGCACTTTCCCGATTACATATGCCGCGCTTTCGGGAGCTTGCACCTGGCGCGGCTCCGGATCCAGTACCAATCCCTCCTTTCCTGTGGAACCTTGGCAACTAGAAGTTGGGGTTGCTATCGCAGCTGCTCTTGCTCCCAGTACTCAAAATGCGTATAAGCGATCTTTTGCGAAGTTCCAGGCTTTCCTCATCGGTTTGAAGCTGCCATTTGACTGGCCTATTCCTGTGGCTCCTTTATTGCAGTTTATGATATATTTAAAAGGGCACAATAATTCTGTTTCCACTATCGCCGGCCACCTCTCGGCGCTAGCCTTTAACTCCAAGGCAAGGGGGCTGCCGGATCATTCTGTAGATTTTAGGGTCAGAAAGGTCCTTGTGGGTTGGTCGTGTTCCGCTCCCAGGTCCGCTGGCCGGAGGAGGCCAATCATGCCCGATGTCCTCCTCCAGATCCTGGCACTATTTAATTCTTTATGCTCATCTCAGTATGAGTCGCACCTGTTCGCCGCAGTAACTCTGACGATGTTTTATGGTGCTTTTCACCCTAGTGAAATACTTGCCCCTTCTAAGCGTGATGTGACTAATCGAGCCTTATGCTTTGGCGATTGCACATTAGGTGCAGTTATAGTGAGGTTCTCCCTGCGTGTCTCTAAGACCGATCAAAAGGGCCATGGCAATATCGTGGTTACAACGATGCCAGGCCCCAGTATTGTGCCCTGTGTCTGCAATGCGTAAAAAGGGCCGTGGCAGTATCATGGTTACAGCGATGCCAGGTCCCAGTATTGTGCCCTGTGTCTGCAATGCGTAAAAAGGGCCGTGGCAGTATCGTGGTTACAGTGATGCCAGGTCCCAGTATTGTGCCCTGTGTCTGCAGTGCGGCAAAAGGGCTGTGGCAGTATCGTGGCTACAGTGATGCCAGGTCCCAGTATTGTGCCCTGTGTCTGCAATGCGGCAAAAGGACCGTGGCAGTATCGTGGTTACAGCGATGCCAGGTCCCAGTATTGTGCCCTGTGTCTGCAGTGCGGCAATTCTTATCCATTCGGCCAGTGGGCCAGCGTTATTTGTTTCTACATGCAGATGGAACTGCCCTGACTCAGTTTCAATTTTGGGCCATTGTTCGGCGGGCCTTGTTGGCCAGTGGTTGCACTGTTGGAGTCTATGGGCTGCATTCATTCCGGATTGGTGCAGCTATGGCCGCGGCCCTCGTGGGCACGAGTATAAGCGATATACAGGTGATTGGCAGGTGACGTTTCGATGCATTCAAGTCTTACGTCATGTTTTAACAGAAGAATTTGTTTTTGTTTCCCATAGGTTTGACAAACATCCCAATTCCTGTGAGGATCGTCTTGTGTGGCCACTCAATTTTATTTTCGGCTCACCGGAGGGCATCCTCCTCTGTTCCGGACACACAGCTGCAGCTGTCGGCCTCAGCTACGGTTCAGTGGGATGAACGGAGGGGCATGTTATGGGATGCGTTGTTGCCTGCCATGTGCCGAATCATGTCCTCTGCTAATAGGCCACACATCGTGTTGATTCATTTGGGAGAAAATGATTTGGTGCAGCGTCCTGCGTTGGATTTGCTGCTGAAAGTTATGCGTGATCTCACATGGCTTATCCGCGTATATCCCAATCTTATAATTGTATGGTCCGAAATGCTTGTTAGAAGGATCTGGTGGGGTGCATTGCACCCCAATAAGATAGATAGATCTAGGAAATGGGTTAATAGGAAGGTAAGGGAGCTAGTTTTGTCCTTGGGTGGGGCAGTTATGCCTCATGAAAGGATTAAGTTCCATGCCCCACATCTGTTTCGTGATGACGGTGTTCATCTTTCTGAGCAAGGGTGTGACATTTTTTTGGAGGATCTTATGGGGGGATTAAGGGGTTTGTTATCTTCATTGGGAGGAGGGGACCAAGCTTAAGCTGATCCCCTCTTGTGGCATAGAATTCGGGCAGGTGAGGTATATGGGGGTTAAAATTAGGTGGTTAAGGCATCTTGAAAAAGGGACACTCCACAGGGAACCATCAGGGCTTGGTGTCTGGTGGCGATCTGGGTTGTGTCCTTGTGGGACCTGCTTGCGCATCAGGGTGAACGCCTGTACGGCGGGGCCATGGTGTGGAGGTGGGAACCACACAGCTGGCTCCAAGAGCAAGGAGGGAGGAATTCACACACGTCCTTGACTCTTGGGTTACGTAATGACGTGAATGGATGCCTTTAGAAGGTGAGGGTGTAATCCCTCGTTGTTAGGTTTAGCCTCACCTGCCCGAAGAGTTGGATATTTGAATAATTGGCTGTATTGCATTTGATTTACGATGTTATATTTTAATAAATATAACATTATACCAGTCTGGTGTCATGAGTCTTCCTTGTGTGGGGGCAATGGGACATTTTCAATCACGCAACTACAAAATATTGTATGGAGGAAATGAGAAATTAAGAAGAAATGGGGTTGCTTTAATAGTCAGAAGTGATGTAGCAAAAGCAATTAGGAGCTACAACGCAATGTTTGACTGAGTGATATCAATGAGATTAAACGGGAAACCTATTAACATAACCATCATCCAAGTCTACTCTCCAACGGCAAATGCAGAAGAAGAGGAATTGAAAAGATTTTACACAGAAGTATAGGAAGAAATCGATCATACCCCAAAACAAGATGTGCTGATAATCATGGGGGACTGGAATGCAAAAGTAGGGAACAGAGAAGAACTAGGAATTGTGGGGAAATGGGGCTTAGGAGACAGAAATGAAGCAGGAGAAAGACTTTTTGAATTCTGTGAAGCCAATAATTTGTTTCTTGCAAACACATTTTTTGAGCAACCAAAAAGACGACTGTACACGTGGACATCATCAAATGGTCAACATAGTAATCAAATTGATTATATAATTGGTAGCAGAAGATGGAAAAGTTCCGTACTTTCTGCGAAAACAAGACCAGAAGCAGACTGCGGTACAGATCATGAACTGATCGTATAAAAAATCAGAGTAAAGCTAAAGGACAACAACAAAGCAATCATAATGCCAAAAGACAATTTAAATAACATCCCAGAAGAATATAAAGATCAAATAAGGAACAGGTTTGAGGTTTTAAACTTAGTTGACAGAGAACCAGAAGAACTATGGAGTGAAGTCAGAGACATTATCAGGGAAGAATGCAGAAAGACAATACCTCTACTTAAAAAGACCTCAGTGGATGACTAAAGAAACTCTTTAAATGGTTCAAGGGAGAAGGAAAGCAAAAGCAAAAGGAGATAGAAACACGGTCAGAACCCTAAATGCAACAATATAGTGACTAGTACGTAGGGATAAAGAGAACTATTACAATAGTTATGAGATGAGATACGCCTGGCGCCTTCTTTGTTATCTTTTCGGCGCCAGGTAAAAACCTACCTCTTTGCCCAGGCATTTTAAGCTTAATTTTAATTTTTAATTTAAATTTAAACTGTAATTGTAATTTTTATTTCATTTTTATTCTAATTTTGTTTTTAAATATGTTTTATAATTGTATAGTGTAATCCACACTTGTTCATATTTTAATATGTGGTTTTATCTTGTTGTACACCGCCCTGAGAGCTTGTTGCTATAGGGCGGTTTAAAAATGCAATAAAATAAATAAATAAATAAATAATAATAGTTATTGTATAGAAATAGAAGAGAAAAACAAAAAGGGAAGAACAAGAGCCCTATTCCAAAAGATTAGAGAAATGAAAGGGAAATTTAAACCATGAGTAGGGATGTTGAATAATCAACGGGGGAACACACTGACTGACAGAGATGAAATAAAAAGAAGATGGAAGCAATTCACTGAAGAACTCTATAAAAGAGGTGCAATGATGGTAGATTCATTCCTTGAGGAACCATATGATGAAGAACCAGAAATTTTAGAATGTGAGGTGAAAGCTGCTCTTAAAATACATGGCAGAAACAAATCACCAGGAACAGATGGCATACCAATAGAGTTGCTACAAGCTAATGAGACTGAATCTGTCCAAATTTTGACAAAAGTTTGTCAAGAAATATGGAAAACTAAACAATGGCCCACAGACTGGAAGTGTTCCATATACATCCCACTTCCAAAGAAAGGGGATCCCAGGGAATGCAGTAATTATCGAACAATTGCCTTAATATCCCATGCAAGTAAAGTAATGCTCAAGATTCTACAACAAAGGCTCTTACCATATATGGAGCAAGAAATGCCAGACATCCAAGCTGGATTTAGAAAGAGAAAAGGCACCAGAGATCATATCGCAAACATACGTTGGATAATGGAACAGACCAAGGAATTTCAGAAGAAAATCACCCTGTGCTTTATAGATTACAGCAAAGCCTTTCATTGTGTAGATCTTGAAAAACTATGGAATGCTTTAAAAGAAATGGTGGTGCCAAAGCATCTGATTGTCCTGATGCGCAACCTATACTCTGGACAAGAGGCTACTGTAAGGACAGAATATAGAGAAACCGATTGGTTCTCAATTGGAAAGGGTGTGAGACAGGGGTGTATTTTATCACCCTATTTCTTTAATCTATACGTAGAACATATACGGAAAGCAGGATTGGACCAAGTTGAAGGAGGTGTGAAAACTGGAGGGGGAAATATCAATAATTTAAGATATGCAGACAATACCATATGATTAGCGAAACCAGTAATGATTTGAAGCGAATGCTGATGAAAGTTACAGAGGAAAGCACAAAAGCAGGACTGCAGCTGAACATCAAAAAGACTAAAGTAATGACAACAGAAGATTTAAGTAACTTTACAGTTGACAATGAGGACATTGAACTTGTCAAGGATCTATACCTTGGCACAGTCATTAATCAAAATGGAGACCATAGTCAAGAAATCAGAAGAAGGCTAGGACTGGGGAGGTCAGCTATGAGAGAACTAGAAAAGGCCCTCAAATGCAAAGATGTATTACTGAATACTGAAATCAGGATCATTCAGACCAATCTCTATGTATGGATGTGAAAGTTGGACAGTGAAAAAAGCGGATAAGAGAAAAATCAACTCATTTCAATTTGGTGTTGGAGGAGAGCTTTCTGGGACTGCAAAAAGACAAATAATTGGGTGTTAGAACAAATTAAATCAGAACTGTCACTAGAAGCTAAAATGATGAAACTGATGAAATGATGAAATGATGATCATACTTTGGACACATAATGAGAAGACATGATTCATTAGAAAAGACCATAATGCTGGGAAAAACAAAAGGGAGTAGAAAAAGGGGAAGGCCAAACAAGAGATGGATTGATTCCATAAAGAAAGCCACAGACCTGAACTTATTTATTTATTTTATTTTATTTTATTAAGCTTATATACCGCCCGACTAGCAACAGCTCTCTGGGCGGTGAACATTAAAAACTTACAAGATCTGAACAGGGTGGTTCACGACAGATGCTGTTGGACGTCACTGATTCATATGGTCGCCATAAGTTGTAATCGACCTGAAGGTACATAACAACAAGTGATTGTTCCTTCTGTGGAAAGTTTTTGGTTTTAGTTTTTTAACTTGCTGTATATTACAAGGGGATTAGTTTCTGTTTATTGAAGGATGTAAGTAACTTGAGTGTCTCCTTTGAGGCAGAAAGTGTGAGATAGAAATTATCCAAGGTAAAATATTCTGCTGCTTTTTCTGTTTGGGCTTTTAATTGCTAGTTTAATGTTTTTGTCTGCTGTTTTTGTACTCTGCTACTTCTAGTGTTGTTTTGTTTATTTTTGCATTTTTTTCTTGTAAGCTCCATTGTGCCCTTTTCTTTTTTTGGTGAAAGGCATTTTAGAAATACAATAAACGCTCGTTGGTTTGTGACAACTACTGGCTGGTCACAAATACACCCCCCCTTTTAGGAAAGGTGATTGAGAGGGTTGTGGTGCTGCAATTGCAAGTACTCTTGGATGAAACAGATTGCCTTGACTCATTCCAGTCTGGATTCAGGCCCGGTTATGGGACTGAATCGTCCTTGGTCACCCTGATGGATAACCTTTATTGGGAGAAGGACGGGGGAGTGCAACCCTATTATTTTTACTTGATTCTTCAGCAGCTTTTGATATGGTATCCTTCTGAGCCAACTTGGTGAGATGGGTATTGGAGCCACTGCTTTACTCTCTTTCGGCCCCCTGGCAGTTGTGCTGTAGGGTGCTGCAGGATAACATCTTGTCCTCAATGCTGTTTAACATCTATATGAAGCCCTTGGGAGCAGTCATCAGAAGATATGGGGCAGGGTGTCAGCAGTATGCAAATGATACCCAGCTCTATTTCTCTGTAACATCTGAATCAGGAGATGCCGTGCAAGCCCTTGACCAGTACTTTGATGCGGTGGTGGGCTGGAGGAGGGCCAATAAACTGAGTCTGAATCCTAGTAAGATGGAGGTGTTGTGGCTTGGTGGTTCCCATGTCCTGACAATTGGTCAATTACCTGTTTTGGATGGGGTCGTGCTCCCTCTGAAAGAGCAGATTCATAGTCTCCTGGATCCATCTTTGTCACTAGAGGCCCACTAGATGACCTCAGCAGCTAGGAGTACGTTTTACTAGCTTTGGCTGGTAAGACAGCTGCAGCCATTTATGATAATTATATATGGAACCATCTGATGATGTTATGTGCAGAGGAATTGTCTTTTCTCTTATAAAAATAAATAAAATAAGAATGACAACAAATAAATAAACATCTGAAGCATCACAACAAGGATCCTTTATTAATTGCTTGGCAAAGTTGTAAGTAAAAGCACATAATGTATTTTTCCTAGGCTGTTATTACTGCAGTTATGAGTATTCTTTTCCATTTCAGCTATATCAAGGTATAGTTGATAGGAGGAGTTGCCACATGATGGACATTTTCATACATTAAAAACACCCTTATAATCTCTGCCACCATTGCATCCTCAAGTAGCTGTCCAGTGGAGCTTTTCCGTATTCCGTATTTTCCGTATTGTCAGGGGTCTCTTGACATCAGCTTCAGGAAATGGAGTTTTAGACCCTTTGGAGGCCCACTGTGAATTGTTTGCAAGGCACTTTGAGGGTAACGTTGCTCGCCTCTGTAGCAGTCTTGATGCCCCATCCACATCTATTGTAGTCCCCAATGAGGTGTCCAGTGCAACATCTGCTGCAGCTTCTTGGGAATGGTTTCAGTTGATGCAGCCTGATGACATAGATAAGGTGCTTGCGATGATGCAGCCAGCAACGTATCTTCTTGAACCTTGCCCTTCTTGCCTTATTAAAGCTTGCCAAGGGGGTTTGACCAAGTGGATATAGGGTATGGTCAGCATATCATTGCAGGAGGGAGTGGTTCTAGCCGCCCTGAAAGAAGCAGTGATCTGACCACTCCTGAAAAAGCGCACCCTGGACCCAATGGTTTATGACAATTACCAACTGGTCGCAAATATCCCCTTCTTAGAGAAGGTGATTGAGAGGGTTGTGGCGCAGCAATTACAAGTACTCTTGGATGAAATAGATTATCGTGACCCATTCCAGTCTGGGTTCAGGTCTGGTTATGGGACTGAATTGGCCTTGGCTGCCCTGATGGATGACTTTTATCAGAAGGACAGGGGGAGTGTAACTCTGTTACTCTTACTTGATCTCTCAGCGGCTTTTGATACCATTGACCATGTTATCCTTCTGGGCTGACTTGGTGAGTTGGGTATTGGAGGCACTGTTTTACAGTGGTTCCGATCCTATCTCCAATGTCGTTTTCAGAGAATACCATTGGGTGATTGTCTTTTGGCCCCCTGGCAGTTGTGCTGTGGGATGCCACAGGGTACCATCTTGTCCCCTATGCTGTTTAACATCTGTATGAAACCCTTGGGAGTGCTAATCAGGAGGTTTGGGGCAAGGTGTCCACAGTATGCTGACAATACCCAGCTCTATTTCTCTGTAACATATGAATCAGGAGAGGCCGTGCAAGCCCTGGACTGCTGCCTGTAATGGGGAATTCTTATATTCAAACAACAAATATATATTCTTTGGGAATTATAAGGCTATAATATTTTAATAATATAGTAGGCCAGAGCTAAAATCCTCTCCTCCTCTGCTTGGTGCTTTCTCCTTGGGGCCTCTTCTTGGTATGCATAGTATGCTGGTACAGCTAGGCTCCAAGAAATAAGATAAGGAGTGAACAGAACTGGTACTGAGAGTCTCTGTGCTCTTCAAGGCTTAAGAGGGGTCAGCTCTGGAATGTATTAGGTCATAGAAGAAATGGGCTGGTATTAGATTTACTGAATATTACCTGGTTGGCTAGTACATAAGGTAGTCAGCATAATATTTATGTAATGCTTATGTTAATTTCTGGATTGGTATATGCAAATATCTTTGTCCTGGAGTGTATAAAAATCCTAGGCCAACAGTGCCATATGCAGAGCTCCACCAACATCACTGGAGACGGACCGTGAGCACATAAACAATAAAGGCCTAACTTTGCTGCTAGCCTGTGTCTTCAATTTCCTTAAGAACCCCCAGTCCAATGAATCCCAAAATTCCCCGTCACCTGGACTCGGTGGTGGGCTGGATGAAGGCCAATAAACTGAGTCTGAATCCTAGCAAGACGGAGGTCCTGTGGGTTGGTGGTTCACGAGTTCAGATAATTGGTCAGTTGCCTATTTTGGATGGGGTTGTACTCCCTCTGAAATAGCAGGTCCATAGTCTGAGGGTGCTCCTGGATCCATTTTTGTCACTAGAGGCCCAAGTGACCTCAGTGGCTAGGAGTGCCTTTTACCAGCTTCGGCTGGTAAGATAGCTGCGGCCGTTTCTGGACCAGGATAGCCTGACCACTGTTGTCCATGCACTGGTAACCTCCAGGCTAGATTACTGTCATGCGCTCTATATGGGGCTGCACAGCTGGTGCAAAATGCAGAGGCGAGACTGGTCACTGGGACAGGTTATCGCCAACATGTCACCCCGCTGCTGAAAGAACTGCACTGGTTGCCCATTTGCTACCTGGCCAAGTTCAAGGTTCAAGTTTTGGTATACAAAGCCCTATACAGCTTGGGACCAGGATAACTGAAAGACCATCTTATCCCTTCTATACCCAGTCAATCACTGCGCTCTGCAGGTGAGGGCCTCCTGCAGATACCATCTTATCAGGAGGTCCGTTCTGCACAACTTTGGAAATGGACCTTTAGTGTGGCGGCACCTACCCTGTGGAATTCCTTACCCTTAAATCTTAGGCAGGCGCCATCTCTGTTATCTTTTCGGTGCCTGATGAAGACCTTCCTCTTTCAACAAGCCTTTTAAGTTGAGACCTTATCCCAGTCTGTGTCTGTGTTGGAATAGCTTTTTAATATGTTTTTTAAAACTTTTTTTTAAAAAAATCTTTTTTTCTTTTTTTCTTTTTTTAAGATGTCTTCAAAGCTTTCTTAAAAATGTTCTTAAAGATGTTTTGCTTTAATGGATTTTAAAGCCTGTTTTTATGATGTTTTAAAGTGTTTTTAGTGCTTTTGTTTGCCGCTCTGGGCTCCTACTGAGAAAAAGGGTGGGATATAACTGAAATAAATAAATAAGCAAGCAAGCAGGGGTGGAAAGGGTCTACTTTTTATTCATCTGATTCATAGGGTTGCCATAAGTCACCGTGGGCTCCTGCTGGGAGGAAGGGCGGGATATAAATCAAATAATAAATAAATAAATAATAAATATAAAAGACATAATGCTGGGAAAAACAGAAGAGAGTAGAAAAAGAGGAAGGCCAAACAAGAGATGGATTGATTCCATAAAGGAAGCCACAGATCTGAACTTACAAGATCTGAACAGGGTGGTTCATGACAGATGCTGATTCATCTGATTCATAGAGTTGCCATAAGTTGCCCTGGCCTCCTGCTGGGAGGAAGGGCCGGATATAAACTAAATAATAAATAAATAATAAGTCATAATCAACTTGAAGGCACATAAGAACAACAAATAGGATGTCAGAGAAATTGTCTGAAAACAATTTTAACACAAGATATTAGGAATTCTGTGGTAGTACTGAACTATAAAACAGAGCATGGCAAATCCCTTAAGCAACATTGGAGCAGGCTAAAGCAAACACGTGTACCAAAACACAAGTCATGTAAAAGATTCTGAGATCGTACTCTTAAGACGTTTTTGGATTACAAAAAGACACATACAGGCATTTATCTTCTTACTTGAAAACTGATATTTATTCTGGTGATAAAATTCAGTACTGAACAAAAGACTGAAGTGATATTGCTTTATTTGAAAAAAAAATGCAGCTACCTCCCTGGCTCTGATTCAAATGTTCAGATGGAATATCCCTACATGTTACTGTAACTATCTCAGATTGAAAATAGGGGATTTTCTGTTTGAATGCATTCTGTTCAAAGTATATGTGTCAGGAAGCAAACCACATCTAAGGTCTCCTGGGTGTAGTATAGTTGTGCCATGTATCTCTATGACTGTATTAATCCATTCTTAGGTAAGTACAATTAGATAAGAAAATGTTTAGGTCAGAAGAGGGAACAAAATTTAGCCCTTTACATTTTTTGTTACTGTTATCCTGATACTCTCTGGAACCAATGAATGACTGTTATGTTATCACTACTACCTAATTCCCACATGAAATTTGCTCATACAAGTGGCTCTAGTTATGATAGCAATGGAATAATGGAGGAGCAATCTCAGATGAATTCAGACAGGCCCTTCCATTTCACAAACAGGAAAATAACAGGTTTCAATTTCCCCATTTCCTGAAGGGCCTTGATCATGCACAACAAGGGATCTCTCTTCTTGGCAAAAGCAGTCTCTGCCAGAGTACATTTGAAAAAAACACTTTGAAATGATAGATGACCCAGCTTTTGAGGAGAAATAATTGGTTTAGGACAACAGTGGTGACCCTTGAATCTTTCTCTTCTTTCTTAAGAGAATGTGAAAGCAATAGTACACCACTCCCAAAACCTGTCTTGATTGCTGGCAGGTACCCGCATTTATTATCCAGATTTTAGTCAGACAGGAGGACAATTTATTTCAATGCAGTCCCTCATTAGACGGTCAACTTGTGAAGTGAGTCTTGGCACCTCCATCAAATGTTTCTCTCAATATTGTCCACAGAACATGGATTCTGTCTCTGCTATTGGCACTTCCACTGATTCTCAGTTGTGCCTAGGCCTATTCAGATGCTCATGCATTGACCCAACATGTCAGCAGGGTGTGTCAAGTAGCATGCCCCCAACATTATGTGCACTGACAAGTCCTACTCTCTGCGATACACCACAAACATTTGTAGGGAAAGAACCTTCATGTGTACATTTGTATATGGAACACTGTGTGACAGTGTTCTAGATTGCATGGAACCCTTCACATATTCCATGTGAAGCCCTCCTCCCTCCCTGCAAACATTCACACTGTGAGCATAGATTGCCAGGGTAGGGCAGGGCTAGCCAGCAGAAGAGCTGTCAAGGGCATACCTACTTGGTGCCACCTCATTCATGCATGAGTATTCCCTTTACCCAGACTTTCAGAGTAAAACATCTGAATAGGGCTTCTGTGTAAGAGAATTGAGCTTTCTATAGTTTGATACTCTTAAAAGTTTATACCAGCATTTAGTGCAATGTTGTAAATGACATGAACTACTTAGACATGCAATAAGAACCATTAAGCAAATCAAATATTTATTCAAGAAAACATAATTTAACATATTAAAAGAAATGAGAAACAGTAGTTAGGATGTTTAAAAAGTGATTACAGTAGATATTTATTATGGGCCAGCAATCCCTACAAGCAGGGATAGCCAATGTGGCACATTGCAGATGTTAACGGACCACAACTCTCATCATCCCTTGACCATTGGCCATACCAGTAAGGGCTGATGAGTCCTTCAACATCTAGAGGGTGCCATGTTGTCTATCCCAGATAAGAGAACCCAGCTGTCTAGTGGTGATATGTAACTTCCCCAAGTTTTTGGGGCCATGGTACATTTTAGAGAGGTACAAAGCTATCTTATGCTTAGTCAGAGGCCATTGGTCCATGTTGTCTATGCTGACCAACATTGTCTTCCCAGAGTCTTTCCTGGCCCTGCTATCTGAGATCCTTTTCTGGGGATGCCAGAGTGGGATTGTGATCTTCTCCATGCAAAACACTTGCAAATATTCCCAACCTCATTACCCAAATGTGAATCCCTTCAGATAGGTTAAAGACAATGTGATAATACACTGAACTTGGATTCAGTAGACAAATCCTGCTTCAGACACAGTCTCTACAGGAGCTGAAACCTTTCAACCTTAGCTTCCTGCCTATAAATTAGATAAAATATATATTCTGTTACCATACTCACGTTTTCTGTATGAACTCAGGTTTTTACTCACCGAGCTATGGGAAATTGGGCCGGTGTTGTGACTGCACTGTCAGTCTTTCCTTCTAGGACCAACCCTACCGTGAGGCAGATGGAAGCAGCTGTCTCAAGTGGTAAATGCTGAGACAGGAGAAATGGACAGAGCTGTATGTGCCACATGTGTTGGGGTCATGGGACATTTTAGCTATCTTATGCTGAGTCAGAGGCCAAATGCCCTCAGGTGACCTAAGCTAGCCAAATGCCCCCAGGTGCAGTAGATGCTATCCTGTTGCCATTTGGGAGAGAAATTAGATTCAATTTGCAGTTAAAGATGAATTTTTCAAATTCACACTTTCCAAAACAATATGAGAACTAAAAGACAGCCCTCCTCCAAAATTTGCTCTGCAGTTCTCCAATCAAATAGTACCTAAAAATGCATATATTAGGGGAGAGTCTGCAGAAAAAATGAATATATTAGTGAAAATATACAAAAATACATTATATGAGGAGAAATTGATTGCAAAAATGTGTACATTAGTCAAAACCGCATACAAAACTGTGTTTATCAGGAAAATTCATACTAAAATGCTGACGAATATTCATGACGATTTTTTCAAAAAAATGAAATTGCTGCTGAAATATTGAGATCCTAATTTAAGATTAGAAAAATGAGACAGTGAGAGAACAGAAATTGACAGATCCTTCCATCTCTAGTTGCCAATGCATAAGTAAGATTCAATCATCAATTTGAAATGGTGAGAGACACCACCTTGTCCTTCACCTCAGTCAGCAAAATGTCTTGGACTGGTATTGCTTCCTGATCTGTGTAGCCTTGCCTATTTGTTTGTCCTTTGTAAGCATTCAGATTTCATGCTGCCAGCAGAATAAAATCTCTGTCTGCAGGGACCTCTGGAGTGTGTGGATAACAGGTGCACTGTGTTGTTGTTGTGGTTGCCCAGTTGTCTTTTGTCTGTGATGGTTAGAGTGATGTCATGGGAGTGTGCTGCAGGCTGAATGGTACCTTCCATGTGTGGGTAATGGGGGGGCAATGTTGTGTGCAACAATGTGATTGGTGAATGGTGGAGCTGTTGTCATGGATACTCTGGGGGTGTCTTTTGGTATTGCTCTATCTCATATTTTAGTTTCACAGAGCAACACAGAGATACAGTATTTTGTTTTCACAGAGCTACAGATAAAAAGGACTTGGCTGCTGAGCATGCAAAGGTTTGCCACAATATATTATAAAATCATAACTCTGATATTAGCAGCCAACCACCAGTCTATGGGATTGCCTTGCCTGTGCAATTCATGGGAAGGAACAGGGAGCATATATGAATTTAGAAGAAACATAGAATAAACACTTTTTTGCAGGTTTGAAGTTGCAAAGAACTTTGCATTATAAAAGTGCCACATAGATATTTAATAATACATTGTAATGTTTTAAATGTAGTTGAAAAGCCCACAATCTTCCTGGCAGAATCATATAATGAACCTCATGTGGTTTTACCATTATAGGCAGAAAAATCTTCTGTTAGTATCAGTTGGAAGATTTGTAAAAAGTACATTAGATGCCTTTGGACTGGGCCCCAGAATTCAAAGTTGGATGTTAGTACTCTGGTCCAGAATGTATGTAGAAATAACAGCAGCAAAAACATTTGTTTAGTCTATCTGGCAGTTACCTAATGAGAATGAACTTATTGCCCATCCTATTTGCCATGGTTACCAAACAGTTTGCTCACAAGAAATTATAAATCTAAAAAGTTCTGTCATTGTATAGAGAGTTTAAAATAAAAATATACTGGGAACACAAGGTATCATCGTATGCAGAAGATGCCATGCTTTCCATCACACACTTTTAACCAAAGAAACAAACCTTGAAGCACAGCAAAATAGGAGAATTTATAAGACAGTATGGATCTTCTAGGATAGCTCTTGTGGGTTATGGTCACTCCATCTTGGATGCCCAACCACCACACAATTCTTCCATCTCAAAAAACTTGTGGATGATCATTCAAATCAGGCTTCCACATGGACTGCCCAGGTTACATTCGCTTTTAAGCTGCGGGGGTGGAGACAGTCGTGGTGAGTGCCTACTAGACCTGATGGGGCTACTAAGAGGTCAAGGGGCATGGCCAATGAGAGGTCATGGGGGCATGGCCAATGAAAGTCCCTTGCAAAGATACTGTAGACACTTAAGCATTGCTATTTTACAAATAGCACCTAACTACACTGAAAAATGTCTTCCTTTAGTTCAGAAGGGGTTCTTGCTGCTACAGTTGCTTCTCTACTAGGATAAAAGTTTTGTAGCCTCCACCTGTTCTGGTTTTCTCCCTGTTCTCCCCTTTTGCAAGGAAACAGAGGACACTTAAACATCACAGTTTTATGAATATCTGGCACCTAAGTGTTGGTTCAAAAGGGGTCCCTGCTGTCACAATTTCTACTGGGTGGGTATGTGGGGGAACTGGACAATAATTCACCTTCATCAGTTACCCCCCCCCAAACAGTCCATCATGTATAAGGGCTAGGGATGGAAGGATCAGTCAATTTCTGTTCTCTCTCTTTCTCATTTTTCCAACCTTAAATTCAGTTGTCCACATTTCTGTAGCAATTTGCTTTATTTAAAAAAAAAAATCCTCATGAAAATTCTCCAGCATTTTAGTGCAAATAAACACATTTTTGTAGTTAATTCTGAGTAAAGTATACATTGCCAGAAATTTATCCTAATATAATGCAATATCACTTTCACTGATATATTCATTTTTATGCACACTTTTCCCCTAATATATGCATTTTTGTAAACCTTTTTTGGCTGCACCACAAAATTTCAGATACATGTGAACTTTGAAGTATGGATTTGTTTTGGTTCTCATATTGTTCTAGAATTGCCAAATTTGATAGATCTGGCTTTAAATGCAAACTGAATCGAATTTTCCCCCTATACCTATTAGGGGCACAGAATACAGTCTACCATTTCTCCTCACAATCCTCTCATAAAAATAAAAACGAATAGTTTTAAAAGTAAAAACAGATCAGTGTCCATTATATAAAGAGACTCACACTGTCCACTGTTGCTCTCTCTGTGTTAACAAGTGCTTATAAGAATTTTTAAAAAACCAAGCTGCTCAAACTAACAACCACTCCCTTCTCCTGCCTGCCTATAAAGAGCCTACTTTCAGCTGTTCAAAGGTGTGGTCTTGAAGGAAACAACTCTGAGCATGCTCAGAACAGCTTCCAGGTCTGCTGGAAAAGTAGCCCATTTAAGCTTAGATAACAGGAGGGAAGTGAAAACTGCACACTCGGGCAAATAAAAAAGTAATACTAGTAAAATTTAAAAAATACTAACACATTGTGCCTGGAGACAGACAGGTAGGACTTCCTGGCCACAGCAATCCGTTTGTATTGAAATTGGATAAGTGGTGCAGAGAGCTGATTGGCCAGAAAATGGGAGATTTGCAGAAAAGTATCCAAGACACTCTCAATTTTGAAATGGATTATGGAAGAATGTGTGAGATAGGAAAGTGTGAATTTCAGATTTTTGAAGAAACTTTAAAAAATTGTTGGGCATTTTGCTTGGTAGGGCTGAGGTCTGGTAGCCCTAATGGCTACAGAACAATATTTGTGAAAAGCTGTGGAGCTGAAAGTAACACACTTCATCACTGCCTTTTAATTTTTTTTTTTTTCAATAATTTTTATTCAAATTTTCATAAAACATACAAGACGAAATCATAAAACATTCAAAGACAAAAAACAAAATCAAAAATAGTTAAACAAAAAAAATAAAAATAAAAATAAAAATAAAAATAAAAAATAAAGAGTAAAATATTGACTTCCCATTTGTCAAAGATCAGATCAGTTATAAGTCTATAATATATAACAATCCTGTCTCTTAAGTCATATTATAAAATCACTTTCCTCCAATAGTTATCTTACTTAATCATCAAATCTCATAAACATTACTTTATTCTTTCCACAAAAAGTCAAAGAGAGGTTTCAATTCTTTAAGAAATATATCTATCAATTTTTTTTTCCAGATAAGCATATCAATTAATCCATCTCATTACTAATTATGATAATCTTATTGTCATAACCATAGTCAAAATAAACATTTCAATTAATCCATCACATCAGAATCTGTTAGGTTCAGTAATTTCAGTAGCCATTGTTCTATTATCCCTATTAGTTCCATTTTCCATCTTCCATCTTCAGTAGTCTTGTTAAGTCCAGTAATTTCAGTATCCAATCTTCCATTATCAGTATTCCATAATAATCTTGCTGTCAAAGCCATAGTCATATAGTAAGAGTCTGATGGGAATTACCTCTATCCCAAATATTTTCTTGCCATCCATTCTGAATAGGTTGCTGAAATACTGCTGTAAAATCATATCTCTGTTCTTTTTTTCAAAATACACTGGGTCATCTCTTGAAAGTTTTTCCATTGTTACATGGCTGCAGTTAATTCCATAAATTTTCTCTATATTGGGCTCCATCACATCATTCCAGTCCAGAAGATTATCCATGCCATTGATAACTTTATCTCTAGAATCTTCATTAATTTCTTCAGAGATAACATTGAGTTCCAAACAATAGATTTTATTTCTAAAGTCCATAGACTCCAAATCTTTTTCCTGTTCCACGTTTGTTCCAATCTCCGGGGTCTCCTCTCTCACAGGGACCCCTGTTCCAGTCTCCAGGGTCTCCTCTCTCACAGGGACCCCTGTTCCAGTCTCCAGGGTCTCCTCTCTCACAAGGACCCCTATGTCTTTAATCTCCTGTGTCTCCAAACAATAGATTTTATTTCTAAAGTCCATAGACTCCAAATCTTTTTCCTGTTCCACGTTTGTTCCAATCTCCGGGGTCTCCTCTCTCACAGGGACCCCTTCCAGGGTCACCTCTCTCACAGGGACCCCTATATCTTTAATCTCCTGCGTCATTTTACTCAATTCAATTTTCAGCTCCTTACAACCCTGTCGCAGGTTTTGTTTCGTTATCTCAATCTCATCCATTATTTTCTGAAACATAGTTATTTCCAGATTCTCAGCCACTTTCTTAATTGCCATTTTAAAAGAAAAATATAGGAAAACCACTTCTTATTTCAGCAACAATTGGGTTAATACTCCAAACTTGGTGACATCACAGTATAAACAGAGCAGACAGCCTTATCTCTCCATAGTTAAGTAAACAAAATGCAGTTCCCAGGATCGAAACAATTAATGGCAGTCGTCAAGAAACAGATTCGTCAAAATAAAATAGACCAAAAAGAGAGTAGTCTCAGACAGTATAATATTCTTCAAAATAAAAATCTGGAATAGAAATCCCTCTTCTGTGTATATCTTTAGAATGCAAATCCAGGACAGCTTTTTGCAACAAAAACAGAGATAAGCTATTAATTAGTGCGTAGCAGAGAGAAGTTATGGCTCCCCAGTGAGATGTCAAAAACCGATCAATCTGGCAAATCTCTTTTAAACAGCAACAATTTAAGTCAAGTAAAAGAAAAATATAGAAAGAAGGGTGCTTGCCTGTTAGTGCGTTCTCTCTTAGAAGATAAGATGAACGTTCGCTTTAACAGATAGAGCTTGCTGTTGAAAATCCGTCCCACCTTCGTCGGCTGGACCTCGTCCCATAAATTAATGAGATCTGGTCGTCCCAACAAAAATAGGCTTTGAGGTTAATCTCTTCGTTTCTCCCTACCCGGGAGAAGTTTAATCAGTCAAAAAAAAAAGAAAAAACTGACTGATATATCTGAATAAGCTTCTTTTGAGGCAGGAGCCCGTCTCAAAAGCAGGCACAGGCTAAGTCACCCTTCCCGGAAGTCCATCACTGCCTTTTAACTAAGAATTAAGCTATGAACTGTACTCAGTCTTGTTAGGGACACTAATTATTGACTGAAAATATTCTTTATTCATTTTTTCATTGTGTTAAGAGCATTTCTATACAAATGTGAAGAAAATAATAGTTAATTTGGCCTATTTTCACAATTAGCTAAAATGTATAGAAAAAAAGCATTTAAATTGCAGATTTTGGAAGCACAATAATCTATTTTAGCTTTTCTTTCCTGGTTTCCACAATGGAAAGTGAAGCAGTTTAAGGAGCCACTATTACAGTTGCCACTTGCAGTGTTAGAAAGACAGAAAACGCTCAAAAACCAAGTGAATGAGACCTTTGCTGGAGACGGCAGCCATTGGACAGCCGTGGCAAGCCTGGAAAATGACAGCAAGGAGACAGGAGAATCCCATCAAGGAGCTGAACTTGTCATCACCCTGTTGCTACACATATAGCGCAAGACTTGTCAAGACAAGTGTAAAAATAAAAATAGAAATCATTCCAGTAGGCAAAAGGCACTGTGACAACAAACAACTGAAATGTTGCAGACAAGTCCTTGTTGATGGAGGCTATAAAGCCATTAGAAGTGAGCCCCCAAAAAGGGTAAAGAATGCCAAAGGCATGACAGCTTTATGAGCAATACGTTTGTACTTCACAATATGAATGACAGATAACAAAGAGAGGGGACTATCCCTACAACTCCCTCACGTTTGGATTACTGTAATGCGCTCTACGTAGGGCTACCTCTGAAGACGGTTCGAAAGCTACAGCTAGTGCAAAATGCGGCGGCCAGACTGCTAACAAGAACGAAGCGGTCTGACCATATAACACCTGTTTTGGCCCGCTTGCACTGGCTTCCAATACGCTTCCGGGCCAAATTCAAAGTGTTGGTATTAACCTATAAAGCCTTATACGGCGCGGGACCTCAATATCTGTCGGAACGCCTCTCCCGCTATGAACCGGCTCGTACACTACGGTCTGCTACGAAGGCCCTCCTCCGGGTCCTGACTCATAGGGAGGCCCGGAGGGCAGTGACGAGATCAAGGGCCTTCTCAGTGGTGGCCCCCGAACTATGGAATAGTCTCCCCGAGGAGGTTCGCCTGGTGCCGACACTATCATCCTTTCGGTGCCAGGTTAAAACCTTTCTCTACTCCGAGGCATTTTAATTTTTTGTTAATGATTGTAATGTTTGTAATTTGATTTTAGCCTTTGCTGGTTTTAGATTGTGAAATTTGATTTTAGACTGATGTTTTGTATTATATTGTATTTTATTGTATCTATGTTCACCGCCCAGAGAGTTATTGCTAGTCGGGCGGTATATAAGTTTTAAAAATAAATAAATAAATAACTGAGGAACTTGCTGTAAAAGAGAAGAGGTATCAATATTCCCCATCACCACTCTCACTAAGAGATCACAATAAAACCTTTACAAAATATAATGGGGGTCTCTGTGCTATTTTACTATAAAATGTTCTAAAGGAAATGGGCTGGCAAATTACCTGCTAGAACTATGTATGCATTTAACCTGGTTTTGCTTTAATAAATAAAACAACATGATCAGGATTGGGACCACAGTGTAAGGAATGGGGGTTAGCCCTTCCCCTCTGTGCTGAGGTACCAGTGGAAATTCATCCCCACCACACTCCCAAACTGTTATTTACAGGCCTGGCATCATCACCCTGCATCCTTTGGCAGCAGCTGTGGCTCAAGCACCCAGCAAGGCCCACAGGTTTTGATTCCCATGTTTGGCCTATCCTCCCACCTGCCACCAGAGCCCCATTTACTGAGCAGCAGCAACAGGTGGCTGAAGAGCCACCATTTTAAATTACTCACAATACACTAGAGCAATAGGGCATCAGGGCATCATAGAAACTATAACAGGGGAACCTTGTGGCTATCCATCACAGATCATTTATGCCGTTATAATTGTTAGGAACACAGAAAGCTGCCTTGGTCCATCCAACTCAGAATTGTCCATACTGACTGGCAATGGCATTCTTGGATTTCAGTCAGGGGTCTCTCTCAGCCCTGACTTGAACCTAGGACCATCTCTGCCACTATGGCCCTTCCCTTCTGACGGGGGTGTGATTTATTTATTTATTTATATGAAGAACACTGATCTCACTCTTCAGCAAAAACAAACAAACCAAAACCTCTCACAGAAGCGTACCAATCACAACAAAGTCCCTGCCCTCAGGCTTACAATCTAAAAAAGAAATTTATTGGAAGGGAGAAGGAAATAAGCAAACTGGGGGCCAGGCTCTTAGATGCACATTGTTATAATGACCAGCTGGGGTGGAAAACATCAAGGAGAGGAGATGCCAAAAGTTGCTGGTCTCTCATCTGTGCTGCTGGAATGGCCTTTCTGTTCCCTCCTCTGCTGTAGCCTGATGTAATAGCAGCTGTCCGGCTTTTCAGCAGAGCAGAAGGTGGCCTGAATCCCTTTTCTACTGAAGTAGGGGAACCCCACTAGATGGCACTTTGCAAACTGGGGGAGGGGGCTTCTTTGGCACCAGCAACATCTTCCCTCCCAGGATAAATGACAGATTTGTGGTGGAGCTATTTTCATTGGGACTGCAGCTCAGGAGAAAAGGCTTAATTTCATCCCTGCAGCCGCTGTTTTTAAAGTACATATATCATTTAATGCAGCCTTTCTCAGCCTACTTTTCTCCAGATGATTTGGAATACCACTCCCATCAGCCCCAGCCAACATGGTGAAAGGTCAGGTATGATGGGAGTTCTAGTCCAAACATGTGGAAGGCACCAGGCTGAGGAAAGCTGAATCAAACCTCATGTGGCTCTCAGAACTTTCCTCAGCTCCTGGTCTTCTACCTTTATTCAGATGATTATCTGAACTTTAAATCTAATGCTTGTTTATAATCAATTACAACTATTCTTCCTGTGGAATACATTCCACTTAACCCGGAAAAATATGAGAACACTCTCTGCAATAGTTTCTACTAGATCAGCAGAACCCAAACTGCTTAGTGCACCACCAGTGGTCCATGAGCTTCATTCAGATGGTCCACAGCATATCCACATTAAAGATTCGTAATGATTTTCAATTGTATTTTAGTTACTCTTTTATTTCTTTTATTGCATTTTATTGTATTATAATTTGAATGGATGGGTGGGACATGACCTGCTCTGGATGGGGTTACATTCCTTCTGAAGGAACAGGTATGTAGCTTGGGGATACCTCTGGATCCATTACTGTCACTTGAAGCTCAAATGGCCTCAGTGGCATGGAGTGTGCCCTAATCTGAACAGGGATAGCCTAACTTCACTTGTCTATGATCTGGTAACCTTTAGGTTGGCTTACTGCTGTGCATTATATGTGGAGCTGCCTTTGCAGATGGTTCAGAAACTGCATCTGCTTCAGCATTTGACAGCCAGATTGTTAACTGGCATAGGACAATCGGAATATATCACATTCTGGCATGACTGCACTGGCTACCAATTAGTTTCCAGGCTCAATTCAAAATGCTGGTTTTGGTTTATAAAGTCTTATGTGGCCCAGGACCCCAGAGATGCCTTCTCCCCACATGAACCAACCTGGAACCTGCTTTCTTCATCTGAGGCCCTTTTCCTTGTGCACCCTCTGAGGGTGGCAACACAAGAACAGGCCTTTGCAGGGAAGCTCCCCACTTATGGAATGCTGTCCCCAGGGAGGTAAATCTGGCACCATCATTATCTATTTTTAGACACCAGAAAAAAACCCTTCCTTTTTACCCAGACGTTTGGCCCTTAATTTGAAAGGCTTTAAGTATCAATGGCCTCTTTTAATGTGGCAAGTCTTGCAAAACCAGTACAAAAAAATTGTACTGATCTGTTTTTAGGTTGTATTGTGTTTATTATTTTAATGGGTTTGTTATAATTGGTTATAATTCCTTTTAATCTTATTGTTGGCAGTTGCTTTGGGTTGGTTTGTAAGCAAAGTAGTAATAATAATAATTCTATGGCTAAAGCATTTGGCTTAGGCTGAAGCAATGTGGGGAAAACCTGTCTATAGCACTGAGGGAGAAGAAATCAGAGGAGTCCTAGTCTGTCTGGAGAGTGAGAGAAAGATTCCATGACAAGACAGCAAAAACAAAACTATGCTTCAATAGGTCAGTAAGAGTTGAAACAGAGGTTTCAACAAAAGTCCTCAGTTATTGTGTTGATGAGACTTTACTGGGGTGGAATAAGTGCAAGGGCAATCTGGCAAAAGAGTTTTAAAAGGCTAACTAACTGCTTCCACAAATCTGTCTTGAACTGGAGCTGCATTTAGACAGCACTTTATTGCATTTTCCTGATATTTCCTTTCCTATTAATTTTGGCATTTTATGTGATCTTTCACATGATATAAAAGCCACTTCTAGAAATTTAGTGGATTCAAGTGGAAGCTTAGTGCTCATTTCTATGTTAATTGCTTCCAGAAAAAAACATTTGCAACCCCATTAACCTGGAAAATTGTGGGAGTTTGTTGTTTTATTTTTCCTGCAATTTTCTTCAGATCACGCCGCTTCCACTCAGGTAACAAAATTTGGGGCAGCATTTCAGCATATAGAAGCATGGAGGGGGTGACACATTTGATGACACATCTGATGGTGTCCGCTGTTGCTTTCACACCATACCCATTGGTGTGAATGAATTTTAGTGCAATAGGGTGGTATATTGATGGGGGGGGGACCACCGATCCATAACATCTGGTGGGCACCACATTGACTGCTCCAATGCTAAAGCTAAAGAAATCCATCCATCTAAAACATTCTTGTCTTATTTATATTTAACTATACATAGGAAGGATGGATGTGTAGTGCTCCATATCTCATTAGAAAGCAAACACAGGCTAGCAAAGCTAATGTTTTCCCTGCTTGTTCTTATTCAGTTTACATTTGAATAAGATTTTGTGGACTAGAGCATTAACAGGTAGATCTAATTTTACTGTGTGCACAATGACTTGTTATTTCTGTTGAGAATTAAACTTAAACTAGGAAAATTCCAACTGCAGTTTGTATGGTTTGGTACATCCCCCACCTCACGTACACACACACATAAACTAAAGCAGATCCAGTTTAGACACACAACGTTACTAGGATTCTAATTTGTATCCATGAGCTCATGCAAATCACCCATACACACTACTAATAATACATTTAGGATTGGGCTGTTTATTTGCAAGACAGATCCCATGACTCCCCTCCCCCAGCACTCTACCCCATCAGCTGCTAGCTTTTTAAAATGTTTCATGTTCATGCATACAGAAGTAGCATAAATAGACCACATCAACTCTGTGAGTGTGACCCCACACACACTACTTGCTGAAAGCTTTGGCAGTTCCTTCTGGCTTTGTATTAGTTGAAAATGTAGTTATGAGCTTACCTTTTACTTCTTTAGCCAGCATATTCATGAAAGTGATATATTGACTCCAAGCCTGGTCCTACATTACTGTTTCATGCACAGTAGTACAAGAGGCTTCTATTGCTTTCAGTAAAAGAGTATCTCACATTAGGCAAGTGGGGCAATCATACGACTTTGCCCCATGTGCGTTTAAAAAAAAACTCTATAAGGGTACCTCCAGAGTGTCAGTATTTTGCAGAAGGGAATTCAAGCATATACTGGGAAATTTAGTTTGCACAGTTAAAGTGGAATAAAGTGCTCTGTTGCGCTAGCACAACATATCCACTTAAAAAAAAACTTCCTGTGGTTAGGAAAGTGACAGGGGAAATGCACTGAAGTGTGGGATGAGTGGATGGTTAACAAGAAGACGTATAACCATGTCCACCACATAAGCAAATTGGGACTGAGGATGAATGCTTACTGTCATATACATTTCCCACAAACAAATCAGAACAAATTTTCTATAAAGACAAGATACAATTTATATAAGCTTTGTGTAAGCAAATCAGGATGAATCCTCAACAAATAGGTCATCAGCAGGAGCTCTCAGACTCTTCCTGTTATGTTGTTGTACCAGTTCTAGAAAGATAGGGTAATGGTGAAGACTATTGGGATGATGTTCAAAGACCTACTGGAAGTCATGTCTCTGTGTGATGCCTTGTCTCTTCCTCTGAACTGTTTTAAACTAGGTAGAGTGAGAAGGCTGCCTCACGCTGTGGGTGCAAGGGATGTGGAACAGACAATGCTATGTGTGCCATATAATGTGCCATGCACTCGCTAAGTTAAAATGCTGCTCTCAAGTGTAGTAGAGGGAGCTGTCCCATTGTCAGGTTGAAGTAAAATCCAAGTGCCAGTCCTGTTGGCTTCTGCATGTGAAAGTTAAGGGGCACCATCTTGTCCTTTGTCTTAGGCAGCAAAATGTCTTGTGCTGGGCTTGATCTTAAACTTCCTGCAGGATCATTCATTCATTGGTGATCACACATGGCTGTGTAAGATTGTCTTCCAAGATAAGATCTTTAACGGTGGGTCCGTAAGTGATTGTGGAAGCCAATTCTGGATCCACACAGCCTCCCACAGTGAGGACATATGTTTCCAGATGGAAGATGGTCACGATGAGGATTTGCTTGACGTGCCTTCCGCTTAGTTCATTTGCCCCATTCGCCCTGTACTCATGCTTCTTCAAAGTCCATAGCACCTTTGATAATGGCCGACCTCCAATTGGGATGCTCATGGGCCAAGGCTTCCCAGTTCTTGATGCTTATGTTACATTTTTTTAGATTACATTTTTTTAGCTTTGAGAATATCTTTAAACCTCTTTTGCTGTCCACAGATATTCCATTTTCCATCCTTAATTTGGGAGTAAAGTAGCTGCTTTGGAAGACGGTGATGTTGGAGGATCATTGTTTCAACACTGATGGTCTTTGCTTCTTCCAGTACGCTAACATTAGTCCGCCTATCTTCCCAAGTAATTTGCAGAATTTTCCGGAGGCAGCATTGGTGGAATCTTTCAAGAAGTTGGGAGTGGTGTTTATAGATGGTCCATGTTTCACAGGCGTACAGTAAGGTCAGTAGTACAATGGCTTTGTAAATAAACATTTTGGTCTCCCTGCGAATATCCCGATTTTTAAACATTCTACGCTTCATTCGGGAAAATGCGGCACTCGCAGAGTTCAGACGATGCTGAATTTCAGTGTCTATGTCAGCTTTTACAGAGAGATGGTTGCCAAGATAAGCAGTGTCGCACCATTAAGCTGGATTGATGGTGGTACAGAGGGACTAATTCACACCTGCTGATGAAGCACTTTGGGTTTTTTGATGTTAAGCGAGAGGCCAAGCTTTTCATATGCTTCTGCAAAGACATTTAGGATAGTTTGAAGATCTTCCTCTGAATGTGCGGAGACTACATTATCATCAGCATATTGAAGTTCTATGACAGAGGTTGACATTACCTTACTTTTTCTTTCAGCCTACTGAGGTTAAAAAGCTTTCCATCTGTTCGGTATGTGATTTCCACACCAGTGGGAAGTTTGCCTTCAACAAGGTGTAGAATCATGGCAATGAAAATAGCAAATAAGGTCGGGGCAATGATGCATTCCTGTTTGATGCTTGATCCCACTTTAAATGGATCACTTTGAGAGCCATTGTTATCCAAAATTGCCGCCGTCATGTTGTCATGGAGGAGTCGCAAAATATTCACAAATTTATCAGGGCATCCAATTTTGCAGAAGGATGGTCCAGAGAGCAGTGGGATTTACAGTATCAAAGGCCTTAGTCAGATCAATAAACACCATATACAGAGGTCAGTTTTGCTCCCTGCATTTTTCTTGCATTTTCCCCCTGGAAGGGCGGAAACCATTTTGGGATTCAGGGAGGATGTCTTCTGAGATAGGTAGGAGGCAATTTGTGAGTATCCTTGCAAGGATTTTACCTGCGGTAGCAAGAAAAGAGATGCCTAGGAACACAGGGAGATCAGTTGTGAGGATGGGATAAGGAAGAAAAGAAGAAGAGGAAGTGGTAGTGGTAGTGGTGAAGGGTTTGGGGGGGTTTTGCCCTTCCAGAGCTGTATGTGTGCATTAGGGATGGGTGGCCAGAAGCCTGCTCACCCCAAAAATGAATTAGGCCCCCTCAAGCAGCCTGATCAAACAGCCAAACCCTTCAAGAGATGGTTACCACTTGCTTTCCAGGCCGAATTCAAGGTGTTGGTTTTGACCTTTAAAACCCTGCACGGTTTTGGCCCAGTCTATCTGAAGGAGCGCCTCCAGCATCATCAGTGTTGCCACCCAACAAGATCAGCCTCAAAAGACCTCCTCTCCATCCCACCAGTTTAATCAGCTAGACTGGTGAGAACTAGGAAGAGGGCTTTTTCAGTCATGGCACCGGCTCTATGGAATTCCCTCCCAAATGACATCCGCCATGCCCCCTCCATAATGAGTTTCTGCTGGACCTTGAAAACCTGGCTTTTCAGGCAGGCCCTTGGGGTGGGTTAGGTTTTAGTGTTACTGTTGGAATTTTAAGGTTTTAATGTGAATTGTATGTTTTATGTTGTGCGTCGCCCAGAGTGGCTGGAGAACCAGCCAGATGGGCGACTAATAAATTTAATAAATAAATAAATATCTTCAATATCAAAAAGAAACATGGGAATTAGGACTAGGATTACAGGGGCTATCAGAAAGAGGTACACAAAATAGGTGACACAACAATCTCCCACACAAGCTAACAGAATAAGGTAAGAACAGCCAACACTTTGAGCAGCACTCGTAGGACCAGCACTGGAACCTTATTCATCCTGAAGGCCAGGTTCCCTTCTGGGCACCACATGCCACTGGTGGGCAAAGCCAGAGGCAAAAGTGAGCAAAGCAACAAATCTGGATTTTTTCCTTAGACAGTAGCCTAGTTTCTACAGACACACACCTCTATCCTCCATCAGGTAAGTCAAAAATATTATTAGAGTTCAAGGTCACATTCCAGCCAGGCAAAAACATTCAAGAGGGGTGCAAAACTGGGATAGTAAGGGGTGTGGCTGGGGAGGAGAAGTGGCCTGGAAAAAGACTCAAGGGCCAGATAGAGAGGTATGGAGGGCCACATTTAGCCCCTGGGCTTGGAGTTCCCTATTCCTGCTGTATACCAAGCAATATCCTCTTTCAAGTCTAGAGTCCTCTGCAAAAAAATGAAATGGACTGCCTTCAAGTCAATCCCAACTTATGGCGACCCCATGAACAGGGGTTTTCATGGTAAATGGTATTCAGAGGTGGTTTACCATTGCCTTTCTCTGAGGCTGAGAGGCAGTGACCGGCCCAAGGTCACTCAGTGAGCTTCATGGCTGTGTGGGGATTCGAACCCTGGTCGCCCAGGTCATAGTCCAACACTCTAACAACTACATCACACTGGATCTAGGATTTATTTGAGTGCTTCAAGTTTGCAAATGACAATACAGAATACTATGTGTGAATTTCCCTGAAACTCTAAATACTAGCACATTGAATAGATACATGTAAAAAGACAGACAGATTCTGAGTGTATCTAGTGTGAACCTCATTGACAATTGAGCATTCACCAGTCATGTTATTTGTGCTCACACAATGTTTAGAAAGACTAAGCACATGGCATGAGCAATGTTCAGCTCTTCCAGTTCTATGTTTCTACCAACCTTTTGTGATTAAAAGCAAGACAATCTACTTTTCTTTACTTCTTGTAATGGAAACTCTTACAGTGAAGGAAATCCATTCTTTATATGTCTACACAATAGTTGCACTGTTAAATTTCAAGACTAAGGGCTGTATAAATAGTGACAGCAACAATGCTTTAAGATACTCTTTGATAAATGTTTATTCCTAAGGGAGCTGTGTTTTAGTTCTTTAAATTTGTGTCCATACAGGCAATTCCACACACTTTTCTGGAAGTAGTTAATGATGAAACAGGAAATCTGCAATCCTCAATCTTAAATTGAAAATACAGTTTCCAAAAATAGCTTATAGGTTTCACCTTCTAGGCTTCTGACATAACCATCTGTATGATTAAAGGAAAAGGAAATATTATATTCAATAGCTGAAATGTCAACAGATGACTAGCAAACCCAATGGAGTCATGCATGCTGTTAACTTGGAACAAAATGTTGGATGATCTTTTTGGAAGAAAGATTCCAAATGCATATCAAATTTTGATAATCTAAAAAGGGAGGAGTTTAGCTTCCAAATGATTATGAATATATATAATGTTAAAGACACAATATTGTACCTACAGCTGCAAACACATTTACAACTCAGTTCTACACATATTTATTTGGAAATAGGTTGCAATGTGTTCAATGGTATTCACTCCAAAGAAAGGGTGTATATAATTCCATACTGGGGAGCCTGCAGTCTTCTAGATATTGATTGACTACAACTCCCATAATTCTGAACATTGGCCATACTGGCTCCACAGTACTGATATTTTAGCCTTAGGCCACAATCCTATACACAGTTACCTGTAACTCAGTGGGACATATTTCTGAGTAGACATTAATATGATTGTGCTGTTAACTGTCTACTCCTATTCTATATCCTATTTCCTCCAACACACACACACATACAAAGCTACCTACTTCCTTGTAATCCCATTCTCACACTGTCTCTTACACTATGCTACAATTTTACCATTTCATATCATTTACAATGTTCCTGTTTGCCTGTAAAATATTGTTGATAATGCTCTCTTTCTTTGGTATCTGTATCCTTATAGTCAACGATAAATTGCTCACTGATATTATTTCTTTCTTATTGTTTCTGCATGCCTTCAAATTCTGCCAGACAAAATACTTAAAAGTTTCGGAGAGCTGAATAATCTAAAAATACACTGATGTTCTTCACCACTTTTTCACAAGATCACATTTCCAGTACATACATTTATATTGTTATTGTTCCAACATTTATTACTTGGCCATTTTTAAATGTTTTGAATTCCCATGAGACTTGCATAACATTTTGAAATGATTCCCATTTAATCTCATACCTTAAACTCACTTTAAGTTGACAGTCTTTAATTTCTTCGAATCATTTAACACTCTCAAGGCACTGTCCAATAAAAAAATTAAAACAAAATATAACATCATATAACAACTACTTTTAAAAACAGCAAAACAAAGCAGATGAAAGCTAGCAACAAAATCACTCAAGGGCCTAGCAAAACAGAAAAGATGGACTGAACTTCCACAGGTGGGGTGGGGTTACAGCACACAGGCAGCAGGAATGTGTAGAGCACAGGTAAGGATGTTGGACATCAACACCCCCTCGCCTCTGTTCAGCAACATCTGCAGGGCCAAAGGTTCCCCATATCTGCTATAAAGACTGTCCCAGAATATGCGAGAGTGGGGCAAGATGTGGAAGATCATCTACTGTAAACAATCAGGTTGCGATTTCCTGCAGTTGGCACTTTTGAGGATGATCAGATGGTTATATTATGTTTGTTGTTGTTATATGTCTTCAAGTTGATTACGACTTATGGTGACCATATGAATCATTTTATACACACACACACACAGGGTTTTCATGGTAAGAGATATTCAGAGGTGGTCTACTATTGCCTTCCTCTAAGCCTATGGCACCTGGTATTCCCAGGCGGTCTCCCATCCAAGTACTAACCAGGCCTGACCCTGCTTAGCTTCCGAGTTCAGACGAGATTGGGCATGTTCAGGGTAGAACGGCCGTAGTATGTTATGTTACAATACCTGAAAAGTTTAATTATATGGGAGTCTGGTTTACATAGTTTCACAATGGGTAAATGCTATTGATTGATATTTAGTGGTATTGCCCATTTTATAATGAATTTAAGATGTTATAATGTTAGTATTCTCAAAATAAATTGTTTCTTGGATTGTTATGTGTTGAAATGAAATATTACACCATTTACTGTGATGATGTATTGATATGTGTCTTTGTTGTTATGTTGCTAATCTGATGAGCTGCTTTGAGCACTTTATGTGGGAAAGTGGCATGCAAATTGAAGTTTGTTTATTTGTTTAAAAAAATGGAGGAACTTTAAGTGAACAGGGCCAAGGGAAAATGTGACAGGAGGGGCTTGGGTGGGTGGGTGTGTAGTTGTAAACACTCCCAGCATTCCCAATTTATAGAGGACAAAGGGAGAAAATCTATATCCAGTTTATGAACACTTGAAAGCATAGTTGGTGCTGCCAGTTCCATTGTTGATTACCCTAGTCACTTGTTTGGAGGAGATAGGGGGACTGATGCAAACATCCTCTACTTCAACAGTTGATTAATGTCATGAAAGTTGATAGTCCCATCTATTTGTTCAGCACCAAAGCTCCTAGGGTACAATAGCATGCATGGGGCTCTCTGCTGCAGGAAACCACCTTTGGATTACAGCCCAAATATTCTTATTTGAAAAGGAAATTGACAAAAACAAAGGGAGGGGATTTTATGTCTCTCTGTTGTGTTAAATTTTAACACCATAGACGTGGTATTTAGGCTTCCTTCCATCTCCAAATCTAGAAACCTTACAGTTTGCTCAGAACCTTAAATCACGTAAAACCTTACTATAATTAAATCCTGTGTAGTAAATAAAATTGCAGTGGAGTGATGATTAACTTAGTTTTAGGTGTGAGGAGAGAAAAGGATTTCATGGTAAAATTAAGATCCGTAATCAACTGTAATTATTTTGCAGGGAGAAGCTGTGATAGACACATACGAATGCCTGATGAGATGAACTTGTATTTTGTACTGGCATATCTGTGCCTGACTTAAAAAAGTATCACAGGAAGAACCTTAAGTCATGGATATATAATGTATACCTTGGAGTTTGACTCCCCCCAGTGATATTCTTCACATGATAATCCCAGTCATCATGTAACATCCTGATAATCTGACACTTCATAATGGAGTAGCTGTCAATCTGACAATGCAGAGGCATTAGCCATGAATGTGAGGAACACTTATACATGATTTATTATGATCATATTAAAGGCCCCTTAACTGTTCATGTGAACAGAGTCTTAGATTGGACCATGATTAAATATTAGGATAGGAGGTGGGAGGATCCTAACCAATCCAACATTGATTTCAAAACACTTATAAAATATAGTTAAGGCTGCAATTCTACATCCACTTTCCTGGGAGTAAGCACCACTGAAAACAACATGATCAAATTAATTTCACAGAATCTTAAGCAAAAGAATTCAAAGAAAACTCTAGTGAAATAGTTGACTGCCTATGGATACATTTTGGTAGCTTTGAAAAGCAGAAATTATCCACTTTGCTATTAACGTATATATCTGAGTTCCATCCACCCACACACCCTGGGGTACTTGTGGTGGTTTACAGGGAATGATATCTTCAGTTCAAACAGAAAGAAACTTCAAAATGATCACCTTGGCTATTCATTTATCTTGTTGAATTTCCCCACTGCCTTTCCACTCTGGGGCATTCAGAGTGACTTACACTGAATTATCTTTTTCCATTCAACAACAATCTACCCCACCCCCTTTTTAGCTGCCCCTCCTCCCCTACTCTGTGGAAGGGGCTTTTCTCTAAACTAATGGATGGGATAACTAGTATGCGTATGGAAATTGCTGACTAATGAGCTCATCAATCACCCTATCAGTGACAGGCAACATTTTTAACCATCTTATTTGAAAGGTACCTGTCATCATCAGAGATAGTGGACCCCTGCTTTGTTTTCCTTGGATACAGAGTGACCACACTGAGATTAGAGACCAAGGTAAATTCAGGTAAGACTCTACAAAGAAGAATGTCATGTTTCTTTCATGGTTGTAATGGGGAAGCCTAGCTGTGAGGAAATGAGCAAGGCAGAGGCAGAAATTTATTATTATATTTTAAAAGAATAGGGTCTCTTTGAACTGTAATGACCACCAGGACAACATCCCAGTAAGCAAAAGAGCAGAGATCCAACAGTGCCTACAGTTGTCCCATAGCAATGTTATCTTTGACCCAATAATTCAAACTTTTTCTATTTCACTCAAGCTATGAACATTCTCATCTGATAGATATGAAATCCTGATCATTATCATCAAATTGTTTATGGAGATAAGACCTATCCAAGCAGTAGGGGTGGGCAAGGAATTTGCTTCAGTTCAGCCGAATCTATCAAATTCACACTTTCTGAAACAATATGAGAACCAAACACAGCCTTTCTTCAAAATGTACACTGTGATGTTCCTATATTAATGTATATATGGTAAGTGTTAGTTGTTTAGAAGATACATGGTAAGTGGAGTGAAAGAGGGGGAGTGAATGGGCAGTAGAATGCGAGATGATTGGCTGAGTGTTTAAAATGGCTGAATGTATAAAAGGAAGAGTGAGAATGGAATCTGGTGGTGGTGGATGAGGTGAAACTGAGTGGGTTGCTTGGTGGGGTTTAGAGAGTTGTTTGCCAGGAGAGAGTGGAGAAGGAGGGGGGTGGAGTTCGGATTAGTATTGAGTAAAACCATATGCTTATGTGCCTTAAGAAGAAATCTTGTTAATCTTGTTAGCTTTGTTATTTTTAATAAATACTTAATTTGGTTTACCAAAGGCCTGATCCTTGGCTGGGGTTTCACAGACCAGAAGGGAGGGTAAGGTAATGACCAAGGCTGAAGGGGAACTGTAACAAATGGTGGCAGCGGTGAAGAGAATAACAATACCAGTATTCAGAGTCTCTGGGAATACTAGTATTAGGACGTGACTGGTGGTTGCCTAGCAGGGGGATCTGTTGAGATCTGTGCTAGAGCGGGGAGAGAAAAAATAAAATAAAGGACAGTCCAGACTGGTGGAGTCCCTGGTGGTGCCTAGTGACAGGCAGTAGCCACGCGCAGGTAGGAACCTGACAGGGAGAGCCAGGGAAGGGCGTCACATACACTTATTTGAATTTTGCAATGCAGTCTGCTAAACAACATTTACAATGTTTACAAAATGCATATTTTATGCAATAGTGTACATAAAAATGAAAATATAAGTGAAAATAACATACAAAAATGGCATTATATGACAAGAAATTGCTTGCAAAAATGGTTCATTAGTTAAAACTGCCTACAAAAATGAACTGAATTTAAGATTGGAAAAATGAAAAACAGAACTGAAACTAAAAGATCTTTCCATCCCTATCTAGCAGTGACCATAATTTCTAAGTCTAGTCTAGAGAGTACACTGCTATCCAATATCATACTAAAGAAAGACAATTAACCTTTCTATATACTCTGTCATGTTCAACCCTCCCAGTAAAGAAAAAGTCAAAATGGTTTATAGTCCAAACATCATCTGGCTAAAGAATGTATATATGAATAAAACAGTAGTTTTAAAGAATGGCGTTCCTGTTCAGGGGCGTGTTTGTCACAACCCAATATTAAGAGAAGACTCGGGAAGGTTCTCGAAATCTAGAGCCGTGTCACGTGGGCTGGATCTTCCAATCAGGTAGGGGCTTGAGCAGCAGTTATAAGGCTGCTCCTTCCCCCAAGTGTTTGCCTTTTTTGCCTTGCGGCACTTACCGATAGCATCGCTTGCTGGTGCTCCTTCAGCGTCCGTTTGGTGATCGTTTACATTGTTTCTTGCCTCATTCACTGTTCTTCATTGTTTGTTCTCGTCCCTGTGGTTCTCCATTCAATTGTTTTCTGTTAGTTCCCCTTCCCGCCGATCAGCTGGGCTGCGGGGGTCCGCCCGCGCGCGTGGTGGCTACTCGCCGGCTCGCCTGTTGCGTAATTTTTTGTTGAGTTCATTGGGGCTTTAAATGCTTATTGCGATCCTTCTGCATTGTGTGGTTTGCTATACGGGGGCCGTGGGAGGCTGAGTTCCTGGCAATTGCTCCTACCTCTTGGGATTGTTATAGTTAGTTTCGATTCTGTTCGATACGTCCCCCCCCTTTTTATTTGCCTAGTATTTGTGTTGTTAGCGTTATTTGTTGTTTGAGTGCTTTCCTGGTTTAATTCCTGACTTGATTGTTTGGGTTTCTTAAGTGTGGATAGTAGTTGCATCAATTGATTAAGGAGTCATTAATTTAATTTTTGTGTATATATAGGTTTTGTAAATTGATTCCTGTTATTCACCCCTTATTAACCCTCCCCTCTCCTTAACCTTTCCATTTTTCCTTTAACCCCCCTTTTAAAAATAATAATAATAATAATAAATTAATAAATATAAATAAAAATAGGGGTAAATATATTTTGTTATTGATTGTTTATTCCTTATTCTCAGTGTGGTTATTGTGGTTTCCTATTCGATATTTATTATTTTGTGCTTTTATATTGTTGTTTGAAGTTTTATCCTACTGTTTTGTATATTTCTGCTTGTTGTGATTTGTTATTGTGCTACTTTCACAATTGTTGTTCTTCGTTATTCTGTTCCTGGTTAAGTAGAGTATCACTATGCCACCCAGGAAGGTTCAGCAGAAGAAAGGTGTTAGGGTGGTGAAGCAGGCTTCCAAGCGCCCTCCACCACAGCAGCACCAGTCTTCCGACGAGGATGAGGACATGGGTACCGTTCAAGCATTGGTGGCTAGGGTGGAAGCTCTAGAGAGGGAGTGCAGGCAGCCAGTGGATGTGGAGGCAGGTCCAAGTTCTGCCCCTTCAGGTAAGAAATCATCTCGTTTGGCAGCCAAGAAGCCTAAGTCGCGTATTCTCGCTGATTTGGTTTCTAGGATCGGTGTTCTTGAGGCTGCTACACCTGTTGAGGAGCCCACTGTTCTGCTGCCTTCAGCTGGATCATCGGCGGGTCCATCTTCCGTGTCCTCGTCCATGCTTCCAGTTCCAGTGGCGGGGACACTTCAAGGGCAACCTTCCTTCCCTTCGACTGGCATCCCACCTATTCCTGCTGAAGCTTCCGGGTTTATCGTCCCACCGGTTGTTGCCTCTCCTGCTGTTTATACGGGTGAGCACATTGCACCACACCATCCTCACAACACGCAGGCGCATGCTCAAGGTGTTCTAACTCAAGCCCCTTCCATGGCTGGAGCACAGCTGGAAGGTGGTATTACGCAACCTTTTGTTTTTATGGGTGGAGTGTTAGTCCCGCAGCAGCCTCAGCTTCCATGGCCTGCTGCGGCTGAGACACCATGGCAGCCATCTGCTTCTTCTTCAAGCCAATCCCCTAATTTGTTGCCCCTTCCTCAGGGTGTATATCTGCAAGGCGATACCTCCCTTCCTTTGGGTGATCATTTATTGCTGGCAATGAAGGAAAAAATTTGGCGTGGAGAGTATATTGATTTGTTTACTCTTCTCTTTCATGAAAATGAGGTGAAACCTAAGGAAGGTCAAGAGATTAGGGAACGTGAGGCAGCCACAAAAAAGAGGGCTGACCGCATATGGCCTAATTGGCTAAACGCCTATACCATTTATATGGGCGTTATGTCTCAAGCTTATCCGTCTAGAGCCTTGTCTATGATAAAATACCAGGATATTATTCATCGTGCCTTTCATGAATTCTCTGGGACTGCTGGTTGCGGTACAATGAGAATTTCAGACAAAGGGCCGCTTTGGACCCTACCCTTCATTGGGACATAGAGCATGCGAGCCTGTGGCTGCGTTCTATGACCCCTGCCAGGCCCACTCTGGGCGATAGGGCTGATAGTGGGCACCTTTTGGCACGCGTGCAGACTTCCGCCTCTGGCCCTGGCCAAGGCGGGCACTGGGTTCAACCCCAGCAAGTCTATTGGGCATTCAACAGCGCCAGTAGATGCTTTAGGCGCCCCTGTCAGTTCCACCATGTCTGTGGGCTGTGTGGTGGCACCCACCCCAGTTCCTCTTGCCAGCGTGCACGTCAGGCTCAACAGGGTGCAGGGGAGCAACAACATCCGAAGCGAGGCTCTGGCAACAGTGGCGGTACGTCGCAAGGCCAGTAGCCCTATTAAGTTGATACCGCTTGCCGGTTTGTTGGTTGGTTACCCTGACAGGCGAGCTGCTAATTTCTTGTTGCAGGGTTTTTCAGAAGGTTTTTGCATCCCTTTTGAGGGTCCCAGGGTTGCTTCTTCTTCTGCCAATCAGCCCTCCCTTAGCTCTTGGTTTTGGCCAAACTCAATAAGGAGATTGCTGCCGACCGCATTTCAGGCCCCTTTGCCTTTCCTCCATTGGGAAATTTGAGAATTTCTCCTTTGGGTATTGTCCCTAAGAAGCAGCCTAGGGAATATTGCCTCATCCATAATTTGTCATTCCCGAAAGGTGCATCTGTGAATGATGGCATTTCTCGACTGTATGCATCGGTCAGGTATACATCTTTTGATGAGGCTGTCAGGATAGTCCGCAGGGCTGGTAGGGGTGCTTTAATGGCGAAGCGTGATATCAAATCCGCTTTTCGCCTCCTACCGGTACATCCTGCTGATGTTGATTTGCTAGGTTTCAAATTTCAGGGTCAATTTTATGTCGACAGGGCAATGCCTATGGGCTGTTCTGTGTCTTGTGCTGCTTTTGAAACTTTTAGCACTTTCCTAGAGTGGGCATTGCGAAGGAGGGCATCTTCTTCCTTCTCCGCCCACTATCTGGATGATTTTTTATTTGTAGGGCCAGCGGGTTCTTCGCATTGCCATTATTTGATGCAATCCTTTGCAGCTTTAACCACTGAGTTGGGCGTCCCTTTAGCTTCTGAAAAGTCGGAGGGCCCGTCCACTTCCCTTACTTTTTTAGGGATTCATTTGGATACCGTTGCTCAGTCTTCCAGTTTGCCTCAGGACAAGTTGCTTGCCCTGCGGCAACGACTTTGTACAGCACTCGCATTGAAGAAGGTTACATTGGCACAATTACAGGAGCTCGTAGGCCATTTAGTTTTCACTTCTAAAGTAATTTCCCCTGGCCATGTGTTCCTCAGGCGTCTCTGTGACGCGATGAAGGGAGTTCGCTCTCGTTTCCATTTCATTAGGATTTCGTCTGGGATGAGAGCGGATTTACGCATGTGGCTTGTTTTTTTGGAGGATTTTAATGGTCTCTCCTTTTGGCGCGAGGAATTGCTCTTAGAAGCTGAATTACAGGTACATTCTGACACTGCTGGCGGCTTAGGCTTCGGCGTTATTTTTAGATCCCAATGGTGTGCCGAGAGGTGGCCTGCCCAGTGGCGGGCCTTGGGCATTACGTCCGATATGACATTCTTAGAATTTTTTCCAATTGTGGTAGACGTTCATATATGGCCGTTGGCTTTTCAAAATCGCACCGTTCGTTTTTGGTGTGACAATTTGTCCACGGTGTGTGTCATTAACGCTCAGACATCTAAATCTCCTTGCGTTATGCACCTGGTGCGTGCTTTCGTCTTACAATGCTTGCGTTTTAATGTCCTATTCATTGCTCGACATGTTCCAGGTTTACAGAACTGTGTTGCTGATGCTCTTTCCTGCGTACAGATGGCGCGTTTTCGGGAGCTTGCACCTGGAGTAGCCCTGCACCCGGTTCCTGTCCCACCTTTCCTGTGGAGCCTTGGCAATTAGAAGTCGGGGCTGCTATTGCTTCTGCCCTTGCTCCCAGTACTCAAAAAGCATATCAGCGTTCTTTTGCGAAGTTCCAAGCTTTCTGTATCAGTACTGTTCTGCCTTTGGTGTGGCCTGTTCCTGCATTCCGCTCCCAGGCCCACTGACAGGAGGAGGCCAATCACGCCCGATGTCCTCCTCCAGATCCTGGCATTATTTCGCTCTTTATGCTCATCTCAGTATGAGTTGCACCTTTTCACCGCAGTAACTCTGATGATGTTCTATGGTGCTGTCCGCCCTAGTGAAGTATTAGTTCCTTCTAAACGCGATGTGTCCTATCGGGCCTTATGCTTTGGCGATTGCACGTTGGGTGCTGATTTTGTTAGGCTTTCCTTAAGAGTCTCTAAGACTGATCAGAGAGGCCGTGGTGCCGTTATTTCATTACACATTTGTCCGGTTTCCAAATTATGCCCTGTGTCAGCGATGCGTCAATTCTTGTCTATACATGCGTTGGGCCAGCGTTATCTCTTCATACATGCGGATGGCTCTGCCCTGAGTCAATTTCAATTTTGGGCCATTGTTCGTGTCGGTGCGTGCGTATAGAGATCATACAAGGAAGAAATCCAAGTGTCGCATAGAACAGTAAATAAGCCAGGCCAGGCAAGTTTCTTGTCAGCCAGATAAATCTTCTCCTGCACTGGCTTTGAAGTGTAAAATAAACTAGAGTTTGTGATTAGGCAATTAGACGCTCCGCTGTCGAGAAGCCACTTAGAGTTAATTAGTTTATTGTCCTCCTTAGTAACAAAGTTCACGCTTGTTCTCTGACTTCCAAAGTCCCTGTTATTTCTCTTCTTACTTAAACAATGTCTCTGTATATGTCCTCGGGACCCACAAAAGTAACATATTTTATTCTCTTGCCTGTTTCTTTGATATTGTTGTTGTTGTACAGCCACAGTCTCTTTTAACTCAGTTTTCTTACTTTCTTGTCTTCTATTCCATTCTTGTTGAAGTTTCTGTTCTACAAAGTCCAAATTTAGGTTTCCGTCTGGTAAACTTTCCAAGCTCGAGACCATTACATCCCATTTTTGATCAAATGAAGATAACAGTATATAGACCATCTGAATGTCACTATGATGCACTCCTCTATCTTGCAGCTCAGCATTTAATCTACGAAATTCAGCCAGATGCTCTGTCATAGTCACTTCATCTGTAAAACGCATCTGATAAAGTTTCCGTGCTAAACACAGCCTGCTCCCTGCAGTTTGCTACACATGAGCGGCCCTTAGCTTCTCCCACATTTGATTAGCTGTCGGCTCATAACTCACCAGCAACAGTTGAGAATCAGACAGCCCCAGAGTAATAAAAGCCTTCACTTTCTCGTCTTTCTTCAACCACGCTGCTGAAGGAGCTGCCGGAGGGGGTTTTTCTATGACATCATTCAAATCTTCTTTAATCAGAACTGCTCTCATTCTCCATTTCCAGCTGGAGTAGTTTACAGCATTCAGCCTCTCCATCGGCATCCCGGATGACAGGTTTACAGCCATGTTGTCCACTCTTACTTGCCTCTTTCTTGCACTTTGTTTTTCTCTCAGCAACAACGTCACGTCAACGACTCTCGAACCCATTACCTTGTATGATAAGCTGGGCCCATAACCCCTGTCGGTGCGTGCGTATAGAGATCATACAAGGAAGAAATCCAAGTGTCGCATAAAACAGTAAATAAGCCAGGCCAGGCAAGTTTCTTGTAAGAGTCTTTACTTAGCATAAGACATTAGACACAGTTCTCTCCACAAACGACTTTTCCCCCACACAGAGCTTCTGCAAGAATCCCTTCTTATCTGCTTGCCAGCCAGCTGCTGGCCTTGGCAAACCTGGCGCTCTGTTCTTCCAGCTTAACCCTTCTGCTTCAGGTTTCACTCTCTCCACTAAAAACCCTGTCTGTGAGTCTCACAGCATGCTTCACTGACCAACAGTTCGGCGGGCCTTGTTGGCCAGTGGTTGCGATGCAGGAGTCTATGGGCTGCATTCTTTTCGGATTGGGGCGGCCACGGCCGCAGCCCTCGTGGGCATGAGCGTTAGCGATATACAGGCAATTGGTAGGTGGCGTTCTCCGGCTTTCAAGTCGTATGTTAGGTATTGAATTTAAGTAATTGTTTATCTTGTTTTCTTTAGGTGTGTTAAGCCTTCCAGTTCCTGCAAGGATCGTACTGTGTGGCCATTCTATCCTGTTTTGGGCACACCGGAGGGCCTCTTCGACGGTTTCTGGCATGCAGCTGCAGCTTTCCGCCTGGGCTACAGTCACCTGGGAGGCACCGAGGGGCATGTTGTGGGATGCGTTTATGCCTTTTATATGCCGAATTATGTCTTCGGCTAAGCGACCTCATGTTCTGTTGATCCATTTAGGGGAAAATGACTTGGTGCAGCGGCCTGGTATGGATTTGCTGCTCAAGGTCACTCGCGATCTTATGTGGCTTATTCGTTCTTACCCCGATCTCATATCAGTGTGGTCTGACATGCTTGTGAGACGGGTATGGAGGGGTGCTATTCACCCCAATCGGATTGATAGGTCCAGGAAATGGGTCAACAGAAAGATCAGGGATTTGATTTTATCCCTGGGTGGGGCTTTTATTCCTCATGATAAGATTAAGTTTAATTTTCCGCACCTGTTTCGAGATGATGGAGTTCATCTTTCGGACCAGGGTTGTGATTTGTTTTTGGAGGATCTTAGGCGGGGTCTTTGGGGTTTGTTTTCCTCTTTGGGTAGAGGGGACCAAGCTTCAGCTGATCCCCTCTTGTGGCATGGAATTCAGGCAGGTGAGGTATAGTGGGGTTAAACTGAGGCAGTAAGGCATTCTGGTAAAGGGCACTCCTTAGGGAACCATCAGGGCTTAATGTCTGGTGGGGATCTGGGGAGTGTCCTCGTGGGGACCAGCTTGTGCATCATGGTGAACGCCTGTATGGTGGGGCCATGGTGCGGGGGTTGGAACCACACACCTGCCTCCAATAGCAAGGAGGGAGAATTTCTCCCACATCCTTGACTATGGAGTTACAGTCTGAGGAGAATTATTTACATTTGGAAGGGGAGGGAGGATTCCCTCATAGATAGGCTTAGCCTCACCTGCCCGAAGTAATCTGATTTGAATAATTGGCTGAACATAATTGGATTTAGATTGTTATATTTTAATAAATATAACATTATACCATATTTGTGTCACGAGTCTTCTTGGGTGTGGTGGCAAAGTCTAGATCGAACTGATGCCATTGATCCATCACTCTAAAGCCCTATTCAGGTGATAGATTTTTTCCATCTTGATGGACATGGGAGTTGGGATGTGGCAAGTAGCTCTGCCCCTAGCTTTCACACAAAGTGAATGGCTGTCTGTACTGGCAGAGCTGTACGCAAGAAGGCCTCCATGCAAGACAGAACCTTTCAGAATTGGGGTTCTGAGTCACATGGAAACTTTTGTGCATACAGCTCAGTTTCAGATTTATGCACAGGTTTAGTAAACTACCGTTTAGGGTCTTGGATTATGAAAGGCCTCTAAATATGAAATTTCAAGTTTTACACAATTGGTTAAAAAATAAAGGAAGGAGGGAAAATAGGCTCTAAAACAGACATTATCATTTTCATTGTCCTTTCTGTTAGAATAACAGACTCTTTTTTGGTAATGCTATGGGACTTGTTAAACATAAGAGGGGGTGACATAATTTAGAGTCTCAGCATTTCTTAATCTGGTCCTGGTACACCTGTACATATGAAGGCTCCATTAGGATAGGTGGGTGTTCACATGAAGGCTATGTGTATCGTACTCCTGTGTTTGGCAGCATGGATCCATGTTGCCTGAGTAGGGTTTTGAAGGTGGAATTTGTGAGTGAATTCTGTAATCTTATGATAGATAATTTACAGTTTTCTTTGCCATAGCTTTGGGGAAAATATGGCATGCTGTCTAGGGTTGGATTTTAACAAGGCTTTAGATTTAGAGAAGGATAAATATAGACTTCTAGGCAGGGAAAGCTATTTAAAGTAAGACACTATTAAACCTATGATAAAAGAGTCAGGGATGTGGGATCTGCTAAATTATTCATCATGCTGCTAAGGAACACACCTTTTATTTTTTGTCTGTATCCCATTTAACTTATACTAGGAAGGATTGATTATCTCTGTGCCTTGAGGGGTTTAGCAGCTACTGTATAATGAAAGCAGAGGAAAGGAGTGTTGGTCTTGTAAAAGTTCACTATTAGAGAAGTGTTGGAGAACTATCCAAGAAAGTGGGGAGGGGAGAGAGTGTTAATAAATGATAAAAATAAAAGTTCTAAACATTTCACAAAAAGCAACTAGAAGAGAAAGGATTTTTAAAAGCTACTATGTATGCGAAGTCCAGAAGAGCAAATTATAGTAGTGATGAAATACTCCTTATGATGTCAGTAAATGAAAATATCAGGGAAAATACTGTATATCCATTCTTGAAAACGGAGCAAATGGATTAGATTGAACTATGGGCTAATATGCAGAACTGTGATGCGGAAAGCAAGGTGCCATCCCCACTTGAATCCCCACTTAATCATGAAGCTCATTGGGTGACCTTGGGCCAGTCACTTCCTCTCAGCCTAAACTACCTCAAAGGGTTGTTTGGGGGATTAAATGAAGAAGGGGAGAATCATGTTCACCATCTTGAGCTCCTTGGAAAAAGGTGGGATATAAATGCAATAAATAAATAACCACTACATTGATAAAGACTTAGGAGTAGGAATTCACTTGTCATGTAGCACTGGATTCCTTTTTTCCTGCCACACCATAGACTACTACTTGCCTGAGAAGCACAAACTCTCTCTGCTAGAAAAGAGAAAATATGACACAAAATGGAAATGGGCTGCCTTCAAGTCGATCCTGACTTATAGGGTTTTCATGGTAAGAGGTATTCAGAGGTGGTTTACCATTGCCTTCTCTGAGTCTGAGAGGCAGTGACTGGCCCAAGGTCACCCAGTGAGCTTCATGGCTGTGTGGGGATTCAAACCCTGGTCTCCCAGGTCGTAGTCCAACACCTTAACAACTATACCACACTGGCTCTCGAAATGACACAAATGTCAATTAATGTGTACTGAAACAAACACAATTTTGCCAAATGAATCAGGACCCAAACAAGGCTCAGGACTGAAGACAAACATCATCCTAAAATAATGTATTTCTTGCACACTCTATTCATTTCTTTATACCATTTATATTGCACCTTTCACCCAAAGATCTCAAAGTGGGTAACAACGAAATTCAATAAAATACCACATCCATCAATAAAATCATAACAATACAATCAAAGAAAAAATACACAATGATAGATGTCAGTGACAATTACTAAAACATCATTTATTTTGTTCTATTAGGGTGCATTTATTTGGTTGGGGATGGGGTTGAATTTCCAAGCCACTGGGTACTACAACTCTAAGGAGGCAATACAATAAAGCAAATAAAAGAGTTTTTTTATTTATTTATTTTATTAATTTATATCCCACCTTTTCTACAGAACTGGGACTCATGGTGGCTTACAAAAATTAAAACAATACAGTTAAAACATGTAAGCTATTTTAATAATTATTATTATTATGTATTTCTGCAGTATTGTTACATATTTATATTCCTGAATTATTTATTTCATTTTTGTAATTATTGTTTTAATGCTTCTCCTGTCTCTCTCTCTTTTAGTGTGCGTGCAAAAGGCCTGGTTGGCTGTTTCATAATAAACTGAACTGAACTGATAATTTAGGTATGGAATATGAGATTAACAATTGTGAATGGGAAAATTATTTAGAGATAGATTCAGGAATGGAAGATAATGTTTTTAGTTGTGTGGACAATACGTTTATTTCTAAATGCCCCCATTTTTATGTATGGGGAAGTCTGAAAATGAAACTTTAAAACCAGCAATTCATTTTCGGGATAAAAATACATATTGTGAGCAAGGTAAATAACACCTTTCCAAAGCCCAGTTTTCAAAAATGACTGCTATGTGCAGAACAGGTTCATTTTATTCTTTAAAAAAGGAAGAAAGGTTTTGCTGTTTTTCTCAGCATATAAGCAGTTTCTCACACA
Source organism: Rhineura floridana (assembly GCF_030035675.1). Classification (NCBI taxonomy): domain Eukaryota; kingdom Metazoa; phylum Chordata; class Lepidosauria; order Squamata; family Rhineuridae; genus Rhineura; species Rhineura floridana. The sequence continues at coordinate 243,762,246 of NC_084480.1, forward strand.
ATTGCAAGGTATGTTACCCATTGCATTATTTTCAGAGAGCCCTTTGGAAACCATCCAGATCCATTAGTCTCTGGGGGCAGACCAACTTAATAGGTCCCCCATCCTTGCAGGGGGGGAAAGCAGCTGTAAGTCTAAACTTCAGCAAGCAGTGATCTGTCCATGACAGAGGGACTGAGGTAAGGCCCCCCACATTCAGATCACCATCGCCATGTCCAGTTGCAAAAACCAAGTCTTGAGTATGCCCTGCTACATGTGTTGGGCCAATGGCATATTGGGACAGTCCCATGGTTGTCATGGAGACCATGAAATCCTGAGCCGCCCCTGATGAGGTGGCCTCAGCATGGATGTTGACATCCACCAGAACCAACAGTCTGGGGGATATCAACAGTACACCAGAGACCACCTCCTTCAGCTCAGCTAGGGAGTCTGTTGGGCAGTGGGGTGGGCAGTGCACCACCAGAATCCCCAGTCTTTTCCGCTGACCCAACACAAGGTGTAAACACTCCAGACCAGTAGTCACATGGACAGGGTGCTTGCAGAGGGAGATGGAGCTCCTATAGACCACAGCAACCCCCCTCCCCAACCCTCAGGTCTACCCTGATGCTGAAGTAGGTACCCTGGCGGGCATAGCTGGGAGAGACTGACTCCTCCCTGCTCATGCACCCAGGTCTCAGTTATACATGCCAGATCGGCTGCCTCATCCACAATTAAATCATGAATGAGGGAGATCTTATTGTACACCGATCTGGCATTTAAGAGCAGCATCCAGAGGCCTGAGAGCCCACTATTGGCAGTGGCAAAAGAAAATTCAACTGCCAGTCTGGTCAGTATTTATACATGAAATGGAGGGCCTTCGCCTCAGGCAGCAAAATGTCTTGGCCAGTGCTGTACGTAGTCCTGCCTTTTGGTGTATTCTGAAAAAAAAATAGGTGTGCACTTAAAAAATAATCATGTTTGAAAGCAGACTTATTTTTTATAAAGAAACCTTGTCTTATAACTTATATATAAAATACATTGTTAAGTTAAGCCCCTATATTTTGTAAGTAATGGCTTAAGTGGTGTAAAGACCTGGGTTGATTTGAGATCAACCTGGTTTAGGCATGTTGTGCTTCTAGAAGCTGCAAACAAGGACAAAAAGCTTCTATGGTTAAAAGTTTTATTTAATTAAGGCAGCATTGTTTTTTTCAGGTGCTTGGTAATGGTGAATTACCAGAAAGCAAACCTCTTAAGAAGTCTAGCAACAATTAGTAGAAAACAAGATATTGGCAGACACCAAGTCGCTACATGTTCTCATTTTTTAATGTTTTGATATTATGCTATCATCTGTGATTCTGTTCAACTGGAATACAATAGCAAACCTCTAACATCTCCCTGGGGAAATGTGAGTAATTTCACATTTAAAAAACCCACAATAAAATATTAGCTTTTAGTGCTTACTACTTAGGGTCTTTGAAAATCATATGCATGTTAAATTGTTGGGTCTACTGATATTAAACTAATGTTTCATTTTTATTTCATAATCCTTTTTTAAAAATATATAAATGTTATGTGAACATTCTAATGTACCTCAAAAAATGGAAGGTTAACAAGAAAGAATAGCAATACAAAACTGTGTGTGTGTGTGCACGTGCATACGCGCATGCGCGCACACAGTACAGGGAAAATACAGAATATGGAATATATCAAAATAGTAGCTGATATAGCTAACAATGTTGTGACAAACCAAATGTAACATACAAATACTTAGAAGACCAAACTCATTTCTACCCTGGATGAATCTTCAGTGGTCAATATATATTCCATATACATGTCAATAATACAGAGCTTTTAGACATTTTATTTAGTGGTATTTTCCCTGTATTGTTTATACACACACATATTAATTATTTGAGATTATGTGGGTTTAAAATATTGCAAATTAATGTGGAAATGGAATAGAACAGATGTATGCATGAGCACGTGCAAAACTGACATGGACCAGAAATGTACAGATCTGCCCATCTCTGTCTCAAATGGAAGGAATAGAATCCTGCAATGTATATAGGATGGCAACTTTACAGTTTTAAAGAATTTTTAAAAATGAAAGCATACCTCTTGCATCTACCTCCTTCTCCTTCCCTCAACAATCAGGTGAAGTAAACACACACACAAACTTACAGATGTGTTTCACCCTCTCTCTCACACACACACATTACAGAGAGAGAGAGAATATGTATAAATCCCCCCAACTCTCACTCTTGTGTGCGTGCAAACAGACACACGCTATTGAGTGAACATACATACATACACACACATCGCCCAACACTAAAGAAAGAAGTGCCCTCCACTAGCTGCATGGGGCTGGTGGGCAATAAACCATCAAGCGAATGAGGCAATCCACACTGCTCCTTCCTTCTTCACCACCTCGACAATCAGGACAATCAGACCAACACACACAGATGACACATACAAATATACCTCCCCTTCTCACTTTCTGTCTCTCTCACACACACGTCCCTCCATTTTGCATGTGCATGAAAGGGGAGGGGCAAGGTCCTCAGTGCTGCTGCCTGACCATGTCAGGAGTGCACTCACACACACACATACACACCCCAAGAAAGGTGCTGGTACTCTGTGCTAGGGCATACCATCAGGGGGAAAAAAGCACTGGATGTAGATATGAACCCATTTGCACCCAACCCAGTGTTCCCCTACACTCGCCACCACCCTGCCCTGCCCCAACCCAGTCCTGGTGAGCAGCAAAACTGCTACAGCCAGGAGTGCAGCACAGCAGTGGTACCCCACCTCACATGCTGTGACTACAATAAATCCTTCACATCAGTTTTACTTCACATCTCTTCTTCTACCAAAAGCCTTCCCAATGGAGAAACTGTCCCTTCGTTGCATGAGTTTCACTCTCTTGCATTTTCTGGTGAGTTCAGTTGTTATAAAAGCATATCTGGAAGTGCAGGACATTGCTACTGTTTTGTCAGTGCACATGACTATCTATGTCCCAAATACTTTAATTTGTATAGCACCTTCAAGTGTTTGAAACACTTCACATGCATTGTCTCCTTGTAACCCTGTGAAGTTGAAAGTGGGAGCAGCCAACATGGTGCTCTCCAGATGTTTTTGGAACACAACTCCTATCATCTTTGACCATTGGCTATGCTGGGCTACAGCTGATTGAAATTGTAGTCCAACAACATCTGGAGGGCATTATGTTGACTATTCCTACTGTAAGGTAAGTCAGTGTTATTATGCCTCATATTGCTGATGGAAGGACTGAAGGTAAGAGTCAGCTGCTTGTCTAAGGCCATCAACTGAGTTCATACCAGAAGCAAAATTTAAACTTGAGAGTTCCTGATTTGTAGCTCAGTCTCTTAGCTACACTCGCATTTTGTACTCTCAAACCCTGGTTGTGAACTTGTGGTGATGTCCTATGTAACTTCTTGCATGACAGAAGAGAAATATAGAACAGCAGCTCCAGTTGGTCCTCTTGTACCATTGTTGTTGTTGTTGTTAAGTGCCTTCAAGTTGACTATGACTTATGGCGACCCTATGAATCAGTGACCTCCAAGAGCATCTGTTATAAACCACCCTGTTCAGATCTTGTAAGTTCAAGTCTGTGGCTTCCTGTATGGAATCAATCCATCTCTTGTTTGATCTTCCTCTTTTTCTACTCCCTTCTGTTTTTCCCAGCATTATTGTCTTTTCTAGTGAATCACGTCTTCTCATTATGTGTCCAAAGTATGATAACCTCAGTTTCATCATTTTAGCTTCTAATGATAGTTCTGCTTTAACTTGTTCTAATACCCAATTATTTGTCTTTTTCGTTGTCCATGGTATCTGCAAAGCTCTCCTCCAACGCCACATTTCAAATGAGTTGATTTTTCTCTTATCTGCTTTTTTTAGTGTCCATCTTTCATTTTCATACATAGAGATTGGGAATACCATGGTCTGAATGATCCAGACTTTAGTGTTCAGTTATACATCTTTGCATTTGAGAACCTTTTCTAGGTCTCTCATAGCTGCCCTCCCCAATCTTCTTGATGTTCAGCTATTGTCCTGCTTTTGTGCTTTCCTCTTTCACTTTCATCAGCATTCATTTCAAATCATTACTGGTTTCTGCTGGCAGTATGGTATCATCTGCATATCTTAAATTATTGATATTTCTTCCTCCAGTTTTCACACCCCCTTCATCTTGGTCCAATCCCGCTTTCCGTATGATATGCTCTGCATATAGATTAAACAAATAGGGTGATAAAATACATCTCTGTCTCACACCCTTTCTGATTGGGAACCAAGGTTTCTCCATATTCTGTCCTTACAGTAACCTCTTGTCCAGAGTATAGGTTGCGCATCAGGACAATCAGATGCTGTGGCACTCCCATTTCTTTTAAAGCATTCCATAGTTTTTCATGATCTACACAATCAAAGGCTTTGGATCAGGATCTTAGGCTCTTTAAGCCCATCACAAAGTGCTGAATACTCTCTGAACAGTATGGTATGTGCCTTATGTGTGTACTCATTTCTCAGTTTTTTAAAAAACAAATGACAGAGCAACCCATATGACATTTCCATTATTATTTTTCTTTTTGGAATCGTTTGCATTCATTTTTGTTAATTTTATGAAAACACTAACTTAGTAGAACAAAAGAAATAACCATAGCTACAATATGTCAAAGAGCAACATTTTTCTTTTGTTTTGCAGGTAAGTCCAGAATAGTGGAGAAGAGATGCCTAGATCTGATTCTCCTTCTAGGGATTCATCTGTGCATAGATATCTACATTTGAAGAAAAGCTGCTGAGACATTATGCAATGTCTGCTGTTGATTAGTATACATAATAAAACTATTCCAAGTAGCATAAAATTGTTGTCTGCTGTTTGTCCTCTAGCCAGATAAAACTGGTGTATTTATTTCTCTGCCATTACAATATGGCACAATCTATTATAACAGTTCTCTGCAGTTGGATGCTCTGCTCTTTCCCCATTTTTTGTAAGTTCCATTCTGGCAGCCACCAACATAACATTAATTAGATTTTTGAAAACTCATGTCTTACTTTGGTCTTTCCAAACATTCAATAAAGCCAATAATGGTGAAATATAGCCGGTGGTTTAATCAGACTTCTTTGCATTTCTATTATTAAATGTACTATTTGCTTGCTAAGATGACAATGTTATAACTTAAATTGAAACTTTCTTATGTGAACCCATTAACCAAATCCCAGATGGATCACAACTGAAACCTTTATCAGAATATAGCTAACATTTATAGCTCCATTAGGAGACAAGTACCTGGCAGAACATGCATGAAACAAATGGTAGGGGTAAATCACAGGCAGTTTTAATATGTGCCACTCCTTTAATCCAATGTTTCATTTGCTAAATGAGTGGAAAGGGGGAAACAATCAGAGATCATATTATTCTTTAGTAACTGGATACTTGGCTGTGAATCATGCATAACCTAGTAAACAATCACTTGTCTTACTGTTTTATTAGATATGGCTATTCTAGTAAAGAGAGGTATCATTTTTAAAACTTAAATCAATATTTGCTATTGGAAATCTTGGAAATCTTGGTTGGTATTTCCAATATAGATGATATTGTTATTTCAAAGTCCTCCTTCAAAGATGAGACTGCATCCCCAGTCTATCATAGCTTATTATACCCTCCACCTGAGTTTACAGCAACTGTTGCTTTACCTAATGTGGAATCTAACCAAGGCTGGAAATATAATCAGTCGTAAGCTGTCTTCAGTTCACACATCCTAGTTTACCTTTGTAGGAGACTGATTCTAGAAATCAAAAAGATAGATTATTTGAAATGCTACACACATTAAATGTGCAAAGTTTTATTTTGCCTCCTACAAGAGAGGGTTTTTTTAAAATGTAAACATGCTTTATGCTAGGGGTAACTAACCTTTCTGACCCAAGAGCCACATTGAAGGTTGGCAATCCTTTCAAGGGCCAACCTGTGTATGTCATGTGCACGCAACACATTCACATGTGGGCACACACACTTACATTTGCACACATCTACTCATGCAGCACACACATACAGCTAGGGATGTGAGGGAAATTAGATTCAGTTTGCATTTAAAGCGGAATTTATCAAATTCACACTTTCTGAAACAATATGAGAATTGAAACACAGCCACCCTTCCAAATTCACACTTACCAGAATTTTGCAATGTAGTTCTCCAACCAATGTTTTTAAAAATGCATATTTTAGGGGAAATATGCATAACATAATTTATAAAATTATTATTATTACTACTACTGCTACTACCCACCTTTCACCTGCAGGTCCCAAGGTGGATTACAGCAGTTTAAAATTCAGTGCTAAAAGCAACTAAAACATATTTGTGACAATAGCATATAAAATGTATTATATTAGAAAAAATTGCTTGAAAAATATGTACATTAGTCAAAACTGCAGACAAAAATGAGTTTATTAGGAGAAATTCACACAAAAATGTTGGAGAATTTTCATGAGGCTTTTAAAAAAAAGGCATTGCAAATTGCTGCAGAAATGTGGAGATCAGAATTTAAGATTGTAAAAATGAGAAATGGAGAGAACCAAAAATGACAGATCTTGCCATCCCTACATACTGCGCATGCACACGCACACACCTACATGTGTGACCTACATGCAGATCCCACATACACATGGGAGGGGGGCAGAAAAGCAGACACACACAGCAGAGGGCAGGAGAGGGCAGATATTGTAAGGTTGTGCAATTCTAATATGGCCAGAAAAGTTAATAGAAATAATTCTGGCTACAGCATTTTTGTGGTTTCTGAATGGTTTACAATGGGCTGTTCTGCAGGAAAAGGTACAGCTGGCACATCAGTCAAAACTGGGCAAAGATGCTCCTAGCCATAGTAGCCACTTGGACATATAGGAGCAATGGCAGATCCAGGACCACTCCCAAACTGAATCTGATCCTTCAGATGGAAAGCAATCTTGACTGTCCACTTGCTTGCTTGCCCACCCCCTCCCCCACTGCTTGTTCCCTTCTCCACTGCCCTCTCACCCACCCCTTGCTTGCTCACACGCCCCTCCCCACTTGCTTGTCCCTGCCTGCCATCCTTGCATCCCTCACTGCCTCTCCTGTCTTGCCTGCTGTCCTGCCCCTGCACCCCACCCCCATGCATGACAGCTTACAAAAATATTATATAGTTAGATTAGATAGAAACTGCCTTATGGGCTCTTTTTGGAACTGAAAGCCAGTGTAGAAAGCCAGTGTTATAAATAAATACAATGAATACTGTACCTTGAACAACCAAAACATGTTTTTCAATGAGACATTTTCCCTAGCACAGTGCTATACTGACATATTTTTTCCTGCGTTTAATTATATCTTTATTGAGTATAAAAAACAAAACAAGGCATGTTAATAATATTTCCAATTCAACCTCTAACCTTCATTTACCCTTCCCTTCCCCTTTCCTTATACAGGATTGACTGATAAGAAATCTGGTACGATCTCCAACATGATCTTACACTACATTACATTCATTTTACTTCAACTGTCTTTCATAATTTTCCTTAGGTAAATAATAATAATTGCACCATTACATGTTTACTTCTACTATCCAGCATCATTCTCTTCGGGTAACTGACAGATGTTTTAAGAGTAGGTGTGCTTCATCCCAGCATACAGCTGAAGGAGTATCCTAAGCCTGACAAGCAGTATAGAGGCATTTCTATCCTTTTTTTAAAAAAAAAAAAGCTATGGACTTTGTGTCAGGTTTCCTCTGTCAACAGGACATTATGTTTTTTCTGAGAAAAACATAATTGAGGTGCCTGTGTTATGTCTATTGGCATGCAAATTTAAATTTCACCTACTTGTGTGAAAGGGGGGACTTGTAGTCATTTTTATATCCCTTATTACAGTCAATTTGAACAAAACAGAGCTTCTGATTTAACAGATTAGGTTTGGTCCTGAATCACAAATCAAACAGGAATGGCACAGAATGGATGTGAAACAGATCAGACTGCTTCCAAATGCTATATATATAAAAGGCTAATTTTGTGGTCGCCGCCTACATAGTTCTCCCCCTCCCCATTTTATCCTCACAACAACTCTGTGACATAAGTCAGACTAAGATATGATGACTGGCCCAAGGTGAGCTTCGGGTCATAAAAATAGTTTAAACAACAGGATGGAGATGGAAAAATAAATGGAGAAAGAAATATAGAGCTGAAGGAATGAGTTGATAGAAAGTTCTTTCATGTGGCAACTTATGGCAAGAGAGTGGGCGATGGGATTGATAGTTATTGCTTGTCTGTTGAAAGGTGGCATCTGCTGAAAAAGAACTCAAAACATTTCTTCAACATTACTTCCATTTAACTCAAGTGAGATTGGCCAGGTTATGTTGTTTTTCTATCATCTCAGGGTTAGAGTACTCATAAATTATAACCTTATCATGTACAAGTTCCACTGAACCAAACAATATCTCCTATAATATTGACTATAGTTGCAACATATGGTTCACTGCCAGCCAAACCTTAGTTGTAGAAGGTAACAAGGCTTTGACTTGTGGGACAAACCATACTCCTGGTGCACTTTTCATTATGCAGTTTACACAGATTTATACCTACAAGGTAGTCTTTCTAAGACATTGTCAGAAATGATCACCTGTACAATGTCCCCAAATTTCAGCCACTTACCATTTTCCTTCTGGAAATAAAAAAACCACATGGAGCATAAAATGTCCCAGAAATACATTGCGGTGTATTTACTAACCCAGCCAATGTTAGTGGATTCGGGTAATAAAAACAACCCATTGTTTGTTCATAGAAAAATAGCCAGGGACAGGTCAACAAAGAGCCCTGGAGTCAAACGCACAGACACATTCTGCCGCTTCTGAGTAAGTGTTTTCTGGCTCTGGGTGATTGGGTATTGTCAAGCACACTTCATCTGACACCATAGACACAAATATTACATTGGGTCAAGATATTAGCCCACCATACACTGGAAATCTCACTGGGCAAAAAAATACATCCCAAAAACATTTAGTGTGGGTTTTTTTTGTTGATATTGGATTAAATTAAGTAATAGCAAAAGTGAAACCAGTAGGAATCAATGGTCCATCGAACCCTTTGGTTGATGTCATTCAAGTAAAAAAAACTTTACATGACCTGAGCTGTTTTCTCTCTTTATAGTTGTAAATTGATATTGAAGTATTTATTACCATCTGGCCAAACTCTGATGCATTCCACACAGAGCTTGGAAAAGTTACTTTTTAAAACTACAACTCCCATCAGCCCCAGCCAGCATGGCCACTGGATTGGGCTGGTGGGAGTTGTAGTTCAAAAAAGTAACTTTCCAAGCTCTGATTCCACACTGTGTATATACAGAGCCATATTTAAGAAGGCAATGTCAGTATTCATCCCACTGCAAAGTGAGGAAAAGGCTCTGAGAAACCATAGCTGCAATTTAGGGCAGAGTTACATTTATTTATTATTCTTTTTATTATTATTACGTTTATATCCTGACTTTCCCTCAAAGAGCGTAAAGTGATATACACTATAAATATATCCCATTTAATCCTCATGACAACCCTGTGAGGTAGGTTAGGCTGAGATATGGTGATTGACACACAGTGACCCAGTGAGCTTCATGGCCAAGTGGGGATTTGAACTCTGATCTCCCATGTCCTAGTGTGGCACTGTAACTTCTGCACCACACTGGCTCACAGTGATTTAGGTGATTTAGGCTGCTTTCACACATGGGGCTAATAGTGCTAGTTTAACAGATTAAAAAGGTAGCTCTTCTGTCCCGATTTCTAAAATCCCTTTCACACTGCAGTACCTCTTGCGATAAGGAACAGTATGATATAGAGGCATTTCACGCAACTGTCTTTCACACAGCTTGTTTTCATCCCTCACCCATGCATACTGTTCCCCACTCTGTAGGAGGTCTAAGATCTTGTCCTGTCACCATGCAAGCCCTCCCCCTTTAGGATCTGACTTTTAAAATTGTTTTAGTTGTATCAAGACAGGGGTGTGTGGAAAGTGCTGCTGCTATCTGTGCCGATGCCAGAATACCGGTACAACGTTTATCAGGCAAAAAAAAAAACACCTGTGCAACTAAAGGGCGGGAACACACAGCATGCTGGGATGTCTGTCACGTGAGTGGCAGCAGCTAGCAAAAAACCCCTGCAATGTTCTGGGTTCCCAGCCTTGCTAACGGATTATTTCTGGTATCATTTATTGTGGAAATTAGTGCTGTACTTGCACTACATTCCACCAGAATTCCGGAGCTACCCGGTATGTCGTGTGAAAGCTCAAATATAATGCGCAAATTACCAGGTAAGAAATCATCAGAATAACGGAATAAAGTGCAGTGTGAAAGCACCCGCTGTTTTAAATGTTTCTAATGCAAATGGTATTTATTTTAAGAAATTAATCTTTGGTTTTAAAATGTAGTAAGTAATAGGTTTGTTCACTGCTGATTCTCTCACCACCACCCCACATACATATGATTTACACTAGGGGTCACTAACCTGTTTGTACCAGAGAGGACATTTAAACTTTTAAAAGTCCCTGGAAATCAGGAGATATGGCCAAGCCTTTCCCCAAAGTTTTCACATTTGCTTTTTTGAGGGAGGGGGATTATTTATCATACACCCAAACTTATTGTGTAGTAGTATTTGCAGGAAATAACTTCTAGGCACTACCTGATCTCAGGTAAACCCATTCTGGTTGCTAGGGAAAAAGGAAAACAATGGAGATTTGAAGGACTAGAAAGCAGGAAAAGTACACTAAAAGAGAGGGGAAAACAGCAGCACTTTAAAATCCCAGGGTTCCTAGTGGCTGATGTCCAAACAACCCATCAATTACAGCTCTGATTTCACTCATTGGCTAATAACACTGACAGGCAGGACCAACCAGGCTGGCTCACTTGACAGAAATCAATTACAAGAGTGCCTGCACATTTTGCTCCATGATTTTCTTTCTAGGAGGGCTAGAGATTTACTTTTTTCTAATGGAAACTCAGCTTCAGCTGAGGTAAATGTGCACCTATTTAAACAATCAAATTGAAAAATAACTTTCAAAAGTATTGCTGCATTTGGCACTGATTGGAGTCAATGTGAGACAGTGGCTACAATCTTGAGCAAGAATCTGAATTTGGGTTTCTTATATCCATGTTCATCTATGAATCTTACTAGATAGCTTGAAGAACTTGTTATCTCTCAGCTTAATGTATCTCTCAAGATTGCTGTGAGGCTAAGAGCTACTCTTAATGTTTTACAGGGAGCAGTGTTACTACAGGCTGCATTGAAGTTCTGTTCTTAGAATTCCCAGTAGCTGCAAGGTTCCTCAGTTTGAATCAGTGCCACCTGAACCACTGGCTGTGCTGGCTGGGAGAGCTGGAATTCAACAACCACCCATGACCAGCACCAGGAAGAGCTAGGCACTAATGAGCTGAAAATGGAGCTACTAAAGGTCTAGAAAAGACTGAGACCTATATCATCACTGCCAGCTCTCCCTCATCCTCATCCTCTGCTGGGCCATTCCTTCCTCCAAACTAGACCCTTCCTTCTGAGTAGATGAACTGATGTGTTAGGCAAGTGGTTCTCCAGCAACTGCCCTTCCCATTGAGCCTACTGCCACCACTCCTGGAGCAATGAGGGATCAAAGCGGGGCTTGGGATGGAGTCAAATGGGTTCTTGGGCAGCCCTGGCAAAACATCCCTAGAGATGGGGCTCTTTAGGCTGCCTTTGGACTACTGTAGGTTCATCCAGATCTTTAACTGGAGCAGGGTTCTGTGATGGACCCCAAACCTGTTCCTCCACAGAGGTCTCCCCAGGGTCTGGATTGACTCTGCTGGTGCATTTGCACTGTGCTGACCTCCCCACCCCCTCCCCCTCCCAGTAAATAACAGTGACCCACCTGTAGAGATGGCTGAGAAGTTTGATTCACATTTCAAGCTGAATCTATCAAATTTGCACCTTCTGAAACAATATGAGAACCAAAACACAGCCATCCTTCAAAATTCAAACTTATCTGAATTTTGCAATATGATCTCCAGGCGAACAGTATTTGTGAAAATTGACAGGACTAGACTAGTGGTGGCAGTGGATGGGATTAGACCACACATCCCCATGGCCCCTCCATGTGTTCTTTCAACCCCCTTGCAAGATTGTCACTAGAAGGCGGAGGGTGCAATTAACATTTAAAGCCAAATCTATCAAATTCACATTTTCTGAAAAAGCAAAAGATAGCCATCCTTCAAAATTCACACTTATTCAAATTTTGGAGTGCAGTTCCCCGACCAATGTTAACAAAAATGCATATATTAGGAGAAAGTACGCATAAAATGAATTGTTATTATATGCCTTCAAGTTGATTATGACTTATGGCGACCCTATGAATCAGTGACCTCCAATACCACCCTGTTCAGATCTTGTAAGTTCCGGTCTGTGGCTTCTTTTATTGAATCAATCCATCTCTTGTTTGGTCTTCCTCTTTTTCTCTCCATTCTGTTTTTCACAACATTATTGTTTTTACTAGTGAATCATGTCTTCTCATTATGTGTCCAAAGTATGACAACCTCAGTTCCATCATTTTAGCTTCTAGTGATAGTTCTGGTCTAATTTGTTCTAACACCCAATTATTTGTCTTTTTTGCAGTCCATGGTATCTGCAAAGCTCTTCTCCAACACCACATTTCAAATGTGTTGATTTTTCTCTTATCCACTTTTTTCACTGTCCAACTTTCACATCCATACATAGAGATTGGGAATGCCATGGTCTGAATGATCCTGACTTTAGTGTTCAGTGATATGAATGAAAATGAATATATAAGTGAAAATAACATACAAAAATGTATCATATTAGGAGAAATTGCTTGCAAAAACGTGTACATTAGTCAAAACTGCCTTCAGAAATGCATTTTATTAGAGAACGTTGCACTAAAATGGTGCAGAATTTTCATGAAAAAAGTTTAAGAAGAAAATTTTGCAAATTGCTGCAGAAATGCAGAGAATTGAATTTAGAATTGGAAAAATGAGAAACGGAGAGACCAGGAACAGAAAGACCTTTCCATCCCTACCCACCTCACAGGAAGGTATCATAGCAGCTCCACATTTCTGGCACAGGCAAATTACAGTAATGGCTGGTAGAGCAGGGTGAGATGATGTTGCTCACCTGAGTTCCCAATGTGGAGGTTGCAGCCAGTAACCAAGAGTGAGAAGGGGAGCAGCAAGAAGGTGGGGAAGTTGATCTAGTGTGGGCAAAGCGGTGGAGCCAATCTGATGCTCCCCCCACTGCACCTACACCAATCTCCCCATTGTCTCACCTCTCTCCCCCTCCCCCTCCTTCTCAGTTACTGGAAGCGATCTCTAGCTTTGGGGAGCCAGTTGGCAATGCTGCTCCACCCCACTGGTCCCTACCGGCAAAATACTGAGGATTTCTCCTTGACATTGTTTTCTGGTCTATTCAGCAACAAGATGAGTGTTTGCTAGCAAACAAAATTAGGAAGACTAAGTAGCTTTATTTGCTTTTGTTGTGTGCTTGCTCACCAAAATCATTTTTCATTTCAAGTGGTAGATTGTTTACTTTAGTGCTATGTAGCTGTGCATTGTATGATTTATATTATATCTGTTCTCTAAATTGTAATTTTGTTATGATCTGTGGTTTAAACTGTATCAACAGTAAGTATAACAGAGCTGAAAATGCTGGTTGGTGGGTTGTGAAAAAGATATACATGCATCTCAAAAACAGAACTTGAACAGGGTGGTTCATGACAGATGCTCTTGGAGGTCACTGATTCATAGGGTCACCATAAGTCATAGTCGACTTGGAGGCACATAACAACAAACTGGGGTTGAGATCAGTTAGTTAATGCAGTTCGGTCACATACCACCAAACTGGCCAGGCAACTCCATCTTGTGTTTATTTGTTTCACTATTCTTTGCTGTTATCGGTCCATTCCTCCCCCCCAACTTTCAAAAATAATTCAGTCCCTTTTCTGACTTCAGGAGCAGCAGCAACTCAGAGCTGAGGGGGCGAGTGGAGTTGGAGTGGGTTACTCTTGCCAGCTATAGAACAAAGTTAGACCTTGGTGGTGATCCTTAAATCACTGTAATGCAGGAATCAAGCAGCTGCCTTCTCCACCGTCCACCCAAAACAGATCTCTTCCTTTTCTGGGGGTCTGTTTTGATGTTTACGGCTGGTGTTTACATGGAGCCAAATCTTTCTCTTTCATGTTTCAGGAGTGTCAACTCTCCTTCTGTGTGTATCTATCAGACAGAATGTGGGAAACAGCATGAAGCTGAATCCTAGGAGCTCAGCACAGAGAAGAGCTGAGAAGTACAGAAGGCTGAGCTTCTCGGATTCAACTTCATGCTGTTTCCCACATTCTGTCTGATAGATACACACAGAAAGGAGAATTGACACTCCTGAGTCAGCTGCTCCAGAGTCTCCTCCAACATCTGTATGAACTGTGAAGCCTGCGAGAGAAATGGGGAGAGTCAGGAACATCAGCTGCCTCCAACTGAAGCAGCTGTCCCCCTCTTTCTCTGCCACCCTCCCCTACTGGAGCAGGCAGGCAGAGGCAGCCACCCCCACCCCTATGAGCAAAACAAGCTGCAGGCTAGTCTATTTCACCTTAACGAAGATAGGGTAGGCTGCTCAGATTTGCCTGCAAAAAAAAAAACTGTGTTGGGAAAAGCTGCTGGAAGTGTGCTGCACTCAGACTAGTCTGCACTTGGTCTATGACCTGCAAACTATCCAGAGTCTGGTTTCAGTTCCGATTTTTCAGCAGAATTCTATCCTATCTCTAATTATTATGTGGTCAAATTAATCATTTTAAAAGGAAGAGGTAAATGGAGAGAAGGATTTGTTCATTTCAGTGCTGAATAGATCATCTTCCCATCCCACCTCCTATACTTTCTCTGAAGCTTTATGGCAACACAACATTGAAATAGGAGGGAATCTCCACACTACAAAGCGAAATGTATTTCAAACAACTTTTAATAGTTGGGACCGGCACAATTGCGGTTTTGTGACTATGCTGAGAATTTAGTAAATAAGTTCTAGATCTTTCACAGAAGTACAGTTCTAAATTCCTGGGCAGAAGCCACGGCTTTAAATAAGTTTCAGTTTGGCCGTATCAATAGTTGTCCTGAGAATTTCATCACCCAGCATGCTCAGATAGATGAGGTTCTTTAATATCAAAACAGTCTACTATAAGCAATTCTTGTTTAAATAGGATGCCTCAGGAAAATATTTCACGGGGGAGGGAAAGCGCTTTTAAAATAGTAGGTGTACATGATAAAAGTAGAAATGCTTAAAATACTGGTTACTGGTCTTTTTTGTGTTCTTCACTACATCCTATCATTTAAATGCAATGCTAGAATAATATAATAATGGCTCCTACAATATAACCCCATCAGATGTATTAGAGAGGCTCCCCTCTGATTTTGAGTCCAGCTTTATAACCTGAAACTGTTGTGTATGCTAATAGGTAGACAGAGCAATCCAACTCAGGGGAAGCTGATGGGGTGCCAGTGGAAGAAGAGCTGGTGGGAAGGTCTGGGACATTCTATTGCCATTCAGGAGCTTCTGGACTAGCTGGACTCTGGCTCAGCCAGGAGCTGCTTGCAGGGACCAGAAAGTAAAGGTCGGCTCTCACGAATACCCCTACTGGGAAGTAAGCAGTCTCCATAGACTTCCATTGCAATTATTTTCTTAGACTGACTTTTTCCATGGCATAACTTTGGCCCGGATCACTACTTGCAGGAGCACTCTCAACATGAGTTGGTTATTTCCAAGCCCCCCCCAGCCCCTCCTCTGATTTGTCCCTGGAATGCCCCTTTTTCCACCGGCTCCCCTTCTGCTGGGAGGACCTTCCCCAGCAGACAACCAGCTGAGCTGGCAGGGGCCCAGCTCTGCTAAAGCTGAGCTGGGATGAGAGGCTTCTGCTAGCAGAGCCTGGCAGAGCCAGGACCCATATCCACCTCCCCTCAGTCCAGTGTAAATAAGAGTTGGATTGCACCTTAACTTAGTCCTTTGGGGCCTGATTGGGCTCCTGTAGTTCTCTTCCAGTTCTAGCTGCTGGGTGGAGCTTTTCCCTCAATCTAGTTCTGTTGCAGTAAAGTAAGGTTGTGTTTGAAAGCCATTTTCTCCCTGAATCCCAACACAACAGAAACAAGTGAGCAAAGCTATTTCAACTATAAGGCTTTTCTGAATTGAATCTTCTAAAAATCCCTCACCATTATTTCTTACTATTGATCTCAAATTACCATTAAGTTTGGGTTCCATTCATGTCCACTGCTGAAATAACTAGAACATATTTCTTTGGCAAGTTTCCTAGCATTAGGCATTGTAATATTTTTCTTTCTCATATTATTTCATACCTGGAAATGTAATACTCCACCTTCTGTTTTTAATCTTTCAGGCAGCATCAACTGAGCATCCTTTATTCCTGGCCCATAGAACTGCATAGCTCAATACCTTTGATCATTTTGTGATAGTTTGAAGATCAGGAACAGGCAGACTTCAAATGGTCGACCATGATTCAGTTATTTGAAAAACCGAAACGTAAATCAGACTGTTGTTGTTGAATATATTGATTGTCTAAGCCATCAATGTTGGCAGGAGTTTTTGTTTGTTTACTTCAGAGTTTGAACTATGGGGAGGGGGGGTAGAAGGCTGAATGAAATCTCCAAGCCCCACAGCCTAACTTTGTCCAATGTTGCTAAATCATGTCCCCCACCCCCATATCCTTCTTAAAATAGAAAGTAAGGGGTTAGACCCCTCTGCCCCCTGTAATTTAAGCACTGGCTTACAGCCCAATTCTAACTTCTGATCAGCACTGCAGGAGGAGCTAGGATCAGGCAGATCCACAAGTTATGCCACCAGAGAGGCTCCTGCTGCACCCACTGAAAGCATGGGCAGTTGAGAAGCTACTGCATGATAGTGTTCTGCCAGTGGTTTCAAGCATAAGGCCCTGTTATGGGGATCCTGAATTAGTCCATTCCCTGATTAGAAGCCCCCTCTGCTGTGTCAACCTGTAGCTGGCACAGCAAAAACTAACCCAAACATATGCACACACCCCTTACGCCCTGGCAAGGACTTTGGATGCAGCAGAGGACCCACTTCTCTGCACCTTCCCAGCCCTTCTTAGGACTCCTCTGTTACTTGGTGGTGAATGGTGTCTTCTAATACTCCCACCCCAAAGACTAACTGTTCTAACAGTAGTTAACTATGTACAGACCATAGCTATGAACCAAAGCTTTGTGGGGATCTGATGCACATAGAGCACAAGACCTTTGTCCCTACCATATTCAGTGTCACACTGTGTCAGTGTGCAAGAAGAATTTCCTTAAACGGACAGGGACAGAGAAGCCATTCTTCATGTAGAGCTCTGCAATAAAGCCATATCACAAACAGCAGAGCTATGCAGCATTAGAGGTATGGGACAGCATAGTATAATGGGTAGGCTATTGAACTTGTACTGGTAGATTTGGTTCAAAACCAATTCTCCCCCCTTTTGCCATGGAGCTCCACTGGGAGACAAGTCACGGAGCTGTTGCGTGGATAAAATATAACAGCATTCATGTATGCCATTCTGCGCTCCTCAGAGAAAGGGTGGGATATAATGGTGATTAATAATAAGCATCTAGTCCATCAAGGTTTTTACCCCTAAAGAAGATTTTACTTCAAAATATTATCTTATACATCATATAATGGCTATGCAGAGATACAGAGATATAAGATGGCCTAGCTATCCCTGTCTTACGCTATCAACACATAACATAAACTCCTGGCCATTATGAATAGCATTGGAAAATCTCAGTTAAATGTTATTTTTTTCCAAAAGAGTTTCAAAATCTGCTATCACTTGCTGCCTGCCCCTAAACCCACTTAATCTGGAGGTAAACGATTAAATTAAATTTTACAATATACCAAGCAGTCCTAACTATGAAGATCAAGCAAATTAATTGTGCCAATAACATCTAGCCCTAGCCATTCTACTGTACATAGAATTTGAATCTTTCCTTAAGTTGCAAAAATCAGACTATTTGGGGTGCAGACATCACAAGGTCTAGAAAACACACCCTCTGTTTAGTTCTGTTACTATGACACTACATGTGAAATAATAGATATTATTATCACTAATGAGTTTGAAAACATTCCTTTCTCACCACGGATTATTAAGAAAGGGGGGGAGGCTGGGGCTGGAAGCTGCCATTCTTACAATAATATTGTTTCCCAAAAGGACATATGAAGATAATGCAAATCAGAAAATTGTTAATGGGGGAAAAAACTGACTAGCATATCCTCCAGAGTAAAACGGTCCCTTGAAAGTTAAATTACAACCCTGTGTAAAGCCTCAAGGGGGAGGGGGATATTAAATCCAGCATGAAAAATGGGAACACTAGATAAAGACATTGAAGAATGGAAGCAAGTGATTGTAATCTAGAACATGCACCCTAACCTACAGACATTACTAGCTAGCATCACATGCAAATACAGAATAACCCTTCAGCTGCATATATTGGTAGCTCAGTTCACATTCATAAGCAGAAATTGCTGATAGTGTAAATAGTTGGAGAGTTAAATTACTAATAAGAAGCTGTACATTGTGATAAGAATTCCCTGACTGCAATATTGCAGTTATGTATACAGTTTTAGATCTGATGCCACCTTGAAAAATGCAGATTCTAATATGCAGATTCAACATCAAATGGCAAACTTTTGTGAGGAGTTCATATTTAATCATTCCCATATCTCATATGAAAATATATTATCATATGTTGTTTTTAGAAAGTGAGAAATCCATCTGAGAACATTCAGATAAGTTCTGAACAAAAAGAAGAGAGTTTGTTTATATGTACATGCTTATCTTACTGTAACCTTTGTTAAATTTCTACAATAAAATAAAAACAAATTGCACAGTATATGGTTAGCTTTAATCTACTAAGATAAAGAGAAGACAAAAATGTGTTATATGAGTAAATCTGTTCAAATTTACAATAACCCTTTGTAAATACAAGCTTCAAATTTGCATACAAAATGTAACTTATCTACATTAGGCTATAATATGCAGCAATATAGCAGGATTTTTAATATGTACGTTGAAGACCTCAAACCAATAAAACAGAGGCACATGTTACCAAATTCTTCCAAGCTACACAGGAAGTGCATTGGACTGTGAAAGACCAACCCAACTTGTCTTTGCGTTTTTACAAATTTGTAGGGCAGTACAATATCTCAGAAAGGAGGTCAGGTCTCATGCTCCCCTGGTGCATTCACTATAGCTGCCCAATTTCACTGCTTTTTAAAGTTTGATAGAAACATCTATTTGCTGTAAGTACGTTCTTAAACTGCAAGGATTTTTGCCTATTAGTGAATTTATTATATTTTTATCCCACCCTTCAATTTAGAATCTCAGGACAGGCTACAAGTCAATTAAAATTCAAACAACCTAAGAAACACAATAGATAAAACATACCTAAAATCACCTTCTAGAAGGAAGGAATGTTAACAACTCAAAAAAGCCCAGACAAACAGATATGTCTGAACCTAGCACTGAAATGTCAGCAGATTCGATGCCAGGCACATTTCCCAGGGGAGGGCATTCCATAACTGGAGTGCCACCATGGAGAAGACCCTTCCTCATGTCACCATCTGATGCATCGTCCCCTGTGGTATGACTAGGAGAAGGCCTTTCGTTCTGATCAAAGAGACCAGGCAAATTAATATAGGGAGAGGTGCTCCTTCAGATACTTGTGTCCCAGGTCATTTAGGGCATATAGGTCAATGGCAACACTTTAAATTCAAACTGAAAGCATATAGGTAACCAATAAAACTCTTTCAGGATTCCTAACAGAGCCAAAACATACTCTGGTACCCAAAGCCAGATGCTTGTGCAGAAATTATTTTATTCTTGATGAATGCTTAGAAATTACATGAATTACAAAACCAATAGCTCTGCCTTGTAGGCGCACACACAGAAGTTCTTTCATGTTAAGCCCTACTCTAAATGAATTTTTCATTGATTTGCTGAAATCATGTGATGAGATACCTTCCCACAAAGGAACTTAAGGGCAGATGCATACCATACATTTACTGCACATCCAATGCACATTTACAGCACAAGATTTCCCCCAAAGAATCCTGGGAACTGTGATTTTCCTCTCACAAAGTTACATATTCCCAGTACCCTTAACAAATTACAGTTCCCATGATTCTTTGAGGAAGTCATGTGCTTTAAATGTGTGTCGGATTGATGTGTTTTAAATGTATGGGATGGTCATGCCCAATTATTAGTAACTTCTCTCATTGCAAATGTGAGATTGTGGGTCTCTAGAAGTGTCAAGACCTCTTTGTTTTCCAGGGCATTTAGACAGCACCAATGATCAGATGTTTTTACTCTGGCTATGTTTTGAATGATGGTAATGTATTTTTATTACTGTGTTTTATTTTTCATTGTAAATTACTTCAGGACTTCTGTTGTGAGAAGCAATTCACAGATTACAGGTATGTGTTCACCCTCATCCTGCAAACCTATGTCTCCCCTTCCTCTTATGAAAGCCCAAATGAAAGAATGTCTTTTCCCACCAAGAGCTAGGACTGGGATTCAGTGGTACAGTTAAAAATAAATGCTATACAGTGGGGAGGAAAGCCTGGCTGGGAGTCCAGAGTCTGTGAGTTCAAATTCCTGCTTGTGTCTCCTGGGTGTCAAGGGCCAGCTAAAGATCACCCCCACAGTGAGTGGCTCAGGGGTTACATGCCCTGCCACCTGTGCAGCCATGGGCAAGCTGCATAGTCCCAAGGAGCCCAGTTGCCCCCCAGCTGGCAGTTGTGGACAAGGAAGGGACTGGCTTGTGCAGCTGTGGCAAGCTGAGCAGGCCCTAGCCAGCTGGGGAGGACTAGCCTCAGAGGGAGGCAATGGTAAACCCCCACTGAATACTGCTTACCATGAAAGCCCTATTTATAGGGTTGCCATACGTTTATTTATTTATTATTTGATTTATATCCCGCCCTTCCTCCCAGCAGGAGCCCAGGGCGGCAAACAGAAACACTAAAAACACTTTAAAACATCATAAAAAGACCTTAAAATACATTAAAACAACGTTAAAAACATTTTTTAAAAAAAGCTTTAAAAACATCTTTTTTAAAAAAGGGGTTAAAGAAAACATTAAAAGCAATTCTAACACAGACACAGACTGTTGGGACCGACTTGAAGGCAGTCCATTTCCATTTTCATAAGAAAAAATAAGAAGCCCTTTCTAGTTGCCATTATAAGCTCCTTTCCCCAAAAACAGCATTATGTTGTCACTCCCCATTTTCTTTTGTATCATTTCAAAGTTCTTGAAATTCAGGTGAACCCCCATCCCCGCCTAACGGAGTCCAACCATACCACTCAATAAACCCGACTTTCTATTTAGGTATGTTGTGGTCCCTTCTAAGGTTGCAGTGCAAACCAGCCAATCTGGTGGTCCCACTGGTGCATTTGCACTTCCATTATCACTTCCCCCTCACCCCTCACCCTCTACCTCCCTGTAATCAGCAGCAATGCGACTGACCAGAGATCATCTGCTACTGCCACCTACACAAGATATTGTTGTGCTTTACAACAAGTGCAGGGCAAGTGACTCAGTGAAAAAGTCCTGGCGCAGCCCAACTATGCAAAGGGGAAGCATTTCTGACCCAATAAATCATACTGATGAGAGTATTAAATGAATGGATGAAACATGCCTACTATTTGAAATAGGAGAGGTGTAAAATGTATGGTGCATGGGATCTCATGACTGTTGGAAAGCAACAGTGTCGACCTGTAGAATGCTCATATACCCACACTGCATGAAGATTATCTCAATTTCCATAGAAGATGAACATTTCATGAAGGGAGTACAGTCTGATGTGACAAAAATGGCAGCAATATGGTGAGGCAAGCTTGCAGAGAAGTTTATAATGAAGATGCTCTAGCTCTCATTTGCTGTACAAAAGTCATTAGACAGGAAATGGAAATGGGCTATTTGAGAACAACTTCTCAAATTAAGTCTTCACCTAAAGCACTACTTGCTATTATGAATATGATTCTTTATCCAACAAGCTTCTAAAATGATGGCATTATCACTAAATCACCTCTCACAAGAGCACAGTTTCTTGTATTTTGTTTTAGTGTTTTTTTTAAAAAACAAAATCATACAATAACTCAAACAACAGTGAGACACCAGACGAAAGAGATCTTCTTTTGCTAGACTACTTGGTACTTCAATATTTGGAAAATGAGAAGAAAATTGTAGAGACATTTGATTGATGATGATGATGATGTATTACATCTATGCACTTTATCGCTAACACATTATTTTATTTTATCTATCCACTTTATCACTTTCTACAAAAAAAGTGTCTCCAAGTGACTCACAACTCCATAAAATACAAAAACAGCTAAGAGATCAATTAAAAACCAGTTAATTTTTTTAACGCCACCAGTACTGATTGATTATTTATTTATTTATTTATTTATTTATTTATTAAATTTATACCCCACCTTATGGCCAAAAGGCCCTCAAGGCGGCTTACATAAAAACATGAATATAGCAATACATCAATAGAATGTAATATATCAATAAAATAATATAATTCTCAAAATTAAATAACAATTCTCAAAGTTAAATAACAAATAACATTATTAAAAGCAAATTACTGAGCAAGTGTTACTTTAAATACTTGTATATACATGTACACAAGCCAAGAGCAAGAATAATGCTGGCAACTGTGTTCTTCGTTATCAGTCAAATTATTCATTTTCACAGTCAGCTGGGTTCTTCCTTTTCAGACTTTCAAATTCTTTGGTCCCCCAGGAATAAATGAGATAGGTTCTGGAGGGGCCACCCAGAAGACCTGGGAATTAAAACACCTCCAAACATTGAGAAACAGGTTGCGAAAGATCTTGTCCGGTGAGAGGGTAATGCTCTTATCCAGGCTGCTGCTAACAACGCTGCCACTGCCGCTGTTCTGACCACCGCCTCACCCGCTCCGCTCGCCATTTTTTCACCTCTGATATAGGATGCTGGGCACGCAGCTGGGTGTAAGCCGCTGGTCCTGGTGGGTGCGGCCACCCCAGAGCAAAGTGGCCAGAGGGATGGTGATGCACCCAAGGAAGCAGTCCATGCTGACGAGGGCCCACTGCCAGAAGGTGAGCTGCAGGAGGAGCACTTTGGTGTCCAGCTTGGGGAGTAATATCTTGGGGAGTTTCCATGTTGCATAGGAGGGTGGGCTCACCAAGTCCTGCAGCACCGGAGTCTCGTAAATGCTGGACAACTGCATAGTTGTTCACAGGCAGGTGCTGCAAGGTTCTTTCTGATCCTACCACATAAGTCAAGTCCCATGGAGTAGAGCAAAGAATGCATCTGCTGCAATTTGCTATCCCAACTGTTTCAGGCAATCCAGAAGGATTTAAAGTTCCTTATATATGCATGGGGGATGGAATCCATTGGCCAGTGCTGCTTTGAAAGCATTCCATTGACCTTGTGGTACTCTGCTGCTTTTAAGCAGCTTTCCCCCAGTCTGGCTCCAATACCAACAGCACGATGGTGCCTTTGTTGGCATGGTGGCAGTGGAGCTCTGACTACTAATACCATTCTCTTTCCTGCCCAGAGTCCTGGTGGGGACACTAGAAAAAATGGCAGCCACAGTGGCTAAAGCTCTGTGGTTGCTGCTGCTACACAACAAAACCACTGGCAAAACCAACAGTTTTGTGAAGACAGAGAAAAAAGAAAAGATAAGAGGAAGCCCCATTCTACCATAATATGCCCTCTCCACACATACACACACCAAGTTTTTCTCAGGTGTGAATCACAACCCCCCTCCAAACAGCCCCTCCAATTTGGAATGCAATTGGGGTGGCAAACTGGGGGCAACGGCTCATCACTTCATCACTATGTGACTAGATGGCATCTACATTATCCAATGCTTTTCAATTATAAATATATTTCCTTGGGGTAAACTAATCAATATATACATGGAAAGGGGGATCCCGGTTGTATTCAGTCACGTAATTTAAATGATAAAAGAGCAGCTTTCCTGACAATAAAAAATGAGTATTTTTTACAAGTAGTGAAATAGCTCATTTACTCCAGAATAAACTGGGATAGTGATGAATACAACCACAATATAGATTTATTTCATTATATATATCAGCTAGCCCCCTGCCCCTGAAGAACATTTATGGTTGAAACTCACTCTGGAATTTGGATATCATTCCATTTAAAAAAAAAAAATGGTTCATTGATTTTGCCTTCTTTCGATAATAAACAGCAGCTGCCTGCAGTTTGTTTGTTTATGTTTTGTTTGTTTGTTTTAATGCAGTATCTTCTGGAAAGGAATCATCTATCTGAGTATTAGGAACTGAGGATATGAGTAGTCATATCATTAAAGGTTCACAAACATTTTTAATTCATCCGGGTGCTGATTCCTGGCAGAGAGAAGTCTAGATCTGGGCACTTGTCCTGCACATAGAATTGATGAGTTATGGCACTGCTAGATTGTATGGTCTTTTAGCCATTTGTCTGGCCATTAAATTCTATAGAACTGAGAATACCAATTGGGGGTTGTTGCTCTGCTGACAACTGGGATGTCTAATTACATCTGACATATTGTGTCCCCAGCAGTTGATAGCTTCTGAATTCTCTAGCTGTGGAAATTAAAAGTGGTCCAGAATAGAACACTCTTCAATCATTTGAGAATGAAAAACACTGGGAAAATAAATATCCAGCAAGTAGGAAAATAAGTACTGATGCTCAATAGTCTGGTGGGAGAATAAGAGTACATTTTAGAATAAGCAAAAGAATTAGAGATAAAGTGAAATGATTGCAGAGGGGCATTTAAGTTTGTGTATTATTCAGCCTCAATGAAATCAGTGTGATATACTTTAATGGGATCAGACATAACGTCACAAAGTATTCTTTTCTGCCCTTTGTCCCTTACATAATTGTGTTAATTTCACATTCAGAAGGATTAAATGCTTCCCTTTGGTTTTGCAATTTCACATTGCAAGTTCCCAACAGAATAATAAAAGGACTTTTTGTTACTAGAAGAATGAGACTGTGAATAATATCATGGGTGGGGTGGTTCTAGTAGCTAAGTTGAAGTTGAAATTGTGTTACTCTTTTCTACTTTTGCTATATTGACTAGTAGTGTAATAGGATTGTTACAATGTGTAGGATGTAATTGGTATTGTTACAATGTGTTATGTTATATTTATAGTGTTTGTATGGTTTTTGTGTTGCTGTTATATCTGCCATTTGTTATTTTCTCTATTACTGTTGTATTATTTCCCTTGAAATTGTTTTTGCCATTGTTTGACCTGCTGTAAGCTATTTCATATGCAGTGTGTTTTTGTTTTCCTTTTTGTACGTCGCTTTGAGTCCTATTCTTGGGGGAAAGTGACTAACAAATGCTATTAATAAATAAATAATAAAAAGTTTCCTTCACAACATTCATCCTTAAAAATTGTAAGAATTCTTGTAGGTAGAAAAGAAATACCACTGATAAAGCATGGGATAGATGAAACAATATTCAATTGATCTGTTTTATGGTCCTGTGAAAACCCCATTTTTTTACAGCAGAGGTGGGCTTGTGAGAGCTACTTTGTTTTTTCACTAGAACCCCAAGATCAAACAACCAGTTGTTGTTGTTATGTGCCTTCAAGTCAATTACAACTTATGGCAACCCTATGAATTAAACCACCCTGTTCAGATCTTGTAAGTTCGGGTATGTGGCTTCCTTTATGGAATCAATCCATTTCCAGTTTGGCCTTCCTCTTTTTCTACTTCCTTCTGTTTTTCCCAGCATTATTGTCTTTTCTAGTGAATCATGTCTTTTCATTATGTGTCCAGAGCATGATAACCTCATCATTTTAGCTTCTAGTGACAGTTCTGGTTTAATTTGTTCTAACACCCAATTATTTGTCTTTTCCTCAGTCCATGGTATGCGCACAGCTCTCCTCCAACACCACATTTCAAATGACTTGATTTTTCTCTTACCCACTTTTTTCACTGTCCAACTTTCACATCCATACATAGAAATTGGGAATATCATGGTCTGAATGATCCTGACTTTAGTGTTCTGTGATACATCTTTGCATTTGAGGACCTTTTCTAGTTTTCTCATAGCTGCCCTCCCCAGTCCTAGCCTTCTTCTGATTTCTTGACTATAGTCTCCATTTTGGTTAATGACTGTGCCGAGGTATTGATAATCCTTGACAACAAACAACCAGAGCTAGATGTAAAATACATGTGGTTAGAATTGAGGAACAGGGTACTTCTGAGCCTAGGAATTTGTTTTCAGTACCAGAACTGAACTGAGCATTCAGCCATTTCACACACACAAAAAAAGCTTTCCAGGTAAGCTTTCTTCATTTCAGCAGCCTAGGTGGGATGCAGAGCGATTTGTTAAATAAGTGGGAGCTGGAAATTGTTGCTGCTCTGCTGCAAATCACCCAGAGATCTACCATAAATCCTGATCTACCTTCTGCCCACCCGTCTTACAGAATATTGTGTAAACATTCATCTAAAGTAAACCTATAAATCCTTGAGCAATATATGCCCAGAATTATCAGTGCAGGAGGAATGATCATTATATTCCTGAATGCTTTTTATAAAGTACTTGTTATTTAACTGAATGAGAACCGAACTGCTGGTTGATCCAGGTGGCTATACGCAGCCCACCAGTCTGCCAGATACTATTGCAATATGTTTTTATTCAATCTCAGCCCCTTCCCCCAAAAGGAAGTAAATTGAATCCCTGCTGGGCCACCCTACCTGCCTGGCTTTGTGGGTTATACAAGTGCAGACCTGAGCTAAACAACCCAAATAAGCTGAGTCATAAGTGCACTGGGCTCTTATAGTAAAATCCTATGCATGTTTACTTAGAGGTTGGTCCCACTTTGTTCAATGGGGCTTCTATTCCCAGGTAGGTGTGCATAGAATTGCAGCCTTAACCATCAAAAAAGGCACACATGGGGTGCATAGGCTCTGTGATTCTAACTTCTACTCTATGACTTTTACAGATTCATTGTGCCCCCAATGGTGCGCCTTTGACCCCCCCCCAATATTCCAGGACATCACAACCTTAGAGAAGAATACTGTAATTTTCACTTTTTGTAAACCACCCTGAGAACATGTTGAAGGGTGGAGTATAAACTAGACAAATAACTGAAGTTTTAATATAGTAACTCCAGAATACGCAATAGAAAAACTGTTGGGTTTCATAGCAAACAAAACCTGTTTGTTAGAAATCAGAAGGTGGTAAAACTTCATATACAAATGTGGAGATGTGAACTAAGCAAGGGTCTCTGCAGTAATAGAAAGAACAGGATCAATTAATGCTTTGATGATGCCAGTCATCCCACCTCTGTAGAATTTCTGCATGTCAGAAAGAGTTGTTAGGCAGGATCCCTCTCTCATCATGTGTACAGACCCGACCTGTATGTACATGAAACTAGGTGTGGGAAGAGAAATTAGATTCAGTTTGCATTTAAAGATGAATTCCCTAATTCTCACTTTCAGAGAGAGAGAGAGAGAGAGAGAGAGAGAGAGAGAACTGAAACAGCCATTCTTTGAAATTCACATTTTTCTGAATTTTGCAAGAGTTCTCCAGCCAAGCAATGTGCACAAAAATGCATACACTGTGATAAGGTGTAGATAAAAATGCAGATATTAGTGAACATAACATGCAAAATGCATTATATTAGGAGAAATTGCTTTGCAGAAAGTGCATATTAGCCAACATGTCATACAAACATGTATATATTGGGATAAATTCTCACCAAATGCTGGTGAATTTTCATTACAACTTTTTTTTAATAAAATTGACAGAACTAGCTTTCACAGTGATGGCAATGAGTGGGGCTAGACCACACATCCCCATAGCCCTGCCACATGTTCTTTCATTGCATGGATGGGTTCATGTGAACTCCCTTGCAAGATTGTCACTAGGATGGGGGAGAAATGTGAATCAGTTCACATTTAAAACCAAATCTATCAAATTTGCATTTTCTGAAACAATATGAGAACCAACACATGGCTATTCTTCAAAATTCGCAGTTCAAATTTTGCAATGCAGTTCTCCAACCAAATAAAGGTTACAAAAATGAATATATCTGGGGGAACTGTGCATAAAATGAATATATCAGTGAAAACAACGTATAAAAATGCATCATATTAGGATAAATTGTTTGCAAAAATGTGTACATTAGTCAAAGTTGCATACAAAAACATGTTTGTTAGGAGAAATTCACACTTAAATTCTGAACAATTTTCATGAAGATGTCTTTTTTTAAAAAATCTTCACAAATTGCTGCATAAATGTGGACAGCTGAATTTAGCATTGGAAAAATGAGAAAATGAGAGAACTGAAATTGACAGAACCTGTCACATAGGGCGATCTATAGGTAGAAAAATGTAATGTAGAAAATATTCCTTAGTTAGGACTCTTGCAAGTGTTCTGTTTTCCCCCCACAGTGCTAACCTCCCTGATGCCAATTTTGTTAGTTTTATTCCTTTTGTTGTTGATAGTTATTTGTTGGGGTGGTGTCTTTGTGCTTATTATTTTACTATTTACAATGTTGTTCTCCAACTTGGCAATATTTGACTGCAAGGTAAAAGTTATAAACAGTTAAACTTTTTATAAATACATTTTTTAAAATATGAAACAAGGACCCATCAGTGAATGCTATTCCACTAGGGCACTAGCAGAGCTTGGAAAAGTTACTTTTTTGAACTACAACTCCCATCAGCCCAATCCAGTGGTCATGCTAGCTGGGGCTGATGGGAGTTGTAGTTCAAAAAAGTAACTTTTCCAAGCTCTGTAGGGCTACTGGGGCACAGGCCTCCCAATGTGAATGTCAAGCAATTTTTAAAAACTCCATCCTCCCCCCCCCAAAAAAAATCTCAAAGACATATATATATTTATGATTAGGCCTCATTCATACTATACATTTATTCCGCTATTATTCCACCTGAAACAGTCATGGCTTCTCCCAAAGAATCCTGGGAAGTGTGTTTTTGAGAAGGGTGCTGAAAGTTGTTAGGAGACCCCTGTTCACCTCACAGACCTGCAGTCGTTAAACCACTCAGAGAATTGTAGCTCTCTGAGGAGAATTGGAGTCTCCTAACAACTCTCAGCACGCTTCACAAACTACACTTCCCAAGATTCTTTGGGGGAAGCCATGACTGTTTCATATGGAATAATATTGGAATAAATGTATGGTGTGAATGAGGCCTAGGTGAGCCTAATCATGCCTGTGGGCTAGAGGTTTCCCATCACAGACCTAAGCAATTACTGTAGGGCCTTGGACAGTTTTTCCAGCTTCTCTTGGAACAGAGTTGGATTTTCCTGTGTCTGTCCACACTGCAGATGCAGGGAGCTGAGGACTGTGCACTAAGGAAAGAGTGATGTTGACTCATGAACCCGTACATTGTGCCAAGATATCTTTCATTGATGGCTGCTTCCTGCACTTTAGACTTTGGGCATTCCCTTAGTCATTTCTTGTGTAACTTGAGTGTCAGGACTCATAATAATAAGGCATCATTCTGTTAAGTTTCAGTTTGGATAGGTTGCTATAATTCTTAGATGTTTGAAAGCTTGAGAAATTGTGCTCTGCTAATTTCAAAGACTCTTATTATACCTGATACTTGTCACATTAAACAGCAATGGCACTGCTAGTCCCTAAATCGTAAATTTTCCATTTCTTCTGCCACTCACAATTAGCCTTTTTCACCTTATTTGTTCTAACAAATTTAATTTATGGATGTTGGTTGCACGGACTATAAAACTCGCTGTGATTTTTGTAAGTATGACTCAGCCTTATGCATGATAAGCAGGAGCAGTTGTTTTTATGGTCAGAGATGCAAATTATAGCATCCTTTTCATGCTTTTCTGGCCCAGCAAGGGAAAAAGAACAGATAGAAGCATCAATGAACTCTGCCATGTAAGACTTATGCACACACACACGAAAATGCATTTGACATATTGATATCTGTATACTAATGGACAAGGATCAGAAATGCAGTTTGATTTGTTGAAATAATTGTTTTTAGTAAGCAACCAAATATTAGTTAGTAGTAGAATATATACTACTGTTGATGTGCATGGAATTTGGCAGAGTGTTGAATGCAAAAGCGATGGGGGTCCCTGCTGTCTTGGAACTTGCAGTATAAATGTTGACAGTAGAGAATACATAAGAGGGAGAAAGCTGGAGGTCAAGGGTTGCAATGGTTGAATAGGTCAAAATGTAGTTATATCTATTTAATATTTAGACTTGGTTATAGTGGGGTCCAAGAATTAAGGGATAATGGCAAGGGCTTAACAGGAAATTTGAGCTTGAGGAGGAATCCAAAGCAAGACACAGGCCCAGCACTAGCACATGACCAGGTGGGGCACTGGCCCGAGGGCCCAGCATCTCACACAGGGCTCCAGGGGGCCCTCCCGGGATAAGAGCAGGCCAGCAGCAGAGGTGGGAATTGGCGGGCAATGGCGCAAGCAAGCCAAAGCAACTGTCTGTCTACTCAGCTGCACCACTGCCGGAGAAGAAAAGCACCAGGAGGGTTGCTAAGGAGCTGCCCCGCCTATGTTATTTCAGGCATGGGATGAGGACAGAGCTTACTGGCCTGTGGCAGTAGAAGTGAGGCAATGCTGAGGAGAGGAAGTGGCTGGAAAAGAGCTTAATTATGTCTGTTCTAATGTCTGCTCAGAAGTAAGCCCCGTTGAATTCAGAAGGGCTTCCTCCCAGGCAAATGTAGTTAGAATTGCAGCCTAAGTGGGATGTGGAGCTTAGAAGGAAGGTAAGAAGGCTTTCCTGGTTTTCTAGGCTGCAATCCAATAATGTCTACTCAGAAAGCTCCATTGGGTTCAATGGGGCTTACTCCCAGGTAAATGCATAGGATTGCAGCCTTAATTATGTAATAATTATTACCTCCCCATCCCCACTTTCCCTTTGCCCCACTGGGTGTTTTAGTTCCCGGGGGGGTTGCACACATAACCCGTGTAGTTTCCGGCATGAGTGTTCCATTTGTGGAGCGGTGCACCCTTGCACTGCCTGCCCCAGGGCAGGTTATATAGAGGAGGAGGCAGGGAGCAGCAAGGGGGCATAAAACAGCCCCCACCTGGTGCCGCTCAGGGAAAAGGGTCCCTCCCTGGTTACGTTAGCAGTTTGCAGACCTTGCTTGCTGGTTACCCAGCAGTCGGGGATGCAAGTTTTCTGTTGGGTTTTTCCTTAGGCTTTCGAATTCCTTATAACGGTCCATGGGCCGCCTTCATGTTCTGAAATCTAAAGTCTGTACTGGGTATGAAAATTGACAAGGAAGTGCAGGCAGGGCGGGTGCTTGACCCTTTCCTATCACCCCCACTACCTAACCTTAGGGTGTCTCTGCTGGGTATTGTGCCCAAGAAGGCAGCAGGAGAGTTCAGGCTAATTCACCACTTGTCCTACCCGCGAGGACAGTCAGTTAATGATTTCATTCCTGATAGTCTATGTACAGTCCACTACACCTCCCTGGATGCTGCAGTACGTATGGTGCAGGCTTGTGGCTAGGGTGCATTCATGGGTAAGTGTTACATTAAGTCCGCTTTCCACCTCCTGCCCGTCCACCCTGCAGACTTTGAGCTGCTGGGCTTTGCTTTTGCTGGCAAATTCTATATGGATCGGGCATTACCCATGGGATGCTCGATCTCTTGGGCGGTGTTTGAGCACTTTAGCTCCTTTTTGGAGTGGGCAATCAAGAGACGGACAGGTCTGAATGCAGTAGTGCATTATTTGGATGACTTCCTGTTTGCGGTAGGGCTGGCACAGGTGAATGCCAGCACCTCATGGCACAGTTCGAGGACATGGTAGAAGAACTGGGGTTTCCTTTGGCCATGGAAAAGACAGAAGGCCCAGCCCCTGTCTTGAGTTTCCTGGGTATAGAAATTGATACTGGGAGGCAGTGCTGTAGGCTGCCCAAGGAGAAGCTTGAGATCCTCTAAATTAAGGAAGTTGCAGCTAAAAAATTTTTCTCTCCACCCTCCAGGAGTTGGCGGGGCACCTAAATTTTGTGTGCAGGGTTGTAGCACCAGGCAGAGCATTTCTGAGGCGAGTTTATGATGCCATGGTTGGGCTTTTATGGCCCCGCCATAGGTTTAGGGTGACAGCTGCATTGTGCGCTGACTTGGCTGTGTGGTCCTCCTTCCTACAGGATTTCAATGGAATACCCTTTTGGAGGCAGGACCGCCTCCTGGAGGCGGAGTTACAAGTACAATCTGACGCATCTGGGGCTTTTGGATTTGGGTAGTTTTCAGGTCTTCCTGGTGTAACGGGCGATGGCCTCAGGTATGGATTCAGGAAGGGCTGACCAAGAATCTGACCTTTCTAGAATTTTCCCCGATAGTGGTGGCAGTCTATTTGTGGGCTGAGAGGTTGAAGGACTCTACTGTCCATTTTTGGTGTGATAACATGGCTACAGTCCATGTTATCGATTCCCTTACATCCAGGAATGTACATAATCCAGGGTTATGGGCCTCATCCGCTTTTTTGTTCTCCAATGTCTGTGTTTTAATGTTCTTTTCCGGGCACGGCATGTTCCTGGCATTGACAATAGTGTTGCTGATGCTCTGTCACAGAACCAGATGGACCGTTTCCGCCAGCTGGTGCCACTGGCCAGGGCTCAGCCAGAAGCCATGCCCCCTGCGATTTGGGAGATTGGAGAGCAGAGTTGGGGAGGGCCAAAAGCCTTTCCATTGCCCCCAGCATGCTCGCCAGCTACTAGAGAGCAGGTAGGGCGATTCAGGAATTCTGGGCCGGCAAGGGCTATGCACTAGAGTGGCCTATTCTGGTGAGTCACCTGCTGGAATTACTGGTGGACGGCAGGAGATGGGGCCTGTCAGTCTGAGCACTTCAAGGTAAGCTGGCGGGGCTTTCTTTCCTAGCAAAGGCTGGTGGTTTTCCAGATCATGCTGGGGACTTTAGGGTCCACCGTATGTTAGTTGGGTGGGCTAGAGAACACCCTACAGCCCCTGATCCCAGTCACCCTTTCTCACTGGACATTTTACTGGGTATGGTGGGTCAGTGGGAAACATTATGCTCCTCCAGCTATGAAGCCAGACTATTCCAGGCAGTAGCCCTTACGCTGTTATTTGGAGCTTATAGGATAGGAGTGGTGGTGGCTGGATCCAAGTGAGACCTGTCTCAGCATGCCCTCCAGCTATCAGATGTGTCCATGGAGGGGGATGGTGCCTGTATAAAATTGAGAAGGTCTAAGATGGACCAGAAATGTAAGGGGCAAACTGTATGTTTGGCCCCTTCCTCAGTGCCTAACCTCTGCCCTGTGTGGGCTTTGCAAGTTTTTCTTGTCATGGGGCATGCCCTAGTGATGTCATGGGGTGTGTGCCCTAGTGATGTCATTAAGCATGATACATTAAGCATCAACCACAGTTGCTTGGAGCTAAATTTTAACTAAATTTTAAAATGGAAATAAGCTACAAAGTTTACTGGGTGATCATGGGCTACACACCATCTCTCAGCCTAATCTGCCCCTCAGGGGAAAACAACAGAGGGGGACCATGACCACCACAAGGAAGAAGGGCACACTAAAAATGTAGAGCAAATAATAATTTGAAAATAATAATTTACAACCATAGTGTGAAATCAAATACATTATCAAGACATAATATGAAGAACTATTTATATAAGCTTGAATGTCAAAGATGTTTATTATTTACACAACCTGTAAAGATATTTATAGTGCAATCCTATGCATGTTTACTCAGAAGCAAGTCCCAATGTATTCAATGGGGGTTACTCAGAAAGGGAAGCATGCACAGGATTGCAATTCAATGATAAGGAACTTCACTTACCCAATCCAAAATTCAGAATCATGCCACTTTAAGCTGTTTTGCAACTGTTTTATACTTGTTTCATGGTTATTGGATTGTAAATGGCTTTATTTCTTGTTGTGAGCTGCCTTGGTTTCCAACCCTACCTCATAGGGTTGTTGGAAATATTCCACATGCACACACACTGGAGATGTAAAAATACATACACCCCATATAATAGTTTATTGTCAAAACCAGTTGGCCATTGCAGAAGTTTTTTAAAAAAACAATCAGTATTAGTTTCCTGCCAAATAAAAGGAGTGACACCTAAGTAAGCCCTGCCTTAACTGCAGGATTGGAAGGGGAGAGAAAGATTTACAACACATTCCTTTTCTATGGTCACTCAAAAGTTCCATTAATTTTTAGCACAATCCTAACCGTGTCTACTCAAAAGTAAGTCCTACTGAATTCAGTGGGGTTACCTCCCAGGTATGTGGAATTAGCATTGTAGCTTTACTCCCAGAAAAGCTTCATATTGGGAAGGTTTTCAAAACAGGTTATGAATCAGACAAATAAATTGTCCTCTTCAACAGTCCAGTAACATTTAAACTTGTTTGACTCCTTAATTAGAAAAGTATAACACTGCAGCATGTACACTTTTTAAAACTTTTGTTCAAAAATTATTTGAAAGATAAAATGTATAATATGCCATTTTTGCAAGTAATTAACAAAAACCTGCATGCAAACTTTTATGCGTACCAAGATCCTGCTGTGATCTTCTGTTGTAGTACAATCCTATGCATGTTTACTCAGAAGCAAGTCCCAATCCTGTACATAGAAAGTAGTCTCAATGCTGTTGAAAGCTATATATTTACTGAATTCCTGTTGTGAGACAAGCAGGAAAAGGAAAGTGTGGATTTAGGTATTGCATAGGGGTCAACAAATCTTGTCAATCACAACCATGACTTCACTTATTGGCTTAAAAACCTGAAAGTGCAGGGATTAGAACAGAGGGAACTAACAGAAGTTGCAGGGGGTCAAATGACATTTTCATTTATATCTTTTGAACCAGACCACCTAGAAACTTTTTTTTTAATGAAAGCTAAGAGTCAAGAGATTAAGCTGACTCACCTGGAGATCCGGAGAGCACCCCCAAAAACCAGAGGCTCTGGGCAAAAACTGGAGACCTGGCAACTCTATTCTTCCCTCTCCATTTTATTCTTTCAACACCCCTGTGAGGTAGGTTAGATTGAGAGACACTTACTGGCCCAAGATCACTCAGCAACCTTCATGGCTGAGCAGGGATTTGAAACCAGGTCTGGCAGGTGGTCCTAGTTATCATGTGTCTCTTTAACTTGGAAACTTGTACATTTATGATGCCTGGTGGTAACATGGCATGTTCTCTTTACAGTTTGTCCCTAGAAAGGCCTTTTTTTTTCAGTCCTTCATACAAAGTGTTATATTAGTAGTACTAAGAGCATTAAATCCCTGCCAGTGCTATCTTTTATTCTGCACCAGACATCAAAGGTGATTCCTCTTATTAGACATTTTTATGAAGGTTTCTGATGGAGTGAGGCATGCTGGAGTATTGTGTTGCATCTGTATTTATATGGGTCTACAGTATCTGAAGGTTTCTCTGCATGTAAGCCCTGTGATGTGGAGGTACCCTTTAGTGCCATTTTTGTGCACTATACACATTTTTTATAGGTGAATTATAACAGAATTACTGTGAATTCCTTTTTTTGAGAAATGGAATTTTAACTTTTTAAAAATAGTATTTGCTTAAAAGGGCAGCCGTCAATCTACTGTTCTGTCCTTGGCTTGCCCTGGTGCTCTGATATAACAGTGCCACATCACAATAAGGGGTTCTAAGACTAATTCTAGAATGCCTCCCAATATCTCAGCTCAGTTGAGTAAGTTGTGAGTGCATGGAAAGGACCATTGCAGCATCTGCCTTGCATGCAGAAGGTCCCTCAGATTCAGTCCTCAATGGCATCTCCAGGTAGGAGAGATGCCATCAGGGACTAAACCTGAGAGACCTTCTGGGAAAGACTCCTGCCTGAAACTCTGGAGAGCTGCTGCTAGTCAGTGTAGACAGTACTGGGCTAGATGGACCAATGATCTAACTCAGTATAAGGCAGCTTCCTATGTGAGTAGAAAATCCTGGTGGAGAATTGAAAAGTTTATTTGAAGTGCTTTTTTCAAAGCTCTTTGCAAATGACAGGAAAGGATGAATTCACACTAGGGTTGCCAGGTTCATGGCCTGAGACTGATTCTGTATCTTTAGGAGAAGAGAAAGTCAGCCAAGTGCAGGTGTCCTTGTAACTCTGTAATGAGAAAAACCACAAGGTGGAATTCTCCCTTCCCCCTGCACAACTTTTAAAGATACAGAAGACCTCTTGGTTGCCAGGCCAAGCCTCCAAGAGGTCTTCTGTATCTTTAAAAGTTGTGCGGGGAAAGAGAGAATTCCACCTTGTGGTTTTTCCCATTACAGAGTTGCAAGAACACCTGCACTTGGCTGACTTTCTCTTCTCCTAAAGATACAGGGTCAGTCTCAGGCCATGAACCTGGGAACCCTAATTCACACAAACACACTTTTTTGTCCGTGCAAACATTAAAGTAGAGAAGCTAACAGAAACAGTGAAAAATTAGAATTATTTCCTAGTACATTTTGTGGAAGATCCCAGGCTCTGATACTATTCATATAATCTGCCTATCATTATCATGGTAAACCAGAATAAATTCTTAGGAGCTGAGGCCTACAAAATAGGTAAATTTACCCCAACATATTAAAATAAATCAAAATTTTGTATTTTTATTTTATAAGAGGGGGTTGCAATCAGGGCCAGTGCCAGACATGCCGGGGCCCTTGGGCACCAGCTTGCCCTGGGCCCTGGCACGCATGTGCACATGCACACATACACGTGAGTGTGCACCCAGGGCCAGCCTCAGACACGCTGGAGCCCTTGGGCAAAAGCCTGCCCCAGTGCTCCCATTCCGCGATTCATGCACGGTGAGAGCTTCAGGACTCTGCCATTCCTTGCTTAACTTACCTTGTTCTGCAGTTGCGCAAGCAGCAGTGCCCTTAAGAAAGATGGCGGCTGAGGTTTCCCTAAGGAGCTGAAGCCTCTGCCGCCATCTTGGTTCATGGCAGGAATGCGAGCCCTCAGCAAGCATGCGTGCCATCCGCCAAGATGGTGGCAGAGGCTTTAGCCCCTTAGGAAAACCTCAGCTGCCATCTTTCTTAAGGGCACTGCTGCGTGCGCAACCGCAGAACAAGGTAAGTTAAGCAAGGGAATGGCAGAGCCCCAAAGCTCTCGCCCTGTAATCCACGGCAAAAATCCTGCCACAAATCACGGAAGGGGAGCAGAGGGGCCCCTCAGGGGCTCCTGTAGCCTCAGGGGCCCTCGGGCCAGTGCCCCAACTGGCCACCCCTTGGAACCGGCCCTGGTTGCAATATTGGGGAAGGTTTGTTTTCTTTGAATGGAGTGGAGCCACAAGGGAGGAGGAATGTGGTTTGAGGAGGAAAGGGAGTGGACAAAGGCCCACTGATACCTTGTGCCGAAGAGCCCCCAGAAATCTAGAGCAGGCCCTGGGAAGACAGATACATTTTATTTATTTATGTTACATTGTGGAATAGCTATAGCACTGGGAGAATGGATAAGACCAACGCTCCTTGCTCCGGCATGTGAATGAGATTATAACGAGACTTGCAAGTTTAAGTATTGGTTGTGACAGATTAACATATAGGAAGTCAGAGAATAAGAAAAACAATTCAAGCAGAGTTGCTTTATTTGATGGAGGTCCTGCTTCACCCTAGCAGTTTAAATGGTAACATTCTGTGCAAGATTGTTTGCATTAAAAGCTACATGTTGCATTCCAGCTAGCTGTAGAGCTGTAGAGCTTAGTGTACATTTACAAGATGAATTTACGCAGACCATAATAAATTGGGAATTATGCTATATAATGCTGCTGCAGCTGTGTGTGTAATAATGCGTCATTTTTAAACTCTCCTTTGGGGGGGATACCAATGGGGGCTGTCGTGATGAGTCCCCACAGTTCAAAAGTTACCATTACCTCCAGTAGCAGACACCTGTGGGTCAAACAATAAATATAAGAAAAACCTAAATCTGTTTTGGGATAGAGGAGGGATGGAGAAACTCAGGCCTGGAAACTGAATGTAGCTCTCCAGGCTTCTCTCTCTGGCCATCAGGCCTCCCCTCAGGTGATGCTCCCTATATTCAGGCCATGGCCCTCAATGGCCTTTAATTTTGTTAATATCTTGCTTGTTTGAATGCAGGTGTGTGTGTAGAACCCCTGGACTTTACATAGCTGGAATGTAGCCCACTGTACAAAGATAACAATCACATATGTTGCCCCACCCACTTTTGCATCAGGCATGTAGTCCTTAGAAGGCTTCCTCTGAGGAAATGCAGCCCTTGGTCTGAAACAAGGTCCCCCACACCTGGAATAGAGCCTCTGTTTAGTCACTGAGTCTGCATGCCCTGGTTCTGTTATTCCAAAACCAGTAAATATATAGGTAAAGCTTGAAGTCATTTCCCCTACAATGTATGCACCTCATCTGGTTAACCTCTATAACATAACCCTATAAGACTTTGGCTCAAATGATCACTGAATTTGCCTCTTTGCAAACCTCATGAAGCAGAACAATTCAGGCACTGTCCTTTAATGGTTTATGCCATGTGATCACTACTATGGATTATCACTATTATTTTGCTCTGCAACATGCACAGTAGAATGCAAGGAATTGCTTTCCCTCCTTCCCTTATCGGAAAAAATATGAGCACGCTTCTATGATGATTGGATTAAAGGGGAAAGATGAATGTTGGCTTCTATTTTCCATCACCCCTGGGAAACGCAACACATTCACAGGCAGAAATATTGAAAATCCTCCATTTTATTGTGGATGGAAGTATACATGATGCAGTAAATTGGGTGACTCACATACAGAGGGAAATGACTATTTCTCACCCCCTTACATGAATTTTTATTTATCCCGAGCAAGGAACATGGCAGGCAGTCACCAGCATTCATTTTGTACCTCCATGTGCTCCCATTCATTTTTTCCACTCTGTGTGCTCCTCCTGGTGCAATCTGCCAAGGAAGGAAAATATTACATAATTGGAAAAAGACAAAATAGAATCATTGTCTCAAAAGACAGTTTAAAAAAATGAAATGACACACTTTTATTTTAAGAGTACTCTTGCATAAAGAAACAGTTTAGAGGGGAAATGCATTAGGGCTCAGGAGATTCATAAAAACTCTTAGTGTAGCAACAAACCTCAATAGGAATGGTATTATTTCTCTATGATTCAGTACCCCACAGGGGGAAATAAAAGGAAAGAATCTTCCAAGTTCATCCTGCTGGGAATATCCCCAGGAGCACATAGGATATGATACAGGACCACCCTACCTCTCTTGTGTCCTTTAGACAGAAACTCAAAAAAGCAAAGGGGTGCACAAATAGGTATCTTTCTACTAGTACATGAACCCCCTTACTTTCCAAGCTCTTCTATGTCTGAGGATAGAGATAACGTTGGAGTCCCTCTATTCTGATGTTCTAGTTACTGAGTCAATTTGCCTTATCAGATTGTCCATATGAATCATCAAAGTCTGTTCTTTTGAGACCACTCTTTCTTTCTAAAGAAGGCCCCATTATTTAGTAGAAAGCCGAAATAGTTGAGTGCCAGACTGGAAAGCCAAAATGTACCTAAGGTACTCCAGACTTTTTGTCACCTTGCTGCTACAGACTGAAGGCAAATTCATATGATTAAATTTTCACTGTATGGATATGGATCTAGTGGAGGGATAAGGAACTTGTAGCCCTCCATATGCGATGGGACTCTAACTCCCATCAGACCCTGCCAGTATAGCCAATGTTCAGGGATGTCCAGCAACATCTGGAGGATACAGGTTCTCCATCTCTGGTCTAATGGAACCGACATGTGTTAGAGCTTGCCTCAGCCTGCACTGAACTTTGCATCACTGCAATAGAAGTAAGTTCAACAATATTCTGACGAAGGATGGTTGAGTTGTAAGGTAGACATGCTCTGAAGTAATCACATGATTATTTCCCATGTGTTGTATTCTACAAGGATCTATTCACACATGTGAATTTGTCAATAGGTTTGAGAATATGTAGAAAAGTAGTATATTTATCAGCTCAATAATAGTCCAGTTTTGACTTCCACATAGCTTTTACTGTCCCTGTCATTGTATATCCATGGGTTTTTAAAAAACAAAACTTTAGTTATAGATACACAGTCAATCCCATTATCTGATTTTAACATCAGGTATGTAGTTTGCCCTATAAAGTACTCCTTGATACCTATGCTTTATATCTAATGTACACATTTATTTAATTTCCTGATTAAACAAAGATTTTGAATGTTCCAGCTACTAAACAACACTATACTCTCATAGTTTATGAGCAAAAAAAATGAATGTTCTTCAAAGAATAAATTACACATTATGGAATTATTAGTACCCTGTTTTAAATAAGTATATTTTGCCTATACATCTTGCACGTGTCATCATTTGTTGCACGTGAAAGTTGCTCTGTAGAAGCCAAAAATTCTAGAACTAACAGCTGATAGCTGAAATGTTTGTATAAAGCAAGGGTAGCCAGTGTGGTATGCTCCAGATGTTTTGGCCATGTTAGCTGGGGCTGATGGAAGTTGTAATCCAAAGCATCTAGAGGGCAGCACATGGGGCTGTTGTTTTTAAAGTACCAGGTCTGTTTTGTTCTAGCTGTGCTTTTCATTGCCTTTACATTGGTTGACAAATGTAAATGTTCATAATGAAATAACACTAATATTTTATTCATAAGGAAATCCACATGTTCATTTTTAAAAAGCCTCAGGCAACTAGTTGGTGTATAAATGGAGCATCCTGGGGCTGTTCCTCATACCTGTTGTTACAGATAATTATCTGCTTTAATGGCAGGTTCTTTCAAAATAAGAACTTGCTACAGTTCTCTAACAGCCTGTGTTCTCTTACAAGATTGCCAACTAATTCTTTATGTTGTCATTAAAACACTCAGGCAGTGTATAACTCAAGAACTCCCCACATTCCCTTTTCCACACTCAATCACACAACACTGATAATGTGGAAACAGTATTTGCATTGTCTTTAATATTATGAAGAATACAGGAGACAAATGAATGCTTTGCTTTCTGCTTTATCCTTTAGTATAGGGCTGTGCTGC
This sequence comes from Rhineura floridana, assembly GCF_030035675.1. Taxonomy (NCBI): domain Eukaryota; kingdom Metazoa; phylum Chordata; class Lepidosauria; order Squamata; family Rhineuridae; genus Rhineura; species Rhineura floridana. The sequence goes on from NC_084480.1 coordinate 243,803,278, forward strand.
CCACCCTATTACCATAAGACAGGCCCTGCTGGATCAAACCAAAGGCCCATGTAGTTCAGAATTCTTTTCCCACAGTGGAGAATGAGATGCCTATGAGAAGCCCACAAGCAGGACATGAGGGTAATAACGTTCTCCCACTGGTGATTCCCAGCAATGGGTATTCATACTGTCTCTGCTACTGGAGGTAGTACAAAGCCATCATAGTAGTATTGATAGCCTTAACCTCCATGAACTTGTCTAAATTCCTTTTAAACCCATCAAGTCAATGGTCATTACTACATCTTGAGCTAGTGAATCCCATAGTTTCACTGTACTGTGATGGGCAAATGGTTTTTCTAGTCTTAAATTCAGTTATCCATATTTCCACATCAATTTGTAAGTTGTTTTTTAAAGTCCTTGTGAAAGTTGATCAGCATTTTATTATGAATTTCTCTGACTGTACATGTTTATATGCAATTTTGCCTAATAAGCAATTTCTCCAAATAGAATGAATTTTATATGTTATTTTCACTAACATATACTTTTTTATGATACTTTATCCAACATATCAATTTTTGTACCCATTACTTGGCTGCAATGCAAAATTGTGCATTTCAAAGAATGGCTATGTTTTGGTTCCTGTATTGTTTCAAAAAAATGCCTTTAAATGCAAACTGAATTGAATTTCTTCTCCATCCCTAGCTATGTGAAATACTTCCTTTTGTCTGTTCTGAATCTTCCAACATTCAGCTTCATTGGATGGCCCCAAGGTTTTCTACTATTATCAAAGATGGAGAAGCCTGTCAACTTATACATTTCCATCATGTCCCCTTTGTTCAATAATTAACTAAAAAGACCGGTTGTTGTTGTTGTTATGTGCCTTCAAGTTGATTCCTACTTATGGCGACCCTATGAATCAGTGACCTCCAAGAGCATCTGTCATGAACCACCCTGTTCAGATCTTGTAAGATCAGGTCTGTGGCTTCCTTTATGGAACCAATCCATCTCTTGTTTGGTCTTCCTCTTTTTCTACTTCCTTCTGTTTTTCCCAGCATTATGGTCTTTTCTAGTGAATCATGTCTTCTCATGATGTGTCTGAAGTATGATAATCTCAGTTTCATCATTTTAGCTTCTAGTGACAGTTCTGGTTTAATTTGTTCTAACACCCAATTATTTGTCTTTTTCGCAGTCCATGGTATCCGCAAAGCTCTCCTCCAACACCACATTTCAAATGAGTTGAATTTTCTCTTATCTGCTTTTTTTTACTGTCCAACTTTCACATCCATACATAGAAATTGGGAATACCATAGTCTGAATGATCCTGACTTTGATATTCAGTGATACATCTTTGCATTTGAGGACCTTTTCTAGTTCTCTCATAGCTGCCCTCCCCAGTCCTAGCCTTCTTCTGATTTCTTGACTATTGTCTCCATTTTGGTTAATGACATGTTAAAGACCTACATGTTGTTATATTTCCTTACAGGGGAGTTGTTCCAGGCCCATGATAATTTTGCTTGCCATTTTCTTAACCTTTTCCATCTTTTCAATATCCTTTTTAAGTGCAATGACCAGAACTGAACACACTATAGGGTGGATGCCACCTGGTCCTATTGATCTGTTCACTGTTAATTTGACAGGGAGGGTGAGGACTTCATCTCATCACCACTATTTGCATGTTCTTCAGACTCCCAATCCAAGAATGCTATTTCAGGCACAGAGATCTGCCCTACAGCTTCTGCTGTGAAGACAACTTCTCTGCAATCTCATTTTCGTTCTTTGGCACACCTTTGACTCCTTTGTCAAGATGCTTCCCTAGCTGGTTTCCTGCTTTTAATGTATTTACACTTTTTTTGGTGTTGGCCTTCATGCAAATTTGCTGTTGAGACCTGCTATCACCACCCACAGTGATTCTGTGGAGGAATCTCTTCTGGCCTCTTTGGGGTTGGGGTCCTAGGTGCTGGTAGAGTCCTAAGCATTCGTGTTTTATGTGATGAGCCTGAGACATAGGGTGAGTAAAGGTTAAAGGCCCCTCGGAGTGAGATGTTGCCTCAGCAGTAAGCTGATGCCTTCTGAAGGCTGGCTGGCCTGATAGATCCTGAGAAACAGCGGAGCTAAGAGGTGGCCTCATTTGTTTCAAGGACCATTGCCCTGTTCTGCAGCTGCTTACTCTCATGGCAATTAGGTCGTGAGTGCTGCCTAGGAGGAGGGGCCAGAGAAGTCATGCATGGCCATATCCTCTGGCTTGGAAGGTCCAAGAGTGGGGGTGTCAGTTTTCATAGCTTCTACACTCTCCCATTTAGACAATCATTTTCACCCTCATGCCTTAGGGTTGATTTATCCCTAACTGGATGCTTCTTAGCTCATTTTGGCTTTTCCCCAGTGATTACTTTAAAAACTGTTCTACCACTGTTTTGATTTTAAGCATCAACAATCTGGTTCTATCCTGGTTCAAGTAAAGTCTTTTGTACAGGCCTGGTGTGCCTCAAAACACTCCCTGGTGCCTAAAATATTCAAACCCCTCCTTCCAACACCACAGTTTTATTCATGCAGTGAGACTTCTGGGATCTGACTACCCAGCTGGCTCTGCATGTTGAATGGTTAGCATTTCAAAGAAAGCTACCATGAATGTCCTGGCTTTCAGTCTTCTACCAACCTACCACTGGCAACTGAAATTTTGCTTCCAGGACTGCATGACTACATAGTTACTAGTGCCAACATGCACCACAACCACTGACTCCTACCTAGTCCTATTTTCCAAGCAGGATGTAAGCACAATCCTTACAGCAGGAGTGGGGAAACTTTGGCCCTCCATGTTGTTGGACTGCAACTCCTATTATCCCTGACCATTAGTCATGCTGGCTGAGTCAAATCACAACTGGAATCCAACAACATGTAGAAGGTCTTGGGTTTCCCATTCCTGCTTTACAACAACCCTGTAAAGTAGGTCATTATAACCATCCCCAAAATTTCAGATGGGGTGACAGAGTATAGTTGAGAAGTAGTGAATTGCTTAAGGCCACCTACTGAATGATAAGATCACTGGGAACTTCTTGGTTTGTAGTCTCTTAGTCACTATGTTGTGCTAGCTCTGTACATTTTATTTATAGTGAGGGCAGAACTCCCTATCTCAAGTAATTCCATGATTCTTTATAGATACAATAACGGTTTTGACACTGCAATTTGAATTGAAAGATGGGTATGGGGAAGGTTGGTTTCTCAACTAATTTCCTGTATGCCATTTCTTGTGGAAATTCCCCCCCCCAAGCTATTTTGAGTCCCTGGGAAAAGGTTTTCCTGTGCAGGAATGAAAGAAGCTTGTTTGGGCCAGGGGTTGGGGGAGATTTTCACTAGGAAGAGAGCACAGAGGGAAAGGATTAGGAAAGTCTCAACTGCATATGTGTGTGTGTGTGCACGCATATACATTTTAGGCTAAAAAGAATCACATAACTACAACTATTATGTGATTTTCCCCCTTCAGATGCATTGTAAATTAGTTGTTTTGGTAGATTAGCTCTACACTGCTTACATCAACAATAACCCACACTCCAAAGCAAGATTTGAGAAATCTAAAATGTTAAAAAATGTGTATGAATGTGAAGCTTCATGAATAAAAGTAGACTCAAATGCTAATACTATGCGCTAGAAAGTGAAATATAATGCAACACTCTGTACATAAAGGTCAAGAGCAAGAAAACCATGTTTATTAATCTAGGATAACATAATGTGTCAATAAATAATTCAGATCCAATAAAAGTGACAAGATACCTTATAAGAGCTTCCCAGCATATCTTAAAATAAAAATCAATATAATCGCCATGGATCACTTAGAAAACAGATTAAACAGATTGCTTTCAACTTAGCTTTTTTTTTAAGTGCCTTAATATTGTTGTTCTGTGAAACGTAATGGGATTTATCCTAGCATTTGAGAATGGTCAAAAATATATCAAAGGGATTGCTTATAAAGGTAGACCTCTTGGATTGGTGAACCATGTGTTTATGGATCCCCCCCTTTACATTGCAAATCTAAAGGGATGCAAATGACAAACAATACCATTAATGGTTAGCAAATATCAATGATAAAGTAATCAATAAGCAAGATATTAGGTGTTCAAAATTTAAATCCCCAATACACAACATCCAGCACAGATTTTGAATTGCCGCCTCCTTCACCTTTACTTTACACATACATTTAGGAATCAATGCAGTTATTACACTAACACCAGTGCCATTTTATTTATTTATGTAGCCATTTAATACATTAATTCATTTAAAATATTTATATCCTGCCTCTTTATCAAAAAAAGATACATAAAGCAGCTAGTAAATGTAAAGCAATCTCAATAAAACCAATAAAATATCAAGAATTAAAATAGCAGCAAGATACAATTCAGAAAAAGCAGCAGGATCAACCCATATTATAAGCTAAAAAAAACCAGTGCCTTCTTCAGCAGCATTTTATTATTCTGCAGAGAGAAGGTCTTGTAGAAGGTGTGGTGCCAGACCTTTTCCCATGTCATTCCCCTGGGTGCAGAGCTTGGAAAAGTTACTTTTTTAAACTACAACTCCCATCAGCCCCAGCCAGCATGGCCACTGGATTGGGCTGATGGGAGTTGTAGTTCAAAAAAGTAACTTTTCCAAGCTCTGCCTGGGTGACAATACTATGTTCAATAGGATACTTCAGGGTCAGGATGCCTCTGTTACTTTCTGGCCCATACCAATCATCATACCCTCATGTCTGGGGCAACCATTGATGGAGGGGAACACAGCACAAGAAGCATCATCCCTGGCAAAACCAGCTTTGCACATTCCAGAGCCATTGTCAACCAGTGCAGCAATATTATCATCCATAGCGATCTTTTTCAAAGTTTCACTTATGCTGACTCAAAACTTACTAATTAAAAAATAAAACCCTCGAGGCAGGCAAGAAGGGCAGCGAGGCCGTTTGTTGATCCACCTGGTGTACAGATGCCCACGTGACACATGACAGAGGGCACTTAACAGCTGCTGACAGTATCTAATGGTAGGCATGCAATAACATAGGCCAGGACTGGCTCAAGATATTTTGCTGCTTGAGCTATTGGACAAGATGGTCCCTCCTCTCCGTTCCATGCACAAAAGCTGATTGGACTGGCAACTGAATCTTATTTCAACACTTGTGATAGAATAGCATCCTCAACTGCACCTTAGACAGCAGGCTAGTTTAGGGGACGTGATAATAGGGCTGTGCACCAACTCTGGACAATTCCTGGATTCCAAACCACATTGGGCCAATTCAAGCTGATCCGGTATTTGCCTCGAACTCTTTGAGGCAGCTCCAGATTGGCCCAGGTCAGATCGGGTCCACCCAAAGTAATCCAGAGCCATCAAAGGGGGGCAGTCAGCAGTGCAGGCGGGTGGGTGGGTGGGAGGAGACCCAGAGTAAAGTTTCTGCTTATGTCTCCTCCCCACCTTTCCTCATTGCAGACTGCATAGATATTTAATAAAAGGCTCCCAATTTGGTTTGGGGCCTGGGATCAGGTCAGATCAAGTCTAGTTTGTCCTAGGCCAGATCAGGCCCAATACAAGGTGCTGAATCAGGCTCTCAACTGGATGAGGGGCATGCCCATCCCTATAGGATAGGCCTACAACAGAGGGGAATAGACAGGGGACTTACACAAACAGCTGGGGAGCTGCTACCACTGTCCCCCGGCATCTGGTCTCTGAGGCAGTTGCCTCACTTAGACTAATGGTAGGACTAGGCCTGTCTAGGGCAACATTTATAGCACACACATAACAATGTGTAACATTTGACTGCTGTGATAGAGGGGCATTTATGCAATATCTGACAACCTTATATATGAATTGTAGTATAAACTCATTGGTTGGGATCCAAAGATATATACAACTAGTTCCAAATTCTTAAGGGGGCTTTGGGCAAGTATTTCTCAAACAACACCTTCCCATGCCATGTGGCATTGCAAGCCAGTTTTGAAATGAGAGTACTTTCAAAAATAGCATGCAATGTGGCAAAGAAGTCTCATGTTCAAAGTGTGTGTGTGTGTGTGTGTGTGTGTGTGTGGGTGGGTGGGTTCCAAAATCCAATTGGCCATATCCATTCCCTTGTGTGTCCCAAAAGGAGCTCTTTAGGACTGGGCCATTATTATTTGGGTAAGGATGCAAAATCTGTTGGCCCAATTTGTTGTCCATGTTCTATATGTTCCTTGACTTCATACGTTTGTTTTAACCTTGTTTAGGCTTTCATCTTACTGAAGCCTAAAGGACTTAAATCGGCTTAAATCCAAACACATCCAAACTATTGTATTCTGGACTAAATTAATAACTGGAGACTTTGAGTACTACCTGAAGCACCATATTTCTCTGGGGCTTTGTGTGGTACTAGCTGTGCCTTTCTGTGCCTTCTCTTTATACAGAGAAATTTCAGTTGTGGACAATAAATCTAAGGATACAGCATGCCATGAGCTCAGTTGCTCTTTGGCTGCCAGAATGATGTGAAAGCAGACAGCCTCAGGGCTGCTCAAAATTCCTATAACGTGATATAGCTATAGCAAAGGAGGTAGATATTTTGTTGTGGCAATTGCTCTGAGCAACCTTGGCTTCAACTAAGAGACTGAATAGGACCCAGTTTATTTATTGCTTAGCTATTTAAAGCAATTTTCCTTCACCCTTTCTTTATGCTCAACGTGACTGACAAGCTGGAACTAAAGGCTGCATTAGGTATGGGGGACTCGTTGAGTTAACATTTTAATGTGAACCCACCAGATTGTCACTTCCCAAACTAATACATGAACTGAAACACAGCTATCCTTTGAAATTTGTTGTTCTCCGAATTGTTTAATGCAACACAAAATTGCTTACAAAAATTATATTAAGGAACATGCACACAAATGATTCCGGTATATTTGTTATTCAAAAAGGTGGCCCTTTTAAATATTTTTTTAAACAAATGTTTGGGGTTGTATCGAATACTGCCTGTATGAGAGTGGAATGGGCTTCTGCTCATGCAATGGGAATTTACCTTCCTCTCTTCCACACTACAGACCCCTTCACACCCTCACAATCTGCTCCAGATGGTTGGGGGACCTCCAGAGCAGATTTTGGTTGTTTGCAGGGGGCTACCAAGGGGAAGGTGAATTCCTATTGCATGAACAGGTCTGTTTACACCATGATGGCTTCCACCCATGGAAAGTATCACTTCCTTTGACAATCCAGGTCTATTTATTTTATTTTATATTTATTTTTTTAATTTATAATAATTCCTGTGATGTTTTCAAGCATTCTCTGTTTTAACTGTTTTTAATATTGTTTGAATTGTTTTAATTCATCCTGGGACCTCATGGGGAAGGGCAGGTAAGAAATCTAATATATAATAATAAGCAAGCGCATTGTCTAATTTCCATTGTGTTCTATGCAGATTTCTATGTACATATTTAATGAGGACACTCCTCATTGATGTAATGATTATATGTATTGTAAACTAGTAGATTTTAAAGCGATTTCTGGGTAAAGTAATAAGGTCATTAAATGAGCTACATAGTCAATAAACCCGTTATTGTTCTAATGGTGCCTTTTCTTTCTTTGTTAGCAGAAGCTCTACCATCTCATTTCTTTCTCCTACCGCTTACCAGCAACCTTAATTATATCAGTGCTCTAGCAAAATACAACTGCGGAACTTGACATCACATAAATCTTACCCTAATTTGCTTTGTGGCTGGATTGTGAAAGGGATCAGTGCATTCATTTACACAGATTCCCCCCCTTTGATACTGCAAACGTGCCCACACATGCAATTGATTTTTATTTTTTTAAAAAAAATTAGTTTAAAAAAAGCTGTTCCGCAAACCCAGCATTTCCTCAGTCATAATGAGGCAGGAATGCAAGGTGGACAAGTAGAAAGAATTAAATCATGAGGACTGGTCACTTCCATTTCTAATTTATCTCCCATATGATTGGAATGCATGTCTCTTTAATTGGTCATTATGTTTTAAGGATCATTTGTTCTTTATTCTGTAATATCATCGCTCTAGAGAACTTTAAAGTAAGTCCATTTATTTCAAAATTCTATAGTGTTCTAGAAAATTCTTCTCTGGAACAAAGCCATTAATTATAAAACAATAACCAAGAACATAAACATATGTGCTGAAGTACCAACTAGACAGAGCTTGGAAGTAATTCATTACAAGTAACAAATTACTTATGATCTATTACTTTTTTGAGGAACAAGTGGGTAATTCCTTTACATTTTGATTGTAATAGAATTATTTTGTGGAGTAATTGTAATGTTTCCAGCATTACTTTGAGGCATTACTTCGGGGGGGGGGGGAAGCAGGGGAAATCTTCTGCTCCTCCGATTTGTGGATGAAAATCATGTGCCTTAAACTGAGCTTCTGTGCAGCATCGCTCTTCCCTCATGCTCTGTGAGTGGGTAGGAGGCGAAGAAGGAGGAGGTGGAGAGTGAGATGGTGTAGAGTGGAGAAAACAATTGTTTAAAAAATGGATGGTGGGTGGTGAAGAATGGAGTGGAGGGGAAAAGGAGCTGGAGGGTAAGAACATGGATAAAGGAGAAGGAGGCAGCAGCAGAATGGAGATAAAGAACTGTGGAGGTGAAAAATGATGTTTGTGGGTGGGTGGGTGGGTGGATGGGTGGGTGTGGGTGGTGTATTGGCCTTCCAGGCTTGCCATACCAGGAACTGCTGAGTCAGCCCAGGCTGTGGTAGTTTCAGTTCCAGGCCTGCCTTACAAGCAGCACCATGCTGTGGGCCTTGTTCCCTGTATATGATTAGTTATAGTAAAGTTCTTCTTGTTGTTTAGATCATCTGTGTGGCCTTTTCCTTCATGATACTTTTCACTGCCGACAAGGATGGGATATGGATGCTGATGCTGGGCTTTATTGATAGTGCACCACAAATGCAGATGTCGCCATTGGCCTTCAATGGAGTGACAATGGGTGTCTCCCATGTAGGGTGTGTCACTGGCTCCAAGATGCCTTGCTCTATAAGGTGATCAAGTTCAGCATCAATCTTTGCTCACAGTGCGAACAGAACACGATGGGGTTTCATACGGATGGGGCCACAGTAGGATCCAAAAACAATGAAATAGAAGACCCCTTATATTTCCCAAGACCTTTATCAAAAACAGCTTTGAAATGATTTAGGATACTATCTCATAATGATTCACCAATCTGGTGGACCCCCGTGAGAGCAATGCTCAATGGCTCAAACCACTCTAAGCCAAGGAGACTGGTGCGATGCCCTTGAGCAACCAATAACTGTAAAGTTCCATGGAAAGTTTGGTAACGAACCTCAACTTCACAGACGCTCTTTATTGGAACCTGATTTTCCTGGTAATCAGTAAGTTTGGAGTGGAAAAGGACAATTTGTGGGCCCCCACAAGGAAATATTTGCTGGTAGGTTTCCGATGAGATGATAGTATAACCTGAGCCCGAATCAACTTCAATGGTGCATGGAGTGCCCTGGATGGTGACTTTCACCTTCACCTTCCTCACACTGGCGGAGTACTGCAACCCTGGCCTGATCTGGTTAATCACCTCTGCGTTGTCATATGTGGAAAACTTCTGTACAGAGTGTGTGGTACTGCTTTGTGTCCGTGATGGTGTTTTCCCTTCCACCACACTTCCGGGGGCAGCTGCTTCTGCTTTGGCTTGGCATACTCTCTCAATATGCCCAACTTTTTGACAATACCAACACTGTGCACCTCTGAAACGGCAGGCATGCCGTTCATGGAATCCACCACAGCTCTTATATTTCACTGGAGAAACTTGTCTGGATCTCGGAGGTCCTGCAGCACCTATTCTGGTTGATGAGCATTTGCACTGCAGCCAGTCGATTTCTAGAAGTTGTTGATTTGAATCTTTAGCCAGCTGGGTTTCTGAACAGGGTGAATTTCTTGCCAAGCTCACTTCTCAGGTGCTTGCTGCTGCTGCTTCGGTAGCCAGAGCTTCCTCTAATGCAGTCTTGAACAAGAGCTGTCCTTTTGCAAACAGATGCTTTTGCAGGCCCTCATCATGCAACCCACAGACCAGGAGATCACACAGCATCTCCTCAAGGTTTGGGAAATTGCAGTGTTTTGCCATGCATCTAAATTCAGCAACATACAGTGACACTCTCTCTGTTGGGCCCTGATTTCATTTGTAGAAAGAATTACGTTGTGCTATTTCAGACAGTTTTGGAGAGAAATGTCCTTGTAAAGCATTCAGAATATCTGCCCCACAGACACTGAGTAACACAGCATGCTTCTTCTCTCTGTAGTGCCATTTGCTATGATCCCATGAAGGAAGCCACAGACCTGAATTTACAAGATCTGAACAGGGTGGTTCATGACAGATGCTCTTGAAGATACTTCTTCACAGGACAGAGTAAAACTATGGAACATGCTACCACAAGATGTACAATGGGCACCAACTTGAATGGTTTTGAAAGAGGTTTAGACAAATTCATGAGAATAAGGTATGAATGGCTACTCACCCTAATGGCTAATACCTCCAGTATCAGAGATGAAGTGTTTCTGAAGGGTGCTGTTGCACTATGCCCTGCTTGTAGGCATCTGGTTGACCACTGTGAGAACAGAATGTTGGACTATACAGGTCTTTGGTCTGGTCTAACAGGGCTCTTCTTATGTTCTGATCTAATTCAGCTTGCCTAGTACCCCACCCCACCCCAGAGTGCCAGAGTAAGAAAAAGGGTATGAACTAAAGCTGTGCTAAGCTTTTGGCTGCCCAAAGTTCAGCCTTGATTTGGGGAGTCAGAGCAAAAGAGGGTGTCATGAACCTGTAATGGTCATGAGTTATTAAAAATCTAATAGCAATACTTTGGCTCCAGTAAGGGACTCTGGGAGACGGTTACAGTTGGAAAAGACAAGCCTTTGCCAATTTGTAAATCTGAGTTTCACTTCCCAGCTGAAGATGGTTAGAGAAGCCTTAACAAGCTGCACCTGTTTATCTTTGCTGATTAGCAAGTGCCTGGTACCCAAGGTCATCCTTGGCGTGTACAGTTGGAAAACACAGTTGGGAGGGGGGCCTGAAGGCGCAAAAATGTGAGAAACATCGAGAAGAAAGTTACATCAGCCAATTCCTGATTGGTCAATTAATCTTGGACCGTTAGGATCCTTTTCCTTTAAGTATAGGGCTAGAGACCCATAGCCTTTGTTCTCTGTTCTCTGCCTATGCTGACTGGCACCAGAGTTCCAAACCTTTCTGCCTTATGGTTCCAGGGGTTGCTTATGGGAAGGCAACCTATGTCTGGTTCCATTGCTTTATGTTGAACATCCATCTCTCTTAGGAGAGGTGCCACGCAACCAACTACCTCGTGTGTAAGTAGTTAGGTGAGTTTAGTTTGTTATTTTCTTGTTGTGTGTATGAATTCTCTTATAAGAACCTAAACCCCTGTTGGGTGAATGGTCTTAAAGGATTACTTGCTGCTATATTTTATGTGCACTTATATATCTTAATAAAGCTACTTCTATTTAACCTGGTGTGTTCATTGAGAGAAAGGGTGGTTCTGGATTCAGTACCTTGACCAATCTCAGTCACTAACTACCAAAGAGGGTTAAGAAGTTAAAGGCTTGGATTTTAAGTGTTAAACCAGAGGTGCCTGGCAAGGAGTGTAACTGTGACTCTTGCCTTTTAGGACCTTGGTTTTATATATCTTCTGGGCTCAGAGATCCCCTGGCTCTGAGTGGACCAGTATACAGGGGTGGTGGCAGCCTACCTTCTACCTTGCAGGGTTGTTGTGAGCATACACAGCCTTGGCAAGGGTGAAGTAATAGCTTTTTGGTTCCAGTCTCATTTCCCTAAGGGTGGGGGTCTGAGTCTGATGCATGAACCCAGTACCTTGGTGGTCGGTGGTCATGACAGAGGGTGTCAGGACCACTTCCCCACTTTGGGACGAAGTCCTACAAAGCACATTAGAGGAAAATGTTTCTGTCCACTGAATCCACCAAGACTGATGGAACTTGCTCTGAAGCAAATTTATTTAAGGTTGGAATGCCAGAAAGTTACGTTTTGTCTCTTCATGTATCAGAACATTTCAGTATTTGACAAGTGAATGTGTCAGTGAGAGGTACTTGGGAGGTATGTCAGAAACACTGAAAGTGTGCCGAGGGAAAATGGAGAGTGAGCAAGGGCCAGATGTATAAATGACAATGCTAGACCACTGCTACCCACTACCACCTTGCTTCTGCCCCCCCTTCTATTGTCCCCTTCAAAGATTTTGTAATACTCTCCTCTGCCTTTTTTCATCTCAGTAACTCTCACTTTCCAAAGAAAACAAATAAATGCTCTAGATATATTGCAATGTATGAAATTCTGAGATTAAAAGAAAAGCAGGCTTCAGGCTGAAACTGCATCACTCATGAAATGAATGAAGTAGCTTTTGTGACCCATCATCATTGTCTACTGGGTACCATTTGGAGGGAGGGAGGGAGGGAGGGAGGGAGGGAGAGGGAGAGGGAGAGGGAGAGGGAGAGGGAGAGGGAGAGGGAGAGGGAGAGGGAGAGGGAGAGGGAGAGGGAGAGAGAGAGAGGGAGAGAGGAGGGAGGGAGGGAGAGGGAGGGAGGGAGAGAGAGGGAGAGAGAGGGAGAGGGAGAGAGAGGGAGAGAGAGGGAGAGAGAGAGGGAGAGAGAGGGAGAGGGAGAGGGGGAGGGGGAGAGGGGGAGGGGGAGGGGGAGAGGGGGAGGGAGAGGGAGAGGGAGAGGGAGAGGAGAGGGAGAGGGAGAGGGAGAGGGGGAGGGGGAGGGGGAGAGGGAGAGGGAGAGGGAGAGGGAGAGGGAGAGGGAGAGGGAGAGGGAGAGAGAGGAGAGGGAGAGAGAGGGGGAGAGAAGTCTTTGCCTTAGGCTGCTTCTCTGAAAAGCTGAATTTAGTATAACTTTCTGAACATTTTAATGTAGTACAGCCATTGTTATAGACAATTGCTATTTAATTCTCTGTTTTATCAGAACAGTTAATTATAGAGAAAGTTAGAACGAGAAAGGAATTTATGGAATCAAATAAAACCAGAACACTGTCTGAACTAAACATATTGTGTAGGAAAATATTAATGA